>NC_056001.1:87343442-88628986 GCF_018446385.1 Zingiber officinale
GGGCTGTCGTCTCGACCTTTCACCAAAAAATCAAGTTTCCTGTTGGCGAGCAGGTCGGGGAAGTTAGAGGAGAACAGAAGGTTTCTCAGCGGTGCTATATCGACATGGTCCGAGTTGAAGCTCGGAAATATCAGAGGATTCAGGACGGAGGCGTTCATGTCGTTCAAGAGGAGCCTCTTCCTATAGCTGAGGAGCCCATCCCATGGGAAGAAGTACAACTACACGCTGATCGGCCTGAAAGTCTAACCCCGGGTGGCGAGCGACCTTCCTCCTCCCCTCAAAGAAGAATTGATTCAGTGTTTAATCCACAATCGAGATGTCTTTGCCTGGTCTACTGAGGAGTTGCCCGGGGTCAAGCCAGAGGTGGCTGAGCACAAGTTGCATCTACTACCTGACTCCCGGCCCGTGAAGCAAAAGAAAAGAAATTTCTCAACTGACCAGAATAAAATAATAAGAGCCGAGGTAGATCAACTCAAAAAAGCAGGACATGTTCGGGAGGTTCAGTTTCCCTCCTGGCTCTCCAATGTAGTCTTGGTAAAGAAGCCCAACAATAAGTGGAGAGTATGTATCGACTTCCAGGACCTCAACCGGGCCAGCCGCAAAGATTGCTATCCTCTACCCCGGATTGATCAAATGGTAGATTCCACAGCCGGATGTGAAAGAATATGTATGCTGGATGCCTACCAGGGGTATCATCAGATACCTCTAGCCCGGGAAGATCAAGAAAAGGCGAAATGGAAGCTGTTCGAACGATTTCAGATCGGGAGTTCTGTTGGGACCGAAAAGTAGCTAGAGGGGGGGTGAATAGCTCGTCGCTCGCTAGGTGCTCGTCGTTGCTTGTTTTTTCAAAGATGCGAAGCGGAAATACAAGAAACAAATCACACAACGCTAACAAGGTTGGTTTACTTGGTATCCACCTCACAAGAGGTGACTAGTCCAAGGATCCACACCTACTCATGCACCCTCTACTAATAAAACCCTCCTTTTCGGTAACTACCGAAGGCGGAGAAGCCCTACAAGTTCACACTACAAGAAGAAGGGGAAATGATACAAAATACAAGCACAAAGCTTACAATGAGTACAAGAAAACCCTAACCCTAGCTTTCTTCCTCTTGCAATAGATCCGCCTCTTGACTTGGAAGAACCTCCAAGAACTTCAAGAACTGGCGTGGAGAGCTCTGTGGAGTCGCTGGTGAAGATCTGAGGTCTGTAGTGGAAGCAATGCCGAAGGAAATGAACACCTGCGGCTTAAATCGACGCTAACGGTCGAATCCCGATCGATTGGAATGCTCCCAATCGATCAAGGAGGCTTTGGATCGATCCACGGATCGATCCAGAGTGCCTCTGTGCTCTGGAAAAACACCTGGATCAATCCACGGATCGATCCAGTGCTTATCGCGCGAAGCAGCAGCGTCCCAATCGATCCACTGATCGATTGGGACCTCTGGATCGATCCAGAGGCTTTCTGTGCGCTGGGAAACTGCCTGGATCGATCCACTGATTGATCCAGCTCTTGGTTTTTACCCAAAACCAAGTCCCAAGCCTCCCAAACCAACTTTCGGTCAACCTTACCCTGTTGGTAGGTCATGCCTAGCATCTAGTCACTTCCTTGACCTGCTAGGACTCCCTCACCAAGGGTCCAGTCAATCCTTTTGACCCACTTGGACTTTTCTTTGTGCCAAGTATCCGGTCAATCCCTTTGACCTACTTGGACTTTTCTTTGTGCCAAGTATCCGGTCAATCCCTTTGACCTACTTGGACTTTTCTTCATCATGCCTGGCTTCACTCACCAGGACTTCCAATCTGCCTAGCTTCACTCACTAGGACTTCTCTTCTGCCTGGCTTCACTCACTAGGACTTCTCTTCTCTGCTGCCTGGCTTCACTCACCAGGACTTTCATTTCGCCTAACATCCCAGTTAGGACTTCGCAGTCAAGTATCCGGTCAATCCTTGACCTACTTGACTCTTCTTCAATCAACCTTGTATTGTCAAACATCGAAACCCAAACCAAGACTCAAGCTTGGTCAACCAGGTCAACCTTGACCTGAGAGATGTTGCACCAACAATCTTCCCCTTTTTGATGTTTGACAATACCACAATAACACTTACAATACCACATGTAAGTTAGGCTAATCCCATAGCCTCATTCTTCTTCATGCCACTAGGTAATGAACACATAAGTTAAGCTCTCCATTCTCCCCCTAAGAGGACAAACTCCCTCTAGGTAATGAAAGCCAAATTTACTCTCATTCACAAGTCCTTTCATTCTCCCCCTATTGGCACACTTCAACCCATCCACTTATTGAAAAACTCTCCCCCTGAAGAGTTGCTCATCACGGTTCACAACTTCACTCGTTGTGATCACCATGATAATGAAGATCCCATACCCTTCATTATCATCAATGCTCACCCTTGAGCATTAACCACTTGAATAACCCAAATGAAGGTCCCATACCCTTCATTTTTATCAAATGCTCATCCATGAGCAAACTCCACTTAAACAATGAGGATACCCACTCCTCATTAATTTCAATGCCCAACCTTGAGCATTTTCTGAAAAGAAGGTTAACCACCTTCCAAGGTTCATAAAAAATAGTTTTCATGTCTTTAAAGAGTGCCTCCCCCTAAAGACATGGTGGTAACTTCTGTCATTGCACCAACAATGACATGGAATCCCTAAACCTTTAGGAAATCCAAATTTAGAAGTTTTGAGGTTCAAATATTCAATATTTGAAGCAAACCTCAACCTAAACTTCTACTTAGTCTCCCAATCCATCCTTGTTTTCAACATGAAAACACCCTTTTATGTATACAAATATACTTTTAAGGGTTTGGAATGGTTACCTAGACTAACCATGGTTCAAAAATGCTAAAGTCAGGCTTCACCAGCTAAAATCAGCAACTTTGATCGATTGGAGTTGGATCCCAATCGACCGGACCATGCTGAATCGATCCACTGATCGATTCAGGAGGGCTGGATCGATCGGTGGATCGATCCAGACGGCTTCTGTTCGCGAGAAGCCTGTTCTCAATCGATCGTCCAATCGATTGAGACCCTTCAATCGATCGGGTGATCGATTGAGGTCTGATAGTTGCTGAAATTTAATTTCAGTCAACTTCAGAAACCCCTAGAAAATTCTACAAAATTCCAAAAATCATGAAAATTTGTGTAGACATTATTTAGGGTATATATTATTAAGGAAAAATAGTTTTCTATAAAAATACATCATATTTTCAAAGATTGACACAAACTTGAAAACTTGCAAAGACTTTAGTATTTTCTTCAAGTTTGTGTCTAACTATTCAATGGTGATTACTATCAAAAAAATAGCCTTTACCAAAGTTTTCCAAAATCATTTTAAAAACATTTTCAAAACCAATATCCCACCATGTTCCTTGGGCATAATGCACATGATTTGTACATTAGCTTTCCCAATGATGGGAAAAACACATAACTATGTGTTTTGATAAACTTAGAACTCAAACGAATGTACTAAATCAACATCTTGAGTTTTGTTCATCATCCTAACACCTCACTTATATCTAATGTGCACTAAACCACATACAAGTCATCTTATAGGTCTTTGTGAGATGTAAATTTTGGTTTTGCCCTAATTTAGGGATCATGCATATCTTTCTAGGCATTTTGAGTGGTAAACATCCACCAAGGATGTTACTTGTTGATTTCACTTGTTTATAAATGCCTTTTGTCCTTAATTTTAAGGAAATAAACATAATTCATGATAATGTTATGGCATACATCAAAATGGATTAGCTTTCAAAAGAAAGATTCCTATAACTACATGATATATGTATGACATGACATGGTATTTTTATATTTTTCATAGTAAGTCATGAATACAAAATACAAAACTAAATATGATGTCATGGCATATAGTGAGCAAACAATCATGGCAAGGTTTAGCATAAATAAAATACCTAGATTACCTATCTAGGTGTCCTTAAACCTTAGCTAAGTTAAAACTTAAACCTAGATTGCCCTCTAAATGCTCCAAGAAAATGTCAAAACCTAACTTGGCATTTCTAATTCTCTTGATTAACTTATGCCAATTGAAATTAAACTTATTCTTCAAATGTTAGCATATTTCGTTCTTCCACGAGAGTAGCACTTTGAAATTAAGGCTTAAATTAGCCTTAAATTTCCTAAGAACATACCAAAATCCCAACTTGATAGTTCTTATGATTTTTCCAATTTGTGTCACTTAAAATATCATCCAATTTATCAAATTGTGACACATTTTACTCTTCTCAAGAGTAAACATAAATCCATTTCATTTTCAAAGGTTAATAATAACCTTGAAAATGCTCCTTGAGTGTCAATTTCTTCAAAGTTGGGTTAACTACCATTCTTCTTAGAATTAACACTCTCTAACCCATCTATGGGGTAGAGAAGATGCTCCTAGGAACCCAAAACCTATTGGTGCTCCTTGGATGCTCTAGGTATTCACTAGAGATAACTTCCCTAGATACTTTCCTAGTGACCTTATTTGGCTTCTTAGAAGCCTTGATCACTTTTTCTAGGTCAACTCTAGGGATTGCTTCCCTTGTGACCTTGTTTGTGACTTTCTTAGACTTCTTAGAAGTCTTAGTCACATTTATTGCAAATATACTCTTAGGGATGACCTCCCTAGTATTTTTTGCTTGCCCACTAGGCTTAGGGTTGGTTCCATAGCTATATGGAACCCTATGGTAAGTAGGTGTATCCTTTTTGATTTTAGGTTTGTATCCCAAACCTCTATGGCCCTTGGATGACCCTTGTATCATATTTATGATTTTTCTAAGGGTCTTCTCTAATTTATCAAGTCTTGACCTCAAGACTTGATTTTCCTTCCATAATTCTTCAACCTTAGGTTTTTTACTAAAACCTTGATTTTTCTTCTTCTTAGGCACATACCTAGAATCCTTAGGGTTCTTGCCTAAGTTCCTATCTACCTTTCTAAACCTAGGTTGAGAGGTTTTAGCATGATAAGCTACATGATTTTCTTTAATTTTATCATGCCTCCTATTTTCATGGTAAATAGCATTTAAATGATATAAACTTGAACTATCATGCTTTTTACCATTATTCAAAGGGATAGGCTCAATAAAGGTTACCTTTCTTTTTACCTTGGAGGCTCCCCCTTGAGTTGAGCTTCCTCCTTAAGCCTTGACCACCTTCTTCCCCTTAGGGCATTGACTTCGGTAATGCCCCTTTTGATTGCAAGAGAAGCACACAATGTGCTCCTTGCTCTTCTTTGTTCCGGGGATGGTCTCCTTGGACTTCTCCTTGCCCTTTAATGCCACTTGGCCCTTCTTCTTGGCCAATTTAGGGCATTTGCTCTTGTAATGCCCATGTTCCCTACATTCAAAGCATATGATATGATTTTTATTATTAATTGAAATGTTTATACCTTTTTGTGTAGGGATGACACTTTCTCCTTTGGAACCGGAGGTAGAAGCTTCCTCTTGATCCGAAGATGATATTCCTCCATTTGATTTTACTTGGCTTGTGGAGGTGGAAGCTTCTTCATCCTCTTCTTCTCTTGACCCGGATGTGGAGGATTCTTCTTGCTCTTGTTCTGGTGTCAATGAAGATTGCTCCCCCTCAATCCTAGAGGTGGAGGCTTCACCTTCTTCTTCATCTTTATCCTCTTGTACATGAAACAAGGAATATACTCCTTCCTTACTCTTTTGATTGCTCTCCTTTGAGGATGAAGCTTCTTGGACCTCCTCTTCAGAGGTTGAGCATCTCTCAACCTCGGAGTCCTCCTCTTCTTGGTTTTGATCCATTGAGTCGCCCTCTTTGGATTCTCCTTGATTTGGTACAGTGGAGGGGATCTCATGAATCCTTGCCAATTTGCTCCAAAGCTCCTTGGCATCTTCAAACTCTCCAATTTGCTCCAAGATGTTGCTTGGCAATAAATTGACGAAAAGCTTGGTCACTTTGTCATTAGCCTCACATCTTTGGAGTTGCTCCTTACTCCATTTGCTTTTCTTGAGAGGTTTGCCCTTGGAGTTCTTTGGAGCTTCAAAACCTTCCATAAGAGCAAACCATTGCTCTATCTCCACCATTAAGAAATTCTCGATCCTTGATCTCCAAAGATAGAAGCTTGTAGATATGTACGGTGGAGCCACCCTTGTGTCAAATCCAAATACATCTTGGAATTACATCTTGAAGTTGAGCTTCTTGAATTCTTTGACTTTGATGAATTTGCTCCAACTTCTTCACCCTCAAGCTTTGCTTGTTTTGTTTGCCCCTTCCGGCGATGATTTCGGTGAAGAGCGGCCTCGCTCTGATACCACTTGTTGGGACCGAAAAATAGCTAGAGGGGGGTGAATAGCTCGTCGCTGGCTAGGTGCTCGTCGTTGCTTGTTTCTTCAAAGATGCACAGAGGAAATACAAGAAACAAACTACACAATGCTAACAAGGTTGGTTTACTTGGTATCCACCTCACAAGAGGTGACTAGTCCAAGGATCCACATCTACTCACGCACCCTCCACTAATAAAACCCTCCTTTTCGGTAACTACCGAAGGCGGAAAAGCCTACAAGTTCACACTACAAGAAGAAGGGGAAAGGATACAAAATACAAGCACAAAGCTTACAATGAGTACAAGAAAACCCTAACCCTAGCTTTCTTCCTCTTGCAATAGATCCGCCTCTTGACTTGGAAGAACCTCCAAGAACTTCAAGAACTGGCGTGGAGAGCTCTGTGGAGTCGCTGGTGAAGATCTGAGGTCTGTAGTGGAAGCAATGCCGAAGGAAATGAACACCTGCGGCTTAAATCGACGCTAACGGTCGAATCCCGATCGATTGGAATGCTCCCAATCGATCGTGGAGGCTTTGGATCGATCCACAGATCGATCCAGAGCACCTCTGTGCTCTAGAAAAACTCCTGGATCGATCCACGGATTGATCCAGCGCTTATCGCGCGAAGCAGCAGCGTCCCAATCGATCCATTGATCGATTGGGACCTCTGGATCGATCCACTGATCGATCTAGAGGCTTTCTGTGCGCTGGGAAACTGCCTGGATCGATCCACTGATCGATCCACTGATTGATCCAGCTCTTGGTTTTTACCCAAAACCAAGTCCCAAGCCTCCCAAACCAACATTCGGTCAACCTTACCCTGTTGGTACGTCATGCCTAGCATCTAGTCACTTCCTTGACCTGCTAGGACTCCCTCACCAAGTGTCCGGTCAATCCCTTTGACCCACTTGGACTTTTCTTTGTGCCAAGTATCCGGTCAATCCCTTTGACCTACTTGGACTTTTCTTTGTGCCAAGTATCCGGTCAATCCCTTTGACCTACTTGGACTTTTCTTCATCATGCCTGGCTTCACTCACCAGGACTTCCAATCTGCCTAGCTTCACTCACTAGGACTTTTCTTCTGCCTGTCTTCACTCACCAGGACTTCTCTTCTCTGCTGCCTGGCTTCACTCACCAGGACTTTCATTTCGCCTAACATCCCAGTTAGGACTTCGCAGTCAAGTATCCGGTCAATCCTTGACCTACTTGACTCTTCTTCAATCAACCTTGTATTGTCAAACATCGAAACCCAAACCAAGACTCAAGCTTGGTCAACCAGGTCAACCTTGACCTGAGAGATGTTGCACCAACAAGTTCGACCCCCAGATCAGCAACCTATATCCGGATCGGGAGTTCGACCCCCAGATCAGCAACATGTATCCGTATAGGGAGTTCGACCCCCAGATCACCAACCTATATACGGATCAGGAATTCGACCCCTAGATCGGCAACTTACATCCAGATTGGAAGATTAAACCCCCAGGTCGGCTACAGGGGTCCTGGTTGATGGGTCCTGGTTGATAAATCGAACAGCAGCTTGACAACATTTATCTGGACCAGGAAAGAAGCTGCTCGGTCGGTTGTCCCAGACTCTTGCCCCAGTGCAAGTTATAAGTGAGCTCTGCTCTTACGCCCAACGACCGAGCTGCTCGGTCGGTTGTCCCAGACTCTTGCCCCAGTGCAAGTTATAAGTGAGCTCTGCTCTCACGCCCAACGACCAAGCTGCTCGATCGGTTGTCTCAGACTCTTTCCCCAGTGCAAGTTATAAGTGAGCTCTGCTCTCACGCCCAACGACCGAGCTGCTCGGTCGGCTTTTCCAGACTCTCACCTCAGTGCGAGTTATAAGTGAGCATTGCTCTCACACCCAACAACCTTCCCGGTTGGCTCAATCACTTTCTCGGTTAGTATCTTTTACATATAAAGTAAAGTACAACATACCTTACAGGTGTTACGGCTTACTACTATGTTGGCCTGGGGTAAGAAGAAAGTGAGGTACGCGAAATGCTTTTGTTATGTTTTCTAATAAGGCTAAAAGAATACAGATGTTTTATAGCGGTACAAACACAGACATGAGAAAGGAATACAGTCACAAAGTAGGAAATTGACTTCATTTCATAATGAGGAATTCATAGAAAGGAACATTTAGTAGTGCTCTCAATCGCTATCGGATCCAGACACTTGAGGTCCTTCCTCTAAGCAAGCTCTTGCTCGAGCCAGCTCTACCTGGGCATGATCAAGAGTGGTCCGCAGTTGATCAATGGTGGCGTTTTGTAGTCGATTCTCCTCTTTCAAAGATGTCACCTCATCCTCATGCTTCAACTTCAAATAGAGGATATGATGGAGTTGAGCGTGAATGCTTGCGCTTCCATCTTAAGAGCCATTTTTGCCCGGGTCCTGCATTTGGTCGCTCGCCATAGCTCTTCTAGTTCCTTGCAAAGGGAGGTTTGTAGATCCCGGCTCAAGGTCATATCATGTAAAGCCTTCTCGGTAAGAGCCAGCCGGCGACGCAAAGCAGACAATTCGGGGGATTCCATGAACACGTTCACAGGTATAAAGAGAATATGTGGATAGGAAGGGTGAAATACCCCCAAATCTTTTATATGGACGAGGAAGGTGAAAGGACTCTCTCGAAGCTAGAGAAGACGCTTGGGGACCAGTGTCGCAATAAAGGCGAAATCGACTCGGAAGTCGAAGAGTTAGTGTGATCTATAGGGGCGCTCAGTTGTCGCACAGTCAGGTGGGCATGTCTCACGCTGATCGAAGCATCTTCAAGTGATCAGGTCAAGCAGCCAATTGACTCTCACAACAGACTAAATGGGCAAAGGGAATCAAGCGGGATGGATTGCCCAAAAGGATGAGCCTCTCCAACTAATAAATATCAGGGTCATAGGCTAGTTCAGCAGCATAGTTCAGTGGGCATACAAAGCATTCTTTACAAAGTCAGCACCCATTACACAAGTTCAATAGTTGAGTTATTATTTATGAATTACATAAGACAAGGGATACATGCGCTGTTACAAGAATGAACGTCCTACAAGAAGGAACGCCCTACAAGTCAGGAGCCACTGAGACAACTAAAGCCCGGACAGGAGTCACTGAGACAACTAAAGCCCGGACAGGAGCCACTGAGACAACTAAAGCCTGGACAGGAGCCACTGAGACAACTAAAGCCCGGACAGGAGCCACTAAGACAACTAAAGCCAGGACAGGAGTCACTGAGACAACTAAAGTCCGGACAGGAGCCACTGAGACAACTAAAGTCCAGACAGGAGCTACAGGAGTTAGTTAAGGGATGTGGGCACTGCCACTGGAAGGAAGATCCTGAGGGTCAGAGGCCACTGGGATGTTTGAAGCTTGGGCCAGCTCTGCTTGAAGGGACCTGATGACGGTCTGTTGCCGAGCGATGGTGTCTTGTTTATCATCAAGGTACGCACGGAGGAGGGATAGCTCAGCCTCATATTTTCGCTGCAGATGTTCCTGGACGCTAAGTTGGCGTTGCAGGTCAGACTGGTATTTTTCTTTCATCGCCTTTTCAGCATGAACACGAGATTTAGCAAGGCGATACAAGGCGTCTGCATCTCGCCATGTAGCAAGTTGACGGTCTCGCTCCACAGACATATTTTTCAGCTCGCGCTCTTTCCCTGCAAGCTGTAGGGTGAGTTGATTTATCCGCACTTGAGGGGATGGCTGATCAACCTTGTCGGAAGAGGATGAATGCATTGTGTTCAGGAGAAACCGGAAGAAGGTCGAGTGACGAAAAGCAGTAAGAAATCAGGGGAAAAGAAGAATGCAAGAAGGAAGCATCGGGAGGTCTTTTTAAAGAGGAGATTGAGTACTCAGGATAAAGCAATTACGCAGACACCATACTCGATGCAACCACTAAAGCAATTAAATTATGCGGGCGCTGTACCTCAAGCAACCACTAAAGCAATTACGCAGGCACCGTACTCGATGCAACCACTAAAGCAATTATGCAGGCGTCGTACCTCAAGCAACCACTAAAGTAATTACGCAAACAGGGTATCTCAAGCGACAAGACATAAATGTTGGCACGGTATGTAGGGCAGGAGGCAGAGAACACAGAGGTGTGTATGGGTCTAGTCAGTCAGACTTGGGTCTTCCTTCGACTAGACTTGAGGGGGAGGCTTGTGATATAGCGTATGAATGTGGGGCCTGCGAGGATATCTGGCAAGGAGTCAAAGCCACAGAAGGGTCAAAAGTCACGCAAGCCTGGAGGTCAGAAGTCTAGCCCTCGTGGCTAGTCAAAAGTTGCACCACCCTAGAGGTCAAAGGACTAGCCTCCGTGGCAATGCCATCGTGGAAGTCAAGAATCAGAATTACAAGGAGGTCATGATTCCGGCACACGTGGCTAAAGTCAAAGCTTCAGTTGAAGGACTGGTCAAAGGACCGTATTTACGAGGTGAGCCGGATCTGACCTTGAAGGGAATCGAAAGTGGACCCGACCCACAGGATCAAAGTCGACAGAGGATCGGATCCATGGGTCAGATATAATCGGGGATCAGGGATTGAGTGTGACCAGGGAGCCAGCTTATGGATCAGATGGGTATACCGAATAAAACTTCCGTTGAACAGATGCAGGTCGGGGAACCGACCCAACGTCAGGTCAGGACAGTCATACCATGGATAACAGCGAACAGAGGCAGGTCAGGAAACCGACTCAACATGCAGGTCAGGACAGTCATACCATGGATAACAACGAACAAATGCAGGTCGGGAAACCGACCCAGCATGCAGGTCAGGACGTTCATACCACGGATGACATCGGACAGATGTAGATTAGGGAACCGACTCAACATGCAGGTCGGGACAGTCATACCATCGATAACAGCGAACAGAGGCAGGTCGGGAAACCGACTCAACATGCAGGTCAGGACAGTCATACCATGGATAACAGCAAATAGATGCAGGTCGGGAAACCGACCCAGCATGCAGGTCAGGACGTTCATATCATGAATGACAGCGGACAAAAGCAGATCAGGGAACCAACTCAACATGCAGGTCGGGACAGTCATACCATCGATAACAGCGAACAGATGCGGGTCGGGAAATCGACCCAACATGCAGGTCAGGACGTTCATACCATGGATGATAGTAGACAGATGAGGTCGGGAAACCGACCCAGCATGTAGGTCGGGATGTTCATACCATGGAAACAGCGAACAGAGGCAGGTCGTGAAACTGACTCAACATGCAGGTCAGGACAGTCATACCATGGATAACAGCGAACAGATGCAGGTCGGAAAATCGACCCAGCATGCAGGTCAGGACGTTCATACCATGGATGACAGCGGACAGATACAGATCAGGGAACCGACTCAACATGCAGGTCGGGACAGTCATACCATCGATAACAGCGAATAGATGCGGGTCGGGAAACCGACCCAGCATGCAGGTCAGGACGTTCATACCATGGATGACATCGGACAGATGCAAGTCGGGAAACCGACCCAGCGTGCAGGTCGGGACGTTCATACCATGGATAACATCGGACAGATGCAGGTCAGGGAATCGACACAACGTGCAGGTCGCGACGTTCATACCATGGACAACAGCGGACAAATGTCGGTCAGGAAACCAACCCAGCGTGCAGGTCAGAACATACATGCCTTGGATAGCAACAAGCGGACGCAGGTCGAGAATTAGACCCAGTGTGCAGCTCAGAATGTACAGGCTTCGAATGACGCAGATGAAGGTGGGTCAGGAGACCAGACACTATAGGACAAATAGACCTGCAAGGAATCGTAACCACCTGTCAGGGAACAATCATCACATGTCAGGGAATATTCTAACGGTGGGAGTCTCATACTCCTCTTGGTTCCTCCGCCAGCTTATAAGAGGAAGCCACGTGTCGACCACCGTCAGACAAAGCCTGACATCCGACATTCCCTGGCATTCGCCAGGTTCCATAAGCCTCAGTTGCAGTATAAAAAGGGGTGCTTTGTCCCTTACGTAGGTACTCTCACTCGTCATTTTTTACCAGTCTTTTACTTTTCGTGCTTTCTCTGTGATTTCTGGGGAAAAAGTACCTGACTTGAGCGTCGGAGGACCTGACCCGGGGACTTTTTCCCTGGTTTCTTGTCTCTAACGATCGTGTGACTCGTCTGAGTGTGTGCAGAGCAACAACGTCGTCATCATAAGCCTTTCTTTCCGTACAACCGCCCGTGTGCACCTGTTCACGGGGTACCTCGCTGATTCAGTATCTCAACGATTTTCCATCAACGTTTAGCACAGCAAGGCCCGCCCTCATCCGACTCAACTTCCGGACGAGATGAATAATCATAATGAACTTGTGCTAATATCAAATCTTGTTTTTCCCAGATTCTATTCCATGCAATGTCGTGCATTCTTCCAAACTTAGATATGCAAAGCATCAGCATTCTTCCAGCTTTTTTTTTAAAGAAGGCGACCAAGTTGAAAGAATCAAACTGCAAAGAGAAAAATAACAAAAAAGTGCCGCTCGCAAAACCTGCAGTTGCAGGGAACTTGGAATACGTGTGAGATTTGCCACTGAAGCATGCACAGACGAGAGCCTCCTTCTACAATTCAGAGTCAACGTAATGACTCACCACATCCATATCCCAACCTGGCATGATCAGATTAAGCCGACCGTCGCCGTCATAATATTCAAAAAATACAAATAAAAGCAGCAACGAAGAATTGCACGAGTAGAGAAGCTTTGAACATCCACGATTAATCAATCTATCCCATCAGGATCAGCTCAGGCTTACCTTTTGATCAGACTGGGTCAAACCATCATGCAGTCCCAGGCTCCTCCCAGCTGTGCCGAATAACGAATAGACACGCTAATTGGACCGGCCGGAAAGGCTGGTTGGACCAGTCCACTCCGGTTATCGAAATCGACGTGCGCGCGTCCTCCTATTTAAGTGCACTGCTATGCTCTGCTCCGCTCCCTGCCATTCTCAATTTGAAGAGGCAGCAAACGACGACGGTCACAGGGAGAACGAGATGTGCAACGCCACTCCACCGTCCTCTCCTCCCCCTTTACCTTCGCTTACCAAATCTCATCTTTTGAACAGCACTCCTGATGATCTCCATCGCCCTCCGAGTGTTACTGAGGTATATAAATATGTTCTACGTGCACGCATTTTGACGTGGTTGATTACTTCTGCTTTAAATCGTCGTTTAAATTGATTAATATATATTAATGTGTGATTAGTTAGCGGAGGAGATGCACGCGATCGGTAAGATATCGGTGCCCGCCGCCGTTACCGGGCTCATGCTTTACTCACGCGCTATGATCTCGATGCTCTTCCTCGGGCACCTCGGCGAGCTGGAACTGGCCGCCGGTTCGTTGGCGATCGGGTTCGCCAACATCACCGGCTACTCGGTGCTGTCCGGGCTAGCGATGGGTATGGACCCCATCTGCGCGCAGGCCTTCGGCGCCAACCACCTTAAACTCCTCGGTCTCACCCTGCAGCGCGCCACTCTGCTGCTCCTTTCTGCCTCCCTTCCCATCTCCCTCCTGTGGCTCAACGCCCGAGCCATCTTGCTCCGCTGCGGCCAGGACGAGCAAATCTCCTCCGCCGCCCACGTCTTCATCACCGCAGCCACGCCCGACCTCCTCCTCCTCTCCTTTCTTCATCCGCTCCGCGTCTTCCTCCGTGCGCAGAACATCACCCTGCCCGTCACCTACTGCTCCTTCTTCTGCGTCACTCTACACGGTCCGCTGACTTACCTTCTGGTGGTGCGCCTCCGCCTCGGCATCGCCGGCGTGGCTGCTGCCATGATCTGGACCGACCTCAACCTCCTCGTCTGTCTGTTACTCTTCCTGTTCTGCTCCGGCGCGTGCCGAGACACCTGGCCCGGCGGCCTCTCCGCCGACTGCCTTCGTGGATGGCCGGCGCTTCTCCGACTTGCTGCGCCGTCGTGCGTGTCGGTCTGCCTCGAGTGGTGGTGGTATGAGCTCATGATCCTCCTCAGCGGCCTCTTCGCGCACCCCCGCGCAGCCATCGCCTCGATGGGCATCCTCATCCAGACCACCTCCCTTGTGTACGTCTTCCCCTCCGCTCTCAGCTTCGGCGTCTCCACCCGCATCGGAAACGTGCTCGGTGCTAACCGCCCTGACAAGGCCCGCGCTGCGGCAGTGGTGGGGCTCGCCTGCGCTGTCGCGCTCGGCCTCGCGGCTACCGCTTTCACGGCGTCGATGAGGCACCAGTGGGGGCGGCTGTTCACCCTCGACGAGGAGACACTGAAACTCACGGCCCTCACGCTTCCCATCGCCGGACTCTGCGAGCTCGGGAACTGCCCGCAAACGGTGGGCTGCGGCGTGCTTCGGGGGAGCGCGCGACCTGCCACCGGTGCCAATATCAACCTAGGTTCCTTCTACCTGGTGGGGATGCCCGTCGCCGTGCTTCTTGGCTTCATCGGAAAGATGGGTTTGCCGGGCCTGTGGGTGGGGCTCCTCGCGGCGCAGGCCTCGTGCGCAGCTCTCATGGCCTTGACCCTCGCTAGAACGGATTGGTTGGCGGAGGCAGAGCGTGCCAGAGAATTGACCAATTACTCTACTTCTCCTTCGACCATTCCAATTTCTGTTCCTGATTTTAACCACATACTTGATAACACAACGGCGCTGTCTCCTAATTCCATAGAAGCAGAGAAGAAACCGACAACTCTACAAGACGTCTTATACATGATTCATGATGATGTGAAGACGGCAACTAGTGACTCAGAAACAGCTCCTCTCGTCCTCTCTATCGATTGAACTGAGTTCATTAAAAAAAAAAAAATTCTCCCTTTGGTTTTATAGTCAGGATTTTGCTAGTGAATAATCCCACTGATTCCTCTGTTTTTTCTAAAAATATCTTCTTTTTTCCCTTTGATTAAGGAACTGAAAATGCAACCAAAAGTAATGAGAGGAAGAACAGAGACAGCGACCACAAAAAGTAGCAACTTTTCACGTTGAATGCTTACTTCCCGTGCTGTTCACAAACCGGAAAGTAGTGCTGCAGTCACTTTCGGCATTTGTACTTGGCCATAGTGTCTTTAACAAGCTTCCTACATCATCCTGTCTACAGATGCTTCTCCGCCTTAAAAATTTAGCTGCAATTTCAACAAAATGTGCTTGTGTGTTGTTGCTGCACTCGGTGTGTAACATACTTAGGCTTGAACGCTCCACTTTTGCTTTCTAACATTGAACATTCTGTGGCCCTGGTTTCCTTCAACAAGAAATATCTTTGGTGAGAGTTTTCTATGACGACGTTTAACACAATCAAAATAGTTGTTCAATTGCGCACAAAACTCTAGTTAGAAATCGTACTTCCCTTTTCTTTTCGCTGTATGGTTGTCTGTAGTTTTTGTGTTGTGTTGTTGTACGCAGTTGAGAACTTTTAGCATACATGAAAGAGACATTAAGTTTCTCTGCTAGTCTAATGTACTACCCTCGTTGAATCTAATGATTGAAGAAATTTGACGAGGGACAACTTTGTAATGCTAAAATTGGCTTGCCGGTGAAATAGAAAACATTTGTAGCAGCAAACTTCATGAATCGCTTGAATGCTTCCTGATGTGGTTGGAACGACAGGCCACGTCTTAGACCCAGGAATCGAATTAGGAATCGGTCAATACAAACTCCAATCGACCCAAGATAGAGCTCAAGTTAAGTTGGCCCAAATCTTCCAAATTTCGCCCAAGTCGATTCGGCACCTATCCATCTTAAATTAAATCAACTCGGCAAGGCATCTGAACTCAACACGAGTTAGTCTGACTCATGGCAGAACTCGGGCCAAACCAGCTGGCATCGGTCGAGCTCAAAGGGAGGCCTGATTGGAGGCACGAACATAGGGTAGATGTGGCATAGGCATATCAACCAAGACATGGGAGGACGTTGTTGAACACGTCAGATATGGTGTAGACACGATTTGAGGATGTGGGAGACGAACAAGAGATATGCGCATAAAACCCGAGCAAGCCTTTTCCCACTTTGGCCAGACCGTATAAAAAGTTGCCCGCTCCAGTCAATGGAAAGAGACTCAATATACTTTTTATGTCTCTCTATTCGTCTTTTTTATTTTTCAACTATTCTTATTTGATCATCAGGGCTTGACTTGAGCGTCGGAGATGTTTCGCTTGGATCTACCTTAGTCTTCCTTCTAATCTTTTTCTAAATTCTCAGTGCTTTAGGATCGCTCATCACCGTCAGAGACTCTTGTCGAAATCACTAGTCTTTGTTGGAGGTGGACCAGTTCTTGCCGAGAGCCTTGGAGTTCTTTTCTCGCCCACCTACTTGAAATCACCCTGACAATAGTCAACCCACTAGCGATCGACCCAACATCAGCTGACCCAATAACAATCGACCCGGCACATGTTGACCTAACCATCATCGATCCGTCCTACACCCAACTTACCCAACGAACTCAACAGTTAACTCAGATGCGCCGAGTAGCCTCCCATTCCCTAATCTTAACTAAATTTTTGACGTCGTTTATGGGAACGCAAGCTAAGATGTTGAGATAAGAGACGTCAGAAAAAGTTAATGAGAACTAGGTTCTACATCATACCAAAGAGGTTGGATGGTTGTGTTATGTTTGAGAAATGTCCTAAGGCAATCACCTTATAATTTATACTATTTATTTCGATAAATAAAAATTCACTATTTCAATGGACTTCATTTATATGTTTGAATGATCTTAAACTCATTTACTGAATGTCTGCAATACGATTTATAGCATAAGAGAATTTGTGATTGGATCACAACTAGTGAGCGTCTCTACATATGTAATTATGAACGTATTGAAATATTCTCTAGTCAATAAATTGATGTATTCGGACATCATCAGTTCTGTGAGACTAGCACGAATTATACTCCTTGGTCTAACCAAGCAGCTGTTACTCACTAGTTGGAGATATTGGGATGTCAAGACTTAAACGTGGATGCTAGTTATGGTAACTAGTTCATTGGAGTGACCTGCTATAATGCTTCATATAGTTCTCTACATATATAGATATGTCTGTGAATTATTTATTATAGCTCAATTGCAAGTTTCCTCCAACTTGAGGTATTTAAGTCACATTGGTCATGGAAGCTTATACTTTGACATCTTAAGCTAAGCATCTCCTTAGATATGTGGGCTTGGGTTAATTGGGTATACGTCAAAGTGCTCAAAGGTGTTTGGATAGCTTACAAAGGATTCACAACTCCTTGTGAGGAGATGTATACTCTATGGGCACTTGTCAGGATTATTACTCAATGTCTTTGCAAAGGATCACATGTTAAGAGTATAAAACTCTTAGACATATGTAGGAGTAATTCGAATCTACAGGACGAGGAAGTAATACTTGGGCTAGGTGTGATATAGTCAGTCTAGTGGGGACAGACATATAGATCATGTCCTGAACCAAGTGGGTAAAAGATGAGTGAAAAAAATAAGACACGATTCACTATAACTGCTAAAGGGTCCAGAACTAATTCTAGAATCAACTATGATTTTTCGATTAATTAGAAATCAAGATATATTACTAGGTGTCACTCCATAATTAAATAGTTAATTATGAACGACCAAGATAAATGGGGAACATATTAGGTTACACACACTACGAGTATCTAAAAGACATAAAATAAGTTTACGAATTCAATTTTCAGATCAAGAAATAAGATATTTGGTTAGACTAGAGAAAGAAAAAATATGGAAGATATTTTGTCGGAATAAGAGCGCAAATAGATAACATCTCTTATGGAAGAGTTAGATCCTATTTGGTTTAGTAATGAACCAAATTGGTTTGGTTTAAACCAAGTTAGTTTGATTGTGAGCCAAACAAAGAGGTTAATGAGCCAAATTTTAGTTAAGGGGTTTCGACTTTTTAATTTAACTCATCAAGAGAACCTATATATTGATACTAAAGGCAGAAAATTAATAATGAATTCATTATTCATTGGCTTAGGTTTTTGGAAAAACCTAGCACCTCTACCTCTCCTCTCCTCTCGTTGTCGCTGCCCACCAAGAAGCAAAAGTAAGTTTTTCTTCCCAAGCTTCTTCGCTTTTTCTTCCTTCTCTTGGATCGCATCGCCTCCACGCTTAGGTAATACTAATCGAAGGCGAACCTTGTTGCTCACTAGAGTTGTCTTGAAGATCTCGACGTGGATACAAATAGAGGTGAGGTTCATAGATGTCACTAAAGTTGATGCTCTTCCCTTTATGCATCATCTGTAAGGTACGCCTAGAATAATTGTTATTCTTAAATTTTGTTTTACGATTATGCCTGTGTGAGTTATATCATTCATGCATGTGGTGTGTGTATTGTAATAAAATAATTTTATTATCATATTTTTGCTTCCGCTACATGTTTTGTGAAACGTGTTAAGCACACACCGTCAAGCATATCCTAATAGTAGTATCAGAGTCCGATCATTCTTCAACATGATCGTAAAATTAGTTTTACGAATTGTTGTAATTGTATTTTTATTGTTTTAGATATTAGGAAAATTACGGAGGTGGAAAATTATTTGTTGATTTAAGATTGGAATCGCACAGAATCGATTTTAATTGATCCACAAGTCGATTGATATGTTTATCAATCAATCAGCAGTTGATTCAATCGATTTGTAGTTTAAATTTGAGAAAAAAAGCTTCTCATAATCAATTGGAATTTATTCTCAATCGATTAAGGAGCCAAAAATCACAAAAATTGAACTCTAAATCGATTAGTTGATCAATTCAATCGATCCCGATTGATTGGCAAAAGTCGTGAATCAATTGAACAACCAAAAACGTGAATAGAGGACTTCATAATCGATTATTGAATCGATTGAGCATCTGAATCGATTACCCAATCGATTAAGAGCTCTAAAATCACATAGAAAAAGTTTCTTAATTGATTGTTGAATCAATTAAGCATCTCAATCGAATGAGAATTTTGTATTCGTGAACAGAAGGTTCCACAATCGATTACCCAATCGATTAATGTCTTGAATTGATTACCAAATCGATTAAGGGTTATTCTGTTTGAATGATAAAGGGTTATAATCTATCACTTAATCGATTAGGAACTTCCCAATCGATCAATGACTTATGCCAATCGATTGGCACAACTTTGATCGATTCAAAAAATTCTAATTTTGGAAATTCTAAAATAATTAAGGATATTATAATTAGGGAAATTGTTTCCTAATTAGATTTAATTAATTAAAAATTATTTCCTTAAGATAAATATGTGGTCAGACTTGGAAATTTGTTTCCTAATCTAAATTATGGAATTTTGGTTTATGGAAATCAAATCCTTAAATATATTTGATAACCAAATAAAATTATGATAACTATAAATTTGTTAATGTCATGTCATATCATATGTCATATAGATGCATTAATTAATTTTAATTTTATACCATAATTAGATGTAATTATGTCATTCGTGTGTGATGTCATATCATATTTGTCATGCATCTGATGTCATATAGATAGATCATATGGATGATGACAATGAGATCTAAATCCATTACAAAATATTAAACCTACACCTTCTTTCAATATAGTAAGAACTAGAGTTTGATTACTTGTTTGAGTTATTGTGCCAAAATCAAGCACAACCTGAAATTAAACATGTTCAAACCATTGAGATACGATCTTATGATTAACAAGTTGGTTTTAAATTGAAATGTTGATTTGTTGTGCCAAAGCTAAGGTCAACATGGATAAAGGTGAAGTTGGGTGATATGCATTTGATGTATACTTATTAATGTGTTAGCTACCCGATGTTTATGCAAATATCAATTGGTTGATAGCATAATGTGATAATTGCATATACACGATATGTAATCGGTATATTTGCTACGTACCAATATAGCTAAGAATGACTTATTATGCCAAAGCTAAGGTTGTTCTTATCTGAAGTGGATATTAACCTACTTGGAGAAAACCAACCATCTCCCAAATTCATAAGTAAGGGCTCTTGAAAAGTAAGCAGAAATTTTATTATATGTAAATTGTTTAGATAATAAAATCATCTCTCTCATATATTCTCATTTTTATATTTCTATGTTAATCATTTAATTACGACATCTTTGAATTTGCATTTGTTAATGGACTCGAACAAACTGATTAGGCCAAACTTCTTGGACTGGTTTCGAAACATCAGAATTATTCTCAAAGCTAAGAAACTAGTATATGTTCTTGAAAAGACACTTTGCACAAATATAGCAGATGATGTAAAACTAGATGAGATATTGGCCTTTGAAAATCAAATGGTTGATTCTGAGCTTGCGAGTTGCATCACACTAGCCTCGATATTTCTTGAATAGCAAAAACAACATGAGCATATGGATGATTATATGATTATTTTTCATCTGTGTGACCTATTTGATGAGCAAGCTAGATCTGATGGTTCAAGGTCACCAAGTTACTCTTTTGCTCCAAGATGTAGGAGGGTTCATCTGCAGTACAATTTATACTGAAGATTAAAGACTACATTAAATATTTAGGATCACTTGGATTTACATTGGATCATGAATTAAATATTGACTTAATTCTGCATAGTTTACCCTCTAACTATTCACAATTTGTGATGAACTACAGGATAAACCATATTGAATCCATAATTCCAGAGTTGATCAACATACTCCAAGACATAGAACCTTCTATAAAGAAAGAACAGAAGATATTGATGTTAGTAGACTCCTCAAAGAAAGGTTCTAAGAGAAAACCAAAGCATCAGGCCTTTGGGAAGAAGAAAAAGGCTAAAACAGTAGAATCGACAACAAAAGACTCATGTCATTATTGTGACAAGATGGGACACTAGTGAAAAAATTGTAAGATTTATCTTGAGTCTATTAAGAAGAAGAAGGCATCTGATGCCCCATCTGCTTCAGGTGTTTTTGTTATTTAGTGTCATTCTATTTCCTCTAACACTTGGATAATGGATACTGGATGTGGCTCACATATATTTAATGGCATATAGAGTCTAAGGAATAGCAAAAGACTCATCAAGGGAGAAACAAATCTACGAGTTGACAATGGAGCAAAGGCTGCAGCTATCGCCATCGGAACATATTTGTTGAAACTTCATAGTGAACTTGTCTTTGAATTGGATAATTGTTATTTCGCTCCTATACTAATAAAGAACATTATTTCTATTTCTTGTTTAAATAGAAAAAGTTTCCATATGACTTTTAGTAACAACTATTGTTATATAACTTTGAATGATGTTCTTTACGGTACGAGAACTTTATACAATGATATCTACATGTTAGATACAGCCGGTGATGTATTCAATATCGAAATAAGCAACAAGCGTACTTGAAAAGATAATCGATTAACCTCCTGCTTATGGCATTGTCGCCTTGGCCGTATAAACAAGAAACACATGTCCAAATTGTAAAGACTTGCAATTCTAGAATCATTCAAATTAGATTCATTTGATACATGTGATTCATGTTTAAAAGACAAGATGAAAATGAAGGATCAAGAAGAAGCGATAGAGACGAGGGGGGGGGGGGGGGGGGGGTTAATATCGCTTCTTAAAAACTTCTTCTTTTTGTATAGATTCGTAAAACAAGAATCAAAGCAGTAGCGGAATATAAAAGTAAAAAAACAATAAGGATGATTAAGATTGTTACTTAGTTAAGAGCCTATGCCGACTCCTAATCTAAGACTCACAATCCTTGATCTCACCGTTGGGCAATCCACTATAATTCTTCTTATCAAAATCTTCAGAAAAAAATAATGCAAATAATATGAAGAATGTAAGATAGTAATACACTACTATCTTTTGTAAATTAAAACAATGCAAGCTTTAACTAAAGTTATACCAACACTAGGTAGAAGATGAAGCTCGGTCGACACTTCTGGATGATGTAGCTTGCTTGTGTAGATGAAGCATAGAGTAGCAGAACGAACAGGACCTTTGTACACTTGAAACATGATGTCTTGCTTCAGACCTTGAGCTCTACTTATATAAGCTTTTATCAATTGACTGATAACCCGTTCAATTGACTGATCCGTTCGATCGACCGAACCTCCTATCGATCGACTGGACTGCTTTACTTCGTTCTTCGTCGAGATCTATTTTTCATGCACAATTAATGTTCGATCGATTGATCCTTGATCTGTCGATCGATCAGTGTGGTTCCCCTATTTGCCAAAATTCTTCATCAAGGAGATTTAATTGCATTTAATCTTTGGTCGACCAATCCCTAGTTCAGTTGACCGATCAGACTGGGTTCCAACTTTGCTTCTAATTGATCTAATCTGTGTCATATCGACTTGTTTCAGTCGACCGATCTACTGGTTCAGTCGACTAATCAATCAACATACCAACTTTGCTATCAAGTTGATCTCTGCTTTATATCAAGTTGGTTCGGTTGACCGATCTATAGGTTCAATCGATCGATCAAGTTGAATCTACGAAACAAAGTTAAGACAAATACTCCTACAAAATAAAGTTAGCACGGTATAATGTATGAGTAGTAAGATGCATGAATAATATTTAACAGTAGAACTATCTTGATCTCAACTTGAAAACCTTCTTAGTTTCTTCAATTGGATAAGTGATCTAGGGTTTGTTCCTTTTCGGAACATGTACTCACTGTCGCTCTTCTCCAGTTACTTACCTCAGCCTACTTGCCAAACATTGGTCCTCCAGACCTATTTGGACTTTGTCGCTTAGCATTAGATCAGCTCACCAAGACTTCCTCTTGATCTTTGGTCCTCTAGATCTATCGAGCTTCTATACCAAGTGTCGAATCCTCTCGACCCACTTGGGCTTCTTCTTGGCTTCCACAATCTGCTAAGACTTTTCTGGTTGAGTAAACATCCTGCACACTTAGTTAACTTGTTAGTGTAGGATCAAGACGTGCTAGGGGTGAATAGCACTTGTGGCTATTTCTCATTCATTTAAGAACTTTGGAGTAAAATGCAGTGGAAAATAAGTAGAAGAAAAGAGAAAGAAATGCTTACACTTTTGGTTTACTTGGTTCAGAGCCTGTGACGACTCCTACTCCAAGGCACGTGATCGTTGATTGCTTACGTTGGGCAATCACTATAGTATAAAAAATTCTTTACAAAGAAGAGTACAACATATTTGTAATTTAAGTACTATAATTGAAAGTTGTACCAACAACTTTAAGGATCTAGAGGGTTGTGCTCTCAGTTGTTGGAGTCGCAGGATCGTCGTTAGAGCAACGCACATGAGAAAGATTGTGAAGAATAAACTGTGATTCTCTATCTGCGAAGCTGCTAGTCGAACCCCATTTTATAGCCGAGCTAGACCTGATCTAGATTCATTGATCTCGAGATCAGTCTTTGACTCGACGCTGATTGGTCAACCAAACCCTCTACATTTTCCCAACTTCCCATCCAGATGTTGTCTCTTTGGATAAAGCCTTTGTTCGATCGATCGATCCTGTCATTCGATCGACTGATCCCACTATCCTCACTAGCTTATCTGGTCCAATCAACTCAGTCTAATCAAGTATCTTTATGAACCACAAATGCACAGTTACGTCATCAGTAATACAAAAGATATCGAACCTACATAGACTGTTGATTAAGCACTAGTTGACTTCACACGACAAACTATCTAGACAATCAAAGATTGGTTGGAAAAGAGAGTAAGAGAAAGGTTAAGGAGAAAGAGAGAGAGAAGAAAGAAGAAGGTGATATTAGATTTGGGGATGGATAGATGCTAGGATTTCAGATTCACCATGATGCTAGTTAATGTTCCTATGCACTATTCATATCCTTAACTCCATATTTACATTCATGTAGAGATTCTAATCAAAGTATAGTACAACCCCGCGTAGGTTGTACTGGAGAGTTTACCCAAGTCTTAACACCATTAAATAAAGAAGCAACTCTAGAAAGTTCGGTTAAAGGGTTATCCTCTGTCACAGGACCCCCCGGTTATACAATCGCTAGAGTTATCTAATGTACTTCCTAACGGTAGTACTGGAGTATCCACTCCAATTAGAATATCTTAACAAGGATTAGTCCCTATGTTAAGATCTTTTGACTCTAGAAAGTGAGTAAGTATCGATGTCTTCTATCACTAAGGGCATAATATGACCGATTAAATGGGTATTCTCTATCACTAAGGACCCCCAATTATCTAATATAGTAGCAACCTTAATATATAAACAAATCCATCACAATCCACATACATATACCTGATGTGCGTAGATTATATACTCTTTTATGCATGTTTTTACGCACATTTACATACTTTGAGCATACTTGATCTATGCATTTTTATACTTCCATCTTTCCTTTTAGCATATTTACTCTTTTGGTTTGGAGATCTACTTTTTGTGCATTTTCTGTACACAGGAGTCGAAATTGGTGAAGATTATGCGTCCTCGGACAAGCTTGGAAGGAATTGAAGGGAGAGAGCATCAGGCCGTGTACCACACACGGCCGTGTAGTTTTAACATAAAGGGAAGAGGATATGGCCGTGTGAATCTCACACGGCCGTGTCTTGATTTGAAGAAATTAGAGCAGATGCCTTACATGGCCGTGTAGATCTACACGGCCGTGTGAGGTTTCCAGAGGCCAAGCAGGTGGTGGCCGTGTGCACCACACGGCCATGTATTTCCAGAGAACAGAAGGGTCCTGGCCGTGTGAGTCACACGGCCGTGCAGCTTTGGCAGAGAAGGAACTGGACATGGCCGTGTCATGGGGCCGTGTGGCGCCCGATTTCCTCCTCTATTTAAACCCTCCTTCATGAATTGAAAGAGGATCTCTTCCCCTTTGGGAGAAGGCAAGATTTGGTGGTATCCTCCCATTCTTGGAAGGATTTCTGGGCGATTCGAGGGGAGTTCTTGACGATTTCGATTCCGGAGCGAGGATTGGATCCGAAGACGAGGCTTCTTCGTAGATAAGTTTTCTCTTTCCCCCTTTTCTTGGTTTCTTGGATTGGGGATTTAAGAAATGCTTGTAATCCTTATTTCTTCGGGTATTCTTCCTCGATTCATGGAGTAGATCTTGTATTCTAGGATTAAGGGAGTATTTGTATGATGGATTGATGTAATCTCTTACGGATTTGCCAATTTCTTGTTTCAATGACATTGTCTTGCTTGTATCAATTAGATCTTGAATGATTAATGGTGATTTGTGCTTAATACTCATTCTTGATTGATTGTTTGGATTTCTTGTGGACTTAGTAAAGATAAACTTTCACTCGATCATCCGAGGGATCCACGTGACAGGTGCAAGCCCGTGTAAGGACTTTTGAGAGATAATCTTGAAAAGGAAATAGGAATATTCAAGAGAGTAAGATGGATCTTGTGATTAGTTTCTTGTATCTTGATAGATTAATAAGTTGTGAGCTTCTATGTTGATATCCGAGGAAGGCATAGTAATAGGTGCGCTTCTGTGTAAGGACAACGTAGGTTCACGTCTAATTGATCATATTTAGATACATTTCTCAGTCCTTAGCCGGTTATCTATTGCAAGAGAGAACCGACAACTTTCTACAAGTGTTTGGCAATTGAGGGATAAGAATTGGTGAACCATTTTCATTCAAGAAATCTTACAAAGAAACCGAAACTCCTAGAATCTCCCCTTATCATAACCCAAAACACTAAACTCTTGTTTGTTGATCTTTAATATTAGATTTGTTTACCTTCACTTTGCATTTGAAACAATTGGATAGTTGTTTAGCTAATTCGCATTGAGGCATTTCTAGTGCTTATTCCAGTCCCTGTGGATACGATAATCTTTTATATTACTTGCGACATTTCCGTACACTTGCGGAGCGTAACAAGTTTTTGGCGCCGTTGCCGGGGACTGCGCTATAACATTAGGAATTATCAATTGAGTTAGACTAAACATAACATTTGTTTTCCTTTCATATTGCATAGTTGTAACTAATCATTAGATTTTTGTTTTTACTTTCTTGTATAACTTTTACTTCTTGTTAATTCTTTTTGTACAAATTCAATTCTGCATTTTTGATTCTTTTATTTTTTTTTCTTTTTCTGTTGAATTGTCATTTGCTATCTTGTTCTTGTGTATGCGAAGATCTAACTTTGCAGGGGAATTCTTTCCTTTTTGACCCTGAGATTGACAGAACTTTCCATAAAAGAAGAATTCTGCAAAGGCAAATTGAAGAACAGGAACATTTGAACATGGCGAATAGACCACTCGAGGATTATGCAGCACCTTATGCAAGAGGTTTTCGATCTAGTATTTCAAGACCTTCAGTGGAAGCTAATAACTTTGAGATCAAACCCGCAATTATATCTATGGTGCAGCAGAACCAATTTGGTGGAGGACCTCATGAAGACCCCAATCAACACTTAGTGGTCTTTTATGAAATATGTGGTACCATGAAAATGAATGGAGTTCCTTCAGAAGCAGTTAGATTATTATTATTTGGGTTTTCTTTAAGAGATAAGGCAAAGCAATGGCTGCATTCTTTGGCCCCTAATAGCATCACCACTTGGGAGCAGTGTGAGCAACAGTTTCTTGATAAATTCTATCCACCAAGCAAAACAGCTCATATGAGGAATTTAATTGCAAGCTTCAAGCAAACTGACTCAGAATCTCTTTTTGAAGCATGGGATAGATATAATAGTATGCTCAGACAATGCCCACATCATGGGTTGGAAAGATGGTTAGTGTTGCACACTTTTTATAATGATATCAACTATCATACCAAAGTGTCCCTTGATTCAGCTGCTGGAGGGGCACTTATGAATAAAAGTTTAGATGAAGCTGAAGAAATTATTGACAGTGTAACACAAAATCATCATCAATGGGCAAATGAAAGAAGTGGTGGCTATTCTTCTGTAAACCCAACAATTAAAGCATCAGGGAAGTTTGATGTAGATGCAGTCACTCTTTTGTGTGCAAAATTGGAAGCTCTTACAAAGAAATTTGAGAATATGGGGACTAGTGCTAATATGGTCAATGCTATTAGTACATCTTGTGAAGTATGTGGGAGTTCAGAGCACTCAAATGACTCATGTCCATTGGGAGCTATCACTGCACAAATCAATCAACTGGAACAATGTGATGCAATCATGAGTTACAATCAAAGGCAGAACAACCCATACTCAAATACTTATAACTCTGGATGGAAGAGCCATCCCAATTTTTCTTACAGAAATAATCAAGATCAAGGACCATCTATGGGGGCAAGACCAAATTTTCAAGCTGGGCAACAAAATTTTCAACATCTATCTTCTCAAGGCTTACCAAAGTCAAATATTGAAAAGATGCTTGAAGAAATTATCTCAAGTCAGAATGAAATGAAGCAAGATTTAGCAAAGCTCATTCAAAGAATGGATAATTCTGAAAAGCATCAAAAGATCCAAGATAGTCAAATTGCCCAACTAGCTTCCTCATCATCCAGAGCACCAGGACAACTTCCAGGAAAACCTGATGTGAATCCTATGGAGCATTGCAATAGAATTGAGCTTAGGAGCGGACGGACCTTGGGAGACTCCCAAGTGACTGCTCCAAAAGGGATACAAAAAGAAGAAGAGCTCTCTCCTCTTATACCAAATCAGATTCAAGCTAATGAGGAGAGTACCATTGAGGTTGAAGAGACTCTTCCACTGAACCATCAGAGCAAAGCTGTCCCTTTTCCTCAGAGACTTACAATGCTCAAGAAAGATGAAGAATTTGGCAAGCTTTTAGAAAAAGTTAAGGAAATTTGTGTAGAGGTACCTCTTATTGATGCTATTCTTCAAATACCTAGATTTGCCAAATTCCTGAAGGATCTCATGTCAAACAAGAGAAGAAGAGGAGAGGTTGAGACAATTGCGCTTAGTGAGGAATGTAGTGCTATTTTGGAGAAGAACACTTCCCCAAAACTAAAGGACCCAGGGAGCTTTTATATTCCTTGCAACATAGGAAAAGTTTTTTTTGAAAAAGCTTTTTGTGATTTGGGGGCAAGTGTTAGCCTCATTCCCTATTCAATTTGTAATAAATTAGGTCTCAAAAACATTAAACTTACTACTATGGCACTTCAACTTGCCGATCATTCCTGCAGGTACCCTTTGGGTATTATAGAAGATGTGCCAGTAGAGGTGGATGGGAATGTTATTCCCATAGATTTTGTCGTGTTGGACATGGAAGAGGACCCCAGGATTCCTATCATATTAGGAAGACCTTTCCTTGCTACAGCTGGAGCTATAATTGATGTCAAAAATCATAAGCTTTCTTTGGTAATTGGTAAGGAAAGGTTGGAATATGATTTATCTAATATCTCTAACCATGTCTCGTCTCTTTTAAATGCTTGTAGCAGGACAAGTATTTATAAACTTGAGGAATGGAATTTCCATCCTCATGGAAGGCCACCAAACGAAGGAGACAATGTGGTGGAAGATGTTGGGAGAAGATCTCCCAACAAAAACGAAAAGTATATCTGTCCTCCAAGGGTGAGGAAAAGAAGTGAATGATCAAGTTTGGTCGAGCTAAAGACCTTAAACAAGCGCTTCTTGGGAGGCAACCCAAGGGTTCTTTTAGTTAGTTTTGATTTGTATTTTAATTTCTTTTAGTTTGATGCATTCTTTTGATTTTGTTTTCAGGTTAGGTGCAAAACAGAGCCCGGCCGTGTGCTATACACGGCCAGGCAAAGGTTGCAGAGAAGGGAAGTGCTTGGGTCGTGTCATCCAGACACGGCCGTGTAGGATCTCCCGAGGAGAAAAAGGACTAGGCCGTGTCCCAAACACGGCCGTGCAAAGAATTCCGAGAAGAAAGATGGAGAGGCCGTGTCCCAGACACGGCCGTGCGAAGAATCCAGAGAAGGAAGAGGGGGAGGCCGTGTGGATCTGCACGACCCGTGTAGGAGAGTTATTTAAGTCTTCTTTCTACCTTACACGGCCAGATCTTGGCCGTGTTCCGCACACCCCCAACTCTCCAAAACATCTCTTTCTCTCCCAATCTCTTAAAAACTCCTCTCTAATCTCTCAAGATCTCTTAGATCCGGATTCTCCTCCTCTCTAAGACTTGGACTTTTTGTTCTCCTAACCTAAGATCTTTGCTTTTTGAAGTTTTGTTCTTTGAGTTCCATTTTTCCAACCCTAGATAATTCTTCCCCTATCTAAACTCATCAAGATGTCCAACATTTTGAAGAAACTTCGCAAAGGAGGTGGTGGATCCAGTGGAGACAAAGAGAAGGAGCCATCAAGGGACAAAGGAAAACAACCAGTGAAGGGAAAAGACAAAAGGACTTCACGCAACGAAGGTAATGACAATGAATTCAATATTGTGTTTAGAAATGATGATCAAGTAACTAGATTTGCAATTCTTATCAATAGAAAGATAGTGTGTACTAGATATATGAACCCAACTGTTCTTGATATGCTTAGAATTAGGGAAGATGTAGATTTGATGATTGGGTTTTTGGATTGGAGTGATATTATGTATACACATTTGTGTACATATCCTCGTCTTGTTTTAGTATTTTTAAGTTCATTGGATGTCCATTTTACTAATGAAGATGATTATTTTGGAAAAATCTCATTTAGACTAATGAATCAAGAATTTCTATGGGCATTTAGTGACTTTAATTCTTGTTTTGGATTAACCACCGGTAGCCCTCGTAGGTTTGATCCAAGGTTTAATTGGAATCATTTTTGGAATGCAATAACTGGGTTAGATCAACCTTATGAGCCTTCAAGAGCTAAGGCCTCCCATATGCAAAACCCCATCTTTAGGTATCTACATAGAGTCATGAGTAAAACTATTTTTGGTAGGGGAGAGAGTGATGGGGTGGTTAAAAAGATAGAGCTTTATACTTTATGGGCTATGCTTTATAAGGTTGAATTTGATTCTGGTTTTCATTTTGTTCAAACCTTATTAAGATATGCTAGGGCATCATCGGGATCAATTATTTTTGGTGGTTTGATTACCCGAATAGCTTATAATTTAAATCTTGATGTTGATGTGTTGGAAATAATTCATGGTAATGACATGATTGACATTGATGCATGTCTTGCTATGAAAATAATCGTTCGGGATGAGAATGGTTTCGCGTTTCCTAGGAGGAGTGGTTCTCCTTTACCCCTTCCTTTTCCTGAACGAACTACTATTCGTAACCCGGCTAATTGGGTCATTTCTGAGTTAGATTTTGAGGATAACCCTTCTATACCTGGAGACACTGAGCCACATCATGAGCCCTCGTCATCTGGACACCCGCAGCCTTCTAGTTTTATGGAGCCTGCTAGGCATTCTTTTGCATATGGCACGGGATCTTCTAGGTTTGATTTTTCAGATTTTCGTACGTCTCTAGAATCACTTCATGAGAAGCAAGATGCCCAACGAAAAATGTTGGAGGGGCGCTTCTCTTTATCTGATGATCAGTTTAGGGAGGTACAAAATCATTTTTAGTTTACGAGGAATTTTCAAGGTCAAGTGGCTGAGTTTGTGCAGGATTATGATACTGATCAGGCTAGGATGAGAGATTTTATGCAAAGCATGACGCTTACTAGCCAACAAGTAGATGCTTTATATGAGTATCATAGATCCTTGGGTGAGATTCCAAGTTTTCCTAATTTTCTTATTGGCCAACCACGTCGTAGACCTCCTTTCCCTCGTCCACCTCCTCCACCATATTGATTTCATCGGGACGATGAAAAGTTTAAGTCTGGGGGGGTGTCATGTACTGTTTAGTTTGGTTTTCAGTTTTTAGTTTTTGTTAGTTTTTCATGTTGGTTCATATTTTCATTGCTTGTTGCTTTATTTTGCTTGTTTTTGAAATAATCATGGCAAAAAAAATTTTTTTTTTGAGAACATCAAATCTTCACTTATATGCTTTCTTGGATTCAAGTGAAATGTTAGCATGATTATTGTCTTGATTCATGATGTTCGAATGATGCTAGTAGTAAACTTTGTGTAGTTCTTTTTTCTATCTTGGGAAGCATTAATAAGCTAAGAATCTTATGGTGATGAGTTTTAGTTTTGGTTCAACCTTAAGGATTTTATCTTCACTACACTTGTGCTTGATGCTTGAATAGTTGATGTCATTGAAATAGTCATGATTCATCTTGTTTGCTTAGTACTTGGTTTCCATGGTGATTTCTCAACTTTCATTTTGGTTACTGGATGAGGCTCAAATCATTAAAGCTCATTTGGAAAAATCAAAATATCCCAACATGTGTGCTAAAAGTATATTTGTGAATAAGTTTTGCACAATGCAAACACTTATAAAATAAAAAATAAAAAAAAATAAGGGATATAAAAAACAGTTGTCATGAGTGGAATCTAGCAAGTCACCCCTTTGAGACCGAGTTAGGTTACTGTGGAAATAACTGCCTAGCTTCCCTTGAGATTGAGCACACCTTTGAGACCTTGGGTTAGTTGAGAAATATGAACCAAGTGAATGGTGAGTAAGTGCCTATCACTGGTTACTTGTCTTTCACTGGAAACATTAGGAATTCAAATTTGATGACGACTTTACTAGGACATGGATTGAGACTTGAAGGGTGTTGAGTTACTTTTACACTGTGCACAAGATTCTTATGCTTGAACCATACTTTACTTGTTTCCATGATCACGCTTGTTAATGAAACTTTTTGATAGAGTTAGGAAAGTGCACTAGGTTTTATGAATGTGTTATAGAACATATGAATTTAGACTGCAGCATTTTGCTTGAGGACAAGCAAAGGTTTAAGTCTGGGGGCGTGATGTGCGTAGATTATATACTCTTTTATGCATGTTTTTACGCACATTTACATACTTTGAGCATGCTTGATCTATGCATTTTTATACTTCCAGCTTTTCTTTTAGCATATTTACTCTTTTGGTTCGGAGATATACTTTTTGTGCATTTTCTGTACACAGGAGTCGAAATTGGTGAAGATTATGCGTCCTCGGACAAGCTTGGAAGGAATTGAAGGGAGAGAGCATTAGGTCGTGTACTACACACGGCCATGTAGTTTTTGTAACACCCACTAAGCTTTTAAGATGAATAAGAGAATGATGAATTTGCCTTAGAAAAATATTAGTAGAATGTTGAACCAAAAAGAAATAAAAAGAAATAAAAATAGGGAGTAGTCAAGGATTGAACCTTGAACCTCTTATATTATAATTTATAGAATTAATTAGTAGAAACCAATTGGGATAGAGAGAAGATATTGATAGCAAGGAAAGGGAATGCATGATAAAGATAGGAGTAAAGATCTAAAAAGAGAAAGCAAGAAAAGAGCAAGAGAAAGGCAACTTGCCTTCCTCCCTTTCTCTCTCTTTTCCCTCTCTTGCCGTGACATTAAATGGAGAATGAAGGGGATTCATTCCCCCTTGTTCTCATCATAAATGATGAGAATAAATTAGAAAATAAAATAAATAAAAGAAAATAGAAAATGGGTTAAAGGAGAAGGAAAGCAAAAAAAACCAATTTTGCTACCTCTTCCCCCTTAATATATATATATATATATAAAAGAGATGATGTAAAGGGAAAATTCTATTTTTCTCTCATTCTCCCTCATCCTCCCTCTCCCTCACCGAACCCTCAGTCCCCTCTCCTCCATCTTCAGCCCCAAGCCAAGGTTTTCTCCTAAGAAAGCCTAAGATACAAGGAGGACTTAGCAAGGGAATCAAGGGAAGGGGACTAGAAGAAGAGGCTACTTCTTCCATCACCACACCTTAGATCCACAAGCGAAAAGGATGTAAGCTTCCCCTCACCTGTGGTACAAGGCGTTTTACGTACTTTCGGATGTTATGAGGATTAGAAAACCTAGAATAGAATTTAAGAAAAATTCGGCCAAAGAAGAGTTTTCAAATCTAGGAAGGTTTAAACAAGTCCTCATTTCATGATATTTTTCTATGCTATGTAGGAAGGTTTTCCTTCATGTTTTTATACCTATATGATGCTTGGTCAGAGGAGTATCTAACCCTGGAATTTCGGCCAAAAATATTTTAAAGAGGTTAGGGAAATCATTGTTTAACCAAACTAGTACAAGATTCCCTCCATGATTTACTAAGGGTCTTTTATTGGTTTTTCTTGCTTGAAAGTTACTTGGAACCAAAAGAAATCCACTCATATGTTTCGGCCAAGAAAAGAGCTTAGGGTTAGGAAGACCTTTAAATTTAGGTAACCATGTTTATATGATAGAATATAGAGTTCTCGTAAAGAATTGCATGTCGAATATTGTAACACCCACTAAGCTTTTAAGATAAATAAGAGAATGATGAATTTGCCTTAGAAAAATATTAGTAGAATGTTGAACCAAAAAGAAATAAAAAGAAATAAAAATAGGGAGTAGTCAAGGATTGAACCTTGAACCTCTTATATTATAATTTATAGAATTAATTAGTAGAAACCAATTGGGATAGAGAGAAAATATTGATAGCAAGGAAAGGGAATGCATGATAAAGATAGGAGTAAAGATCTAAAAAGAGAAAGCAAGAAAAGAGCAAGAGAAAGGCAACTTGCCTTCCTCCCTTTCTCTCTCTTTTCCCTCTCTTGCCGTGACTTAAAGGAGGGAATTAAGGGGATTCATTCCCCCTTGTTTCATCATGAATGATGAGAACAAATAAATAAATTAAAAAAAAAAGAAATGAAAAAAAAGGCTAAGGGAGATGGAAAGCAAAAACCAAGTTTGCTACCTCTTTCCCCTTAACATAAAAGAGAGTATGTAAAGAGAAGATTTTATTTTTCTCTTATTTCTCTAATTCTCCCCTCTCCCTCACCGAGAACCTCAGCCCCCTCTCCTCCATTTTCGGCCCCCAAAAACAAAGTTCCTCCTAGGATACAAAGGAGGGCTACCAAAGGAAATCAAAGGAGGAGAACTAGAAGAAGAGGCTACTTCTTCCATCACCACACCTTAGATCCACAAGCGAAAAGGATGTAAGCTTCCCCTCACCTGTGGTACAAGGCGTTTTATGTGCTTTTCGGATTTTATGAGGATTAGAAAACCTAGAAAAGAATTTAAGAAAAATTCGGCCAAAGAAGAGTTTGCAAATCTAGGAAGGTTTAAACAAGTCCTCATTTCATGATATTTTTCTATGCTATGTAGGATGGTTTTCCTTCATGTTTTTATACCTATATGATGCTTGGTCAGAGGAGTACCTAACCCTAGAATTTTGGCCAAAAATATTTTAAAGAGGTTAGGGAAATCATTGTTTAACCAAACTAGTACAAGATTCCCTCCATGAATTACTAAGGGTCTTTTGTTGGTTTTTCTTGCTTAAAAGTTACTTGGAACCAAAAGAAATCCACTCATATGTTTCGGCCAAGAAAAGAGCTTAGGGTTAGGAAGACCTTTAAATTTAAGTAACCATGTTTATATGATAGAATATAGAGTTCTCTTAAAGAATTGCATGTTGAATATTGCTAGAAATTCATGAACTCTTCATTAAGATTTTCGGCCATGATAAGATGGATAGCTTAGAAAAGCTTAAACAAAATTTTAACATGCTCAAGACCTCTGTGATATTAAGATATGAAAGTTGTTTAATGCTCTCATGCTTAATTAGGGTATAGAGAATTTAGTTACATGATATATGACATGTAAGATCACAAGGGTCCTAGCTTGTTTATGAACCAAATTTGTATATGATGTTCTTAGTAATTTTTGCCATGAAACTTACTTAGGTTTTCCATGCTTTAGGCCACTTAAAACCTAGTTTAGAGATTGGTAGGTTTCGGCCATGAGGAAAAATAAAAGAAAAAGGAAAGAAACCTAGGAAGCCTAAGACACAATTCACATGTATGTTTATTATGCTTGTCTTTGTACATGCTATGAAACTTGTATGACTTCCTATGCGTTTAGGCTATTTGAAGCAATTTTAAGCAATGATGAGTCTCGGCCAAGTAAGGTTTAAATGACCTAGAGGCCTTAGAATTGAAACCAAATGTGTTAAAAATGCTTCTTATGGAAATATGATAATATGTTGATTGTGTCACATGCTTGTATAATTTTTCCATGACCTAAATGGACCATTGTATGTTTCAGCCATGAAGGGATAGATGCCCTAGAAACCCTAGAACAAAAATTAAATATGCTCATGTCACTCTACATGAAATATGATAAGTAGAAAGCCAAAGTTCTCATGCTATATGTTGTTTAATGACCTAAAATGAGGCTAGGGTAAGTTTCGGCCATACCCATTGTATGATGCCTTATTATGAATTTATACATTATGTTAGTTCAAGTTCACATGATTGTATGCTTGCTTTTAGCCCTAATGAATACTTGTTAAATTTCGGTCATGACATATGTCAAGGGCTTGAAGAACTTAGGAACTAGCTCAAATATGCTTACTATGTTACTTGGAAAAAAATGCTATAAATATGGTTTAAGGTTTCCATGCTTTCATGACATTTGGGACCTTATTTCACACCTGATAGGGTTCGGCCACATGATGTTTAGGGACTTGGAGAACTTAGAAACCAAGTTAATCATGCTTATAATGCTTCCTATGAAATTGATGTGATGATAATTTAGGTTCCACATGCTTGGAGGTTGTTTTTACCTAAATTGAGATCTAAAGGGGGTTCGGCCATGATAAGAACCCAAGGGATTAGGAAGCTTAGAACCCAAGCTAACTATGTTACCATGTTTCTTATGATAGTATAATCACATGATACACCCTTATGCTTAAACACGTATGCTTGTGATTTATACTTTCCATGATATGATATGTGCTTAGAAATCTGCATGCTTTGATGATATGCTATGTGCTTAAAATATGCATACTTCTATGATATACTATGTGGATAGAAATATGCATGCTTTGATGATATGCTATGTGCTTAAAATATGCATGCTTTTATGATATGCTATGTGGATAGAAATATGCATGCTTTGATGATATGCTATGTGCTTAAAATATGCATGCTTTCATGATATGCTATGTGGATAGAAATATGCATGCTTTGATGATATGCTATGTGCTTAAAATATGCATGCTTTTATGATATGCTATGTGGATAGAAATATGCATGCTTTGATGATATGCTATGTGCCTAAAATATGCATGCTCTCATGATATGCTATGTGGTGAAAATATGCATGTTTTTATGACATGATGTATGCCTAAGTGATGCATACTTTTTATGACATGATGTATGCCTAAGTGATGCATACTTTTTATGACATGATGTATGCCTAAGTGATGCATACTATTTATGATATGATGTATGCCTATGTGATGCATACTTTTATGACATAACGTATGTCTAAGTGATGCATACTTCTATGATATGCTATGTGACTAAATGATGCATTTTTATACATGCTACTTTACTTTGTAAGGCTTGTACCAAGGGTGGGCTCCTAATCAGTCCCTAGGCCTTTGGCTGTGTGATCCAGGCTAGTAAAAACAAAGGGATGGGCTCCTTAGTACGCCCCTAGGTCTATGGCTGTGTGATCCGGACCTAGTACCTAGTATGATTCAAGACTTGCTACCTTGGATATACTTAGGAAGCGCGCATATCTACGTGATTTATCTATGTGTGGTACAAGACGGGGCCCTGATTATGTTGATATTATGTTCAAGTATATATGTAAGAAGAAATGGTTTTAAAGATCATGAGACATACACATGTTTTTCGGATACATGTTTTCAAAATCATATTGCATATACCTTATGATCATGTTGTGATGATGCTATGATTTATGATATGTCATGATTAGATACGATTATGTTATGTTTCATGCTATGCTTTAAGAGCTTGATATGCCATGGCACCTTATGATGATACTATGCTATGCCATGATTAGATATGATTATGTTATGTTTCATGCTATGCTTTAAGAGATGATATGCCATGACTAGTTATGATTTTGTTATGTTGCATGATATGCTTAAAGAATATGATATGTTATGCCATGACTAGTTGAGATCATGTTATGTTGAGACATTCTTTGATCCTGTGATGATTTTCGGTTTTAGTGAGTAGGAAAGGAACTTACTGAGCCATGAGTGCTCATAGCTTACTTTCCTTGTACCACAGATAAAGGAAAAAGCTGGATGAGCTAAAGGAGCAGCAGGAGAGGCCAGAAGATGTGTGTGGCAGTGGCTAGGCAACCAAATAAGAACCTGCTTTAAAAACTTTTAAAGAACTATGCTTTGGTATCATGAATTGTAGTACCGTATGTGTGACTTGATGTTATGTTTCTACTAATTTTGATATCATGTTATTGATGCCATGATAGTGTAGTTCAGATTTGATGAAAAGAAAAACAAAAGAAAAGTTTTAATTAAACTAAGAAAATTATTTTAAGTCTTCCGCTATTTTAAAAAGAAAAATTTGTACATGGAGTATCGTAGCCCCGTCCCTTAGAGTTAGCAGGGAGGGCGGGCGTTACAAATATTGCTAGAAATTCATGAACTCTTCATTAAGATTTTCGGTCATGATAAGATGGATAGCTTAGAAAAGCTTAAACAAAATTTTAACATGCTTAAGACCTCTGTGATATTAAGATATGAAAGTTGTTTAATGCTCTCATGCTTAATTAGGGTATAGAGAATTTAGTTACATGATATATGACATGTAAGATCACAAGGGTCCTAGCTTGTTTATGAACCAAATTTGTATATGATGTTCTTAGTAATTTTTGCCATGAAACTTACTTAGGTTTTCCATGCTTTAGGCCACTTAAAACCTAGTTTAGAGATTGGTAGGTTTCGGCCATGAGGAAAAATAAAAGAAAAAGGAAAGAAACCTAGGAAGCCTAAGACACAATTCACATGTATGTTTATTATGCTTGTCTTTATACATGCTATGAAACTTGTATGACTTCCTATGCTTTTAGGCTATTTGAAGCAAATTTAAACACTGATGAGTCTCGGCCAAGTAGGGTTTAAATGACCTAGAGGCCTTAGAATTGAAACCAAATGTGTTAAAAATGCTTCTTATGGAAATATGATAATATGTTGATTGTGTCACATGCTTGTATAATTTTTCCATGACCTAAATGGACCATTGTATGTTTCAGCCATGAAGGGATAGATGCCCTAGAAACTCTAGAACAAAAATTAAATATGCTCATGTCACTCTACATGAAATATGATAAGTAGAAAGCCAAAGTTCTCATGCTATATGTTGTTTAATGACCTAAAATGAGGCTAGGGTAAGTTTCGGCCATACCCATTGTATGATGCCTTATTATGAATTTATACATGATGTTAGTTCAAGTTCACATGCTTGTATGCTTGCTTTTAGCCCTAATGAATACTTGTTAAATTTCGGTCATGACATATGTTAAGGGCTTGAAGAACTTAGGAACTAGCTAAAATATGCTTACTATGTTACTTGGAAAAAAATGCTATAAATATGGTTTAAGGTTTCCATGCTTTCATGACATTTGGGACCTTGTTTCACACCTGATAGGGTTTGGCCACATGAAGTTTATGGACTTGGAGAACTTAGAAACTAAGTTATTCATGCTTATAATGCTTCCTATGAAATTGATGTGATGATAATTTAGGTTCCACGTGCTTAGAGGTTGTTTTTACCTAAATTGAGATCTAAAGGGGGTTCGGCCATGATAAGAACCCAAGGGATTAGGAAGCTTAGAACCCAAGCTAACTATGTTACCATGTTTCTTATGATATTATAATCACATGATACACCCTTATGCTTAAACATGTATGCTTGTGATTTATACTTTCCATGATATGGTATGTGCTTAGAAATATGCATGCTTTGATGATATGCTATGTGCTTAAAAAATGCATGCTTTCATGATATGCTATGTGGATAAAAATATGCATGCTTTGATGATATGCTATGTGCTTAAAAAAAAAATGCATGCTTTCATGATATGCTATGTGGATAGAAATATGCATGCTTTGATGATATGCTATGTGCTTAAAATATGCATGCTTTCATGATATGCTATGTGGATAGAAATATGCATGCTTTGATGATATGCTATGTGCTTAAAATATGCATGCTTTTATAATATGCTATGTGGATAGCAATATACATGCTTTGATGATATGCTATGTGCCTAAAATATGCATGCTCTCATGATATGCTATGTGGTGAAAATATGCATGCTTTTATGACATGATGTATGCCTAAGTGATGCATACTTTTTATGACATGATGTATGCCTAAGTGATGCATACTTTTTATGACATGATGTATGCCTAAGTGATGCATACTTTTATGACATAATGTATGCCTAAGTGATGCATACTTCTATGATATGCTATGTGACTAAATGATGCATTTTTATATATGCTACTTTACTTTGTAAGGCTTGTACCAAGGGTGGGCTCCTAATCAGCCCCTAGGCCTTTGGCTGTGCGATCCAGGCTAGTAAAAACAAAGGGATGAGCTCCTTAGTACGCCCCTAGGTCTATGGCTGTGTGATTCGAACCTAGTTCCTAGTATGATTCAAGACTTGCTACCTTGGATATACTTAGGAAGCGTGCATATCTACGTGATTTATCTATGTGTGGTACAAGCCGGGGCCCTGATTATGTTGATATTATGTTCAAGTATATATGTAAGAAGAAATGATTTTAAAGATCATGAGCCATACACATGTTTTTCGGATACATGTTTTCAAAATCATATTGCATATATCTTATGATCATGTTTTGATGATGCTATGATTTATGATATGCCATGATTAGATATGATTATGTTATGTTTCATGCTATGCTTTAAGAGCTTGATATGCCATGCCACCTTATGATGATACTATGATATGCCATGATTAGATATAATTATATTATGTTTCATGCTATGCTTTAAGAGATGATATGCCATGACTAGTTATGATTTTGTTATGTTGCATGATATGCTTAAAGAATATGATATGTTATGCCATGACTAGTTGAGATCATGTTATGTTGAGACATTCTTTGACCCTGTGATGATTTTCGGTTTTAGTGAGTAGGAAAGGAACTTACTGAGCCATGAGTGCTCATAGCTTACTTTCCTTGTACCACAGATAAAGGAAAAAGCTGGATGAGCTAAAGGAGCAGCAGGAGAGGCCAGAAGATGTGTGTGGCAGTTGCTAGGCAACCAAATAAGAACCTGCTTTAAAAACTTTTAAAGAACTATGCTTTGGTATCATGAATTGTAGTACCGTATGTGTGACTTGATGTTATGTTTCTACTAATTTTGATATCATGTTATTGATGCTGTGATAGTGTAGTTCGGATTTGATGAAAAGAAAAACAAAAGAAAAGTTTTTATTAAACTAAGAAAATTATTTTAAATCTTCCGCTGTTTTAAAAAGAAAAATCTGTACATGGAGTATCGTAGCCCCGTCCCTTAGGGTTAGCAGGGAGGGCGGGCGTTACAGGTTGGTATCAGAGCCAGGTTTTTGCCAGCTCACTACACACACATCAAGCCTCCGACCTGCCGCTCCAAGTAAGAATGTTTATGCTTAATTTTCTTGTTATATGCTTATGCTTAGTTTCACGTGATATGACTTATGCTTTATTTTTCTTCCTTGTTATATTGCCTATGTTTTATTTTCTTTGCTATATTGCTTATGCTTTATTTCCTTATGTCATATTGTTTGTCACTCTATTCTTTATTTTTCCTTATGTTGCTCATGCTTTATTTCTTTATGTTATATTGCTTGTCACTCTATTCTTTATTTTTCCTTATGTTGCTTATGCTTTAGTTTCATGTTTTGCTTGCTCATGTTTGATGCTTTATTCTATGCTTTTAGTTATAATTTAGATTAGGATTACATATTAGTAGGTTAGGAATAATACCAGAACAAATAGATAGAAACAAAACAGTACGTTAGATTGGCTAAAAACGTTAACCACTTACACTAGTCTATTTGTCACTATTTAGATAAACATGGTTAGGACACGCAATGGCCGAACCGAAGGGATAGTGACTCCACCAGACCTGACACAGGTAGTCGCAGACCTGCAGCATCAGATCACAGAACAACAACAGCTGATCACTACCTTAATGGGTCAGCAAGGCAACCCGGTTACCCCACCGGCAAATCAGAATACACTACCGGTTATACCTACAGCCGTGCCAGTACCCCCGGCAGCCCCTATTCCGATGGTCCGACAAGAGGCCTATCTGATTCAGTGGCAAAGGCTTAAGCCGGAAGCATTCTCGGGAAACTGCGAACCATGGGATGCACAAGCCTGGCTCAAGACCGTGGAGAGCATAATGGAACTACTGGACTGGCCTGAACACGAGAAGGTCAAATATGCGTTGTTCTGCCTTACCGGAGATGCCCGGATGTGGTGGGACCGAGTAAAGGCGAAAAGACAAATAAACCAGATGCAGTGGACAGATTTTGGGACAGAGTTCTTAGAAGAATTCTTCCATATGCAAGTGACCAACAAGCACTATGACGAGTTCACTGAGTTCCAGCAAGGTGATCTGTCAGTTAACGAAGCCGTCAAGAAGTTCAACCGCCTAGCACGTCTGTGCCCAGAACTGATCCGTACCGAAAAAGAAAGGGTCCAGTTAATGTTAAAGATGCTTCGACCCGAGATCGCTCTGAACGTAGCCGGCGGAGTTAATAGACCGCAGACTGCAGAGGAGCTAGTCAGCAGTGCCCTGATTACCGAGCACTACCAGAAAGCAATGAACAAGGGCAAGAACCAAGCACTGACCGGAGGACAAAGATCGCACAATACCAGAACCGACTGGAAAGGAAACTCAAGTGGAAAGTGGAAACAGTGGAACAACACAAAAGGTGGTCCGGCCAATAAGCAAACCAAGTACCCTCAGTGTGCCACATGTGGAAAGATACATTCTGGAGTATGTCTCCTAAGCACCAGAAAGTGCTACAGCTGCGGAAAGGAAGGTCATTTGGCAATAAATTGCCCTACTCAGTCTCAGGCACTACCTCCGCAGAACAACCAGAATAGGAGCACCCCTGCACAGCTTCACCAGATGCATACTGTCATAGAAGGGACTTCAATCAGCCAAGGAAAATTGGAGGCCCCTCCCACTATGACCAATGCCAGAGTCTACTCTCTCGTTCAGGATGACGTGGCGAACGCCTCTGCCATCATCTCAGGTCAGCTACCTAATTTCAATCAACATGCTAAAGTTTTACTAAATGCTGGAAACGAACCAATATGGGAATCCATCGAGGAACCGAGACGTGTTTCGTATCCTTGGGTCGAAACTATGTCCGGGCGACTTTCTATCCTCACCATAACACCGACATTATTTGAGAGTATACTGGAAAAGCAAACCAGTGACCAAAACCTCCAGAGAATCAAACAAGAGACTTTGGAAGGAAAGAATGACGGGTTCCGTATCGCGGACAACGGGATATTATACCTCAGGGATCGGTTATGCATTCCAGATGACCCAGAGTTGCGAAGGAAAATACTAGAAGAAGCTCATACAATGCCTTATGTAATACACCCGGGCTCCACTAAGATGTACCAGGACCTGAAAAAGAAATTTTGGTGGTCTGGTATGAAAAGAGAAGTGGCTCAGTATGTCAGTACTTGCCTGACCTGCCAAAGGGTAAAAGCTGAACACCAGAGACCGGGCGGATTACTACAGCCTGTCCAAATTCCAGAATGGAAATGGGAAGAAATCTCTATGGATTTCATTTCGGGTCTTCCCAGGACGACAAACGGATATGACGCTATATGGGTGATTGTAAATAGATTGACGAAGTCCGCACACTTTTTGGCGATCAAAATGACTTATTCAACTGAACAGCTAGCTCAGTTATATGTTAAGGAAATCATTCGGCTACATGGTATTCCTAAGATCATTATTTCTGATAGAGACGGTCGCTTTGTTTCACACTTTTGGGAGTGCGTTCAGAAGACCCTAGGCACGAAGTTATTATTTAGTACAGCTTTCCACCCTCAGACCGATGGGCAAACTGAAAGAGTGAACCAAATATTAGAAGATATGTTAAGAGCTTGTGCCCTGGACTTCAAGGGAAGCTGGTGCCGATATTTATACCTGGCAGAATTCGCCTACAATAATAGTTACCAAGCTACTATTAAAATGGCACCTTACGAAGCTCTTTATGGGAGGAAATGTAGATCCCCTATATGCTGGTATGAAAGTGGTGAAAAGAAGGACATGGGGTTCCGAACGGAACTTATTGATGACACCACCCGAGCTATACAGAAGATTCGCCAACGAATAGAAACTGCTCAGAGTCGGCAGAAGAATTATGCCGATAAACGGCGCAGGCCGCTAGAATTCAACATCGGAGATTTGGTATTCCTTAAGGTATCCCCCATGAAAGGGATAATGAGGTTCGGAAAGAGGAGCAAGTTAAGCCCATGATACGTGGGACCGTACCGGATTGTAGAAAGAGTGGGCTAAGTCGCATACAGACTAGAACTACCTCCAGACATGGCAGCCATTCACAATGTGTTCCATGTATCGATGCTCAAGAAGTGTACTCCCAGCACAGATCAAGTAATTGAGCCACAGTCGGTACAGGTTCAAGAGGACCTAAGTTACGAAAATAGACCTATTCAGATCTTGGACCGAGAAGTCAAGAGATTAAGGAACAAAGGAATACCCTTAGTAAAGGTTCTATGGCGGAATCAATGATTTGAAGAAGTCACCTGGGAACGCGAGGACGATATGAAACAAAAGTACCCGGAGCTATTTTAAAGTTTGAGGACGAACTTTTTATGAGGTACGGGGTACTGTAACACCCACTAAGCTTTTAAGATGAATAAGAGAATGATGAATTTTCCTTAGAAAAATATTAGTAGAATATTGAACCAAAAAGAAATAAAAAGAAATAAAAATAGGGAGTAGTCAAGGATTGAACCTTGAACCTCTTATATTATAATTTATAGAATTAATTAGTAGAAACCAATTGGGATAGAGAGAAGATATTGATAGCAAGGAAAGGGAATGCATGATAAAGATAGGAGTAAAGATCTAAAAAGAGAAAGCAAGAAAAGAGCAAGAGAAAGACAACTTGCCTTCCTCCCTTTCTCTCTCTTTTCCCTCTCTTGCCGTGACATTAAATGGAGAATGAAGGGGATTCATTCCCCCTTGTTCTCATCATAAATGATGAGAATAAATTAGAAAATAAAATAAATAAAAGAAAATAGAAAATGGGTTAAAGGAGAAGGAAAGCAAAAAAAACCAATTTTGCTACCTCTTCCCCCTTAATATATATATATATATATATATAAAGAGATGATGTAAAGGGAAAATTCTATTTTTCTCTCATTCTCCCTCATCCTCCCTCTCCCTCACCGAACCCTCAGTCCCCTCTCCTCCATCTTCGGCCCCAAGCCAAGGTTTTCTCCTAAGAAAGCCTAAGATACAAGGAGGACTTAGCAAGGGAATCAAGGGAAGGGAACTAGAAGAAGAGGCTACTTCTTCCATCACCACACCTTAGATCCACAAGCGAAAAGGATGTAAGCTTCCCCTCACCTGTGGTACAAGGCGTTTTACGTACTTTCGGATGTTATGAGGATTAGAAAACCTAGAATAGAATTTAAGAAAAATTCGGCCAAAGAAGAGTTTTCAAATCTAGGAAGGTTTAAACAAGTCCTCATTTCATGATATTTTTCTATGCTATGTAGGAAGGTTTTCCTTCATGTTTTTATACCTATATGATGCTTGGTCAGAGGAGTATCTAACCCTAGAATTTCGGCCAAAAATATTTTAAAGAGGTTAGGGAAATCATTGTTTAACCAAACTAGTACAAGATTCCCTCCATGATTTACTAAGGGTCTTTTATTGGTTTTTCTTGCTTGAAAGTTACTTGGAACCAAAAGAAATCCACTCATAGGTTTCGGCCAAGAAAAGAGCTTAGGGTTAGGAAGACCTTTAAATTTAGGTAACCATGTTTATATGATAGAATATAGAGTTCTCTTCTATGTTGATATCCGAGGAAGGCATAGTAATAGGTGCGCTTCTGTGTAAGGACAACGTAGGTTCACCTCTAATTGATCATATTTAGATACATTTCTCAGTCCTTAGCCGGTTATCTATTGCAAGAGAGAACCGGCAACTTTCTACAAGTGTTTGGCAATTGAGGGATAAGAATTGGTGAACCATTTTCATTCAAGAAATCTTACAAAGAAACCGAAACTCCTAGAATCTCCCCTTATCATAACCCAAAACACTAAACTCTTGTTTGTTGATCTTTAATATTAGATTTGTTTACCTTCACTTTGCATTTGAAATAATTGGATAGTTGTTTAGCTAATTCGCATTGAGGCATTTCTAGTGCTTATTCCAGTCCCTGTGGATACGATAATCTTTTATATTACTTACGACATTTCCGTACACTTGCGGAGCGTAACAATACCACACACACATTTCGTCAAACATGTACAAGGCATAAAACATATAGATCATAGGATGAACACTTTATTGAATAAGAAAATGTCCAAATACAAAGTTCATACATCCACAACATATCATAAGTACTTCCTATATCCTAGGTCTAGAGAATCTACTCTATTATAAGAGAATACAGCCAAGAGACAAGAAGTAAAGCAATCTATAACTCAAAACATAAAGAGAAAAGAAGAGAAAGCTTATTCATGTAGCACTGGTCTTCTTGGATGCAATCCTTGCTCCGGAGGTGGACGGATCGACGAAGATGAAAGATCTAGGGTTCCCTTTAGGGGGAGAACCCTTCTCCAAGGAATGGGGGTGAGCCCCCAGGCTGCAAAGATGAGTGAAAAAGGGGAGAAAAACCCTTTTATAACTCTAGACATGCCCCTTGCTCGGGCCGTCACTGTTGGGATCTAGTGTGCTAAACACGCGGAAGCGCATCGGAAATTGACTAGATCCTCCATCCAGCAGATCCATGCGAAGGGAATAAATATTGCATACAAACAATCTATACTAAGTTACATGATAGGATTATACCCTTGATGCGTGCACACAATCTCCCAACAGCTCGGATCTCAGTACGATCACACGTCTGCGCCTCTATGGTATCTGTTAGTTAGAGCCCTAGAGCCAATCATTTGATGATTGTATGGACTCATGTATATCATATTCTTATATATATATTAAGGCATTTGGTTTTTGGTTATTATGCTTATTTGTATTAGTTCCAGATAAAATAAGTATAGTAGCGTCCTTGAGTAGAAGGTTCATACCTATATCAATCGATTAGTTGAATCGATAGTGAGATGATATAGGGAACACTACTCTAATTTATTCCTAGTCGAGTATTAACATTCAGGGACAATGTTAATACAATAAGACTAGCATGTAGGTCAGCTCGATGACTTGATCTCACAAGTCATGGATATAGAGATATCAAGCTGACACATGGGTATGCATTAGAGAATGTATACTGAATGACCCGCCATGAGAAAGTATCATGGATCGTTATATGAGTGTCATATACTTTCTCATGTGGCTATTAGTATGACTATTAGTCCTTAGACCTGAAGTCACCATGGATCCCTACATAAGGAGTTATGTACTTTAGTTTCGTCAAACGTCACCCGTAACTGGGTGGACTATAAAGGCGATTACTGGGTATGTAACGAATTATGCAGAGGGATGTGAGTGATGTAGATGGGATCTATCCCTCCCATATGACGGGAGCGACATCGATATTCTTGATAGAGTGAGACCACTAAGTGCATGACCATGCCCAAATGAGTCAACATTAGATGTTGAGCTCATTTGATCGAGTGAGTCTACTTGGAGTTCAAGATTTAGATTGATTAGAGGATGACACGGTCTATGCCTCACATTGATCAATCTAGATGTCTAGGATAAAAGGACAATGTCACATATTGTGAGGAGTCACAATTAGTAGTCACAAGGTGATGTTGGATCTCGACATTTCTTGTAACTTGGGTAGCAATGATGTATTGCTAGATGTCATCATTGCTTATGTTTCTAAAGGAGTTTAGAAACATTGCCAACGTTACAAGAACCTATTGGGTCACACACAAAGAACAAGTGGATGGAGATTAGGTTCATATGATGAACCAATTGGATTAGGTTCATATGATGCACCAAAGATTGGATTCAAATTAGACTTATTGAGTTAGACTCAATTAGATTCAATTATTGAATGAATCTAATTTAAATTTGATTCATTGAGTCAATTTACATTAATGAATTGAGATTCATTAAATTGAAATTGACTTGAATCAAAGGTTGGATTTAACTCAACAAGGAAGAAATTGGTCAATTTTGACTTGACCAAATGGAATTTGAAACATCAAGTTTGACTTGATGTATTGCCACATCATAAGGATGACTCATCCTTGCCACATCACCTCCACCTCATGAGGTATGCCACCTCATGGGGGTTACACTCTTCCCTTGGGTTTTAATGTGGCCGGCCACATTAATGAAGGGGGTTACATTGTGTGGCCGGCCACACAAATGTTGAGAGGAGTTTTTGATTTTGGTATTGATGTGGGCATTCATTCTATTATCTTCTTCCTTGCTTCTTCCCTCTCTTGGCTGGTGGTTGCCGTGACTTCCTTGGTGAGGAGAAGGTGGTTGAGTGAATCCAAGAGCAAAGGTAGAGTGAAGGTCACAAAGGAAGGATACTACTAGTGAGTGTATAAGATTTCTTTTGTACCTTCTTCTTTTTCTTCCTTTCCAATCCCATTTGAAAGCTCTAGAAAGTGCTAGCACACTTGGGGCTTTCTTCTCCATCCTTTGAGTGTGAGAGACACTCCTTGTTCGTGTGGATATCACTAGAGAAGTATCTACCTTGATACTTTGGAGATCCGACAAGTACCTTGGACGAGCGGGATTTTGCAAGGGCACGCATCGAAGGTAAAATGGTTTTTTCCTTTCTAGATCTACTGTAGATTGTAGTATAAAACTCGTATTTGTGGTTTCGAAATTTTTTCCTTGCACGGATCTATGGCTTTGGGTGATTCGGGGTTTCCGCGGCCCGAAAAACCTAACAGTGGTATCAGAGCCACGTGCAAGGCGAATACGAGTTTGTTTTTTGGTTTTATGAAAACTAAAGTTTCTGTAATTTTTTGTAAAATTATGATTTTATAGTTTTTATGGGTAATTTTTCCGTAGAAGCGAAGCACAAGTGTCTCGGCACTTGTAGGCTTCGGCTACCGGAAAGATTTTTCCAAAACGGCTTCGTTTTGCCCCAAATCTGTTTGGGGAAGCGGGCTTGGGTGCCATTAAATCGCAAAGGAGCAACTCACGATGGTTTGATCGTGGGTAGGGGTACTGCCCCTAACCCCGCAAGGGGATTTGCTCCGCAATTGCATCCGAAATCGCTAAAAACGAACCCGCCGGGAAGATTTTTCCGAAACGGCAATGTCTCGGCCCAAATCGTTTTGGGACAGCGGGTTTAGGCGCTGTTGGATCGCAAAGGAACCCTCGCGATGGTTAGATCGCGGGTAGGGGCGCTGCCCCTGGGCCCCGCAAGGGGATCCGTTCCGTGATTGCGCCCGAAACCGCTAAACGGGACCGCCGGGAAATTTTACTCATAAAATTGTAAAAATTAGTTTTAAAATTATAGAAAAATTATGAAAATATATAATTTTGAATTATATATTAATTTTGTGATAGTCATGGCCCAAAACCCAATATGATTGGTTGTGTTGTAATTCATAATACGGCCTGCGTGCCGTTATGTGTTTGTATTATATTCGCGACCTGCGCGTCGTGCCTTCTCTTATTTTCTTGTTGTAAATTAGATTTAGACTCGAATGTAACTCGAGTTTCAAATTGTAATGTACAAATTGGAGCGGTGGAGGGTCCACACGAGACGGAGTTCCGAGGCGGGCACGAGCAACACAAGGTGGTCAAAGGGAGGAGCTTGGAGAAGCTGTTGACCCTAGGTTGACCATTCGATCTTCTCATTGGCTTGAGAAGATCGTAGTAGGGTCATGACTAAATCACAAATAGATTAATTAATTAATTGTTATGTATCTGATGCATGTTTAATAGTTAATTAATTAATTAGTGCCTTAACGATTAGATTAGATCTAAGTCGTGCACAAGATGCACCCTTGCGATTAGATTAGATCTAAGTCATGCACAAGATGCATCCTTCTCAATTAGATTAGATCTAGATCGAACCAACTCTAAATGCCTAACCATGCCGTGATACCTATCACTACCTCGATCACATGTATTGTTAAATCTGCCAAAGCAGAGCAATACATATTATCTTGGTAGGGTACGGAGGGACAATCTTGGTCCCGCCTATCAGCGCATGGGTGAATACAAACCCAATTAGATTGAGTATTCCTAGTTACTCGGTTGGATCGAGTCAACTATAGGCATTATTCCAACGGTTGGAAAAGATAGGTCAAAATCACATCTATATTAACTCTCGGGCGTATTAGCCAAAGCTAACTCGAGTTTTAATATAAATGCAGATATTGATTCTATAAACAAGAGTTGCATAGAGATGTAATTGGTAATCGTTACCTACCGATCATACTAAGCCTTGGGCGTATTAGCCAAAGCTAACTCAAGGGTTAGTATGATGTGGATCTTGTCCCACAAGAATTATAGAATTCAGTGGGAGCATCATTTAATTAAAGGCCTAATTAGATGATTTAAAAGAATATGATATTTATTTCTGCAAATTTTCTGTTGTAGATAACCATGACGTCGAATACGAACTTTTTCTCTCTGCGTTCTGTCCTTAAGAAGGACAAGCTCAACGGAGCAAATTTCCTGGACTGGTACAGGAACTTGAGAATAGTTCTCAGAGAAGCCCATTCCGGAGGCTCTTCCTGCCACTGCCACGCGAGCAGACCGTGATGCTTACAAGAAGTATCAAGATGACGCATTCGATGTGTCCTGTCTAATGCTCGCAACCATGAACTCTGAGCTTCAGAAGCAACATGAGTTGATGGGTGCTTACGATATGGTTGCACATCTTCGTCAACTATATCAAGGACAAGCAGGGCACTGGAAGAGGAACTTCACAGGATACCTGGAAGATCTTAACAAGGAGAGAAATAAGATTTCTACTTCAGGTATAAATGTTATAGAAGTCAACCTCTCTATTTCTTCGTCGTGGGTATTAGATACCGGATGTGCTTCGCACATTTGTACTAATGTACAAGCACTGAGAAATAGCAGAGCATTGACAAAGGGCGAGATAGACCTACGAGTAGGCAATGGAGCACGGGTTGCTGCTGTTATTTTCTATCTCTGCCCTCTGGGCTTATACTAGAGTTAGACGATTGTTGTTATGTGCCTGCATTGACTAAGAACATTATATCAGTTTCTTGTTTGGACAAGAAAGGATTTTCGTTTATAATAAAGAACAAATGTTGTTCTGTCTATTTAAACGATATGTTCTATTGTAGTGCACCTCTGAAGAACGGACTCTATATTCTAGACCTTGAGAGCTCTATCTATAACGTTAGTACCAAGAGGTTCAAATCGAACGATATGAACCACACCTATCTCTGGCACTGTCGCTTAGGTCATATAAATGACAAGCGCTTATCCCAGCTCCATAAGGATGGTTTGCTGGACTCATTTGATTTTGAATCATATGAGATATGTGAGTCATGCCTACGAGGCAAGATGACCAAGACTCCCTTTAGTGGGCACAGCGAGAGAGCGACTGATTTGTTAGGACTCATACATAGTGATGTATGTGGCCCTTTCAATGTCGCTGCTAGAGGCGGTTATAGGTACTTCATCACATTTACTGATGACTTCAGTAGATACTGTTATGTGTACTTGATGACACATAAGTCTGAATCCTTTGAAAAGTTCAAAGAATTCAAGAATGAAGTACAGAACCAGCTTGGCAAGAGTATTAAGATACTTCGATCCGATCGAGGTGGTGAATACTTAAGCCATGAGTTTCGTGACTACTTAGCTGAGTATGGGATTTTATCTCAACTCACTCCTCCTGGAACACCACAGTGGAATGGTGTATCCGAAAGGAGGAATCGTACCTTATTAGATATGGTACGGTCTATGATAAGTCACACAGATCTTTCGACATACCTCTGGGGTTATGCTCTAGACACGACAGCTTTCATACTCAACCGAGTTCCATCAAAGGTCGTGATAAAGACACCATATAGGATATGGACTGGGAGAGATGTCCAGGTGTCTTTCATGAGGATTTGGGGTTGTGAGGCTTACGTACGACGTCAAGTCTCAGACAAATTAGGACCCAAATCCGACAAGTGCTATTTCATCGGATATCCCAAGGAAACTAAGGGATATTACTTCTACATTCCCAGTCAGCTCAAGGTAGTTGTGGCAAAGACTGGGGTCTTTCTAGAAAGGGACTTTGTTTCTAGAAAGACTAGTGGGAGCGCGTTCGATCTTGAAGAAGTTCAAGATGCGAACAATAACACTGATGCCTCGATGGATGTTGAACTGGAACCACAAAGTGTTGTGGATGATGTTGTTCCACAAAGAGTTGAGGAACAACAACCAGTTCAAGTAGACATACCTCTTCGCAGGTCTGATAGGGTACGTCATCAGCCTGAGAGATACTCATTTCTCTTGTCTGACCATGATGACGTTGTGCTCATAGATGATGAGCCTACCACCTATCAGGAAGCTGTGATGAGACCAGATTTAGAGAAATGGCTAGAGGCCATGAGATCCGAGATGGAATCCATGTACACCAACCAAGTATGGACTTTGGTTGATCCACCTGAAGGGGTAACACCCATTGGGTGTAAGTGGGTCTTTAAGAGAAAGACTGACATGGATGGACTTATCTATAAGGGTCGCTTGGTAGCTAAAGGTTTCAAGCAAATTCATGGTATTGACTATGATGAAACCTTTTCTCCAGTAGCGATGTTTAAGACTATTCGGATCATGCTTGCTATTGCAGCCTACCATGACTATGAGATATGGCAGATGGATGTCAAAACCGCGTTTCTGAATGGAAACTTACTCGAGGATGTGTACATGACACAACCTAAGGGTTTTGTAGATCCACAGCATACTAGCAGAGTATGCAAGCTGCATAGGTCCATTTATGGACTAAAGCAAGCTTCTCGGAGCTGGAATCTTCGATTCGATGATGCAATCAAACAGTTTGGTTTCATCAAGAACGAAGATGAACCTTGTGTCTACAAGAAGGTTGTAGGAGACATAGTTGTCTTCCTCATATTGTATGTGGATGACATACTACTCATTGGGAAGGACATCCCTATGCTTCAGTCTGTCAAGACTTGGCTAGGGAGTTGCTTCTCAATGAAGGACTTAGGTGAGGCATCCCGCATTCTAGGGATACAGATCTATAGAGATAGATCTAAGAGATTGCTTGGCCTAAGTCAGAGTACATACATTGACTCCTTCGGTTTGCCATGCAGAATTCCAAGAAGGGATTTCTGCCGATGTCACATGGCGTGAGTCTTTCGAAGACTCAAGGTCCTTCTTCTAGAGAGGAGAGAGACCGCATGGATCAGATCCCTTATGCCTCAGCCATAGGATCGATCATGTACGCTATGCTATGTACTCGACCTGATGTCTCGTATGCTTTGAGCATGACGAGTAGATACCAGTCAGATCCAGGTGAAAGTCACTAAATAGCGGTCAAGAATATTCTTAAGTACTTAAGAAGGACTAAAGAATATTTCTTGATATATGGAGGCAATGATGAGCTAGTTGTAAAGGGTTACAGTGATGCTAGCTTCCAGACCGATCAGGATGACTATAGATCGCAGTCGGGGTTCGTATTTTGCATAAATGGTGGTGCTATCAGCTGGAAGAGTTCGAAGCAGGATACAGTAGCTGATTCTACAACAGAAGCCGAGTACATTGCTGCATCAGAGGCAGCAAAGGAGGCAGTTTGGATCCGCAAGTTCATCACTGAACTTTGGGTGGTTCCTAGCATTGCTGACCCCATTGAGCTCTATTGTGACAACAATGGAGCTATAGCACAGGCGAAGGAACCTCGCTCACACCAGCGGACCAAGCATATACTACGACGCTTCCATCTCATTCGAGAGATTATCGATAGAGGAGATGTGAAGATTTGCAGAGTACCTACAGAGGCTAACATCGCAGATCCCTTGACCAAGGCTTTGGCACAGAGGAAGCATGATGGTCACGCTAGGTCTTTAGGCCTTAGAGCCTATACTGATTGGCACTAGTGCTAGTGGGAGATTGTTAGTTAGAGCCCTAGAGCCAATCATTTGATGATTGTATGGACTCATGTATATCATATTCTTATATATATATTAAGGCATTTGGTTTTTGTTTATTATGCTTATTTGTATTAGTGCCAGATAAAATAAGTATAGTAGCGTCCTTGAGTAGAAGGTTCATACCTATATCAATCGATTAGTTGAATCGATAGTGAGATGATATAGGGAACACTACTCTAATTTATTCCTAGTCGAGTATTAACATTCAGGGACAATGTTAATACAATAAGACTAGCATGTAGGTCAGCTCGATGACTTGATCTCACAAGTCATGGATATAGAGATATCAAGCTGACACATGGGTATGCATTAGAGAATGTATACTGAATGACCCGCCATGAGAAAGTATCATGGATCGTTATATGAGTGTCATATACTTTCTCATGTGGCTATTAGTATGTCTATTAGTCCTTAGACCTGAAGTCACCATGGATCCCTACATAAGGAGTTATGTACTTTAGTTTCGTCAAACGTCACCCGTAACTGGGTGGACTATAAAGGCGATTACTGGGTATGTAACGAATTATGCAGAGGGATGTGAGTGATGTAGATGGGATCTATCCCTCCTATATGACGGGAGCGACATCGATATTCTTGATAGAGTGAGACCACTAAGTGCATGGCCATGCCCAAATGAGTCAACATTAGATGTTGAGCTCATTTGATCGAGTGAGTCTACTTGGAGTTCAAGATTTAGATTGATTAGAGGATGACACGGTCTATGCCTCACATTGATCAATCTAGATGTCGAGGATAGAAGGACAATGTCACATATTGTGAGGAGTCACAATTAGTAGTCACAAGGTGATGTTGGATCTCGACATTTCTTGTAACTTGGGTAGCAATGATGTATTGCTAGATGCCGCTCATTGCTTATGTTTCTAAAGGAGTTTAGAAACATTGCCAACGTTACAAGAACCTATTGGGTCACACACAAAGAATAAGTGGATGGAGATTAGGTTCATATGATGAACCAATTGGATTAGGTTCATATGATGCACCAAAGATTGGATTCAAATTAGACTTATTGAGTTAGACTCAATTAGATTCAATTGTTGAATGAGTCTAATTTAAATTTGATTCATTAAGTCAATTTATATTAATGAATTGAGATTCATTAAATTGAAATTGACTTGAATCAAAGGTTGGATTTAACTCAACAAGGAAGAAATTGGTCAATTTTGACTTGACCAAATGGAATTTGAAACATCAAGTTTGACTTGATGTATTGCCACATCATAAGGATGACTCATCCTTGCCACATCACCTCCACCTCATAAGGTATGCCACCTCATGGGGGTTACACTCTTCCCTTGGGTTTTAATGTGGCCGGCCACATTAATGAAGGGGGTTACATTGTGTGGCCGGCCACACAAATGTTGAGAGGAGTTTTTGATTTTGGTATTGATGTGGGCATTCATTCTATTATCTTCTTCCTTGCTTCTTCCCTCTCTTGGCTGGTGGTTGCCGTGACTTCCTTGGTGAGGAGAAGGTGGTTGAGTGAATCCAAGAGCAAAGGTAGAGTGAAGGTCACAAAGGAAGGATACTACTAGTGAGTGTATAAGATTTCTTTTGTACCTTCTTCTTTTTCTTCCTTTCCAATCCCATTCGAAAGCTCTAGAAAGTGCTAGCACACTTGGGGCTTTCTTCTCCATCCTTTGAGTGTGAGAGACACTCCTTGTTCATGTGGATATCACTAGAGAAGTATCTACCTTGATACTTTGGAGATCCGACAAGTACCTTGGACGAGCGGGATTTTGCAAGGGCACGCATCGAAGGTAAAATGGTTTTTCCTTTGTAGATCTACTGTAGATCGTAGTATAAAACTCATATTTGTGGTTTTGAAATTTTTCCTTGCACGGATCTACGGCTTTGGGTGATTTGGGGTTTCCGCGACGCGAAAAGCGGTTTTCGCGGCCCGAAAAACCCAACAGTATCCACACGAACAAGCCTTGTCTTTGCTTGTTGCACAAACAAAGCAAGATGGAGAAGAAAACACACAAGGTTATGCTAGCAACCTCAAAGTGTGTTTCGGACAAGAGGGGGGAGGAGGAGGAAGAAGAAGACAAGAGACTTTTCACCTTCTCAAGTTTTCAACCTTATGAAAAATATCATTCAAAATGATATTTATACTTGTCACATGAATACCAAGGATCTTGCCCTTTCATCTTCCCATCCAATGGCTCAAAATTAACCATTCAATCCAATGGTTCAATTTTGAGCATTAAACTTCCTTGGTGAACTCAAGTTCACCCAATGAGTCCAACTCATTGATTCTTATGTAACTCGACTCAATCCAACAATTAGATCCCTTTAAGTCTAACTCAATGAGTCAAATTCGGATTACACTTAATCTAATGATTCATCACATGAACCCATCTCCATATCAACTTGTTCTTTGTGTGTGACCCTATAGGTTCTCGTAACGTTGGTAATGTACCCAAATCACCATTTAGATACATAAGCAATGAGTGACATTTAGCAAGACATCATTGCTACCCAAGTGACGAGAAAGTCGAGATCCGACCTAACCTATCCGTAGCTATTATCTTGTATGACTTGGTTCCTCTATCCTTTGATATCTAGATTGATCAATGAGGCATAGACCGTGTCATCCTCTTATCAATCTTTGTGTTTCTTGATCTCCAAGTAGACACACTCAAACAAATGAGCTCAATATCTCATATTGACTCATTTACGCATAGTCATACTTTCTTGTGTCCTACTAATCAAGGGGCCCACATATATCACTTCCGTCATATAGAAGGGATAGATCACATCTACATCACTCACATCCCTCCCTATAATTCATTGCATACCCAGTGATCGACTTTATAGTCCACCCTGTTACAGGTGATGTTTGACGATACCAAAGTATACAACTCCTTATGTAGGGAACCGTAGTGACTTCAGGTCTAAGGACTATTCATACTAATAGTCACATGAGAATATTTATGATACTCATATGACAATCCATGAAACATTCTCATCACAGGTCATTCAGTATATATTCTCTAATATATATCTATCTGTCAACCTGATATCTCATATCTATGACTTGTGAGATTAAGTTATCCGTTGACCTATATGCTAGTCTCAATGCATTAATATTATCCTTGTATATTAATGCTCGACTAGGAATAATCAAGAGTAGTGTTCTCTATAATATCTCACTATCAATTCAACTAATTGATATACTGTACATAAGAACCTACCCAAGGATATTATTATATTTATTCAATCGACACTGAACTGAAATAAATATAATAAGCAACTTTACCTATTTTTAATAATGATATATGATACAAAATAAGCCCTTTACCATCATCTCATATTTATGACATAGCCGTGTGAATCCACACGACCATGTGCTATCTTCGCTCTAGTCCGGTGGCATAGCCGTGTGGTCCACACTGCTCAAGCCTTTTTCTTCTCTAGAAATGTGACACGGCTGTGCAAAATCACACGGTCAAAGCCTTCTTAATTTGTCTCTGGAAAGCCACATGGTTGTGTGGCTTCACATGGCTGGAGCTTGATTTGTCACAGGCAAGATCACACGGCAATGTGGTTTCACACGGCCTAAGATAGATTTTCACAAGTTGCTCCAATGTGCGTCTTTTGCTTTATTTTCGCTCCAAATTATGTCTTATCAATCAAAACAAGCAAAGAGTATATGTCCGAATAGAATATAATAGAGGTACGACATTATAATGAAATAGGGTACAATAAACATATATTATGCTCATGAAATACAAGTAGATGTGTGTTAAAGTATGCATAAAAGTGTATATAATTTTTATACACCACACCCCAGACTTAAACTTTTGCTTGTCCTCAAGAAAAGCCCGTAATCTAGATTTATATGCGTAGATGACAAGTAATGATCCCTAGTGAATCAATATAAACCTATCATATAGTTTCATTGATGAGCATGATACAAAATTATTTGAGTGTGGCCTAAGTAGAAGTTCTCCATGCTCAGTGCGATGAGTGGCTTAACTTTCTCTAAGTGTCAATGTCTAAGCCTAGTCAATTTTTTCATTTAACCGTGTTCCTCGTACTTCCGACGATAGACATTTACCTGCCACACGCAAGGTTCATCCCTCACAAAAATGCTATGCATTATCTACACAAGGTCTCAAAGGAATACTCAATATTAAGAGAAACATAGCATTCATTTTTCCAGTAACCTAACTCGGTCTCAAAGGGGTGAATTACTAGTTTCCACACATGATAACTATTTTTTATCCCTTATTATATATATATATTTCCTTTGAATATTTGCAAAGTATCAAACTTGAACAAACCTTTATTTATTTTTTAGGGATTGATTTTTTTCAAATGAGCTTACATGATCTGAGTTTATCCAGTAACTAAAATATAGTTAAGAGGTCACTATAGAAGCAAGAGTACTAGTCTGGTTCTATGAATCATGACAATTTTTAAAAAATATCTACCATCAAAGTCAAGCATAATGTAAGGAGATCCTAAACTAGGCAAACAATCAAATTCTTCTAGTAATAATAATGCTTACTTCATACTACAATGGATAGGAAAACATAGATCAATAGACATACTATCATACCAAATCACATAACATAAATATCTAGATAAAATGTGCTGGTATTTTACATTAAAGAACAAACAATCATGATGTGATGAATGATGCAACTAGCAAAAATTTTAAGCAAAAACTATAACCCAACACATCCCCCCAGACTTAAACTTTTCATTATCCTAATGAAAATTAGAAATGAAATATGGAGGTGATTAATGAAGTTAGAGAAGTTATCAAGTGATGAGCTCCAAATGGTTGACATTCATGTGCTAGAAGATACTCCTCTATTTGATTCTCACATTCCTCCATAACTTTGAATCCTATAAAAAGAATATAGACAAGAAAAATTAAGTAGAGGGTTAGGGTTATTATGAAGAAAGAAAAGAAACTAGAAATAACTAAAAACAAAAAAATGGAGGCAAGATTAAACTTGGGTTGCCTCCCAAGAAGTGCTTGTTTAAGGTCATTAGCTCGACCCCTTATTAGGCTCATCGAAATCGTGATCTTGCCAGAGTGAGGCATCTCCGGACCTTCCGGCTAGTGGCCCAAAAAGCGTAGGGAGCTTTCATCATGGGAAACATGTCATGGGAAATTGATCTCTCCTTCTTCTTCTCCTTAAAGGGTCTTCTTTATGGTAGGACAAGGTTCACTTGAAATGCCCAGACCAAAAGTATAGTATCATAGTTAATGTTGAGGCCTTGTTCTGATGAAAGTGAAGTATAAGCAAAGGTGGGAGTGTCCGGCCTTGGGGTCTTTGGCTTTCCACCACTTTCCACCTGGAGGGCTGCATACAAGTATCAATATCTGCCTCATCTATGATCCCTGTTGGAGGATCAGTGGTCGGCTAGAAGGGGGGTTGAATAGACGACACCCCCAATTACTCGCTTCCTACGTATTCGTTAGTGCGCAAGCGGAATACAAATACTAATTATGAATACAAAAGCTAATGACAAAGAAAAGAACAAGCAAACTAATGCACGTCGATGTAACGTGGTTCAGAGATGATTCTCCTACTCTACGGCTATCCGTAAGGTGGACGATCTTGATCCTTCGGTGGATTAGCCCCCGGCAAACTCCGGCTACTCAAGCAATTCCTTGTGGGTGGAGAAACCTCACCACAACACCAACCAAGAACACTTGGACACAAGAGACCTTGAGCACTTTGGTGACTACTAATTAGGCTTTAACCAAGTCTAATTTCGTCACCTTGGCCGGTCATCCCAAGCTCCTTCTTATAGAGCTTGGAAGAAATTAGCAAGCTGATTTGCCCGTTACCAGTCGACTGGTTCTTGCAACAGTCGACTGGTGCCAGCCCAACGACTCTCTACCAGTCGTCTGCTACAGTGCACCAGTCGACTGCTACATTATACCAGTCGATTGCTACAGTGCACTAGTCAACTGCTACAGTGGCTGCTACAGTCCCCCGTTGACTGCTACAGTACCGATCGAGATTTTTCTCGAGTGCAATCTCTCATGCATTCGTACCCTCACGACTCACTTGACACTTCTTTGCAGCGTTGACCTCTTGCCTTCAAGCCTACTTCCTTTGGCTCTCGTCCCTCGGATGCATCCAAGCCCGCGGCTCGTCCCTTGATGCCATCCTTTGTGTATGCCTCGAAGTTGCTTACCTCGGCTCTTGTCCTTGCTACCTTATCTATGGTCCCTCGGATGCTCCATCCTTCACCGGACCCGAAGCCATTAAGCTGAGTCATATGTGTACCCTGCAAACATGCACACTCACATACACATATCAAATAACAAGGGTAAACCTAACTTAAACCCTTTGCCCAAACACCAAAACACATGGTCACACGGACTATTGGGATTGCTCCAACAATCTCCCCCTTTTTGATATTTGGCACTACGTTTAAGTTAGGGAAAACATATAGCAAATAAACATGCTAAAAAGAAACAATGGACTTACGTTGCCAAGACTACACACTTGGACTTACATTGCCGAATGAGCTTACATTGCCAAGGCTACACACTTGGACTTACACCGCCGAAACAAAATGCAACATGCATTGGAACATATCCCAAGGCTCCCCCTACACCTAAGCCCTCAATGAGCTAGGATTTTGCCACATGGATATTTAAGAACCTATCACAAGGCTCCCCCTATGCAAAGACACTTAAGGTTTTCCCAACTAAACCTTACTTCTCCCCCTTTGCCTAACATTCAAAAAACTCTTCAACAATATCCCAATTGTTGAACACTTTTTATCCAAACTGACCCTAAACTCATGTATTTATCCCCCATGGATCTCATACATCTAAACGAGTTGACATGGTAAAAAACAACGCTGAAAAATAAGTTCAGGCCGGTATCAGTCGATTGCCCCTTGGTATCAGTCGACTGCTCCCCTCGACACAACCTTACAGAAGCATTCTGTGGTCGAAATCTATTGTTACCAGTCGACTGGTACTGACACCAGTCGACTGCCCTCATCAAAATGAGCTTACAGAAACATTCTGTGCTAAAAAACACTATTACTAGTCGACTGGTATCTGCACTAGTCGACTGGCACCCTATTTCTGAAAAAATCAGCCTTTTCAGGCAAACTTCAGAAATGTACTAGAAATTCCATAGACCTCTAAAAATTTCCAAATTTTGTGGAGAGGTCTATTGTCCCCTTGTCTACTTGGGAAAAATACATTAAAAAAATGTATCTATCACCAATCCCAAGATTGATACAAAATCTAAAACTAGCTAAATGGTTCAATTGAACCTTGACCTAAAGTCCTAGTTTTGGCTTTCTCTTGATGTATTTGCTCATACCAACCCACAATGCATCCCTAGCATTGGTTTATATGGTATCTATACATCCAAAACTAATTATCATGCAATATGACCCCAATGTCATATTTCCTTCCATGAAACATAACCCAATTGTGCCAAAACCTTAAGGTTGAGACTCAAATCCGTCTCCAAACCTTTTGGCACATTCCATAACCCATCTAGAATCCCAAGTAGTACCCACTTGAGATCCATTGGCCATGGGTCCCAACATGACTCTTTGAGCTCCCCCTAGAGCTCTTAGCCTTAGCCACCTCCCTAGGTGACTTATCTACAATTGCTAGGCCACATCGGTGCACCTCCGATGACACTTGGCCTACAAACCTAACCTTCTTAACCTTAGACACCTTGTCCTTGGTTAATTTTTCCTTAACTTTAAATGTCTTGCCCTTGCCATTTATTGACTTCTCCTTGCTATAGTCATATGCAACCCTAGCATAAGACTTTCCCTTAGCCATAGAGACATTAGATCGGTATCCCAAACCCGATCTATCATTGTTGGGTCTTTGACTACCCAACACCATACCTAAACCCTTAGATCCAACATTGAATCTTTCTAGGGTTTTCTCAAACTTATTAAGCTTTGCCTTCAAAGCTTGATTCTCCCTTTCTAGGTTCCTAAACCTAGAGTCAACATGTCCACCTTGGACATTCCTAGACCTACCCATTCTAGGCATGTGCCTCCCCTTCTTGGGATTAATGCCTTGGTTTTCCTTAGGTCTACCATTTCTAGATTTTTCATGAATTGGTCTCCTAGGGTTATGATTTACATTTACCCTGTTCCTATCATGATATCTAAAGCCAAAATTATGCATGGGCATATAATGATTATTATTCCTAGCATGCATGGAGGAATTTAAATTTGACTTCAAATTTAAATTAGGGTTTACGTTACCCTTTACCTTTGGAGCTCCCCCTTAACATGAGCCTCCATTCTTCCTCCACTTCTTTTCCCACATCCTTAAATGCCCCAACCTTTTGAGCTCTCTCTTCCTTGGGCATTTGGTGTGGTAGTGCCCTATTTCACCACAAGTGAAGCATCTAATGTGCTTCTTCTCCTTCTTCTTCTTAGCACCATCATTCCTACAACCCAAATTAGTATCTAAAATAATTTGAGTGAGTTTAGGAGTTACCTTCTTACCCATTGTACATCTACTTTTGTAGTGTCCCCTTTCATTACATCCGAAGCACACAATGTGATCTTTTGACTTTGCTTCGGTGGAGGTGTTCACTAGGTTGACTTCTTCCAAGATTTCTTCTTCACTTGTCTTGGATTCTTCTTCAACCTTTGAGGATGTAGATGCTATATCTTCCTCATCCACACTTGTGGATGACCTTTCTTCATCCTTTTCCTCAAATGTGACCAAATTCACTTCCTCTTCTTCTCTTGATGTTGAATTGGTCTCCACATCCGATTGGTTCTTCTCTACTTGAGCTTCTTCATCCGTTTCTTTAGATTTTTCTTCCTCTTATGTAGATAAAGGTTATTCCCATGGAACCTTCTTTATCTTGCTCCAGAAATCGTGGGTGTTCTCATAGTCACCTACATGACTCATCAAGTTATTAGGCAAAATATCAATTAAAATCGATATTACCTTTGAATTTGCCTTTGACCGTGAGGTTTGCTCTTCCATCTAATATCGCGGTCGGAGTTTCTTCCCTTTCTTATCCTTTGGGACTTCGAACGGTCATTTACCACCATCATGGTGTCCTAATCCGTGTCGAAGAAGATCTCCATCTTCATCATCCAATAGGTGATGTCCCCAAGGCTTCCTCCTTCAAACTTTGGAGGTTCAATCAAGCCGGTCATCTTCTTGTATTTGCTCTTCTCGGCGATTAGTCCGGTGAAGTGCGACCTTCACTCTGATACCAATTGTTGGAGGATCGGTGACCGGCTAGAAAGGGGGTTGAATGGACGACACCCCCAATTACTCGCTTCCTACGTATTCGTTAGTGTGCAAGCAGAAATACAAATACTAATTATGAATACAAAAGCTAATGACAAAGAAAAGAACAAGCAAACTAATGCACATCGATGTAACGTGGTTCGGAGATGATGCTCCTACTCCACGGCTATCCGTAAGGTGGACGATCCTGATCCTTCGATGGATTAGCCCCCGGCAAACTCCGGCTACTCAAGCAATTCCTTGTGGGTGGAGAAACCTCACCACAACACCAACCAAGAACACTTGGACACAAGAGACCTTGAGCACTTTGGTGACTACTAATTAGGCTTTAACCAAGTCTAATTTCGTCACCTTGGCCGACCATCCCAAGCTCCTTCTTATAGAGCTTGGAAGAAATCAGCAAGCTGATTTGCCCATTACCAGTCGACTGGTGCCAGTCCAACGGCTCTCTACCAGTCGATTGCTACAGTGCACCAGTCGACTGCTACAATGCACCAGTCGACAGCTACAATGCACCAGTCGATTGCTACAATACACCAGTCGACTGCTACAGTGCACCAGTCGACTACTACAGTAACTGCTACAGTGCCGTTGACTGCTACAGTCCCCCCGGGTTGACTGCTACAGTACCATCGAGATTTTTTCCCGGGTATAATCTCTCATGCACTCGTACCCTCATGACTCACTTGGCTCTTCTTTGCAGCCTTGACCTCTTGCCTTCAAGCCTACTTCCTTTGACTCTCGTCCCTTGGATGCATCCAAGCCCGCGGCTCGTCCCTTGATGACATCCTTCGCATATGCCTCGAAGTCGCTTCCCTCGGCCCTTGTCCTTGCTGCCTTGTCTACGGTCCCTCGGATGCTCTATCCTTCACCGGACCCGAAGCCATCAAGCTGAGTCATATGTGTACACTACAAACCTGCACACTCACATACACATATCAAATAACAAGGGTAAACCTAACTTAAACCCTTTGCCCAAATATCAAAACACATGGTCACATGGGCCATTGGGATTGCTCCAACAATCCCATCATCTATCAAGTATGTATTATCAAAAGTTGTAAAAGGAATATAACAAGACTGGTGGAAGATGCATCCATAGCCACATTAGTGTCTGGAGTATCATCAAAAATAGTTACTTTATGCAAATCAGTGGAGGAGTCATGTAGAGCTGCAGGATTATAAGCAGGGATGCTATCAACTTCACAATCCATCCCCTCCAAAATATCATTCAACTGAAGCTCCAGATTTAGACTTGACTCATCAACTTCCTGTAGGGATCAAAGAAACAAGATCACTTCTTACATTAAGAGCTCTTCTAATTTTTGTATTTTGTTCTTCATCTGACTAGGAACAAGAATAACTGAGTCTTGGGGGTTCTCCCAGTCAGTTGGCACATGATGTTGCAACTGTTATGATCCATCTAATAGTGAGCCATCTTGAAATTCTGATGGACTTTGATTTGCTTGAGAATACTGCTCAACACTTTGAATATTGTTGTACTCAAAATTTTGATAATCCATCTCATCTTGATTGTGGTGTTGAGGTGAGTCAGGGATATGTTGCTATGGAATTAACTGTTTATCCTCCTCAGAAATATGTTGGGGTTAAAAGTTTTGAATTTGTTGATCACCCCAGTCATAGCTAGAAGTACTAGGAACCGAATCATACATGTCTTGATGCACAGGTTAAAATAGATTCTGAAGTTCTGTGGAGGAGATAACAACATTTTAGAAGAAGTGACATATAGTAGCTGGATGAGATGAACTGCCACGAGCCGTACAAATATCATTAGTTGGTTCTATAGAAGGGCCAACTTCATTTTGGAAGAGGAGGCACATGGCAGACGGATGGGTTAGACTACCACATGTTGTGCAGTTGTTCACATTTTGCTCATCATTTGAACTATCTTTTGCATTGAGCCCTTTAGGTTACCAAGAATATCAATCCATGGCTAAAGAAAATTTCTAGTTTCACCTGAAACAAAAGCAATAAACTCACAAGACACGGTGAGTAATCATCACATAGTACATGGATATAAGAGGTCTAAAATAATCAAGACACTCAATCAATTTTTTTATTTTGATTTTTAAAAAATAAATATAGAATTTAAAAATAATAAAGAAAGTGCATAATGAAAATAAGAAAGAGAATGCAAAAAGTAAAAAAAAAATGTCTAGAGTAACTCATATGCTAATCAACTAATATTAATTGAAAACAACCCCCAGCAACAACACCAAAAACTTGTTACGAACTACAAGTGCATGGTTATGTCATTAGTAATATAAAAGATATCGAACCCACAGGGACTGTTGATTAAGCACTAGTTGACTTCACACGGCGAGCTATCTAGACAATCAAAGATTGGTTGAAAAAGAGAGTAAGAGAAAGGTTAAGGAGAAAGAGAGAGAGAAGAAAGAAGAAGGTGAAATTAGATTTGGGGATGGATAGATGCTAGGATTTCGGTTTCACCATGATGCTAGTTAATGTCTTCATATCCTTAACTCCATGTTCATATTCGTGTAGGGATTCTAATCAAAGTTCGGTGCAATCCTGCGCAGGTTGCACCAGAGAGTCTACCCGAGTCCTAACGCCATTAAGTAAAGAAGCAACTCTAGAAAGTCTGGTTAAAGGGTTACCCTCTGTCATAGGGCCTCCGGTCATACAATCACTAGAGTTATCTAATGTACTTCCTAATGGTAGTGTTGCAGTATCCACTCCAATTAGAATATCCTAACAAGGATTAGTCCCTATGTTAAGATCTTTTGACTCTAGAAAGTGGGTAAGTATTAATGCCCTCTATCACTAAGGGCATAATATATCCGGTTGAATGGGTATCCTCTGTCACTAAGGACCCCCTGATTATCCAGTCTAGTAGCAACCTTAATATAGAGACAAATCCACCACAATCCACATATATATACCACACACACATTTCATCAAATATGTACAAGGTACAAAACACATAGATCATGGCATAAACACTTCATTGAATAAGAAAATGTCTAAATACATAGTTCATATATCCACAACACATCATAACTACTTTCTATTTTCTAGATCTAGAGAATCTACTCTATTGCAAGAGAATACAACTAAGATATAAGAAGTAAAGAAATCTATAACTCAAAACATAAAGAGAAGAGAAGAGAAAGCTTATCCATGCAGCACCGGTCTTCTTGGATATAATCCTTGCTTCGAAGGTGGACAAATCGGCAAAGATGGAAGATCTAGGGTTCCCCCAAGGGGAAGAACCCTTCTCCAAGGCATGGGGGTGAGCTCCCAAGCCATAGATGAGTGAAAAAGGGGAGAAAACCCCCCTTTTAAAGCTCTAGGCATGCCCCTTGCTCGGGCCGTGACATGGGTATGTGAATCCACACAGCCATGTACTATCTTGGCTTTGGTCCGGTGATACGGCCGTGTGGTCCACACGACTCAAGCCTTCTTCTTCTCTGGATATGTGACCAATAGGCCACACGATTGTGCAGAACCGTATAGCCGAAGTCTTCTTCGTCTCTGGAAAGCCACACGACCATATGGCTTCACACGACTGGGGCTTGATTTGCCACGGGCAAGACCACATGGCCTGAGCTGGATTTTCACAAATTGCTCCAGTGTGCATCTTTTGCTCCATTTTCACTCTAAATCACATCCTGTCAATCAAAATAAGCAAAGAGCAGATCTCCCAACAGAATATAATGGAAGTATGATATTATAATGAAATAGAGTGCAATAAACATGGATTATGCTCCTGTCAATCAAAATAAGCAAAGAGCAGATATCCAAACAGAATATAATGGAAGCATGATATTATAATGAAACAGAGGGCAATAAACATGGATTATGCTCATGAAATACAGGTAGATGTGTGTTAAAATATACATAAAAGTGTATATAATCTACGCATATCATCGATTGATCCCGCTGTTCGGTTGACCAATCTCACTATATTCGCTAGCTTATCTGGTCCGATCAACCCGGTCTAGTCAAGTAGCTGCTTATCCACTATTCGGTCGACTGAACCCAAGGGTCGATCGATCGATCCTTGGTTGAAACTTAGCCGCAAGATGATCTAATCTCTGGGGTTCAGTCAACCAATCCAGAGATTCAGTCGATAGAATAAGACAAAACAGAGTTAGAATAATAAGCAAATAATATGTAAAGATAATTTTAGTTTTAGCAACCATAGAATTGCTAAAATAAGAATTACATGATCTTATAGTTTTAGCAGCCAGCATCTCACAAGCACAGTAGGATCTCTTGCTTATACAACTTAGAATGGGTGAGATGCTTAGGACTTAGCCTAAGATTTCAGATTCTTATGTCAGTGCATCGTTATAAATCTGAGGTTTAAATAACATACAAGTTATTTCAGATGTCTATGTCACATGGTGTGAATCTTTCGAAGACTCAATGTCCTTCTTCTAAGGTAGAAAGGGACCGCATGGATAAGATTCCTTATGCATCTGCTATAGAGTTTATCATGTATGTCATGCTTTATACTCGCCCAGATGTCTCGTATACGTTGAGCATGATGAGCAGATACCAGTCAGATCCAGGTGAAGGTCACTAGACAGTAGTCAAGAGTATTCTTAAGTACTTGAGAAGGACTCAAGATTATTTCTTGATATTTGGAGGCGATGAAGAGCTTGTTGTAAAGGGTTACACTGATGCTAGCTTCCAAACAGACAAGGATGATTATAGATCGCGGTCAGGGTATGTATTTTTCTTAAATGGTGGTGTTGTGAGCTGGAAGAGTTCAAAGCAGGACACAGTCACCGATTCTACAACAAGAGCTGAGTACATTGCTGCATCAGCTGCAGCAAAGGAGGTTGTTTGGATCAGGAAGTTCATTACAGAGTTTGGTGTTGTTCCTAGTGTAGCGAACCCAATAGACCTCTATTGTGATAACAATGGGGCTATTGCACAGGCTAAAGAACCTCGCTCTCATTAGAGATCTAAACACATACTCCGGCGATTACATCTCATTAGAGAGATCATCGATAGAGGAGATGTGAGAATATGAAGAGTACCGACCGATGCTAACATTGCGGATCCTTTGACCAAGGCTTTGGCACAAGGAAAGCATGATGGTCACACTAGGTCAATGGGTATTCGATACCTCAGTGATTGGCACTAGTGTAAGTGAGAGATTGTTAGTATTAGCCCTAGTACCAATTATGAGATGATTGTAAAGGGCTTATTTTGTATCATATATCATTATTAATAAAAGGAAAAGGTAGTTATTATATTTATTTCAGTTCAATGCCAATTGAATAAGTATAATAATGTCCTTGGGTAGTAGGTTATTATCTACAGTATATCAATTGGTTAAATTGATAGTGAGATATTGTAGAGAACACTACTCTTAACTATTCCTAGTCGAGCATTAATATACAAGGACAATATTAATGCGTTGAGACTAGCATGTAGGTCAACGGATGACTTGATCTGATAAGTCATGGATATGAGATATCAGGTTGACATATAGGTATATATTAGAGAATATATACTGAATGACCCGCTATGAGAATGTTTCATGGATCGTTATATGAGTGTTATAAATATTCTCATGTGACTATTGGTATGAATAGTCCTTAGACCTGAAGTCACTACGATTCCCTATATAAGGAGTTTTATACTTTGGTATCGTCAAACGTCACTCGTAACAGGGTGGACTATGAAGTCGATCACTGGGTATGCAATGAATTATGCGAAGAGATGTGAGTGATGTAGATGGGATATATCCCTTCCATATGACGGAAGTGATATCTGTGGGCTCCTTGATTAGTAGGACACAAGAAAGCATGACCATGCGTAAATGAGTCAATATGAGATATTGAGCTTATTTGATTGAGTGTTTCTACTTAGAGATCAAGAAACACAAAGATTGATAAGAGGATGACACGGTCTATGCCTCAATCTAGATATCAAGGATAGAGGGACCAAGTCATACAAGATAATAGCCACGGACAAGTTAGGTCGCATCTCGACTTTCTCATCACTTGGGTAGCAATGATGCCTTCCTAGATGTCACTCATTGCTTATGTATCTAAATGGTGATTTGGGTATATTGCCAACGTTACGAGAACCTATAGGGTCACACACAAAGAACAAGTTGATATGGAGATGAGTTCATGTGATGAATCATTGGATTAAGTGTAATCCGAATTTGACTCGTTGAGTTAAACTCAAAGGGATCCAATTATTGGATTGAGTCGAGTTGCATGAGAATCAATGGGTTGGACTCATTGGGTGAACTTGAGTTCACCAAGGAAGTTTAATGGTCAAAATTGAACCATTGGATTGAATGATTAATTTTGAGCCATTGGATGGGAAGATGAAAGAGCAAGACCCTTGGTATTCATGTGATGAGTATAAATATCATTTTGGATGATATTTTTCATAAGGTTGAAACCTTGAGAAGGTGAAAAGTCTCTTGTCTTCTTCTTCTTCTTCCTCCTCTCCTCTCTTGGCCGAAACACACTTTGAGGTTGTTAGCACAACCTTGTGTGATTTCTTCTCCATCTTGCTTTGTTTGTGAGACAAGCAAAGACAAGGTTTGTTTGTGTGGATACCATAGAGGCGCGGACGTATGATCGTGCTGAGATCCGAGCTGTCGGGAGATCGTGTGCACGCATCAAGGGTATAATCCTATCATCTAACTTAGTATAGATTGTTTATATGCAATGTTTATTCCCTTCTCATGGATCTGCTGGATAGAGGTGTTGGAATGTATACTAAAAGTTTAGCTTTTGTATAAACATTTATTTAGAAATAAGAATCACATTGGTCAAATGTCTACATTTATAAGCTAAGTATAGTTGTTCAATTAATTTATAATGTAGATAGCATGGTGTGTGTGTCACACACAGAAGATCATGTTATCAGTTCCTTATAAATTATAAATAGTAGCTCACGACTAAGATGGATAGGAACAAACCATTGGAATAATCCTAGTGTAATTTGGTATTAGTTTATCTTGACTATAAAATTACACTAGTACACTATGAGTGTATTGAGCAGGACTATTTGAAGTAGTTTCTTTTTATACTGACTAAATAAAAGAACAAGACCTCTGTTATTATGGAAGTGTGTGCTCTTAATCCTAATATAATAACAAGCACATATACTTAATATTTATTTCTTTAATTTATCAAAGGGTGCGATTTAGTTTGATAAATCAATAGGCCCAATAATTTGGGAAATGATATTATTTATAGTGTGTGTTGTTGATTATAGAAGGAAACTGTGTCCTAGTAATCTAGGTTGATAATGTTCCTAAGAGGAGCTCATAAGAATTGTCATGTAAACCCTGCAGGTGGACTTAGTCCGACATGACAATAAGGTTGAGTGGTACTACTCTTGGAGTTAGATATTAATTAAGTGAGTTGTCAGTAACTCATTTAATTAGTGGACATTCGATATCTTAAACACAGGGAGATTAACACACTCATGATGAGAAGGAGCCCATATAGTAATATGGGATTAGTGCGATAATTCAATAATAACTCTTTAGTGGTATAAGTTATTATTGATGAACTCGAGTTGGGTGTTCAGGGCGAACACGGGAAGCTCAAGTTTATCAGGAGACCAAAACCAATTTCTCCTCTCGGTCTCTGTTATAGCCTTTTATTTATAAAGTCTTATACCCACCTATACTCACCTTCTTACCCATCCTAGGTGGCCGACCAAGCCAAGCTTGGAGCCCAAGCAAGGGTCGGCCAAGATAAGCCTTGGATGGATCAAGTGGTGGCCGACCCTAGCTTAAAGCCCAAGTAGGTGGCCGGCCAAAATAAAAATATAAGGGATTTTATTTTTAAAATCTTTCCTTATGTGGAAGCCATGATTTAAAAGAGAGTTTTAAATTAAATCTTTCCCTTTATAGTTTCTACAAAGGATTAAGAGAAAGGTTTGATATCTTTCCTTATTTTCAGTTAAAAGGAAGATTTTAATTTTGGAGAAAACTTTCCTTTTTGAAATCATCCACATGTTTTAATAGAGAGATTTTAATTTATAAAAGTTTTCTTTTATAACCAACCATGAAGGGAATTTTTAAAGAGAGAAATTTTTATTTTAAAAATTTTCGGAAACAAATTAGGAAGTTTTATTTTTGTGTTTAAAACTTTCCTTGTTTGGAGGACTTGTAGGGGTCGACCATTAAAAGAATAAAAGGAAATTTTTAATTAAATTTTCCTTTTGTTCATTGGCAAGGGAAAATAAGGAAGTTTTAATTATGTTTAAAACTTTCCTTAATTGCCAAGACCAAGGAATATAAAAGAGAGGGTAGAGGTGCCTCACCTAATAACACATCTATTATTTTCTCTCCTCTCTTCCTTGGTGTGGCTGACCCTCTTCCATTGCTCTTCCTCTTCTCTTCTTCTTTAGTGGTCGGCGTCATCTAGTCTTGGAGAGATTTTTGGTGGCCGGATTTTGCTTGGAGAAGAAGGAGAGAAAGGAGACTTTGTTTCCTAGCATCCCTTAGAGCTTGGTGGTGGTGGCCGAAACTTATAAGGAGAAGAAGGACGCTTGGGTGGATTCTCATCTTGGTAGATCGTCACCCACACGACGTTCGAGATAAGAAGAGGAATACGGCAGAAGATCGTGAGGTCTATAAGCTACAAAAGGTATAACTAGTTATTAGTTTTTGCATCATAACTAGTTCATCTTTTGTATGGATTTTGAAATACCAAACACAAGAGGATAACAATTCTAGGTTTCATATTTATGATTCGAGTTTGTGTTTCTTTTGTTTTACGATCTTGTGATTCGATTGTTCTTATTGGTTAAACCTAGGGTTACTATAAGGAGATTAAATATTGAATTTCATTGAAAGACTTTGTCTAGGAAGTGGTGGATGCTCCCATAACCAAGAAGGCCTAGTGTCTCGCCATGTTTAACCTGGAAGTCGATCTATGAAATAAATATTTAATCGAATTTGTAACATGGGTGGATTTGGATCAATAATGTTAAGCATCGTTTGCGATCCAAGTCTAAACCTCTAAGAACAGATAAGTTGAATTTGGAATCAATAATGTTATGTTCTGTTTGTGATTCCAAATTTAATTTCTAAAGAACACAATAGGTTGTTTGGAAAGGTTCAGGACTTGTACAAAATTTTTGTACAGGGGGACCAGTATGATATTCCGAGTAGCAACCAACAAGAGGATCTAGTTAATTTTCGCTTCCACGTGTTTAGCGTGCTAGATCCCAACAGAAACCACACATAAGGTGCTTATTGAAGACTATATAAAGATTTCTAATGTTTACAAACATGTGTTAAAAGTTGTTGGTGGATGAAACCTGGTGGTTGCTCCATAAAAATAGTTTCTTCAAGTTGACCATGAAGGAAAGCATTGAAAACATCGAATTATTATATCAACCAATTGGAGCTAATAGCTATAGATAGTAACAATTTGATAGTTGTAATTTTGACGACCGGACTGAAAGTGTCTTTGAAATCAATACTTGGTTGTTGACTAAAGCCTTTTGCAACAAGGCGAGCTTTGTAGCGTTCAATGGATCCATATGCTTGATACTTAATTTGATAAACTCATTTAGAGCCCACAATATTCATAGACAGAGTACGAGGAACTAAAGTTCATGTTGCATTATAGAGAAGAGCATCAAACTCTGTAGCCATCACAGTATGCCAATTTGGGTCTTTAACTGCCTGTGTAAAGCTAGTCGGCTTAACAAAACTTGAAGTAGCAATTAGAGCATGTGGAAGAGGATAACGGGTGGACATTGAGCATAAATCTTGCTTAGAAGAAGCATACGTTGAGGAGAATCATCATCAGAACTACTTGGAGATAAGTGGTTAGATTGATGGGAATCAGGACTAGAGAGCGGAACATTGCTAGATGTTGTGTCTGCAAGATTTGGTGGGGATGGAGCAGAGCCCAAAATTTCATCTTCCTTTGTACTTTGAGTATGCCTTATTGGAGCAACCTGTGATAGTTTTGATATACTATTAAGGGCAATTAGAAAAGTACCTTGATTATTTGAGGGAGTGTTCAAAGGAATAACTGTAAATGGAAAGAGAGAATCATCAAAAGTAACATGTTGAGACATATATATCCGCCCAGCTGATATATGTAGGAAATGATACCCATGATGCAAATTACTATAATCAAGGAAAACACATTATTGAGACTAAGGGTTTAACTTATGTTTAGAGTAAGGTCGCAACCAAGGATAACAAGCATAACCAAAGATACAAAAGAATGAGTAATCCAGAGAGCAATTATAAAGTCTTTCCAAGGGGCTTTTGTTTTGAAGTAGTGGAGTGGGTAAATGATTGATAAGGTATACTAAGGTTTGGATAGAGTCATCCTAAAATTTAAGCTAAACTAAGGCATGATTAAGCAGAGCTAAGACAGTTTCAATTATATGATAATGTTTTCTCTCGATGGAGTTATTTTGTTTAGGAGTGTGGGGACAAGAGACTCAATGAAGGATGCCTGAGGAGGTAAGATAACGATAAAGAGCTTGATACTCTCCTCCTCAATCAGAATGAAGAGAGAGTATTTTACGATCAAAATAACGCTCAACATGCTTTTGAAAATGACAAAAAATATCAAAGAGATAAGACTTTCTTTTCATAGGAAAAATCCAAAGTAAACTTGCTAAAATTTTCAATAAAAAATAATTTATGAGATTTTGCTTTCATACAAACTTCACATAAATGAGATGAGGAGGTTAAAAAAATTGGTAAACCATACTGATTAATGATATTCTGAACAAGACGTAGAGACGGATGACCAAGATATACGTGCCAAGAGAATTTGTCTGTGCATTCTCTAACAAAAGCATTAGTATAGGTGGGTTGAAAATGATAGAGATCATCTTTAATGTTTCCTCGAAGTAGAGTAGTTCCTGTTGTGAGATCCTTCACAAGACAATGATAGGATGAAATTCAAAGAATACATTATTATTGAGAGCAAATTGACGCACAGAAAGTAAATTTTTTATGAAAGAAGGAACATGAAGAGTGTTGTGCATACGAAAAGTTTGACCATATGAGTGAAAGGATGTGTTTCCAAGGTGAGTAATTTGTAAACCTGGGCTATTACCTATTTGTACTATGTCGGGCCCATGATAAGGCGAAGCGTCTGTGAGAATATCATATTCTGATATAACATGATGAGTTGCTCCAGAATCTTAATGTCATCCTAGGTTCTTAGGAGTCGATGAAACTATATTATGAGAGATAGAAAGTGAGAATACTCGAGAATAAGATAACTGAGTTGTAGATTGCTAACAAGGTGGTGATCGATTTAAAGATGCAGATTCTCCTTGTGAAATATTTAGTTGTCCTAATATTGTAGGACCACTAGTAAAATTTGAGTCAAATTTTTTAAGACATTAAATACCAATATGTCCAACTCTGAGACAAATTTGACATCTTCTTCGACTATAAGACCAATTAAATCTTCTAAAACAATGAATACTAGTATGACCTACGGACAAATTTGACATCGGTTTGAACTTTACTTTTGGCTACCTTAATATTGTTGAGTATTTGACATCGAAAATAAATAACTAGGGTTGTAATCGAACCGAGCCTGAGCTCATGCCAGCTCGAGCTTAAGAAACTACAAAGACTCGACTTAAGCTTGAGCTTGATTGAGCTTGTGAGTTTGAGCTCGAGCTCGAGCTCAAGTCAGGTTCGAGCTTGGCTCGAACTTGACTTGGAAAAATAAATTAAAAACTTGTTCAAGTCAAGATTCAAACCATAGACCTCAAATACACCAAATGACATGCTCTAGCCACAAACTCCTCATTAACTTATTCTTTATTTTAAAAGTAATAATAATTTTAATTATTAAAATATTAAATTAACTTGGCTTGACAAGGCTCGATGAGCCCTCGAGCCAGTGTTAAATGAGCTCGAGCTCGGTCAAATTCGAGCTCGAGTCGAGCTTTGACGGAGTCACTCGTGAGCGGCTCAGGAGCGACTCAACTCATTTGCACCCCTATAAATAACTCGTCTCTTGATAGTAATAGATCTTATTGGAAGAAATTTCGATGGCTGGCATCGATAACTCTTGCGTTACTCTCTGTCAGTCAAAAAAGGGGCAAACCCTTTTTTTTGAAAAAAAACAATGAAAATAAAAAGAAAATAAATTAGAGAGAGAAGGTGCTGCTGTTGCGGGGAAGAAAAAACAGAGGAAGGGAGAAAAGAAATAAGAAAAAGAAAGAAAAAAAGAGAGGAGAAAAAGAGATTTAGACCAGCGATGAAGAGAAGAAAAGAGTGGCTAACATCATTGATCCTGTTCGGAAGCTGAGTCGGATAAAGGCGGGTCTTGTTGTGCGGAAAGTTGATAGAGAGTCGTTGAAGCGTTGGATCTACCGGGTACCCTCCTGGAAAGGTTCACACGGGCAGCCGAAGGCGATAGATGATCAGGACGATGACGTTGTTGCTCTGCGCACACTCAGACGAATCCACCAGTCGTTAGACACCAGAAACTAGGGAAAAAGTCCCTGGGTTAGGCTCTCCGACGCTCAAGTCAAGTACTTTTTCCCTCGAAATCACAGAGAAAGGATGAAAAGTAAAGACTAGTGAGAAATGACGAGTGAGCGTACCTGCATAAAGGACAAGGCATCCCTTTTTATACTGCAACGGAAGTTTCTGGGTCTGACGGGTGTCAGGGAATGTCGGCTGTCAGGCTTTGTCTGACGATGATTGACACATAGCTCTTTTTAATAGGCTGGCAGCAAAACCGAAGGTGTATTGAGCCCCAACTGTTGGCATATTCCCTGACACTTTGATTATTCTCTGACATTCTCTGACAAGCGGTTACGATTCCTTGGCTGATTTATCCTGTAGTGCCTGAACGATGAGCCTGCGTTCCGAGATCTGGACCCGCCCTGCTTTTATATACTATTATCCTTGACTTGTATGCCCCGCTCTGTGTTAAGCTTGTATCCAGACCTGCCTTTGTCATCTGCTATCTCTGGTCTGCACATCTCGATTGGCAAGCTAAATTTATATCCCGACCTGTTTAATGTTCACTGCTATCCATGGCTTGTACATCCCGACCTGCACGCTGGGTCTGTGCCAGACCTCTGATCCTTGGCTTGGATGTCCCGACCTGCATGCCCAGTCTGTGTCTAGACCTATGATCCTTGGCTTGGATGTCCCGACATGCTCGCTGGGTCTGTGCCAGACCTCTGATCCTTGGCTTGGATGTCCCGACCTGCACGCCAGGTCTGTGTCCCAACCTGTGATCCTTGGATTGGATATCCCGACCTGCAAGCTGGGTCTGTGCCAGACCTTTGATCCTTGGCTTGGATGTCCCGACCTGCACACCCAGTCTATGTCCAGACCTGTGATCCTTGGCTTGGATGTCCCGACATGCCCGCTGTGTCTGTGCCAGACCTCTGATCCTTGGCTTGGATGTCTCGACCTGCACGCCAGGTCTGTGTCCCGACCTGTGATCCTTGGCTTGGATATCCCGACCTGCATGCTGGGTCTGTGCTAGACCTCTGATCCTTGGCTTGGATATCCCGACATGCCCGCTGGGTCTGTGTCAGACCTCTGATCCTTGGCTTGGATGTCCCGACCTGCATGCCAGGTCTGTGTCCCGACCTGTGATCCTTGGCTTGGATATCCCGACATGCCCGCTGGGTCCGTGTCTAGCCCCGTTTGTTTGTAGTCTCAGTCCTCAGCTATACCCAGCCCGCAGGCCCATTTATTACCTACTGTCGGGGCTGGTCTTATAATCCCCTCCTTTGACTGCCCTGTCCGCTGAGACTTTGACTTTGGCCACGTAAGCTTGACTTTTGACCTCCCTTCCGTTCACGTCAGCTTGACTGCTGACCGGCCACGGAGGCTTGACTTCTGACCTTCCTGACCTCTAGATCAGCTTGAGTTTTGACCCTCTTGTGGCCTTAACTCATAACCACATCATCCTATCGACCCCACAAAACATGCACCGTATCACAAGCCTCCCCCTCAAGTCTAGTCGAAGGAGACTCTAGTCCGACTGACTAGACTCCACTCCTTGCATTAACCGACCTGGTTCCCGCTTGCTTTGCTGACCTGTCTTTTATCTGTATTCTGCAAAATTTCTCTCCGCCTTGGGAACGATCTCCTTCTGAACTTATGAGGACTCCTCAACTTCTGGGCGCACTTTCTTCCTATAAATGTAACACTATTTTCCACGTATCACCCTAAGTTCCGAGGAAATCCCTTTACCTTCTCCTTCCTTATAAAAAATCCGAACGTCCAATGCTTCCAGCTATCCTCTTGTTAATACAGTACCTTATTTCCATGGAACCTAGCGAACTTGCTTCTTTGCTTCGACAGACTTCCCATCTGTTGGAGTTATCAGCTCAAAAAGAAGAAGCCTCGCTTCAGCAAATTGCCACTCTGACGGAGTTGCTGGCTCAAAAGGAAGGCATCCTACAGGAGATGACTGCGAGCAGAGATCTTCAAGCTTCCCTTACTCATGAGATGGAAAGCCTATGGCTGGCCGCCAAATCTAGAACCCGGGCCTAGATGGCTCTTAAACATAAAGCTCAATCGGACTTCCAGAGTCAGGGGTAGTATATTGTTTATTTGAAGAGGAAGCATGAAGATGAAGTGGTTCTTTTAAAAGAGGAAGGACGGATCAAAGATGAAACTATTGGGCAGTTGAAACGTACCATCGACCTTATTACAGAAGATTTAATTAAGGTCCGAGCTCATCTGACTAGAAAGGATCAAGCCTCTAGTTCTGGAAGCCATGTAAACCCTTAAAGAATGTATCTCTGATTTTGATGGAGTAAAAGTTGCTTTTTGCCTTCCCCTCTTATTGTGGTTTTCCATTATACTGTCCATGCTTTACTACGTTTTGTGTAACCCATGCATCTTTCTACCATTTCTAGCAAAATATAGCAACTGTAATAAGAATAATTTGATTACCTTATGAGAGATGTCTGTGACTCGCGAATGTGCCTCCGAAGTTTCATGTTTAGTCAGGACCTGAAAAATTCATTGCACCGACCGGGAAGGTTGTTGGACGTGAGAGCCCTGCTCACTTATAACTCACCCTGGGGCGAGTCTGGAATAGCCAACCAGGAAGGTCGTTGGGCGTGAGAGCCTTGCTCACTTATAACTCACGCTGGGGCGAGAGTCTAGGACAACCGACCTGGAAGGTCGTTGGGCGTGAGAGCCTTGCTCACTTATAACTCGCGCTGGGGCGAGAGTCTGGGACAGCCGACCAGGAAGGTCATTGGGCGTGAGAGCCTTGCTCACTTATAACTCGCACTGGGGCGAGAGTCTGGGATAGCCGACCTAGAAGGTTGTTGGGCGTGAGAGCCTTGCTCACTTATAACTCGCGCTGGGGCGAGAGTCTGGGACAAACGAACTGGAAGGTCGTTGGGCGTGAGAGCCTTTCTCACTTATAACTCACGCTGGGGCGAGAGTCTGGGACAGCCGACCTGGAAGGTCGTTGGGCGTGAGAGTCTTGCTCACTTATAACTCGCACTGGGGCGAGAGTCTGGGATAGCCGACATAGAAGGTCGTTGGGCATGAGAGCCTTGCTCACTTATAACTCGCACTGGGGCGAGAGTCTAGGACAGCCGACCTGGAAGGTCGTTGGGTGTGAGAGCCCTGCTCACTTATAACTCGCGCAGGGGCGAGAGTCTGGGACAGCCGACTTGGAAGGTCGTTGGGCGTGAGAGCCTTGCTCACTTATAACTCGCACTGGGGTGAAAGTCTGGGACAGCTTACCTGAAAGGTCGTTGGGCGTGAGAACCTTGCTCACTTATAACTCACACTGGGGCGAGAGTCTGGGACAGCCGACCTAGAAGGTCGTTGGGCGTGAGAGCCTTACTCACTTATAACTCGCGTTGGGGCGAGAGTCTGGGACAGCCGACCTGGAAGGTTGTTGGGCGTGAGAGCCTTGCTCACTTATAACTCGCAGTGGGGTGAGAGTCTGGGATAGCCGACCTGGAAGGTCGTTGGGCATGAGAGCCTTGCTCACTTATAACTCGCGCTGGGGCAAGAGTCTGAGATAGCCGACCTGGAAGGTCGTTGGGTGTGAGAGTCTTGCTCACTTATAACTCACGCTGGGGCGAGAGTCTGGGACAGCCGACCTGGAAGGTCGTTGGACGTGAGAGCCTTGCTCACTTATAACTCGTGCTAGGGCGAGAGTTTGGGATAGCTGACCTGGAAGGTCGTTGGGCGTGAGAGCCTTGCTCACTTATAACTCGCGCTGGGGCGAGAGTCTGGGACAGCCGACCTGGAAGGTCGTTGGGCATGAGAGCCTTGCTCACTTATAATTCGCGCTAGGGCGAGAGTCTGGGACAACCGACCTGAAAGGTCGTTGGGCGTGAGAGCCTTGCTCACTTATAACTCGCGCTGGGGCGAGAGTCTGGGTCAGCCGACTTGGAAGGTCGTTGGGCCTGAGAGCCTTGCTCACTTATAACTCGCACTGGGCGAGAGTCTGGGATAGCCGACCTGGAAGGTCGTTGGACGTGAGAGCCTTGCTCACTTATAACTCGCACTTGGGCGAGAGTCTGGGACAGCCGACCTAGAAGGTAATTGCCCGACCAGGATAGATGTTGCCGACCTGGAAGGTAATTTCCCGACCAGGATAGATCTTGTCACCCTGGAAGGTAATTTCCTGACCAGGATAAATGTTGCCACCCTGGAAGGTAATTTCCCAACCAGGTATTATTTGAATCTCCCTTGAAGAATCCGCTTCGATTTCGTTTGTACTTTCCCGAGGTGTTGTATGATAGGCCCACAGAATGCTTGGCAGCTCATCCACCCAATTGCCACCCACATGATCCAGCTTGACCTTCAGACCTCATACTATTTCTTGGTTAACCACCTCGGTCTGACCATTGCTTTGTGGATATTCTACAGAAGTGAAGGCTTGAATGATGTCAAACCCCTTGCACCAGGCCTGGATTCTTTACCCTTGAAATTTCCTGCCGTTGTCTGACACCAGTTTGTGGGGAATACCAAATCTGCAAAGGATGTTCTTCCATAGAAATTGTATAACAGCATCTTCTGTGATCCTTGCTAGGGCCTCTGCTTCCACCCATTTGGAAAAATAATCCATTGCTACTAGTAAGAAACGTCTTTGACCTGGTGCCATGGGAAATGGTCCCACAATATCCATGCCCCATTGATCAAAAGGACATGAAACTATAGATGTTCTTATCATGGTCGTAGGTCGATGTGAGAAATTTTAATGTCTCTGGCAGGATAAGCAGGTATTCACCAACTTATGAGCATCCCTCTGTAAAGTAGGCCAGAAATACCCGGCCAGGAGTACCTTGCGAGATAATGTCTGACCACCAACATGGTTGCCACAGCATCCCAGATGTATTTCTCGCAAGACCTGGTCGGCCTCCTCCATGCACAAGCATTTGAGTAAGGGTCTAGGGAAGGATCTCTTGTAGAGCTGATCCCCGATCATGACATAAGCATGGGCCTGCTTCCTTATCAATCGTGATTCTTCGGGGTCAGTCGGCAAGATCTCTTGTCTGAGATAATTGATCATGGGCGTCCTCCAATCAATAGTTGCTTCTCTATTGTTTTGCAGATCTATCTGGGCTATCAGAAAAGTTTGTGCCATAGACCGGTCTAACACCCAAGTAGTTAAGGAACTAGCCATCTTTGCTAGCTCATCTACTCTTTCATTATCCGACCTGGGAATCTTGGTCACTGTAACCTCTGTGAATTCTCCTTTCATCTTCTCATAGGCTTCCTGATATACTTGTAATTTGTCGCAATTTATCATAAAGTTGTCATTCACCTGCTGAGTTACCAGCTGCGAATCAGAATAAATGATTACCCGGGCTGCCCCTACATGCCGAGCTGCTTGCAATCCTGCCAACAAGGCCTCGTATTCTGCTTCATTATTGATGGCTCAAAAATTCAATCGGACCACCAATTGGAGTATATCTCCCTGGGGAGATATTACCAAGACCCCAACCCCGCTTCCCTGGTGATTAGCAGACCCATCCACGTAGACCTTCCAGGTTTCTTCAGAGTTGGTCTGATGAATTTCTGTTAAGAAATATGCTAAGGCCTACGCCTTAATGGCGGTGCGCGGCTGATACTGTATGTCATATTCTCCCAACTCCGTTGCTCACTTGATAAGCCGACCCGCAACTTCTACATTAGTTAGCGCTCTTCCCATGGTGCTATTAGTCAGAACCGTGATGGGATGCGATAAAAATACGGTCTCAACCACCGAGCCATAAGGACTAATCCGTAAACCAACTTTTCGAGGGTCGTGTATCGGGACTCGGCTCCTTTCAATAAATGACTAAAGAAAATACACTGGCCATTGTACATTATCATGTTCTTTAATGAGCACGGCCCCTACAGCCTCAGGGGTGGCCGATAAGTAGACCCATAAGGGTTCTCCTATAACTGGCTTAAATAGAGATGTGAGAGTCTCCAGATACTTCTTCAGTTCCTCAAAAACTCGAGTACAATCTTCATCCCACTGAAATTTGGAGGCCTTTCGGAGCACCTTAAAGAAAGGAGCGGCTCGATCTGCAAACCTGGAAATGAATCTTGACAGGGCTGTTATCTTGCCGACCAGCTTCTGAGTTTCCTTCAGATTCTGAGGAGGCTGCATATCCCTTAATGCCTGAACTTTTTCTGAATTGGCCTCTATTCCTCGCTCGGTCACCAGGTAACCCAAGAATTTTCCTCCTTTAGCCCCAAACAGGCACTTCAAGGGGTTCAGCTTTAGCCCGTATTGCCGGAGGGTCCTGCATGTTTCTTCCACATCTTTGATTAGGTTCACGGCCAGCGGAGATTTGATGAGTATATCATCTACATAGACCTCCACATTTCACCTGATCTGCTCCCGGAATATTTTATCCATCATTCTTTGGTATGTGGCTCCGGTGTTCCTGAGACCAAAGGGCATGACAGTATAACAGAAAGTACCGTCAGCCGTAATAAAGCTAACCTTTTCTTGATCCTCCCTTGCTAGAGGTATCTGATGATACCCCTGGTAGGCGTCCAGCATACATATCCTCTCGCAGCCAGCCGTGGAGTCCATCATTTGATCATTCCGGGGCGAAGGATAGCAGTCTTTGGGACTGGCCCGGTTGAGGTCCCGGAAGTCTATGCATACTCTCCACTTATTGTTGGGCTTCTTTATTAAGACTACATTGGAGAGCCACGATGGGAATTGCCCCTCCCGAACATGTCCTGCTTTTATGAGCTGATCCACCTCGGCTCTTATTATTTTATTCTGGTCGACCGAGAAATTCCTTTTCTTTTGCTTGACAGGTTGGGCGTCAGGTAATAAATGCAGCTTGTGTTCAGCTACTTCCGGCTTGACCTCGGGCAGCTCCTCAGTAGACCAGGCAAAGACATCCCGGTTGCGGATCAGACACTGAATTAACTCTTCTTTGAGGGGAGAGGGAAGGTCGCTTGCCACCCGGGTCAAACTTTCGGGTCGCTCGGTGTGTAGTTGTACTTCTTCCCAGGGAATGGGTTCTTCGGCTATAGGCAGAGGCTCCTCTTGAACAACATGGACACCTCCATCTGGCATCCTTTGATTTTTCCGAGCCTCCACCCGGACCATGTCAATATAGCACCGGTGAGAAACCCTCTGTTCTCCTTTAACCTCGCCGACCTGCTCGCCCACAGGAAATTTAATTTTCTGGTGGAAAGTCGAGACAGCAGCTCTGAATTCATGCAGAGTAGGCCTTCCCAAAATGACATTATAAGAAGAAGGGGAGTCCACTACTATGAAAGTGCTCCTCCGTGTGCGCACCAAAGGCTCGGTGCCTAGAGATATAACCAATTTAATTTGACCCATTGGCTTCACCTCATTGCCCGTAAACCCATATAGAGATGTGGCCACCGGCTGGAGTTCCGCAGCATCAATTTGCATCTCTTCGAATGCGGTCCTGAATAGAATGTTGACTGAGCTCCCGGTGTCTACAAAAACTCGAGCCACTCGACTATTGACAATGATGGCTTTGATGATGAGGGCATCGTCATGAGGCAACTCCAGGCCCTCCAGGTCTGCTGGCCCGAAGCTAATAACAGGGCCGACATCTTGCTCTTGACTGCATCCAACGACATGAACCTCCAAGCGACGAACATGAGACTTGCGTGCTCTCCCTGAATCACCATTAGTTGGTCCACCAAAGATCATGTCAATCTCTCTGACGGCAGCATTGCCTCTATTCTCAGCCTCCCGTGATCCTTCAGGCTCTTTTCCCCGGCCAGGTTGATGAGTGCTGGGTCCTGCGAGGTCGGGGCGAGATTGCCCGGCCTGTCCAGTCGTGCCCCTTTGTTCCTCCATCATCTTGATCAATTGAGGGGCTAGTTCAGGAGGAGGTAAACTCATCTCTGCAGCCCGTTTGGAGTCTCGAGCGAACTGAAAACAATGATTAGTATCATGCGTACGTGACCGATGATAAGTACAATACCGATTATTCCATGGTCCCGGTCGGGGAGCATGCACAGCAGCAACTCGAGGTGCGGGTCTGACTTCCGGCCCAGGATGGAATGCAAGTCTGGCTTCCCGGGCGCGTGGCAGTGGTTAAGGAGGTGGTTGAGGTACCCTTCTTTCTTGCTTGTTGGCGAAGGGAGGTGGTCTTTCAGTTTTCCTCTGAGCTGCTTGTGCTTCTTCCACTTTGATGTAGGAAGCAGCTTTTTCCACCATCTCATCAAAATTTCGAGCGGGATTTTTGATGAGATCTCTGATGAATTCTCCTTCCCCTAATCCATGAGAGAAGGCGCTCATCAGAATCTCCGAAGTGGCAGTGGGGACATCCTGAGCCACTTGATTAAAGCGGTTGATATAACTTCTTAAGGGCTCAGTCGACCCTTGCTTCAAAGCGAAGAGACAATGATCTGTCTTCTGATACTTCTTGCTTCTAGCGAATCGATACAGAAAAGCCGTCTTGAAGTCTAAAAAACAGGTGATGGACCCTTGAGGTAGCCCATCAAACCACTTTAAAGCTGAGCCAGCTAAAGTGTTCAAGAAAACTCTACATTTGACAGCATCACTGTATTGGTGCAGCAGGGCTACATTTTAAAACTTTCTTAAGTGCTCCTCCGGATCTTTGCTCCTGTCATACTCTCCGATCGATGGGGCTCTATAACCCTTAGGCAGTCTTTCATTTAAAATCTTGGCCGAGAAAGGTACTTTCTCGTCCGGATCTTCTGGGAATACCTCAGGTATGACAAAGGCCTTCCCCTTCTTCGAATCTCGCGGCAAGGAACTCTCAGCCATGGAGGCTTGAGGCTGCTCCTTCTTGAGGCTTTGACCTTGAGGCTCTGGCTAGTAATATCCCACGCCAGGCTCACGATAAGGAACTTGTGGAAATACCTCAGGCTGCTTTCTTTTAGAGCCTCGATCTAAAACAAGGAGGGGCTCCTTGGAAGCTTCAGCAGGAGCTTGTCGTGGTTGGGAAACAGTCGCTTGCTTCTCAGAGGCTGCTCGCCTCTTAGCCTCCTTGAAGAGCTCGTACTCTCCGGCGGTCATCGTGACATTTATGCGGCCAGACTCCTCCATCGTCACGTTTCGGAATAGGTTATTATGTTCCCACAGACGGCGCCAAATTTGATCTCATCCAAAAGCTGAGTCGGATGAAGGCGAGCCTTGTTGTGCGGAAAGTTGACAGAGAGTCGTTGAAGGGTTGGATCTACCGGGTACCCTCCTGGAAAGGTTCACACGGGCAGCCGAAGGCGATAGATGACCAGGACGATGACGCTGTTTCTCTGCGCACACTCAGACGAATCCACCAGTCATTAGACACCAGAAACCAGGGAAAAAGTCCCCGGGTCAGGCCCTCCGACGCTCAAGTCAGGTACTTTTCCCCCCGAAATCACAGAGAAAGGACGAAAAGTAAAGACTAGTGAGAAATGATGAGTGAGCGTACCTGCATAAGGGACAAGACATCCCTTTTTATACTGCAACAGAAGTTTCTGGGTCTGACGGCTGTCAGGGAATGTCGGCTGTCAGGCTTTGTCTGACGGTGATTGACACGTGACTTTTATTAATAGGCTGACGGCAAAACCGAAGGTATATTGAGCCTCGACTGTTGGCATATTCCCTGACACCTTGATTATTCTCTGACATTCTCTGACAAGCGGTTACGATTCCTTGGCTGATTTATCCTGTAGTGCTTGAACGACGAGCCTGCGTTCCGAGATCTGGACCCGCCCTGCTTTTATATACTATTATCCTTGACTTGTATGCCCCACTCTGTGTTAAACTTGTATCCAGACTTGCCTTTGTCATCTGCTATCTCCGGTCTGCACATCTTGATCGGCAAGCTAAATTTATATCCCGACCTGTTTACTGTTCACTGCTATCCATGGCTTGTACATCTCGACCTACACGATAGGTCTGTTCCAGACCTTTGATCCTTGGCTTGGATGTCCCGACCTGCACGCCCAGTCTGTGTCCAGACCTGTGATCCTAGGCTTGGATGTCCCGACATGCACGCTGGATCTGTGCCAGACCTCTGATCCTTGGCTTGAATGTCCCGACCTGCACGCCTAGTCTGTGTCCAGACCTGTGATCCAAGGCTTGGATATCCCGACCTGCACGCTGGGTCTGTGCCAGACCTCTGATCCTTGGCTTGGATGTCCCGACCTGCACGCCCAGTCTGTGTCCAGACCTGTGATCCTTGGCTTGGATGTCCCGACATGCCCGCTGGGTCTGTGTCAGACCTCTGATCCTTGGCTTGGATGTCCCGACCTGCACGCCAGGTCTGTGTCCCGACCTGTGATCCTTGGCTTGGATATCCCGACCTGCACGCTGGGTCTGTGCCAGACCTCTGATCCTTGGCTTGGATATTCCGACATGCCCGCTGGGTCTGTGTCAGACCTCTGATCCTTGGCTTGGATGTCCCGACCTGCACGCCAGGTTTGTGTCCCGACCTGTGATCCTTGGCTTGGATATCCCGACATGCTCGCTGGATCCATGTCCAGACCCGTTTGTTTGTAGTCTCAGTCCTCAGCTATACCCGACCCGCGGGCCCGTTTATTACCCACTGTCGGGGCTGGTCTTATATTCCTCTCCTTTGACCGCCCTGTCCGCTGAGACTTTGACTTTGGCCACGTAAGCTTGACTTTTGACCTCCCTTTCGTTCACATCAGCTTGACTGCTGACCGGCCACGGAGGCTTGACTTCTGACCTTCTTGACCTCCAGGTCAGCTTGACTTTTGACTCTCTTGTGGCCTTGACTCATAACCACATTATCCTATCGACCCCACAAAACATGCACCGTATCAATCATAAAAGGAACAAATAGAGAAAAAGAGATATTTAGAAGGATTAACAAAAACAAAGAGGTGGGTCGGTGGAGGATCATATCTCTGAAATTATTTTTGGATGATTTTATTGATGAAGTCAAAGATTTATTTATACAAATTGTTTAACTAATAATGTAAATATTAAATATGATATGCAATTATAATAATCGTAGCAGTGAATATAATAAATTTAAAAATATTATCTTTTACTGTCGATTTTTTATTACGATGTCAAATATGATAAATCTCATCATTAAATAATTTTCATGTTGAGTTTGATAAGTTGGAGGTGTTGAAAAGAAAAAGATTTTGATATATTGGCTCTGATACAATTTTATTATAAGTTGGTGGTACTCTCAAATATGGAGAGTTATAGTATAAAGACTTGTATTATAAATGTTTGTCTTCCAACTTTACATGACTATTTATATTAGTCAATAAAAATCTCTAGACTACACATTATTCATTAGACACCTGCATTTATTCTATCTAAGTACATAAATTCAAGATTCATATATTATCTTGGTTCAAGAGTTTACTATGCTTTGTAGTTTAATTTTCTAACACCATCATCGCATTCTCTCTGCGTCTTCTTTGGACCAAGCCAAGCATGAAAAGAACCTTGCAAAAAGGGACTTAACTGATCAGCATTAAGAGCCACAGAGGAAGGAGAGAGGAAAATGAGATATGAGAAGCTTAGCAAGCGTACATGAAGCAGAAGCAGCAGCTAGCAGCAGGAGAAGGTGCGAAATAAGGGGAGCTTTGTTTTGTCTTCAACGCGCTGGCATGAGGGTTACAGTGGGCACCGGCACAACAAGCACTGTTATGAGATTTTCAGTACTTCCACGAAGGTGGGGAAGAAGATGATGAGTGAAAGCCATCTTCCTGCCTAGCATTCAGAGCGATGTTGGACTGCCTACTTTCTTGTGTAGTGAAAGTGGATGTCATAGAACATTAATTATTAGGATGAGTGTATGGTTTGCTGATTGAAATGATTCGGATTCCGTGTTCTTGATGCAGATGTTATGCTGCCAAAAGCTTTTGTTATGTTTTTGTACGCGATTGAATTTTATGAAATGTGCTGCTTATCAATCTAGTCTATACTATCTGCATTTTCCAGCTGAGTTATCTTTTAAATTATTAGAGGAGAAAAATTCAAAAGTTTCCTTCACCCCCTCAGTTTCGTCTTCCGAATTTTATGAAACTAAAAAAAAATCGGGTTTTATAAAATTAGAATTCATATTTTAAAAAATTAGTTTTTTTTTTCAAAAATATAATTCGTATTTTATAATAAAGCAATAGATCGATCAGACCATAGTTTGTAGAATCGCGATCCTACGTAGAATCGATTTAGGGTCAGGATCGGATCGGTCAAGATCGGATCGTAGAATCGTACGATCCTACCAAAAACCCTTAAAATCTTATCATACATTATTAATAATTAGAAAAAATACTTAAAAAACTCATTTACATATAAATAGATAACTAATTTTGCATATATATGCAATCATTTACACTCAACACCTTAGATTACATTACTACATGTACAAATTTAAATTAACTAGTAATTTAACTACTATTCTCACATAGTAATAATATTTATATTTTCATATCATAAAATGAAAGAATATAAAATTTCTATTAATACAATAATAATAACACATTCAACGTCAAAAATATTTCCTTGGTTTATAAGATGATCCAATTTAAAGGCCAATAAAGCACCTAACGTACATAACAAAAGTTATTGGATCCTTTGATTCAAATATGAACGTCGAAAATAATCTTCTAAAGATTGGTTGATGTCACACAATACTAGACAATAGACATTCAAAAATTCATCATTTTGGGGGGAAAATGACAGAATATTATTGATAAAAAACTAACTCAAAAATAATTAAATATATGTTTAAATAATTTAAAACCCTAATAAGATGAAAAAATATAATAATAAAAAATAAAATCTTCTAGGCATCCGAAAAGGATTTAAATAATATTTTTTGGGTTTGAAATAGGGTGGTTAAGGATAAACTTTGAAATTTATTAAAGATCTCTGAACGAGCTTTGATTTGATATATTATAGGCCCCGTGGTTCAATCCGAGTCAAAATTTATGACCTCTCAAAGCTTCCACCGATCCTGCTCCGATTCTGCTCCGATCCTGTTACGATCCTACCGATCCTACCGATCCTGCTGCGATCCTGCTGCAAAACTCGATTCTGCACGATCCTGGATCGATTTTGGGTCTTAGGATCGTAGGATCGTACGATTCTACGATCCGGATCGCGATTTTGCAAACTATGGATCAGACACCGTCCGATTAATAGATAAAAAGTGGGACCAGGAGATAAGCCTATGCGGACCTGTATCTGCCATGTGGGATAACGATATCGCATCGCTTGCTTTACTTTCTTTCTTTCTAGCGCGTCGCTGGAACGATGACCATTCCCAAATCCCAATCCATCGAGCAAGGGGAGAGAGTGTCGGAGGAGGAGAATGGAGGTGGTCTCCTTATGCTCGCAGCCGTGTGCGGCTCGGCTCCCCTTGAACTCTCGAGCACGGAATTCCATGGATAGGTCGGCGGCCATATCCGGCCGGTTCCTTCTGTTTCCGAGAACGAGGAGCCTTCGCGATGGAAACCCTCTTCGCCATATCTCTTCCAGCCCTCGGCATCCAGGTAATTTGACCACGCTTTATTCCTCTGCTCGCTTTCCTTCAGTTAATTATTTCGTATTGACTCCTTGATATTAACCTTGGACTGGTTTCTGGTCTCGCGGCGTGCCCGATCTCACGGTCTCAGGTAATGTATAGGCTGATGAGTCGGCATTGGCGTAGATCATATGCCAAATTCATCTCCTTTTAGTGTAGAGGCATTAGGCTACGGAATTCATTTCATGTTGAAATGAGTACAGGTAGAAGTACACTAGGGAAGAATGACTGAGCCATGGATTTTGTGTGTTGTTTCAAATCGTCTAAGTGGAGGATCAGAAAGTTAGGTGTCAGAATCGAACTATGAGTCAAAGTCAGAAGTTCCTAGTCTTGCAAAACATGAATAATGTTGGAATGTGCTCGGTGGAATCATGCTACACAACCGGAGACGTTGAACTTCATAAGCTTTGATGCTTTTACCTCAACTGAACCTACGTTTTCCTTCTGAGGTGAAGGTGAGTGCTCTTACCCAGCTTGCTCTTACTCTGGTGGAGGTGAATGCTCTTGTCCAAGTATGCTCTTATCCCAGAGGAGGTTAATGCTTAACTTTGATGGAGGTGATTACTCTTGGACAGAGGTAAATGTTATTAATGAGGAAATAAGGTAGAGGGCACTACCTAGAGTAACAACCTTAACAGATTTCTCATTTCAACAATCTCAGCATGGTAGGAGAGGTAGGTTCAGCTCTTGCAATTACTGCATGCGGTTCCCAACAACAATCTTTTCTCATCATTGTGTGATTTTGTTTTCTAATTCTCTCCGCCTTTATTACCTCTATTTACATTTTGATGCAGCAGATAACTATCAGTTTCGTTGATTCGTCCACGAATACTAGAAGTGACCTTCTAATCCCTATTGATTTGCCCAAGAATACCAAGAAAAAGGAAAACTCATCGTTCCAAATAGAAGATGGAGGCTGAAAATAACATTAATAAAAAACTATCCTCAAAACATGAAAGAAGACACTTATATAGACCTCATACCCTAAGACTTTGAAGAAAGGAATGAAATCCTCAGATATATGGACCTCAATTCTTATCTTTTATAGAAAGAAAAAAAATCTTACTAGAAAAGGAAATTTTTTAACAGAAATCCCAATTAACAAAACAAGACGCTAACATGGACAAATCATAAACCATATATACTATAAATACCAAAAATACCCCGAACTCTATAAAAATGGAAATTACCAAAAGTAGTAAAAATATGTTCGGAGGCTCAGTTGAGAGCCTAAATGGTGGATTTTGGGCCTGACACTTGACGGTTAAAGTTCCCCGGTAACAAATGTAGTTTTTTGAATTTTGCACACGTGACCACCGACAAAGCCTGATTCCGAGTTGAGTCAAAAATTATGACTTCTGGAATATTGTGCTGTCAAACCTGCATCACATTTGTTCTTACATTGACTACTATGTCTCAACAGCCAATATTTTTTTTTCTTGATGATCCAGATGAAGAGATATATACATGGAGTAATCTCCTTAGTTTATTGTTGAATGAGCAATTGTTCTAAACAAGGACTTTGTATGGGCTAAAGCAATCTTGTAAGGTTTGGTTTAGTAAATTCAGCTATCATATTCTTTGATTCAGGAAGACCAAAAATATATCGGATCACTCACTATTTTGTCGTACCCTCTTACTCTAGGAAGTGTATATGTCTTATTTATCCAGGTGTATCATCATTACTTATGATGACTCTGCAGGAGTTATGATATTTAAAGAATACCTTTACCATCACGTTCTAACTAAGAATTGTAGCAACCTAGGGTATTTTACTGACATAGGAGTTGCTTGGTTAAAGGAAAAGATTTCTCTCTGAATGAATGTGTACTTGACATGTTGGTAGAGCCCTGATATTGTAGGAACAAAGTTGATACTTTCATGGATCCTAGTATTGCACTAATGATAGGACAAAGAAAGTTGTTATCTGATTAGGGAAGAACAAGAGACTATGTTGGACTATCTACTTAATAGCCAAGTGGATATCCCATTTGCTATAAGTGTTATTAGTTAATTTTTTGAGGAATAGTGTCATGACCATTAGTGACCAGTTGAAGGTTCCTACAATATCTCAAAATGTTCTAGGAAAGGGTCTCATATATACTGACCAAGATCATTTACAAATTGCGGGCATGTGGATGTAGATTGGGTAAACTCTCTCACAGATTTGGATCAGAATATTGTGTTCTTATTTGGCACAATTTAACATCTTGGAAGATAAACAAACTAAACTATTGTGGCCAAGTTGAGTGTAGAGGGAAAGTACAAAGCTTTTGCTCTTGCTATATGCGAGCCAGGTAATAACTAAGCTAGATTGAATAAGCCAATGAGATTATATTGTGATAATCAAGTTGTCATGTACACTGCATCCAATCTTTAGATTTCGTGAGAGGATGAGCATATTGAAGTTGATTGATACTTAATCTTTTACCTCTTTTGTTAGTTGCAGTGATCAACTAACTCTTTTGCTAAATATATCTGTGTTTTTACAATATTTTTTATCTAGCTTGAGAGGGAATTTTTAGACCAATTGTAAATAGAATATGAGTCGATTCTGATTATACCAATAATCTATTTCAAGGAAGAGAGGGCTGACTACATGTCATAACAACCCTAATAATATCCCTATTTCAGCAACCTCAAGAGCTATTACCTTGATGGAGATGAGGGGCGTAGAGGTTGAGGATTATATTAATTGAACAATTAAGCAGACTTTCATTTTTCTTGCTTGCAAGAAGTGGTAAGGCCAGCCATTGCATGTGTTGAACTGTTTGACACTCAATGTGTCTTCCTTTTGACACATTGTAGTGTTTTTGCATGGTTCATGGATGCTTGGGATTCTTTGCTGGAGTTTGTTGAGTTTTGTGGTCTGGACTTTTTGTCAAATTTTTGGAGTAAAAAATTCAATGAAAGCCTTAAAAAGAGTTATTGAGTCAACAATTTTATGTTGGTCTTAAACTTGTTTTTCCAATAGTAACCAATGAAATCTTATGTAGGATGGTAGGTGTAAAGGCAGAAAATTGATAGAGCACCCTTTTTATCCATATCGTCAAAAGGACTCCCCTTTTTTAAATTTATCAAAACAAGCCCCATTTTGAATTTTCTATTCAAAATACCCAAGTGTGCCCCAATTGGAGTTGCTTTGGTCAAAGCAACTCCAATTTACTTTCTTTTTTTTGTTTTCTTTTTTGCTTCAGTTTTTTAATACACTAATTAGAAGAGCAAAAGTAAAAAGTAAAAAAAAACCAGGAAATAAAATATAAAGAAATCCTAAATAAAAATCTAATTTTTTATTTCTATTCTTTAATAGCTAATTAAAATCTAAAAAAAAAGAAGGAAAAGGAAATAAAAGTAAAAAAGGAAAGGAAAATAGAAAACTTTAATAAAAAGCACAACAACAATAACAACCACGTTGTATCCCACTAGGTGGGGTCGGCTAGATGGATCCTTCTAGGCCATTGGGTTCGATCATATACTACTATATCATCATCTATATATAAATAAATTTTATCTTATTTTATTGTTGCTCAAATTTTTTTTTGTCTTCCTCTTCCTCGTTTGGTATATGTATTTGTTATAGTTTTGCATAACCTAACTAGAGCATTTATTGGTCATCTAAGTACATGTTCGTACCATCTTAAATGTGTCTCTCGGAGTTTTTCCTCAATAGATGTAACTCCGACTTTTTCTCTAATGCTCTCATTTCTTATTCTTTCTATTCTCGTATGTTCACACATTCATCTTAATATTCTCATCTCTGCAACTTTCATCTTCTCATGTGCTCGAATCATAGGCCAACATTCAGTCATATAACATAGGAAGTCTAACCGCCGTTTTATAGAACTTCCGATTTTAGAGATATTTTATAATCACATAAAACACCCGACACTAACCTCTATTTCAACTATCGTGCTTATATTCTAGGTAAGACATCTCTCTTAATTCCTCTATTGTTTTTCAAAAATGATCCTAAATACTTAAAGCTCTTAGTTTCCGACAACTCATCATCTCCTGTCTTAACAATTGTCTCATTACGTTTAATATTGCTAAACTTAAATTTCATATATTCTGTCTTTACTTTACTAAGCTTCAAACCTTTCACTTCTAGTGTTTCTCGCAAAGATTCTAATTTAGAGTTTACTCATTCATGTGCCTCATCTACCAAAATAATATCATCAGCAAACAACATGTACCACGGTAGTGTATCTTGAATGAGTTCGTCCATGATTATTGTAAAAAGATAGAGACTTAGAGTTGATCCTTGATGACCCTATCTTTATTGGAAATATTTCAGTTAATCCGCCTGAAGTCTTCACTTTAGCTATTACATCCTCATACATTACTTAATTAGTTCAATATATGTTATGCTAACAACTCTTTTTTCTAGAATTATCCGTATAATTTTTCTTGGGACTCTATCATAAGCTTTCTCTAAGTCAATAAATACCATATGTAGATCTTACTTTTGCTCCCTGTACTTTTCAATTAGTTGCTTGAGAAGATGTATAACTTCTATCGTTGACCTTCTAGGCATGAACCCAAATTGATTTTCAATTACCGTAGTAACCTCCCTTAATCTTTTTTCTATTACTCTTTCCTAAAGTTTCATAGTATAACTCATTAGTTTAATACTCCTAGAGTTTGCACAATTTTGTACGTCTCTCTTATTCTTATATAAAGGAATTATAGTACTTACCCTCTATTCATCAGACTTTTTTCTATTTTTAATATCATATTAAATAATTTTGTAAGTCATTCAATATCTCATTTCCCTAGATAGTTCCATATTTCTATCGGAATATCATCTGGTCCAACGACTTTTTCATTTTGCATTCCATTTAAAACTTGTTCTACTTTTAAAGTTTAAATTGTACGATAAAAATATAAATTTTTATACTCATTTGACCTACTTAAATTACCTAAATTAGGTTGTCCACCTGAACCATAATTAAAAAGTTGATGAAAATATATCTTCTACTATTCTTTTATTTATCCATCATTTACTAGTACCTATTGCATTTATCTTTAATACATCTTATTTAGATAAGATCTCTTATTTTTCTCTTTCTCGCTTTAGCTATTCTATAAATGTCTATTTTTCCTTCTTTTGTATCCAATTTTCGATATAATCGTTCAAAAGTTTCATTTTTTATTTTATTCAATACTTTCTTAGTCTCTTTCTTAGCTATTGTATATTTTTTTAAATTTTTCTCGTTCTTACAAATATATAATTCCTTATAAGCTGTTTATTTTTCCTTCACTTTCTCATTCCACCACTAAGAATCCTTACTTAGTGGTGCATGCCCTTTTGACTACTATTTTTAATTTTGATACCATCTTATCCCATGTCGTATTAATGTCACAATATATTTCACTTAATACTTGTGCCCCTACCTTTTTTTTAAAATATTGTTTGTTTCCCATTCTTTAACTTCCACCACTTAATTCTAAGAGTCATGTATATTCTCTTTCTATTAATACTGTAACTGAGGTGTATATCCAACACTACTAACCTATATTGGGTAGTTAAGTTTTTTTCAGAGATGACTTTGCAATCTTTACAAATCTTTCTATCACTTTTCTTAACCATAAGAAAGTCAATTTGCAATTTATTATTTTCACTTTTAAATGTGACCCAGTGTTCTTCTTTTTTCTTAAAAAACATGTTAGCTAGTATAAGGTCATTTGCATCACAAAATCCAATATAGTTTTCACTTCCTCATTTTTTGTTCCAAACTTATAACCCCCATGCACCCTCTCTCATATTCCTCATTTTCACTCCAACATGCCCAATTATATCGCTTTTTTTTAAAATCATTTCATTTTGTAGAATTTTTTTTAATACTTCATTTAGGTTGTCCCAAAACCTTAATTTGATTTGTTCATCCAATCATTCTTGAGGTGCATACATGCTAATTATGTTCATAGTTTTGTTCGTTACTATTATCTTAAGAGCTATAATTGTATCTTCCTTTCTTATCGTATTTACTACCTTTATTGTTTTATTAGTGAGGGTTCCTATGTTTCATGTTTTAAATCTTAGACTATTAGTTTTCTTTAATAAAAAACACAAAACCAAAAAATAAAAATAAAAAGATCACCTTGGAGCTACTTGGTACAAAGGGTCAAAATTGCACTAGTTTCGAGATGCTTTGTTCAAAGCAACTTCAATGCAAAGCAGCTCCATTGTGGTGCAACTTTGACCAAAGTAGCTCCTTTTTTCTATTTTTTATTTTAAATCTTTTTAATACACTAATTAGAAGAGACAAAAAGGAAAAAGAAGGAAAAGGAAACAAAAAGACAAAGAGAAAGAAAAGAATAGAAAACCTTAATAAAAATAAAATTGATTTTTATTTTATTTTTTTGTTTTTTATTTTTAATAGCTAAGTATAAGCGAAAAAACAGAAAAGGAAGGAAAAAGAATAAAAAAGAAAACTTTAACAAAAAACAAAAAAAACTAAAAACAAACAAAAAAAAACTACATTGAAGCTTCATCATACAAAGCAACACCATAGTTGCTTTGTACAAAGTTGCTCAAGGTGCCTTGAACAAAAGGTATTTGGGGTAGAAATTCGGGATAGGGCGCCATTTTGATAATTTTTGAAAAAAGAGTGTCTTTTTATAGCAAATGGTGATTACGCTCATTCCAGGCGGCCCTCACAGACCGTCTCCATGTTATGTGAGGGGAGGTAGATTACAAGGTTAGCTTATAGCTAACTGCTAAGTGGCTAGAGGGAAGGAGTGCCTTTTTGACGATATGTATAAAAGAGCACTCTTTTGATTTTCCGCCTAATGTAAATTAATTGATCTCTCTATAAAACCTGCTTACACGGAATAGGAAAGAATAGACGATCTTGGACCCATTAATTTGATCTCTGGCAAAATGATTATTTCCTTGAAGCCTCAAATAATCCTACAGAAGATTGCTGCTAATTGTTAGAAATGCAATAAGATTTGATTTGTGGATGAGGATAACTTGTAAAGAACTCAGGATTATGTGTATTCCTTTGGAAACGAAGAGAACCAATGATCTTCTTGGAAGAGGATAATGGAGAAGAGAGGATAAAATAAAAGATTATTTTGAGATAAAAAAACTTGCTTAATTTTTCCTGCCACAAAACACGTTACATCCATACAAAACACGTTCCTATAAATTTGAAGTGAGTGATGTAAACTTGATCTGACCCGTACATACTTGATCTATACTAGTTTATTTTGAATCGATTAAAGTATTAAAGTCATTAAAAAATAATTCCTTTATCTCCCTTTTACCTCTGATCAGTCGAGAAGATTATGAATCTAAAGGCTTATCCTCTCGGCACCAAGCACTTCATTTCTGTTCCTTTTCTCTCATAGGATCCATTCAAGCTGCTAGTTCATCCATTTCCAAGGAATTGGAACGTGGTACACAAGAAACTAGCTCAAAGGATAAAGATCTTGCTTTTGTTGCTGGTGCAACCGGAAGAGTTGGTTCACGTCTTGTGAGGTTGCATGTTACTCCCACATTCATCAATAGAAATAAACACTTTTTTCCCTACATATTCTGGTAAAAAATCACATTTTATTCAGGGAACTGCTGAAGCTTGGGTTCAGAGTACGAGCTGGAGTCAGGAATGCACAAAGAGCAGAACCACTGTTACAGGTAGCATGGATTTTTCTAATCATACCAAAGGTTTCTACTCTTATCTTGGGAACAAACCTTAATTTCTCATTATTATGCATATTTGGAAGAGTGTTAGGCAAATGAAACTTGATTTGGAAACTGGAACATCTGGAACTGAACGTAAGATACAAATTCACTAGTTTTTAATGTGAGCTCATGATTCTTTCATCTCCTTATTTTTCATTTGCTTCATTTTGTCAATAAAGAGGCTCTTTCACTTTTAGACCAGCTGCAGAGAAGCTTGAAATTGTAGAATGTGACCTTGAAAAAAAAGGTGACATATTACCAGCAATAGGTAATGCCTCGGTCCTTTTATGCTGCATAGGAGCTAGCGAAAAGGAAATTTCTGATATAACAGGACCATATCGGATTGACTACAAAGCTACAGAGAATCTTATTAGAGCAGGTAAGCTAGTAGATGATGTCTGAAATCTCTTTGTACAATCCTGCAAGATATTAGGTAATTCTCGCCAGCTATGTTCCAGAATATGTTATATTGCGTTTTACTGTGAAAATCTTTATTTATTATCCTTTTCTTTGCACAAGGAAAGTGAGTATATATTGATAAAAAAGTATGCAAGAAAAACAACATTATTTCAAAAGAAAAACAAAAAACTTATCTTCTATAGAAACCAACAATCAATAGTTGTTTGATGAAAAGTGGAACTTTTCTTTTTCCATGGGCAATGGATTAGGCTCATGTGGCTTCTTGGTATATTTGTCTAACAGTAATTCTTTGTCCAAAGTTTTTCTTTTATTTTTCAAACAATAATTATTCATGTAATGTGAAAATTAATTTGTGAGATGCCATTAACTGTCAAGGGTCTTCTTTAACATCTTTTTTACATCAGCGAACTAGATGGACTTATTGGTGATATTCAAGATAAACCTCTTTGATATATGCTATTTGCACCATGTATTGTTCTAATCCATGAGAGCACTAATAGAATAAACATGAAACTTGAATTAGGGGGAGAAATTTTAGAAACTAACAATTTTTAGTTAAGTGAATTCAAATTATATATATGAAATGTAGTTTCATCAAGAAAAGAAATGGAAGAATAGTTGAGATAAATGGACACGAAATCATTACATACAGTTTAGAAATCTTAGATCTATTATTAAACAGAGGGGATATTTATCCTTGATAAAAGATGAGTGCCTAAGTTAGAGAGTAATTATGAAGTTGTGCACCTCCTAGGCTAAATGAAAATATAAGATTGTGGTAAAGATGAGAAAATTAAGATGGATATGTGATGCCACTAGGAAAAAAAACTATCCTCAGGAGAAATTATAAGCTTCAACAGATTGTAAAATCAGTAAAACCCGAAAGAAAAAAGCTTAAGATGATAGGAACATATTAAAAAATGACAAATAGATTACAAAGTTAGATTATTCAAATCATTTGGAATTGAAAATTGGATAGGTAGAGGAAGACCAAAGAAAATACTATTTGATATAATTAAAAGTGATTCGTTTGATCTGATTATTATGAAAATGTAGCTCAGAGGGCTAGGTGATGAAATAAGAACCATGTGTCCGACCACAAATGGTTGAGTCTCATGACTTCTTGTATTTGTCAGACATTGTATATCTGTTATTTTTTTAATGAATTGTCAGTGGCTCTTAGTGCATTTTCATATTATGCAGCAACAATTGCAAAAGTTGACCACTTCATTCTGCTTACATCTTTGGGGACAAATAAAATTGGGTTTCCAGCTGCTATTCTGAAGTAAGATATTATTTCCCCCTTTTTCCTGTAGTGTTTGTCAACTGATGTGAAAGCAGTTTCATCAATCTTTAAGTCATTGGTGACAACAAATCTTTGTGTTAAGATAAGTTAAAAATCTCTAGCACTTTGACAACTTAAAAACCTATGGTAGTTCATCTAAAATCTTAAACTAAATAGTATGACTACTGAAGCTTTTGGACGTTTGTGTTAGAGAATGGAACTTGATTAATGAGTTTCTCCTATTTTTCATCAACTACAAGCCTTGTTCTGACTAACTGATCTTTGGTAAAGCTTGTTTTGGGGGGTTCTCATTTGGAAAAGAAAGGCAGAAGAAGCATTAATTGCCAGCGGTCTACCATATACAGTAAGTGTGAACATTACCCTCCTAATTGGTACCTGAAGTTGAAATTTATTTTTAAACTATGCTACATTTTATATGGAGTTTTTTTATTCACAGATAGTGAGGCCAGGGGGTATGGAACGACCTACAGACTCCTATAAAGAGACTCACAATTTGGTCCTTGCTAACGAGGATACTTATTTTGGTGGCCAAGTCTCAAACCTTCAGGTTATTTATCTTCTTTAGCATTATTCATGTTTTTTAAACAGCATTTCTTCTTTTACATGCCCAAGTGTCACTGTTCTTCAGGTCAATACTCAATGTGCCAACATATGCCTGACTATTACTTTCAATTTCCATATTTAGGAAGGCTTGCAGTCCAATAAAAATCTTCTTTTCCATGAATAAATGACTTTATTGGATAATCTAATATAAACTGATTCTTCTCTCAGAAAAAAATGATTTTTTTTATTGTATGAAAGTTAGGCCGTTCGAAGGTAAAGTAATGTGTGTATGGTACAAAAAGAATTGAATGTGGAATTGAACTGCAACCTTTGGTACAACAACCAAATGCCTATTGCCTGAGCTAGCAGGCAGGAGGCCTCAGCTAAAATGTGTCAATTAGCTTCTTTTGACAATGTAATATGTATTTTGGATCGACTTAGTTGCATTTTTTTAATGTCATGGGCTTTGATGTTGGGGAGTTCATCTTTTGAAAATAAGGCAGATCAAGAGGTGCATACATGTTACAAATTTTAGACACTTCTCTGATCATATAATAATGTTAACAGTGTATAATAGCATCTAATATAGTTAAGCATATTGCGTATTCATTTAATACCCCCATGATATAGCCATTATGATCTACGTACTCTATTTTTAGAAAAAATTAAATATTACCTAACGCAGGTTGCAGAACTCATGGCATGCATGGCGAGAAATAAAAAACTCAGCTACTGTAAGATTGTTGAAGTGATTGCTGACACAACTGCACCATTGCTATCCATGGAGGAGCTTCTTGCCAAAATACGGTCTAAACGGGTTGGTCATTGACAGTTTTCACACTGAATTTTACAGTTATTCTATTTTTGCTACTGCTGCACAAACAGTAAATTTGTTCATCTTCCTTTGTAAAATTATTTGAATGTGGCAAGCCATATCCTGTCTAATGATGAAACTTAATTATAGTTGACCTTTTCTTATTCTTTTCTTTCAGGAACCGCCAGCTGAGACATTGAAAGACCTTGCACCTCCGAGTGATGAATCTAAACCTCTGAAGCCAATAATAAAGGATGCATCAGCAAAGATGCAAGAGAAAAAATTAACTCCACTTTCTCCATATGCTATGTGAGCCACTTTTTACAGTCCACACCCTTCACTGGAATGCTTCAGTGAATATCTTATGCCATTACTGTAACTTGTTGAACTAAGGTGTTTCCTAAAATAGGTATGAGAACCTGAAGCCGCCAAGTTCTCCAACTCCCATTCCAAGCACTTCTGGAAGTTCAAATGAGATAAATGAGGAGTTTGTGCAATCTAAATCACATTCAGAACCTACATCAGCTGTGGTAACACCTTTCGAACAGATTGTGACACCAGAAACTAGGCCTCTCTCTCCTTATACGGCGTAAGCAAGTTGTTCTTGTTTCTGTTGATTGAGCTGATATTGACATAGTTACATGGAAAAGTCCTTGGGGGAGGGGGGACAAGGTGACTGTCAACACTAATCATGAAAAAAATCTCACGTTGCCTTTGTAACCTACCTCTTTTTTTTTTTTTGAAAAATGCCCATCAGAATTTCAAAATGGCCCTTAGGTTTTTCAAACTCATTATTTTACCCCTTAGTCATTTATATTGTTAACTTATCTCATGGAGTAATGACAGTGCAGCATTCAATGTTACTTTTCCTTAAAGAAAAATGCCTTAATAGCTGGGGCAAAATGATAAAGAGTTCGAAAATTCAAGCACATTTGATGATTTTGAAATTATAGGATGGTATTTTAAAGAAGGTAATTTTAGTTTTTTTTTTTAAAAAATTATTTGCACCTAATCTTCTTCTTGATCATTTCCTAATGGTCTTTAAGTGCATTGGCAAAATTGTACAGTTTGTGAAGGTTGGGATGTAAAATGTAATCTATCAAATTTGGAGGTAGGAGTGAAAAAAATGAAGGGAAAATTTTCTCTTTATATTGATGTTAGACGTACAAAGTTCAAGTTGGGAAAATGGTTAATGCATTGAAGTAAAACTAAATCAAGGAGCATTTTGATCATTCTTCTTGTTTATAGCAAATAGCATAAAGGTGTTCTTCACCTGAGATGGCCATCACAACATATTTCTAATCATCTTACTCTATGGATAATGTTACTGCTACGATAGTTCTGCATAGTCATCAGTAACTAACAGAATCTTCAAGGAATATTTACATATTAATGAATGCGTGAAACTGCATTACTCTTCGTGAACATCCTAGCTCGTATCCTGCATTAGATTTCAAATAAATATTTTTATTATGTTGTCTAGAAAAAAATATATTTCGAAACCTATCTCTATGAAAAAGAACGTGTCATACAAAGGACTGTTACAATTCAATATGTGCATGTGATTAAGGTATCTAATTATGTAGTGTGCTGCAAATTTTGCTAGATTAAGATGTCCAGGATAGGTGTTTCCCAATTCCCTAGACAATTACAGAGACAGGTATTTCGGATGCTTAGATAATCTACCTTGCTAAATAGTAGTACCAATTTCTTTCTTGGAGGAAAAAAGATCACAGATGACATACCAAGGCTAAAATCTTAGTGATGTACTTTAGATAAGAGATTTCTCTAAGTTTTTGGAAGACTTACTTGGTTTATTGATTGAAACCCCGGCCCAAGACCATCCTACGTGATCTATTACTCTATTTTCAAATGCACTTCTGCCACAACCAACAGTTTGATTTTGTTTTGCTAATTCATTTGTTTCTTTGACGGTTTTGTATGCTCAATACTTGAAAGAGGCTTAGCTGTTTTTCACAAATACAGGTATGAAGATCTAAAGCCTCCAGTTTCACCAACACCATCTTTGCCAACATAGTGTGAACCAGGTACGTTTATGAACTAGGGAAAAACTTTTACCAGTCTACTTGCTACTTTCAATTGTCACCATGTATCCGGGTTCATATGGTTCCCATATCTCAAACAAATAAGTTCGGGATTGTGTCCAAAAAGATTTTTATTTTGAAAGTTCAAACGGCTCAACATGGATGAGATTGATTTTTTAACCAATCCTTTTGGAGATATCTCTTATTGCATCATGTTACAACTTCATCGATCAGAAAGTCAATCAAAACACCGTTAAACCAGATTCTTGACCACATTACAACTCTGATATATCCTGCTGCTTCAATTCTTGGACTAATCTTTATTCTCTAGCTTTTTGCAGGAAAACAAAATCACCAGGTCAACCAGAAGACGTGCAACGAGCTGGAACTTATGTACGATTATACATTCAAGGACACCATTTCTCTTTTACATTTATGTACGATTATACATTAAACTATCCTTTTAGTCCTCTATCGCACGTCAACAGAGATATCGACGTCTCAATCATTTCATTTTTCTCCATTTATTATATCCTTTCACTCGTTACAACAAAAAGAATAATTAGTCGCTGTTTTATAAATAGTGGCCGATTACGATAGAATTTTAGTTGTCGTTAACTAACAACGGATTTAAATTTTCTATAGCTAATATTTGTGAATGAATATAAATTTTGTCATTAAAAATACCGATGGATATTAACATTCCGTTGTCATATTAAAGATAGAATATTTAATTTGGTGATAGACAATTTAAATCCGTCGCTATTTAGCTACGGAATTAAAATTTCGTTACTAAATTTATAGACAAAATTATTATTTCGTCATAACTTTAGCGACAAAAGATTTAGGTGACGTTTGGTTATCTTCTATGAATTGGAATGAGAATGAGTATTATAGTATTGTGGAATGAGAATGAGTATGAGCTTAGGTATCATTCTTAAAAATAATATTTGGTTAGTTGAATGTTTTCAATTGGAATGAATCTAAATTTCCTTTTTTACCCTTAGAGAAAAATAAGAGAAAAAATTAGATGGAGGATAAAGTTGAATGTGAGAGAAACATATGATGAGAGAGAAAGTGATGAAAAAAAATGAAGGGAAAGTGTGATAAGAGAAAATGAAGAGAGAGAACATAATAAGAGATTGAAAAGAGAAAAAGAATGATGAGAGAGAAAGTGTGTTGAGAGATAAAGAGTGATGGGAAAGAATTGAAGAGAGAGAAAATGTGATGACAAAAAATGAGAGATTGAGGAGAGAAAGTATGATGAGAAAATGTAATGAGAGAGAAAGTGTGATGGGAAAAAATGAAGAGAGGAAAAGTGTGATGGGAAAATGAGGAGAGAGAGTGTAATGGAAGAGAATGAAGAGAGAAAAAGTGTGATGAGAGAAAATGTAGAGAGAGTATGGTAAGAGAGATTGAGGAGAGAGAAATTATATGAGAGAATGAAGAGAGAGAAAATAATGTGAGAGTGTGTGTGATGAGAGAGAATACAAAGAGAAAATGACAGAGAATGTGTGATGAGAGAGAAAGTATATTGAGAGAGAAAATGTGATGATAGAATAAGGAGAGAGAAAGTATGATGAGAGAGAAAGTATGATGAAAAAATGAGGAGAGAATGAAGAGAGAGAAAATGATGAGAGGGAGTGTGTGATGAGAGAGAATATAAAGAGAAAATGATAGAGAATGTGTGATGAGTGAGAATTGTTAGGATCGATGATCGCGGCTAGAGAGGGGGGGTGTGAATAGCCGCCCCAAATTCTTCGTTTCTTTCTACAATTAGGGTTAGCGTAGCGGAAATAAAACGAATAGAAACGAAAGCGGAGAATAGCAAACCTCAAACTCGTCAATGTAACGAGGTCCGGAGATGAAACTCCTACTTCTCGGCGTGTCCGTAAGGTGGACGAAGCCTATCAATCCGTCGGTGGATGAGTCCCCGGAAACCCGGCTAATAATCACTCCTTCTGGGTGGAGAAACCTCGCCACAATGTCTTGCAACAGCAAGATAAACAGGAGTACAAGAATACAGCAGAAAACTAAGTACAATACAAAAATGTAATAACCCTAGCTTGCCTTCTTGTCGACTGGATGAAGCAGCAACTTCACGGGAATCCAACCACAGCACCAACTGTCCAGTTGAAGTCCCAGCCAAGGGAAGCTCACGCGAAGCTTCAGCGAAGAAGAGCTCAACAAAGCTCAAGCAGAAAATACTTCAGCAGTCAGTAGGAACAAGAAGAGTGGTAGTCAACAGCCCTCGATCTCTTCTTATAACCTCTGATGTCCTGAGCAAACCTGCAAACCTGCAAGCAAAAAGACCAGAACACAGAAGCCCGAAATAACCTAGCCGTTGAGTCACAACGGCTAGGGCTGGACCGATCAGGCTCCAACCTGATCGGTCCACACTATCCCTGATCGGTCTTGGGGACCGATCAGGATAAGCCTGGACCGATCAGGCTATGTCCTGATCGGTCCAGGAGGAGTCTGATCGGTCCCTTGGACCGATCAACCTTTCTCCTTCTTCTCTTCTGTTTGCTTTCTGATCGGTCTTCAGACCGATCAGATAATCCACAGAAGCATTCTGTTTGATTACTGATCGGTCACCAGACCGATCAGCCGTATCACTGGATCGGTCCCCAGATCGATCCAGAGCTTGGTTTTTGCTCAAACTAAGTCCCAAACCTTCCAAACCAACATCCGGTCAACCTTGACCTGTTGGTACATCATGCTTAGCATCCGGTCACTCCCTTGACCTGCTAAGACTCCCCACCAAGTGTCCAGTCAATCCCTTTGACCCACTTGGACTTTTCTCTTCGTGTCAAGTATCCGGTCACTCCCTTGACCTACTTGACCTTCTCAACACCAGATGTCCGATCACCCTTGATCCATCTGGATTTTCCCTTGCCCGGCTTCACTCACCAGGACTTTCACCTAGCTTCACTCACTAGGGTTTTCACCTGGCTTCACTCACCAGGATTTCCAATCTGCCCGACTTCACTCACCAGGACTTTCCAACTGCCTGGCTTCACTCACCAGGACTTTCCAACTGCCTGGCTTCACTCACCAGGACTTTCCCACTGCCTGGCTTCACTCACCAGGACTTTCACCTAGCTTCACTCACTAGGGTTTATCCGTCTGCCTAGCTTCACTCACCAGGACTTTCCTCATCCGGTCCAGAGAACGAGCTACCGAGCCCTCTCTGACCACAGTTCGGAGAACGAGCTACCGAGCCCTCTCCGACTACCATCCGGTCCAGAGAACGAGCTCCCGAGCCCTCTCTGACCACAGTCCGGAGAACGATCTACCGAGCCCTCTCCGACTTCCCATGTGCCAAGCTTCCATACTTGGACTTCTCCGTGCCAAGTCTCTATACTTGGACTTTTCCCGTGCCAAGCTCCCTGCTTGGACTTTTCACCATGCCAAACTCCCTACTTGGACTTTTCCCATGCCAAGCTCCCTGCTTGGACTTTTCCCGTGCCAAGCTCCCTGCTTGGACTTTTCCGAGTCAGGTCAACTCACCTTGGGTCAACCAGGTCAACCTTGACCACGGGTTGCACCCACAATCTCCCAAGCTTATTCTCGTCAAACATCAAAATACAACTCGAGTCAAGTCAACTCGAGTCTGGTCAATCAGGTCAACCTTGACCTAAGGTTGCACCAACAATCTCCCATCATGTTCTCGTCAAACATCAAAATACAACTCGAGTCAGGCCAACTCGAGTCGGGTCAACCAGGTCAACCTTGACCTAAGGTTGCACCAACAATCTCCCCCTTTTTGATGTTTGACAAAACCCATAATCAAACCCATAATCAAGTTAGGTTAACCCGATAACCTAACTTAGGTTTTCTAATGTTCTTCCCTGAACATTCTCTATTCTCCTCAAACCTACACTCTCTCCCTTTTTGACACACATCAAAAAGAGTGAATCAAGGTCAAGAGTTTCTTTCTAATGAAAGTCCCATACCTTTCATTGAAACTCTTAATTTCCTCCTTGATACTAAGGTCAACAATTAACTTAGTGATAATCCCATATCACTCAAGTCTTTAGGAGTAAAAACTCCCCCTAAAAGTCAACTCCCCCTTGACTAATAGGTAAAACTCCCCCTAAAGGTCAACTCCCCCTTGACCATTGCACCAACAATGTCTTGGAGAGTTTCAACCCTTTAGAAATCCAAAACACCACTTCCATAGCTGCAATTTCAGACAAACAGTCGAAATTCAGCAACTTGGCACACTCTGATCGGTCACCAGACCGATCAGCCTTCACTGGATCGGTCCAGTGACCGATCTAGCATCCCCTGGATCGGTCCTAGTGACCGATCCACTCTTTCCTGGACCGATCAGAATCCTCTCTGATCGGTCCACAAGTCTGATATCAGAATTTCTGATTTTCCTCCCGAAATTCAAAAACTCCTAGAAAATTCCAGAAAATTCCAAAAATTGTAAAACTTTGATGATACATTCCTCATAACATTTACTATCATGGAAAAATAGTTTTCTATGAAAATAACTTCCATTTTTAAATCTTGATACAAAGTTCGAAAAACTTTGAAACAGTTCAAGTTTAACTCAACTTTGTATCAACTTGCTCAATGATGAATGCTATCATTAGAAAAGCTTTATCAAGGTTTTTCAAATCAATTTTGAAATGATTTTAAAACAATTCAATTTAGGACCATAATCTTTGGGCTAAATGTACATGACTTGTACATAAGCTTTCCCTATGATCCCCAATTTCGAATTAGGCTCATCTAGGTACAAGAACTATGCACCTTGATCCTAACTCATGATCCTAATATCTCACACACATCTAAGGTGTATCAAACACATCCAAGTCAATTTTGATGTGAGATATGAGTTTAGGTTAGCTTATTCTAAGTTCTCATGCATTTTTCTAAACAACAATTTGATCTCCATATCAAATTGTGTTTCTTATCCTTAAATCAAGTTAATTGATCATTAATGCACAAGATGATGACATGACATATAATTGTATCATAAATGGAAACATGTGCCAATGTCATGATGTCATGGCATAAAGTATGAAACTTAAATAAATCATGACATTTAACTAACCTAAGCATTATCATGACATTTTAAATTATCATAAATTAAATATAATGTCATGACATGGCATATGGCAAACAATACATGGCAAATAGCATATAAAGGTATAGAAAATACCTAATTCTAGCCTTAGTTGCCATTTTTGATAATTTTGATCATTTTGCCATAAATTCTATATTCCTAAGTGTAATAGACCTAAAATCAAATACAAAAGATTTTTAGATCACTATGTGCCAACTAGATTGACTCTAGAAAATTCCTCAAATATGGTTGGCACATCCTAATTATCTTAGGAATAACTTTCCATTTCATTTTCAAGGCTTGATTACACCTTGAAAATTCCCAAAGTGCCACCTTTTGCCATGATTAGGTTAACTACCTATTCAAGTAAGGTTGGCACACCCTAACTAATCTAGCGTGATGAAATCACGCTCCTAGGAACCCAATACCTATTTGAGCTCATTGGGTTCACTAAATATTCACTAGGGATGACTTCCCTAGCAACCCTCCTAATGACCCTCTTAGGCTTTAAAGCCTTGGCCATTTGGGACTCATCAAGATCAACTCTAGGGGTGACTCCCCTTGTGACCTTGGTGATGGTCTTCCTAGCCCTAGATTTTGTTCCATAATCGAATGGAACATTGTGATAAGTGGGCTTGACCATTTGGGACTTAGGTTTGTGACCCAAACCTCTCTTGTCCTTTGTCTTTGGTTTTTGACCCTTAAACCCTAGAGATAACTTCTCCAAGTTCTTAAGAGCCTTTTCCAAAGTATCAAGTTTTGACCTCAAGACTTGATTCTCCTTCTCTAATACCTCAATTTTTAATTTTTCATTGTTCTTTGAGGTACTCCTAGGCATATGTCTAGTAGTTTTGGGATTCCTATCTAGGTTTCCCTTAACCTTAGATGGGTTAATTCTAGGGTTGGCTTTCCTAGTGTTATTCTTATCTAGGCTCACATGTTTGGCACCTAAGCATGTGTATCGATTTCTAATGTTATCATGCTCACCATTATTAACAATAGCAATAAGGCTACTAGCATGTGTCTTATTATTATTGCAATAATGTGCCTTAGAGATTACCTTAGGGTTTGCCTTAGCTCCCCCTATCGATGTGCTCGTCTTCTTGTCCTTGTGAGGTTGCCTCCCCCTCGGACATTGGCTCCGATAATGTCCCCTTCGCTTGCATTGGAAGCACACCACGTGCTCCTTGCTCTTGCGTATCGGGACTCCGGCTTCCTTGACTTTTGGTGCCGGTGGAGTCTTCCTTATCCTCTTTCGACATTTACTCTTGTAATGTCCATATTCCCTACACTCAAAGCACATTATGTGTAATTTATTCGAAATTAAAATGCTTGAGTTACCTAGGATTGAAGATGGTTGTATGCTTTCTCCTTCATCCCTTTCGGAGATAGAAGCTTCTTCTTCTTGCTCCGATCTTGAGGAAGAACTCTCCTCCTCTTCTTCTTTAGATGTTGAGTAGCCCTCAACTTCTAAATCCATCCCTCCATGATGTGAACTCTTTGGCTCACTTGACTCCTATTCATGGCTTGAAGTGGAGTTCCCCTCATGGAACTTAGCCAAGTTGTTCCACAACTCCTTAGCATTGTTGTATCCACCTATCTTACATAGAATGTCATTAGGTAATGAGAATTCAAATACTTTCATTACCTCATCGTTGATTGTAGAATAGTGGATTTGCTCCTTCGTCCACTTCTTCTTCTCAAGAGGTTTTCCTTCTTTATCCATCGGAGGAGTGAAACCTAATTGTACACAACTCCAATTTTCAATGTTAGTCATAAGGAAATACTTCATCCTTACCTTCCAATACGCGAAGTCGTCGCGATCGTAGAAGGGTGGAATTGTGATGTCTTCTCCGAGTAGATCCATTCTCTAGCTTGTGCTCCCTCGGGTGTTAATCCGGCGAAGAGCGACCTCGCTCTGATACCACTTGTTAGGATCGATGATCGCGGCTAGAGAGAGGGGGTGTGAATAGCCGCCCCAAATTCTTCGTTTCTTTCTACAATTAGGGTTAGCGCAGCGGAAATAAAACGAATAGAAACGAAAGCGGAGAATAGCAAACCTCAAACTTGTCAATGTAACGAGGTTCGGAGATGAAACTCCTACTCCTCGACGTGTCCGTAAGGTGGACGAAGCCTATCAATCCGTCGGTGGATGAGTCCCCGGAAACCCGGCTAATAATCACTCCTTCTGGGTGGAGAAACCTCTCCACAATGTCTTGCAACAGCAAGATAAACAGGAGTACAAGAATACAGCAGAAAACTAAGTACAATACAAACACTAGCTTGCCTTCTTGTCGACTGGATGAAGCAGCAACTTCACGGGAATCCAACCACAGCACCAACTGTCCAGTTGAAGTCCCAACCGAGGGAAGCTCACGCGAAGCTTCAGCGAAGAAGAGCTCAACAACGCTCAAGCAGAAAATATTTCAGCAGTCAGTAGGAAGAAGAAGAGTGGTAGTCAGCAGCCCTCGATCTCTTCTTATAACCTTTGATGTCTTGAGCAAACCTGCAAATCTGCAAGCAAAAAGACCAGAACACAGAAGCCCGAAATAACCTAGCCGTTGAGTCACAACGGCTAGGGCTGGACCGATCAGGCTCCAACCTGATCAGTCCACACTATCCCTGATCCGTCTTGGGGACCGATCAGGATAAGCCTGGACCGATCAGGCTATGTCCTGATCGGTCCAGGAGGAGTCTGATCGGTCCCTTGGACCGATCAACCTTTCTCCTTCTTCTCTTCTGTTTGCTTCCTGATCGGTCTTCAGACCGATCAGATAATCCACAGAAGCATTCTGTTTGATTACTGATCGGTCACCAGACCGATCAGCCGTATCACTGGATCGGTCCCCAGATCGATCCAGAGCTTGGTTTTTGCCCAAACCAAGTCCCAAACCTTCCAAACCAACATCCGGTCAACCTTGACCTGTTGGTACATCATGCTTAGCATCCGGTCACTCCCTTGACCTGCTAAGACTCCCCACCAAGTGTCCGGTCAATCCCTTTGACCCACTTGGACTTTTCTCTTCGTGTCAAGTATCCGATCACTCCCTTGACCTACTTGACCTTCTCAACACCAGATGTCCGATCACCCTTGATCCATCTGGATTTTCCCTTGCCCGGCTTCACTCACCAGGACTTTCACCTAGCTTCACTCACTAGGGTTTTCACCTGGCTTCACTCACCAGGATTTCCAATCTGCCCGGCTTCACTCACCAGGACTTTCCAACTGCCTGGCTTCACTCACCAGGACTTTCCCACTGCCTGGCTTCACTCAACAGGACTTTCACCTAGCTTCACTCACTAGGGTTTATCCGTCTGCCTGGCTTCACTCACCAGGACTTTCCTCATCGGTCCAGAGAACGAGCTACCGAGCCCTCTTGACCACAGTTCGGAGAACGAGCTACCGAGCCCTCTCCGACTACCATCCGGTCCAGAGAACGAGCTCCCGAGCCCTCTCTGACCACAGTCCGGAGAACGATCTACCGAGCCCTCTCCGACTTCCCATGTGCCAAGCTTCCATACTTGGACTTCTCCGTGCCAAGTCTCTATACTTGGACTTTTCCCGTGCCAAGCTCCCTGCTTGGACTTTTCACCATGCCAAACTCCCTTCTTGGACTTTTCCCATGCCAAGCAAGCTCCCTGCTTGGACTTTTCCCGTGCCAAGCTCCCTGCTTGGACTTTTCCGAGTCAGGTCAACTCACCTTGGGTCAACTAGGTCAACCTTGACCACGGGTTGCACCCACAATCTCCCAAGCTTGTTCTCGTCAAACATCAAAATACAACTCGAGTCAAGTCAACTCGAGTCTGGTCAATCAGGTCAACCTTGACCTAAGGTTGCACCAACAATCTCCCATCATGTTCTCGTCAAACATCAAAATACAACTCGAGTCAGGTCAACTCGAGTCGGGTCAACCAGGTCAACCTTGACCTAAGGTTGCACCAACAAGAATGAGGAGAGAGAGTATATTGAGAGAGAAAATGTGATAATAGAATGAGGAGAGAGAAAGTATGATGAAAGTGAATAAGTAGAGAGAGTGAAATAAAAGAAAATTTGAACAAATATACTAAAGGTATTTTCGTCCAAAACTTAATTCTCATTCTCATTCCATCAAAACCCAATGGAGGGGGTGAGTTTCATTCATACCCAAATTTTTAAGTTTCATTCCAAAATCTTGATTCCATTCCCATCAACCAAATACAAGGTTTGGGAATGAATCCATTCTCTCATTCCCAAACCTCTAAACCAAACACTACCTTATAATTCTGTCGCTAATCTTAGTGATAGAACCATATAATTCTGTCATTGATTAGTGATAGATATTTAATGGTTTATCGCTAATTAATGATGAAATATTAAATATCTATCGCTAATTGATGATAGAAATTTAAATATCTATCTCTAAATAGCAACGGAACATTAATTATTTGTCGTTAATTAGCTATGAACATTTAATATTTCGTCACTAAATTTTATAATAATTTTGACAGAATCTCTATTTTCTCATTTTCCTTGTATACATATAGGAACCAAACAACACATCATCACAAGTAATGATTTTTACACCATATTCACAACACAACATCTAATCCAACACATTCATAACATGAACGATACAAACACAACAACTTAAATACACAAATTCACATATTCACAAACAACATAACATACTATACAAACGATACATAACAAAACTAAATTCAACAAGTTTTCAAATTCAATACCAACATATCAAATCCAATCTAACAAATATGAATATCTCAAATTTAACTAATAAGCATCTGAATCTAATAAAACTAAATATATTACCAACGATAATAAAAACTTTCAATCTCACTCTAAAATACCTAGTAGCATCCAATCCTATAAAAAGTATAATATAATAGATTATTAATAAAACAAGAGAAAAACTAGTTATACATCATTAGAATTATAACTAACAAATTAAATTTAAACTAAACAAGATAAACATTATAATAAAAAAATATTAGATAGACAATTGTTTTACACACATGAATGCTAATTTAGAATATGTTGATGATGATATATAGAATAGATATACAATATTTCTGAAAAGATATAATATAATTAGAGATGCATCTATTATGAAAATTAAGAGATCTATTTTATATGTTTCATGAGTTTAAATTAAAAAAAAAAGAAAAAATTAAAGGTCAATACATTGCTCAGTTAGCTACTGATTAGTATCGTGAGAGACATGAGTCTCTTGAGAGTTAAAACGATGTGACATTTAACTCATTCGAGCAATGGATTCTTATATTTCCTGTCCAATTTGCTCATATCTCATTTGAGCTTGTCGAGACGTTTGAATGTTGAGAGTCGATTATTCAAATCTTAGTTTTCTTACTCTAAGTTTTCTAATCTAGTAAATGATCTACTAGATGATCTATTGGGATGACCCCTGGCCCTAGGAGATATCACATGATCATATACGACTCTCACTTAGGACCGATCATAGAGGGTGGAGGTTTTTTTTCTTTCTACCGATCACATCATAATATATCTCATTTAATTAGTCACCTCACTTCCCTCTATGGCAGGCTGAGATGCCTATACAACTTTAGCACTCATGTCTTCCTATTTAAATAAAAAAATATTCATATCAGATATATAATTAGAAAAGTTAATCATGGTTAATTGTTTAAAATATTCAAGTTTATATTCTTATGTCTAATGTCTAATGTCAACGATCGATGATCAATAAATGTGCCATCCTTTGTCTTATGCGTCTTGGTAAATACCTCCCAACAAGTAGAAGGTCATTGTAGTTCATCTTCATGAATATTAAATAATACAATTAAATCAAAATAAATTCATTGATAATTAAATAATTCTTATATAAATTTTTTAATAGTAAACTCACCCAATTGATGACATACTCGACAATAGATCGAGATCCAGATGTATCCTTTATATATCCGGTACTAGGGCCAACTAGCTGAGTATTTTTGTTGGCTTGAGCTTTCATTGAATTTGTCTGCCATCTATTTGCAGCACAGATGGCTCGCCATACATCCCAAATATCCTCTAGTACAAAGGATGCCCTTGTACCCTTTTGTCGACATTTGTATAACAAATATTTGTATAGTTTAACATAAGTTGTGTTCCAGGTTGCATAAAATGTCGCCTTGTGCCTTGGCTCTCAAGTATATTTTTTCTGTAACAATAAGTTTAAAGTTAGTATAAAAAAATAAACTCAATTCTATAGTAAAAATTATTTACTAAAAATTCCTCATAATAAACATTTATCATCTCCTGTCTACTTACCTCCATGTAATACCAGAAGTGCATACTTGTTTTTTAAATTTTGACGATTTATATGCCTCCACCCGATGACCATTTAGAGTAAAAATGTATCAAAAAAATTATAAATATTAGAAATATATTATTCTTAAAAAATAGATGAATTATACATTACTAATAGCACCAATACTTACCAACCTCCAACAATCCGTAACATAGTTTGGTAATCGGGTGTTGCTACCTGATCTAACATATCTATATCTGTATAATTATATTATAACATATATACAAATAACATAATACTCAAATCAGAATAATAATGACTTATAGGGAAGAACTAATAAAATTTAGATCTAAAAGGAAATTTATCTTAACATTAATGACTTATAGGGCAGAACTAGGGAAATTTAAAAATCTGGATCATTAACATTATCATTTTGTATGTCATCATCGCTAGACTCTATTAGTTTTGTTGGTGTAGTTAGTATTAATAGTCAAGGTTTTAATAAATGATAAATAAATTAAAGTTAGATGTTGTGTTATCTAACTTTGTTACCAAGTGTGCAGGACTTGACGGTTCTGGAATATCTGACACCAAGCTGAAATTCAGCTAGGTCTGTTGGACTTGATAGCTGATGGTAAGTTCAGATAGGTTTAGGAGTGATTCAATATCTGACGAAAAGTTCAATTGGATCCATGGGACCAGACAGCTGGTCAGAGTCCAGTTGAGTCTATGGATCAGATAACTGGAAAGAAGATTTGGTGGGTCAAAGGAGAGTCAAGCGATTCTACATAGTAAAGAGGTAAGTCATTGGAGAACAATGGTTCAATGAGGATAAGTCTAATTTAAGGATTTTATGCATTGGTCTAGCTTAAATCCATTTTGGAAGTCAAAGTTGAGACCATGATTAGATCCTGGACTCAGGGAGACAGAATCTAATTAATAATCTTATTAAATTATGCTAACTCTATTTTATAGGTTTAATATTTTTTTTTAGACTAACATATTTTTGTAGAAGTAAAAATAAAGTAAAACCTCGGATGAACAGTGTCCAGGCGCCTTGGAGGGTCAAGGAGGCGCCCCGGAGTGGATAAAGTTCTCGCAGTTGGGAGGCGTCGTAGAATGTCTTAGAGGGGCCTCGGAGCTGCGTGGAGGTGTCTCGAATCACCTGGATGGCGCCCTCAGATGGATAAAAAGCACAGTCTATAGAGCTTATCGAGTCTGAAACTTGAGGGATAATTTTTGCAGTTGGAGGCGCCTCAAATGAGGTTAGAGGCGCTTTCAACACTGTTTAAAAAGATAGTTCGGCCAACAGAAAGTATACAACTCTTCTACAAAGCTTCAACGATCCTACTGCTGCACCGTCTTTGTGATACTACTGCTACTGTGCTACTGCCTAACAACATCCGACCGCAACCAAGAGAGCAACACCAGTGTGCGAGCTCGACCAACTTCATATTATTCTAAGTGTTGGTAAAGAATTTTAATTATGCATTTTCTTTATATATTTGCAAAAGAAAAGTGTAGGACTGCTACACTTTTTCTTTGTTCTTGTACTCGATACACTCTTCCGGCGGTTCCGGAAGAGGTTTTTAGTGGATTTCTCATCGATACACTCCGAGGGATCATGAGTTTTAGAGTAAGAGTTGACGCACATTTCGAACCAAGTAAAAAAATACTTATGTTCTTTTTCTTTCATTCTTTCTTACTTAGTCCATTTTTCCATTGTACTTTGATTCAAAAAGTTAGTCATTTTAAAAATATATGTGATTCACCTCTCCTCTCATGTGCCTCAATCCTATAAGTGGTATCAGAGCACGATCGCTCAGAAGTAGTGCAACCACCAATTGAGCAAGGGGTTTATTCTTTGCTTTCATTGGTTTCACTTTTTTGTTTGGGTTTTAAGTTTTTTTCAATCCATCTAAATTGATATAATTACCTCTTCAGATAATTTTTTGTTACGATTTCTTTGAATTTCTCGATATTGGTGCAATACCATTTGAGCTATATCTTTCTTTATCTCCCACACTACTAATCCAAGATCTAATCTTGGAATTTGTCTGGTTGTTTCTTTTTGTGTGCAAGATTCTTTCACAAAATGACCCAAAACGAAGGTTACAACATCATTTGCCTTGCTCTTCAATGAAGATGACTTTCCATATTGGAAGAATTGGATGGAGGTATACCTCAAAATTGATATCGACCAGTGGTTCTCCATCCGACAAGGATACATGGCTCCAATCGATGAAGCGACAAAAGTGCCACTTGACTTGGAAAATTGGAATCCAGACCAAAAGAAGGAAGCCTAAGTTGACTCGAAGGCAATGAACACAATCAGTGTGGACTCACAAAGGAAGAATTGAATAGTGTCAGCCCACATGAGAATGCAAAAGAGCTATGGGATAAACTCGTCTAACTACACGAAGGAACAAATGATGCTAAGTAATGAAATATGACCTCCTCTTGAATAATTTATTTAATATTAAGATATAGGATGGAGAGATGGCGAACCAACTACACGCGAGGATCAAGGATATCCTCAACAGAATCCACATGATAGACCACCAGATGGAGAATTGAGATATCATAAGGTACGCTCTAAACTCATTTTCTTGAATTGCGCTGTGGGCATCAATAGTAGATGTTAATAAAGTTTCGAGGAGTTTATCCAAGTGAAATTAGATGAATTATTTTGTGAACTAGAACTGCACAAACAAACTAACTCCAAAAAGATCGAAAAAGGTATTACTTTTCTTATAGGCTCCACAAAAGAAGTAAAGACCAGAACCCAACCTAAACCAAAAACTGAGTTTGACTCAAATTCAGATGAAGAAGAGTAACTGATGAATATGGTAAAGAAGATGTTCACTAGAAGGAAGAAGAATTTCAGCAAAAAGGACATTTAAAAGATGATCAAGTGTAACCTCAACAAATCAAGCATCACTTGCTATTGGTGAAACAAAAGGGGACACTACAAGTAGGAGTGTTTGAATGTCACGCCCCCAAAGGAGTCCTTGCCAGACAAAAATCCGGCAGCATCTCCCCTGTACCGGTGACAATCTGAAGCATAAGTACAAACAAAATATACATCAGCCACATGCGGCTGGAATATTTATATACACAACCACGCAGTTATAATAACAGCCCACACGACTGGAATGAAACAATCACAATCACGCAGTTATATATAAAACATCCCACACGGCTATACTAAAAATCAACACAGCGGAAAAACGAAAACGGAAAGCCCAATACAACACAATCAACACACTGCTAGCTGGCTAGGCTTTATACAACAACCACAACAACAAATACAACAACCCACTAAATACAACAAATACAAATAAAACATATACAAAACCAGAAACGACCTTCGGATGTGACGTAGGACCCGGAAGACAGGATACTCCGAGCGACACTCCAACCATCTACCTGAAAACATAAAGATATACATGCGGTGGTGAGTATAGGTAACTCAGCGGGTAATAGAAAAGATAGTGCATGGTCTATACATAAACATAGAGATCAAAGGTATACATTCTCAGTAGGGAATCAAAGAACATGATCCTACTATCATAATTAATGCATCTGAACATACCTGACGTAATAACCAGACATAATCATAACTGACATACAAACTGCACAAACCACTACTGACATAATGGCAAATATGTACCCCATCTGAAATCGACACAAGGTACAAAGATCAGTAAACTCACCAGATCTGCAACAGATATACCCGTGACACCTGTGCAATATAAGTACGACTGCATATACATGTAAAATAAATGACATGTATGCAGCATGACAACCAAATGCAACAACCATATCTCAATCAAATGCAACAACGACAATCACATGCAACTAGTATCTACTAGGCATGTATGTAAATATAACCCCCAGATGCACCGCGCATCATATACAAAAGTGCATGCATGCTCCATGGTCACCCCCGCCACCTCTCCAGATACCACGACCCTTGTATGGCCGAGAGGCTTGGGTCTGTGACGACTGTACTACCCTCCAGCCCACTATATAGTGGTCAAGGCGGACAGTCCGTTAATAGCTATCTAGCTACATAGCATCAGGGTCCCTGACTGCTCACAACGCCGGATCTCACAAAACCTCATGACCGGGTGGCACGACAGGACTAGCAACAACTGCTCCAGCTACCACTACCCATGAGTGGCCGAGTGTGCGATGCTATTCCCAAACCAACTGATGACTCTCTCAACTACAAGGGAGATAATGGTAATCAGATGCAATGAATGATGAACATGATATATATATATAATCATCATCCATGCAACAATCCCAAACCTCATAAATACCTCCAACATGAGTATAATCGTCATGATACCTCCACATATCCCACCAAACACATATACACAACTACATAGGTGTAATCAACCATGATCTCCGACAATCCCCCTAAACACATGTACACGGAACATAGGCAGAATCAACATGTATCCTCTAGTAAAAACACATCAGACACATGTATATACAAAAAATATACAATCAACACAACTCCTCCAATCATCACACCGGACAAATGTGTACACGACATACAAATGGGCAATCATCATATGAACACTGCCAATGAACCATACACTACCATGCACACTCTACATGTGCACAAATACCACATAGTATAGATAATCCAAAGTGTAGACTGTATAAGAATTAAATAGATCATCACAAGGGTCAAGCATAAGTATCAAGCAGGAAAGTAACCAACAAACACGATATAAGGTAAAGTAACCTAATCCGTCAAATAACAACCATGCACTAAGCTCAAGAAAATCTACATAGAGGCAAAGGAAGAAATACCCGCCTTACATGTAGATCGTGCAAAATACAACCCCCACATCGAGACGCTCGCCTCGAATCACCGTCCTGCAAATCACATGATATATATATATATAGTTTAGCTAATCACATAATCAGCAACTAACCAAACCCTAAACCTAATCCTATGTCGATTAGGTAACCCTGTTTAATTCCATCTAAAGATCCAATTAGATAATGAGTTCATTCTTAATTCACCAATAAATTCCTCAATTCTTACCAATCAAGCCTATCATAAATCCTTCAATTTTTCCACTCATTATCTACAATCCATTAATCAATCCAAAATAACTTGATTTATTCCCACAATCCATTAAACCATCTACTAGACATTATGAATCAATCCTACAATATTCATCCACCCAAAATAATCCATCATTCAATCCATGACTTAGCACAACTAACTACACAGATTACATCTTAAATGAAATATGATATATGATCATATTAACCCAGTATCATCATCAACAATCAACCACTACATCATCGAAAGGCAAACCAACCTCCAAACACATAATAAATCCATACTCTGCCCACAATTAACACCTCCAATTCCATAATGAAATCAATCAAATGCGACTAAACCACCATGAATTTATCTTACACTAAGAAGAAAACTAGTGGTAGACACTTACCTTTAGGGATGGCAGCAAATCCCGAATCTCACAGCCCAACTAGATCTCTGTCGACAGCTACCAAAGAAGAACTAAACCAATTCCTTCCAAAATCAAATCCAACACTTAGCTGTAGAGCAATTGATTTACTGAACTCTTCACAAACAGAACCTTTCTCACCTCAACCAACCTCCACCTCTTCATCCGAGACTCTAATAGTGTAGAAGGTTGTGATCGGCTCAAGAGAAATCCACCCCTATTTTGATCCGATGCATCCTCCATACCATATCAGGAAGAGCACTATAAAAAGAAACAATTGACACAATATTCTTGAATTCAAAGCATTACCCGACACTGCCCTTACCTCGATCGATCAACTCCAATGGTGTCGCGTGATCCACTCCCACTGGTGATGACCCGATTTGCACTCCAATGCACAGATCGAAGAGGAGAAGCGAAAGGGGCTCGATCAATCCGTGACGACGCAAATCAAATCCCTCACCGTGCCCTAGAGTCGATCTCCCATTGACCATGCACAAGAAATGGCCGAAGAGCCAACCGCTCAACCGAAGATGATTTGGACAAAGCTGGTATCGTCAAGGTCCGGCGGCTCTTCCTCAGGGACTCGACGTGGACAATCGTGGGCAGAAAGAGCTCTCCGTCGGCGATCCAGAGCAGAGACACGAGAAAGAGGAAAGGAGAGGGCGTCGGTAAAGCACGCAGAGGGAAGGACGAGGGGAGGACTGCTGCCGCCGGCGATGAGCCCGTGGCGATCGACGTCAGGGAATCACGAGAAGAAATCGTCGGAGAGGGAAAAAGGGTTTTCGGGGAGAAGGAATCGGAGAGAAAGAATAAGAATCGGGGGAGAAATTAAGGAAATTGGGATTTAAACCTAGGTTAGATTAATTAAAGTCTAAGTCCATTCCCAAATCAACTCCCACTTAAATGGGTATTCCAAACAGGCTTTATCTGAACCTGTCAATTCGTCCCCTCAAAACTCGTTGTACGAGCTCCGAAAAATTCCCAGAAAATTTCTAAAAATTTTGAAAAATTCCATTAAGGTTATTTGTCTATTTAACCTTATTATTTATTTACCGTATATTACATTGAATCTCAAAGAAGACAAGCCAATGAAATTCGAGAAGAAGAACACCCTCAAAGCAACTTGGGACGAGTCATCCTTGGAAGGATTGGATAACGACGAACCAAAGCAGAACAACTACCTCTCACTGATGACATCTAGACTGGAATATGAAAGTGAATCAGATTAAGATGACGAGTCTGAATACGAGTCAAGTCACAAGTCCATATTCGTTTTCGAAGGTTCTGATAAGGTATACCCAAATTTGTCTACTAAGTTTTTTTAAAATTATTGCATGCATGAGTAGGAAACTGTCTAGATATGAAAAATAAAATGAAACACTCCTTAAGAAAAATCAAAACCTTAAAGAACAAGTCAAATCAAATCCAACAACTGAATCAGTTCAATCTAAAAATCCAACTTAAGTTAAAAAACTTGAGGAGAAAAATTTCAATTTGAAAAATAAAGTTGTAAAACTTAGAGAACTTTTAGAAAAATTCACAACAAGATTCAAGTACCTAGATATGATACTTAAATCCTAACGAGATGTGTATAACAAATTTGGACTCGGATATAAATCCAGCTCAACAAATAAAACCTTTATCTCATTAATAAGTTAAAATAAAAACCAAACCAAACTAAACCAAACCTTGGGTTCCAAAAACTTATATTATCTAACCAAGCAAGTAAGGTCAAACCAATATTATATACCCTAAAATAAAATCCGCTACCTAAAAATAAAATGAGATAAACCTAATAATTCCAATCCAAAAATAAACTACAAACTCATATCTTATGAATCAAATCCAAACTTAAACTACAAATTCAAATCTAACAAATCAAATCCAAACTCAAGCTATAATCAAATTTACTACAACTATAAAATAAATTGACATAAATCTAAATTTAAAATAAAACCTAAGTTCAATAATTTAGGAAGAGGTATTAAACTAGTTGACACCTCCAAAATAATAGTCTATCCAGTTGGGTAATTAGGTCTAGAATAAAAAGATAATTTGACTCTTGTCCAACCTAGTACCAGGTAGGGGATAATAGTATGTTAGAGAAGCTTGGTTTAGGAAGTTATGTAGGGTAAGGTGTACCCCTCTTGGTTTACTTAGCTCAGTGGAACTAACAGAAGCTACCTCACCATATCCTACGCTAGTTAGACCAGGATTTCTCAGTAAGTTAATTAAATAAATAATTTTATTAAAAGATTTTGTCTTAGAAAGTGGTCATTGCTCTAATACGCAAGAAGGCCCCTGTGCCTCACCACTACCTAGAAATCAATTTTTGAAATGTGCATTTAATTAACTAATGATTAAATCTGAATCTAATATAAAGTCAAACGATCTTCTAAAATAAAAATATAATTATCTTACAAAATTATAGGATACCCTTGGTTGAAAGTATAGATCGGGTGAGATGAATAAATATATAATTAAATATTCAACTTAACTTAACTTAATTAATTCAACCTTAATACTAATTAAAAAATATAATTAAATTTCAAATATTAATTAATTAAACTATATTAATGAATCTTTTAAAATTAATTAAACTTTTTAAATGAAACCATTTAAAATAAATTAAACTTTAAAATTAATTAATTATCTTAATTAATATTAACTACATCTTTTTAACTTTTAAATTAATTAATTATATAATTTAAAATCAATTAAACTTAAATGTTTAATTTAACTTTTGAATTAAAAATTAATTAAAATTATTTAAAACTTAATTTAACACTTAATTAATTTAATTTAAAACATAAATAAATTAATTAAAGCCTAATTTAATACTTAAGTTAAACTTAATTAAAAGTAATTAAAACTTAATCTAAAACTTAATTAATCTAATTTAAAATTTCATTAAATTAATTGAAACAAAATTTAAAACTTAATTAAAGTTAATTAAAACTTAATTTAACACTAAATTTAAGATTAATTAATTAAAAATTAATTAAAACTTAATTTAACACTAAATTTAAAATTAATTAAAACTCAATTAAACTTAATTTTTAAACTCAAAATTTAAACTCAAATTTTGAAGTTAAACTTTTAATTTCAAACTCAATTAAAATTAAAAACTTAAACTCAATTAAACTTAAAAACTTAATTCAAATTTAATTTCAACTTAATTTAAAATTTTAAATTAATTTGAACCCAAAAAAAAAAAAAATCGAGGCACCCCTCGTTAAGTCAAAGGCGCCTCACACAAAGGAGGCAAAAATCCTGATAAAATACGTTGAAGGCGCCTTCAACAACGTTGAAGGCGCCTTCAACAACCTTGAAGGCACCCTCCATAATCCAATGAAGGTGTTTTCTATTAGGTTAAAGGCGCCTCCAATAATAATTTTAATGCCGAACAGAAGCCTTACTCGTCAGTTTCTGTTTCTCTTCCAAGCGCCCTCTAGCTGATTCTCTCTCTCTCTTTCTCCCTCTTTTCATGTATTAAACCGTCAATGTGCCTTCTATATACCTTCTAACTCTACCTATATATTCATATCTTTATATTTGCAAATTTTTCTTGAATGTTTACATGTATTTATCACTTTAGAAAATGATAAAATCTTAATCTGTCCCATGCTAATTCTAGTACTATCCCCTCTATCGATGATAGATTCCCCATTGACCGACATAGGTTAGATTTTCTAGATTGTACATATGTTGCACTTAAGACTAGGTACTTATGCAGGATATTTTTTACCCATTATTGTACCCTAATTATAGAAATCATATACTTTAAGTTAGATAGACTGGCTTACTATAGTCATTCGGTCAATCTAGACTTATGTGCACAATTCTATAACAATTTAGTTAAGATAAATGATGTGACATTTTCTATCAGAGTAATTGGTAAAGACTTTAGTTTCTCACCTACCCACTATATGACTATTTAGGATGTAAGCAGTACACATGCCCATTTTTGTGTTACTTTAGGAGAGACTTTCCATTTGACAAACCCTACTCCCATATTAAACTAGATACCATCCATATATATATTTTTTTACCGGCACCCATGAGGGTTTAGATCTCCCTCCCTTAGGGTGTAAGACTATGCCTTATATCGAGTCCTTATTACCTAATATTTTGTCGATCACATCTCGCGATATTACGATGATGTAACCATCTCACTCAAATTCACTCTGCTAGAGGTTAGACATTGATATTACATTTCATATGTTTTGTAATGTCATTCATGCATCTAGCTTCATCATGAGGGGAGGAGTCCATATGCCATACTGTCACATTTTGACATTCATGTTTTCGACCATAAGAATAGATATGACCCAAGGCACAACCCAGGGCACACTCACTCCCCTTAGTGAGTATGATGAGTTCGGTCAACACCAGCTGGCATTAGTGCATATAAAGGTTACTACTTAGGGGAGACTGGCTTGGAGAGTCGGTATTCCACCAGCCATTTTGGACGAGTCCGATGAGGGTATTCCGCCAGTCATTCCAGCCAAGGTTGACAAGATAGTTGTGGCCATGAAGGAGATGTTGGAATTCATATTTTGAGATGATTTCTTTGCACCTCTTCCGACCCCGACTCAGCCTTTGACCTTACTTTCCATAGATGAGCGCCTTGCTATATTAGAGGAGTCTTCCGTCCGGATTGAGCAGTCAGTCTTTGAGGGTTTCACCACTCTTCGTGACAAGATGACTACTAGATTTTGGCAGATAGACCAGCAGATGCAAGTCATTCTTCAGGCTTTACATGTGACTAGTCAACCCCCACTTCCACCTGTTGATGGCCATTAGACATTATTGTGTTTTATGAGTACATTTATACATTGTTTACTTGACTTATCTACCTTCTTGACTTATTGAGTATATATGCCTAGTAGATATTTATTATTTACTTTCTTTAGTAAACTTTTAATTGTCCTTGAATATCAAATTAAAGGATAGGATGTCTCTTTATTCAAATACTTTTTAAATTCTAGGCTAATTGTTTATTTTTGCTTAACTCCCATTTTTAATGTTTAAAAATTCATTATGGATTTAGCCTAGGGTTTCCCTTAGATAGCATGATCCTATAATTTTAGGGAGCCAACATCTCACAAGTACACTAGGATTACCTTACTTGTGTATTCAAAAAACCTAAAATGATGTGAGATGCATTGTAACGACCCAATTTTCCTTATTCTGAGTTTCAAATGTCCATAAAGATATTTGAAAATGCTTTTAAAATATTCTAGAGATTTTTAGAAATTTTTAGAGTATTTTTGCGTAATTTCTGGAGGTCGTTTAGTATTTTTACAAAACCAAAGAAGTTTAGGCAAAAAGCGTTGGAAGCGAGGTTTGAACCCGGGACCTCGGGTCAGACTGACCCAAGCCAAAACCGGCCTGACCAACTAAGCTAGGAGATTTCTGTTAACCCTATAGAGAAAGAATTAAGGATATAGTATAGTTTGGAATAAAACCCTTATATATAAAAGGGAATTAGGTTTTGGATTTTCCAAAAACCTAACATTTTCTCCCGAAATCTTTCTTCTCCTTCTCCCTCGCGACGGCGTCTTCTCTCTCGGCGGAAATCAAGAGGAAGCTAGGTTTTGTGTCTCCGGCGAAGCCTTATTCCAGTCATCCTTCACCGTGGGTGGTGATCCCGACGGAGAGGAGCTCGCGGGTACAAGAGGAAGCCAAAATTTTGCAAGCCGCCGAGCCCTAAAAGTCTTCCCCTTTCTTCCTCCGTCGGTTGTAAGTCCAAGAATCATTAGTAAGTACTACTCACCTGCGGTAGGAGTTGCTCCGATCTTTCGGTTTTCGTTTCCTTGTTTTTCCTGAGTTTCATGAATCTGAAACATGCTATAAGGATTTGGGCTTTTGGGTGTTCTGCCGTGAGCTTCACAGGGAAATCAAGGTTTTGTTTAGGTTAGTTGAGCATGGAGTATGTTTCTAGTGCCAAGTAGAATTGTATGCATTCTATCCTTAATTATTGCTAGGGATTTTGGCCGTGCACAGTGGAGTTTCGGTTGATTCCTTGCTGCCCTGTTTAGGATCATACCGAACAGATCATTATAGTTATCCCATGTTGCTGCCATGAGTTCACTTAAGGATGCATTGTCTTGGCTTGCTGTTGAATTCTTTGAGTTGTATGTTGTACATGAATTTCCTTGCTTTAAGGTCATGTTGTACATAGTTAAAGTTGATTAGAGATTTGTTTTTACAGCATGTTTAAGAAGTTGAGTAGCATTCTATGTCTGTTTGTTTTTACAGCATGATCAGAATCACTAAAGGTAGCATCCTTTGTCTATTTTATAGCATGCTTAAGAAGCCCTAAAGTAGTATTCTTTGTCTATGTTTTATAACATGATTAGAATCCCTAAAGTAGCATTTTTGCCCTATTTTACAGCATGTTTAGAAAGTCCAGATTTGCTTTCCTTTGCTCTATTTTATAACAGGCTTAGGGAGTTCAGATTTGTTTTCCTTCGTGTTATTTTTATATAGCATGCTTGGTTAGTTGTAATCCTATACTTGTTAGATATATATCTAAAGGATTCTAATAAGCTCTAATAAAGGATTATGAGAAGTATGAGTAAAGAAAAAAAAGACCAAGGTCTAATTAAAAAGAGATAACAAGTAAATTAAAGTAAGAGGCTAGTACCCGACATCCAAGAGCTTGTCGTTAAACAAATCCAGGTGACCATTTCCGAGGTCTTGGCCCTGGTAGACCGAGGTCTGCTCTTTTAGGATTGGTGGCTCGCAACCCCAACCTATTAGGGAACGCGCATGAGTTGGTACTAGGCCTGGGCCCAAGAAAAGAAAACCAAAGAAAAGAAAACCAAAAGAAAGAAAGAAAGAAGAAGAAAGTAAAAGATAGAAATTAAAAGATTAATTTCTATTACAAGGATATAAGAAAATATAATAAGTTTTATGCTTAGAATAAATAAAAAGTTAGTTTCTTTAATTCTAAGCTTACAGTGTTCATTTCTTATTATCCTGTTAGATAGTGAGCATGTTTAGTATTCAGTTTCATTTTCTGTATACCATGAGCACATGCAGATTTGCTTTAGCATTTCAGTTTCAGTATTATTGCATTACATTTATGCATTTCGAGTTTTGTGAGATAGATTAGTACTTACTAAGCGTTTTCGCTTATAGATCTTTTTTTTTTTTTCCTCCTACCGCAGATAAAGGAAAAGCTAAGATATGAAGGGAGGCGACAGGGTGGTGGTGATGATGGATGTGTGTGGTGACTGAACTATGGAGGGGTCCAGAGGGGACTAGCAAGACTTATTTATTTAGAGTTTATGTCTAGTTCATTTTCCTTATTTCCGTTATGAAATTATGAGTTATGATTGAGTTTGATGTGCATTGTAACTTATTATGCTTCATTCTGGGAGATTGAGTTTAGTTCATGTTGCTAGATTAGTTTTTGATTATGATATGATTTATTACTGCGTGGTTGTGAATAAATTGTGATCCAGCCGCATGTGGCTGTGTATACATCTTGTGTATTATAGATTTGGTCACCGGTACAGGGGAGACTCTGCCGAAATTTTTCAGTAGGAATTTCTCTGAACCGTGATAAATCTAAGTGTCGCTAATAATAACATAAGTGACACTAGTAAGTAGAGTAGGAGTTAGGTAACGGTCGCCCTTAGAGAGTAGTAGTAAGAAGGGTGGTTGTTACATGCATAGGGTATTGCTTAAACTTCAGATGATTATACCTGTGTATCAATATAAGTCTGGACGAAAAATAATAAAATACATTGATTAAGTTAAATAATCCTTCTAAGTGAATAACAAGGTGGATAAATGCACTTAACTTGACTAACCAAGTGAACGCTATAATCTTCTGGTAGTTAGCTAATAACTAAAGGTTAGATATTTTAGGATATTTTTTTTAGATGTTTATTTTTAAAGTAATATCATGTTAAGGAGGAGGATATGTTTTAAAAATTGCTTAAAAAAACTTTGAAAAATATTTTAAAAGATATTTTGAACATATTTTAAAAATATTTGAAGACTTTTGAAAGTTGTTTAAAAATTTCTTTAAAAAGCATTGCTTTAAAAGTTACTATTCATTTAAAAAATATTTTACAAAATACTTATAAATTTTTATACTTGAAAAATGTGTAGGATCGTAGACGTGCAGGGGAGGGAGGGGGGGGCGGGGTAGCACGCGTTGCTTTTTCACTATTTCAGAAAACACACAGAATAAGCACCGGAATAAAGAATGAAAAGACAAGCAACGATAACAAGCATTCTTTTACTTGGTTCGGAGCCTGTGGCAACTCCTACTCCAAGGTCAGCGATCATTGATCGCTTTCGCTGGGCAATCACAATAGATTCAGAAATTGAGTATAAGTACAAATATGCAGCTTACAAGTATTGCTCAAAATTAAACTGGTTACCAACGACTTGGAGAAATATAACTTCTAGCTTGATCGTCGTCAGAGTAGCGTTTAGAAGTTTTCAGAGTGCGCGCTATTGGAGCAATCCCAATGGTCCGTGCGACCATGTGTTTTGGTGTTTGGGCAAAGAGTTTAAGTTACTTTTACCCTTGTTATTTGTTATGTGTATGTGAGTGTGCAGGTTTGCAGGATACACATGTGACTTAGGTTGATGGCTTTGGGCCCGGTGAAGGATGGCATTGGGGACGAGCCGTGGGCTTGTATGCATCCGAGGGATCGTAGACAAGGCAGCAAGGACAAGGGCCGAGGGAACCGACTTCGAGGCATACGAGAAGGATGACATTGGGGATGAGCCACGAGCTTGAATGCATCCGAGGGACGAGTGCCAAAGGAAGTAGGCTTGAAGGCAAGAGGTCAAAGCTGTGACGAAGAGTCAAGTGAGTCGTGAGGGTCGAGAGAAATGTACTCGGGATGGGAAACCCTAGGTTTAGGGTTGTACCAGTCGACTGGTGGTGAGCACAGAGAGCTTCTGTGCCTGAACGGCTAGGCGCCAGTCGACTGGTGCAAGGACCAGTCGACTGGTAGAGAGCCGTTGGAGTACCGTTGGGCTGGCACCAGTCGACTGGTGTAAGGACCAGTCGACTGGTAACGGGCAAATAAGCTTGCTGATTTCTTCCAAGCTCTATAAGAAGGAGCTTGGGATGATCAGCCAAGGTGACGAAATTAGACTTAGTTAAAGCCCAATTAGTAGTCACCAAAGTGCTCAAGGTTCTCTTGTGTCCAAGTGTTCTTGGTTGGTATTGTAGTGATGTTTCTCTACCCACAAGGAGTTGCTTGAGTAGTCGGAGTTTGTCGGGGGATAATCCACCGAAGGATCGGGATCGTCCACTTTACGGACAGCCGTGGAGTAGGAGTAAGTTATCTCCGAACTACGTAAACGAACGTGTTAGGGTTTGCATTTCTTTTCTTAGCTTTCGTATTTGTATTTGTATTGTTTGTATTCTACTGTGCTAACAAATATGTAGGAAGCGAGTATTTGGGGGCGCCGTCTATCCAACCCCCCTTCAAGCCGACCACCGATCCTCCTACAAGTGGTATCAGAGCGAGGCCGCTCTCCATCGGACTAACCGCCGAGGAAGCAAAGATGACCGGCTTGATTGAACCACCAAAGTTTGAAGGCGGAGGCTAATGGGACATCACATATTGGATGATGAAGATGAAGATCTTCTTTAATACGGATTGGGACACCATGATGGTAGTCAAAGAGCTATTTGAAGTCCCGAAGGACAAGAAAGGGAAGAAACTCCAACCGCGTCATTGGACGGAGGAGCAAATCTCACGATCAAAGGAAAATGATAAGGTAATATCTATTTTGATTGATATTTTGTCTAATGACACGATGAGCCATGTAGGAAAATACAAGAACGCCCATGATTTGTGGAGCAAGATAAAGAAAGTTCAATGGGAAGAACCTATGCCTACACAAGAGGAAGAAGAGCCCAAGGAAATGAGTTTAATAGCTCAAGAAGAGGAGGTGGAGCAAAGGGAAGTTGAGCCATGCTCAACATACAAAGAGGAGAAGGATGAAGAAATTCCATCCACAAGTGTGGATGAGGAAACATCCTCAAGAATTGAAGAATAATCCAAGACAAGTGAAGAGGATGAAGAAGAGGTCTTGGAAGTGGTCAACCTAGCAAGCACCTCCACCGAAGCGAAGTCAAAGGACCATATCACTTGCTTCGGGTGCAATGAGAAGGGACACTACAAGAGTAGATGTCCATTGGGTAAGAAAGATGTATCTCCTAAACTCAATTTAATTTCTTTAGAATCTAATTTGAGTTGTAGGAAGAAGAAGGAGAAGAAGCATATTAGATGCTTTACGTGTGGAGAAATGAGTCACTACCACACCAAATGCTCAAGGAAGAAAGAAATAAAAAAGTTGGCGCATTTGAAAAAGGAGGAGAAGAAATGGAGGAAGAATGGAGGCTCATGTCAAGGGGGAGCTCCAAAGGTAAAGGGTAAGGTAAACCCTAATTTAAATTTGAAGTCAAATTTTCATTCCTCCTTGCATGCTAGGAAAAATAATGTTAATCATTATATGCCCATGCAAAATTTTGGATTTAAATATCATGATAGGAATAGGGTAAGTGTAGATCAAAACCCTAGGAGACCAATACATGATAAATCTAGAAATAGTAGACCTAAGGAGACCTAAGGCATTAATCCCAAGAAGGGGAGACATATGCCTAGAAAAATGGGTAGGTCTAGGAATGTCCATGGTGGACATGTTGACTCTAGGTTTAGGAACCTAGAAAGGGAAAATCAAGCTTTGAAGGCAAAGCTTGATAAATTGGAGAAAACTCTAGAAAGATTCAATGTTGGATCTAAGGATTTAGGTATGGTGTTGGGTAGCCAAAGACCCAACAATGATAGATTGAGTTTGGGATACCGATCTAGTGTCTCCAATGCTAAGGGAAAGTCTTATGCTAGGGTTGCATATGACTATAGCAAGGAGAAGTCAATAAATGACAAGGGAAAGCCATTTAAAGGTAAGGTTAAATTAACCAAGGATAAGGTGTCCAAGGTTAAGAAGGTTAGATTTGTAGGCCAAGTGTCATCGGAGGTGCATCGATGTGGCCTAGCGATTGTGGATGAGTCACCTAGGGAGGTGACTAAGGTTAAGAGCTTTAGGGGGAGCTCAAAGAGTTAATTTGGGACCCATGGCCAATTAATCTCAAGTGGATACTACTTGGGATTCTAGATGAGTCATGAAATGTGCCAAAAGGTTTGTAGACGGATTTGAGTCTCAACCTTAGGGAATTGGCACAATTGGGTTGTGTTTCATGTAAGGAAATATGACATTGGGGTCATAATGCATGACAATTGGTTTTGGATGTATAGATACCATATAAACCAATGCTAGGGATGCATTGTGGGTTGGTATGGGCAAATACATCAAGAGGAAGCCAAAACTAGGACTTTAGGTCAAGGTTCAATTGAACCATTTAGCTAGTTTTGAATTTTGTGTCAATCTTGGGATTAGTGATAGATACATTTTTTAATGTATTTTTCCTAAGTAGAAAAGGGTACAATAGACCTCTCTATAAAATTTGGAAATTTTTGGAGGTCTATGAAATTTCTGGTGCATTTATGAAGTTGGCCTGAAAAGGCTGATTTTTGCAGAAATAGGGTATCAGTCGATTGATGCAGATACCAGTCGACTGGTAACAGTATTTTTCAACCACAGTATGCTTCTGTAAGGTTGTGTCGAAGGGGGTAGTCGACTGGTACTTGGGGCAGTCGACTGATACCAGCCTGATAGTATTTTTTAGCGCTGGTCTTGACCATGTCAACTCGTTTAGATATATGAGATCCATGGGGGATAAATACATGAGTTTAGGGTCAGTTTGGATGACAAGTTTTCAACAATTGGGATATTTTTAGAGAACTCTTTGGATGTTAGGCAAAGGGGGAGAAGTAAGGTTTAGTTAGGAAAATCTTAAGTGCCTTTGCGTAGGGGGAGCCTTGTGATTGCTTCTTAAATATCCCTGTGGTAAAATCCTAGCTCATTGGGGAGCTTAAGTGTAGGGGGGAGCCTTGTGATAGGTTCCAATGCATGTTGCATTTTGTTTCGGTGGTGTAAGTCCAAGTGTGTAGCCTTGGCAACGTAAGTCCATTCGGCGGTGTAAGTCCAAGTGTGTAGCCTTGACAACGTAAGTCCATTCGGCGATGTAAGTCCAAGTGTGTAGCCTTGGCAACGTAAGTCCATTCGGCGGAGTAAGTCCAAGTGTGTAGCCTTGGCATCGTAAGTCTATTGTATTAGCATGTTTATTTTCTATTTATTTTCCCTAACTTAAACGTATTGCCAAACACCAAAAAGGGGGAGATTGTTGGAGCAATCCCAATGGTCCGTGCGACCATGTGTTTTGGTGTTTGGGCAAAGAGTTTAAGTTAGGTTTACCCTTTTTATTTGATATGTGTATGTGAGTGTACAGGTTTGCAGGATACACATGTGACTTAGGTTGATGGCTTTGGGTTCGGTAAGGATGACATTAGGGACGAGCTGTGGGCTTGTATGCATCCGAGGGACCGTGGACAAGGCAGCAAGGACAAGGGACGAGGGAAGCGACTTCGAGGCATACGCGAAGGATGGCATTGGGGACGAGCCGCGGGCTTGGATGCATCCGAGGGACGAGAGCCAAAGGAAGTATGCTTGAAGGCAAGAGGTCAAAGCTGCGACGAAGAGTCAAGTGAGTCGTGAGGGTCCGAGTGTGAGAGAAATGTACTCGGGATGAGAAACTCTAGGTTTAGGGTTGTACCAGTCGACTGGTGGTGAGCACAGAGAGCTTCGGTGACTGAACGGCTAGGCACCAGTCGACTGGTGCAAGGACCAGTCGACTGGTAGAGAGCCGTTGGAGTACCGTTGGGCTGGCACCAGTCGACTGTTGCAAGGACCAGTCGACTGGTAACGGGCAAATCAGCTTGCTGATTTCTTCCAAGCTCTATAAGAACGATCTTGGGATGGCCGGCCAAGGTGATGAAATTAGACTTGGTTAAAGCCTAATTAGTAGTCACCAAAGTGCTCAAGGTTCTCTTGTGTCCAAGTGTTCTTGGTTGGTGTTGTGGTGAGGTTTCTCCACCCACAAGGAGTTGCTTGAGTAGCCGGAGTTTGCCGGGGGCTAATCCACCGAAGGATTGGGATCGTCCACCTTATGGACAGCCGTGGAGTATGAGTAAGTTATCTCCGAATCATGTAAACGAACATGTTAGCGGTTTGCATTTCCTTTCTTAGCTTTCGTATTTGTATTTGTATTGTTTGTATTTCGCTGTGCTAACAAATACGTAGGAAGCGAGTATTTGGGGGTGTCATCTATTCAACCCCCCTTCAAGCCGGCCACCGATCCTCCTGCACGCGCAAGAGCTCAAGTTGTTCTTCAAGAATTGTTGTTAGTGTTATTGAAGCAACTGGTCGAACCCTCCATTTATAGCCAACCTAGACCTGATCCAGATCCACTGATCTCAAGATCAGGTTTGACTCATCACTGATCAGTCGACCGATCCCTTGGTTCGGTCGACCGATCCCTGGTTCGGTCGACCGATCCTGCCTGGATCAGCCCCGCTTCCCATCCAGATTCTACCGCTTGGATAAGCCTTCGTTCGATCGACCGATCCCGCCGTTCGATCAATCGATCAGCCGATGATCTCTTCCCTGATCAACCTGGCCTGATCCAGTCGTCACTTATCTTTGGTTAGGTCTACCGAACCCGAGGTTTGGTCGACCGATCCCTTGGTCGAACCCGGTCCACTGGCTGGAACTCTGATCTTATTGTTTAGAGGTTCGGTCAACTGAACCTCACGACTGAAGATGAGGTTCAGTCGACCGATCTAGGCCGATCATCAACCTGCAGAATCATTAGTCTTCCTATAAAACAGAGTTCGCATATAACAAATAATATATAAATAAATAACTTTGATAACCTTCATACTGTCCGATTCTGTAATGCTCGAAAATTCTCAAATAAATTTTAGAAATACTCTATTATTTTTCTGAAATTTTAGAATATTTTTATGGAATTTTTGGAGTAGAATAAGTAGCAAAATTAAATAAAAACGTAAAATAGCCTAAGCGGGAATTGAACCCGTGACCTATTAGACCCTACAACTTATAGCATGACTTTAGTAACCAGGTGGCCCCAGCAGGGGTGTGCTAAAAGAAAAGGAGAGAAATTATATTTATGATTTAGTTGGGTCGTATTAATCACTTAATATAAATAGGGAATTTAAGTGAGGATTATTTATTTTGGATCGACAACTCTTCCTCACCCTCACCCTCATCCGCCGACCCCTCACTCTTCCTCACCCTCTCGGCACACTAAGCCCCCAAGAAACCTAGGGTTCCATCCCTAGGGTCGTAGGAGCATCTCCCGACGATGACTTCGATACGAGGACGCTCCTCTCCACGAGAAGAACACATAGACGCAAGAAGATCGCCGAAGAGATCTTCTTCTATGGAAATCTAGCGATCAGAATTGTAAGAAACCTAGCGCAGGAAGTAAGTAACCACTCACCTGCAGTATAAGTAGTTAATTGTATATTTTTTTTATGTTTTAGTTCAGCCATATGCAGATTTTTCGGCACGTAGGGTGTATTTGACCCTCCTCGCAAGTTTAGGGTTTATTGAGCATCTCTAGATGGACCAGACATGTTTCCCTCTTCAGTTTTGGGGTTTTAGACGCTGTCGGGTGCCTAGTGGTGGTCCCCTAATAGAGAGGAGAGATAGAGCACACCAAGTGTTCGATAAAATAACTAGTACAGTTAAATGCTACAGTAGGCATTTTAATAGCTCAGTTAAATGCCATAGAAGCATTTTAAATAGCAAGCTTAGTCTTGTTTCAGTTTATATGGACTACGGTCCAATGGATGGGCTCCCTCAGTTGCCCCTAGGTTCAGATAACCTAGCTCTGGGTTCAGATAACCTAGTAAGAGCAAGACAAGATAAATCTGCTTATGAATCAGTGTTTTACTTTTAATAATGGCACTGTGCTGGACTCTTAGTTGTCCTTGGGCTGGGCTCCCATAGTCGTCCCTAGGTTTAGATAACCTAGTAAACCCTACTAGATTCGGGACTAGCTACCTTGGGTCTAGTCAGGGATGAGCGCATAGCAAGTACAGTTGTCGGGCCCAACAGCAGCATGATTAGTATTTTTATCTATTATGAAAAATAGTTTTCAAAACTTCACAACTCAGTTATGTGGTTACAATTCAGGTTTAGCATTAGCCTAGCATTAGTTTAGCTTAGTTCATGTATCCGTTCAGTTTTCCTTTGTGATACAACAAGATAGTTCTATGATCAGTATTTGATTGCTATGACTCATATATTAGTATGCCATGTTTTAGCATTTCCAGTATGAATATCAGCATGTGTTTCAAATAACATCTTTTAAAAGCATGATTTCATCGAATGCATATTTTGTGAGGTAGATGGTTCTTACTAAGTTCCCAAGCTTATAGTTTCCTTTTTTCCTTATACTGCAGATACAGGTAAAGGGAAGATGGATTAGCGAAGGCTGGAGGTCAATGTGTCAAGATGTGTGTGTGAAGGAACTTGGAATAAAGACTCTTGGGGACTAGCAAGTTTAAAGAATTAGAACTTTTTATATTCTTATTATTCCGCACCTTTAGAATGTTTAATTGTCATGAATTGTGAAAGTAAGCACCATGCTATGCCTAGACTACTAGTTACTTTGATATCAGTTAATAAACCATGAACAATGACAGTAATGGCATGTCTAGGAATCTTATGATGTTTTAAGTTGATACATTTGTATTGTATATGGATTAGTGGTGGAATGCAGCAGAAATCGCAGAAATCAGAGCTCCAATCGATCAGTCGATCGATTGGAGGGTCCTCAATCGATCAGCCAATCGATTGGGGAGTGATTTTTCACGTACAGAGAGCTGATGAATCGATCAGCTGATCGATTGTCCATGGATCGATCAGCCGATCGATCGGGGAATAAATTCCGCGAACAGAGAGCTGCTGAATCGATCAGCTGATCAATTGGTCCAGGCTGGATCGATCGGCGAATCGATTTAGAAAAGACCTCCGTGCACAGAAGCACGTTGGATCGATCAGTGGATCGATTGAAGCCCTTTCAATCAATTGAGTCTCAGCTTCAATCGATTGGGAAGTTTGATTTCAGCTCCTTGATCAAATGGAAAGTTTAGATTCCCTCCTTTAGTATGTGTACAACAATGAAATGGTATTTTGAATATGAAATCTAGATTTTATAGCAATTAGTAGAGATTTTAATTAGTTCATCTTTCTGCGCATTATACTTCAGTGATAGATACAGAATAGTTTAGCAACCGTAACCCCCGGCCTTACAGTTTAGTCAGTAGAAGACGGGTTGTTACGGAGTGGTATCAAAGCAAGTTCCATATTTCCTCCACACACACATCAGCATTGAACCTGCAGCTTCCAAGTAAGAATACCTATCACCTTATTTATGTTTCTTGCTTCCATGTTTATAGATAACTAAAGCATGTTTATATATGATAGCATCTAACACGATAGTAGTAGTTATGTAAACATGATTGTATGTCCTCTACTTCTCTAGGAAATGGTACGAGGACGCCCAGCTAGAAGGGCACCAGCTACTGAGCCCCAGCATGAGACAAACAGCTCAGTGCCTCCCCCAGACCTTACAGAGGTAGTGGCCCAGTTATAGAAGCAGCTAGCTGAACAGCAACAAGAGATAGCCACCCTAAGGGCTAATCAGCAGAACACTCCCACTGCCACCCCGGAACCTAACATAACAACCCCAGTAGTTATAGAGGTTCTACTAGCCCAACCTACAGCACCAGTAGCCCCAGTAGCGGGGGCAAGGAGAGAAGCCTATCTGATCCAGTGGCAGAAAATCAAGCCAGGGAACTTCTCAGGTACCAGTGAACCATGGGATGCTCAAGCCTAGTTCAAAACACTGGAGAGTACGGTGGAGCTTCTGGACTGGCCAGAGCATGAAAAGGTGAAATGCGCGTCCTTCTGCCTGGAAAGAGATGCACAAATGTGGTAGGAAAGGATTAAAGCGAAGCGCCCAGTGAACCAGATGACTTGGGCCGACTTCGAAAGGGAATTCTTTGAGGAGTTCTTTCACATGCGGGTCACAAACCGCCACTACGACGAGTTCACTGAATTTCGTCAGGGCAACCTTTCAGTTGAGGAGGCTGTGAAGAAATTCAATAGGCTGGCTCGTCTGTGCCCCGAACTAGTCAGCACCGAAAGAGAACGAGTCCGACTGATGCTCAAAATGTTAAGGCCGAAAATAGCACTGAACGTGGCCAGCGGCGTCCATAGGCCGCAAACCACTGAAGAACTGGTAAGTAGTGCTCTGATCACCGAGCACTACCAGAACAACATCAAGTAGCACAAGCAAGCCTTCTCAGAGTCCAAAGGCCAAGGAGGCTCAGGTACTCAGAAACACCAGGGCCACAACTCTAACTGGAAAGGGAACTCCAGTAACAAACGTAAACCAGGGAGTTACCCAAAAGGAGGACCAGCTAGTAAACAACCTAGCTATCCCAAGTGTTCTACTTGTGGGAAATTCCACCCAGGAGTTTATCGCAAGGGCACACGAGGATGCTTCGAATGTGGCTAGGAAGGCATATGGCTAAACAATGCCCGAACAAGACCAGCTTTCCCTCACCATAGCTGATTCAGTACGGAGGCAAGCCAGGGCAGTCACACCAGATACAGGATGCTTTAGATGGTCCATGCATCAGCCAGGGCAGACTAGAAGCCCCCTCAGCCACAATGAATGCAAGAATCTACTCACTAACCAAAGAGGACGTAGCGAATGCCTTGACAGTTGTTACAGGTCAGATTAGTATTTTGCAACAAAGTGCAATTGTCTTATTCGATATTGGGGCAACCCATTCTTATATATCCAGGGCATTTGCCGAAAAGTTAGCAATACCTCTAGATGTACTCAATGGTCAATTTTTGACGACACTACCTTTAGGAGAAATCATGTCATCTATGCACTGGCTCCGAGCAGTGCCAGTCATTATAGCGGACAGAGAACTCTTTGGTGATCTTAAAGTGCTCGATATGGCTGACTATGATTTCATCTTGGGAATGAACTTCCTGATCAAGTACGGTGCCTCCATAAAGTACCGTAAACAGAAAGTTGTATTCCATCCTGAAGTAGGAGTGCAGTTTGGGTACATCGAAGAACCAAAGAGAAAGGCCAAGAAGTTTCTCTCAGCTCTGAAAGCACAGAAGTTACAGGATTCAGGATGTATAGGGTTCCTAGCACATGTAGTCAGTACCAGTCAGGACAAGGACCAAAAGCTAGAAGAGGTCCGAGTTGTATGTGACTACCCAGCAGTTTTTTTTGAGGAGTTACCGGGCCTAGCACCAGACAGAGAGATTGCATTTGAGATAGAACTCGTCCCCAGTACCAATCCCATCTCCAAAGCACCCTACCGCATGGCTCCAGCAAAACAGAAGGAACTTTAGGAGCAACTACAGGAGCTGCTCGACAAGGGCTTTATACGCTCTAGTCACTCACCATGGGGAGCGCCTGTATTGTTCGTGAAGAAGAAGGACGGGAACATGCGCCTGTGTATAGACTACCGGGCACTAAACCAGGTCACGATTAAGAACATGTATCCTCTTCCCAGGATAGATCATCTGTTTGATCAGCTAAAGGGAGCAGCAGTGTTCTCTAAAATAGACTTCAGGTCGGGATATCACCAGGTGAGAGTTAAAGAAGGCGATATACCCAAGACAACTTTCAGGACCAAATACGGACATTATGAGTTCGTAGTCATGCCCTTTGGCGTGACGAATGCTCCAGCTACTTTCATGGACCTCATGAATAGAGTATTTAGAGAATACTTAAATAAGTTTGTTATCGTGTTTATGGACGACATTCTTATCTATTCCGGAACTCAGGAAGAATACGCAGAGCATCTGAAGATAGTACTGCAGACCCTTCAGCAGAACCAGCTGTACGCCAAGTTCACGAAATGTGAATTCTGGCTCGATCAGGTATCCTTTCTGGGTCACATCATCTCCAAGGATGGTATCATGGTAGACCCCAGTAAGATAGAGGCTGTGAATAACTGGAAAAGACCTAAGAACGGCAGTGAAATCCGAAGCTTTCTAGGATTAGCAGGCTATTACAGAAAATTTGTAGAGGATTTCTCCAGAATAGCCTCCCCACTGACAGCTCTCACCAGGAAGAACAGAAAATTTCAGTGGACAGAGGACTGTGAGAATAGCTTCATCGAGCTAAAAAGAAGATTGACCAGTGCTCCCATTATGACTCTGCCAGAAAACACAGACAACTTTGATATTTACAGTGATGCCTCTAAATTGGGACTAGGAGCAGTACTGATGCAAAATGGCAAGGTGATCGCCTATGCCTCCAGACAACTCAAGGACTATGAGAGCAACTACCCTACTCATGACCTTGAGCTTGCAGCAGTCGTCTTCGCTCTCAAAATTTGGAGACACTACTTGTATGTAGCTCAGTGCAGAGTGTATACAGATCATCAGAGTCTGAAGTACATCTTCACTCAGAAGGATCTGAATATGCGACAACGCAGATAGCTCTAGCTGGTCAAAGACTATGACATAGATATCCTCTACCATCCAGGAAAAGCCAATAAGGTTGCAGACGCACTTAGTAGGAAGTCCAGTGCCACCTTACTATCCCTAGCAGCCATGTCACAACCCCTACAAAAGGAAATTATAGATTTTGGTCTCGAACTTATAGTTGGACAGCTCTCTACTATGACATTAGCATCTACCCTACTTGGTGATATCCAGACAGCTCAGGGTCAGGACCCTGAAATTCAGAAAATTAAGCAAGGGTTAGCAGAATCATAAAGTGGAGAGTTCAGAGTATCTGATAGTGGGGTATTATATTTTGGTGACACACTATGCATCCCGGATCAGGAGGAACTACGGAGGAAGATCCTAGACGAGGCTCACAGGACACCTTATGCGATGCATCCTGGTTCCACCAAGATGTACCAAGACCTAAAGAGACGTTTTTGGTGACCTGGGATGAAAAGAGACATCGCTAGATATGTCAGTACCTGTCTGACCTGTCAGAGGGTCAAGGCAGAACACCAGAGACCAGGAGGAGTTCTGCAGCCTATTCAGATTCCAGAATGGAAGTGGGAGGATATTTCCATAGATTTCATAGTGGGACTACCCAGAACCACAAATGGTTTTGATGCCGTCTGGGTAATAGTCGACAGATTGACTAAATCAGCCCACTTCTTAGCTATCAGGATATCCTACTCCCTGGAGCAGCTAGCTCAGTTGTATCTCAAGGAGATTGTCAGACTACATGGAGTTCCACGGACCATAATTTCTGACAGAGACAGTAGATTCACGTCACACTTCTGGGAGTGTGTACAGTCAGCATTGGGCACCAGGTTAAAGTTCAGCACAGCTTTCCATCCTCAGACAGATGGTCAGACGGAGCGAGTAAATCAGGTACTCGAAGATATGCTCCGAGCGTGTGCCCTAAACTTCAAGGGAAGTTGGTGTAAATATCTGTGTTTAGCAGAATTTGCATACAATAATAGCTATCAGGCCACTATCGGCATGACACCCTACGAGACTCTCTACGGGCGGAGGTGTAGATCTCCAATCTGCTGGTATGAAAGTGGTGAGCAGAAAGAACTAGAACTTCAGACAGATCTAGTAGCAGATACCACAGCAGCTATACAGCAGATCCGCCAGAGGATAGAGATAGCTCAGAGCCGTCAGAAAAGTTATGCGGATACATGGCGTCGACCCTTAGAGTTTTCAGTGGGGGATATAGTATTCCTCCGAGTGGCTCCCATGAAGAGAGTAATGCGTTTTGGGAAGAAGGGCAAATTAAGTCACAGATATGTGGGACCATACCCTATCACCAGAAGAGTTGGCAAGGTGGCATATGAGCTAGAGCTACCCCAGGAGATGTCAGCTATCCATAACGTATTTCATGTCTCTATGCTGAAGAGGCATATCCCAAATGCCACCCAAGTGATTGAGCCCTAGTCGGTACAAGTCCGCGAATACCTCAGCTATGACAGTCGGCCTATTCAGATAATAGACCGAGCAGTTAAGAAATTGCGGAAAAGAGGTACCATTAGTAAAAGTCATTTGGCAAAATCACACCGCAGAAGAGGCAACTTGGGAGACAGAAGCTAGTATGAGAGAGAAGTACCCAGAGTTATTTTAAGTTTGAGGATGAACTTTTTATAAGGTATGGGGGATTGTAACGTCCGAAAATTCTCAAATAAATTTTAGAAATATTCTATTATTTTTCTAAAATTTTAGAATATTTTTATGGAATTTTTGGAGTAACAGAAGTAGTAAAATTAAATAAAAACGTAAAATAGCCTAAGAGGGAATTGAACCCGTGACCTATTAGACCCTACAACATATAGCATGACTTTAGTAACCAAGTGGCCCCAGCAGGGGTGTGCTAAAAGAAGAGGAGAGAAATTATATTTATGATTTAGTTGGGTCGTATTAATCACTTAATATAAATAGGAAATTTAAGTGAGGATTATTTATTTTGGATCGGCAACTCTTCCTCACCCTCACCCTCATCTGCCGACCCCTCACTCTTCCTCACCCTCTCGGCACACTAAGCCCCCAAGAAACCTAGGGTTCCATCCCTAGGGTCGTAGGAGCATCTCCCGGCGATGACTTCGATACGAGGACGCTCCTCTCCATGAGAAGAACGCATAGACGCAAGAAGATCGCCGAAGAGATCTTCTTCTCTGGAAATCTAGCGATCAGAATTGTAAGAAACCTAGCGCAGGAAGTAAGTAACCCCTCACCTGTAGTATAAGTAGTTAATTGTATGTTTTTTTTTATGTTTTAGTTCAGCCATATGCATATTTTTCGGCACGTAGGGTGTATTTGACCCTCCTCGCAAGTTTAGGGTTTATTGAGCATCTCTAGATGGACCAGACATGTTTCCCTCTTCAGTTTTGGGGTTTTAGACACTATCGAGTGCCTAGAGGTGGTCCCCTAATAGAGAGGAGAGATAAAACACACCAAGTGTTCGATAAAATGACTAGTATAGTTAAATGCTACAGTAGGCATTTTAATAGCTCAGTTAAATGCCATAGAAGCATTTTAAATAGCATGCTTAGTCTTGCTTCAGTTTATATGGACAACTGTAATGCCCGAAAATTCTCAAAACTATTTTAGGAATATTCTATGATTTTTCTAGAATTATTAGATATTTTTCCGGAATTTTCCGAGTAGCGGAAGTAGCAAAAATTATTAGAAAAGTAAAATGGCTTAAGCGGGAATCGAACCCGGGACCTCTCGGGTCCGCTAAACCTTTAGTTAGCCTTAGTAACCGGTGAACCCAGCAGGGCCGTGCTGAAAGGAAAGGGAATCAATTATATTTATAATTTGTTTGGCCGAATTAATTACTTAGTATAAATAGGAAATTTAAGTTGGGATTTGGTTTATTTTAGAGTTTGGTTCGGCAACTTTCTTCTCCTCACCCTAACTCACGCCGACCCCCTCTCCCCTCTCCTTCTCTCAGCGCCACAACAAGGGAAGAACTAGGTTCCATCCCTAGGGTCCCAAGGTCATTTTCCGGCGACGATTTCAGCACAAGGACGTTCCCCTCCGCGAGTAGAGCACGTGGACGCGAGCGAATCGTCGAGAAGTCGTCTCCACCGGAATTTCTAACGATTAGATTTGTAAGAAATCTAGCACACAAGGTAAGAAACCCCTCACCTGCAGTATAAGTAGCTCTCGCGTGTTTTCTTTTATGCATTAGATTAGTTTTATTGAATTTTGTCAGCATATAGTGTGTATTTTAACTCTTCTCACAGATTTAGGGATTAGTGAGCATCTCTAGATGGGCCGAGCACGTGTATCCTCTGTAGATAGGGGTTTAGACGCTGCTGGGTGCCTAGAGGTGGTCTCCCTGATCGCGAGGAGAGTTAGAGAGCGCCAAATGCTCAACAAAATGCCTAGCACAGCCTTATGATACAGTGTGTTGGTGCGGGAAGCATCCGACGATCGAACCTAAGTTTTGATTATGGCAAAGGATTCAAAGTTAAGGTGCTTTGTTATCTGACAGCTTTTGCTGAGTGTTTCAGGAAAGTCCTAACTGCGGTTAGGCAAGGTAAAACCCTAGGGGGTGGTAACCCTAGGTCATAGGGGGTGGTAACCCTATGCGGAAAGTCTTGGCAGGTCGATGGCTTCAGGCAAAAGTCCTAGGGGGTGGTAACCCTAGGTGGAAAGTCCTGGTGTCGCGAACCAGGTGAAAGTCTGAACTGGCCGGTGAAGCGGATGTTCAGCAGAAAGTCCGGGAGCATCGAGTGCCGAGCAAAAGTCCAGTCGATCTGGAGGATCGTACTGGCAACAGGTAAAATCTCCTGAGAGGAGTAGGTGAGGACGCGTTCCCTGTAGAGGGAACAGTAGGCGTCGGGTCGACCTAGAAGTCAGATCCGGACAGTCCGGAGACTGTCATAATTTCATATTCATACTATTATATTGTGTTAACTTTGTGTTGCAGGTATCTTTGGATTAACATACTTGCAGGTACCAAAAACACAAAGAAGGACTCGGATGAATAGTGTCCGAGGCGCCCAGGCGCCTCGGGTGCAAGCCAGGAAAAGGCCAGCGCAGCAGACTGGAGGCGCCTTGAATGGAGATCAAGGCGCCTTGAACCGGAGGTTGAAGGCGCCTTGGATAGGCTGAAGGCGCCTTAAACCAGATAGAGTTCGACCAGGTCCGTGCTGATCCACGCGGGTGACTCGGCTCGTTCAAGGCGCCTTGGTGAACAGTGTAAGGCGCCTTGAACCCCCTTTATAAGGGGTCTCGACCAGCAGCTTCAGAATACAACTTCCAAGCAATCCTTGTGCTGCGTGCTGCTCATTCAACGACCCTGAAGTGCTGTTACAAGTCCACGACGACCAGGAGCTTCGAGATTACGATTCTGTCGTCGGTATACTTGTTTTTAATTACTGTACTAATTGTAAATCTTGTACTCCTTTTTCGTACTTATAAGTGTTGCCCACCGAAAGCGATCAAGGATCGCGGGCCTTCGAGTAGGAGTCGACCTAGGCTCCGAACGAAGTAAAACTACTTGTGTTCTTCTGTGATTGCGTTCGTTACTTCCGCTGCGTAAATTTACTTTGATAGTTTTACGATTCCGATAATCGAACGAATAGCCGCGAGCGCTATTCACCCCCCCTCTAGCGCGTCTCGATCCAACAATTGGTATCAGAGCGGGGTCGTTTTGAATTGGTGCAACCACCTTTCAAAACAAATTTTTCGCAATTTTTTTTTCGGAGTCGAATTAGAATTTAGCCTTATAGCTATATTCTAATTTTTGTTTCCCTCGAATCGACTTTTGCTCGAAGTAGGTGCAACACCACTCGAGTTCGTTTTTATTATCCTTTACTCTCGCACTACTAATCCAAGACTCAGTCTTGGAATAGATTTTGTTGTTTTTGTTCTTTTAGATCTAAAATGGCCCAACAAGAAGGATATAGCACCGTTCGTCCCCCACTATTTTCCGGAGAAGACTTCGGGTATTGGAAGGGGCGAATGGAGATATATCTGAAGATCCAGTTCGATACCTGGATGATCATCAAAACAGGACTGGAACTGCCAACTGGTACCGACGGTAAGCCTACACCCTGTGAAAATTGGGAGCCAGCATTTATCAAAAAGGTGGAAGCTGACGCAAAAGCCACCTGCACCATCCAATGTGGTCTTACCAAAGAAGAGCTCAACAGAGTCGGTCCATTCTCCTCCGCAAAAGAACTGGGAAAAGCTCATCGAACTCCACGAAGGCACTGACGACACCAAGGTAAGTAAAAGAGATCTTTTACTTAATAAATTATATAATCTAAAAATGCAGGAAGGCAAAACGGCGAGTTCTCTTCACGCGAGAATACAAGACATCCTTAACTCTCTTCACGGAATTGGCCAGAAGATAGAAAATCGGGACGTAATAAGGTATGCCCTAAACTCGTTTCCAAGGAATACATTGTGGGCATCAATGGTAGATGCCTACAAAGTTTCCAAGGATTTATCTTCTTTAAAACTAGATGAACTTTTTAGTGAATTTGAACTTCATGAGCAGACTAATGCACAACCTACCGAGAAAGGTATTGCGTTGGTTGCAGGTACAAGCCGAACCCGGGAACCGAGACCATGACGGAGAACCGAACCAGCATCGGAAGCTGAACCAGACTCTGACGATGAAGAAGGTGACATTACAACCGAGCTGGTAAATCTCGTGAAGAAGCTCTACAAGACAAAAGGATTCGACAAAAGAGATCTAAAGAAGGCAGTGAAATCAAAGGAAGGCCCACAAAATACAAAGATGAAGTTCGAAGTTACATGCTACGGGTGTAACCAAAAAGGGCACATCAAAACCAACTGCCCTAACCTGAAGGAGATCAAAAAGCAAAGAAGGAAAAAGGTCCTTAAGGCAACATGGGACGAGTCTTCATCAGAGGACGACGACGACGAGCTCGAACAAACGAGTCTACTCGCATTAATGGCCCGGGACCAAGTCGTCGAATCCGGATGCGAGAGCGAGTCTGAGGCAGAGTCCGAGCAAAGCCACGGATCCGTATCCGTTTCCGAAGGACCAGACCCCGCTGTAAGTATCTCCCGGTTGAACATTTTAGTTAGCTATTTATTGCGCAAATTAGCTAAGTCAAACCTAAAAGTTAAGTCACTTCTAAAGGAAGTAAGTGTCCTTAAAGAAGTGGCTGACACCAAACCCTTACCTGACCAGAGTCAGACTGAATTTCCAACTCAAGTTCAAAAACTTGAGGAAGAAAATTCAAGTTTAACAAATAAGGTTAAAGATTTAGAAAATACCTTAGAACGGTTTACTTTGGGCTCCAAGAATTTGGACTTGATTCTTGGGACACAAAGAGCCGTCTACAACAGAACTGGGTTGGGATACAAAAGTAAATATAGATCTTTTTTATCACTAATAAACAAACAAAGTATTAAATCAGTCCAAGCATGGGTCTCCAAGTCTAACTTGGTCAATCAAGTTGGACTTGGCCAATACTGGGTTCCGAAGGATCAAATATACTACCTCGATAGACCATATCGAGGCCATGATCCAGGGGGAGCAAAAAGAAAAACAATCCTAAAAATTTAAAATTCTAAATTCAAAATTTAAATTAAAAATTAAATTCGAAATTGAAATTCAAAATTCGAAATTAAAAATTAAATTCGAAATTAAAAATTAAATTCGAAATTGAAATTAAAGTTAAATTCAAGATTCGAAATTGAAATTAAATTATGAATTCAAAACTCAAAAATAAAATTAAGTTAAAATTCAAAATTCGAAATTAAAATTAAAAATTAAATTCAAAATTCGAAATTGAAATTAAAAATTAAATTCAAAATTCAAAATTTGAAATTGAAATTAAAAATTAAATTCAAAATTCAAAATTCGAAATTAAAATTAAAAATTAAAAATTAAATTCGAAATTGAAATTAAAAATTAAATTCAAGATTCGAAATTGAAATTCAAAATTAAATTATAAATTCAAAACTCAAAATTAAAATCAAACTTCAAAATTAAGTTAAAAAATTCAAGATTTGAAATTAAAATAAAGATGGAGGATCCAGACTCGCTGGCACCCCCAACTAAACTACCCGGGAGGGTAACTGAACTTAATCTACCCGAAATGGGTAAAACAAGAGTAGATTACCCGGCAGGGTAATTAAGGTTAGATTAAAACGGACTAAGGTTAACTTGAACCACAGTACTGGTGAAGTTTTTGGATGATAGTACGTTAGGGAAGCTTGGGCATCGCATGTCTAGGAAGATATGGCTTCGACCTGGTGCATTTGGCCAAGTGGAACTGACCGAAGCTACCCTTAAATGGATCCTAACTAGTTAGACCAAGGTTTAGTACTAAGCTCAATGGGTAGGACTATTTGGAAAACCTCGAAGGCATGGTTACTTTAATGAGTTCCTTGTGACTCACCATAGCCCAGAAGTTTATCCAAAGAATGCTTACTTGTTGAACCTAAAGCTAAACCTGAATCTAACACAAAGTTAACCCAAACCTTAAAATTGAATTATAAATCATCTCACATCAATCATAGGTTTCCCTGATTGAAAATTTAGATCGGGTGAGATGACTAAGTAATAACATTCATTTGAAAATCATTTTCAAAATCAATTTTAAAAATCAATTTTCAAAATCAATTTTCAAAATCAATTTTAAAACTCAATTTCAAAATCAATTTTAAAACTCAATTTCAAAATCAATTTTAAAACTCAATTTCAAAATCAATTTTAAAACTCAATTTTAAAAATCAATTTTAAAACTCAATTTCAAAATCAATTTCAAAATCAATTTTAAAAATCAATTTTCAAAATCAATTTTAAAACTCAATTTCAAAATCAATTTTAAAACTCAATTTTAAAAATCAATTTTAAAACTCAATTTTCAAAATCAATTTTAAAACTCAATTTCAAAATCAATCTTAAAACTCAATTTTCAAAATCAATTTTAAAACTCAAATTTCAAAATCAATTTTAAAACTCATTTTAATTTTCAAAATCAATTTTAAAACTCAATTATTTCAAAACCTCTTCAAAATTAAATTTAAATTAAAAAAAAAAAAAATCGGGTGGAGCTTATCAGAGGCGCCTCCCATCAAAAGGAGGCGCCTTAGCAAGCGGCGGGAAAATTCCCGCCGCTTCGTCTTAAGGCGCCTCGGATCAACCCGAGGCGCCTCCAACTTATATAAGGCGCCTTAAACCTTGGTTTAAGGCGCCTTCAACACTTTATATCAAAACGAACAGAAGCCTTTCTGTTCGTTTTCTGTCGACGCCAAGCACGCGTTACTCGTGCGGTTTCCTCCCAACTAAGGCGCCCTCAACCGGTTTTTTTTCCCTCTCTACGTGACAATGCCTCCTAGGTATAATCCTAATATCTTCCGATCAAGTTTTACTTAGAACTTTTGCTTATTTCTGTCAATTTTTGGTAAAATCGTTCAAAATAGGAAACGCCGACATGTTGATCTTAATCCAGCTAGAATTCCATCAGCAGATATCAGATTCCCGACTATACATCTTAGGGATACCTTTGCTAATTACATCTTTGAACCTATCAAGCCTAGATATGTGAATAAGACTTTTTATACCCAGTATTGTCAACCAACTATTCAAATGATAGAGCACTATCAACTGGATCAATTGGTTTACTGCACCAACACAGTAAACCAGGAGTTATGTGCCCAGTTTTATCACAATCTTGAGAGGATTGATGATAATAGGTACAGCACCAGAGTTTCTGGCGTGGACATTGAGCTTACTCCCACTCTACTACGCACCACCCTAGGTCTTAGGGCTTCTGAGTCTACCTTTCTATGCTATCCCAGTAGGGATCTGCCATTTGGCGATCCTTACTCCCACATTACGTTAGATACTATCTATACGTATTTCCTCGGGGGAGAGAGACCTGCTGACTTGACTGAGTTCAGGTCAGTTACTCTTCGGATTCAGGACTACATGATGTATAGGGTCCTGACAGCATGTATTCTGCCGATCTCATCTCGGGATGTCCCGAAGATGAGATCTTCACACTCATTCTTCTTGTACGCCCTGTGTCATCGGTTTGACATCGATATTGCCCTGCATATGTTCCAGAACATTATCTGTGCATCTGGGACAGTCACCTCCAAGATAGTCCACATGCCCTATTGTCATATTCTGACACGCTTCTTTTCGACGATAGAGGGTATAGATGTGACCAGAGGAACAGTCATTCCTCTTACTATATATGATGAGCTAGGATCCCGTAGTTGTAGACTAGCCAGTGCCGATATCACAGCTGATGGAGTTCTAGCGTGGATAGGACGACCACAAGCATCGGCCCCTATCGCTCCAACAGCCTAGGATTTACCAGCGAGGGAGAGGAGTGGGCTGATTTCTTAGCCGAGGATCTTTTCGCGGATCCCTCCCCGTCTGCCGGACCATCCACCTCAGCTGGACCTTCGACCTCTTCCTCACTCTCCGTCGAGGACGGACTAGCTCGACTCGAGGTTGAGTCCATCCGGACACGACGGATAGTTCTCTCTATTCGATCCGAGATGGTTGCCGGATTTACGTCCCTTCGTGACGAGATACGACGGCTAGGTCAGCCAGCACCTGAGCAGCCCCATGCTCCTCCTTCAGCTGATGATCCTGCTAGTTGATATGACTTTGTTATGCATTATTCTGTGGATTGTTGTCTCACTTGTTTAGACTTCCTTATTCTGTGGATGTACTTATTTGCATGCTTATTCAGTTTCACAAAATCTGAGTTCACTTATCATTTACTTTTAAAATTCTAGGAAAATACTTATTTCAAAATTCCAATTTCTTAGAAGTTTCAAAAATTCTGGATTTAACTTTGGCTTTCCCCTAGATATCATGGACCCCTAGATTAAAGCCAGAGCATCTCACAATCACCTAGGTATACCTTGCTTGTGTTTTGAAAAACTTAGAAAGGCGTGAGATGCATAGGGTATTGCCTGGACTCAAGAATGCTTATATCTGTGCATCAATATGAGTCTGAGCGTTAAATAGGCAATAAACATTAATCAAGTTAAGTTCTCCAGCTCTAGTCAAGTCTACCTGGATCAAATTAACTCAACTTGACTAACCATGTGAAAGCTACTGCCCTCTAGGCAATCAGCAAGTAGCTAAAGGTTAGACAATTGGGAAAAGTGTGTTTTCAATTTGTTTTAAAGTTCTAATCAAATTACTTTACCTGATTATTTTAAGGCTCTGATACTTAAACTCAATAATTTAATTTGACTCATACTTGGACTAGAAAACAAACTACTGCTACTCCCTCTTTCCTTCTTCAAAATGGGTATTCAAAACTTAATTACAGTTTTTCAGAAAACTTATCTATGTAGTGAATATTCAATTATTTTCAAATCTAGTCAACTTTTTTGTAACGGTTTAAAAGTTTTTAAGTGACTTCATATTTTATAACTTCTAAACAATTCCTTTTATTGAAAATTCAAATACTCCTATTTTCAAACCTAGTTAATGTCAAGACTATTTTAACTAGACTTAGTTATACTGTACTCTAAACTTAGCTATTTTTGCAAAATATCTTCTCAAGACAAATCATTTCAAAGCTAAATATATAGCTAAGTACCTTCATATTTGGCAAATTCCAAAATTCAAAAAGCTAAGTCGTTTTGTCAAAAAGAAAATTTATTTTTTTCTTTGAAAACTTTCCTTCAGAAAAATACAAATCTACTCTCAAACTGGTTTATTTTTGATGTATGGCAAAGGGGGAGAGTAGGTAAATTAAAAGTTAAAGGAAAATTCAAAGTATTTAATAAAAGGCGGGCTTTTATTAAGGGGGAGTCTAATATTACCAAGGTAAAAAGTTTCCAGCTTAACTGTTATTTCATTTGAAGTTTATTTAAGCCTGGTTAACGTTATGCAGTTATTACATATATTCAGTTATTACAAATGTTTTTTTTAACTTTGAATTACGTATTGCCATAATCAAAAAGGGGGAGATTGTTGGTGCGGGAAGCATCCGACGATCGAACCTAAGTTTTGATTATGGCAAAGGATTCAAAGTTAAGGTGCTTTGTTATCTGACAGCTTTTGCTGAGTGTTTCAGGAAAGTCCTAACTGCGGTTAGGCAAGGTAAAACCCTAGGGGGTGGTAACCCTAGGTCATAGGGGGTGGTAACCCTATGCGGAAAGTCTTGGCAGGTCGATGGCTTCAGGCAAAAGTCCTAGGGGGTGGTAACCCTAGGTGGAAAGTCCTGGTGTCGCGAACCAGGTGAAAGTCTGAACTGGCCGGTGAAGCGGATGTTCAGCAGAAAGTCCGGGAGCATCGAGTGCCGAGCAAAAGTCCAGTCGATCTGGAGGATCGCACTGGCAACAGGTAAATCTCCTGAGAGGAGTAGGTGAGGACGCGTTCCCCGTAGAGGGAACAGTAGGCGTCGGGTCGACCTAGGGTTTCCGGTTGGAAACCCGAAGTCAGACCCGGACAGTCCGGAGACTGTCATAATTTCATATTCATACTATTATGTTGTGTTAACTTTGTGTTGCAGGTATCTTTGGATTAACATACTTGCAGGTACCAAAAACACAAAGAAGGACTCGGATGAACAGTGTCCGAGGCGCCTCCATGGAGCTTGGAGGCGCCTCGGGTGCGAGCCAGGAAAAGGCCAGCGCAGCAGACTGGAGGCGCCTTGAATGGAGATCAAGGCGCCTTGAACCGGAGGTTGAAGGCGCCTTGGATAGGCTGAAGGCGCCTTAAACCAGATAGAGTTCGACCAGGTCCGTGCTGATCCACGCGGGTGACTCGGCTCGTTCAAGGCGCCTTGGTGAACAGTGTAAGGCGCCTTGAACCCCCTTTATAAGGGGTCTCGACCAGCAGCTTCAGAATACAACTTCCAAGCAATCCTTGTGCTGCGTGCTGCTCATTCAACGACCCTGAAGTGCTGTTACAAGTCCACGACGACTAGGAGCTTCGAGATTACGATTCTGTCGTCGGTATACTTGTTTTTAATTACTGTACTAATTGTAAATCTTGTACTCCTTTTTCGTACTTATAAGTGTTGCCCACCGAAAGCGATCAAGGATCGCGGGCCTTCGAGTAGGAGTTGACCTAGGCTCCGAACGAAGTAAAACTACTTGTGTTCTTCTGTGATTGCGTTCGTTACTTCCGCTGCGTAAATTTACTTTGATAGTTTTACGATTCCGATAATCGAATGAATAGCCGCGAGCGCTATTCACCCCCCCTCTAGCGCGTCTCGATCCAACAACAGTGGGCATTTAGTTAAATGTCATAGAACATGTTAATTAGCATGATCAGTTTTTATTTCAGCTTTTACGAGACTAGATGTCCAAATGGGTGGGCTCCCACAGTCGCCTCTAGGTTCAGACAACCTAGTTCTAGGTTCAGATAACCTAGATTCAGCAAAATAGTATTAGCTATTTCAGTATTTTACTTTTCAGTGGCACTGTACTGGATTAGATATCCATTGGGTTGGGCTCCCATAGTTGTCCCTAGGTTTAGCTAACCTAGTAAACCCTACTAGATTCGGAACTTGCAATCCCGGGTCTAGTTAGGGATGCGCGCACAGCAAGTACAGTTGCCAGGGCCCATCAGCAGCATGTTTAGTATTTTCACTTACTATATGTATATGGTTTTCAACCTTTCACAAATTAGTTCGTGAATTCAGTACAGTCTTAGTAGTAGCTCAGTTTTTAGTATCAGCTTAGTTCTTCATTGATACCATGTGATTGATATCATGTTCAGCTTTAGATATGCCATGATTGTATGCTTATATGTCATGCCATGTTTAGTTTATTCAGTATACTTAGCATATCCTTTCAAACAGCATGATTTAAAATCATATTTGCATCGTATGCATGTTTTAGTGAGGTAGATGGTTTCTTACTAAGCTTTTTAGCTTACAGATACTATTTTCCTTATACTGTAGATACAGGTAAAAGGAAAATGGACTAGCAGTGGAGGCTGGAGGTCAATGCAGATCAAGATGTGTGTGGAAGGAACTGGAATAAAGATCCTAGGGATCTAGTTTTATTTTATTATGCATTAGAACGTGTTCAGTATGCATTAGTACTTATAGCAAGCGTTATCTTATGTTTCTGTTAGTTAGCAAGAGAACAGTTTAAAACCTTGTTAGTTTTGATTTCCATATGCTTACATACCATGAATTATTATTCTATGCCTTAATCATGTTTAGTATGTTAGCCCTTACCTAGTAGAATGTTTCTCTTAGCTTTTATAGTATTGTGTAATGACATAGGCACGCATCAGTGCTGATATCAGGGGCCTGATATGAAATCAGAAACCCCTGATCGGTCAGCAGACCGATCAGGGAGTCTCTGATCGGTCGGCATGAACAGAACTTTCTGTTCGTTCCCTGATCGATCCGTGGATCGATCAGGAGCTGGGTCGCGAAAAAAAGAAAAATGGCTCACCGATCGGTCAGCAGACCGATCAGTAAGCCACTGATCGGTCTTATTGACCGATCAGGGACCAGCTGGATCGATCGGCAGACCGATCCAGCAGCGTACAGAATTGCAGTGTAGTTTGTGGATCGGTCGGTTGAACGATCCGAAGTTTCCTACCGTGCCAGTATTAGTAGATCGGTCTGTGGATCGATCCGAAGTTTATTATCAGTTGTAAACACCTCCCCTAGCATGTGTACAACTCCTAGGTACACCCAGAACACTAAGTTAAACTTTACAGCATTTAGTTCAGTAAAATTTTAAATTAGCCAGTTTTCATTCCGCATTAATAGTCCAGCACAGCATAACTGTAGCGACCGGCCTCGCAGCCTAGCTAGTAGGAGGCGGGTCGTTACAGAGTGGTATCAGAGCAGTGTTCCATACTTCCTACACACACATCAGCATTGAACCTACAGCTTCCAAGTAAGAATACCTCTACTTTATTTATGCTTTCTGTTTCCTTGTTATAGATCATGTTTATAGATAAACTGCTGCATGATAGTATGTGATAGTATATAACATGATAACGATAGTTATACAATTATGATTGTAATAGTTATTCATGTTCTGTCCTCTATGTCTTTAGCAATGGCACGAGGACGCCCAGCTAGAAGGGCACTAGCTACTGAGCCCCAGCAAGAGGCAGGCAGTTCAGTTACAGCAGCAGCTAGTTGAACAGCGACAGGAAATAGCCACCTTAAAGGCCAATCAGCAGAGTACCCCCACAGTCACCCCGAAACCGAACCTGACGACTCCAGAAGTCTTAGAGGTTCCACCATCCCAGCCTACAGCGCCAGCGCCAGCGCCAGCACCAGTACCGAAAGGAAGCCTATCTGATCCAGTGGCAGCGAGTCAAGCCAGAGAACTTCTCAAGCACTAGTGAACCATGGGATGCACAAGCCTGATTCAAAACATTGGAGAGCACGATGGAGCTTCTGGACTGGCCAGAACACGAGAAGGTGAAGTGTGCCTCCTTCTGCCTGACAGGAGACGCACGCATGTGGTGGGAAAGAATCAGAACGAAGCGCCCAGTGAACCAGATGTCATGGGCTGACTTCGAGAAGGAATTCTTCGAGGAGTTCTTTCACATACGGGTTACAAACCGCCACTACGACGAGTTCACTGAGTTTCGTCAGGGCAACCTTTCAGTTGAGGAAGCCGTGAAGAAATTCAACAGGTTGGCTCGTCTATGCCCAGAGCTAGTCAGCACAGAGAAGGAACGAATCCGGTTGATGCTCAAGATGCTGAGGCCAGAGATAGTAGTGAACGTGGCTGGTGGCATACATAGGCCACAAACCACAGAGGAGTTAGTGAGCAGTGCCTTGACCACAGAGCATTACCAGAACAGCATAAAGCAGCAGAAGCAAGTCTCCTCAGAGTCCAAAGGCCAAGGAAACTCTCACACTCAAAAACAGCAAGGCCACAGCTCTAACTGGAAAGGGAACTCCAATAGCAAGCGCAAATCAGGGAGTGACCCAAAAGGAGGACCATCTAGCAAGCGACCCAGTTATCCAAAGTGGAAATTCCACCCAGGGGTTTGTCGCAAGGGCACACGAGGATGCTTGAATGTGGACAAGAAGGGCACATGGCAAAGCAGTGTCCGAACAAGACCGGTCTTCCTCACCACACAGATTTAGTACGCAGCCAGCCACCGCTTATATCGATGCAGCCGCCTAGAAGGTCCACTTATCGCCAGTAGGCATTAGAAGCCCTCCACGATGGCGAACGCGAGGATCTACTCACTCACCGGAGAGGACGAGCTAATGCCTCGACAGTTGTCACAGTCGATTAGCATTTTACAAGATAGTGCTATCTTGTAAATTTGATCGGGCAACCCATTCATATATAGCCGTGTTGTTCTCAAAATTAGAAATACCCTCGAGGTACTCTGGTCAGCTGACTACCTTCGAGAGATCATGGCATCCACGACTGGCTCAGCAGTGCCGGTAATTATAGCAGACAGAGAGCTCTTTTGTGATCTGATAGTGCTAGAGATGACCGACTATGACGTTATCTTTGGAATGGACTTTCTGATCAGATACGGTGCTACCATAGAGTGCCGTAAACAGAAAGTCATCTTCCAACCTGAAGCGGCAGTGCAATTTGAATACAGCGGGGAACCAAAGAGAAAGGCCAAGAAGTTTCTCTCAGCTATGAAAGCACAGAAGCTACTGGATTCAGGATGTACAGGATTCCTAGCACACGTAGTCAACGCCAGCCAGGACAAGAACCAACAGCTAGCAGAGGTTCGAGTCGTATGTGACTACCCAGCAGTCTTTCCTGAAGAGTTACCAGGCTTAGCACCAGACAGGGAGATTGACTTTGAGATAGAGCTCATTCCCGGTACAAACCCTATCTCCAAAGCGCCTTATCGCATGGCTCCAGCAGAACTGAAGGAACTTCAGGAGCAACTACAGGAGCTGCTTGACAAGGGTTTCATACGCCCGAGTCATTCACCATGGGGAGCGCCTGTATTGTTCGTGAAGAAGAAGGATGGAAGCATGCGACTGTGCATAGACTACATATCACTGAACCAAGTCACGATCAAGAACAGGTATCCCCTTCCCAGAATTGATGATCTGTTCGATCAGCTAAAGGGAGCAGCAGTGTTCTCTAAGATAGATCTCAGATCAGGTTATCATCAGGTAAAAGTTAAAGAAGGGGATATATCCAAGACAGCATTCAGAACCAGATACGGACACTACGAGTTCGTAGTCATGCCCTTTGGCGTGACCAATGCTCCAGCTACATTCATGGATCTCATGAACAGAGTATTCAGGGAGTATTTAGATAAGTTTGTTATTGTGTTTATCGATGACATTCTTATCTACTGAGAACTCAGAAGAACACTCGAGCACCAAACTAGTATTGCAGATCATTCAGTAGAACCGCCTATACGCCAAGTTCATGAAATGTGAATTTTGGCTAGATCGTGTCCTTCCCGGGTCACATCATCTCAAAGGATAGTATTATGGTTGATCCCAGCAAGATAGAAGTAAGTAACTGGAAGAGACCTAAGAACGCCAACGAAATCAGGAGCTCGGGATTAGCATATTACATAAAGTTTGTAGAGGACTTCTCCAGATAGCCTCCCCACTGACAGCTCTTAGAAAGAAGGAAATTTCAAAGGATGAGGAAAGGAATATCAAAAAGGAGATTGACCGGTGCTCCCATTTTGGCTCTACCGACAACACCAACAGCTTTGACATCTATAGTGATGCCTCTAAGTTGGGACTAGGAGCAGTACTGATACCAAGGTGATCGCCTACGCCTCCAGACAACTCAAGGATTATGAGAAGAATTACCCTACTCATGACCTTGAGCTTGCAGCAGTAGTGTTCGCTCTCAAAATTTGGAGACATTACTTATATGGAGCTCAATGCAGAGTGTATACAGATCATCAGAGTCTGAAGTACTTCTTCACTCAGAAGGATCTGAACATGCGACAGCGCAGATGGCTTGAGCTGGTCAAAGACTACGATATAGACATCCTCTACCATCCAGGGAAAGCCAATAAGGTAGCCGACGCACTTAGCAGAAAATCCAGTGCTACCTTATTATCTCTTACAGCCATGTCACCGCCCCTACAGAAGGAGATCGTAGATTTCGGTCTCGAACTCATCGTGGGACAGCTCTCTACTATGACCTTAGAGTCTACCTTGCTTGGTGATATTCAGTCAGCTCAGGAGCAGGACCCTGAAATTCAGAAAATCAAGCAAGGGCTAGCAGAATCAGAAAGTAGAGAATTCAGAGTGTCCGATAGCGGGGTATTGTATTTTGGTGACAGACTCTGTGTTCCAGATCAGGAGGAGCTACGGAGACAGATTTTAGATGAGGCTCACAAGACTCCCTATGCGATGCATCCAAGTTCCACCAAAATGTATCAAGACCTGAAGAACCATTTTTGGTGGCCCGGGATGAAGCGAGACATCGCCAGATATGTTAGCATCTGCCTCACCTGTCAGAGGGTCAAGGCAGAACATCAGCGACCAGGAGGAGTCCTGCAGCCTATACAGATTCCAGAATGGAAGTGGGAGGATATCTCTATGGATTTCATAGTGGGACTGCCCAGAACCACGAATGGTTTTGACGCCATCTGGGTAATAGTCGACAAGTTGACTAAATCAGCCCACTTCTTAGCTATCAAGATATCCTACTCCATGGAGAAGCTAGCTCAGTTGTATCTCAGGAGATCGTCAGACTACATGGAGTCCCACGAACCATCATTTCAGATAGAGACAGCAGATTCACATCACACTTCTGGGAGTGTGTACAGTCAGCGTTGGGCACTAAGTTAAAGTTCAGCACAGCATTCCATCCTCAGACAGATGGTCAGACGGAGCGAGTGAATCAGGTACTCGAAGATATGCTCCGAGCGTGTGCCCTGGACTTCAAGGGAAGTTGGTGCAAATATCTGAGCTTAGCAGAATTTGCATACAACAACAGCTATCAGGCCACTATCGGCATGACACCTTACGAGGCTCTCTATGGGCAGAGGTGTAGATTTCCAATCTGCTGGTATGAGAGTGGTGAATAGAAAGAACTAGAACTTCAGACAGATCTAGTAGCAGATACCACAGCAGCTATACAGCAGATCCGCCAGAGGATAGAGACATCTCAGAGCCGCTAGAAAAGCTATCTGATACACGGCGCAGACCCTTAGAGTTTTCAGTCGGGGATACAGTGTTCCTCATAGTAGCTCCCATGAAGGGAGTGATGCGTTTTGGGAAGAAGGACAAACTTAGTCCCAGATATGTGGGACCATACCTTATCAGCAGAAGTGTAACGCCCGCCCTCCTGCTAACCCTAAGGGACGGGGCTACAATACTCTATGTACATATTACAGCGGAAGACTTAAAATAATTTTTCTTAGATTAATAAAACTTTTCTTTTGTTTTCATATCCGAACTACACTAATATGGTTTCCATAACATGATAACAAGATAAATAGAACATAACATCAAGTCACCCATTTAGTACTACAATTTATGAAACCAAAGCGTAATTCTTAAAAGTTCTTAAAGCAGGTTCTTATTTGGTTGCCTAGCCACAGCCACACACATCTCCTTGCCTCTCCTGCTGCTCCTTTAGCTCATCCAGCTTTTTCCTTTATCTGTGGTACAAGGAAAGTAAGCTATGAGCACTCATGGCTCAGTAAGTTCCTTTCCTACTCACTAAAACCAAAAAAAATCATCACATGATCAAAGAATATCTCAACATAACATGATCTCAACTAGTCATGGCATAACATATCATACTCTTTAAACATATCATGCAACATAACAAAATCATAACTAGTCATGGCATATCATCTCTTAGAGAATAGCATGATACATAACATAATCATATCTAATCATGGCATATCATAGCATCATCATAAGGTAGCATGGCATATCAAGCATAGCATGAAACATAACATAATCATATCTAATCATGGCATATCATAAATCAAAGCATCATCACAACATGATCATAAGGTATATGCAATATGATTTTGAAAACATGTATCCGAAAAACATGTGTATGTGTCATGATCTTTAAAACCATTTCTTCTTACATATATACTTGAACATAATCTCAACTTAAAGGGGATCCCGGCTATGTACCACTTACATATTGTGCGCAACCTATGTAGGTCCAAGGTAGCAAGTCTTGAACCCTACAAGGCAAACATACTAGGCCCGAGTCTTACTCCATCGACCTAGGGGCACTTAGGAGCCCATCCCTAACGAGGCCCGAGTCTTATTCCATCGACCCCGGGGCGCTTATGGAGCCCACCCTTGGTACAAGCCACATAAAGTAAAGTACATGTCATACTTATACATATCATACATCATAAAAGCATGCATCACTTAGGCACACATCATATCATAAAAGTATGCATCACTTAGGCATACATCATGTCATAAAGGTATGCATCACTTAGGCATCCATCATATCATAAAAGTATGCATCATTTAGGCATACATCATGTCATAAAGATATGCATCACTTAGGCATACATCATATCATAATATTATGCATCACTTAGGCATAGATCATAAAAAAAACATGCATATCTTAAGCATAAAACATATCATCAAGCATGCATATTTCTATCCACATAGCATATCATGAAAGTATGCATATTCTAAGCACATCACATATCATCAAAGCATGCATATTTCTAAGCACATATCATATCATGGAAAGTATAAATCACAAGCATACATGTTTAAGCATAAGGGTGTATCATGTGATTATACTAACATAAGAAACATGGTAACATAGTTAACTTGGGTTCTAAGCTTCCTAATCCCTTGGGTTCTTATCATGGCCGAACCCCCTTAGATCTCAATTTAGGTAAAAACAACCTCCAAGCATGTGGAACCTAAACTATCATCACATCAATTTCATAGGAGCATTATAAGCATGATTAACTTGGTTTCTAAGTTCTCCAAGTCCCTAAACTCATGTGGCCGAACCCTATCAGGTGTGAAACAAGGTCTCAAATGTCATGAAAGCATGGAAACCTTAAACCATATTATAGCATTTTTTTTCCAAGTAACATAGTAAGCACATTTGAGCTAGTTACTAAGTTCTTCAAGCCCTTAACATATGTCATGACCAAACTTTTAACAAGTATTCCTTAGGGCTAAAAACAAGTATACAAGCATGTGAACTTGAACTAACATCATGTATAAATTCATAATAAGACATCATACAATAGGTATGGCCGAAGCTTACCCTAGCCTCATTTAGGTCACTAAATAACATATAACATGAGAACTTTGGTTTTCTACTTATCATATTTCATGTAGAGTGACATAAGCATATTTAATTTTTGTTCTAGGGTTTCTAGGGCATCTATCCCTTCATGGCCGAAACCTACAATGGTCCATTTAAGTCATGGAAAAATTATACAAGCATGTGACACAATCAACATATTATCATATTTCCATAAGAAGCATTTTTAACACCATTGGTTTCAATTCTAAGGCTTCTAGGTCTTTTAAACCCTACTTGACCGAGACTCATCAGTGTATAAACTTTCTTCAAATAGCCTAAAAGCATAAGAAGTCTTACAAGTTTCATAGCATATATAAAGACAAGCATAATAAACATACATGTGAATTGTGTCTTAGGCTTCCTAGGTTTCTTTCCCTTTTTCTTTTATTTTTCCTCATGGCCGAAACCTACCAATCCCTAAACTAGGTTTTAAGTGGCCTAAAGCATGGAAAACCTAAGTAAGTTTCATGGTAAAAATTACTAAGAACATCATATACAAAGTTGGTTCATAAACAAGCTAGGACCCTTGTGATCTTACATGTCATATATCATGTAACTAAATTTTCTATACTCTAATTAAGCATAAGAGCATCAAACAACTTCCATATCATAATATTACAGAGGTCTTGAGCTTGTTAAAATTTGTTTAAGCTTTTCTAAGCTATCCATCTTATCATGGCCGAAAATCTAAAATAAGAGTTCATGAATTTCTAGCAATATTCAACATGCAATTCTTTAAGAGAACTCTATATTCTATCATACAAACATGGTTGCTTAAATTTAAAGGTCTTCCTAACCCTAAGCCCTTTTCTTGTCCGAAACATATGAGTGGATTTCTTTTGGTTCCAAGTAACTTTCAAGCAAGAAAACCAATAAAAGGCCCTTAGTAGTTCATGGGGGAAATCTTGTACTAGTTTGGTTAAACAATGATTTCTCCAACCTTTTGAAAATATTTTTGGCCAAAATTCTAGGGTTAGGTACTCCTCTGATCAAGCATCATATAGGTATAAAAACATGAAGGAAAAACCTTCCTACATAGCATAGAAAAATATCATGAAATGAGGACTTGTTTAAACCTTCCTAGATTTGAAAACTCTTCTTTGGCCGAATTTTCTTAAATTCTTTTCTAGGTTTTCTAATCCTCATAAAATCCAAAAATCACATACAAAGCCTTGTACCACAGGTGAGGGGAAGCTTACATCCTTTTCGCTTGTGGATCTAAGGTGTGGTGATGGAAGAAGTAGCCTCTTCTTCTAGTTCCTTTCCCTTGATTCCCTTGCTAAGTCCTCCTTGTATCTTAGGCTTTCTTAGGAGAAAACCTTGGCTTGGGGCCGAAGATGGAGGAGAGGGAAGTGGTGTTCGGTGAGGGAGAGGGAGGATGAGGAAATGAGAGAAAAATAACCTTCTCTTTTCTTGCTCCCTTTTATGTTAAGGGGGAAGAGGTAGCAAAATTGATTTTTGCTTTCCTTCTCCCTTAACCCATTTTCTATTTTTCTTTTATTTATTTTATTTTCTAATTTATTCTCACCATTCATGATGAAATAAGGGGGAATGAATCCCTTTAATTCCCTCTTAAATTTTTGGCAAAATTAAGAAAGAAAGAGGGAGAGAAAGAAGGAAGGCAAGTTGCCTTTCTCTTGCTCTTTTCTTGTTTTCTTTTGGCTAACTTTTACTCTCACCCTTATCATGAGTTTCCCTCCTTTGCTATCAATATCTTCTCTCTATCCCAATTGGTTTCTACTAATTAATCCTATGAATTATAATATAAGAGGTTCAAGGTTCAATCCTTGACCTCCTCTTCTCTTGTTTCATTTTATTTCTTTTTTACTTTAACCCACTTCTTATTATTTTTCTAAGGCAAAAATCCTACATTCATATGCTTATCTTAAAAGTTTAGTGGGTGTTACAAGAAGAGTGGGCAAGGTAGCATATGAGCTAGAGCTACCCCAGGAAATGTCAGCTGTCCACAACGTATTTCATGTCTCTATGCTGAAGAAGCATACCCCAGATGCCACCCAGGTGATTGAGCCCCAGTCGGTACAGATCCGCGAAGACCTCAGCTATGATAGTCGGCCTATTCAGATAATAGACCGAGCAATTAAGAAATTGCGGAACAAGGATGTACCATTAGTCAAAGTCATTTGGCACAGTCACACAGCAGAAGAGGCAACTTGGGAGACAGAAGCCAGCATGAGACAGAAGTACCCAGAATTATTCTAAGTTCGAGGACGAACTTTTTATAAGGTATGGGGGATTGTAACGCCCAAAAATTCTCAAAACTATTTTAGGAATATTCTATGATTTTTCTGGAATTATTAGATATTTTTCCGGAATTTTCCGAGTAGCGGAAGTAGCAAAAATTATTAGAAAAGTAAAATGGCTTAAGCGGGAATCGAACCCGGGACCTCTCGGGTCCGCTAAACCTTTAGTTAGCCTTAGTAACCGGTGAACCCAGCAGGGTCGTGCTGAAAGGAAAGGGAATCAATTATATTTATAATTTGTTTGGCCGAATTAATTACTTAGTATAAATAGGAAATTTAAGTTGGGGTTTGGTTTATTTTAGAGTTTGGTTCGGCAACTTTCTTCTCCTCACCCTAACTCACGCCGACCCCCTCTCCCCTCTCCTCTCGGCGCCACAACAAGGGAAGAACTAGGTTCCATCCCTAGGGTCCCAAGGTCAATTTCCGACGACGATTTCAGCACAAGGACGTTCCCCACCACGAGTAGAGCATGTGGACACGAGCGAATCGTCGAGAAGTCGTCTCCACCGGAATTTCTAACGATTAGATTTGTAAGAAATCTAGCACACAAGGTAAGAAACCCCTCACCTGCAGTATAAGTAGCTATCGCGTGTTTTCTTTTATGCATTAGATTAGTTTTATTGAATTTTGTCAGCATATAGTGTGTATTTTAACTCTTCTCACAGATTTAGGGATTAGTGAGCATCTCTAGATGGGCCGAGCATGTGTATCCTCTGTAGATAGGGGTTTAGACGCTGCTGGGTGCCTAGAGGTGGTCTCCCTGATCGCGAGGAGAGTTAGAGAGCGCCAAATGCTCGACAAAATGCCTAGCACAGCCTTATGATACAGTGGGCATTTAGTTAAATGCCATAGAACATGTTAATTAGCATGATCAGTTTTTATTTCAGCTTTTACGAGACTAGATGTCCAAATGGGTGGGCTCCCACAGTCGCCTCTAGGTTCAGACAACCTAGTTCTAGGTTCAGATAACCTAGATTCAGCAAAATAGTATTAGCTATTTCAGTATTTTACTTTTCAGTGGCACTGTACTAGATTAGATATCCATTGGGTTGGGCTCCCATAGTCGTCCCTAGGTTTAGCTAACCTAGTAAACCCTACTAGATTCGGAACTTGCAATCCCGGGTCTAGTTAGGGATGCGCGCACAGCAAGTACAGTTGCCAGGGCCCATCAGCAGCATGTTTAGTATTTTCACTTACTATATGTATATGGTTTTCAACCTTTCACAAATTAGTTCGTGAATTCAGTACAGTCCTAGCAGTAGCTCAGTTTTTAGTATCAGCTTAGTTCTTCATTGATACCATGTGATTGATATCATGTTCAGCTTTAGATATGCCATGATTGTATGCTTATATGCCATGCCATGTTTAGTTTATTCAGTATACTTAGCATATCCTTTCAAACAGCATGATTTAAAATCATATTTGCATCATATGCATGTTTTAGTGAGGTAGATGGTTTCTTACTAAGCTTTTTAGCTTACAGATACTATTTTCCTTATACTGCAGATACAGGTAAAAGGAAAATGGACTAGTAGTGGAGGCTGGAGGTCAATGCAGATCAAGATGTGTGTGGAAGGAACTGGAATAAAGATCCTAGGGATCTAGTTTTATTTTATTATGCATTAGAACGTGTTCAGTATGCATTAGTACTTATAGCAAGCGTTATCTTATGTTTCTGTTAGTTAGTAAGAGAACAGTTTAAAACCTTGTTAGTTTTGGTTTCCATATGCTTACATACCATGAATTAGTATTCTATGCCTTAATCATGTTTAGTATGTTAGCCCTTACCTAGTAGAATGTTTCTCTTAGCTTTTATAGTGTTGTGTAATGACTTAGGCACGATCGCGTCGATATCGTGGGCCCGACACGAATCGAACTCGACGGCCGCCAGATCGATCAGAGTCTCCGATCGGCCCAGACCCATCGGACCTGGTTTCTGCGAACAGAAGCTCTCTGTTCGTTCCCTGATCGATCCGTGGATCGATCAGGAGCTGGGTCGCGGAAAAATGGCACACTGATCTGTCAGCAGATCGATCAGTAAGCCACTGATCGGTCTCATTGACCGATCAGGGACCAGCTGGATCGGTCGGCAGACCGATCCAGCAGCGTACAAGATTGTAGTGTAGTTTGTGGATCGGTCGGTTGAACGATCCAGAGTTTCCTACCGTGCCAGTATTAGTAGATCGGTCTGTGGATCGATCCGAAGTTTATTATCAGTTGAAAACACCTCCCCTAGCATGTGTACAACTTCTAGGTACACCCAGAACACTAAGTTAAACTTTATAGCATTTAGTTCAGTAAAATTTTAAATTAGCCAGTTTTCATTCCGCATTAATAGTCCAGCACAGCATAATGTAGCGAATGGCCTCGCAGCCTAGCTAGTAGGAGGCAGGTCGTTACAACTACGGTCCAATGGGTGGGATCCCTCAGTTGCCCCTAGGTTCAGATAACCTAGCTCTAGGTTGAGATAACTTAGTAAGAGCAAGACAAGATAAATCAGCTTATGAATCAGTATTTTACTTTTAGTAATGATACTATGCTGGACTCTTAGTTGTCCTTGGGCTGGGCTCCCATAGTCGTCCCTAGGTTAAGATAACCTAGTAAATCCTACTAGATTCGGGACTAGCTACCTCGGGTCTAGTCAGGGATGCGCGCATAGCAAGTACAGTTGTCGGGCCCAACAGCAGCATGATTAGTATTTTTATCTATTATGAAAAATAGTTTTCAAAACTTCACAACTCAGTTATGTGGTTACAATTCAGGTTTAGCATTAGCCTAGCATTAGTTTAGCTTAGTTCATGTATCCGTTTAGTTTTCCTTAGTGATACAACAAGATAGTTCTATGATCAGTATTTGATTGCTATGACTCATATATTAGTATGCCATGTTTTAGCATTTCTAGTATGAATATCAGCATGTGTTTCAAATAACATCTTTTAAAAGCATGATTTCATCGAATGCATGTTTTGTGAGGTAAATGGTTCTTACTAAGCTCCCAAGCTTATAGTTTCCTTTTTCCTTATACTGCAGATACAGGTCAAGGGAAGATGGATTAGCGGAGGCTGGAGGTCAATGTGTCAAGATGTGTATGTGAAGGAACTTGGAATAAAGACTCTTAGGGAAGTTTAAAGAATTAGAACTTTTTATATTCTTATTATTCCGCACCTTTAGAATGTTTAATTGTCATGAATTGTGAAAGTATGCACCATGCTATGCCTAGACTACTAGTTACTTTGATATCAGTTAATAAACCATGAACAATGACAGTAATGGCATGTCTAGGAATCTTATGATGTTTTAAGTTGATACATTTGTATTGTATATGGATTAGTGGTGGAATGCAGCAGAAATTGTAGAAATCAGAGCTCCAATCGATCAGTCGATCGATTGGAGGGTCCTCAATCGATCAGCCGATCGATTGGGGAGTGATTTTCTGCGTACAGAGAGCTGATGAATTGATGAGCTGATCGATTGGCCATGGATCGATCAGCCGATCGATCAGGGAATAAATTTCGCGAACAGAGAGCTGTTGAATCGATCAGCTGATCGATTGGTCCAGGCTGGATCTGTAAGATATCGCACAATAAATAATAAATGTTATTGGACGAAAAATCTTATTGGATTTTTCACGAATTTTTAGAAATTTTTCGAGAATTAAACGTAGTCTGTATGACCCGTTTTGAGGGGATGAATTCGGGGTACAGTAAAAGTTTATTTGGAATACCCCTTAAATAGGAGTTGATTGAGAAATAAAACTTAGAGGTTAATTAACTTAACCTATGTTTTAATTCTTAAAATTCCAATTCTTTCTCCCCATTATCGCCGAAGCCTCTTTCTTCCCCGACAACTCCTCTACCCGACCCTTCTCCGGCGATTTTTCGCCTCGCCGACACCGAGCTCGTGATCGCCGACCATTAGACATTGACATCGACGAAGGGCTTCCTCTTCCCCGATCCCGAGTCTTCTTCCTTCCTCCCTTTCTCTCGCGCGAGCAGACGACCCAATGGTGACGGAGAGACTTCTTCCACCCCGATCTCGTCGTCACGTGTCGTAGGAGGGAAGGCGTCGCCGGATCTCGACAGTACCGATCATCTCCAACTGAATAGGCGTCTCAGTGGCTGTTTCTTGCCTGCGATCGACGGCGATCCAGCGGAGCTAGGGCATGGCAGGGTCCCGGCCGATTGAGCCTCTTTCGATTCTCCTCTTCGATCTACTCACTGGAGGGAGAACCATATCAACACTAGTTGGAATGGATCGTGTGACACCATTAGAGGCGACTGATTGAGGATGGAGGATGCTTCAGATCAATCTAGCGAAAGATCTTCCTTGAGCAAATCTTGACCTTCTTCCTCCTTGTGGTTGATTGGAGTTTCGGCTGAAGAATTAAGGTTCTTTTAAGGTAAGGTTAGATCTGTTTGTTACTAGTTCAACAATTCTTTGTTGTACAAAACTAGTTTTGGATTGTTTTGGAAGGATAGGTGTGTGTGTGCCTTTGTAGCTTATGGACAGGGAATCATAGTGGTGAGCTGCTGTATTGCTACTAAAATCTCACGGTAGGTGATTTCTAGTGAGGTATTTCTACTATTTTCATTAGTATATGCTAGGTTAGGTGGCCTAATGGATTGTAGGGTTTTGTTATTCCTGCTTAGATTGATTAGTGAGAATTAAGGAAACAATTAAGATGTGAATTGGTAAGGATTTGTATCGTATTATGTTGGAGATTGCATGATTTGTGGTTGTTTGGATAAATTGTGATTAGTGGGTTTAGAAGGATTTATGATGAGTTTCGATTAGTGTTCGATTGATGATGACTTGTGTGAATTGGATTTAAGATGTGTTAATTGTGAGATAGGATTGATTCATTTGTGTGCTTGGAGATTAGTGTGCATTTTGTTGATGAATTGGTTGTTGATGATAATGTTAGGTTGTTGTGGATTTATGATGGAGATTTAATTTTATGATAGGTTATTGTGGGTGGATATCATTATGTGGTGGATTGGTATTTACGAGATGGATTTGTTATTGGAGTTAAATAATGTGTTGATTTGGAGGATTAGTCAGAGATCAGTGTTGATTGGAGTGATCCTATTGGGTTAGGGATTTTATTTAGCTATTTAATTCATGTGAATTTAGCTAAATAAAATATGCATATATTGATTTATGCAGTACTTTGATATGGGATGATCATCATGACGTAGGATTTATTCTGGACATGGTCGACAGACTAAGGCGGGTATTTCTTCCTTTGCCTCTATATAGATTTTCTTGTACTTAGTGCATGGTTATTATTCGATGAATTAGGCTACTTTATCTTATATCATGATCGATTGCGGTTTTTCCTGCATGATACTTATGCTTGACCCTTGTGATGATCTATTTAATTCATACACAGTCTTCACTCTTGATATCTACTCTGTTGTGATTACACGTGTAGAGTATGTCTTATAGGGATTGTCGGGTTGTTGGTATTACCATACTGATTGGGTATATGATGTGGACTTTACATAGGTGGGTATGTGTTATAGGAGTCATCTTGTTGACCGTGCATTTACATGTGGTGTGTACATACGTATTTGTCATGTACTTTTGGAGGAGTTGTGTTGATTGTATGTTTGGAGTATATACACATGTCCGTTGTGTTTTTATTGGAGGATACATGTTGATTGTACTTATATTTTTGTGTACATGTGTCTGGTAGGATTATTGGAGATTATTGGTTGATTATACATGTGTAGTAGGTACACATGTTTGGTGGGATACGTGGAGGTATCATGACGATTATACTCTTGTTGGAGGTATTTATGAGGTTTGGGGTTGTTGCATGGATGATGATTATATATATATATATGTATATCATGTTCATCATTCATTGCATCTGATGACCATTATCTCCCTTGTGGTTGAGAGAGTCATCAGTTGGTTTGGGAATAGCACCGCACACTCGGCCACTCATGGGTAGTGGTAGCTGGAGCAGTTGCTGCTAGTCCTGTCGTGCCACCCGGTCACGAGGTTTTTGTGAGATCCGGCGTTGTGAGCAGTCAGGGACCCTGATACTATGTAGCTAGATAGTTACTAGTGGACTGTCCGCCTCGACCACTATATAGTGGGCTGGAGGGTAGTACAGTCGTCACAGACCCAAGCCTCTCGACCATACAGGGGTCGTGGTATCTGGAGAGGTGGCGGGGGTGACCATGGAGCATGCATGCACTTTTGCATATGATGCGCGGTGCATCTGGGGGTTATATTTGCATACATGCCTAGTAGATACTAGTTGCATGTGATTGTCGTTGTTGCACTTGTTTGAGATATGATTGTTGCATTTGGTTGCCATGCTGCATACATGTCATTTATTTTACATGTATATGCAGTTGTATTTATATTGCACAGGTGTCATGGGTACGTCTGTTGCAGATCCGGTGAGTTTACTGATCATTGTACCATGTGTCGATTCTAGATTGGGTATGTATCTGTCATTATGTTAGTTGTGGTTTGTTACAGTTTATATGTCAGGTTATTATGTCAGTTATGTTTAGGTGCATGGATTATGATAGTATGATCATGTTCTTTATTCCCTACTGAGACTGTATACTTGTGATCTCCATATTTTATTGTAGACCGTGCACTGTCTTTTCTGTTACCTGCTGAGTTACCTATACTCACCACCACGTGTATACATTTATGTTTTCAGGTAGCTTGAAGATGGTTGGTGTCGCTTGGAGTATCCTGTCTGCCGAGTCCTACGTCACATCCGAAGACCGTGCTTGTTTTCTTTTGTATATTCTTTTCTTATTTTTGGCATTGTATTTGTGTATAGCCATGTGACTATCTTATGGTTTTGGTGTTGTATTTGTGTTTAAGCCGTGCCGGCATGCATTGTATTTATTTGTGTTGTGTGGGCTTTCCTTCATTTTTCCGCTGTGTTTTAGTACAGCCGTGTGAGCTGTTTTATATATAACTGCGTGGTTGTGATTGTTTCATTCCAGCCGAGTGAGCTGTTATTATAACTGCGTGGTTGTGTATATAAATATTCCAGCCGCATGTGGATGATGTATTTTGCTTGTATGGATGCTTAAGATTGTCACCTGTACAGGGGAGATGCTGCCGGACTTTTGTCTGGCAGAGACTCCTTTGGGGGCGTGACAATTTTTGGTATCAGAGCAGGTTTACGATACTTGATATGCATTTTGGATTTTCGAGATTTATCTGATACCAGTTTTTGGTATCAGAGTAGGTACGATGCCTATTATTCGTGTTTTGGATTTCGTGATTCAGTTTTGTTGATGTGACTTTTTGGGTTTTGGGACCAGGCAGTTGCAGGACATCTCCAGGCTTTTGGAGGTATGTTTGCATGTTGTTATCTTGCATTTTGTTAGTATATATGCATGGTTGTTCTGATCGTTATGACATGTGTTAGTGTTCTCTTGTTAGTACTTGCCTAGGTGATTGTAGCATACATGTCATGTGTTGGGTCAATCACTGATCACGGTTGACCTACTGGAGATCAAGGATTACAGTCTCAGGGGATTCATCATATCATACTACCTGTAGTTTATTGTTTATTACTACTAGTTGGTTGAGAGTTAGAGTCGCATACCAATCTCGGTTATCATTAATTGTGTAGTGGATGATATTTGTATACCCATGTTGACTCAGTTAGTAGAGTGCCGGTTTACTCCTGTTGAGGATTGATTTACTTGGTTGACTTGTATAGTTATGGTTTGACTTATTACCCTTGTTGACTTGGATAGTTGAGGATTGCCTTAGTTGGTTTTGTTAGTGGCGTACTGTTTTACTCTTGTTGGATTAGACAGTAGTTGACCGATTTATTTTATTGGTCCGACCAGTAGGGGATTGACTTACTCTATTTTTAGAGATTCCTATCTTTGGGATGTTTCATACTTGGTTAGATATTTTGACTTGTACCGGTGTAGAAAGGACTGAGTTAACCGTATACCATTATCGGCTTGGTCAGCTTTTAGAGGATTGTCGTATCCTATTCCATGGGGACTTTGACCATGGACTGTTTGTACCTGATAGGATGACTTAGAAGGTACATTCGGATAGGATACCTCCACTGATGTGGAGATGTGTAAAGCTACCTGCTTAACACTTATGAGATATAACCGTTACTAGGGTGTATGAGTTGGAGAGTACTTTCGGACATATGATGTGTTCTGGCGAGAGAGAGTTGAATTTAGTTGCTTAACCTTTACATGACCCGGTACCACGTGAAGGAAGAAGCAGAGAATGTTTTTTTTTGGAGATCAAGTCATCACTTAGTGATTTCTTTGAGGTGTTTGGAGAGAGAGTAGGTCTCTTCTTCCTTCGGTAGCATATTGGTTTATAAGGCGATGATTAATCGACTCGCCTAACGTTGTTCCATGGGAGATCCTGACTCATGGATTGATCGGATATGATTAGATATCCTTGATGTACTTAGTGATATGTAGCCCGCAATGGTGCGGAGGAAATGATATTAGTTGAGTAATACCTAGGAGTTCGGATCATAACTAGGTATGCTTTCAGATGATGATCTTTGAGGGGTAGAGCGTCGATTGACAGATATTTTGATCAGTTGTTTAGTTGTAGCGTTCCTTTATCTTTGTGTTCATTGCTCAATAGTGGAGGTTGCTGAGCCTCAGGGTGGAGCAATCACAGTATGATGGGGTACAAGACAATGGTTAGACGACTCAACTAACATTGTCTTTATCAGATGGCTTAAGACCTTGACCACAGGATCATTTTACCAGATCTTGTAGTCTATATCTCATATTAGAGGGTTTGACCTTTTATCGGTATTTGTCGAGGGACATTTATAAATGAGGGTTGTGGAGATATCTTCTGGATGGATAGACTCTTAGTCGGTAGGTGTTGTGGGTTGGATGCTTTCGTTTTTCTTTATCATTGTTTGGGAGACTATTTGGTATGATTGATTGATGTTGAGGATGATTTGTGATTAGTGGTCATTGTGAGATCAGGTGGTGATATGTTATTTTTTGATGATGTATTGGTGGATATTTGGTTTGATGATTTATTAGTTGGTAATTGATGTTGATAGTGACATGAGAAGTAGCACATGTGTGATATATATGGAGTTGGTGATTTATAGTTGGTGATCCGCTCACAGGCTTGTTGTTGGGGATCTTACGGTTGAGTGAGTCTATTGTACGGATATTATGAGTCATTGGATTTATCATTTAGGCATACCGTGCCCTAGATGTTTTTAAGGACTTGATGTATTTGGTATTCCTAGGGAGTTGGATTAGATTTCATTATCTTCATTGATGATGTTGTGATCTATTCCCGATCTGATGTGGATTACGTACACTATCTTCTTATAGTTTTAGAGATGTTTTGACGGGAACATCTATATGTGAAGTTAGTAGTACGTATTATGATTGTCTTTTACGAGTTTTTGAGACACATTGTGTTTAGTAGAGGATATCTGTGGATCTACAGGAGATAGAGGTTGTTATCAGTTGGGAGTAGTTGTAGTTTATACGGAGACTCGTTGTTCCTTTAGTTTTGCTGGATATTTCCAGAGTTTGATTGAGGGTTTCCCCAGCATTATACAGTTGACCGGACTGTCTAGGAAGGGTATGGAATTTTCCTGGATAGACGCTTACGAGCTCAGTTTCAGGAGTTGAAACGAGAAGTTGTTAACTGCACTGTCTTAGTTGTACTTTCTAGTGTAGACGGATTTGTACTCTACACAGATGTATTGTATCTGGGAGTCGGTGCAGTTCCGATATAGCATGAGCGGAGTAGTCACGTGCCACTAGTTTGAATTTTCATGAAATGAGAATTTGATTTTTTTTTTTCTATGGGAGATCATGTGTGTTCCCGAGTCACTTCTTATCCGAGAGGAGTTACTGTAAGAAACACATTGATCCGGATTTGCAATACATTCGGGTGACAGCCGATGTATAGAGATTTGAAGTATTCTTATTGGTGGAAAGATATGAAGGAAGACATTGCGGATTTTATAGCTTGATGTCTAGTGTGTCAGCACGTGGAGGCTGAATATCAGAGACTAGCAGGATTGTCTCTGTTGATTCAGGTACTAGAGTGGAGTTGGGAGCATGTTTGATGGATTTTGTTGTAGGATTACCCAGGACATGGAGAGGATATGATGATTTGAGTAATCATTATTGGATGATAACTTGGCTCCCTAGCTGTCGATTTGTAAGGCGGATTCTTTTGGATTGAGTAGCAAAATTATACTCTAGAGAAATTATCGGACCTCGTGGTATATCTCTGAGTGTTATATTGGATGGAGATCCGCGATGTTTCATTTTGGTTTTCACCGAGATTACAGCAGACTTTGGATTAGGAGCTTCGCTTTAATATAGCTTTATATCCTCAGACTGATGGATATTTTGAGTGCCCTATACAGATGTTGGAGGATCGGATGATAGAGGATTTTGGATTTCAGAGGTAGTTGATTTATCCGTAGTGGGTTAGATAGTAGTGGGGAAGTAGCGGAAGCAGGATGAGCTCATAACCCACAGATTCATCTCTTGCGGTTAGAGATTTGACCATGATGTATAGTTATGATATATAGTTGGAGTGGTATATGAGTATGTTGTTTAGTTGTTACCCTTGGATGAGGATCCCTGAGTTGACCAGTAAATTTGGGGACCAAATTTTTATTAGTGGGGGAGAATGTAAGATATCACACAATAAATAATAAATGTTATTGGACGAAAAATCTTATTGGATTTTTCAGGAATTTCTAGAAATTTTTCGAGAATTAAACGGAGTCTGTATATCCCGTTTTGAGGGGATGGATTCGGGGTACAGTAAAAGTCTATTTGGAATATCCCTTAAATAGGAGTTGATTGAGAAATAAAACTTAGAGGTTAATTAACTTAACCTGTGTTTTAATTCTTAAAATTCCAATTCTTTCTCCCCATTATCGCCGAAGCCTCTTTCTTCCCCGACAACTCCTCTACCCGACCCTTCTCCGGCGATTTTTCGCCTCGCCGACGCCAAGCTCGCGATCGCCGGCCATTAGACATTGACATCGACGGAGGGCTTCCTCTTCCCCGATCCCGAGTCTTCTTCCTTCCTCCCTTTCTCTCGCGCGAGCAGACGACCCAATGGCGACGGAGAGACTTCTTCCACCCCGATCTCATCGTCATGGGTCGTAGGAGGGAAGGCGTCGCCGGATCTCGACAGTACCGATCATCTCCAACTGAATAGGCGTCTCGGTGGCTGTTTCTTGCGGGCGATCGACGGAGATCCAACGGAGCTAAGGCATGGCAGGGTCCCGGCCGATTGAGCCTCTTTCGATTCTCCTCTTCGATCTACTCACTGGAGGGAGAACCATATCATCACTAGTTGGAATGGATCGTGTGACACCATTAGAGGCGACTGATTGAGGAAGGAGGATGCTTCGGATCAATCTAGCAAAAGATCTTCCTTGAGAAAATCTTGACCTTCTTCCTCCTTGTGGTTGATTGGAGTTTCGGCTGAAGAATTAAGGTTCTTTTAAGGTAAGGTTAGATCTGTTTGTTACTAGTTCAACAATTCTTTGTTGTACAAAACTAGTTTTGGATTGTTTTGGAAGGATAGGTGTGTGTGTGCCTTTGTAGCTTATGGACAGGGAATCATAGTGGTGAGCTGCTGTATTGCTACTAAAATCTCACGGTAGGTGATTTCTAGTGAGGTATTTCTACTATTTTCATTAGTATATGCTAGGTTAGGTGGCCTAATGGATTGTAGGGTTTTGTTATTCCTGCTTAGATTGATTAGTGAGAATTAAGGAAACAATTAAGATGTGGATTGGTAAGGATTTGTATCGTATTATGTTGGAGATTGCATGATTTGTGGTTGTTTGGATAAATTGTGATTAGTGGGTTTAGAAGGATTTATGATGAGTTTGGATTAGTGTTTGATTGATGATGACTTGTGTGAATTGGATTTAAGATGTGTTAATTGTGAGATAGGATTGATTCATTTGTGTGCTTGGAGATTAGTGTGCATTTTGTTGATGAATTGGTTGTTGATGATAATGTTAGGTTGTTGTGGATTTATGATGGAGATTTAATTTTATGATAGGTTATTGTGGGTGGATATCATTATGTGGTGGATTGGTATTTACGAGATGGATTTGTTATTGGAGTTAAATAATGTGTTGATTTGGAGGATTAGTCAGAGATCAGTGTTGATTGGAGTGATCCTATTGGGTTAGGGATTTTATTTAGCTATTTAATTCATGTGAATTTAGCTAAATAAAATATGTATATATTGATTTATGCAGGACTTTGATATGGGATGATCATCATGACGTAGGATTTATTCTGGACATGGTCGACAGACTAAGGCGGGTATTTCTTCCTTTGCCTCTATATAGATTTTCTTGTACTTAGTGCATGGTTATTATTCGATGAATTAGGCTGCTTTATCTTATGCCATGATCGATTACGGTTTTTCCTGCATGATACTTATGCTTGACCCTTGTGATGATCTATTTAATTCATATACAGTCTTCACTCTTGATATCTACTCTGTTGTGATTACACGTGTAGAGTATGTCTTATAGGGATTGTCGGGTTGTTGGTTGTTACGCTCCGCAAGTGTACGGAAATGTCGCAAGTAATATAAAAGATTATCGTATCCACAGGGACTGGAATAAGCACTAGAAATGCCTCAATGCGAATTAGCTAAACAACTATCCAATTGTTTCAAATGCAAAGTGAAGGTAAACAATCTAATATTAAAGATCAACAAACAAGAGTTTAGTGTTTTGGGTTATGATAAGGGGAGATTCTAGGATTTCGATTTCTTTGTAAGATTTCTTGAATGTAAATGGTTCACCAATTCTTATCCCTCAATTGCCAACCACTTGTAGAAAGTTGTCGGTTCTCTCTTGCAATAGATAACTGGCTAAGGACTGAGAAATGTATCTAAATATGATCAATTAGACGTGAACCTACGTTGTCCTTACACAGAAGCGCACCTATTACTATGCCTTCCTCGGATATCAACATAGAAGCCCACAACTTATTAATCTATCAAGATACAAGAAACTAATCACAAGATCCATCCTACTCTCTTGAATATTCCTATTTCCTCTTCAAGATTATCTCTCAAACGTCCTTACACGGGCTTGCACCTGTCACGTGGATCTCTCGGATGATCGAGTGAGAGTTTATCTTTACTAAGTCCACAAGAAATCCAAACAATCAATCAAGAATGAGAATTAAGCACAAATCACCATTAATCATTCAAGATCTAATTGATACAAGCAAGACAATGTCATTGAAACAAGAAATTGGCAAATCCATAAGAGATTACATCAATCCATCATACAAATACTCCCTTAATCCTAGAATACAAGATCTACTCCATGAATCGAGGAAGAATACCCGAAGAAATAAAGATTACAAGCATTTCTTAAATCCCTAATCCAAGAAACCAAGAAAAGGGGGAAAGAGAAAACTTATCTACGAAGAAGCCTCGTCTTCGGATCCAATCCTCGCTCCGGAGTCGAAATCGTCAAGAACTCCCCTCGAATCACCCAGAAATCCTCCCAAGAATGGGAGGATACCACCAAATCTTGCCTTCTCCCAAAGGGGAAAGATCCCCTTTCAATTCATGAAGGAGGGTTTAAATAGAGGAGGAAATCGGGCGCCACACGACCCCATGACATGGCCGTGTGAGATTCACACGGCCATGCCCAGTCCTTCTCTACCAGACTGCAGTGACTCACACGGCCAGACCCTTCTCTGCTCGAAATGCTACACGGCCATGTGGTGCACACGGCCACCACCGCTTGCTCGAAATCCTCACACTGCAGTAGATCTACACGACCATGTAAGGCATCTGCTCTAATTTCTTCAAATCAAGACACGGCCGTGTGAGATTCACACGGCCATGTCCTCTTCCCTTCCTGTTAAAACTACACGGCCGTGTGTGGTACACGGCCTGATGCTCTCTCCCTTCAATTCCTTCCAAGCTTGTCCGAGGATGCATAATCTTCACCAATTTCGACTCCTGTGTACAGAAAATGCATAAAAAGCAGATCTCCGAACCAAAAGAGTAAATATGCTAAAAGGAAAGCTGGAAGTATAAAAATGCATAGATCAAGCATGCTCAAAGTATGTAAATGTGTGTAAAAACATGCATAAAAGAGTATATAATCTACGCACATCACACCCCCAGACTTAAACCTTTGCTTGTCCTCAAGAAAAATGTTGCAGTCTAAATTCATATGTTCTATAACACATTCATAAAACCTAGTGCACTTTCCTAACTCTATCAAAAAGTTTCATTAACAAGCGTGATCATGGAAACAAGTAAAGTATGGTTCAAGCATAAGAATCTTGTGCACAGTGTAAAAGTAACTCAACACCCTTCAAGTTTCAATCCATGTCCTAGTCAAGTCATCATTAAATTTGAATTCCTAATGTTTCCAGTGAAAGACAAGTAACCAGTGATAGGCACTTACTCACCATTCACTTGGTTCATATTTCTCAACTAACCCAAGGTCTCAAAGGTGTGCTCAATCTCAAGGGAAGCTAGGCAGTCATTTCCCCAGTAACCTAACTCGGTCTCAAAGGGGTGACTTGCTAGATTCCACTCATGACAACTGTTTTTTATATCCCTTATTTTTTTTTAATTTTTTTTATAAGTGTTTGCATTGTGCAAAACTTATTCACAAATATACTTTTAGCACACATGTTGGGATATTTTGATTTTTCCAAATGAGCTTTAATGATTTGAGCCTCATCCAGTAACCAAAATGAAAGTTGAGAAATCACCATGGAAACCAAGTACTAAGCAAACAAGATGAATCATGACTATTTCAATGACATCAACTATTCAAGCATCAAGCACAAGTGTAGTGAAGATAAAATCCTTAAGGTTGAACCAAAACTAAAACTCATCACCATAAGATTCTTAGCTTACTAATGCTTTCCAAGATAGAAAAAAGAACTACACAAAGTTTACTACTAGCATCATTCGAACATCATGAATCAAGACAATAATCGTGCTAACATTTCACTTGAATCCAAGAAAGAATATAAGTGAAGATTTGATGTTCTCAAAATTTTTTTTTTTTGCCATGATTATTTCAAAAACAAGCAAAATAAAGCAACAAGCAATGAAAATATGAACCAACATGAAAAACTAACAAAAACTAAAAACTAAAAACTGAAAACCAAACTAAACAGTACATGACACCCCCCCCAGACTTAAACTTTTCATCGTCCCGATGAAATCAATATGGTGGGTACAGTACAACTATCTTGAATGCAGCTTCATTCTTTTTCTGGTTTGGTTGAAAGACCCTTTAGGACCGACTACAAGACGACAACTATCAAAGGTTGTACGCTCTCTCTGCTCGCGATTAGAATTGCTTGCCGATAAGGTTGGCGAGGGCATCCGTAAGGGTAGGGCCCCTGAAAAAAGTAAGTTGCCTTTTGAATAAAGCCATTCACGTAATACTAGAATTTGCTTGGCTCGTTTGGGCAGACTATAATAAGTAAGGATAGGCTCGTTTGGGCCGACTATAAGGGTAGGGCCCCTAAAACCAAAAAAACATCAGCAGAATTTTCTTGCCTTTCCAATCAAAAAAGTAGTCTTTTCTTTCTACGTTTCAGTTTTGAATCACGTCTCCAAGTATACAATGGTCTTTCCTTTGGGGAAATACCATGACGACTCCTGTAATTCACGACTAGGGCTCGTTTTATAGTAAGGGAGAGAGAGAAGAGAGAGGGACGTCTGACTCCCATTAATCCGCGATAGCGACGTGGTGAAGTGACAGATGCTTGACTATAGTAGGAAGAAGGCACGTGGGAACGAGCGGAGCGGAAGGGTCCTGGGGGGCACTCCTGGGTGGGCGAGGACTGGTCATTTCAAGGACGATCAGTCTTGACCGATATCGACATTCTCGCCTACGCCTATTGCATATTAATGGAGAAGGGGCCATCTAATAATGACAGAAGCCCTGAAAATCCTGCTGCTATGGCTTAGAGGGTTATCCATTTCATAGGCGAGGGTGGGGGAGAAGCAAGCCGAACCTCTGATCGACCCGGACACGTCCAACATTCTCGGCGTCGAGAGAAAGACGAGATTCCGTAAGTCACTCTTTTCTTTTGAAGACGGGGGAAATGAAAGCAGAATTCGTTATCTCTCCTCCCTCCCACATGTTCAATCTTTTTTTAGCGGTTTTCCCAGAGATCTTTATCATTAACGCAACCTTCATTTTGCTCATTCATGGAGTTGTATTTAGTACCTCTAAGAAAGATTCTTATCCACCGTTAGTCAGTAATGTGGGTTGGCTTGGATTACTTAGTGTTGCGCGCCTAGGAGGGCAGCGCGCTTGGGATGCGGAGGACCAGCTCCCTAACCTAATGCGGCCGGACCGCAGGGAACCGTAGCATGGGGGGACGTCCTAATCCTTTTGCCTTAGCAAGGCTGGCTAATCGTACGCAGCAGGAGCAAGGGAACTCCCCTGGTTCTGGAAGGCACATGAGTCCGAACGCTATGTTGAATGTGCGACCGACAGTAGGTACCTGTGCAGGTGAGGCGTCGGTCGGTCCTAGAAAGGGCGGCAGCGGCGCGAGGAGTTAACGACCGGACGTGCTGCAACCTAGGGATCACCAGGCAGCTCTTTCGCTCTATAGGGGTCTCGGGGGGGCATAGCACAATGATTCTTGGAGGAGGGTTGGTTTGCCCAGGTGACTGATCCTGCCATAATGTACTCCTACCTATGATATTGCACCGGAAACCGAAGTCGAACATAGATACGACGATCTTCATGCGTGAAGGGACGGGAGGAAAGAAAGGGCGGTAGATGATAATGCGAAAGGGGAAAGGGCTAGCGTCTAGACGGGCGGGCTGAATGGATGAGCGAAAGGTGCCATGGAGTGGGGAATAGATAAGAGTCTCAAGTTAGACAACTAAATGCACCTCGAGGTGCTGCCGAGGAACTGGGGGACCTTCTCGAGCACAGGATAGGCAATTGAGAGAGAAAGTTTGCCTAAAATGACAAACGTTATGGGGAGCTCCGGACCCCGTCGTTCTCACTCGGAAATACCTTTCTTCGGCGCATATTAGCTTAGCTTAGCTCAATAGACCGGCTTCCTCTCTTAGGCCACTTACCTTACCCCCGCTACACTCCCACTCCAAGCTACGCCTGCTGAGCAAGATGCATTGCTCTTTCCTCTTCTGTGGACGCACCTCCGCCTCACTATGATCCGGGCTGGTATAATGGCGCCCATTCCTAACCAGTTCTTCAAAGGTTCGCTCATGCTGGAGGGAGCATCCCACTTAGTGATCGGTCCGCTAGTTCACGCAAATCCTCTTTCTCATGGACGAGCCACATGCAGGGAAACTTGCACGTGTGGTTCTGGCCTTCCTTGGGTATCTAATAACCTTGCTTCTGCTCGCCGCTGGCGCACCTCTCTGCACTATAGCCCTTTCTTTCTGGAATCATTTTTTTAGGAGGGACAATTTGACATATTTCTGCCAAATCCTTCTATTATTAAGTACGGCTGGTACCATTTCGATGTGTTTCGATTTTTTCGAACAAGAGAGGTTTGATGCTTTTGAATTCATTGTATTAATTCTACTTTCTACTTGCAGTATGCTCTTAATGATCTCGGCTTATGATTTAATTGCGATGTATTTAGCTATTGAGCTTCAAAGTTTATGTTTTTATGTGATCGCAGCATCAAAAAGAAAGAATGAATTTTCCACAGAAGTCGGCTTGAAATATTTGATCTTAGGTGCATTTTCCTCTGGAATATTATTGTTCGGGTGCGACTGGACTACTACCGATCAATTTTGTGAAACTTCTTTATAGACTTGTAGAGACCCTCTATGTAGTTCTTTGTCTATCTAGGGCAATCGATCTACTTTCCCCATAGCCCATTAAAGCATTAGAAGGGGCAAATGAATTCCAAGAGGCTACGCACCTTCAGAGTTCATTATCATTTAGCCATGAACGACTGCAGCTACTATTCATGGGAATTAAGAGAGTGAATTAGTTTACGCCATTCATGGCTCAGCCGGTTCGGGGCGCAAGGCCATTCGGATTACTTAAGGCTAAGGGCTATATGCTTTAAGTAGTGCGATAGTACAAATAGTTTGCTCGCTCGATCTCCTACGTGCGAAAGAGAAGATACGGGAGAGGGCCGAGTGAGAACGTGTTGCTGGGATCGCTTTACCGTAATTTAGGTCCGAGTGAGAACGACGGCGATAGCTCGAGCGTATGCGAGAGGATATGTAATAGCTCGACTATAAGGGTATATAGAAATTAATCAAGTTAGGGGCGAAGAGCTGAACGTAAGAGTAAATGGCCTAAAGCCTACAAATACTGCTGATGGTTTTTTGGGTGTTGCTGTGGGGCGAAGAGCTGAACGAAAGGGAAGGGTATCCTAAGATATGCTCGACCATAAGGGAGAGGGGCGACTAAAAGAGTAGTTGAGCCAGCGCAATACCATACATTTAGGGAATCAACCGATTGAGCTCGCCCGAAGGGCGAGGGGGATAGTAGGAGACAGATAGAGCTCGAGCGTATGCGAGAGGGGCGACAAAAGGGGAATAGAGCCAGCGACCGATAGGTCGATTGTAGACGAAAGGATAGAACTCGACTGTAAAGGTAAGAGTAAATGGCCGTTGAGCCATTTACGACTGTTGCTTTGGGCGACAAAAGGGGAATATAGCCAGCGACCGATAGGTCGATTGTAGACGAAAGGATAGAGCTCGAGCGTATGCGAGAGGGGCGAAGAGCTGAACGAAGGGAAGGGGATCCGTAAGGATCGAGCTCGACTGATAAGGAGAGGGTACCCACTGGAGATGGATATAGATAGGTGAGACGATAGTCGATTGGCGAAGAGCTGAAAAAAGACGAAAGGGAAGGGTAAGATCAGTATACGTTTTTCATAGCCATTCACTATAAAAATACTGCTTCTGTCTTCTGCTGAGAGTAGTACACCATTGTAGACCTCTTGCTGTAGATCTTTCTACGTTTTGAATCCATTCACGTAAGCTAGCACCAAGTCGTTCATGTATCCATGAACTCTTTCAAGACTATAATGGCTATTCAAAACTACGAAAGATGAAGTTGCTTGGGGCGATTTATTGTATTGTGATAACGACGCGCTCGACCATAAGTACGAGGGGGTCCTATGTCCCCTTGGTCTAATTCCACGACGGAGAGTCGGCGTGGCGTAAAGTGAAGATTGGGGGGAGTAGAGCAAAATCCCCGTCTGGGGTATTCCGAAGGTCTAACCTAGGCAACGAAAAAGGGGCCCGATACTGAAACTAGAGGAGCGACCTGTTGGTTCACCAAAGCCCGACCCAGCGTCACACGTTCTCCAGGTCCGAAGGGATCCAGTGCCCAACTACCGACTCCTCCCGGAATAGCGTTCTCGGAGCCTGGCCAGGAATAGCCGTTAGTGGACACCTACCTGTTTTCACCGGTTAGAGAGGCCCTCTTTAATACATTAATTGAATATGTTCACTGGGGCCAGAAAGACTTGGTCATAGGAAGACCAACCACCTACGCGCTGGTAAACGAAAACCACCTCGACCGGATCAGAGAAAAAGAAGAATGTCGAATCAGGCCGCCCCGTCGAAAGAATTAAGACGCAGGCCACCAGCTTTCCTCCGGGGAGATCCGCTGCTTACTGCTCACTCCAACATCCGACGGTCAAGTCGTCCGCTACTCTTTCTGATCTCCTTCTATTCATCAGTGGCTTTGCCCAAGGTTGATGGTGTTGGCTAAAAAGGGGAAGAGAGGCTTTCAGTTCAAAAGGTTAGGAATCGTACCGCTTCTTTGAACCATTTGCTATCGACCTCATTCCTCTGCGTCTATACTATTTCAAATATCAAATCGGGGTCATGTGAGTCGCCATTTAGCCAATTTTCTCTGTCCCCCCATCTTTACCACCCGTCGGTCCGGGACCTCTCCTGAACAGTTGGAGGTTAACACACGTGTTCTTTCCACATCCACGAGGATCCATATGGAAGGGCGGCGCCTCTGTTATGTCGGCATATATGGAGTCCCGTATCTCTTCCGGTAGGCAGCCAATAAAGAAATGCATGATGATAGGAATCAAAAAAGATGAGAGGTATCCTCTCCCGCGCTGGTATCCCCGCGAGGGCAAAGAAAACAACAGATAGTTGAATAGTCAGCATAGTTGTCTAAGAAAATGAACGTCGAACTATAACCATTAGCTCATTTTCTTTGTCCATACAGAAAAAGAGTCCTTCTAATATTGGATTTGCTTTTTATAGGTTGTTGACCAAGAAATAGGTTTATATGTTGAACCGGGACTATGTTCGAAATCCAGTCTGAATCAGAGACTGTTCTGATGTTGTTTGCACCGATTAGTTTCTCTGTTTTTTTACTTCACTTTTCATTCAAGGAAAGGAAGGGCTTTTGTATCACGGACTTGACTCCAAAAGAGGATCAAACGATGCTCAACCTGCGCAGGGTCCAACCATGGCATGTCGCTATAGGACTAGGCTCAAATCTCTATGTATGTCTTTCAAAATTCATTCTTTCTTGTTCTACTGGTGTGAATGACGCGCTTCTTTGAACGATTCTAGGTTCACTTCCAGTTCAGCCGTTGATGTCCACTTTTTCTTCCACCATTGCGGAGGTCCGTTCTTTATATCTTTCAAGAGCTTGGGACATCCCCCAACAACCCTCCTGGAGGAAAACAGAGGAGGAAAGAGAAAGCCGGAGGAGCCGTTTGCGAGTTGACTCGGAGACAGACGTGGGCGAAGGTTCGTCAATGATTAGCCTGTCCCCAGCCCGACGATTCAGTATAAAGAGACTGAGAGGGTTCCTCGGATCCTACCCTCGAAAAAAAGTCCAATGGGATGGGACTCTATGGGATCTAATCTCACTTGTGTTGGGTTTCAATCATGCGGATCTCTATGATCCCACTTGGTATAAAGTGGTCGGGCAGAGTCCGGTCTTTATTCGGAGTTGTATTGGCCTGGGTGCCCCCCTACGCCCTTTTTTCTGCTATGGGGTCTGACAAGCTCATCATTGCATCTTGCTGTCGTCCGGCGGCCTCGTTAAGGTTTCAAACCCTGTTCAAGCATGAGCAACCATCCCATAGAAAATGAGTACCCCTGGCTCCTTGGTTAAAAGTTCCTGACAGGTTTGCAATTGGCTATGGAGAGTCGCTGGTTCTTCCCCTGGGGTGAGGTCAAGCAGCGATACCTAGACTGGTACTCCTCTTGTATAGTCACGGGTCAGAACTGGTGTTCTACTTGGTTGCAATTTGAAGAAGGCAGAGTTTCGGAGTGTCATATCCCCTGTCTTCCTTCATGGAGTCAAAAGCCGAGACCCGTGGCAGAGTGACCCCTGAGTGAGTCGGTGCTGGTGGGTGGAAAATGATCCAGGGCCGAAATACCCGGAGAGTTCATGGCCCGAACTTCATATTGAGTCTCACATTGCCCCAAATGGCCCATCAGCAGTATTTTGTCGAGTAGTTTTGAATAGCCATTCACGACTGGTGACTGGGAGAGAGTAGATCTTTTGTAGTTTTGAATGGCTATGAAGAAGAAAAGATATAATAGTTTTGATTTTTCAATACTGCTGATGAATGACTTACTCAAGCTCTTCCCCCATCAGCAGTATTTAGTTTTTGTGTTGGTATGCAAATGCTGATGGGTTTTTAGGTCGAGGTGCCATAAACTCTACTAGAGTAGCCCTAGATTTGAATGAAGCTGGTGCCCCGTCTGATAGTCTGTACGGGACCCTCTGACCCTCCTAATCTTTCTGAGTCGCATGTGTTAAGCATAACGCAAAGTTTATCTTTTGATCTGAAATTGAACTCCTTATCTATAGTGTAAAAAAGAGCTTTCCTCATCACATCAGTGAATTTTCTGTCTTAGGCAACCGTTTACCTGCTTCGCGGGACCTCGGTCCACTCATGGCTAAGCTTATTTGGGCGGCACTTTTTCGATCAACATTTCATGAAAGATCCGAGGATATTTAACTTTAAGCCATCAGCATTTGGAGTCCTCATTTCATCATCATCTATTACCAGTCGAGATTACTTAGGGTGGGGCTATTCAAAAGTACTACTGATCTACTCAAACAAACAAAATGACTATATGCCAGCTAGCACCAAGTCGTGAATGTATCCATTCACTCTTTCCTTACGTTAATGGCTATTCAAAACGTATACTGATCTTCTTGCTGCGGGACGAGACGCACTTCTTTTCGAGTGATAACGACTTCTTGAGTCACCCTAACGTAACGGCTAAGAGAACTTGGCTAACTTCGACCAATTTGACTACAATGCTGATGGTGCCTTCTTCTGTCTTGATTGAGTTTCTGATTAAGGGGATGCGAGTCATCAGTTCTTTCCTCCAATCTTGAGAATCCAATAGTGGTAGGCTTACCTATCGGATAGTTTCCACTAGGGAAGAAGTATGTATTGCTTACCGTGCGAGCGGCCCAAGTTGCGAGCAAAGTTGACTGATCAACCAGTCCAGGCAAAGAGCTGGGGAGGCGCGTGCTTTCTTGGCCTATCCATATTTCAACTGCAGTCGTGAATTCCAATTCTCTACGAATTCTTTCACCGGATAAAGAACCGGAGCAGCAGCAGTGAGACTTCATCCTTAATATACAACAGAAAAGGGACAGCTGAAGCCGGGAGTCTACAACCTTCTTTCTGTTGGAGATGACGAACCTAAGGCAAAAAAGAAAAAGGACGATGTGCGCCCATCAGCATTGGGACGAGGACTCGAGCTACATGGAGAGGAGAATGATTTCAGAGATGCTCCTGCGGCACGTATCATTTGGACGAAAGGTTGAATACGGGATAGGGGGAGCGACACTCCCTATTGAACTGAACCTCCGAAAGAGCTATTGAAGCGCAAGCAGCACTGAATGAGACTTCCTATCGCTCAAGGCGAGCTAGAATGAAAGGAGAGGAAGAGTCGTACGGGACTATTATATATAGCTGGCATTGCGCTCCGTCACTCTTTTCACGTTTTGTTGTCATTCCTATTATATATAATTAATGCACGAAAGCAGTTGGCGACTGTCAACAGGAGAGGAAAAGACTCGCTTGGGAGATTCAGGCTACTAAGATTAGCTGCATTGAGCTACGTCCCGAACCTCCCGTCAATCCTATATTGATTGATATGAAGAGCAAGAAGAGCGGAACCCTGATTATGAATATACTAGGCTATCAATCTACTCTCTTTCTCCTACTGAGCCCTTCCTCTCGCTCGAGACTGAGCTTTTCTCTTCACATAGCATTTCTGTACTCAAGTCAGGAAAAGCTCAACACGCCTCAGCCAAAGAAGGTACGACGTGCGACGGGCTCGAGCCACGCACTTGCGTTACACATCCGATCGCAAATCGAGGCTTTTGATGCCACTTACGTGACACATCCTATCACGAATGATCCCACTTGCATGTGAGACCAATGGGTCGATCCATTTGCTTGACTGTGATGTGATCGGGGGCTGACGATCTAACCCGACTGGTTATGGCCTCATTTCTCCTTGCTGCGGGTCGAGTTCGATAAGACTGGCCCGGGTTCGGTCTGGGTTCGCCAGTGGGGGTAGTGGTTGAGTGGTCGATGGAGCCAAGGGTTCTAAGGGTGAAGGCTAGCAATCTTCACTTCACTCGGAAGAATAGCCACACTCTCTACATTGCGCGGACGTAAGGAAACCTTTCCATTCTCGCCCATACCATCATTTACTTTTTTTGGTCGATTGTAAGGGCTTAGAGATTTCGGGGGTGTCCTACCGGGGCCCCTCTCTGAGAAGGTTATGTGAAGTAGAGTTCAACATCTTTTCTAGGAGCAAGCTTCAATTGCCCAGCACACTATGGTTCCTCGTTGGCGGAGCCTTGTGGAAGCAGCCATCAGGTCGGATGTCTAGCATTTTGGGTTATTGAGAGTGTATTTTGCCACTTTGCAATTCAATTGATCGAGCGGATATTCGTTCCTCTCTTTTCCCACTTTCCCATTTCAAAAGTGGTTTGAGCACTTTCGAATTCGATTTCTCGAGTGAAGCTTAACTGTGTTCTTTTGAGGCACATTAAGAGGGTCGAAGACCCGCCAATGCGGCACGAACACTTCCTTATTTAATAAAGCTCTGAGGTCTCGACCAGCGGGTCTAAGTGATAGGTTGAAGCGTTAAGGCTCCTATCAAGAAGTTCATTATGAGTTTCTCGCATTACCTACTTTTCCGTGGGTAGTTCATCTCATTCGTATATGAGACTAAGGAAAAGCAAACTCGCGAAGCGCAACACCAAAAGAAAGCTCTACTACCAAAGCATGAGGCCCCGAACCCGTCAAGGCCAAGCAAATACATATTGAAATGAACCACTCCAACTAGAATGTAGAGAGTCCATGTGGTCGAGCAAGATCAGATCTTTCTAAGTATTCTCACTCTCCGTAGCAGTAGTTCTAGGTCTAAGTTCTTCAGAAAGAGAATCTGAGCAAATCCTCCGGGTGAGGGAATGAGTTGAGTTCCATGGACAGAATTTAGATACGCTTTTAGTTTTGGCCGGCTCAGTATCGGGAGAGGAAGAACACTTGGGATGATGTCCTGGCATCTTCTTCTTGGGTTCAAAGTACTCCACGTCGCAAAACTCTTCTTATAATTTTTTGCGTCCCTGCTACTATGAGTTAATATCCGCATATGTGTCAGTCCTTTACTGAAGTTCATTAGTTGTTGCATTAGTCGAGGGTCGAGCAAGATAAGATCTTTCTAAGTATTCTCACTCTTGTCTTTCCGTAGCAGTAGTTCTAGGTCTAAGTTCTTCAGAAAGAGAATCTGAGCTAAGCTCCGGGGCAACAGAGGGAATGAGTTGAGTTCCAGGGACTTTGACTATGAAGAATTTAGATACGCTTTTAGTTTTGGCCCGTAGCTGGCTCAGTAGCGGGAGAGGAAGAACACTTTTCGGATAGGGATGATGAGTGAATTGAATTTGCCATATTATGAAAGGCAGCTGCTCTTCTTCTTGGGTAAAAAGTACTCCACGTCGCAAAACTATGATTCTAATTTTTTGCGTCCCTGCTACTATGAGTTAATATCCCGAGTCAGTAGCATATGTTTCAGTCCTTTACTGAAGTTCATTAGTTGTTGCATTACATTAGAAGCATGAGAGTCATTGGCATGTAGCCCGACCTATTGGGATCTAGGTGAAAGGAGTGGTGAGGGACTATGTTCAGGACTCTTTCCAATAAGAGGATCAAAAGCAAGGGCTGCTTCAACTCTACATGGGACACCAGAACCAAGAACTCTTTCAGCAGCTTAGGCTTCATAAGGCGTAAACGTGTTAACTCCTTTCTCATTGACTGGAGCTCCCTTCTTGGATTCCGAATTAACTCAATTGAACTCGGACCATGAACTCCCCGCTTAAGAGCTAGCAAGAGGCATTTGCGTCACTCTTTTACCGTACGAGCCCGAGGTAGGTCCGGTTCTTGTTCTCCTTGAGGGTGCTGCTGTTGTATAAGCTTTTCTCCTCGAATCCTTAAGGTGTAGCTCCGATCATTTAGGGTGCTGGTTGAGTGCCGATAAAGCTCACTAAAGGATCAATAAACGGGCACGCACCAGCGTATATTAGTCAGAAGTGCATCTCAAGCTCCATCACTCTACGGGTTAGGGGAAGGGCAGCTTTTGAACGGGCACGGGTATCAGCTTCATAATATCATGTATCTTGTCCCTTAGGTTTTATCCGATCTGAAGAACTCTGTTAAGTCCCTCCCGTATTCGCATTCTCTTTATTAAGGTGCGCAGCCGGCGAACTGATCACTTAATGAATCTCTTTTCCCTGTCCCGAACTAGTATAATCAGGAAGAATCTTTCCTCTCTAAGTCGCTCGAGCCACTCGGTCCTTCGTTCTTTCCTTCCTCTTATGGCTCGGAAGGGGGGTCGAAAGGCGGGATCATAATCTTATATTAATTGCAAATCCTCGGACTGCAGCGTACAAAGAGTGAGGAGTGAAGTCGGCACTGAAGCACTTCCGCTCAACTTAGCTTTATATCCTAAGGATAAGGAAAGAGCTCCTCGGTGAACTGAACTCGAACCCTGTAGCGTACTGTTAGTTGAATTAATTATCTCGCGAACTCTGACTTTGAGTTTCAGGTTTGATCTCCTTGCCTCCACATGGCACCAGCTCTTTATAGTAAGCTGTATGTACCTGCACCTGGATGAAACAACTAAATCAGTACTCGGCTCGGAAGGGTTTCAGGGTAAGTTCAAGATGCCCAGGAAATATATGCTACGGATCAAAAGACCAGGAAGAGCCTATAAAAGATAGCTCTATCAGACTCAGTAGGGACAGGGACAGAATGAAAGCATTAAGCATAAGATCACTCCAATCTATTCTGAAGTTAGCTGAAGATTCGAAAAAAGCCAATTATGCGGTTTTCCAAAGAGTACTAAAAGGGAATCTCTTTTTGACAAGGACAATGTCTGGATAAACACACGACCTATAGAAGTGATAGACTTGGGGACAAAAGATGCAACTTTCTTCTTCAAGCTGCTAAAACTTGATGATGAGAAAGCCAATGAGGAAGCAGTGAGTCAGTCCTCTACTGAGGGGGGGACCACTACTGTATTAGATCAACCCACTCAGTGGGTCAAAAGGAGAAAAAGATTAGAAAGGGTGAGGGTCAAAAGGAGAAAAAGATGGGGGAGAAGAAGCCAAGAAAGAAAAAGAATAGGTCACACTCCCCCACAATAGCACACCTCAACCGGAGGAGATCAAGAAGTGCGAGGTTCTTGTCTTTAGTTAGCACTTTCTCTCCCTTTCGTTATCTTCTGCCCCGGGTGGATTATCTGTGGCAAAAAAGAATGAGCCTATCTGTAATCAAAAGGAGTCGCTAACTCGAAGATCTTGATATGAATTTCTTATGAGAGGAAAAAGATGTGAGTAAGGATGAGAAAGATGGACAGTGAGGCTTGCTACATAACCATATATCGTCGAATTGCTCTGAAATTCTCAGCTATATGGGGGACTTGGATGGTGAGCAAAAACAATTGATCAAGAAGTTGGTAAACGATCGCATGATCTCAGGTAAAAGAACGAGAGTTCGTGCTATTTTATATAAAACTTTGAATCGCCCAGCTCGAACTGAACGCGATGTAATCAAACTTATGGTTGAGTCCGTAGATAATATAAAGCCAATATGCGAAGTGGTGAAAGTAGGAGTCGCAGGTACTCTTTATGATGTCCCAGGGATTGTAGCCAGGGATCGTCAACAAAGCTTAGCTATTCGTTGGATGCTTGGAGCAGCTTTCAAACGTAGTATAAGCTACAGGATAAGCTTAGAGAAAAGTTTATTTGCTGAGATACTTGATGCTTACCGAAAGAGGGGAATTGCACGTAAGAGAAGAGAGAAGAATCATGGACAGGCTTCCGCCAATAGAAGTTTCGCGCATTTCAGATGGTGGTAAAGTGATCCACAAGAGGTTCCTTCTACTTGATGAAAGACTCAGACTGCCGAGGAAAAGAGAAAGATGCTCCTACCGATAGCAGGGAATGAGACTACTACTAGCGGGACCAAGTTGAAAGAGAAAGATCACTGGCATGTGGTGAACCATACCGAGATAAAGCAAGGAACGAGTGAGAACGACGGGGCAGACTAGAAAGACTGGATAGGCTCTAGCGCGAGAGAGACATGTTCCAGGACGGAGCCGTATGACGCGAGAGTCTCACGTACGGTTCCTTTGAGAAGGGTGTGAGACCACCACCTATCAGGCCCGACGAGCGGTCCACGGAGCTGCATCCCTACTCAACCGGTCCATGCACATCGCTCTCTCCAGGAGGTTGGCCGCCTATCCTAGATCTTCCCATTTCCAAGAAGATCCCCGGCTCGATCTGGTTGAGTATCAAGGTTCTTCTCTTTCTGTTCCTATATATATGGGTCCGTGCAGCATTTCCACGATATCGTTATGATCAATTAATGGGACTTGGCCGGAAAGTGTTCTTGCCTCTATCATTAGCTCGGGTAGTCCCCGTTTCAGGTCTTTCAGTCACCTTTCGATGGCTCCCTTAATGTCTTTGCCAGGAAGGAAGAAGCGGGCTACTCCCCGAAAATGCCCCGCCGTCGTTGGGGATTCATTGCTCGTTCTGCTGGTCCACTCGGCCTTTTTTCTTCTTTCTTGTTTCGTGTCCTCGTCTCTCTCGCTTACGCTCGAGCCCTCCTGGAATAATGCTCGTACCTCTCCAACTCAGTCGAGCCCTAATAGAACGGCCCTCTCCCTATCCGTAACTATATACTCAGACTTTTGACTCCCTTCTCAGTTGAGCTATCTGACGGGCCTATTCAAAACTACGAAAGATCTGCCCGTGGGCTCTAATGGATTCTTCCTGCCTGGCACCTGCTACTAAATGAAAGTCTCTTGTCCCAGTAGAGGAAAGGAGAGTGAACCTATTACTTCAAGTACGCTACTGGGAAAAGAGCTCACAGTGCAGCGGGAGAGGCCCGAGGTAACGACGGGCTGCTGCCGTGAAGAGTGAAAGTTCAAACTCAGAGTTCAGAGACTGAGATTACATTCCTATTGTTCTAGGTGCAAGTGAGTTGTACTCGTACGGGAAAGAATGAAAGCGAACTGCAGCCGGGAATGGTGAGTTGGGAGCTTTCTCCGAACAATAGTAATGTTGAAGCTTGTGCCCGTGAAAGCGCTTTCCAAGATAAAGAGAGAGTCTGTCATCGTACTATACTAATTACATATCGTTGCTGGTTCCCCGGAGAGGAAAGGGACGAGCGATAGCGACGTGGCGAGAAAACGACTATTATGAGTCAATTCCTGAAGTGATAGGTTGTTGTTCGCAAATGTGCTTTCAATAAGTGAAGCAGACGAAAGCTGTGGTACGACTCCCAAATTTGAAGTTAGATCTTTCGTAGTTTTGAATAGCCAAAAACTAAATACTGCTGATGGGTTTTTAGCTGCGGTGGGATAACGACGCGGTATATCCTCGCCTAGTCGGTAGTTAGAATAAGCACTCGACAGCCAGGCCAACATAATATAGACCTTACCAAGCCGCCTCTGTCCATTACCCTTCGCGAGCCAAGCTTTATTCGTTGCCTGATCTTATCAAGATACTCACCTATTATATCATGACTTTGAGTTAGTATGAAGAGGCCTGGCACTGCAAGCCAGAAAGCTCCCCTTCGTTGGATTTTGATTTTGTTCCGGTCACTATCGTATGATGAATAGTCGGGCTTTTTTCTGACTCCTTTTTCCTATCCTACTCGCATTTTAAGAGGCTTTCAAGACAGTACCACACCAGAGAGCCGCCGAAACCGAACATCAAAGAATAGGTCTTATGTAACATCAAAAGAATAGTATAAGCAGGTCGGCGGTTCAGTCCTAGAGTCACTCACCTACTTTCCCTTCTCTCCTCTACTTAACCTTCCGTTCATTCGATGTCAATTCCGAACTTCTTTTTCTTTATCATACTATACTCTTTGATCGCTCTCCCCGAGCTCAAATGAAATAAGAACTCGCTGCTTCGCTTGCCTCCGTCTCAACTAAGCTATAATGATCGCTCGTCATTGTCACACTAAGCTATCGCTCGTCCCACAGCAACAGTCGTAAATGGCTTTAGGCCATTTACTCTTACCCTTATGGTCGAGCCCTATCCTTTCGTCTACAATCCCCCTCGCCCTTCGGGCGAGCTCAATCGGTTGATTCCCTAAATTACGGCGCTGCCTCCTTGTAGTCGCCCCACAGCAACAACAGCAACACCCAACCCCCATCATAAGTATTAAATGGCTTTAGGCCATTTACTCTTACCATCATAAGTATTAAATGGCTTTAGGCCATTTACTCTTACCCTCAACGGTCGAGCCTATCCTTTCGGATACATTGTCACACGTCGCTGTCGCTCGTCCCTTCCTTTAGTCACACGTCGCTGTCGCTCGTCCCTTACCTTTCAAACTGAAGCTTTTAACCGAATTGCTACTGTACTGATTCGCTTCCAACTGGTCCCAATGACTGGAGACTGGTGACTTTCTAAGAACCGTGCTACAAGAAAACTAAACTTCTGTCTATTTTCTTTGTTGAAATCAACAGGAGGGAGATTGCTTGGTAGGTACGAGCACCGCGACATTCAAAAAGCACTGTTGAAAAAGCAAAGATATAGTTCGAAGTTCCCTGCACTGCACAGCCTACTTTGAATAAGAAAATGAGTATTAGTTGCTAGGAAGCGTTAGCTCGAAACCTTGCAACCGGGAAAGCTGGAAAGGCTACTAGGGGAATGAGAACTAGATTTACTCAGTCCCAGTACTCCTTCTCGAGTTGTAAGGTAGGTAGGGTAGAGACGTCGCTGCATTCGTTCCTGGAATGTGAGACTCTTGCTGCACCGCGACGTGAGTTCTTGTAAAAAAGCTAGGCTCTGGCTATTGGAGTGAGATTCTATTGCTGATTTAGCTGCCCTCTTTCATAACCTTAGTAGCGTCTATCTTATAGCGTCTATCTTATAAAGGGAGCAGGCGGTGAGATTCCAGTTTAAAGGGAGCAGGCGGTGAAATTCCAGTTTAAATCAAATATAATCTAAGGCTTGACTTTGATGGCAGCTTTTAAATATAATCTAAGGCTTGACTTTGATGGCAGCTGCAAAGAAAAAAGGAAGAGCCATCCTCCAACTTAGTAGAATGAATGCGCACAAGAGCTAATTCAATAGCGGTCTTCTATCAAGCAGCACTGACTTTTACACCGAAGACGATCACCGTAAGAGGAACCGATTGGATGCAGTTAAAAGCGCTATCCCATCTGTCCATTCTTTTTTGACGTATGATAAAAGATCAATCCCCCCTGACTGTTGGAACCGAGGGAAGTATGGTTTTCTGCTCTTAGTTTTCTGCTCTTACTAGTTCTTTTTTCGGATATCAAATTTTCGGGTCGAATATGTGAATGGAAGGGAAGAGTTCAAATGTACGAGCGATAGCGACGGACGAGCGAAGCGACGTGGAGACCGGTAGGGTATCGCAAGATAGGCAGGCTCCTTCCTCATCCCTTTCATTTGTCTTTGTCCCATGAACGAGAACCATTCCCAAAAACATATGCTGCAGCCGAAAGAAAAGAATGGCTATGCTATACATACCGCATAGTGGGTCTAATATGGCTTTAAATATGCCATTCACTCGTCGGAATGAACTCTCTCCTCCGGGGTCATTATATATGCTATCTGTTTTCCGCGAGGAAGAGTACCTGCTTACGCGAGGAAGAGTACCTGCTTATTAATAGAATGAGTCCCGGGCACCAAACCAACTTCTTTATGTACTCAGTGCCGAGCGCTCCCCCCTTCTATGAGTTTGAAGTGTGAAGTGCCTCCCTCTTAAAGGGCACCAGCATTAGTATGTCATTATTATATTATACGTACTTCTTGGAATGCCCAAAACCGGTTAGAGTCAAATTAATTAGCCTAGAACGACAGCAGCTATTGTAGTTGTCCTTTCCTTCTTTTCATTATAAGTAGGAGCTGTTCATGGAACGACTGAGTTGGAAGATAAAGAGTAAGGGGATGGACTTCTTACTAAATATGATAAATATGAGCTGCTTACTAATTAAATATGATAAATATGAGCTGCTTACTAATTGTACTCGTTCGCTAACCATTCAATCCTGAAGTTCAAAAGAAAGGTATGGCATGGCCCGTGGAGAGGTTATGGTTATAAAGTCAAGTACTCGTAAGATAAAGAGAATCATTAAGTGATCAGGCGTAGCAACAGATTAGAGTAATATAGTTCATGGCTATTCAAAACTACTCATACGAAAGATCTACCAACTTCACCCTATCGGTCTATCCTAAGCAACTTAATTAGAGTAGAGTTCTAGGCTATGGGCCATTCAAAACTACTATACAAATACAAGACAAAAACAGCAACACCCAAAAAACCATCAGCAGTATTTTATGGCTCAACGACCATTTACTCTTACCATCAGGTATTTTACAGCGTGAATGGATTAAAAACTACTAGTGATCTGACCCGGTAAAGCGAGCCATCTAAAGATGCCCTTCCCTTCGTCTTTTTTTAGCTCTTCGCCAATCGACTATCGTCTCACCTATCCAGTGGGTACCCTCCCCTTATCAGGAGAGCTCTATCCTTACGTCTACAATCCCCCTCGCCCTTCGGGCGAGCTCAATCAGTTGATTCCCTAAATTATGGCGCTGCCTCAACTATTCTTGTAGTCGCCCCACAGCAACAGTCGTAAATGGCTTTAGGCCATTTACTCTTACCTTTACAGTCGAGCTCTATCCTTACGTCTACAATCGACCTAAATTACGGCGCTGCCTCAACTATTCTTGTAGTCGCCCCTCTCCTTATCAGTCGAGCTCTATCCTTACGGATACCCACAGCAACAGTCGTAAATGGCTCAACGGCCATTTACTCTTACGTTCAGCTCTTCGCCCCTTACGGATGTCCTATGGTCGGTCCTTATAGTCGGCCCTTGCCTTTCACTCGCTCCCTCCTTTGCTTGGTCTAGTCCACCGTCATTAAATGATGGTATGGCTGCTTGATAGGGCAAAGTAGAAGTCTCTCTTGGTGGTCCTATGACCGACTAGTTTTCATTTAAGTATATATAGTGTCACCTTTAGTCTTTAGTCAGTGAGAGAATGCTTTTCTTCCTAAATTAAATGATGTGGAATGGAAATTCTCGCCTTATCCCGTTCGTGAGGGTTTCCCGACGGCAATATGAATATATATATCGTCGGTCAATATCTGTAATAAAAAAAGGGGTTACATGTGCTGTTTTATACTCATTGGTAAAGTAAATGAAGAAGTCGTACCATACAAAGTGAAATCAGTAGTAATGGCTGCGAGGCAACGAGTCTGAATAGGCATCAACAAGCACATAGATGTCCGAGGAAAGGCTAGGGCAGTTGGCGGAGAGGTATAATGGAACTTACTATGACCGATTCTATTCTAAGGGGAGAATCCAGCGAAAAGGTCTGTAGTGGTCTACCGGGTAAAAAACGACTTGTCCAAAGTCTACACTCTCTAAATGAAATGCTCGATAATCTTCCATCGTAGTTTCATTACTCTCTCCCAGTCATCTAGAAAGAAGTCTTCCCGGGTCTTATTCTTATCTTCTTCTTCTTTATCTTATAACTTTAGGAATGGTTGAGAGGGCTAACTAAAGGTCTTTCTTCTGGTAGAAGGATAGAAGATATTAGGCTTATAAATGTGTCCGATCTACTAGCTCTCCTACAACCAATCCGGAGACTAAAAGACCTTCACCTCAATCTCCACCGGTTCCCACTGAAAGCAGAGCATTACCTAAGGTAGATCATTTATCCCTCCTTACTCCTTCCAGTTTGCCAGAAACCTTCTTGGTTGACATCATCTTCAATCTCAGATGTCAACTCTTCAAGGTGTGCTTTCCCCAAGTTTGTCAGGATCCTCCACATCTGTTCAGTCCTCCTCGAGATTCAATTGGGCTTTTTTTCGGAATCCAGGATAGGATGGATTGGCCGAACTTCGCCGCTCTAAGAGATCGACCTCTAGTAGGGTTGGCTCGGGACCGTGATGACGATGCCACCGCTGCCTGTGGGGATTTCTTATTCTATAAGAAAGTACTTTGCTCAAGTGTTAGCTTAGCTTCTTCGCTACCTTCCACCCCCCTATCGGCTTCTTCTCCTACACCCGAGATTTTTAAGCTGTTGGTGTTATCGCTGCTAGCCGTTCTCCGTCTTTGGCCCTCCCTCTCCGATCGAGTGAGAGGACAACGAACCTTGCTACCTTCCCAACCTGAAACGGACGAACAAGAGCTCCAAGACTTGTTCACTTCCTATTGATGCGAAACGAGAAAATTCCACTTTTTGATTCCCCAAATATATTAGTCGAGCCGGTACTGCTTCCGGGCGTAGTTCCCCGAGGTTGAGTGCATTGGTCAAGGTATTATCTCTTTATCTCCTTCTTTTTTAATCAATCGAATGCCTATCTTTCAAGACAGAGACTATTACCATTTCTCGGCCTAAGGACTGCTAATGAGAGCCTTCCTCGCCATGTGAAAAGATCTCTCTTTATGCTCGAAATCGTCTGGTATGGACTTCGATTATCTAACTGATAGGATCGTCCGCTGAAGGCTACAGACCCTTCGTCGCAAAGAACGTATTTGTCCACAACCCGGACAGTTTACTTTCGAACATCGACAACCTAAAAGGTGACCCCGTCGAATATTTTATCACAATTAGGTCGTCCCACCAAACAATACAAAACACTCTCTCTCTCTAACAACAAACAGATACAAGATACAAAAAAGAGATACAAGATACAACAGACAGAGGCAGCGCCATACCATCATTTAATTATAGTGAGAGAAAGAAAACACTTTTTGAATTAAAATACTGCTGATGGGCAAAATCAACCCAAAAAACCGCTTGAGCCATAATTAAGAAGCTTAAATTGAGCCCTCCATTTGGCCCGTAGTTTTGATTATCCGGTTTTGCCATAAAAGAATAAATTTTGTTTTTCATTCTTCTGTTTCAATTTCTTTATATTTAAAGAAATTCAAAAGTTTTTCATTCTTCTGTTTCTGAGTCGCATGTGTTAAGCATAACGCATCTGATGATCTTTTCCCGTTCCCGAAATCCCTCCCACATTGCGTACTTTCTTTAAGGGAAAGAGAGGATAGGGCAAATGGTTTGTTAAGAACTCAAATTAGTTCCACTCCAGATGAGAGATGACTGAGTTCAACTCCATCTGAGAGACTACATAGGGGATGAGAGAGATAGAGACTCTATAGGGCACTAGGGATGAGAGAGACTCCTATAGGAGATAGAGTGATTCTATACCTGTTCCAACGACTACTATTAACTTAAACTTGAATTCTCGGGCTAAAGTCAAGAAAGTACGAGCCTAAAAGCCTATTGCAGTGCAGATGAACTAAGTTAAAACGAGCCTATTGCAGATGAACTAGAAGTCAACTAAACCCAAAAGCCAAAAGGGAGGAACGCATCATCTCATCTTCTCTTCTGGAGTTTGGAAGGCACCATACAAGAGTCAAAGGCTCTGAAAGAGGCTTTCGAAAGGACGAGCAAGATTCAATATTCAATTCCCATTAGTATTAGTGACGAGTAGTGACGATTCCGATTCAATTAGTCGAATTGCTTTCGCATCGCAAGATTCCAAGATTCAATTCCCATTAGTATTGTTGCGAGGCATCACTACCCAAATCTTCGGTGCTCGCTTTCCCTCTGGTGGCTGGTGGGCTTCTCTTTGCAGTCGTGGTGGGCTTCTCTTTCCCGTGTAGGAGGCTGATCCTCCTTTTAGATGCAAGATCAAGATAAGAGCCAGGTTCGCCAGGTTGAATTCCTTTCCTTTAGTCTAGGTTAGTCTAGTAGGAATCAAAGAGTATGATTTCATAATGCCAGGTGAGGAAGAGTATGATTTCATAATGCTAGGTAATAATGCCAGGCCGACCAGTTTCAATTGAAGGTCTTGGATCGGGAGTGAGGGCAGAGAAGGCAGAGTCCACGGCTGAGTGATCCGAATCCAGAGTTGGGTTAGGGGACGAATCTGCCTTTACTATGCGTAGGTTCAGTTCACACGAGTTACGCACGAGATGCCGAGATGCTTTCGTTGCGCCAAGCGAAACGAATCCCAGGGACAAGAGCGAAACGAATCCCAGGCCAGGGGAAAGCAAGCAAGATAGTAATGCCCAGGAGAGATAGTAGGGGCAAGATAGTCAATGCCCAGAGGCAAGCAAGATAGTCAATAGGAATCCTGGGAGGCTAGTCCTCACAACTGGTCAGAAGAAAGGAAAGCCTAGCAAGTCATGCCTGGACAGATCGGATGTCTTTTCATACCACGTAGCGGTGACGAGCCGAGCTAAACTCAACTCATCTAGCTGAGACCAGAAGCAGAAGGTAAGGTGCCTGGAATGAACCTTCCGGGAATAAGTCAATCGCAGACAGGGAACATTGGATCTTACTACTGCAGATGTTGACCGGCTCTACGACCATTCAGGGTGCGCTCTAGTTTAGTGCTCATGGGGCCTTGCTCTTTCGGTGCCAAAACGAAAAAAAAAAGAAAAGAAGAAATGAACTTATAAAAGAAGAAATTAACTTATTCAAATACTGCTGAATATAATAAATCCAAAACCCATCTTAAGTATTTGAATTCAAACAGTATGAAGATTTCTCTAAATAAAGAATCTTTTCCCCATCAGCATTGTTGGCAGCATTGTTGGCAGCAGTATTTAGTTTTTGGCTATGAAAAACGTATACTGATCTACGGGGCAATGTGAGACTAGTTATATTTCGGGGCCATGTTAGACTAAATATGAAGTTCGGGCCATTCACTCGTAGGGGTAGAAGGAGCTACTGCGAGAGATTCAAGTTAATTAACAGTGAATGAAAAGAGTTCATTATAAGTAGCTTATGCTTATGCAAGGCTGCTGTTTGGTTTCTGAAGTTCATTCCATTAGAGTACTCGGAAGGTTAGGGGAGCTCAAACTCAAGATAAGGCGAAAGCCCTATTAAACTGATGTCTGATCTTCAATATCCTGTACCGAGTTCTTGACTTAACCTATCCCCTCATCGTACGGGAAAAAGAAAGAATTAAAAGAAGTACGCTAAAGGTTAGGGATTGCTTATACTTTCTCGGGAATTGAAAGACCCTCAAACAAAGGAGAAACTGCTGCTGTTCATGCAATTCTTGTTCATGGTTTTCCTGAAGTGAATGGTTGTTGTTCGCTTTCCTTTGCATTGTTTTCCTGAGTCTCATTAGGTAAATAACCAATAGCAACCGGCTGAGACTTCATGGTTTAAGTTTCTTGTACGCGAAAGAGATTCTTTATTTAACCCATACGAGTCAGTAGGAGTTCTTCCGAACCTTGAATTGGAGAAAGACCTGGGGTCAAGGAGACCGGATGGGAGAGGTTAGAGTGAATGTTTATACGAATACGCCATGTTAGCTGCAGTGTTTGGTTGTCCTGACCCGGTAGAGTCCATATAAGTACTTTTCGTTAAGGAGTAGGCTCCGCTCCTCGAATCCGGTTTCTTTTGTTAGCTGTTGGTGAGCTCTCTGCCTTCTACTCTACGGTCTGGTCAAACTCCCCCTCGTACGGCACTTATTGAAGCATTAGAAGCATTTCAAGGGACTCTGACAAAGGCACTTTTCATGAGTGGGAAAGAACTCCTTAAGGAAAACAACAGGAGTGGAACCAGCAGCAGCTGCCGGGAATGGAAAGAGTGATTTAAGGTTAGAATCTTCCTACTTATGTTGCTCGACCGAAGAGTTCATTCCGACGATCTTTCGTAGTTTCGTAGCCCCAAACAAAAAAAACCTCTCTCTCACGTCGCGATGCTCGTACCTAACGGGAGAGCCTATCCTTACTTATAGCAATTGCCCTCACTTTATTTCGAGAAAGAGCGCGTCATTATCATTCGCAGCAGAAGCTATTATTTATTGCTAAAATGGCTAAATATAATACCTAGTCTAACATGGTCTTTCCTTTGGGGCCATTTACCAAAACGACTACTGTGATCTGGGATTCAAAACGTAGAAAGAGAAAAGACTACTTTTTTTATTGGCCCTGCCCTTCCGGTCGAGCATATTCAAAGAGACTCTCTCGCTAATATCATCGCTCGAGCCCAGCAGATTACAGTATTAGTAGTGAATGGCTTTAGGCCATGAACTCTACCGAAGACTTTCTCAGTCGGCCCTCTCGCATGCGCTCGAGCCTATCTACAATCGGGTATACTCTCTCCCTAATATCATCGGTCGAGCCCCCCCCATCAGTAGTAGTTCATGGCTTTGGGCCATTCACTCTACCGTTACCTCGGCCCTTGCTTTTTCTCCTTTTATTCCGGTAGCTTTTTGAGTTTCATCAGTTCCCGTAGCTGAAAGAGTTGAATCTTTGCCCGTTGCAAATGTATAAGCTTTCCGGATTTTGTCTGAGTACCATGATTCAAAATTAGTCCCGGTAGAGTCCCTGTTTGAGTACGGGTATGTAATAGAAAGCAGTTTAGTTGAATCTGTCTTCCCTCCCGAGCCAGTAGCAAATGCCCTAATATGGGAGCGGACCTCTTGTTAGGAGTTAAATGACCTCTTTAAACCCTATCTCCGGTGTTCATGGGTAGGTAGGGATTCTTGTCCCAAACGCGTACAAAGAACCTATTAGGAATTCACTCTTTCTCTTCACAGCAGCTTAATGGTTAGAGTCCTGAAGTTCATTATAAGTAGCCGACATCTGAAGGCAAGGGCCGTAGGGCTCGACCGTTAGGGTAAGAGTAAATGGCCTAAAGCCTACAAATACTGCTGATGGTTTTTTGGGTGTTGCTGTGGTACGAGCGATATTCATAGCGACGTGGATCAAATATAAGGCTGAATGGAAAAGATCGAAATTAGTAGTGTCTTCAAAATAGCACTTATCTACGAGTTGGGGTATTCATTGATTATTTGTTTAAAGGATCGACCTCCGAAAGTCCGTGCCAGTAGTTCTTTCCTAATGAGGCTACCTCCCCCACTCATTAAGGCAGAACAACAGAAACTCTTGCCTGGGGACCTCCACCCACTCTGCCCCATCACCTACAAAAGGATCAGTTACGGGAGTGCTGCGCTTGGTCCTCCGCGTCGGAGCTACCCCGTTGGGCGATCCATCCAGTCACCCGGAAACTCTTTCTTTTCTTTGCTGATTCCTCTCAATTCAATTTTCCATGTTGCACTAAGTTACTTACGGATGTATGCATGCAGTCCGGGAACACTTTGGGGTGAAGACCCATCCGAACAAGTAGGGTCAAGAGTTCAGCATTATGGCCTAACATTTAGCAAAGAATCTTTAACCCAACAAGTGCTCTCCGAACCAAGCTAGATAGTCTCCTATCACTAGGCTCATCAACCAACCTGGACTTTGATTCTTTCTTATTATTCTTACCGGATATATAAACAATAAGGATTGTGTCCTGCCATGAGTTCCCATATGACATATGGCGCTCTTGGGTGGGCCTCGCCAGGTCTTTGAGTGCCCGTCGTACCACGTGGTTGGTGCACTAGGCTGATCGAGACTCTGAGGATCTGGCACCTGCGTCGGTCTGCCAGTTCAGGCTCTACATCCGGGCGTGCGTGGTATGTTCGCGATTCGTACAAATGGAACGCATCGCGTACGTTAACCTTCCTTTATTGGGCTGGGCCATTCCATCAAAGAAAAGAGAAGGATTATCGTGGATAAGGTGAGATGATAGTCGCCTAAAAAACCATCAGCAGTATTTGAAGAGCTGAAAAGAAAGCCGAAAGGCGAAGGATTATCATATAACGTGAGACGATAGTCGACTGGCGAAGAGCTGCCTAAACTAAAGTAATATTGGGAAGGGTATCCGAAAGGATAGAACTCGACTGATAAGGAGAGGGGCGACAAAAGGGGAATATAGCCAGCGACCGTAAGGTCGATTGTAGACGTAAGGATAGAGCTCGAGCATATGCGAGAGGGGCGACAAAAGGGGAATATAGCCAGCGACTGTAAGGTCGATTGTAGACGTAAGGATAGAACTCGACTGTAAAGGTAAGAGTAAATGGCCGTTGAGCCATTTACGACTGTTGCTTTGGGCGACGGAAAGAGTATTGAGCCAGCGCCATCATTACTTTTGGTCGATTGGAGACGTAAGGATCGAGCTCGACTGATAAGGTAAGAGTAAATGGCCTAAAGCCATTTACGACTGTTGCTGTGGGTACCCACAGGATATGGATATGGATAGGTGAGACGATAGTCGATTGGCGACACAAGGAGAATAGAGGCAGCGCAATACCATCATTACTTTTGGTCGATTGTAGACGCCAATCCCCATCAGCAGTATTTTAGGGCTCGACCTAAAGTACGAGGGAGAGAGAGTCTTGTATTTGTAATTTGTATTTGTATCTTGTATTTGTTTGTTGTATTCTTGTATTGTATTTGTATTTTTTTGTTAGGAACGAGGGATACCGACGTCTCGACCGTTAGGGAGAGGAACGATTTATGTGATAATGACGCGCTCGCTTTACCGTAATTTAGGGGGAGGGAGAGGGCCATTCCATAAGGTGTGATAACGACGCGCTCTTGATGGTCGGCGTGGCAATAGGCTTCGCTTCGTAGACAGGTTTCCCAGCCGTTGCAAAGACTTAGCGAGAACGGTCAGGAGCGGCGCGGGGATGCGATTCGCCAAGCTGGGGCAAACCGTCCGGATTAGGAATGCTCAGGCCTTTCCTTCTCAAGGAGACCCGAGAAAGAAAGAGCTATGCTATTGACCGACCCTTTCTGACTTCGAATCAATTCTAATTTTGAATGAGGCGGATCGAGAATGAAATGCAGAAATAGGGGAAGGGGGGAGCGCTTTTTATTTAATTTATGGTAACCACTTAAGTACCCGACTTCGGGGCCCGCGCCCAACGAATCTAAGCCCTTTTCACGCGCCAGTAGTTGTAGCTGTGGACACACCAACCCTTTCGTTCAACTCGCTCCGGGTTCCGATCTATATGACCTCCGGGCGGTACAAAGTAGACCTCTTCTGTAGAGGCAGGTAGTAAGCTAACCTTGTTTGTTGAGTCGGGGGAGCCGAGCCCTCAACTGGAAAAATCTCCGTGCGTGGCGTGAGTTGGAATCCTAGAAAAGAAAAGAAGAGACTCCCTCCCCGGTCCTACGAAGATCTCTACGTACTTGTCTAGTCCAGGACAACAGAGATCTTCCGGTCTGCGTGCGTGGGAGCAGACAAAGAAGAGTCTGGTCCGCTCTTCATTCAGGCCCGCCCGTCTGCAGCTAGGTCCGGGAATGGCGCCAGGCGAGGGCAAACTATGCCCCGCTGCTCTGCATAAGCCGGCCTCCGGACAAAAGAGGCCGGGAGGTCCCGTTCCCCCCCGCCAACAAAAGGGGCCTTCCCCCTTAATCTTAATGAATCGAATGGTCCTTCGACCTTCGTTTGATTCCGACGGCCGGCATAGATTAGATCTCATGAGACCCTACCACTATGACTACGAAAAAAAGCCCTGCCCTGGCACCTTCGCTAGACTAAGAGTAAGCTACTTCTATTAGTATTAGCGCCGGACCTTGAGTCGAATTGATCGTGTCATGTGCAACGTCCATCAATGATGGTTCATTAATGTCCATTGATTTAGACTCCTTCCCCCTTCCCTAATACGAAAAAGATCGAGAGGGGCCCGAACCAGAACTCCAAGAGAATTCGACTCACTCTCGTATGGCTCGCCCTCGAGCCCTGGGCGGCCGGTCCCTCTTGTTCTGTTCCCGCCACGAGAAAGACGCACGAAAGAGAATTGCCCAGCGCGTGGAGGATCCGTTGAGAGTGTCCGTTGTCTCGGTAGGGTGTCTTGAAAAAGAAAAGGGCCGTAGGGCTCGCTTTAAAGTGAGGGCCGAGTGCAAAATACTCGACGGGATCGACCAGCCGTCAATATTTGTAGATCTTTCGTAGTTTTGAATCTCTATCCATGAAAAAGTATAATGAAGTTGCTGAGAGAGAGAGAGTGTTTTTTTGTTATGGACGAGAATTATTCGCACTTATATTTTGTGCGACGTGGAGGTCCGTTTGATCCAATATTGACCGGAGCCCCGACTTCCATAGGTCCTTGGTTCGACCTCCCTCCGCGGTCCTTGCTTTTATAAAGTTCCGCGGGGCCAATTTCTCTGCTCAGTGTGCCCCCCTTTCCTCGAGTGCCCCGCCCGGTTCACTGGGCTCTTGGCCTACCCTTCCTGCCGCCCGCCAAGCGGGCTCCGCGCTCGTTATCCTTACTGTTCTCTCTGCTGGGCCCCCTCCAATTGCTCTAGCCATAAGCTATGTCCAGCTCGCACCCACCCGCCCATTTTGGCCAGACTCTTCGCCCCTGACGTTAGGGGGTCTTTCGCTTTTGCCGGATCTATAGAGATATTACGAGTCCTCCGTCCCAGATTCCCTCGCCGCGGCCATCTGGTTCACCGGTACTACCAAAGAGTCTCATGCTTACGTTACTGTGACTGATATATCTCGGACCACGAAGACCCCAGTCGTGCTTCTGCTTTCCATTCCCATCATCATATTGAAGGAAACTCCTCGTGCTCTGCCATAAGAACTTGGAGTCCGTATCATGGTGAAGGGCAGGCAGTCCGCTCTGATTCTTGCTCAAAAAAGAGACCGAACGCGTTCGAGTTATTGGCTCGTCCAACCCGGCAGCATTCATGAGTCGCTCGTTCAACTGTCCCTCGGAGACACGGTCGAGAAGTGCCATGCATGGTCGCCCCCTTTCTCTCGGTCCCACCCGGGCCCCTCTGGGGTAATAAAGAAATGGATCAAAAAAGGTCTGCAACGGGCTATGCCACCCATGACTTATGAGGGAAGTCGCATCCGTGCCATCGCAAGCACCTAGAATGTCATGATCACATGGGTTTACTTGGTAGTTCAACGGACGGTCGCCCCTCCAACAATCAAAGGTAGAAATATGAATACTTCTCTGCCATTTAGATCGGAGAATTTATGGAGGAAAGAGGGTTTGAAATTTCCAGAAACCACACGATTATATAGCCAAAGGGAATAGGCCGCGCCTAAAATCATCCCAAGCGCAGCTAATGTCGCTACTAAGCTATTTCTTTGGAAAGCTCCTACTAAGATTAGAAATTCCCCGAGAAAGCTGCTAGTGCCAGGTAGACTCATATTGGCTAAAGTGAAAAAGAAGAAAATGGTAGAGAAATTCGGCATGGTGCTCACTAAACCTCCGAAATATCTAACAATAAGAGTCTTATGCCGGTCATATAGAACACCAACACATAGAAAAAGGGCTGAAGAAACCAGTCCATGACTTAACATCAGTAAAATGCTACCTCCAATTCCCTGTATGTTCGATAGAGCCAAAGATTCCCCCTCCGTACGCCGATTACCCCCCGAACCGTACAAGATAGTGACCACCTATCATACGGCTTTCTAACTCCACTTCTTTTTCTGGTCGTTCCGCTCTGTCGGATCTATGGTAGTATCAGAGATCTCTAACCCCCGATCTTTTTGACAACACGGTTCCTGCTTCCGTGAAGAGTAGCGCATCTTTCTCCCCGGGCTCCAATCTCACATCGTAGACCCCCACCCCAACTCTATCTTCCTTATCAGTGAACCAGAACATAGTGCATAGGTACTCTTCGATGCTGCGAGGACGAGACGACGTGACATACTACGATCACGTACAGAAGAAGTGCCCTTCGGCTCGGCAATATGGAACCTCTAAACTGCTCCTGGGGTCCTATCGGGATAGGTAGGCCCCTCCCCCCGCCTCAGACATAAAGGCTTCCCCACGGCTGACAAAGAGAGGGCCGAGTGAGCCTAAAAACCCATCAGCAGGGGTTAGATAACTCGCTTTACCGTAATTTAGGGTATCCTAAGATAGAGCTCGAGCGTATGCGAGAGGGTATCCGTAAGGATAGAGCTCGACTGATAAGGAGAGGGGCGACGGAAAGAATAGCAGTAGTTGAGCCAGCGCAATACTGTAATTTAGGTCGATTGTAGACCCTGATAGAGCTCGACTGTAAAGGAGAGGGCCGACTGATAAGAGTCTTTGAGGGATCGACCGAGAGGGTCAGAGTGAATGGCCCAAAGCCATTCACGCAAGAAAATACTGCTGATGTCTTCCGCTGACGTAGAACCGATAGGCATATATTCGACTAATATTGAGAAGGGCAGATCAGTATACGTTTTGAAGCCCCACCCTAAGTAATCTCGCAGTAAAATACCTGATGGGGCCGACTACAATCATAGTTGGTAGAGTGAATGGCCCATCAGCAATCTTTAGTCGTAAATAGCCTTTGGGACAACTTATACTCCCCCCCATCAGCATTGTCGTGCCTGAACATCATTTATTTGGAGTATAAATAGCCTTTGGGGCAATGTGAGACTCAATATGAAGTTCGCCATTCACGCTGTAATCTGCTGCGAGTGAGAATGACGCGCTCGCTTTAAAGTTAGGGCAGACTATAATAAGTAAGGATAGGCTCTCCCGTTAGGTACGAGCATCGCGACGTGAGAGAGAGGTTTTTTTTTGTTTGGGCCGTTCCAAATCCGTGATAACGACGGGATTGCGACGTGGCCGTCAAAAGGCACCGGCCCCCACAGGGATTTAGCTTTCCTTATCGTAGCGCGCACTGCGTCAGCACTAGCGAAAAAGAGGTCGGCTTTACAGAATAAGAAGGTAGGGCCGGGTGCTTCGGGTCTCCTTTGGCCGAGTTCCCCTCATAGTAGGCCCCTATGTTACGCGGCCGTAATCTTTTGTTACGTTCCACCACTCTTACGCCAGAAATCCAAGGTTCCACATGAGCTCCCGTTCTGCGGCGTGGTGGCAGGACCGCTAGGGGAATGGCTCCGGGTCTAGGTAGGGTCAAATCTGCAGGGGTCATGCAAATACATAGGCCCCTTCCCTTCTGCCGAGTTGATTAGAAGTTCCTTGGTCCCTCGGAGCGAAGGGTTAGGCAGGTAGTACGGGCCCTCTGACTTCAAGCTATGTGCTGTGTGCGACTCCCGCGAAGCGAATGAAGGCAAATGTGTCCGCTAAGGCTTATGTAGTGGTCGGCATTCCTACGTGCTCCGACGGCCCCCCACTGGAGATGAGATGACGGGTCACCTTTGGAAAGAGTCGTGACGGTGACGAAGCGGGCTTACGGTTTATGGATGGATTCCGTGATAGTCTCTGCCTCCCTATAACTCAATCAATATCAACAACATGTCGTGACCATGACGGTTAGGCCGACAACTATACAAGACTCATACTCACCCTTACTACACTATAGGCTAGGGCTAGGCTACTTCTAGCTTCTATAGTGAGTGGCCGCTTGGGTTGAGTTTTCGATTGTACTGAATTTCACACATATCAAACAAAGGCGATCAATCAGTAGTTGCCCTTCTCCGGCCTGGGAAAAGCAGCGAACTCTAGAAGCGTTGGGCTTTTTTTGAACCTTTGGACACGAACACTATTCCGTTATCAGCCGAAACCCGCCTTAGAGATTGAACGTCGACTTCTCTTATTTTTATGCAATCTAAGACAGCGCTGATAGCTTGTAGTGAACAGCCCCGAAACCGAAAGCAGCCTTTGCTTTGGTACTCAAGTTAAGAAAATCAGGCTCTTCGCCCAAAGAATGAAACTTTTGTTCAGCTCTTCGCCCCTTGCGTATATGATAGAGAACCGTCTGCTTGTTGCCAAACCAACCCTGTTCGCCTTTCTTTTAAATCGCCCTTTTGGGGGCGAGCAGCCCTTAAACTACCCGGAAAAAGCCCTTTTTTTCTTCATGGTCGCGACTTAGGTCGGGGGAACGCTTCTACGACTGCTCCGCTTCCTCGTCTTGCTTCTACTTTGCTTGCTTGCGCGAAGGCTTAGCTTAGAGTCCTTTTCGCTAGGTCCAATTTCGTCAAAGCTGATCCAACGGACGCACGCAGCTGATATGTGGCTACCGTACTTAATCTCATGCCATAAAAAAGAGCACTACTAGTTATATGGCCCGTCATATAAAGATAGAATAGATATGGATAGACAGACATTCCATTGATTCACGAAATGGCTCGTCGATCCAAATTCATCATTCTTCTGGTCTCTCTCCGCCCCCCGCCCCGAAACTGACCCACAGCACAGCGCCCATTCGCTTCGCGCGCGGGAAGGTCCGAGTGAGAACGACGGGTTCAAGAGACCGCAGCGGAGTGGAGCAGCCGCGACACTTCCTTACCGTGAGCTGGATCTCGCTGGTGCCACCTAAACGGTAGGTAGGCGGCGGATGTGTGACGTTTGGAGTTGTCGTTCGTGCACCTGTCCCCAATAGAAGAATGAGTGATCCCTTCCCCTGCGGATCATGGCCTTACCACTCGGTCCCCGATGGCCTTAGGGGGAAAAGGTATAGCAGCTCACGTTCGTTTGCGCTGCGCGTTCCCGCTGGACTGGACACGTGTTAGCTGTAGGAGTTACATGACTTCGTTTCGCCAGTTCAGGCTCAACTCCTCGCTTTACGTTAGCGGACCTACAGGTCGGGCCGGGGCGGAGCGCTCTTTCTTTCTGTGTGGGACGATGCCGGGGAATGCGTCGAGGCGGCGAAGAACACAAATGAGCTTTTTCCCTAGCACCCTCTTATCCCCATCATAAGTATTTTATGGCATTCAAAACTACTACTGATCTACCCATGAGATGAGCCCAGTGCATTGGACCGATGGATAAGAGAACTGAGCTGGCCTAAAAAGAGCTTGGGCGCTCTACATACTCTTCCGACTCCAATAGACAGAAATCGATATGTATCTGATGGATCCAGAATAGATAGAGAATATCTTGTCTCATCAATAGATAGAAATAGAGGGCCGTAGGGATCGATTTAAAGTGAGGGCCGACTAGTTGGGCTTCTTTAGATGGCTCGACCGCGTTGGCCCTTTCCATCAGCATTGTCGAGTAGTTTTGAATAGCCCCACCCGGCGTAATCGCGAGAAAATACTGCTGATGGGGAGGCTCGACCTATCTTATTAGGGAGAGAGTCTCATCCCTGATTTCCGATAGGCTCGACTGACTAAGGTAAGAGTAAATGGGCGTTGAGCCTACAAATACTGCTGATGGGGGTTGGGTGTTGCTGTGGGAGAGGGACGAGCGATTATTATAATTATAGCGACGTGTAGACAGGGTGAGGCCTTTTTCCTTCCTCTTTATTATCTATCCATTCCTACTCTTTCGATCTATCAGAACAGATCAGGCCATCTATCAATCTATTTGAAAATCACGTGAATCTCGCTTTTCGTTCATTTCCGCCACGCCAACATAGCCGCCACAATAAGAAAGAAGCAAGCGAAAGAGCTAGAAGCGCTCGCTTCGCCGCGCCCTGATTATTCACGGGAAAGCCAAAGATTCGATTCGGACTTCGTAGAGCCGGTGCTGCAGCTGTCTGCGCGTAGGGTCGTCCCCCACTCCCGTCCCGGGGCGCTAAGGGCTTTCTTTGGAACAGACGGCATTGCTGACGCCTCGAATCGACGCTTTTGTTGCGACATGCTATTTGATCTCCCCTATTGCTAGTAGGATGATGGGTCGCACGCCCGGCACACATGTTTTGGCCTTGCTTCTGTGTCCATAACTTAAAATAGGTGACCTAAGGGCCGCCGCCCGACTAAACATACCAATAGTCACCAGATTCATATGGGCTACTGAGGAGTAGGCAATGATCTTCTTAAGATCGATCTGTCTTAAAGTGGTCAAGGAAGTATATATTATAGCAATCGTGCTTAGAGTATAAATGAAAGGAGTCAAACAAAGTGTCGCTTCGGGAAACATGGGTATTGAAAATCTTAAAAACCCGTAGGTTCCCAATTTTAAAAGAATTCCTGCCAAGATGACGGATCCAGCCGTAGGTGCCTCCACATGGGCTTCGGGTAACCAAATATGAACAGGTACCATAGGCACTTTGACGGCGAAAGAGGCGAAAAAAGCAATCCATAGAAAGATTTGGCGCCGCTCACTAAATTCTGTAGTTAATAATCTTTGTAAATCGGTGGTTCCTGTTTGGAAAAGAATCAACAGAATAGCTAATAGCATCAAAACGGATCCAATAGAAGTATATAGGAAAAACTGATATGCTGCCTTGATCTTTCTTTGTCTCGAACCCCATACCCCAATTATAATGGTAGAGTAAGGGGTGGCCCCAAAGCGGAATTGACCGGTGGTGCTTGGTCGAAGCGGAAGTGGGTAGCCACTCCCTTCTCAGGGAACCGTACGTGAGACTTCCTATTCATACGGCTCCGTCCCGAGCTTCCAACGTCGGCCCTTGTCATTAGACCACTATGCTATGCTTGTCTTTTTCGCCTTGACTCTCTTTTCTTTTGCTTCTCGGGTGATGGCGAACAATGCAGCTTGCGTAGCGGGAGATGCCCGCCCGTAGGGCCCGGCCTGCTTCCCGCCCGAAAGAACCGCTCACTAGCTAGCCGGACTAGTGGTAGGGGGCCCGACCGTCACCCAACCCGCCAAGAAAGAAAAAAAATGGCTCGTTGTCGTTGGGAAGATGAGTGCGGCCTGTAGAGCACATGTAACGCACAGTCGGGTTGCTCACGCAGCAGATCTCTCTAGATAGATATAGATAGAGAGAGAGAGATCAGTGAAAGGCATAGCACCGCTCCGTGGGCCCCCGACTGACGGCCTTTACGCAACTACGACTACTGTGATGTGAGCGGTTCAATTGTTTGATCTTGATCTTTCCGGCCTCCACTTGTACGGAGATGCATGCGGGACCCCCCCCTTTTTTGATCTTCATCTTTAGGACAAGACCCTACCCTATTCTCGAACCCTCTCCCGAGCTCTACCCTGCCCGCATTTCTTTTGAAGGGGGCCAAAGATCTGTCTCCACGCCAACAGTCTTTCTTCGGAATTATACTGAACGGGTCGATCCTCCCCTCCCTTAGTTTTAGCAAGAACTCCTAAGGTCTACTCGCAAAGAGCTCCCCGGCGACGACAGAGGAAGCAACCTGCCTGCTGTGGCGGGGCGCTTTGTTTAACAAGAAGACCTGGACGATTATCCCTACCCTCGGTAGCTTACGAGTTTACGTCCATCCCTGGTCGGCCACGTCGCTATCGCTCGTCCCTTTCTTTTTATCCCTTGTAGCCCTTACCCGAATTCGCGCAAGTGTGTCCACACCCCCCTGACTTGACGAGGAATCCATTCTCGCGAACAAAGACACCCCCTACACAGACCTAGGAGCACCCCTTCCTGCATATCCATACAAGACCCGAGTAGGCGGGTCGAGGTCCTACGAGGTACCCACTACTCGGAGTACCCTCCCACCAAAAAAAGATGTGTGGTTCGGTGGTTCGACCAGAAATGCTATGCTTACACACAAGACTAGCCCTCTTCCCGAAAGCTTCGCGGGGACCTTTACTACTTTACGACGACGGAGGACCGCCCATAGGGGCTTTACTGCACAAGGCCCCTGCAGAGGAAATGAGCCCAGCGAATAGAAGATGCTCAGCTCCGCACAACATAGGGATTAGCACGCTTTCGAAAAAAACATAGAATAGTAGAAGATCCAGCATGCAGAACACGGCGATCATTAGAAATGAACAAATGAGAAATGCAATAATATACTCTTTCCCATAACTTCTCATACCAGACCAACCCACTAAAATGCAAATAGGGATCAGAAATGTGGTCAATATCACGAAGAATAATGAGAGACCGTCTATACCCATAACTAAATGGATGTTTTCATAAGGAAGCAAGAGAAGGCTTTCCACAAATTGAAATTTGGCCGTAGAAGGATCGAATTGTATCCAAAGAACAAGGGAATACAAAAAAGTAATAAGAGAAGCGCACAGACCAATCAATCGTATCAGTCGTATTCTTGAATTTGGAATGAAAAGAATCATAATGCTTCCTAGCACGGGACACAGAATAAGACCACTTAGATCGAAATAGCATTCAAAGAAATGTTCTAACATAGAGTAGAATCGAACATTGAAAAGATTAGTTGACAACAGTCAAAAGATGGGTCGCCGAATTCAAATACGTTAGGGGTCTTTCTGTGCAAGTCAGCTGAACACCTGATGAGTGGGTAGGTGGCTTAGGTGCACCTCTCGCCCAGTAAGAAATAACTAGTCCCCACCCCTGGAAGTAGTGGGGCCCCCTTCCCGCGTATGCGCCTTTATTTCTTTCTATTAAAGTTAAATAAAAATTCAAGTGAAATAAAAAAGTTTCAGTAAGAACTAGCACTAGACTTCTTCCCCCCTTTCTACTTTTCTTCTCTCTTTTTGTTTGTGTTTTCACCCGCCTTTTCATTCTGTTTTATAGAGACCTGAGGAAATATTAATAATAATTAATTACGAAAGGGGAGGCGGCATACGAAAAAAACAAATCCGGGATGACGGCTTTCAAAAGACGAGTAAGAGAGGGGTAGGGTAGGGGGAGGCTCTCGAAACCAAGCGAGACTAAAAAGAACATGGGAATTAGCACCATTCCTATGAGTGCTTTTTCGAAAAGCCAACAACCCATCAGCAGTATTTTGCCCTCTTTCTCTATCTCGGTCTCGGTTTAGCATCATCATATATCGATCCGGAGAGAATTTGGATTGGTTGTAGTGCGGATTAAGGAGCTGCTCCTCCATGCTGCGGCTGCGGAGGTGGGGGCTGCCGCCGCCTGATAGAGGCAGAGGGGCCACCGGAGCTATCTGCGTCGAGTGTGTCGATTGAAAGAGGAGGTTCCGAAGGTTCTGAAAGAACAGCGAAAAAAATAGAAAGAGTCGTGCTGTTCAAAGTGGAATTCTTCTAAGATCCATCCATTGCTCGATCGATTTTGCATGCTCTGCTCCCAAAATGCAGAGAGACTTGCGAGGGCAGATCTGGGTTGGTTGGTCCGGAAAGTCATGGGGGAGGCAGGCTAAGTGAAATAAAATAATATACTGGTGCTACTATAGAATCTTTTTTTTTTCACGCACGGCACACTTTCTATATCTCCTCCGTCTACAAGGTGAACAGCTTGGCTTACAGCACAGCGTGTTCGCCACCACACCGGCTGGCTGGTGCATTGGCCCTTTGAATGAATAAGAGAGAGAAGGGCTTTGTATAGACACCCTTGAGCCATATTCGTCGCCCTAGGCTCACCATTATTTCATTTCATTCTATTTATGGCCAAAGAACATATACATGGAGCTATGTCGACTTACGTACGTCTTGTTGACCAAACGATTAGGTATACCACGCCACGTATCATCCCCTCTTTCCATAAAAAAAATGAAAAGAAAAGATATAGTGATCGTGCCGTAAGACCTTGTTCGTTTCTACTTGACGTTATTTTCAATACCTCGGTTTTTTTTACATTACATAAGGTAGCTTGCTTACTTAGCGCTTGCGCTAAGGATCTAATCAGAGTCAAACTGAAATTTCAAATGAAAAAACCTTTCCTTTATTAGCCGGAGTACAAGTATACTCCTTGATCTTTAGTAAAGGCGGATTAAGCTTAAAAAACACATTTTGACCTCGTTGAGAGCTTTTCGCCGACATGAAATCGATTTGCTTTGGAAGGAGTAAAAGGCTGTTCTTGTTCTCGAAGAAGAGCCAATAAAGAAGTAGCTGTTAGGCGTTGGTCTTCGTCTGTCTATATTCTATCCTTTACGTAGTCGTAGTAAAGTAGCCAAGGCTCACTCTCTCGCCTGCGCTAGTGAATCATATGCAATCCGAGTATCCACTAATCGTCATGGGGTGGGGTTGGTCATCTTCTAGCTTACTCTGCTAAAACTACTGTGACTTCCACGGCGGCTACTAAACTAATAAGATCGGAGAGAGAAAGTGATTCAATTCAATAATGTTAATTTGATTTGAGAAGTAATCAAGGCCTCGGATGAGGCTTAGTGAAAAACTAAAAAGAACAGATTCAAGTTAACCCGGGCTAATCCAGCTACAAATGAAAGAGTAAAGCGCATTATCTTCATTCCACTTTCAATTAGATGTGTTACGCACAGTGACATTTGCCAATCCTGTTAGGAATCAATTGAAGAAGAAATTAACAGATATTCCATTTTGAAGTCTTCCACGGGCTCTCTCTCTCTTTCTTATCCAGGTAAGGCGATTTTGATCGAGGATATCAATCATAATAAATATAGTAGACAAAACCAACCATTAGCCCTTTCTCTTGCTGTGATTTCACCAAGCGTTCGAAAGCAAGTCAAGCAGGTTCTGAAAGAAAAAGAAGAAAGAATCAAAAGAAGAAAAATGAGGGCCGGTCTTCCTAAGGCTCCCGAAATGTGGAGTTTGAAATCATCATTTGAATGGAAGTGATACAAATACGACTTTTTATAAGCAAGCCAGGAATTCGAGGCTAGGAATCTGTCCGATCTCAAAAGAATGGGAGGGTTTTTTGGGAATGAAAAAAGGGGAGTCGGGTCAGCTGGATTCGGGATGGGATCAACTAATTAATATGGTTGTAATGGGTAGGATAAAACATGTTCTTTTCGGTCATCGCTAGCTGCCGCCTCATAGTAGTGATACGCGTTGAGCGCAAGGAAAGACCCCACTCTCACGTCCCCTCATTGCTCTAGCCGGACCGGGATAAACTATTATATTAATTGGGGGTAGTGGCCCCAGACGAGGGATAAGGACGAGAGATGGGCAACTAGGTAATATAGAAGGTCGACCCAACCGAATCTGTTCGATTCCATCACTCACTCCGTGGGGACGGGAACATGTATCCCTCCCAACCAAATTCATAAAGATTTTTGTCTAAATCCGCTTTCGGCCTATCGATTGAACCGGGGGCTGCTGTTGAGCACTCTTTCCATCACCGGATTCCCTATGCGCTGATTGATGCTTCCTCTCCGACTCAATGAGACCACACTACTGAGTGAGCTTCTTTCTGGCGCTCTTCCTAGGATTCCTAATGCCTCTTGCTTCAACACAGAAGAAGGTCTTTTCTCAACCACTTTGTCATCATGATGAAAGCACAGTGAGTGAGTCTTCTTTCCGAGTCGAGTACTAGGCAGTCAATGTAGAGTTAACTGAGTGAGACTTTTGAGCCCGGTACCGAAGCAAAGTACTCATCCGAAAAGACGGTTTGATCATGCCCTTTGTCCTCAACCCATGGTTCCCCTATATCTCCTAACTTTCGCTTTGCTTTCTCTTGAGCCCGCATTTCGTCTTTTTTAAGATCTTTAGAGGTGAACCCACATAGTGGAGCCTTCGTGTACCAATTTCAGTGGTTGAGTTTCGCACTCCCGTCATCTTCCTCTTCTTTTTGGAAAGTCTCATCCCAAATAGTCATCAGAAAGAAGCTAGCCGAGCATTGATTTGAGTGTGGGTGGGGTATGATGCCCCAACGGATGGATCTCCATTAACATGAGAGTTTTCCGAGGGAATGAGGAAAAATATCTGGTCGAACCAAGCTTCCTTCTCTCTCTCTTGCTTCCCCACCTGTGACTGAAGCTTCCACATGAGCTTTACTTTCCAAAGTACAAGATAAGTAAATGTAGACCGAAAGTTCTACTTTTTGGGAGGGACATTAAAAAGGTAGCTTTCTCCCTGGAACCTTTTTCGATAAGTCGTTCAATCCTTTCCTCTTGATCAAATGCATTTCTAAAACATTTTCACAACACAATGGACTCCCCTACTGCACTGAGACGGACCCAGACCCTCTCGCTATCGCTTCGAGTATCTTTTATTTCATAACCTCGGATTTCAGTCGAGACCTTTCAGGACCTCTCGCTTCGTCCTTCGACTGAGATTCTTGAATTGAAAGATCAAGTGCGCTTGACTGAGGAAGACTGCCCCTTACTGCTAGTCTTCTCGACTATGCCTTCCTCTTTACCTTCTGTGTCGGAAGTGAAATCCAATCCAGGGCTCGACTGCAAAAGAGTACTTTGAAAAAAGTACAAAGACAGAGCCTCAAGTCGAAACTTCCAGAGAGTTTGGCACACACTCATCCTCAGAACCCGCAGTACCCTCTTCATCAAGCACCATAAATCGAGACCCAGTAGCTTTCTCCTTTCCCTTTTCCGGGGTTGCATCATTAGTGGAATGGATGTTTTAGAGCAGCACTCCCCACACTTTCAAAATTATAGGATACCCCCATTTCGCGAATTACTGCATTTATTGTTTTGATCCACAAAGAACGAAAATCTGTTTTTTTCCTATCTCTATCCCGATGAGAACGAAGTCCCCTCCACTCTTCATCAGTGCTTTTCAGAAGCTTCCTTTCTTTAAGCTATCAAGCAAGCAGTAGCCTCTCACACTTGGCGCAGCATCTTGTGGAGCAAGGATGTTGTTGTGGCAGGTTCTCGAAAACTGGTTCTTAATGGGCGCAGTACCTCCTTTTGGTCTGATCGTTGGCTATCTGATCGTTCTTTGAATGATATTTGTGAACGTCCTGCTAATGCAATTGAAGACTCTCGTAGGGTGAGTGATTTCTTGAATGACTCGGGTTCTTGGGATTGGGATCAAATTGGTGATGTGCCTCAAAGTGTTAAAGATCAGCTAGCTCTTGTCAATTTAAATCATGATCTTGATGAGAAATTGATATGGGGAGTAGCTGCTAATGGTCTTTTCTCAGTATCTTCTGCTTACCACTCCCTTCTAAATAAATGAGGGGCTTCAAAAGAAAGTTTGGATGAAGGTTTGGAGATTACAAGCGCATCCTCGTATTAAAAACTTTCTTTGGCTGCTTTGTCATGATCGGGTGCTTACCAAAAACAAAGAGCAGTCTTTAAAGAGGGGGATTACTACTTCAGCTTTGTGTCCGAGGTCTTGTATGGAGGACGAGACATTCACCTTTTACGTGACTGCCCTGAGTCCAAGGAATTATGGAGAGAGAAAATCATAGTCAAAATAAGAAGGTAAGCTTCATAGCTCCAACCTAGTACTAGTAAAGGGCTTTTGATGCCCTTTTTGGTTGCTGGATACGGGACAAGGAATTGCCAAAGGAAGTGGTGCTTAGATCTACTTTCATGCTAGCTCTTGCTAAAGAAATTTCCGGAACTTCTTTCGCTTGTTCACACTTTCTTTGGGACTGAGGCACTTTTTCTGACTCCCGCTGCTACCATAGTGGCAGCATGTATAAGAGCCGAAATAGGAGTACCTCCATGGCATCAGGTAACCACACATGAAGGGCAAATTGCGCAGATTTAGCAACTGCGCCAGCAAATAATAAAGAGGCACCCCTATTCTCATGGTTCTTATGGAAGAGAAGGAAGGAGAAAAACCCCTCTTGCTTAGTCATCCCAGGCTCACCTGGTCACTGTCCTTACGGATCAGCTCACATTCAGCCCACTATGGAATTTTCTAAATCTAGAAAATCTTGAAGGTGAGATGGAGGTTGACATAGGAGCTATAAGAGGCCATATGATGACAGCGTGGCCAAGAAAGCGTTCCCTGGGATCACCCTTATCTCGTCGTTGATCGAATTTAATCTGTTGAAGTGCGAGCGACTCCTGCCCGATTTTCATTGCGCAGGTACGGCATTCAGCTTTTCTTTTGCCTGCCTTCCATCGAGTTTGAGTTTCTTTCTTTCAGAACCTTTAATTTCGATTTTCCGAGGAAAAGAAAGAACGAAACGAATTCAATCAAACTACACGGTTTTTTTTCTGTCTACCCGCAAAGGAAGAGTCAGTTTGATTCTTTCAAACGTTCAGGGGAAGCTTAGATTGGAAATGAGGCTTATACGCTGAACTTTGCTTTTTGACTCCGGCAAGCAAGCTAGGATGATTTGAACTGAGGAAGTGCTAACTAAGTTTTTTGTTCACCCGAGGCGCAAGAAAATCAGCTATTGTATTGCACTCGCGTTAGCCTTCTTTCCTCTCATTAGCTGACTGAATTTCATGAGCAAGGCTTATGCCGAATATATTTCACTCACAGAAAAGCAAGCCTAACTTATTGAATACCAAGAGAAGATGCGCCATGCCAAATTGTTCTCTATCGAAGCGTAGTCTAGAGTCTAAGAGGTGCTGACGGAGGGTAAAGGTCCCGTCGCCCATCCCTAGTACCCAACCAGGATAGTGAAAACCCGATGTGTAGGTAGGACAAGCGCCATATCTATCAGACGTACAAGGCTTGCAAAAGCCGTGATTGATGCCTTAAGGGCTATCGCGTCGTCTGCTTTAGCGGGTCGGAGCTCGCTCCCGAGAGATCCCAGGGGGGAGGTGCTTTAGCGGGGCGGCTAAGAGTCCCAATGCCCAATCTCTGAGCAATTTAACAAAGACTTCCAATACCTATTCAGGATCTCTTTCCTCTGCTAGTGAAGAAAAGAACCAGTACCTTCTACCTGTGCCTATGAAAACAACTCCAAATCCATCAGCAAAGAATTATGATCCGAATAGTAGATGCGAGTATCACATGGGGGGGCAATTGGACATTCCACAGAAAGATGCAGGCAGTTGAAAGAAAAGATTGAAGATCTTATCAGGGATGGCATTTTGACTCTTGAGCTCATGCAACATTCTTTCTCCAGGAATTGAAGAAGCTTAACATGCTCAAAAGATGATGCCTAAAGCATTTCGCCTTTCTTTGCTCGTCTATGTTATCAAAGTCAAGGTGCAAAGCCTTGTTGACAAGAATGCCAAGGTCGTACCCAACCCATGAGCATGCTTTCTTTCTCTGTATGATCATGGGAGTAAAGTCAAACTGGGATTTTGCTATTCTTAGGAGAGTATTATACCCATTTTGCTTTTTAACGAAAATTCCTGGTCCTTATCGAACCTTCCTGGAAGCACCAATTCTTGGATGGATTAGGGGTCCAAATGGAAGTGATTTGCCGTTGACGGTTCGTTGTCAGGCTTGGCATGACTCGAATTCCGGTTGTGTTCTCGGGCTTGTCCAAAGGAGATGAGAAGGGGAAGCGGTTCGTTCTTCGTCTTCTGGTTCTTGTCACGCTGTCTCCGAGAGATAGGTGGGAATCTCTTTTCCAAGCGCGAAAGAAAGAGTCTACTCAATTGGCTTCGTCGTTTAGTGGTAACGAGTGGAGTGCTAAGCAATTGGAGGTTCTCGCTTAAGAGGCAAGATGAGGTCTCCGATGGTTGTAGACGTGTCAAGTGCGTTATTTAGCCCTGACGCCTATAGCGAGATAGCCCTAAAGAAGCAGCAGTTGTTCTTCCTTGGATTTTTGGATATGGGCATCCAGTGCAGAAGGAACCCGTAGTATCGAAAGATAGATAGCTTAAGGGCGGGTTCCGCAGTTCAGGTCCTAGCCCAAGTACTTATTATTGACAAGCAGATGACTGGGATCTTGAGGCTGCATTGCTTCGAGCGGCATAGGCCCTATCAGATGATTTTGGATCTAGGTTCATCGATATTGAATTTGGTAAGCAGGGATCGCTTCCATAGTTGATTTGATAAGGACCATTCTTCCAGCAGGAGAAAGAGATGCAGAGCTGGTTCCGATAGAGGTGGAATAGAGCTTGGTTCTGGTCCCGGCACTCGATGAAGATGAACATGCAGGTGGCTCGCCCTCGGGTTTTCAAAGCTAATACCTGCTTGCCTTGCTGTCGATGCCTTCTTCCTCTGCTAGCGACTACCAGATCAGCTTCGAGAACAGGTATTTCATCGGATTCATGCGAGACATTATCGCTATCCCAAATCTCACTTTACTAAATTTCGTAAGAGAAGAACATCAGCAGTATTTTGTTACGAAAAAATGATTCCTGGTCAACAACCAATATCAAAATGAGTTTTTCCAACACAAAATTCTATCCAGTGAAAATGCAGTCAAAATGTTGTCTCTCCTTTGAATGGGGGAAGCTACGAATAAAAAGAAATGCTTTGGCGCACCAAGCCGAGTGGTTGGATGGTCTTTAAGTTAAGGTGGGAGACATAGCTCTTTCTTTTCCTGGTCTCCTTCAGAATTTGCACCTACAAGAGAGAAGATGGCACTCAAGGCGGCAGATGGGGCCCTTCTCTCACCCGACAGGCTCCGCCTTTCCCAACATGTTCTCGTCTCGAGTGTCGAGAGATTCCAGCAATAAGGTATTCGAATTGTGGATTAAGGCTCTTCTGTGGAGTCGCACTCCACGAGCCTTGTCTTCCCTCCAACGACTTTCACGGTTTCTTTCCTGAGGAGGCGGAAGAGGATACCACAGGCCCTCTACAAATTACACAGGTGTCAAACAGCTGGAAGAGAGCCCTTCTTTCTACGGAGTCACGGGTCTTTCACTTCATATTCACCGTTGTTGAAGCCGACCTCATTCCTGGCAGGAATAGGCCTCGCTTTTCGGACTCTGGTGAGAGATTGCCTTGTCTGTCTGGGGCTTCTTTCTCCCCTTTCTTCTTTCTTGCTTTTCCAAAAGATCAATGATGAGTCAAGAAAAACACAATAGCCTGTCTCTTGCTTTTCCAAAAGAGCATTGCTACCCTTGAGGAAGGAAAGAGAAAGCACTATCTGTAGGTTAGACGAGAAGTTCTTGTATACTTGTGTCGCCTCACAAACTCCCTTTCAGGGTGAAGTAGGAATGTTAGGCCAGTGCCCCAGTTCTTCCATTCCCATTTCGAAAGACATGCTTTCTTTCATTGTTGGCTACAGACTTGGCTTCTTTCACAGAGGATGTTGGGATCTGTCTTACAGTGCTCAAGCCCTTTTCCGGGATCCATACTACAACGTCAAATAAAACTGATTAAACTCAGATTCTCAACCATTCTTTCCTGGCTAGATCCACTAACTATGAAGAAGAGAGGAAGGAGGTAGCAATAAGCCGGATCGGCTCCAAGTAATAAGAAAGAAGAGCTATTCGACAAAGACTAAGACGGGGGATGCTCGACTAAGAAAGTTTTACACAGGAATACCAGGTAAAAGAGGCTTAACGATTGATAACATCCCCAATTGACTAGTAGGGAAAGAGAAGAGCTCTACCTGGTAGGAAAGAACTCCACAAAAGGAATCTAGAACTTCGAAGGGGAATTCCAGCAGAGGAGTTTAAAAGAGCTCGACTAAAAGAAGGTTTGGTACAATCTCTCACTTCGAGTGAGAGGAAGTTACTAGCTCGGCTAAGAAGGAGTGGAGTTTCAATCGACAAAGCCTTTCCTGGAACTCAATCAACTAGTGGTTAGCTGCTTTCTTACTCAACTGACAAAGAAGTAGTTCAAGAAGGAGTTCATCTTCCATTCCCGAGTTCATGTTGGTTAGGGGTGAACCCCAGGGGAAGTCGACTAAGATTCATTCTATTCCCGAAAGCGGTACAAGGAAAATCAGTCTCTCAGCCAGTCACAGGTATCCTCCATGTCTTCTATTCTAGGGAATAAGTGGAAGTTTGCACTCCTTACGCCGAATTCATCAATAAGCTAGGTATTCAATCATTAGCAGTCGTTAGGCTTCCCAATAGGATGAGTCAACAATCCTTGTGAGTTGATCAGTAAGGTTTAGCGTAGCCCAGAAGAACCTGTTGGAGGAGTAAGCGCTGTGAGGTCTTTAGCCTGGAATGCTTGCAAAGTAGCTCGGCTTGTCCTATGTTTTTGCTTAACTCATCGTATCGGCTGTTGTGGTTGGGTTGACCAACAGAGCTCTGGTCTAGCGGCCGTGAGATGTCCTTTATAGCCACCGTTACGGAATTTCAAAGATTGGAAAAACGAGATGTGAACACAAGGGAATCGCGAACCGGAAGTCACTTTTCTCCTTCTTTCGTCCGAAAATACTACTGATGGGTTTTTAGGCGTCACACGTCGCTTAGCTCGTCCCACAGCAACAGTCGTGGATGGCTTTAGGCCATTTACTCTTACCTTATCAGTCGAGCCTATCCCTTCAAAATCAAACAATCAGTCTGTCGATCTACTGCCACTCCACGTCGCTATCGCTCGTCCCTTCCAAGTTCAAAGAATGAAACTTTTGTCTTTTGTTCAGCTCTTCGCCCCACAGCAGATTACAGTATTGCGTAAATGGCTCAACGGCCATTTACTCTTACCTTTACAGTCGAGCTCTATCCTTACGTCTACAATCCCCCTCGCCCTTCGGGCGAGCTCAATCGGTTGATTCCCTAAATGATGACGCTGGCTCAATACTCTTATAGTCGCCCCTCTCCTTTACAGTCGAGTTCTATCCTTTCGTCTACAATCCCCCTCGCCCTTCGGGCGAGCTCAATCGGTTGATTCCCTAAATGATGGCGCTGGCTCTATTCCCCTTTTGTCGCCCCTCTCGCATACGCTCGAGCTCTATCCTTTCGTCTACAATCCCCCTCGCCCTTCGGGCGAGCTCAATCGGTTGATTCCCTAAATTAAATGATGGTATGGCGCTGGCTCTATTCCCCTTTTGTCGCCCCTCTCGCATACGCTCGAGCTCTATCTGTCTCCTACTATCCCCCTCGCCCTTCGGGCGAGCTCAATCGGTTGATTCCCTATCGGTCGCTGGCTCCATACTCTTTTAGTCGCCCAAAGCAACAGTCGTAAATGGCTTTAGGCCATTTACTCTTACCCTTATGGTCGAGCATATCTAAGTCTACAATCGACCTAAATTACAGTATTGCGCTGCCTCAATACTCCTATTCTTGTAGTCGGCCCTCTCGCATACGCTCGAGCTCTATCTGTCTCTACAATCGACCTATCGGTCGCTGCCTCAATACTCTTGTAGTCGCCCCACAGCAACAGTCGTAAATGGCTTTAGGCCATTTACTCTTACCTTATCAGTCGAGCATATCTGTCGATACCCTTCCCTTACGTCTTTCTTCTCAGCTCTTCGCCCCACCCGGCGTAATCTCGCAGTAAAATACCTGATGGGGCCGACTACAATCATAGTTGAGGGATCGTTTTCTTTTCTAGTTAGGGAGATTTGTAGAACCGATAGGCTTGACTGATTAAGGTTAGATCAGTAGTAGTTTTGAATCCATTCACGTAATACTGTAATCTGCTCTGGGGCGAGTGAGAAAGAAAAAGAAAGTGTTCGACGCGATCCTTCTTCTTCTGATTCAATTCCTGAGACACCTGACACCGACATTGGATTCATTCAACCTTATGATATTTCCAACAACGGTTATGTAGCATCCCAGACCGCTAATTCCTTATCCGTAAGTAAAGCAGGCAAAACCAGATCTGATTCGCAAACAAGCCCTTCTCTTCCTTGACTAGCAGCAGCTCCCGCAATTACTTGAGCGAAGCGCAAGACTTAGACGAATCTCTTTCTCTTTCTATATTTACGTATAAGTTTCTCTTTACTAGAAAAGCAGGAAAGAAGACACTTACATACGTAATTAGATAGGTGAACCAGGCTCGGCGAAGATGGAGCTTGTAAGCGTGATCTTTCCCTATTCTCTCTTCTCTGAAAGTCTTAAAGAAAGCTATGAAAACCACTGGACTAATGTGGATTTGTCCTGTGAGCCCCGTATGTTAGCCCTTGATCGTATAATTCTTCTTTTTTGTTTGATTTAAAAGTAGCGACGAAGAATCTAATTATCACTCTATTGATTCCTTTTTCTACTTCTCTTCCTGCACCACCCACACGCATGTTGGTACTGAACCTTTTCCCCGGGTCTAGCCCATGGATTCCCATCAACCCATAGGGGTGGTAGAAATGACAGAGGTTACGTAGTGTAATCGGTGATAAATCAACCGAAGCACCACGAACCCGCGAATTCAAGAGCACCAGTCTCAGAAATCAGGCTTTTCAGATAAGAGATTGAACCACCTAATTGTCTAAGAGATGACTCATAAACTCCAGCTACTCGCTTATCAGCGATAACAACGTCATCACCGAGTACCGCATAGTCGGTAAACCGCCGCATGGGAAATACCTGCTCTGCACACCACCACACCCAAAATAGGATGGGAAAGTGCGAAAAGAAGCCAAGAAGCAAAGGCTGACCTTTCACAAAACTGACAGTCGTCATCTTCAAACGGAACTTGAAAGAAGTTCGTTGCCAAAGCAGAATTGACAACAGAGGACGCAAAGGCCGGCCCGAAACAGACTCTCATTCCATCATAAAGAAATAACAGAGGCCAGACAGCTTCCTAAGGAGCGAAGCTAACCACTGGTGAAGAGGAGCCAAAAGCCTCTGATTAATCTAGTTACCAATGGCGAATATCCGTCTTTTACCAGCTCCCTCCAAGGAGCAACCTCACTTCCCTGGCACAACTGGGATACGCAACTCATGATGAGATGGTAGTACTGGTGGACCCACGCGGGCCTCGAATTCCTCCAAGGCCCAGTGAGTAAAGTGTCTATTCATCGGATCAAATGCAAATGGGTAACGTACAAAAGCTGGCCAAAGGCAACCTTGCGAGTATTGCTCACCGTAGGCATGCTACAATTGCATAAGCCAACGCCAAGATAGAAGCTCGGTTAGTTCCGCTGTAAATGAGGATCGAGCAGTCCTCGCTTTAGCAGGGGGAAGACCATTCTTTACCATAAGCTGTTCATACAACAACTGAGTAGGTTTCGTTAGAGTCCAGGTTGGTTCCCAAGTCATCCCTTGATAAAGCGGAGTCTTGGAAACTTCAGGAATCGTTTGAGGAGATATGTACTTTGTACTTTTTCCTCTTATAGTATGAGTATCCCTCTATCCATCTGTCTTGCATTTGGCATTCCCGCTGTTGACGTCCCATCGAGTTAGCTAGTTAACGGTGAAACAGATTTAGGAACGAATAGCAGGAGCGAATGATAATGACGCGTCCTTGCCGGGTAAGATTTTGTATTCCTTAAGGTCACAGGTGAAGATTCCTGCGCCCTAGGCTATGTGACCAGCAGTATCTATTTCACTTTCAAAGACACTTTTTGAAATTGAATAGTTTAAGTCTCCGAGACCGAGAAGAGAAAGCAGGGAAATCGGTAGCTACGCTACTTCGATCTAATTGCATTTCCTGAGAGGCTACTTCGGTTTGGTCCTTGGTCCCCGGAAACGGGATTTAGGAGTTCTCGAAGCCAAGTCAGTTCCCTTTTCCTTGTGTTCTATTTCTTGTTATTGTTTTCTTCCTTTTCTAGAACGAGTTAAAGAAGGAAGTTTGAGTTCGGACCGGTATTCTTCCTTGAGTTGAGTTCTGAATGAGCTTCCTTTTAAGAGAGTGAGTTCGGAGTTAGGGATAGGGCAGTAGCTCTTATCTAAGGTCTTTTCTTTGGCGCGAGGATATCTTATAGTGCGATATATAAGATATATAATGTATACCTATAGTGCCTTGGGTAAGGTTAACGAACGAGTATGAAATATATGATTTATATTACCTTATATTAATACTCATTCGCGAAGCGCCGTTCCCCCCATAAGCAGTCTTTATAAACTCCTCTTCCGGTCGGCCGGGTACTAATATGAAAATTAAAGCGAGCTTCTACTATTGCTATTCTAGCTGGGATATTCTCTCTATTAAAGCATATAGGAATATAAATAATAAAGAATTCAAGCCTACAATGCTCCTTACCCATCAGGTCTTCCATAGGTCCAGCCCGGTGATGAATCTTCTTCCACTCCCAAACCTCTAAGGAGTCGTAGACGTAGAGCAATGTCTTTATTGGCGGCGACCTTCGATTGAAGCTACTTCTGCGGATTGCGACTTCACCTGGCGTTGGATCAAGGCTCTCAGTCGCTCGTCCACCGGGTCGACCTGCAACTGGTCCGACGCAACTTACCGGTGATAGTCGCTTCATCACCCGCTATGGAAACCAAAACAACGTCTGGTGCGCCCTCCTCTACTCCTATTTCGGCTCTTATACATGCAGCTCCCTGGCCCAGTCTTTCTACCCAAGCATATCTTCCAAGACCTCAAGACTCATTTTGATATGCGCATGTTGGAACCGATGAGTGATCAGAGCGACCCGCAACTTACCAGCATGGGGAGTTGCGATGGATGCCAAGATTCAGACTCCTCTGCACCAAGGATCTTAGGGGTACCACAAATAGTTGGATCGTCAAACTTTCTCTCACATCCCACTTCCTTCCTTCCTAGATCACTCCTATTCCTACAATAAAAAAAGCCTCGCTGCGTTGGTTTGGAAGAAACCCTTTTATATTATAGTCAAGGAGCTTGGAGATTTTTGCATGGTCGATTAGTGAGCAGGTCAATCAATCGGTCCGCTGATCCATCATTCTCTATCGTGCGTGATCACTCACAGCAACAATCCTTTCTTGTTGAATAAAATCCTACGTGAGAACGACGCGGTCAGATAGCTCGAGCGTATGCGAGAGGGTCAGATCACTAGTAGTTTTGAATGCCATTCACGCTGTAATCCGCTGAGAGAGAGAGGGACGAGCGACAGCGACGTGGGCGAGTGAGAAAGTGTTGTATTCGACGGGTAGACGTGCTCGTGTGCTCTTACCATAGGGGTAGATCTTTCGTAGTTTTGAATGCAAGACAATTGCAATAAGCCGCTTAACTGATTTAGTTTAGGAGAATATCCAGGATATTGAATATCTGGGACTGAGAGTGCCAGGCTGCGACCCATCTTTGCAAAGCAAGAGCGAGGCCAAGAAGCAGCAAAGCAGCACTCGTACAATAGAAGGATGGGGCATGGTGGATCGCAACCATGCTACAGCGGAATCACCGGGAGATTTGTAAACAACCGTCGCACCTCTCATCGGTCTTGACTTTAGGAGTATAGCTCTCCGAATCGGCAAGAATTTGCCTTCGTCGGCTTACTATTCAAAAAACCTCTTCCTTGCAAGCAAGATCGTCATCATAGATAGACCCCTCGATATCAACTAACCTCTTGTTCTCCTGGCTCAACGAAATGAGCTTGTGCGTCGAATCTCCGGACTCGAAAGAACGATGTCCCGTGTCCAAACACACACTTGACTTCAAGACCTGGGAAAAATCCTTCTTACTGTCCTCAGCCCCCCTAACCCGACGACTGCCCCACTTTGGTGTTCACGTGGCATTGTAAACAACCTCTTGCAAGCAACCTGGTTATGTCATACCCATATCAAAAAGGTAACAAGGTTTTTGAACCCCTCGTAGCGTTAGCTATAGCTACTTTTGGCAAAGAAGCCATCGAGCTGAGAGAGATCCTCTCTGCTCTTCCGCAAACTGAAGATGCTCGTGTCGCGCCTCCACTGTCTACCTCTCCTCATTATCTTCCTTAACAAGAAGCATTTTTGCTGTGCACTCTATCACGTAGTGCCCCATCTGCCCGCACCTAAGACACGCACCCCAGCTTTCACTTATTGTTCTTGGAAGAGCTCCCTGATGCTGCTTTTGCCTTCCCCGGATCTTTCGTCATTCTCCGCCTCCAGAAATAGATAGTCCAGAACCGGTCATACCTCTAACCGAGGTTTGAATACTTGCTTCCTAGTAGCTCTATTCCCTAGCTAAAAAAGCTTCGAAAAAGTACTCTAGTACTAAATTGGTCAATTTTGGTAGAGAAATCTATCCAATTTGAGCAGAGAGCCTCCTCCTTACTGGTCAGCCTCCCCTTGCAGTCGAGAAAGAGGTCAACTGACCTCGCTCGCGGCTCGCACGCAGAAAACTATAAGACCTGAAGCCTTCCCTGCTCGCTGTCGGTTAGAACAGAAGGGCACGAGTGCGGCCTCCTATTACTTATCCACCCCAGGTCCATGGAGAAGACTAGGTCTGACACGATGTAGTGGGTTATGTGCATCACAGTCTCTGCTAGTCAGGACAGTGACTAAGCATAGGATAGCTCCGATAGGACAGTGACTAGGATTAGGATAGCTCCGATAGGACAGTTCTAGCTAAGGCATTCGTTAATAGGTGCTAGCCTTCCCGGGAAGAAGCCATGGTCCAAGACAGGAAAGGGAAGGCTACCAAGAGCTCGAATGTCTGTGGAATAGGCTGTGGAATAGTCACAATAGGTAGCGCCGGCCCTGAGTCCGAGTTGAGTAGATATAGTCCCTCCTGGGGCTGCCCAGTTCCAATCATAGGTCTCTGTCTCTTGCCGACTCGGTCGTCCTCTTTCTACTCGACTAGAGGTCTCCTGCCCGTCCGGATCCATTCACCGGTCCACGTGAACCTCTGTAGTGTAGCCTTTCTCCGTCCTTTCGTATTAGCCGCCTTATTAGAAAGAATGTATGTGCTAGGCTGGGCAGCATCATCGACTACCTTTTTCTTTCCCTGCTCATTCAACTGATCTGTCCTCTCCCTTCCCATCTCGGTTAAGCATGATACGCGAGAATGAAATGCACCCACCAGATCCCAATTGAATGGACCGCTTCATTCCCAATCCCATAATTCCCAATCCCATATATTCCCAATCTATAGACCGAGAGTTCTATGCGAAGTCGAAAGAGCGAAGTCGAAAGAGCGAAGTCGGTGACAAGATCAATATCAAGCAAGACCGACATCAACACCAGTAGTCACTCCCCTTTATCTTAACCCCGGTCTAAACTCAATAAGCTATGTGGGCTTGAGTGGACGAGTGGAAGAGTCGCAAATGATCTGTGCATCGCTTATAAATATCTTTCTTGATTCTTGATTCTGAGGTTGGATAGGCTATGTTCTTGTTGGATAGGTCGTCTTTCTAATCTCATTAAATAAGAAAGATAATCCAGCGTCTGGTCAAGCCTCAGGCAATTAGACAAGATTGGCGTCAGGCAAGCAAGGGTTTAGACGAGATTTAATGCAATGGTTTAGTTGAATTGATGTCGAGATAGGGTTCGTGTTTCTGGAATTGATGTCGAGATAGGTAAAATATCTTAGAGATTGTCTTCGTGGGTCTGTCTTTCTTAATAGGGATTCAGTCTTTCAGCGATTGTCTTGTCTTCGTGTTTCTGTCTTTCTTAATAGGGATTCAGTCTTCAGTCAGTAGTTCTTTCTCTTGAAATGCCTGCGAAGACTACTTTCTTATCCGACCTCCTCTAGAGCCCTGCGATGAATAGTGAGATTGCGATTGCCCTCAGTGCGTTAAGATCTGTTCTTACATAAAAGCATTTCTCAATCTCTAACCTCGTTCTACGAACTGAACTGAACTCCGCAATTGGAAGAAGGGCTCTCAAGGTCTAGGCACTGTCCTCTCCAGGCTGCTGGGCAAGATCTCTTCTCCTATACGAGTAGAGGCTTGGTAGATGAGATAGCGAATTGAATGTGTCCTTCTTCTATGTAATTTGAGCTCTTTCCTCTTTGCGTCACTGTCGTTTGCTCCTATTGCAGAAAGATTTAAATGAAAAGGTAGCTTATTCGGAATTCCGGAACCGCGAGCTAGGCCAACTCCAAAAACCCTCAGCCTTCACCGAGTCCATCTCACTATTAAGGCTGGGCACACCTAACCGAGACTGCTCATGCTACTCTAGCTAGGCAGATCCCAAGAAGAGAAAGAAAGCTGGACTCTCCAACCTGTCCCGAGACGGATTCTCTTAACTTAACCATTGCTTCCCCTAAAGGTCCTTCTGCTTCTTTCATTCAACTCACAGCCAGTCAGAACAGAGCTTCAATGAGTCCTCCCTAACCCGATATCATCTGCAAACGCTATAGATCGGGCACTTTGCTATAGATCGGGCACTTTGGATGATAGTTGAAGATTCCACTCTCTCTTTCGCTCCTCCTCCCTTACCATAGATCCGCTTACTCGACTTCCTAGCGCTCTACTGATCTTCGACCTTCTTTATTGTTCGCTTGAGCCCTGACTTTCTACTCATAGTCGACGTTCGCGGATTTCTCTCTCTTCCAATTGGTCCCACCTCCTATCCGGAGTGCAGTCCTCTATTCGCATAGGCGAGCCCTCCTTTTCGTGTCCGTCTTTCCTCGGCATCTGACCATCCGCGGAAGTGCTTCTGACCAACCGCTCACGCTCATAGTCTATCTCACGTTCGCTCCAGATCTGATGGTACCTCGAGCGTCATTCGCGGATTCTCCTATCTACTCTACTCGTCCCTCTACTCCTCGACTTCGCTTCTCACTTGATTGGGTGACTTGGATTTTCACCCGCAACGCGGATACTTTCTTATTCGCGATTTCGATCACTCTTTTCTTGCTTCGGACTCAGCAATAGCGCCATTTTGTTCTTAATAAAGACAGAGAAGTGAGAAATCCTACTTTCTTCTTTTTTTTGTGGAATGGATAGAAGGAAGCCGTGATCAAAGCAGATGGCTGATGTCGAATGGGCAGCCTGACTCGAACGTCCGCTTCGCCTTTTGGTCCTCGCAACCAGCTATTAGACTGAAGCAGTGCTACACTATGGAAGGCCTCGATTAACGATCTGTTCCGCGCTTGCCGATCTTTATAGCTTGGAGTTTCGCCAGTAGTCGCTCCCGTACGTTCCTTATGTCGTTCACAACTTCGCTCCGCCCCTCGTCAATTATAATGATAATTGTCAGTCAGTTAGTCGCGGACGGGTAATCAAATTCCTCTTCACTCTTCTGCGTCGCGGGCAATAAAGCTCCTCACTTCTAAATTGGCTCCCTCACTTGAGACCTGAGACTAAAGAAAGGCGTCCCCACACCCCGGATTCGATGTCCTGTCAGCCTGCGTCACTTCTCTGCTAAAGAGATCATAAAAACTTCTGCGTCATTGCATTCGCTCGTCGTTTCACTCGCGGATTTCCGTCGGCTTTCCTTTGACTACTTGTAGAGCCTACTCATTCGCACTGCCATATAGGCGATCGTTCACATAATGACAAGAGGGTTAGGTATCGGAGAGGACTACTCATAGCTTTACCGCCTCTCCTGCCAAAAGCTATCGCACCGAATTCAGCGCGCGTCCCATTCCTTCCCTCCTACTGATGAGGGCTTCCTGGATCTCTGCTCCTCTGCATCTGATCAGAAAGCACTCGTCTGTCTCAGTTCAATCGTTCTGTTCGAGGGAGGCGAGTTCATTCCTCTGCTGGATTTGAACTGCCCTGCACTCGTTTCATACGTAGCCACCTCCACCTCGCTACGCACCTTCTCATTGCATTGGTTGTCCCTCCCTTCGCACTGCTGCTGCCTCTCCTGATCTTCTCTTGATTAGGGACCTCGAGGGTCACATTGCATTCTGAGAACATCGCAGAGAACAGAGCACTTCTTTTTCGATCGTCAACACGCACGCGTCATTCGCTCCTGACATGTGAATGAGGGCCAGGTCCGGTCCCCACCTCTCTTCGTGTGCGAAGACCGAGGCAGAGAAGGCAGATCTGGATGGCGGTCGAGTAGTTTCGAGCAGATCTTCTTCCATCCCAGCTTAAAATATATGAGTGGGTGAGCCCTTTGCGTCTAAAAAAGGACAAAGCTTCAGCCTAGGTCAATACAAGACTGAAGCAGTGAATTTGGGTCAGACTCCATCACTATCTGAATCAGCTTACGGAGTGGGGGGCCTGCTCGAATGCTGTATTGCTTTCTGATTGAGGGCTCAGCTGGGTACGATGGCTCCTTCACTAGGTGCTCGGGAGTACTACTTGTGTGTAAGCACAATGGATATGGGGCCTTCCCTCTAAACACTCTGAACCATGGGCTCGAGGTTCGGTCTATCTGAGCATGGGTCTGAGGGGCGGAGGCTAGCATCTGAACTGCGCTCTCCTTCTTGAGTCCCTCCTTTTGAGTCTTTCCCTGATCTGAGGTTAGCCAACCCAGTTTCATTTCATTGTTTAGTTATGCGGATTATGTGGGCAGGAGCGGGACGAATGCGATGACCACGCTCTTTCTTCTCTAACCTACCGTTCGTTCGATTAGTTGTCTCTCCGTGCAAGGGTTCCCTTCTGAGCACTGAATATCTACTTGTCCGCCTATCTTGAATTGGTTGGGTTTGACTCTGCGACACTGGTCTCCTTTCTTGCGCTCATATGAGTCTTCGCTCTGCACCCGAGACTGAAGAGTGCTTGAGTCGGTCCGCTATTCAATAAGAGAGAGCTGCTGAGCCCCTTATCTGGTCCTCGGTCTTTGGCTCCAATTCGCTAACTTCTGAGCTCTACCAGGGGAGGCCGCGGCAGCATTAACGTCTAATATCACCGTCTCTAGTAGTGCTTTCATTCCCGGAGCTTCAGTCAGGTTATGTCGGTATGCTTGGTCGGACCCGGTCTATGACTTTGATCATGGCTCAGCGTTCGCGTGGTTCAATGAGTAGATCATAGTAGAGTAGAGGGCTCAAGTACCAATCAGAACATCTCTGGTCGAGGAGTTTCCGAGCTGCTCCGAGCAGAAACTGTCCTGTGGAGGCATAGTCTCCCTTGCTAGTATATAAAGAAAGCTCCCGTCCTTTGTCCCTAGTCTGCTGAGCTCTGCCTGTCCCCGTGGTTGGGAGTGGGAGGACGGACATGCCGGTCGGATTGGGTGGGGATATATATAGTATGGTCCCGCGTTGGGGCATCTATCCAGAACAGAACAAGTAGCGGGTCAAGGCTCAAATTCTCCTTGCCAAATGCCCTAGTTTCGGGAGAGATTCCATTACTCTTGCCCTAGTCTCGGGATAGGAGAGCCCTACGTTGCCCTCTACTTTTGGAGGAGCGGGATCAGCGAGATAAAATACTGCTGATGTGGCTTTTTTAATCCTTCCACTACCGCACTCCTTGTACCTGCAGAACGGCCATCTCCTCACGTTGCCTTCTCCCGTTGCCCGGACCTTCTTCGTCGCACGGCCAGTCCTCCACCTCTAACAAGGGCTCAGTTCCGCACTAGCTTCATAGGGCTTCCACCTCGTCCCATCGAGCACTACAATAGATGATAGCTATACGCGAAGTCGAGAGGTGCTACGCCAGAGAGAGATATGAATCTCCGTTCAGGACCGGAAAGAAGGGCTAGTGAAGGACGTGAATCGTAGGTCTGTTCAGCACCTCCAAGAACATGACTCGTAGTTCAGGACCGGAAAAGAATGAATCTCCGTTGAGGACCGGATGCGATCCGGATGCGATGAGCGATTAGACATCCCATGCCTATTCCCAATAGCCGATAGCAGGGACCCGATTGGGACTATACCGAATGCGAAGTCGAGCCAATTGAAGCGGAATGCGGTAGCTGAGGTGCATGGTCCAAAAGTGATGGCCGAACCATTTGATGCTTCCGTAGAGGAACCATTTGCCCTTTCTATACTATAGGAGCCTTCCCCACCAGCCCAGCCTAGTAGATAGAGAGTAGGAATCGGATTCGAACCGACGAATGGAGACCCGTGACGCGTGTGTGCTTCATCAACTATGGCTAATCTACCATGCGCGGGTTCTCTTCCCGTAACTTCTCGGTACTCCGGCTTCTTAGATGGGCTCCGGCTCTCGAAAGCACCAACTCCCCCTCCACTTGACCGGGATCTATCCTTTTCTCCATCCAATGAAAGCTCTTCGATCCAGGCATAGATAGGCATAGTGAAGTGGAGCTGGTCCCCCGACCGAACTCCCGATCTTATCCCAAGAGCACTACTTTCGACTTCGCTTATGTAAGAGACCAGCGAAATGCGCGAAAACGAACTGCTGATCCAGCACCCGCCACGAAGGAAATACAGGCGAAAACTACCAGCGAAACTCCTCTTCAAATGAAGCTACATGCGGCAGAGCCAATCGAAGCGAAGCAACAGCCAAACGGAGCGAAGCAACGGCCAAATGAAGCGATAGCGGAATCTTGGGTTAAATAAAGCACAATGCCTTTCTAGCGAAGCGGAACGAGAACATTGCAGCACTCCAGACGGAGCAACGGCCAAATGAAGCGATAGCTACATGAGCGAGGAGCGAGGAGGAACGGCCAAACGGAGCGAAGCGCAGTGCGGCAGAACGCACTCCTTGCTGAGCTTGCAGCGTCCTTGGAGTGGAGCTGAGCTTGCAGCTTTATGCAATGCCTTTCTAGCGCAGCGGAACGAGAACAAAGCGTTCGACGGCAGAACGCATTTTATTACGCACAAAACTCGACTGCAAACGACGAACGAGCTAGCGCGAGCACACCTTTCTTTATTGATGTTCGACTAGGCATCATGCAATCGTTGATGTTCGGAAGTGGAGCCAGCAGCAGTTGAATCCACCATCTCAAGTTTCATGCAATCCTTGATCTTAGACTAGCGGAGTTTCATGCGAGACTATCTTTATCTATCTTGATCACGAGTTGAATGCAAGAGAAAATTAGACTTGCATGTGTTAAGCATATAGTTGAATGCTCTCTTGATCACGAGTTGAATGCAAGCAATCGTCGAAGAGAGAGAATTGCAGAGTTGAATCCACCATCTCAAGTGCAATCGGAGACTCTTCACTAGCATATAGTTGAATGCGATCTTGATCACTATAGTTGAATGCTCTCTTGATCACGAGTTGAATGCAAGAGAAAAAACTGCGTTAGACTAGGGAGTGTTAAGCATATAGCAAGAACCACTATTTTGCTCTCTCCCCCACCAGACCAAATGAAGCAATTGAAGTGAAGCAATTGAAGCAATCTGCTCCACTATTAGAGCAGACCTTCGCCAATCAAAGGTACTGATTGCGCTTTGATTCGCCATAAGGATGACCGGCGAGGCGGGTCGAGCGCTAAGCTCCGTGACCCATAGTTGCCCAGCACATTGGCTCCCGTAGCTACTCTATCTTAGCTGACAGTCACTACATTTACTTGGAGAAGATTGGCTCTATTATTACGAAACAAATAAAGAGAAGTCGAAGAGTAGTGCCGTCCATTCGGGAGCGGATGGCAACAAAGGTTCAGAATTTCACTGCTATATGATGGCCCGGTGGAGCTCTTGCGAAGTCGACGCGGGGAGTCTTTCTTTGGACAGCTATCGGCTAAACTGATCTGCTGCTTCTCGTCACTGTCCTTGCCAGGCCTGCAAGCATACGTAGAGTCCGCATATGAAGCACCTAATTCTATTAGCTGGTGAGGAAAAGCAGCGGTGCATCGGTGGACTGACAGGCGAGCATATTCACTGCGCTCCACTTCTTTAGTCGCTCCGACTTCGCTTCGTCTTGGTCAAGCCTTCTGGACCGAATGATATGAGATGAGGCGGGAAAGACAAGACCAAGCGAGGATTCATAGGACAGCAGACTCTACCAATGAACTTGAGTGAGAGGTGCGTGCGGAGCGAGGGCTGAGGCCATTGAAGGCAGGTGGGAAGGTCTATCGCCAGCGAGCCGGTCGAAGATCCCTACCGGAGCAGACCTCCAGCTAGGTGGTCCAGCCAGACATATATTATTCCAGTAGTCAGTCCCAGTCCCTCCCCCTCACTAGGAAGATTCTCCGGTCCGGGAATGAGCTAGCAATGAGAAAGAAATTGGCACGATAGAGCGAGTGAACGAGCGAGAGACTACTCTACTATACTATAGTTGAGCAATGGATGAGTTCATTTCAGTAGTAGACGGCTTTTCTAGTCTCATTCAGCAACCATTCATAGAGATAGAGATCCGATCCCACATAGATCTAGATGGAATCTCAGTCGAGTTGAGCGGAGTCGAAAGAGCAGTAGAGCTACGTGCGGCAGAAATAGGAAGAGTGAAACGAAATGCGGCAGAAATAGGATGGAGGAAAAGGAATAGAACTTGTGAGCCGACCTTAGTTTGAGAACAGTGTCGCCGACGAGCGAATGTAATGACGCGGAGCTTCTCACTGTCCGAACACGCGCTAAATAAAAGCAGATGCTCGACCGTGGTCACACCTAGATTGGAATTCGACCGGATGGAGCGAAAACACTCTCTTTTTATATCCGACCGAGCCCACTTTTATATAATCTCCGTCCGATCCTACTGTCTTCTAAGATCCGAGCCTATGCCAAGCAGAGATCCGACTAGTAGCTCACTTCCTCATTTGTGCGACTACTAAGAAAGAAAGAGATAGGGAGGAATCTAGAATAGTCAATTCATCACACATAGTTGATAGCAAAGCAAGAGAGCAGAAATTCAAGTCATCGTAAGTCAAGAAAGAAAGAGCAGTGAAGAAAGCGAGGTGCGGAGCTGGAGCTATTCAATGGACTTGACTAAGTTCAGGGCTCAGGGCCTCTAGTCTTGCCTTCCGAGGGAAGTCGGGAGATATAGCCACGCGGAAGCACCTTCTGATAGGTGCCAGGTGAGCGGTAGGGAGTGCAAGACCAAGTTAGAGATGCAGGAACCCAGAGAGGAACCAGTGAGGCGGACGAAAGCAAGGTGCGGAGCGAACCAGACCCGTTAAGTAGCTCGTAGTCAGACGCGTTCGTTCCAAGCAAAATCCCGTGAAAGGAGCCTACCGGAATGGAAGACCGAGCCTGAACTAGATAGAGACCTCCCACAAATATAATACGTCGCTCGGTCCTCTAATTCTTGAAGTAGAGTTCGCGCTTTTCACATTTCGTTCGTCAATTTGGACAGCATTTCGCAAGTCTTTCATTTCTGTCTTTGGCTCTTGAATTTCTGTGTTTTTCGAGTTCATTTCGTGCTCGGAAGAATCGGTCTAAATTGGTTCCTTTGATTGGTCATACCCGTCCCTGTTCTGGTCTTGGAGACTTGAATCTTGAATGCCCCGGCTGCAGAGCCCTTATCTACTAGTTCAAAATCGGCCCTCTTTTCTTATTAAGAAGTGCTCCCGAGTCGACTCATTTGATTCATAACTCCTATATATAAGTATAGGATTCGAGATCCACAAGCACTATTGGCTGCTAATGCTCCTACTAAAGAGAGTGACGGACGAGCTATGCTGTCTCAACTATCTCGCTTCTCATACCGATGACTATCCAATTGGGGAAAGCGGACCCGGGCGGGCGAGTCAACCTTTAATGACCTCATTCTAAAACTCGACAATTGGAATGATATAGAAGCGGACTGAACTAAGAACTATTATATGCTTTTCGTGCAGGGCATCACATTTCTTCGACTTCGCATATTAGTAGTGGTCTCAGAGGCAGCTATAACGTGGGCTCGGATCCCTATGACTGATTGCTTCCCGCTCCGCACCTTTCCTTCCGTACCGCACGAGGCGACCAGGGGGAGGATAGTGGCTACGCACTCTAAGGCACCCGGGTCTCCTTCGACTCCAACGCATCGATCTTCCGCTGCTTTTCTGTCTCGGCTCCAATTCGCCGCCCACGAAGATTAGCCTACCGCTCCGTGTTCTTCACCAGGAGTAGTGACGGAGCCTTTCCCTCTCTCCATGAGTCTTCGGTAGGCGATCAGGCGCTATCCTATTGGAATAGGCCAATAAGCCTAGGGACCATTACTTGGAAGCTAAAGCGGCAGCAGAGAAGGTTGATCCCAGCAGGGCCATCCGTCGAGAGGCCTCCCTTTCTTTATAGTACTGGATTAGATCTACTCTACTTGATGATGCTGGGAAGGATCCTGATAAGATCTGCTCGAGCGAATTGGCTACTTCTCACTCTTGATCTTTCCCTCTGACCATATCTGACTGTACTGACTGCTGGTCTCGCTCCGCACCTCTATCGCCAGCAGTCCTTCTTCTTCGCGTGTTCTCTGTCGCTCCTAACTTCTATGACCGGAACTCCGATTGTGCTTTCTCCGGAGCTCCATATATGTGGGGTCTCCCTCTATCGGTACTCGCTCGTCCCACCCCTACCTACTGCGGAATCAATCCTCTCATTCTCCAATTGCTCCCTCGGGATGCGCTCTCGTTCACTGGATTTCTGACTCCTATCTATGTGGTAGCTAGGCGATTCAACCTTTCAAGCCGCTCCTCTCGGACTCTTTGCATCAATCACAAGAGCCTGGGACCTCTCTTTCCAGCTGAACCGCCCCCTCTTAGCCCACATGACAGCTGCTTCGGTGCCCTCCAGCCAATAAAGAAAGCCTTCCCTGCCTCTCTACCCGGGCTCATCCCCCTATATGTCTCTGGTGAATGGGTTCCGTTAGGCTCTCCTCGTCCCATTCCCACTCCTACTCTGTTCTTTTGCCATTCAATTCACTCTCTTGTCTCTGGCTTAGAAAGAATTGGCAGCCGAATCCTCTATGGTAGTTTGAGCACGAACCATTGCTTCTGATCTTTTGTTATAAGATATATAAAAGAAGAAATAATAAGGGTGCTCCAGTCAGCGGTCCTATGCTTAAGGCTCCCGTCCCATTAAAGTAGTCACGGGTCTTAAGAAAGAGGTTGCTCCCGTAGGAGCCAAGGAAAGCCGACTCATGAAAGAGGTTATAATAAGAACGTTCTCTTCGTTCGCTCCCTTATTCGACATCCAATCATCTCACTCTTGTGACGAGAATGCTACAAATATCACCACTATTGGTATAGAGAAAGGGCATCTAGGTCGTTCGAGGGCACCGTGATTCGGTCGAGGACACCATGTAGGTCGCTTTCGGGTCCTAGTGGACTTGTAATGGTCTTGCTCCTTGGATTGATCTTTCGCTTCGGCTTACATTCGCTCCTCGGTTCGACCACTCTTCCTTGGCTTGAGTTCGGCCTTACTCTATCACTGCGTCTCGACCTCTACCTCTACTCCATCTGGTTGGAGGTGTGCCTTTCTTTTCTAGACCTATCCAAGTCAGAACTCCAAACAATGCGATTGAACACAAATCGCCTACTAACTACATCGTGTACTCGTCCAATCCAATAAGTTGCACACCCATAAGAAAGAGGACAGGCGTCACTTTCGTTCGACTATATCGCTCCCTATGGTTCTTGAGCAAGCACTTCTGAGTGACGCTAAGCAGCACAACGAGGAGTCATTCCCCGAAGAAAGCGGCTAGTGTTGGCCGGACAGTTGCTGGAAAGTGGCAGGACAGTTGCTTAACTCTTCCCATTGCTTGAGCGAATTAGGCGAGCGGGACTAGTCCACCGAATAGAAGCAAAGGATTGGAATGGTCTTATTCACAGACACGAAAGACAAAGCCGGCCCACGGAGCGGTGGCAGCGAACTAACTGCAAATAATGGGAAAGAAAGATCTCAAACCCGACAAACGGCCAATTGCAGCGGCCGAGAAATTCCGCGATAGCTACATGAGCGAGGAGCGGCCGAGAAATTCCGCGATAGCTACATGCGGCAGAGAGCATTCATCATTGCGATAGCTACATGCGGCAGCAACAAATGGGGCGAAGCTACATGCGGTAGAGAGCATTGCTGAGCTTGCAGCGTTTAGGAGTGGAGCTGAGCTTGCAGCTTTATGCAGTGCCTTTCTTGCGAAGCTACATGCGGTAGAAAGCGGAATGGACAAATGAAGCGAAGCAACAGCCAATTGAAGCGTAGCTACATGCGGCAGTGCTCATCTCTTGCGTAGCTACATGCGGTAGAAGCCCTCAGCGGCAGAGAGCATTTTTGTAGCGAAGTCGAATTCATTCATCCATCATCTATATCCATCTCGAAGCATCAAGTCTAAGACACCCTTCCTATCAGCATCTCAAGTCTAAGACACCCTTCCTATCAATCAAGTGCCTGCCCTGCCCCAAACCTTTAATTCCTCTCATTCCTCTCAGGCCCATCCCCCGATAGAAACCATGCATTCCTATCTTCCCCATCCCCCGAAACCATGCATTCCTAGAATACCCCCCCACCATTCATTCCTATCAGACCCTTCCCCCGAAAAACCATTCCTCTCAGACCAGACCTCCCCACCATTCATTCCTATCAGACCTCCCCACTAGGATAGGACATCCACTAAGGAAATCCGCTATATAAGGCGGGAGTTCCGACTCCCAGCCCAAGTGGATTTTAGCACTCCGAGCAGAAGAAGCGGACTCCTGAGCAGAACAGAAGAAGCGGACTCCCGAGCAGAAGCGAGAAGCTAATCGAAAAATCCACCTAAAGATGCCCTTATAAATAAAGATTAGTATTAAAATATATATATATATATATATATATATATAATTATATTTTAATAAAGAACTATATAGTTTATAAGAGAGACTAAGACTGTACTAATAGAGCATGGAGGACCCAAAAGACAGAAGTAGATGGGGAGCACTCGCATCGCATATAATCAAGGATCAAGTGTAACTAATTGTACAATTTCTTTCATTTTTGCCCATCTCAGCAGACCCTCCCCCTCTTCTCTTCCAGCATGGGCCCAAGATCCGGGAAGAAGTGGAGACCCAATTAGACAACGTGGTGGTGGCAGGAAGAAGCCCCCTTTCCTCATTGTCTGAATCGGAACATAGGCCTAATCCCTCGAGCCTAATCCCCCTCCATCCTCCGCTTCACAATCTGAACTGAAGAACTAAACTAATAACTGCCCTGCACCACCACTTAGTAGCCAGCCTCTCCCATCTGAATAACTAAACTGAAAACTGCCCTGTACCAGCACTTAGTCGCAAAGCTTAGCAACACTACTGGATCCGCAACTGGATCAACTTCTCATCTATCTAGATAATGTTCCTCTTCTCATCCATATATATAGTTCTTTACAAGTCCTATACCTTTACGATAGGAAGAAAGCCATTGTAGCTAAGAATAGAGCTCATATCAGTGGACTTTAATGCATTACATATTGCCTTAGGATTCAGGTCATTTCTTCAAGATTCATGATAGCGAGCAGCTGCTAGCAAGCAGATGCGAGCAACGAGCAGGCTCCGAAGAAGGACTACTCGAAGAGGATCTGAGACCGCTTCATATGAGGCTTCAAGGAAGAAGTGCTTTTTCCGAAGGATGGGATCTTCATCTTCGAAGTTTTTAAGTAAAAGGCAGAAGAATTCAAATTATAGGTCTCATTTTTCTGGTAGCAATACCTTTTTTTTATCTTTTTCTGTACTAATTTTGATCAATTAGTGAGTAAAGAGATATTGACTCACTAGTATACTACTAGATATATCTCTATGCCTTACCCACTCTATAGTAGTCGCTTGTAGATACAAGTACCCAATTGTTGGGTATAGTTGCGCCTAGTCGCGCTGTTGTCATCAAGCTTCGTGTGAAAACCGAAGTCACATATAAAGAGAGTCTCGATCGCGCCTATTCTACTTGACTGTCGGTCCGTAGGGATCAGACATCCGTGCTGCTTTTCACAGGTTTCTGGCCCCCTCGCGGGGGTCCTGATTTTCATTGTCTTTTTCACAGAAACGTAAACAATGGGTTCTAAATGAACAAGGAGTTGGTGCTTTTCTTTGCACTTGACCATATCAAGTACAGCTCCTCTCGCAGTCATCTTACGAGTGCGGGGACAACATAGTCTGAATTTAGCCCAGATCGTTTCGACTTGGCCCCTCTTAGAATCATCTATGGGGCCAAGCTCCTGTAAAATCGTTTTTCCTGGCTGCGCCTATCTTCAAACAACTTTCCCGGAATCACCCCCTCCAGCAAATGGAATCGGAAATGCGCTTCCTTCGTCTTTTGGTCAAATATGTGGAGAATATCCCCGCGTCCTACGTCAAAGCCACCTTTGGTTATTCATTGGAATCCCCATTTCTGGGATCTTTTAGTTATACTTTGGGGCGAGCCATTCCCTATGTAGGGGAGGGCACGGATTTCTCCATGTCTCAAATTATCCGAGTTGGTCAAAGTAGAGGCGGACAAATACGGGGAAGAAACGTCGGTGACGAAGATATTCTTGCGCACCTATTTCGTAGTGAGTGAAAACCATGTGAGTGAAAACCATCCGCCCCTTACCACAATTGAGGCGCGGGAAGACTCACTGGTCATGATGATTATAAAGGAACGGTGACTTCTGACTATTCAACCAAGTAAGGTGGATCTGCCGCGACCCATCTCTCTGTCTAGGAATAAAAGGACCACTATACTCTCACCAGGGATTATAACCAAGTACCCAGCATCACGAAGTAGCGAGACAAAGCGCTCCTTTTTCGTCGCTGACTTCGAAACGGTCCTCGTGAACGACGTTCAGCACCCTTTTCTGCCTTCATGGAGATCGGGCCAAATGATGAGCTTACTCCATCTTCCATTAAGAGGGTCTCCTCCTTTTTTCTGCAAGGAAGAGCCCTTGGACACCACCTCCTTTGAGGATCAAAGCTTTATTATACTTTCTGACTTCACGCATCGGTTAGAGATCCGAGCATCCTACACGGGAATTCGCACTTGTTTCTACCACAATCTGGGTCGCTTTGACGGTCTATTTTTGCTCCATTTTTATGCCAGGCAAGGGGCAAGAGTGCGCACTTTGTGCCGTAATCAGTATATATATGAGATCAAGGTTTACCGCGGGAGGGGGCGCTTAGTGATTCGCTATAGAGACTCCATGGCTTTGCTACCACTCAATTTAAGAACTTTAGGCCAAACGCTCTGTCCACATTTGGGAGAAAAAGGGATAATTGACCATGACCATATCTCTTTCTCCTACTTTTTTTTGGGCTCTGCGTGAAGAACTCCTCAACTATATCAAGCAAGACGTCCTTGTTTTGGGTGGAATCATGCAAAAGACCCAAACTCTCTGCTGGGAGGCATACGTAGTTGACATTGAGAACGTTTTTACTATTTCTTCCTTAGCGCTTACCATCTTTCGCAAGAAAGATTATTCCGAAGAGAACCGCTTAACCGAAATTCAGATTCTTTCATACGTAAGGGATACTTCGGGGGGCACTCAGACGTATATATTCCCGAGGGAGAGGACCTGTACTACTATGATGTTAACGGTTTGTTCGCTTCTATCATGAAGTCAAAAGCAATGCCCGCCGGAGCACCCGTCTGGAAAACGAATTTGGAGAAAGAGCCACTGGATAATCTTTTTGGATTTTTTAATGCTCTCATCTGGTGCCCAGATGCGCGGTGCATCTGGGGGTTATATTTGCATACATGCCTAGTAGATACTAGTTGCATGTGATTGTCGTTATTGCACTTGTTTGAGATATGATTGTTGCATTTGGTTGCCATGCTGCATACATGTCATTTATTTTACATGTATATGCAGTTGTATTTATATTGCACAGGTGTCATGGGTACGTCTGTTGCAGATCCGGTGAGTTTACAGATTATTGTACCATGTGTCGATTCCAGATTGGGTATGTATCTGTCATTATGTTAGTTGTGGTTTGTTACAGTTTATATGTCAGGTTATTATGTCAGTTATGTTTAGGTGCATGGATTATGATAGTATGATCATGTTCTTTATTCCCTACTGAGACTGTATACTTGTGATCTCCATGTTTTATTGTAGACCGTGCACTATCTTTTCTATTACCCGCTGAGTAACCTATACTCACCACCGCGTGTATACATTTATGTTTTCAAGTAGCTTGTAGATGGTTGGTGTCGCTTGGAGTATCCTGTCTGCCGAGTCCTACGTCACATCCGAAGACCGTGCTTATTTTCTTTTGTATATTCTTTTCTTATTTTTGGCATTGTATTTGTGTATAGTCAGGCGACTATCTTATGATTTTGGTGTTGTATTTGTGTTTAAGCCGTGCCGACATGCATTGTATTTATTTGTGTTGTGTGGGCTTTCCTTCGTTTTTCCGCTGTGTTTTAGTACAGCCGTGTGGGCTGTTTTATATATAACTGCGTGGTTGTGATTGTTTCATTCCAGCCAAGTGGGCTGTTATTATAACTGCGTGGTTGTGTATATAAATATTCCAGCCGCATGTGGCTGATGTATTTTGCTTGTATGGTTGCTTCAGATTGTCACCGGTACAGGGGAGATGCTGCCGGATTTTTGTCTGGCAGAGACTCCTTTGGGGGCGTGACAGGATCGATCGGCCGATCGATTCAGAAAAGACCTCTGTGCACAGAAGCACGTTGGATCGATCAGTGGATCGATTGAAGCCCTTTCAATCGATTTAGTCTCAGCTTCAATCGATTGGGAAGTCTGATTTCAGCTCCTTGATCAAATGGAAAGTTTAGATTCCCTCCTTTAGCATGTGTACAACAATGAAATGGTATTTTGAATATGAAATCTAGATTTTATAGCAATTAGTAGAGATTTTAATTAGTTCAGCTTTCTGCGCATTATACTTCAGTGATAGACACAGAATAGTTTAGCAACCGTAACCCCCGACCTTACAGTTTAGTCAGTAGAAGGCGGGTCGTTACAGATTCTGACTTCAGATTTCCTCCGGAGCCCTAGGTCGAACCGACGCCTACTATTCCCTCATAAGGGAACACACCCTCACATACTCCTCTCAGAAGAAGTTACTGTTGGAATTGCAAGGTTACAAACATAGTCCCACATTGAAAACACATAGGAAAGATCATGAGTTTGTAAGAGAAAAGATATCTCCATTGGCATGAGACCTTTTGGGTAGAGTCCAAGAGCAAAACCATGAGGGCTTAGTCTCAAAGTGGACAATATCATACAATTATGGAAATATCTAAATTCTTTTCGATCTAACAATTGGTATCAGAGCCCGGAAGGTTTAACCGCCGACTGTGCACAAGAGCTATGGTCTGATTGAGCCATGTGGGTGTAATATTGACCTTAAACAAAGAAAGTGGGGGCTCCTATCTTCAGATCAAGAGGACTATACACCAGGCAGGAAGTCCGAGTTGCGGCTAGGTAAGGAAGTCCTAGTAGGTCGGGTGGACCGAGGGGTAGGAAAACCTAGTGGGTCGAGGATCAGACGTGGGAAGCCTACGGTCCTTTGTTAGAGGGGGGAATTGCTGGGGTTGCAAGGTTGTAAACATATTCCCACATTGAAAACACATAAGAAAGATCATAGGTTTATAAGAGAAAAGATATCTTCTTTGGCATGAGGCCTTTTGGGTAGAGCCCAAGAGCAAAACCATAAAGGCTTAGGCTCAAAGTGGACAATATCATACCATTGTGGAGATATCTAAATTCTTTTCGATCCAACAGTTACCTATTGCCAGATCGATCCTCCAGACCAACTGGACTTTCTACCTAAGGTTACCACCCCATAGGACCTAGGGTTACCACCTCCTAGGGTTTTCCATAGCTTAGGGTTACCACTCCCTACGACCTAGGGTTACCACCCCCTAGGGTTTTCCACAACCTAGGGTTACCACTCCCTAGGGTTTTCCACCTGCCTAACCACAGCTAAGACTTTCTATCACCTAGGGTTATCACCCCTTAGGACCAAGGGTTACCACCCCTAGGGGTTTCCACGGCCTAGGGTTACGACCCCCTAGAACCTAGGGTTACCACCCCCTAGGGTTTTCCACCTGCCTAGAATCCACTAGGACTTTTGCCTATGACAATTTAGGTCTTTCCTGCAAGCTCAATAAACCTTATTAGACAACAAGACATCTTAACTTTTGAATCTTTTGCCATTATCAAAACACAGGTTTGATCGTCTGGTGCTTCCTACACCAACAATCTCCTCATTTTTAATTATGACAACCAGGTTCAAAAGTTAAGTGAATATATAGCAGTTTAATGAAAAACATTTAAAGAAAAAATATATCATTTTCTCACTAAGTATTAGCTCCCCCTATCACTCCCCTGAACTTTTGACCTTTCTCTCCCCCATTGCCATATATCAAAAATAATTTAGGGAGGAATAGTTGCTTGATAAATGTAACGCCCGAAAATTTTCAAACTTGCATTAGAATTTTTCTATGATTTTTCTGGAATTTTTAGATATTTTTCCGGAATTTTCCGAGTAGCGGAAGTAGCAAAAATAATTAGAAGAATAAAAAGGCTTAAGCGGGAATCGAACCCGGGACCTCTCGGGTCCACTAAACCTTTAGTTAGCCTTAGTAACCGGTGAACCCAGCAGGGCCGTGCTGAAAGGAAAGGAAAATCAAATATATTTATATTTAAGTTGGGCTTAGTTATCCGCTTAATATAAATAGGAAAAACTTAAGTGTGGGTTTGGTTTAATTTGGTTCGGCAGCCCTCTCCTCACAAAACCTCACGCCAATTCTTTTCTCCAAACCCTCACTGACGCCAACCCTTCCTTCCTCTCCTTCTCTCGGCGCCAACACCCAAACAACCTAGGGTTCTCTCCCTAGGGTCCCAAGGTCACTTTCCGGCGACGATTTCAGCACGAGGACGTTCCCCTCCGCGAGTAGAGCACGTGGACGCGAGCGGATCGTCGAGAAGTCATCTCCACCGGAATTCCTAGCGATTAGATTTGTAAGAAATCTAGCACACAAGGTAAGAAACCCCTCACCTACAGTATAAGTAGCTCTCGTTTGATTGCATGCTTATAATTTAGTTATATGCAGATTTTTATCGACATCTAGAGTGTATTTAATTCTCTTCGCAGATTTAGGGGTTAGTTGAGTACCTCTGGATGGGTCGGACGCATTTTTCCTCTTCAGATAGAGGTTCTAGACGTCGTCGGGTGCCTAGAGGTGGTTTCCCTATTAGAGAGGAGAGTTGGAGCACACTAGGTGTTCGATAAAAATGTTTAGCGCAACATTAGACAGTTTTAACAGCATAGTTAAATGTATAGAAGCATTTAAAACAGCATATCAGTTTTATTCCAGCTTTATGGGACTAGATGTCCAATGGGTGGGCTCCCACAGTCGCCTCTAGGTTCAGACAACCTAGTTCTAGGTTCAGATAACCTAGATTCAGCTAATTAGCATTTCAGTATTTTACTTTCAGCAGCGGCACTGTACTGGATTAGATATCTAGGTTTAGCTAACCTAGTAAACCCTACTAGATTCGGAACTTGCAATCCCGGGTGTAGATAGGGATGCGCGCACAGCAAGTACAGTTGCCAGGGCCCTACAGCAGCATGTTTAGTAATTTTATCTATTATTTATAATAGTTTTCCAAATCAGTTTTAAAACATAATGGAATTCAGTATTAGCTCAGCTTCAGCTTAGCTCACTTTTGTATCAACTCAGCTTATTTCAGTTGTTAAATATGATAGCTTCATATACAGTTATAGACATATTATGATCAGTTTTATTTTATGTTCAGCTTATGTTATGCCATGCTTTGTATGATACCATGCCATGCCATGCTTGCGTATTCAGTATGTTTTTTAAATAGCATGATTTAAAAACATATTTGCATCGTATGCATGATTTAGTGATGTAGATGGTTTCTTACTAAGCTTTTTAGCTTACAGATACTATTTTCCTTATACTACAGATACAGGTAAAAGGAAAATGGACTAGCAGTGGAGGCTGGAGGTCAATGCAGATGAGGATGTGTGTGGCAGGAACTGGAATAAAGATCCTAGGGATCTAGTTTTATTTTACTACGCATTAGAACTTGTAGCAAGCCTAGTTATTAAAGTCTTGTTCTCTTTTCCCTTATGCTTCGCATTCTAGTATGGTTAATGGTATGAACTAGTGAACATGCATTATATTATGTCTTGAATGTTGCCAATGTATGGTAGAATAGTTATTAGTATATGTTAGAGTGGTTGCAGGTGGTTTTGGCACGACAAGGTGTCGAAATCAGCATTTCTGATTTCGTATCAGGAAATCAGACGCTGGATCGGTCTGCCGACCGATCCAGTAGTGTGCCAGGCTTCTGGATCGGTCAGCCGACCGATCCAGACAGATACAGTATGCTACTGTATCCTCCTGGATCGGTCAGCCGACCGATCCAGCACGATACAGTAGCGTTCCAGGGGTTTCGGGTGCCTGGATCGGTCTGTCGACCGATACAGCCACACATGGATCGGTCTGCCCGACCGATCCAGTTGGGAACCGAGTGCCCCATAGCTTCGATCGATCTGCGGATCGATTGGCAGGTCTGTAGTTAGTTGGGAAGTTTAGTTCTAGTCCCTAGCCCAGTTGGGATGTTCAGTTTCCCCTCCTTAGCATATGTACACCAGTAAAGAAGGTCTTTAGACCTTTCTTAGCAGTTGTATCCGTCATTAGTAGGCTAAAATTTTAATTAACCCAGCTTTCCGCACAGTATAGTTTAGCATAATTGTAGCGACCGGCCTTACAGCCAGTACCCAGAAGGTGGGTCGTTACAGAGTGGTATCAGAGCAGTGTTCCATACTTCCTACACACACATCAGCATTGTACCTGCAGCTTCCAAGTAAGAATACCTCTACTTAATTTATGCTCCTTGTTTTGTTATTACAGTTCATGTTTATATGCCTACTGCTTGTTAGTATGTGATAGTTTTTGAACATGATATCAGTAGTTATATAATTGTGATTACATTAGTTATGTTATGTTCTCTATGTCCTTAGAAATGGCACGAGGACGCCCAGCTAGAAGGGCACTAGCTACTGAGCCCCAGCAAGAGGCAGGCAGTTCAGTGCCTCCTCCAAACCTTACAGCATTCTGAACAGCAACAGGAGATAGCCACCTTAAAGTCTAATCAGCAGAATACCCCCACACCGAATCTGACGACTCCGAAGTCTTAGAGGTTCCACCGGCTCAGCCTACAGCACCAGCAGCACGTACCAACACCAGCAGTTCCAGAGGTGAGCCAAGAAAGGAAGCCTATCTGATCCGGTGGCAGAGTCAAGCCGGAGAACTTCTCGGGCACTAGTGAACCATGGGATGCACAAGCCTGGTTCAAAAACTGGAAAACACGATGGAGCTTCCGGGCTGGCCGAACACGAGAAGGTGAAGTGTGCCTCCTTCTCTGACAGGAGATGCACGCATGTGGTGGGAAAGAATCGAATGAAGCGCCCAGTAAACCAGATGTTATGGGCTGACTTGAGAAGGAGTTCTTCGAGGAGTTCTTTCACATCTGGTCACAAACCGCCACTACGATGAGTTCACTGAGTTTCGTCAGGGCAACCTTTTAGTTGAGGAAGCCGTGAAGAAATTCAACAGTTTGGCAGCTAGTCAGCACAGAGAAGGAACGAATCCGGTTGATGCTCAAGATGCCGAGGCCGAGATAGTGGTGAACGTGGCTGGTGGCATACATAGGCCACAAACCACGGAGGAGTTAGTGAGCGGTGCCTTGACCACGAGCATTACGAGCAGATAAAGCGTGACGGTCTCCTCGAGTCAAGGCCAAGAAACCCTCACACTCAAAATAGCAAGGCCACAATCTAGCTGGAAAGGAACTCCAACAAAGCGCAAATCGTGGAGTGACCCAAAGGAGGACCATCTAGCAAGCGACCCAGTTATCCAAAGTGTGCTACTTGTGGGAAATTCCACCCGGGGTTTGTCGCAAGGACACGAGGATGCTTTGAATGTGGACAAGAAGGGCACATGGCCAGCGAAGGCTGAACAAGACCGGTCTTCGACCACAGTGATTGATGCACGAGCCAGCTCGATTATATCAAATGCGGGCTCTAGAAGGTCCACTTATCAGCCAGGGCATAGAAGCTACGGCCAATGCGAGGATATACTCACTCACCGAGAGGGCGTAGCCAATGCCTCGGCGGTTGTCACAGTCGATTAGCATTTTTCAAGGTATAGTGCTCTTCTATTTGATCTGGGGCAACCCATTCATATATAGCCGGTGTTCTCGAAAAATTAGAAATACCCTCGGAGGTACTCAGTGGTCAGTTTTTGACAACCTTCAGGAGAGATCATGGCATCCACACACTGGCTCAGAGCGGTGCGGTCATTATAGCGAGGGAACTTTTGTGATCCGATCCTGCTAGAAATGACCGACTACGACATCATCCTTGGAATGGACTTCCTGATCGATACGGTGCTTCCATAGAGTGCCGTAAGCAGAAAGTCCTATTCCAACCCGAAACAGAAGTACATCAAGAACCAAAGAGAAAAGCTAAGAAATTTCTCTCAGCTATAAGACACAGAGTTGATGGATTCAGGTTATACGGGATACCTAGTACATGTAGTCAATACCAGCCGGGACAAGGACCAACAGCTAGCAGGGGTCCGAGTTGTATGTGACTACCCAGCGGTCTCGAGGAGTTACCAGGCCTAGCACCAGTCAGGGAGATTGAATTTGAGATAGAGCTCTTCGGCACCAATCCTATTTCAGCGCCATATCGCATGGCTCAGTGAGCGAAGGAACTTGGGAGCAACTCTGAGGCTTGACAAGGGCTTCATACGCCTAGTCACTCACCATGGGGGCGCCTGTCTTGTTCGTGAAGAAGAAGGATGGAAGCATGCGGCTATGCATAGACTACAGAGCACTGAATCATGTCACGATCAAGAACAGGTATCCTCTTCCCGGAATAGATGACCTGTTCGACCAGCTAAAGGGAGCAGTGGTGTTCTCTAAGATTGACCTCGGATCGTGATATCACCAAGTCGAGTCAAGGAGGGTGATATATCGAAGACAAGATTAGGACCAGATACGGACATTACGAGTTCGTAGTCATGCCTTTTGCTCCAGCTACATTCATGGATCTCATGAGCAGAGTATTCAGGGAGTATTTAGATAAGTTTGTTATTGTGTTTATCGATGACATTCTTATCTACTCAGAACTCGGGAAGAACATGCAGAGCAAGACAGTATTACAGACACTTCAGCAGAATCAACTATATGCCAAGTTCACGAAATGTGAATTACGGCTTAATCAGTGTCTTTCCTAGGTCACATCATCTTAAAGGATGGTGTCATGGTAGACCCAAGCAATAGAAGTAAGTAACTGGAAAAGACCAAGAACGCCAGTGAAATCGAAGCTTTACTGGGATAAGCAGAATTACGAGAAAGTTTGTAGAGGACTTCTCCAGATAGTCTCCCCAGCCTCTTACGAAAGAGCAGAAATTTCGGTGGACGGAGGGCTGTGAGAACTTGATGAGCTAAAAAGAAGATTGACCAGTGCTCCTATTTTGGCTCTACCAGATAACACCAGCAGCTTTGACATCTATAGTGATGCCTCTAAGTTGGGACTAGGAGCAGTACTGATGCAAAACGGCAAGGTGATAGCCTATGCCTCCAGACAACTCAAGAATTATGAGAAGAATTACCATACTCATGACCTTGAGCTTATAGCAGTAGTGTTCGCTTTCAAAATTTAGAGACATTACTTATATGGAGCTCAGTGCAGAGTGTATACAGATCATCAGAGTCTGAAGTACTTCTTCACTCAGAAGGATCTGAACATGCGACAGCGCAGATGGCTTGAGCTGGTCAAAGACTATGATATAGACATCCTCTACCATCTAGGGAAAGCCAATAAGGTAGCCGACGCACTCAGCAGAAAATCCAGTGCTACCTTATTATCTCTTACAGCCATGTCACCGCCCCTACAGAAGGAGATCGTAGATTTCGGTCTCGAACTCATCGTGGGACAGCTCTCTACTATGACCTTAGAGTCTACCTTGCTTGGTGATGTTCAGTCAGCTCAGGAGCAGGACCCTGGAATTCAGAAAATCAAGCAAGGGCTAGCAGAATCAGAAAGTAGAGAATTCAGAGTGTCCGATAGCGGAGTGTTGTACTTTGGTGACAGACTCTGTGTTCCAGATCAGGAGGAGCTACGGAGACAGATTTTAGATGAGGCTCACAAGACTCCCTATGCGATGCATCCAGATTCCACCAAAATGTATCAAGACCTGAAGAACCATTTTTGGTGACCCGGGATGAAGCGAGACATCGCCAGATATGTTAGCATCTACCTCACCTGCCAGAGGGTCAAGGCAGAACATCATCGACCAGGAGGAGTTCTGCAGCCTATACAGATTCCAGAATGGAAGTGGGAGGGTATCTCTATGGATTTCATAGTGGGACTGCCCAGAACCACGAATGGTTTTGACGCCATCTGGGTAATAGTCGACAGGTTGACTAAATCAGCCCACTTCTTAGCTATCAAAATATCCTACTCCATGGAGAAGCTAGCTCAGTTGTATCTCCAGGAGATCGTCAGACTACATGGAGTCCCACGAACCATCATTTCAGACAGAGACAGCAGATTCACATCACACTTCTGGGAGTGTGTACAGTCAGCGATGGGCACTAAGTTAAAGTTCAGTACAACATTCCATCCTCAGACAGATGGTCAGACGGAGCGAGTAAACCAGGTACTCGAACATATGCTCCGAGCGTGTGCCCTAGACTTCAAGGGAAGTTGGTGCAAATATCTGAGCTTAGCAGAATTTGCATACAACAACAGCTATCAGGCCACTATCGGCATGGCACCTTACGAGGCTCTCTATGGGCGGAGGTGTAGATCTCCAATCTGCTGGTATGAGAGTGGTGAACAGAAAGAACTAGAACTTCAGACAGATCTAGTAGCAGATACCACAGCAGCCATACAACAGATCCGCCTGAGGATAGAGACAGCTCAGAGCCGCCAGAAGAGCTATGCTGATTCAGTGTTCCTCAGAGTAGCTCCCATGAAGGGAGTAATGCATTTTGGGAAGAATGGCAAGCTAAGTCCCAGATACGTGGGACCATACCTTATCAGCAGAAGAGTGGGCAAGGTAGCATATGAGCTAGAGCTACCCCAGGAAATGTCAGCTGTCCACAACGTATTTCATGTCTCTATGCTGAAGAAGCATACCCCAGATGCCACCCAGGTGATTGAGCCCCAGTCGGTATAGATCCGCGAAGACCTCAACTATGATAGTCGGCCAATTCAGATAATAGACCGAGCAGTTAAGAAATTGCGGAACAAGGAAGTACCATTAGTCAAAGTTATTTGGCACAGTCACACAGCAGAAGAGGCAACTTGGGAGACAGAAGTACCCAGAATTGTTCTAAGTTCGAGGACGAACTTTTTATAAGGTATGGGGGATTGTAACGCCCGAAAATTTTCAAACTTGCATTAGAATTTTTCTATGATTTTTCTGGAATTTTTAGATATTTTTCCGGAATTTTCCGAGTAGCGGAAGTAGCAAAAATAATTAGAAGAATAAAAAGGCTTAAGCGGTAATCGAACCCGGGACCTCTCGGGTCCGCTAAACCTTTAGTTAGCCTTAGTAACCGGTGAACCCAGCAGGGCCGTGCTGAAAGGAAAGGAGAATCAAATATATTTATATTTAAGTTGGGCTTAGTTATCCGCTTAATATAAATAGGAAAAACTTAAGTGTGGGTTTGGTTTAATTTGGTTCGGCAGCCCTCTCCTCACAAAACCACACGCCAATTCTTTTCCCCAAACCCTCACCGACGCCAACCCCTCCTTCCTCTCCTTCTCTCGGCGCCAACATCCAAACAACCTAGGGTTCTCTCCCTAGGGTCCCAAGGTCACTTTCCGGCAACGATTTCAGCACGAGGACGTTCCCCTCCGCGAGTAGAGCACGTGGACGCGAGCGGATCGTCGAGAAGTCGTCTCCACCGGAATTCCTAGCGATTAGATTTGTAAGAAATCTAGCACAGAAGGTAAGAAACCCCTCACCTGCAGTATAAGTAGCTCTCGTTTGATTGCATGCTTATAATTTAGTTATATGTAGATTTTTATCGACATCTAGAGTGTATTTAATTCTCTTCGCAGATTTAGGGGTTAGTTGAGTACCTCTGGATGGGCCGGACACGTTTTTCCTCTTCAGATAGAGGTTCTAGACGTCGCCGAGTGCCTAGAGGTGGTTTCCCTATTAGAGAGGAGAGTTGGAGCACACTAGGTGTTCGATAAAAATGTTTAGCGCAACATTAGACAGTTTTAACAGCATAGTTAAATGTATAGAAGCATTTAAAATAGCATATCAGTTTTATTCCAGCTTTATGGGACTAGATGTCCAATGGGTGGGCTCCCACAGTCGCCTCTAGGTTCAGACAACCTAGTTCTAGGTTCAGATAACCTAGATTCAGCTAATTAGCATTTAAGTATTTTACTTTCAGCAGCGGCACTGTACTGGATTAGATATCCACTGGGCTGGACTCCCATAGTCGTCCCTAGGTTTAGCTAACCTAGTAAACCCTACTAGATTTGAAACTTACAATCTCGGGTGTAGATAGGGATGCGCGCACAGCAAGTACAGTTGCCAGGGCCCTACAGCAGCATGTTTAGTATTTTTATCTATTATTTATAATAGTTTTCCAAATCAGTTTTAAAACATAATGGAATTCAGTATTAGCTCAGCTTCAGCTTAGCTCACTTTTGTATCAACTCAGCTTATTTCAGTTGTTAAATATGATAGCTTCATATACAGTTATAGACATATTATGATCAGTTGTTAAATATGATCAGTTTTATACAGTTATAGCTTCAGACACTTATGTTCACTTTAAATATGATAGCTTCCTTATACTGCAGATACATGTAAAAGGAAAATGGACTAGCAGTGGAGGCTGGAGGTCAATGCAGATGAGGATGTGTGTGGCAGGAACTGGAATAAAGATCCTAGGGATCTAGTTTTATTTTACTACGCATTAGAACTTGTAGCAAGCCTAGTTATTAAAGTCTTGTTCTCTTTTCCCTTATGCTTCGCATTCTAGTATGGTTAATGGTATGAACTAGTGAACATGCATTATATTATGTCTTGAATGTTGCCAATGTATGGTAGAATAGTTATTAGTATATGTTAGAGTGGTTGCAGGTGGTTTTGGCACGACAAGGTGTCGAAATCAGCATTTCTGATTTCGTATCAGGAAATCAGATGCTGGAACGGTCTGCCGACCGATCCAGTAGTGTGCCAGGCTCCTGGATCGGTCAGCCGACCGATCCAGACAGATACAGTATGCTACTGTATCCTCCTGGATCGGTCAACCGACCGATCCAGCACGATACAATAGCGTTCCAGGGGTTTCGGGTGCCTGGATCGGTCTGCCGACCGATCCAGATACACCTGGATCGGTCTGCCGACCGATCTAGCCACACATGGATCAGTCTGCCCGACCGATCCAGTTGGGAACCGAGTGCCCCATAGCTTCGATCGATCTGCGGATCGATCGACAGGTCTGTAGTTAGTTGGGAAGTTTAGTTCTAGTCCGTAGCCCAGTTGGGATGTTCAGTTTCCCCTTCTTAGCATATGTACACCAGTAAAGAAGGTCTTTAGACCTTTCTTAGCTGTTGTATCCGTCATTAGTAGGCTAAAATTTTAATTAGCCCAGCTTTCCGCACAGTATAGTTTAGCATAATTGTAGCGACCGGCCTTACAGCCAGTACCCAGAAGGTGGGTCGTTACAATAAAAATGTTTTTACTCTGTTTAACTTAAGCTCTCCCTGAAGGGTAGTAAAAAAAATTTAGCTAAATTTTAAGCATTTGAAAATGAGTCAGCTTTTTTAAAAAAAAGTTAGTTAAACTTAACTTTGAAAATAATTGCTTTGAAAAACACTTAGCTAAATTAGAAATGCTTTGAAAATACTTAGCTTTTTTTGAAAAAGAAACTTTGTCAAGTACTTAATTTTTTGAAAATATTTTGATAAATTAAAAAGATTTTGATTGAAACTTAATTTTAAAAATATTTTGATAAAAGGTTAGTTAAGTACTTAGCTTAAAAAATTTTGATACACGCTTAGTTAGGTACTTAGCTAAAAATAATTTTTCATAAAAGCTTAGCTGTTAAAAAAATTTTGATAAACACTTAGCTTTAAAAGTATTAAAAAACTTAGCTAAGTAAAAGATTTCTTTGAAAAATATTTAAAAATACTTTATCAAATACTTAATTTTGTTTTTTTCAAAAATAATTTATTTTTCTTTTCAAAAATAGTTTAAAAAATTAAACTTACTCTTTTATAAGTATTTTGAACTTTTGAAAAGTTTAACTTTTAAAATCAATGTTTAACAAAATAAAAGTTAATATCTTAACCTTTCTTTCACTCCCCCTTATTTAATGCCAAAAATATTTGAGGGTCTTAGTGTCCAAGCATGTAAAATAAACATAGAGGTTATTATTTATTTTCCTAGATTTTCATCTCACTCATTCTATGTTGTCAAGCATGTTCAACTTTTGAGTGTGTGTGAGACAAAGTTAAGTTAAGTTGATTTTATCTTTAACTTTGAAAAATATTTATGATATAAAAGTATATTTCAAAAATAATTTAAGTTAAATTTAGATTTTAAAAATACTGACTTTGAGATTTTAAAATATAAGTTTTGAATTTGAAGATTTTAAAATGTTGAAGACATAAATATTTTAAATTTGAGTTTTACAATAATTAAGTTTGAATTTGAAAATATATATGTTTGAGTAATTAAATTTAAAATTTAAAAACATTGTGAACAATATTTAACAATAATTATGATTAAGATTTTTAAAATTAAATCATTTGAAAATAATTTACTTTGATTAAGGATTTTAGAATTAATTGAAATTAATTATACTTTTAAAATTAATTATGATTTAATTATAATTTAATTATGATTTTAAAATAATTAACATTTTAAAATTAATTATGATTTAAAAATTAATTATACTTGTGAATTTAATTAATATTTTGAAATTAATTATTAATTAAAATGACTTAGTTTAACTAAATTAATTTTTAGTTAACTTGTCACGCCCTGGAGGAGTCTCTGTCAGAAGAAATTTCGGCAGCATCTCCCCTGTACGGGTGACAATCTGAAACTTTCTACAATACCCTCAGAGTCACATATACCTCGGCCAACATGGGCGGAACAATAACAATAAATAATAATGCAAACACCCACGCAGTTTAATAGTAAAATTAAACTAAAGCAATGATAAGGAGAAATCATCTCAAAAATCCTACTCAATTACACCCATAAATCTCAAATCACAATATCCTACAGTGAACAACCATACCCAAATATGCCTTACCTAGATCGATACTCCTTGTTTCCTCTCTGCCGACGACTGGTGGCGAAGAAGTAAGACCCGATGGTGAGGTCTAGGGCACGAGTGGAGAACTAGGTTTGGATCCTTGCTCTTGGTTAAAACCCAAATCGTGCAGAGGTGTACCTCTGACCGGGAAGACCAGCAAAAAGGGTCGGCACCGCGAAACGGATCTAGGGTAGAGACGCTGTGAGGAGGGCTGGGCTCCCTGACAGAGGCAACCGGCGCTGCTCGGTAGGAGAAGAGTTTGTGTCGACGACGTTGGCAGATGCTAGGGCGTGCGCGCGACCCAGATTAGGGCAGAGGAGAAGCGTCGATTAGGTCGAGGGGTAGCAGCGGTGGTGGAGAAGCGGTTGGCGACAGTGCTAGGGCACAAAACCAATAGAGAAAATCCAGAGAAGAGGAGGAATCGAACACTGTACTAGGGCACAGGAGTTGTCGGCTTGATCGACGCTGGCGATCAGGTGGTCCCAATCTAGGGCACGGGTTGCGCACACACGGTACCGGCGCGATCAAGATGCCGGAGAGATCAGTAAGAGGGTGCTCTGTGCATTCGTGCGGAGGTGGTCGAGGAAGAGAGGGGAAATGACAGATCGGGGTCGGCGTCGGCTGTGGTGTCGATCGACGCCGTCTCTCGACGAAGTGGCGGAGCAAGGGTGGCACGAGGTGTTTGCGTGCATCGGGTTGGGGGAAGACAAAGTGGAGAAGTAGGGCACGACGTCTAGACTTTGGTTTTGTACACTCGGGGAGGAGGAAACCGCCGTCGGTTAGGGCAAATCGGTGCGAGGAGTGGCGTCGGGTGAGGCTCGACACACGGGGGATGGGAAGAAACGAGAGGGACACGACACAGTAATGGGAGAAAAAGAAAAAGAAAAAGAAAAAGAAAAAGAAAAAGGAAAAGAAAAATAAAACTTTTTCTCGTTCAGTATGGTAGCCTAAATAGGCTTTCCCGGGGCCCAGTTTTTATCCCTCGTAAACTCGTCATACGAGCTCCGAAAAATTCCCGAAATTTTTTTAAAAATTCCAGGAAATTCCATTATAGTGATTTGCCCTTTTTCGTTATTACCATCAACAAGTACTAACAACAGATAAAGAGTATAAATGCTGAATAGTAAATTACACCACATACCTCAAATGAAAAGATGGGGATATCGAGCTCAGATCGTATTCTCGAGCTCCCAAGTAGCCTCCTCGTCCGAATGATGCTGCCATCCAATTTTAACCAGTCGGATAGTCTTGTTCTGCAGCTGACGCTCTTTCTGGTCCAGAATCTGTACCGGAACCTCCTCGTAGGTAACGTCAGGCTGAATAGAAACTGGTATATCTGTCAGCACATGTGTCGGGTCAGATATATATCTCCTCAGCATAGATACATGGAATACGTCGTGAATGGCTGCTAGGGACGGTGGTAGTTGTTGGTTCAGTGGGGCCGGCAAGAGGGAGGTGAATTGCCTGCAAAACAAGGTATACCCTCCTCAAGACTTTCAACTAAAAAAGATAGCAACAATAATAAAAGAAATAACAAGTAATAAAAGGAGACTAGAAATTAACTTGGTTACAACCCAGGGGGTTGTTAATCCAAGGCGGTGGGAAAGTGCACTAAAAAAGTCTCCTTCTTTGAAGGTGGAGAAACCTTTTACACAATAAGAGAGCACAGAAGTTGCTAGAAAGTTGTTACAGAGTTGATTGATTAATTTCCTAGCTCCAGGGGTCTTTATATATCTCCTGGAAATCTTATCCCGAGTGTTGAAGGTGCCTCCAAGAGAGTTGAGGGCGCCTCCAAATAGTTTGATCGGATAAAGCTCTATCCGGTTGCAAACGGTCATGAACATTGGGTCTGAGGCGCCTCCAATGCTCTTGAAGGTGCCTCGGACTGGTCTGAGGTGCCTTCAAGGTGATGGAGGAGCCTCGGATTGTTCTGAGGCACCTCGGACTGGTCTGAGGCGCCTCAGATTGCATGGTATAAATACTGCATGGTATAAATAGTTTCCAACTTATCTTTTTCCTCTTCTTCCGAAGCTCCGATCGCTTGGGTGATTTCGGCAAACCGAAATAGGGCTCACCCGAACCCAATTTTCGGCCTTCTCCTCGAGTAGGCTTCCAATCCAGCTTCTCGTCCCTCGAACGCCTCACACGTTCTTCTCGTCCACCGGTGTACTCTTCTGCAGCTCTTTCGTCCTTCGGACGTACCTAGCTCGTCGGCTCCCTTCCCATGCCGTCCTTCTCACTAGCTGCGCCTTCCGCTCGACTTCCTGCATTCCTAAGTTCTTGCACACTTAGATACAGGGATCTAAACCAAAGCAGGACCTAACTAAAATGGTTGATCACATCAAAACAACCACGGGGTCCAACAATCTCCCCCTTTTTGATGTGCATCAACCCAAGTTCAAGTTAGGGTAAAACAAACAAGTAATAATTTAAAGAAATTATTAAACTACTAGTTTAAGCATAAATTTGAAATTAAAATAAATTGCAACATAAGATTTAATTTTATCTAACACCAAATTTTGAAAAGAATATCATTTTATAAAAATTCAAACGGAATGTGAAAATATTTCTTTCTCCTCCTTAACTTGTGCCTATCTCTCCCCCTTTGATCACAGCAAAAACGGGGTAGAAAACATGTTCAAACTAAATTCTAAGTCTTTTAAAATAAATTTTGAGACTTTTGAAAGAATTCTAAGTTAAAAACAATTTATAATTTTCTAAGTTAAAACTTAGGTAAGAGAAAAAATTTATAATTTTAGAAGAAATTTTAACTTAGGAAAAAAATATTATTGAGAACTTTCCTAAGTAAAAAATTTTATGCAAGAAATATTTTTCTAAGTTTAAAAATATTTTTGTTGAATTCAAAGAATGTTAAAGAAAAACTTTCTAAAGCATTATTTAATTCCAATTTTAATGCTTTTCCAGAAAGTTAATTAAACATTTTATTTTAATATTTTGACTTCCAAGTCATGGTGAGGCACTAGGCCTTCTTGGTTATTGAAGCAACAACTACTTCCTTAGACAAAGCCTCATAAAGAAACTTATTGTTTAATTTTCTCGCTGTAAACTCTAACTTAAAAAAAATTTAGTCTAGAAATGATTTTGGAACCCAGTAAAGGTTCCTTCCTACTGGATTAATTAAGAACTTAGGGTTTACATAGTTTCTAGGAACTTTTCTATGTTGTCCCTGATGCTTTTTAATATACCAATTTAATTTTCCATAAACTCTAAGTTTTGATTTTGGAAATTTAATTAAGCATGCTTGATTATTTTTTAATTTTTCAATTTCAATTTTCAATTTCTCATTTTCTAATTTTAAAATATCATACATTTCTAGTGGACATGCTTTTGCTAATTTTAATTTCAATTCAACATTTTCTTTTTTCTAATTTCGCTAGATCTTTTGTAAGTACTTTGATAAATTCAAAAGACTGAGTAGGGGTGAGATCGCGTACCTTACTTACCTCATTTGGTGATGCTCCCCCTTTGTCGCAACTTTCTTCTTCTGATGATTCCCCTCCTTCATCTATGCTCATCTCCGAGCTGGTTTCTTCAAAAAGATGGTTGGCCATCAGTGCAAATCCCGAAAAGGCTTCGACTTCGTATTTCGAGGATGATGATTCATCCCATGTAGCCTTCAGACTCTTGCGCTTCGAGGGCATCGGTCTTTGAGACTTTTCTTTGTCCTTTTTCTTTAATTCAGGGTAGTCATCCTTGATGTGCCCTTCTTCATTGGAGTTGTAACACCGGACCGTCCTTCTGTTGCACTGATGCTTTCTCGGCCGCGATCGAAATTTATTAGTTTTAAGAAATTTATTGAAACGCCTTACTAGTAGCGCCGCTTCGGTTTCGTCGTTTGATGCTTCGGAGTCGGGATCATCCTTTTCGGTTGGTAGGGCAATGTTGAGGTTTGACTTCTCTTCTGTTTAGGCTATGCAAATCAAGACTTGTGAAGTTCAAAAGTAGAAAATAAACTTTCTAAACTACTTACCTCAAAGTCCTTAGAGATATAGTAAGCATCTACTAAGGACGCCCATTCTGGAGTTCTAGGGAAGGTGTTGAGAACATACCGGATGGAGTCTTAGTTCATTACCGATTTGTCGAGATTTGTCAGTTGCATTATCGGCTCCTTGATGCTCGCTTGGAGTTGCGCTACCTTCTCGCCAGTGTTCATCCGGAGATTCGTCAGCTGAGTCCGGAGGATGTCCCGCCTTACTAACTTCGCTTCTGAGGTGCCTTCGTGGAGCTCTAAGAATTTATCCCAGAGATCTTTAGTGGAGTCGTAGCTTCCGATCTGACTTACCTCTTGGGACGGCAGAACGCTGAGCAAGTGAAATTCCACCTTTCCGTTGGCCATGAAATCGGCTTGCTCCTTCTTCGTCCAATTGTATTCTTCTTTGTCTTTTGGCGTTGCATATCCATATTTCATTATTAAAAGTATATCAAATTCAGTCTTAAAGAATACCTCCATTCGGCGTTTCCATGTAGTGAAGTCTCCGTTGAACTTCGGGGGATGAATGTTCGCGCTGGCCATCGTCTTGATCTTTGTACTTCAGTCGGCGATTAGTCCTTCTAAGGTTGTCAGGCTCTGATACCACTTGTTGGTTCAGCGGGGCCGACAAGAGGGGGGGGGGGGTGAATTGCCTGCAAAACAAGGTATACCCTCCTCAAGACTTTCAACTCAAAAAGATAGCAATAATAATAAAAGAAATAACAAGAAATAAAAGGGAGACTAGAAATTAACTTGGTTATAATCCAGGGGGTTGTTAATCTAAGGCAGTGGGAAAGTGCACTAGAAAAGTCTCCTTCTCTGAAGGTGGAGAAGCCTTTTACACAATAAGAGAGCATAGAAGTTGCTAGGAAGTTATTACAGAGTTGATTGATTAATTTTCTAGCTCCAGGGGTCTTTATATAGCTCCTGGAAATCTTATCCCGAGTATTGAAGGCGCCTCCAAGAGGGTTGAGGGCGCCTCCAAGCAGTTTGACCGGATAAAGCTCTATCCGGTTGTAAATGGTCACGAAGATTGGGTCTGATGCGCCTCCAATGCTCTTGATGGCACCTCGGACTGGTCTGAGGCACCTTCAAGGTGATGGAGGCACCTCGGACTGGTCTGAGGCTCCTCGGACTGCATGGTATAAATACTACATGGTATAAATAGTTTCTAGCTTCTCTTTTTCCTCTTCTTCCGAAGCTCCGATCGCTTGGGTGATTTCGGCCAACCGAAATAGGGCTCACCCGAACCCAATTTCCAGCCTTCTCCTCGAGCAGGCTTCCGACCCGGCTTCTTGTCCCTCGAATGCCGCGTACGTTCTTCTCGTCCACTGGTGTACTCTTCCGCAGCTCTTTCATCCTTCGGACGCGCCGAGCCCGTAGGCTCCCTTCCCGTGCCGTCCTACTTGCTAGGTATGTCTTCCGCTTGACTTCCTGCGTTCCTACGTTCCTACGTTCCTAAACAATTAGACACAGGGATCAAAACCAAAGCAGGACCTAACTAACTTGGTTGATCACATCAAAATAACCACAGGGTCCAACAGTAGTGCCAGACGATAAGCTATTGCTCCAATCCTCTCCAGGACCTGGAAAGGGCCAATGTACCGTGGAGCTAGCTTACCTCTAAGGCCAAATCTCTTCACCCCTTTCGTGGGTGAAACTCGCAGAAAAACATGGTTGCCAATAGAGAACTCCAGGGGTTTGCGTCTCCGATCAATATAACTCTTCTGGCGGTCCTGCGCCTCTGACATCCTTCGTCTGATAGTACGGACCAACTCTGCCTCATGCTGAGCTCTATGAGACCCTAGAAACTGGGCCTCCCCAACCTCATCCCAGAGGGTGGGTGTCTGACAAGGCCTACCATACAACGCTTCAAACGGTGCCATCCGGATAGCCGAATTAAAGCTATTGTTGTAGGCGAACTCTACCAATGGCAAATGGTCCTCCCAACTGCCTCCGAAATTCAATACACAAGACCTCAACAAGTCCTCTAGAGTCTGAATGGTCCGCTCTGACTGTCCATCTATCTACGGATGGAAAGTTGTACTGAAAGGGAGTTGAGTGCCCAAGGCCTAGTGTTGACTCTGCCAGAACCTGGACGTGAACCGAGGGTCTCTATCCGAAATAATACTCAAAGGCACACCTTGTAATCTGATGATCTCCTAGCAATACAGATCTGCCAATCAATCCAGGGAATCAGTCTTTCGAATCGCTAAGAAGTGTGCGGATTTGGTTAATCGATCAACGATTACCCAAATCGCGTCATGACCTCGACATGCCCTAGTCAAACCCACCACAAAGTCCATGGTAATGTGTTCCCATTTCCACTCAGGAATAGGAATCCGCTGAAGTAATCCGGCAGGTCTCTGGTGCTAAGCTTTCACCTGCTGACAGATAAGACATCTAGCTACAAATTCCGCGACGTCTTTCTTCATACTATTCCGCCAGTAAGAACGCCTCAAATCTTGATACATGTGGGTCCCACCTGGGTGGATCGTAAATCGAGAGTGATGAGTCTCCTGAAGTAGCTCTTGTAAGACCGGGTGAGACTGAGGTACACATAATCTGCCTAGAAAATATATAATACCCTCCTCATCTCGTGTGAACTCGGTCTGCTGCCCGGAAGCTATCTAGTTGCCAATGAACTAAAAATGCTGATCACCGGCCTGGACCTCTCGGATCCTCATCCTGATCGACGACTGAGCAACCATGGTAACAAGAATACCCTGCTCTGTCTGTCCCTACTCCTCAAGGCCTAACTCGGAGAAACCCTGAATCAAGTCTGTAACTGAAGCCCAGTGGAAAGCCAAAGTTCCTCTGGACTTCCTGCTGAATGCATCAGCAACCACATTAACTTTTCCCAGGTGGTAGCTAATGGTACAATCATAATACTTCAAGAACTCCTTGCATCTCCTCTGTCGGAGATTAAGTTCTTTCTGTGTGAAAATATATTTGAGACTCTTATGATCAGTGAGAATCTCAAAGGTAATGGCGTACAAATGATGCCACCAAATCTTCAGAGCAAAGATGATGGTGGCTAGCTCTAGATCATGTACTGAATAGTTCTTCTCATTCTCCTTCAACTGTTGAGAAGCATAGGATACTACCCTGCCATGCTGCATCAGAACAGTGCCCAAATCCTAAAGAGATGCGTCGGTGTAGAGCACGAATCCGTCCTCTCCGGAGGGTAAAACCAAAATTGGTGCCGATACTAATCTCCTCTTCAACTCCTGAAAGCTGGTCTCGCAGTCTTCTGTCCAAGTGAACTTCACGCCTTTCCTGGTCAGGCGTGTCAGCGGCATAGCAATTCGGGAGAAACTCTCGACGAACCGTTTGTAATATCCAACTAGTCCCAGAAAATTACGGATCTCCTGTACTGATTTCAGCTGCTCCCAACTGGTGACAGCCTCAATCTTCTGAGGGTCTACTGAAATACCTCGGCTAGAAACCACGTGACCTAGAAAACTGACTGAAGATAGCTAGAAGGCACACTTGCTGAACTTTGCATACAACTGATGTCGTCGAAGAGTCTCCAGGACTGTGCGAAGATGCTGCGCATGCTCCTCCTCGGAACTCGAGTAGATCAAATTGTCATCGATGAAAACGACAATGAACTGATCTAGATACTCTAGAAAGATGCAGTTCATCAAATCCATAAATATCGTTGGAGCATTGGTAAACCCAAATGGCATTACCAAACACTCATAATGGTCGTATCTGGTATGGAAAGCTATCTTCTGAATATCAAATTCTTTGACTCTCAACTGATGATATCCAGACCGCAGATCAATCTTAGAATACACTGAGGTACCTCTGAGCTGATCAAACAAATCCACAATCTGTAGTAAGGGGTACATATTTCTGATCGTCACTATATTTAGCTATTTGTAATCGATGCACAACCTCAGAGTACCATCCTTTTTCTTGACAAATAGTACTGGAGAACCCCAAGGAGAAACACTAGGGTGAATGAATCCCCTATCCAATAACTCCTGGAGTTGGACCTTTAGCTTGTCCAACTCTTTCGGTGCCATACGATATGGAGCTTTCAATGCTGGCCCGGTCCTCGGAATCAGCTCAATAGCAAACTCCACTTGCCTTTGGGGTGGCAAGCCCGGTAGCTCATCTGGAAATACATCGGGATACTCTCGGACCACCTGAACGTCTAAGAGCTGGGAACTACTGTTGTCATTAGTATTACTCATAGACACAAGAAATCCATGATAGCCATGTGACAGCAGCTTATGAGCCTGAATCGCCGAAATAGTCGATATGTCGTCGTCTCTGATGCTAGTGAAATCCCACGAGGGTTAGTTCGGAGGTAGTAATGCGACCACCCTCGTCTGGCAATCAACAGTGGCATGATATGCTGACAGCTAATCCATGCCAAGAATAATATCGAACTCGACCATTTCCAGTACCAAAAGATCTATCGTAAGTAGCTGATTGTCATAGTCTAACTGGCAACCTTTGACCTCTTGGGTGACGTCCAATATATCACCGGATGGTAGAGAGATGGTCAGTCACTGCAGTCTAATAGTGGGTAATCTACCAATCTCCCTCATAAAGGTACGACGCTCTAACCAACTAAGCTAATAGGCCATCCTCTGGCCTACCATGCTTAGTGAATTAAATGTTGGTGCCGAAATTTAACTTGGGAAGGGTCTGCTCCATAGTCTCTATCCAAGATTATTGGGCCACACTCGGATCAGTCTCCCCATGGAATAGTATGAATCAACTCTTTATCGACTCTGCTAATGCTAGAATCTGGGCTCGTGCCACGACAATATAGTGAGGTGGGTAGGGATCGTCGCGGAAATTGGCAGAATCACTGGAGCTGGTGCTACAGGTGGTACCATTGGATAGACCGGGGGAGGTACTCCCGGTACTGTTGCATAAGCTAGAGCATGTACCATTGGTGGTACTGCAGGGTCGATATGAATGGCGACGGCTGGAGGTACGATAGGTGGTGGTACCGGAAATAGAGCAACCGGTACCGCTGGTGCAGGTGCTGGGTACACTGTAGGCACTGGGGGCGCAGGTGCCGCTGGTGCCGGGTACACGGTATGTCCAGGTGGCGGTGGTGCCTGGTACACCGTAGGCTCGACCGGAGCAAGTGCGGGGTATGCCGGTAGTACCCCTGGTGGTACCTTAAATACGGTAGGGGTGGGTACAGCGGGTGCAGCCGAGGTAGGTGTTGGAACCCCAAGGTTGTTTTGGTGTGATCAACAAGTTAAGTTAGGTCCTGTGTGTTTCTAACCTTGTGTCTAAGTGTACAGGAGCTTAGGAGCACAGATACACGAGCGGAAGACGTGACTATTGAGAAGGACGACATGGGGAGAGAGCCGACGGGCTCGGTGCGTCCGAGGGACGAGGAACCGCGGAAGAGTACCCCGGTGGACGAGAAGGAAGCGTGCGCTGGTTTCGAGGGATGAGAAGCTAGAGCGGAAGATTGCTCGGGGAGCAAGAGACGCAGCTAGCGAGAAGGTCAGAACGAGAGAGAGCCGACGGGTTCGGTGCGACAGAGGGATGAAGACTGCGGACGAGTACGCTGGTAGACGAGAAGGAATCATGCGACGACTCCAAGGGACGAGGAGTCGGACCGGAAACCTGCTCGAGAAGACCGGAAGTTGGGTTCGGGTGAGCCCTTTTCCGGATGGCAGAGATTACCCAAGCGAGCGGATCTGGAGCAGAAGACCCGGACCGAGGCAAGACTGAACCAGAGAAGAGGTCCCTGACAAAAAGTCAACAACTATTGAATCTTTGCTCCGGGGCGCCCGGAATGGCTCCGGGCGCCCGGACCTGGAATTTGACCAGATCGCGTCAAAACTTGATCTGAACATTGGGGATAAAGTTTTATCCCCCCAGGGCGCCCGGAACCCCTTCGGGGCGCCCCGACCAAGGCTATAAATATAACATTGGTCCAAAAGCTTTTCAACGAACTCCTGTAATTCATTTCCAATGCTTGTGTGCTTTAGTTTAGAGTTAAGCTTCTGTTTTCTGCGCTTCATTGCTGTACGAGGCTTCTCCTCTTGAAGGAGATTGATAGTGGGCTTTATCTTCCTTGGATTAACAACCACATCGGTTGTAACCAAGTAAATACTGGTGCCTCATCTTTTTAATGTTTGATTTACTTTCTGTTTATTATTTATGCAAGTGTTAGCTTCAAAGAGTTCGAGGAAGGGTTGTTTGCTTTTTATGTTTACAGGACTATCCAACAACCTCCTCCCAGCCAGCCGTAACGGTCTTACAAGTGGTATCAAAGACGAGAAGCTTCAAGAAGGACTAACCGTCGTCTGAAGCAACAAAACGATGGCCGGAGCTATTGACTACCCACCAGCATTTGAGGGGGAGTTTTCCGTTTGGAAACAAAAAATGGAGGTATATCTTAATTTTGATTTTGGTATTTCTTTAATATTAAAATTTGGCTATGAAGCACCAAAGACAACGAATGGAGAAGAACTTGATCTACGCCTCTGGAACAAGAAGCAATGTGATGAGTCAATGGCAAACGGTCGGGCAAAATTTCACATTCTAACCGTAATACGAAATGAAGATCTCAACAAAGTTGGCGAGTACAAAAGCACAAAAGAACTTTGGGAAAAGTTCTTGAAGATTCATGAAGAATCAGAAGAAGCCAAATCTGAGACTAAAGAAATTGCCGAAACAACAATCATAGCAGAAGACCCACCTAAAGATGAAGAAAGCTCAACCGAGATGAGCATCGAGAAAGGGGGAGAGTCTTCAGAAGAAAGTAATTCAACAAGGGGAGAACCAACAGTCGATGAGGTAAGTAAGGTATGGCCTCTACCCTCAGAACAACTGGTTAATTCAATAGAAAAGTTGCCTGGAGATTATTGTGATTTAAAAATTGAATTATCAAATAATTCAATAGAAAAGTTGCTTGAAGATTTTTGTGATTTAAAAATTGAATTATAGAAAGAGTGTTTGGTTTACCAATTATCTTGAAAGATTCTTACGAATTACAAAATATTTTGATAATAGAATTTTGGAAGTTACAAAATCTTTTGATAAAAGAATTTTGCAAGTTAGAAATTTTACCGAAAGACTTTTGTGAATTACAAAATTTTTTGTCGATAGATTTTTATAAATTAGAAATTATGACAAAATACTTCTGCGAATTACAAAATATTCTTCTGAAAAAATTTTGCAATGTAAAGACATTGCCGAAAGAATTTTTACAAATTATATTGTCGAAAAATTCTATTAAATTAGAATTTATACTATCAAAATATCTTTGCAAATTAGGAATTCAAAATAAAATAGAAAATGACATGTTACAATTTATACAAATTTCTACATGTTCAAATTTTCTTGCTTCAAAGTTAAGAAATTATGATAAATTAAAATGGAAATTTAAAATTTTCTGATAAATGCATTAGAATAAAATAAATAAATGCATAGGATTTTTTTTTAAAAAAAAATGTTATCAATTTTCTTAAAGTTTTTCTTGCATAATATTTTGGGCTAAAAAAGATTTTTTTTTTCTTGATAGGGAAAACCAAGAAATTTTTTCAAAAGTTATTTTTGACTTAGAAATTTTTCCTCGACTTGGAAATATTTTTTCTGAAAATCATTGGGATAGATTTTTATAAGTTTCTAAGTGTCAACCTTTAGACTTTTCTTGCAACCCCAAATTTTTATGTGATCAAAGGGGGAGAAAAAAAAAGTATAAGTCTAGGGGGAGGTAGAAAATTAGAATTTTAATTTTTCTATCTTGTTGCACGTTATTGAAAAATTGAAAGTAGAAAATTGTTTAATTTTCATATCTATTTTTGACCCTAGCTTAACTTGGGTTGATCACATCAAAAAGGGGGAGATTGTTGGAACCCCAAGGTTGTTTTGGTGTGATCAACAAGTTAAGTTAGGTCCTGTGTGTTTCTAACCTTGTGTCTAAGTGTATAGGAGCTTAGGAGCACAGGTACTCGAGCGGAAGACGCGACTAGTGAGAAGGACGGCACGGGGAGAGAGCCAACGGGTTCGGTGAGTCCGAGGGACGAGGTGCCGCGGAAGAGTACCTCGGTGGACGAGAAGGCAGCATGCGCTGGTTCCGAGGGACGAGAAGCCAGAGCGGAAGATTGCTCGGGGAGCAAGAGACGTAGCTAGCGAAAAAGTCGGCATGAGAGAGAGCCGACGGGCTCGGTGCGACTGAGGGACGAAGACTATGGACGAGTACGTTGGCGGACGAGAAGGAATCATGCGACGACTCCGAGGGAGAGGAGCCGGAGTGGAAGCCTGCTCGAGAAGACCGAAAGTTGGGTTCGGGAGAGCCCTTTTCCGGATAGCAGAGATCACCCAAGCGAGCGGATCTGGAGTAGAAGACCCAGACCGAGGCGGGACTGAACCAGAGAAGAGGTCCCTGACAAAAAGTCAACAACTGTTGACTCTTTGCTCTGGGGCGCTCGGAACCATTCCGGGCGCCCGGAGCAGTCCGGGGCGCCCGGAATGGTTCCAGTTGCCCAGACCTGGAATTTGACCAGATCGAGTCAAAACTCGATCTGAACGTTGGGGATAAAGTTTTATCCCCCCAGGTTGCCCAGAACCCCTTCGGGGCGCCCCGACCAAGGCTACTAATATAGCCTTGGTCTAGAAGCTTTTCAACGAACTCCTGTAATTCATTTCCAACGTTTGTGTGCTTTAGTTTAGAGTTAAGCTTCTATTTTTTGCGCTTCATTGTTGTACGAGGCTTTTTCGCCTGAAGGAGATTGATAGTGGGCTTTATCTTCCTTGGATTAACAACCACATCGGTTGTAACCAAGTAAATACTGGTGCCTCGTCTTTTTAATGTTTGATTTACTTTCTGTTTATTATTTATGCAAGTGTTAGCTTAAAAGAGTTCGAGGAAGGGTTGTTTGCTTTTTATGTTTACAGGACTATCCAACAACCTCCTCCCAGTCGGCCGCAACGGTCCTACAATAGGTACCTCTAAAGGAGCCATCGGGGTTTGAGAGCCCGACGCACCCGCAGTATCTTGAGTCTGTCCCTGACCGACAGGCTCAAACCTAGTAGGGATCTCTTGCGAGTCCAGAGATTCTAAAGTCCTCTTACATGGCTGTCCAGCACCACGTCTCGCAGCTACTCGTGTAGATCTCCTCATATCTGTTAAGATATATCACAAATATTACTACAAGTATAAAAATTATAAAATTACCTTTAAACCTATTTGCGTTATGGAGATGTTCCGTCGCTATCCAGTCCCCATTTTATAACCTCGAAATTCCGTAAGAGAAAATCGACGGAAATCCATACAAATCCAAAACAGAATTCCAAAACAAGAACATAACGAAAATCTGTACAAATCTAAAAATGCCAGTTTGACTCGCAAACCTGGCTCTGATACCAAATAAATTGTCACGCCCCGGAGGAGTCCCTGCCAGAAGAAATTTTGGCACCATCTCCCCTGTACAGGTGACAATATGAAACTTTCTACAATGCCCTTAGAGCCACATATACCTCGGCCAACACGGCCGGGACAATAACAAAAATAATAATGCAAACACCCACGTAGTTTAATAGTAAAACTAAACTAAAGCAATGATAAGGAGAAACCATCTCAAAAATCCTACTCAACTACACCCACAAAGCTCAAATCACGATATCCTACAGTGAACAACCATACCCAAATATGTCTTACCTAGATCGATACTCCTCGTTTCCTCTCTGCCGGTGACTGGTGGCGAAGAAGTAAGACCCGATGGTGAGGTCTAGGGCACGGGTGGAGAACTAGGTTTGGATCCTTGCTCTTGGCTGAAACCCAAATTGTGCAGAGGTGTACCTGTGACTGGGAAGACCAGCAAAAAGGGTCGGCACCACGAAATGGATCTAGGGCAGATACGCTGTGAGGAGGGCTGGGTTGCTTGACAGAGGCAACCGACGCTGCTCAGCGGGAGAAGAGTTTGTGTCGACGGCGTCGACAGATGCTAGGGCGTGCGCGCGACCCAGATTAGGGCAAAGGAGAAGCGCCGATTAGGTCGAGGGGTAGCAGCGGCAGTGGAGAAGTGGTTGGCGACAATGCTAAGGCACGAAACCAACGGAGAAAATCCAGGGAAGAGGAGGAATCGAACACTGCACTAGGGCACAGGGGTTGTCGGCATGATCGGCGCTGGCGATCAGGTGGTCCCAATCTAGGGCACGGGCAGCGGACACACAGTGCCCGTGTGATCAAGATGCCGGAGAGATCAGTGAGGGGGTGCTCTGCCGAGGTGCGTTCGTGCGGAGGTGGCTGAGGAAGAGAGGGGAAATGACGGATTGGGGTCGGCGTCGGCTGTGGTGTCGATCAGTGTCGTCGCTCGACGAAGTGGCGGAGCAAGGGTGGCGTGAGGCATTTGCGTGCGTCGGGTTGGGGGAAGACAAAGTGGAGAAGTAGGGGACGACGTCTGGACTTAGGTTTTGTACACTCGGGGAGGAGGAAACCACCATCAGTTAGGGTAAATCGGCACGAGGAGTGGCATCGGGTTAGGCTCGGCACGCGGGGGAAGGGAAGAAACGAGAGGGACGCGACACAGTAACGGGAGAAAAAGGAAAAAAGAAAAGGAAATAGGAAAAGAAAAATAAAACTTTTCTTCGTTCAGTGGGGTAGCTTAAACAGGCTTTCTCGTGACCTAATTTTTATCCCCCGTAAACTCGTCATACGAGCTCCGAAAATTTTTCGAAAAATTTCTAAAAATTCTAGAAAATTCCGTTATGGTGATTCTCCCTTTTTTTTTTTGGTATTTTACATAACTTAATTGAGTTTAACTAATTTGGGTTTGTTTAACTACTTTATATTTAAAACCTAGGTCCATCTCACATTTTTCTAGATTTTCAATTAGGAAACCTTAGTTTTGAGAGATGATTAAGTTAATCTTCAATTTAAATTCCAATCTAAGGATTGATCAATATTTGAGTTAGACTAAGGTTTAACAGTCAGTTAATTAAATATCTATTTCAATAATTGGTTTCCAAGCTGTGGCGAGACACTAGACCTTCTTGGGTATGAGATCATCCACCACTTCTAGACAAAGCCTTTCTATCCTAATCTAAGACCAAGTCCTACTTGATTAATCAAGTTAGACTTGGGGACCCATGCTTGGACTATTTTTCTATTTGTTCAGTTAACAAGAGATAAGTATGATTTGAATTTGTATTTAGTCTTGTATCCAAGTTCAGATCGATTGTATATGGCCTTTTGCTTCCCAAGAATCAAATTAAGATTCTTGGAATCCAAGGTGAACCATTCCAATGTTCCCTTTAGTTCCTTGACTTGATCTTTCAAACTGAAATTTTCTTTCTCAAGTTGTTGAACCTGAGTTGAAGTTCTAGTTTGAATAGGTTCGGTCAAGGAGCCTAGGCTAGTCACTTCCTTAAGGGCTATTACCTCTTTTTGGAGTGACTTGACTTGGATATTTGACTTAGCTAATTTACGCATTAAATAGTTAATTAAATTATACAATTTATCTACTTGAGAAGATCTTATAGTGGTGTTTGGCCCTTCAGAAATGGATGTAGATCCGTGACTTCTCTCAGACTCGGTTTTTGATTCGCTCTTGGTTTTGGACTCAGACTCAGTTTCGGCAACGTACACTTGTATCGGTAGAGCGAGGAAGCTTGTTTGCTTGTGTTCTTCTTTGTCTAACTCTATCGATGACTCGTCCCACATTACCTTCAATATCTTCCTTTTTTCGTTCTTTTGGTTTGGACAGTCAGGTTCATAGTGTCCCTTCTGGTTGCAGCCGTAGCAGATAACTCCAGACTTGGTCTTCAAGTTTGATTGAGTCACCTTCTTCTTCTTTAGTGCTTTCCGAACTAATTTGACTAGTTCGGTGGTGATTTCATCTTCGAGATCTAATTGATCTTTGGGTTCAAGTTCGATTCGGCGCTTAATTTTTGGTTCTCTCATTCTCCTTGTTCCTATAATCAAAGCAATACCTTTCTCACCCAACAATGCATTAGTCTGCTCGTGTTACTCAAATTCTGAAAATAATTCATCTAATCTAATTGTCGAGAGAACCTTGGATACCTTGTAAGCATCTCCCATTGATGCCCGCAATGGATTCCTCGGAAAAGTGTTTAGTGCATAGCTTATGACGTCACGGTTCTCCACCTTTGGACCGATTGTGTGGAGGCCGTTGAGAATGTCTTGGAAGTGTGCATATAGCTGGCTCGCTGACTCACCTTCCTGCATTTTTACATTATATAATTTATTTAGAATTAAATCCCTTTTACTTACCTTAGTATCGGAGGTGCCCTCGTGTGACTCGATCAATTTTTCCCACAACTCCTTTGCACTGTTGAAGGGACCAACCTGGTTCAGCTCTTCTTCTGTTAGACTGGATTAAAGAGTTTGTGTTGCTTTTGCATTGGCTTCAATTTTCTTACGAGTTGGTGCATCCCATTTGTCGTAGGGGACAAGTGCTCTGGTGTTGTCGATTGGTAGGGAGAAGCCTGTTTGAATGATGATCCACATCTCTACCTCTGTCTTCAGATAGTACTCCATTTTACCCTTCCAGTAGCCGAAGTCTTCACCGGAGAAAAGACGTGGGCGAGCTGTGCTGTAGCCTTCTTGGTAGGCCATTAAAGAGGAGAAATCTTGCACACAATAAGAAAAATAACGAATGTTCCAAGACTTGGTCTTGGATTAGTAGTGCGGGAAAAAATAAAATATTTTACTAATTTTTTAAAAAAATAATAAAATATTAATAAAATATTATTACAGATTTTGGTAACTTCAATATTTTGCTAATATTAACTAATGGTAAAAAGATAGAGAATGACTTTTTAAAAATAATTTTAGAGGGAAAAAACAAAAGGCGTAAGAATCTATTTTAAGAAAAAATGGTATATAGTTTATTTTTTAAAGAAGAACCCCCTCTACTCGATTGTGTTGAGTTTTTCGGGCCGCGAAAACCGCGTTTTCGTGTCGCGGAAACCCCGAATCACCCATGTCTCTGGATCTCGTGCGAAGGATAGATTTCAAAAATTTACATGTACGAGTTTCTACTTAGATCTACTTCTACATCTACATGAAGAAAACGTTATACCTTTGAAGCGCGCCCTTCGCGAATCCCGCTCGTCCAAGGTGCCGGATCTCTAGACCGTCAAGCGTACGGTCCTCTAGAAGTATCCACACGAACAGTCCTTGATGGAGAAGACCAAACAAAGGTGTGCTAGCACCTTGTCTTGTTCGGCCAAGAGAGGAGGAAGGGAGAGGAAAGAGCTCCAAGAGGAAGAAGATGTGAATGCACTTAAATGAGAAAAATGAATTCTCTTCACATTCAAAAGTGGCCGGCCACTTCCCAAGTATAACCCCCAAATTTTGCATTAAGTGCAATTGATATGAAGCCATTAAAGAAAATGGCTTTGTAACTTCCATGAGGTGGCACCCATGATGATGTGGAATAACATCATTAGTCCACATCAATGCCAACTCACCAATGAGGTGGCATAAAGTCAAGTCAAACTTGACTTTTATCTTCCTCTCAAGTCAAGTCAAACTTGACCAAATCTCTTCCATGGTTGATCTAATCTAACCATTTGATTCAAGCCAACTTAATATAATGAATCTAATTCATTAAATTAAGTTGATCTAATGAGTCATAATCTAAATTAAACTCATTGAATACATGAACAACTTGAGTCCAACTCAAGTTAGCCCAATTATGATTACTCTTAATCCAATTTGATTCATCAAATGAATCTAATCCTCTTGGTTCATCATATGAACCTAATCTCCATCTAATTGTCCTTAGTGTGTGACCCTATAGGTTCTTGTAACGTTGGCAAAGCCCCTAAACTCATTTAGGAGCATAAGTAATGAGCGGTATCTAGCAACACATCATTACTACCCAACGTTACAAGAATGTTGAGATCCAACATCACCTTGTGACTACTAATTGTGACTCCTCACAATATATGACAAGTGTCCTTCTATCCTAGACATCTAGATTGATCAATGTGAGGCATAGACCGTGTCATCCTCTGATCAAACTAAATCTTGAACTCCAAGTAGACTCACTAAATCAAATGAGCTCAATATATCATATTGACTCATTTGGGCATGGCCATGCACTTCGTGGTCTCACTCTATCAAGAATACCGATGTCTCTCTCGTCATATAGGAGGGATAGATCTCATCTACATCACTCACATCCCTCTGCATAATTTATTATATACCCAGTAATCGCCTTTATAGTCCACCCAGTTATGGGTGACGTTTGACGAAACCAAAGTACATAACTCCTTATGTAGGGAACCATGGTGACTTCAGGTCTAAGGACTTGTAGTCATACTAATAGCCACATGAGAAAGTATATGACACTCATATAACGATCCATGATACTTTCTCATGGCAGGTCATTCAGTATACATTCTCCAATGCATACCCATGTGTCAACTTGATATCTCTATATCCATGACTTGTGAGACTAAATCATCAAGTTGACCTACATGCTAGTCTTATTGCATTAACATTGTCCCTGAATGTTAATACTGGACTAGGAATGATTAAGAGTAGTGTTCCCTATATCATCTCACTATCGGTTCAACTAACCGATTGATATAGGTGAGAACCGTCTAATTAAGGATGTTATTATACTTAGTTTATTTGGCATCAATACAAGTAAGTATAATAACCAAAAACCAAATGCCTTTATTTATATAGAATATGATACAATAAGTCGAAAATACAATCATCAAATGATTGACTCTAGGGCTCTAGCTAACAATCTCCCACTAGCACTAGTGCCAATCAGTGTAGGCTCTAAGCCCCAATGACCTAGTATGACCATCATGCTTCCTCTGTGCAAAAGCCTTGGTTAAGGGATCTTCGATGTTAGCCTCTGTAGGTACTCTACAAATCTTCACATCTCCTCTCTCGATGATCTCTCGAATGAGATGGAAGCGCCGTAGTATGTGTTTGGTCCGCTGGTGTGAGCGAGGTTCCTTCACCTGTGCTATAGCTCCATTGTTGTCATAATAGAGCTCAATAGGGTCAGCAATGCTAGGAACCACCCCAAGTTCAGTGATGAACTTGTGAATCCAAACTGCCTCCTTTGCTGCCTCTGATGCAGTAATATACTCGGCTTCTGTTGTAGAATCAGCTACTGTGTCCTGCTTCGAACTCTTTCAGCTGACAGCACCACCATTAATGCAAAATACGAACCCCGACTACGATCTATAGTCATCCTGGTCGGTCTGGAAGCTAACATCACTGTAACCCTTTACAGCTAGCTCATCATCGCCTCCATATATCAAGAAATATTCTTTAGTCCTTCTTAAGTACTTAAGAATATTCTTGACCGCTATCCAGTGACTTTCACCTGGATCTGACTGGTATCTGCTCGTCATGCTCAAAGCAAATGAGACATCAGGTCGAGTACATCGCATGGCGTACATGATCGATCCTATGGCTGAGGCATAAGGGATCTGATCCATGCGGTCTCTCTCCTCTCTAGAAGAGGGACCTTGAGTCTTCGAAAGACTCACGCCATGTGACATCGGCAGAAATCCCTTCTTGGAGTTCTGCATGGCAAACCGAAGGAGTACCTTGTCAATATATGTACTCTGCCTTAGGCCAAGCAATCTCTTAGATCTATCTCTATATATCTGTATCCCTAGAATGCGGGATGCTTCACCTAAGTCCTTCATTGAGAAACAAGTCCCTAGCCAAGTCTTGACAGACTGTAGCAAAGGGATGTCTTTCCCAATGAGCAGTATGTCATCCATATACAATATGAGGAAGACAACTATGTCCCCTACAACCTTCTTGTAGACACAAGGTTCATCTTCATTCTTGATGAAACCAAACTGTTTGATTGCATCATCGAATCGAAGATTCCAGCTCCGAGAAGCTTGCTTTAGTCCATAAATGGACCTATGCAGCTTGCATACTCTGCTAGTATGTTGTGGATCTACAAAACCCTCAGGTTGTGTCATGTACACATCCTCGAGTAGGTTTCCATTCAGAAACACGATTTTGACGTCCATCTGCCAAATTTCGTAATCGTGGTAAGCTGCAATAGCAAGCATGATCCGAATGGACTTAAACATCACTACTGGAGAAAAGGTTTCATCATAGTCAATATCATGAATCTGCTTGAAACCTTTAGCTACCAAGTGACCCTTATAGATAAGTCCATCCATATCAGTCTTTCTCTTAAAGATCCACTTGCACCCAATGGGTTTTACCCCTTCAGGTGGATCAACCAAAGTCCATACTTGGTTGGTGTACATGGATTCCATCTCGGATCTCATGGCCTCTAGCCATTTCTCAAAATCTGGTCTCATCATAGCTTCCTGATAGGTGGTAGGCTCATCCTCTATGAGCACAACGTCATCATGGTCAGACAAGAGAAATGAGTATCTCTCAGGCTGACGACGTACCCTATCAGACCTGCGAAGAGGTATGTCTACTTGAACTGGTTGTTGTTCCTCAACTCTTTGTGGAACAACATTATCCACAACACTTTGTGGTTCTAGTTCAACTTCCATCGAGGCTTCAGTGCTAGGATCCGCATCTTGAACTTCTTCAAGATCGAATGTACTCCCACTAGTCTTTCTAGAAACAAAGTCCCTTTCTAGAAAGACTCCAGTCTTTGCCACAACTATCTTGTGCTGACTGGGAATGTAGAAGTAATATCCCTTAGTTTCCTTGGGATATCCAATAAAGTAGCACTTGTCGGATTTGGGTCCTAATTTGTCTGAGACTTGACGTCGAACGTAAGCCTCACAACCCCAAATCCTCATGAAAGACACCTGGGCATCTCTCCCAGTCCATATCCTATATGATGTCTTTATCACGACCTTGGATGGAACTCGGTTGAGTATAAAAGCTGCCGTGTCTAGAGCATAGCCCCAAAGGTATATCGGAAGATCTGTGTGACTCATCATAGATCGTACCATATCTAATAGGGTATGATTCCTCCTTTCGGATACACCATTCCACTGTGGTATTCTAGGAGGAGTGAGTTGGGATAGAATCCCACACTCAGCTAGATAGTCACGGAACTCATGGCTAAGGTATTCTCCACCTCGATCTGATCGAAGTATCTTAATACTCTTGCCAAGCTGGTTCTGTACTTCATTCTTTAATTCTTTGAACTTTTCAAAGGATTCAGACTTATGTGTCATTAAGTATACATAACCATATCTACTGAAGTCATCAGTAAATGTGATGAAGTACCTATAACCACCTCTAGCAGCGACATTGAAAGGGCCACATACATCACTATGTATGAGTCCTAACAAATCAGTCGCTCTTTCGCTGTGCCCACTAAAGGGAGTCTTGGTCATCTTGCCTCGTAGGCATGACTCACATATCTCATATGATTCAAAATCAAATGAGTCCAGCAAACCATCCTTATGGAGCTGGGATAAGCGCTTGTCATTTATATGACCTAAGTGACAGTGCCAGAGGTAGGTTTGGTTCATGTCATTTGACTTGAACCTCTTGGTATTTATGTTATAGATAGGGCTCTCAAGGTCTAGAATATAGAGTCCGTTTATCAGAGGTGCACTACAATAGAACATATCGTTTAAATATACGGAACAACATTTGTTCTTTATTGTAAATGAGAAACCTTTCTTGTCTAAACAAGAAACTGATATAATGTTCTTAGTTAATGCAGGCACATAACAACAATCGACTAACTCTAGTACAAGCCCAGAGGGCAGAGATAGTAAGTAAGTCCCTACAGCAACAACAGCAACCCGTACTCCATTGCCTACTCGTAGGTCCACCTCGCCCTTTATCAATGCCCTATTATTTCTCAGTGCTTGCACATCAGTACAAATGTGAGAAGCACATCCAGTATCTAATACCCATGATGTAGAAATAGATAGATTGACTTCTATAACATATATACCTGAAGTGGAAGTCTCACTTTGCTTCTTCTTAAGATCCTCCAAGTATACCTTGCAGTTCCTCTTCCAGTGCCCGGTCTGACCGCAGTGAAAGCAGGTAGCATCCTTGGCGACCCCTCCTTTTGGCTTCAGTGCCTTGCCTTTGCCCTTGGCTTGGGACTTTCCCTTGCCTTTGGGCTTGCCCTTGCCCTTATGTTTCTGAACCATCAGAACAGTGTTGGGCTTAGCCTTCTTAAGTTTCAGCTCAGCAGTTCGCAACATACGAAGCAGCTCGGGCAGTGGCTTGTCAATCTCGTTCATATTGTAGTTTAGAATGAATTGACTGTAGCTATCCAGCAAGGATTGCAAGATCAGGTCAGTGGCTAGCTCTTGGCCAAGTGGGAACCCCAACCTTTGTAGGTTCTCTATGTACCCAATCATTTTGACTACATATGGGCCTACAGGAGCCCCGTTTGACATCTTGCACTGAAACAGTGCCCTTGAGATCTCAAATCTCTCATGCCTCGCTTTGCCTTGATACAGTTGACGAAGATGTTCAACCATATCATAAGCGCCCATTAACTCGTGTTGCTTCTGAAGCTCAGAGTTCATGGTCGCGAGCATAAGACAAGACACATCTAATGCATCATCTTGATGCTTCTTAAAAGCATCTCGGTCAGCTCGCGGGGTAGTGGCAAGAGGAGCCTCCGGAATGGGCTGCTCCAGAACGTACAGTTTACGTTCTTGGGTGAGAACTATTCTCAGGTTCCTGTACCAGTCCAGGAAGTTTGCTCCGTTGAGCTTGTCCTTCTCGAGGACAGATCGTAGAGAGAAAGTGTTCGTATTTGATGTCATGGTAATCTACAACAGAAATAAATGCAGAAATAAATATCATATTCTTAATCATTTAATTAGGCCTTTAACTAAATGATGCTCCCACTGAATTCTATAATTCATGTGCGACAAGATCCAAATCATACTAACCCTTGAGTTAGCTTTGGCTAATACGCCCAAGACTTAGTATGATCGGTAGGTAACGATTACCAATTACATCTCTATGCAACTCTTGTTTATAGGATCAAGATCCGCATTGATATTAAAACTCGAGTTAGCTTTGGCTAATACGCCCGAGAATTAATATAAACGTGATTTTGTCCTACCTTTCCAACCGTTGGAAGAATGCCTATAGTTTTACTCGATCCAACCGAGTTAACTAGTTACTCAATCTAATTGAGTTGTACTCACCCATGCGTTGATAGGCGGGACCAAGATTGTCCCTCCGTACCCTACCAAGATAGTATGTGTTGCTCTGCTTTGGCAGATTCAACAACAACATGCGATCGAGGTAGTGGTAGGTATCACGGCATGGTAGGCATTATGAGTTGACGCGATTTAGATCTAATCTAAACGATGATGCGTATCAAATACTTGATTTAGATCTAATCTAATCGTGGGGTGCATCATGTGCACGATTTAGATCTAATCTAATAGCTAGGCACTAATTAACTACTTAATTAAACATGCATCACATACATATAAGTAATTAATTAAATTATTTTGTGATTGTGTCATGGCCCTACTACGATCTTCTCAAGCCAATGAGAAGATCGGATGGTCAACCTAAGGTCAACAACTTCTCAAGCTTCTTCCTTTGACCACCTTGTGTTGCTCGCGTCCTCCTCGTAACTCTGTTTCGTGTGGACCTTCCACCGCTTCAAAATTTACATTACATTTTGAAACTCGAGTTACATTCGAGTCTAAATCTAATTTACAACCAGAAAATAAGAGAAAGGCACGACGCGCAGGTCGTGAAAATAAAATAAAAATAAATAAATAAATACAGCACGCACATCACATAACGGCACGCAGGCCGTATTATGAATTACAACACATTTTCAAATCCAATTTGGGTCGTTTGGGCCATGACTATCACAAAATTAATATATAATTCAAAATTATATATTTCTATAATTTTTTGTAATTTTTTTAATAATTTTATAATTTTTGCGGGTACAATTTCCCGGTAGTTCCGTTTAGCAGTTTTCGGGCGCAATCGCGGAACGAATCCCCTTGCGGGGCCAGGGGCAGCGCCCCAACCCGCGATCTAACCATCGCGAGGGTTCCTTTGCGATCTAACAGCGCCTTAGCCCGCTGTCCCAAAAAGATTTGGGGCGAAACCAAGCCGTTTTGGAAAAATTTTCCCGGTAGCGGAAGCCTACAAGTGCCGAAACACTTGTGCTTCGCTTCTAAGAGAAAATTACCCATAAAAACTATAAAAAACCTAAATTTACAGAAAATCACAAAAGCTATTTTTCATAAAAATCAAAAACAAACTCGTACACGCCTTCGCACGTGGCTCTGATACCACTGTTGGATTTTTCGGGCGGCGAAAACCCCGTTTTCGCGTCGCGGAAACCCCGAATCACCCATGCCATTGGATCTCGTGCGAAGGATAGATTTCAAAAATTTACATGTACAAGTTTCTACTTAGATCTACTTCTAGATCTACATGAAGAAAAGGTTATACCTTTGAAGCGCGCCCTTCGCGAATCCCGCTCGTCCAAGGTGTCGGATCTCTAGACCGTCAAGCGTACGGTCCTCTAGAAGTATCCACACGAACAATCCTTGATGGAGAAGACCAAACAAAGGTGTGCTAGCACCTTGTCTTGTTCGGCCAAGAGAGGAGGAAGGGAGAGGAAAGAGCTCCAAGAGGAAGAAGATGTAAACGCACTTAAATGAGAAAAATGAATTCTCTTCACATTCAAAAGTGGCCGGCCACTTCCCAAGTGTAACTCCCAAATTTTGCATTAAGTGCAATTGATGTGAAGCCATTAAAGAAAATGGCTATGTAACTTCCATGAGGTGGCACCCATGATGATGTGGAATAACATCATTAGTCCACATCAATGCCAACTCACCAATGAGGTGGCATAAAGTCAAGTCAAACTTGACTTTTATCTTCCTCTCAAGTCAAGTCAAACTTGACCAAATCTCTTCCATGGTTGATCTAATCTAACCATTTGATTCAAGACAACTTAATATAATGAATCTAATTCATTAAATTAAGTTGATCTAATGAGTCATAATCTAAATTAGACTCATTGAATACATGAATCAACTTGAGTCCAACTCAAGTTAGCCCAATTAGGATTACTCTTAATCCAATTTGATTCATCAAATGAATCTAATCCTCTTGGTTCATCATATGAACCTAATCTCCATCTAATTGTCCTTAGTGTGTGACCCTATAGGTTCTTGTAACGTTGGCAATGCCCCTAAACTCATTTAGGAGCATAAGTAATGAGCGGTATCTAGCAACACATCATTACTACCCAACGTTACAAGAATGTTGAGATCCAACATCACCTTGTGACTACTAATTGTGACTCCTCACAATATATGATAAGTGTCCTTCTATCCTAGACATCTAGATTGATCAATGTGAGGCATAGACCTTGTCATCCTCTGATCAAACTAAATCTTGAACTCCAAGTAGACTCACTAAATCAAATGAGCTCAATATCTCATATTGACTCATTTGGGCATGGCCATGCACTTCGTGGTCTCACTCTATCAAGAATACCGATGTCTCTCCCGTCATATAGGAGGGATAGATCTCATCTACATCACTCACATCCCTCTGCATAATTTATTATATACCCAGTAATCGCCTTTATAGTCCACCCAGTTACGGGTGACGTTTGACGAAACCAAAGTACATAACTCCTTATGTAGGGAACCATGGTGACTTCAGGTCTAAGGACTAGTAGTCATACTAATAGCCACATGAGAAAGTATATGACACTCATATAACGATCCATGATACTTTCTCATGGTGGGTCATTCAGTATACATTCTCCAATGCATACCCTTGTGTCAACTTGATATCTCCATATCCATGACTTGTGAGATCAAGTCATCGAGTTGACCTACATGCTAGTCTTATTGCATTAACATTGTCCCTGAATGTTAATACTCGACTAGAAATGATTAAGAGTAGTGTTTCCTATATCATCTCACTATTGGTTCAACTAACCGATTGATATAGGTGAGAACCGTCTACTCAAGGACGTTATTATACTTAGTTTATTTGAAACCAATACAAGTAAGTATAATAACCAAAAACCAAATGCCTTTATTTATATAGAATATGATACAAATAGTCTAAAATACAATCATCAAATGATTGGCTCTAGGGCTCTAGCTAACAGAATGGTGGTTTCACCAATTCAGAGCGGCCTCGCTCTGATACTAATTGTAGGATCATAGACGTGCTAGAGGTGGGGGTGAATAGCATGCATTACTTTTTCACTCGTTTCGTAAAATACACAGAATACGCAGCGGAATAAAGAATGAAAAGACAAGCAACGCTAACAAGCTTTCTTTTACTTGGTTCAAAGCCTGTGACGATTCCTACTCCAAGACCCACGATCATTGATAGCTTTCGTTGGACAATCACTATAGATTCAGAATTTGGGTACAAGTAGAAATATGTAGTTTACAAGTATTGCTCAAAATTAAACTTGTTACCAACGACTTGGAGAAATAAAACTTCTAGCTTGATCATCGTCGGAGCAAAGTTTAGACATTTTCAGAGAGCACGTAATAGCTCAAGTTATTCTTCAAGAATTGTTGTCAGTGTTATTGAAGCAACTGGTCGAGCCCTCCTTTTATAGCCAACCCAGACCTGATCCAGATCCACTTATCACGAGATCATGTTTGACTCATCACTGATCGGTCGACCGATCCCCTGGTTCGGTCGACCGATCTTGCTTGGATCAGCCCCGCTTCCGGTCCAGATTCTGTCACTCGGATAATCTTTCGTTCGATTGATCGATCCCACCATTCGGTCGACGGATTAGCCGATGATCTTTACCCCAAATAACCCGGCTTGATCCAGTCATCGTTTATCTTTGGTTCGGTCACCGATCCCCTAGTTGAACCCGATCCACTGGCTGGAACTTTGATCTTACTGTTTAGAGGTTCGGTCGACTGAACCCGAGGTTCAGTCGACTGATCCAAGACGAACATCAACCTGTAGAATCATTAGTCTTCCCACAAAACAGAGTTAGCACATAGCAGATAATATGCAAATAAATAACTTTGACAGCCTTCGGGCTGTCCGGCTCTTACTTCGAATTTCCTCCAGAAACCCTAGGTCAAACCGACGCCTACTGTTTCCTCATAGGGGAGTGCGTCTTCACCTACTCCTCTCAGGAGAGGTTACCTATTGTGTAACGCCCGAAAATTCTCAAACTATTTTAGAAATATTCTATGATTTTTCTGGAATTTTAGGATATTTTTACAGAATTTTTAGAGTAACGGAAGTAGCAAAAACAAATAGAAAACGAAAACGGCCTAAGCGGGAATTGAACCCGAGACCTACGGTTTACGGATAATGTTAGTAACCAGTTGAACCCAGCAGGGCCATGCTGAAAGAAAAGGGAGACAATTAAATTTATATTAGAGTTGGGCGAATTAATCCTTTAATATAAATAGGGAGGAATTAAGTGAAGAGTTATTTTGGGATCGTAGCTTTTCTCTCCTCAAACCCTCACCGCCGACTCCCCTTCTCTTCTCCTGCTCTCGGCGCCAACCACAAGAAGGAGCCTAGGGTTCCTTTCCTAGGGTTTCAAGGACACCTTCCGGCGACATCTCCGACACGAGGACGTTCCTCTCCGCGAGAAGAACGCATAGACGCGAGAAGATCGTCGAAAGGATAGTCTCCTTCTGAAATCTAGCGATTAGAATCGTAAGAAAATCTGAACAGGAGGTAAGAAACCCTTCACCTGCAATATAAGTAGCTTCCGTGTGAATTCCATGTTTTAGTTTAGTAATATGTAGACTTTCGGCACAAGGATGCGAATTAGTGCATACTAAGTGTTCGATTAAATTATTTAGCACAGAAAAATGCAACTTAGGCATTTTAATAGCTCAGTAAATGCAATAGAAGCATTTAAATAGTTTAGTTAGCCTTGCCACAGCATATATGGGACTACGGTCCAACGGGTGGGCACCCACAGTCGCCTCTAGGTTCAGATAACCTAGTAGAAGCAAGGTAAATTAATTAGCTATGATTCAGTATTTTATTTTCAGTAGTGGCACTGTAGATATCCCTTGGGCTGGGCTCCCATAGTCGGTCCCTAGGTTTAGATAACCTATTAAACCTTGCTAAATTCGGGATTTGCAACCCCGGGTTTAGTTGAGGATGCGCGCATAGCATGTACAGTTGCCGGGCCCATTAGCAGTATGATTATGTATTTTAATCTATTATATTATAGTTTTTCAAAACTCACAAAGATCAGTTATGTTAGTTGAGTTTGAATTCAGTTCTAGACTAGTTTAATTCATGTTCAGCTCAGTTTTCCTTGTTGTTACACATGATAGTTATGGTTAGCTTTGTATGCCATGCTTTGGTGTTCATGTTCAGCTTTTATTACACATGTTTAGATGATAGTATGCCATGACTAGCTTTGATTTCTATGTATGATAACATGCCATGTTTCAGTCTAATCAGTGCACTTTCAAACAGCATGTTTTAAAAGCATATTGCATCGAATGCATATTTTAGTGAGGTAGATGGTTTCTTACTAAGCGAAAGCTTATAGATACTTTATTTTCCTTATACTGCAGATAAAGGTAAAGGAAAGATGGACTAGCGGAGGCTGGAGGACAATGCTACGAGGATGTGTGTGGGTAGGAACTTGGAATAAAAGATCTTAGGGATCTAACAAGCTTTATTTATACATTAGAACTTTCAGCAAAATTAGTTAACTATTAGAACCTTATTATTCTGCACATAGTACATTTGCATGCCATGAATTAGTGAATCATGCGTGATATCATGTTTAAAATGTTAGCTAATACATGTTAAAAATGTTTCTAGCTGTTATAGACTTGATGTGTATGAGTTGGGCACGAAATAGTGCTGAAATCAGGGGTCCTGATACGAAATCAGAAACCCAGATCGATCTACAGATCGATCAGAGTTGGGTTGTGCCACTAGATCGGTCAGCTGACCAATCCAGTCGCAAACAGAGAGTTAGCGTCTGTTATGGATCGGTCAGCCGGCCGATCCAGATGCGAACAGAGAGTACAGAAGCTCACTGATCGGTCAGCCGACCGATCAGTGTACTCCTGGATCGGTCGGTAGACCGATCCAGCCGCATACAGAAGCAAGATAGCTTGTGGATCGGTCAGCCGACCGATCCAGAGTTTTCTCCGTGCCGGTATCAAGCTGGATCGATCACTGGATCGATCCGACAGCCCAATCGATTCATGGATCGATTGAAATGCCTGATTACAGCTAGCAGGACATCCGAGAGGCATAGATTATCTTCCCTAGCATGTGTACAACTCCTAGGTACACCTAGAATATTAAGTTCAGATTTTACAGTAATCAGTTTAGTAAAATTTTAATCAATCCAGATTTCCGCAATAGTAATTTAGCACAGCATAATGTAGTGATCGGCCTCACAGCCTAGTCAGTAGAAGGCGGGTCGTTACATATTGCCATATCGATCCTCCAAACCGATTGGACTTTCTGTCTAGGGTTACCACCCCCAAGGACTTAGGGTTACGACCCCCTAACATTTTCCATAGCTTAGGATTACAACCTCTAGGACCTAGGGTTACTACCCCAAGGGTTTTTCATCTGTCTAACTGCAGCTATGACTTTCCATCACCTAGGGTTACCGCCTCCTTGGACTTAGGGATACCACCCCCTAGGGTTTTCCACAACGTAGGGTTACTACCCCCTATGACTTAGGGTTACCACTCCTTAGGGTTTTCCACCTACCTAGAATCCACTAGGACTTTTGTCTAAGATAACTTAAGTCTTTCCTGCAAGCTCAATCAACCTTATTAGATAACAAAATATCTTAACTTTTGAATCATTTGCCATTATCAAAACACATGTTTGATCATCTGGTGCTTCTTGCACCAACAAAATGTTTTAAAAAATCCTTACAAGTTTTTATATTTGAAAATATTTTTTGTAGTCACTATTAATTTGAAATTTTACTTTGGAAAATATTTTGAAAAATTCTGTCTTTGAAATATGTCTTGAAACATACTTACAAATTTTTTTATACTTGAAAAATGTTTTTGAAACATTACTTTAAAATTTTGAAAGATGTTTCAAAAATTTACTTGAACAATTATTTCCTTTGAAAACTTTTAGGAACATATTTTTGAAACTAAACACAATTTTTTATGACTTAGAAAGAATTTTTGAAATATGCCTTAAATTTGTTTTCAATAGTGTTTTTGTAAACAATACATTGAAATACTTTGAATAATACTTTGTAAACATTTTGACATATTATGTTAAGTATTAAAATCTTTGAAACTCTCCCTGAAATAAACTTGAACATCTTTATTATACTTAATTTATTTGAGAATTTTATTCTTTTTATGGAACTCATTTATATAACCATTTTTGATAAATGTCAAAAGGGGAGGGGTAAGAGTTTAAGTAATTAAAAATAAGAATTCTATGAATATCTTAGCCCAAAAATGATCAAGAGTATAAATAAAAAGTTAAACTTATTTTATTCTCTTAAAATTATAATCATATACTTTATTCTTGTAAAATTTTCTAATGTTAACCCTACTTGTCATTATTTCAAAAAGAGGGAGATTATTAGTGCGGTTAGTACCAATGGTTAAACTTAGGGTTTGATAAATGACAAATTGATTAAAGTTAAATGTTGAGTTATCTAAATTTGTTACTAAGTGTGGATGACTTGGCGGGTTTGAAAGACTTGACACCAGGCTGAAATCCAGCTTGGTCTGTTAAACCTGATAGTTGTAGGAAGTCCAGATAGGTCAGTGAATGACCCGATATCTAGAGGGAAGTCCAGCTGGATCCGTGAGACCTGATAGCTGGCCGAAGTCCAATTGGGTTTGCGGACCTAACAACTAGCAGAAAGACCTGTTGGATCAAAGGAGAGTCAAGCGATTCTGTATGGTAAGTCAGGTAAGTCACTGGAGGAGAGTGATCTAGTGAGGATGAGTCCCATTTAGGGACTTTAGGTATTTTTCATGCTTAGATCCATTTTGGAAGTCTAAACTAAGACTATGACTAGCTTCTGGTCCCGAGGAGATGATTTAATTAATAATCTTATTAAATTGTGCTAACTCTATTTTACATGTTAAATATATTTTCTATTAGACTAACATGTTTTTACAAAAGCAAAAATAAAGTAAAGCCTCGAATGAACATTGTCTGAGGCACCTCGGAGGGTCAAGGAGGCCCTTCAGAGTGACGCAGAGGCGCTTTGCATCCGGCAGAGGTGCCATCGCATAGATGAACTTTGAGGATAAAGTTCTCACGGTGGGGAGGTGCCTTGTAGTGCGCTGGAGGCACCTCAGAGTTGCGCGGAGGCACCTGGAAGGTGCCCTCACGTGGATAAAAAGCGCAGTCTACATAGCTTATCGAGTCCAAAACTTAGGGGATAATTTTTGTAGTTGGAGGCACCTCAGATGAGGTTGGAGGCGCCCTCAACACTGCTTAAAAAGACTGTTCAACTATCAGAAAGTACACAACTCTTCTACAAGCTTCAACGATCCTCCTGCTGCACCATATTTGCGATACTGTTGTTGCTACGCTAGTGCCTCATGACATCTGACCTTATCTAAGAGATCGACACCAACACGCGAGCTCGACCAACTTCTAATTATTCTAAGTGTTGGTAATGAATCTTTAATTGTGCATTTTTTTATATATTTGTAAAAGAAAAGTGTAGGACTATTACACTTTTCTCCATTCTTGTACTTGATACACTCTTCTGGTCCTTTCAGAAGAGGTTTTTAGTAGATTACCCATCGATACAGTTCAAGGGATTGTGAGTCTTGAAGTAGGAGTCGACAAATGCTCTGAACCAAGTAAAAAAATACTTCCCTTAGCGTGGCTTTAAGTTCAACATGACCCTCAATTCTAGACATCTCTCCATCATCTATCTCCACGTAAGGTACATTAACATCTATAAGTAATTTAGATGTTGATTAAATCTGAGAATCTACTAAATGTATCTCTATTTTTTTATTTTGAAATGCATCATGATTTAGGGTCATGATGGAGTTTGGTATTTCTATAGTCTAGCGAGGCTTCATTCGACAAATTGCTAACTATTCATTAGCTCTTCTTCTCTTCATCAGATATTCAAGATAGAAACCTAACCCGTTTGTACCGTGAAAATGAATGGTACATACTTGTTGAAGCTTTTGTTTGCATTAACATAAACTAAATTATAGTTTGAATGTATTTCGGTACTTATTTTTGTAGTCATATCATACCAAGAACATTTGAATAACACATATATTTTTATGAGTAAGGCAGGATATTCAATCTCTATGATTTCTTCAAATCTCTTATAATAACCAAACTCAAAATTATTTTTATTGATAGATCCTAATACGCAAACACCAGAATTAAAGGTTAGTCTGCGTGAATCTCGTTGTGTCACATGGAATTTAAAGTCATTAACATAGTAACTAGAGTACACTTTTATCTTATAGAGATTATCCTTTCATCTTGCACATTTATATTCTACGATCATTCACCTATAAAAGTAGTTATGATATAAATTAGGTTAGAATTTGATACGGATGTATGAAGATTAATTTATTCTCTTACTTATATAGATTTGAAATTATAATACAAATTCTGTTTCTAATTTTTCCTCTACCTCACTTGTGTCGATTGATAGATTTTATATTTGTAGTTGTTCATAGAATTTATCATGAAAGTTAATTTTAAGACAATTGAGATACCAAACAAACATAAAAGGATAAGTGTTTGATTATATCAATCAGCTCACCTTATGTAGGGTTTGACATCGTCACAATTTAGGAGTATATATATTCTCACAGCATGGTATTCTTGTTGATTTAACTATCTCAAAATAGATGCACCCATTGGCTTACCAGGAAAGTAGAAAATATAAAGTATTTCTAGGCCCCTCGGCTAAGTATCATCAGAATTTTGAGGACAATTGCGATTTCTAGTTTTCACATTATCAGCAAAATAATATGAGTATAAAGAAGATGCTTCTTTAAACAAATAAGCATTATATATCACCCCCTTAACTCTTGTTTTATTACAAATATTATTTTTTAATTTTCTCAAAAACCATTAAATGGATATATCTATCTGTAGTGTATAGGACCAGCTAGTTGTGTCTCATAAAGTAGGTGAACTAGTAGATGTTCCATTGAATTAAAAAAATTAAGTGGAATATGCTCTCAAGCTTACATAGTATGAGAAAAATGTTTGCTTCTAGTAGAAGCATATCAACCATCATAATACAACTCGTTATTAAATCTCTGAATAATAGACTCAATTCTGTAAGTGTTTGCCAAACATTATTATGTAGTAGGTCACGAAAAGCTATTGGAATAAGTTTTTACATGAACATATGATAGTTATTGCTCTTCATTCCAAATATTTTTAACTTTTTTATATCCACACATTAGACTATATTTGAGGCATACCCATTAGGAAATTTGATTTCTTTTAACCATCTATATAAAGCTAACTTACCTTCTTTGTCCAATATATAAAAATCCTTTAGAAATTGATTTGTTACTTCATTATGATACAACTTAGGTTTGCTAACTAGTTCTTTTAATTCCTCGTGTGATTTTACAGTGTCTTTAGTTCTTCCATGAACATTTATCACAGTATATAAAATATTATCAAAAAAAAAAATTCTCAACATGCATCACATCTAAATTATGTCGAATAAGTAGATACATCCAATATGGCAGCTCTAAGAAAATACTTCTTTTCTTTCAAACGCACTTGAACAGCCTAATAATATATTTATTTATCTCATCAGAACTAGACTAAGATACTGGTAGGAATTCATAGTTGTCTATTTGGTCAATAATTTCTTCACTTGACTTGATTGTTTGCAAAAGTTTTCTAACTAGAACATTCTTTATAAAAATTTTCTTATTTCAGATGAAAGGGTATCTAACTGGTAAAAGGTTATGGTAATTATCAAACTAAGATACCTTCCCACTGCAAGATAATGAAAATGCATCAGACTCTATCATGCAATATGGACATGCTAATTTACCAATGGTGCTCCATTCTAACAATATTGAGTATGCTAGAAAATCACTAATCATCTATAATAAAACAGCATACAGAGTAAAATTAGTTTTACTTGCCATATCATAAGTCTTTGACCCTAGATTCTTTAATTCATTCAACTCGGCAATCAGAGGTTGTAAGAAAACATCTATCTTCTCTTTAAGATTCGTTGGACCTGGAATAAGCATAGTAAGAAACAAGAATTAGTCTTTCATGCATATCTATGATGGTATGTTGTACGATATTAATATAACTAGCTAAAATGAATATTGATGTCCCGACTAACCAAATGGATAAATCCATCTATGGAAAGTCTCAGTCTCACATTATATGGTTCCATTGCAAAGGAGAGAAATGTTATATCAAGATGTCTCCATGTCAGGGAGTCACAGGATGACACATTATACCTCCTTCATACATGCTCATGATGTCATCTCATGTGGCTTGCTGTTGTGGAAGATGTATACAAGCGTTGATGTCACGCCCCAAAGGAGTCTCTGTCAGACAAAAATCCGGCAGCATCTCCCCTGTACCGGTGACAATCTGAAGCATCACTACAAGAAAAATACATCAGCCACATGCAGATGGAATATTTATATACACAACCACGCAGTTATAATAACAGCCCACACGGCTAGAATGAAACAATCACAACCACGCAGTTATATATAAAACAGCCCACACGGCTGTACTAAAACACAGCGGAAAAACGAAGGAAAGCCCACACAACACCAATAAATACAATGCATGCCGGCACGGCTTAAACACAAATACAACACCGAAACCATAAGATAGTCACATGGCTATACATAAATACAATGCCAAAAATAAGAAAAGAATATACAAAAGAAAACAAGCACGGTCTTCGGATGTGACGTAGGACCCGGCAGACAGGATACTTCGAGCGACACCAACCATCTACAGGCTACCTGAAAACATAAATGTATACATGCGGTGGTGAGTATAGGTAACTCAGCGGGTAATAGAAAAGACAGTGCACGGTCTACAAATAAAACATGGAGATCAAAAGTATACATTCTCAGTAGGGAATAAAGAACATGATCATACTATCATAATCAATGCACCTAAACATATCTGACATAATAACCTGACATATAAACTGTACAAACCACAACTAACATAATGACAGATACATACCCAATCTGGAATCGACACATGGTACAATGATCAGTAAACTCACCGGATCTGCAACAGATATACCCGTGACACCTGTGCAATATAAGTACGACTGCATATACATGTAAAATAAATGACATGTATGCAGTATGGCAACCAAATGCAACAACCATATCTCAATCAAGTGCAACAACGACAATCACATGCAACTAGTATCTACTGGGCATGTATGCAAATATAACCCCCAGATGCACCGCGCATCATATGAAAAAGTGCATGCATGCTCCATGGTCACCCTGCCACCTCTCCAGATACCACGACCCTTGTATGGCCGAGAGGCTTGGGTCTGTGACGACTGTACTACCCTCCAGCCCACTATATAGTGGTCGAGGAGGACAGTCCGCTAATAGCTATCTAGCTACATAGCATCAGGGTCCCTGACTGCTCACAACGCCGGATCTCACAAAAACCTCATGACCGGGTGGCACGACAGGACTAGCAGTAACTGCTCCAGCTACCACTACCCATGAGTGGCCGAGTGTGCGGTGCTATTACCCAAACCAACTGATGACTCTCTCAACCATAAGGGAGATAATGGTCATCAGATGTAATGAATGATGAGCATGATATATATATATATATATAATCATTATCCATGCAACCACCCCAAACCTCATAAATACCTCCAACAAGAGTATAATCGTCATGATACCTCCACGTATCCCACCAAACATATGTACACGCTACACATGTATAATTAACCAAAAATCTCCAATAATCCCACCAGACACATGTACACAAAATATAAGTACAATCAACATGTATCCTCTAGTGAAAACACAACAGACATGTATATACATCTCAAACATATAATCAACACAACTCCTCCAAAAGTACATGACAAATACATGTGTACATACAACATGCAAATGCACGGTCAACAAGATGACTCCTATAGCACATCCCAACCTATGTACAGTCAACATCATATACCCAATCAGCATGGTAATACCAACAACCCGACAATCCCTACAAGACATACTCTACACGTGTAATCACAACAGAGTAGATATCAAGAGTGGAGACTGTATATGAATTAAATAGATCATCACAAGGGTCAAGCATAAGTATCATGCAGGAAAAATAGCAGCCGATCATGATATAAGATAAAGCAACCTAATTCATCCAATAATAACCATGCACTAAGTACAAGAAAATCTACATAGAGGCCAAGGAAGAAATACCCGCCTTTATCTGTCGACCATGTCAAAATAAATCTCACATCGTGATGAGCGTTCCATATCAAAGTCCTGCATAAATCAATACATATATTTCATTTAGCTAAATTCATATGAATTAAATAGCTAAATAAAAGCCCTAATCCAATTAGGATCACTCCAACCAAATCTAATATCTGATTAACCTTCCAATTAATCCTCAATCTAACTTCTCCTAAATCCAAACATAATCCAAACTCATCATAAATCCTTCTAAATCCACCAATCAATCCAAGATTCAACCAAATCAATATATCACAGTCGATTTCCAATTCCTTAACCATGAATCAATCCCACACAATTCATCCATTTCAACTAATCAATCCATAATCAATTCAACCTACATCACCTTAATCACACCCAAATATAGACACGAGATTAACTTCAAAAACTCACCTAAAACCGGATGAATTGCTGTTGGCCTACAATTGAAGAACTGAAGTTGTATCCTACTGGAAACTCATAGCCGAAACCATAGTAAACCCACTGCACCTTTCAATTCAAACATCTCAATTCAATATCCATATAACCACAACCAAGAATTAAACCCTAAATCAAACTCCACATTCCTTTTAGAAACCTAATTTAGCAACATACTAATGAAACCAACCAACATACCTTACTGACCTGAAGTCACCATGGATCCCTACATAAGGAGTTATGTACTTTGGTTTCGTCAAACGTCACCCGTAACAGGGTGGACGATAAAGGCGATTACTGGGTATGTAATAATAAATTATGCAGAGGGATGTGAGTGATGTAGATGGGATCTATCCCTCCCATATGACGGGAGCGACATCAATATTCTTGATAGAGTTAGACCACGAAGTGCATGGCCATGCCCGAATGAGTCAACATGAGATGTTGAGCTCATTTTATCGAGTGAGTCTACTTGGAGTTCAAGATTTAGATTGATTAGAGGATGACACGGTCTATGCCTCACATTGATCAATCTAGATGTCAAGGATAGAAGGACATTTGACATATTTTGTGAGGAGTCACAATTGGTAGTCACAAGGTGATGTCGGATCTCGACATTCTTGTAACTTGGGTAGTAATGATGTGTTGCTAGATACCGCTCATTACTTATGCTCCTAAATGGGTTTAGGGCATTTCCAACGTTACAAGAACCTATAGGGTCACACACTAAGGACAATTAGATGGAGATTTGGTTCATATGATGAACCAAGAGGATTAGATTCATTTGATGAATCATATTGGATTAAGAGTAATCTAAATTGGGATAATTGAGTTGGACTCAAGTTGATTCATGTATTCAATGAGTCTAATTTAGATTATGACTCATTAAATCAACTTAATTTAATGAATTAGATTCATTATATTAAGTTGGCTTGAATCATATGGTTGGATTAGATCAACCATGAGAGAGATTTGATCAAGTTTGACTTGATTTGAGAGGAAGAGAAAAAGTCATGTTTGACTTGACTTTTTGCCACATCACTAGTGAGTTGGCAAGATGTGGACCAATAGGATTGCTCCACATCATCAATGTGTGCCACCTCATGGAGGTTACAAGCCTCCATAGCATTTAATGTGGCCGACCCACATTAAATGAGGAGGTTACACTTGTTGCCATGTCATTTAGTGAGGTGGCAAGATGTGGACCAATAGTGTTGATCCACATCATCCTAGAGTGCCACCTCATGGGGGTTACAACTCTTAATGGTCTCCACATTAATTGGAATTAATGTGGGGGTTTTACACCTCCTAGAGTGGCCGGCCACTTGATGGCTAAGGGGTTTTTTTGATTTTCCTCTCAATTGATTCATTCACTCTTCTTCTCCCTTCGGTGCTCTCTCTTCTCCTTCTCCCATTCCTTGGCCGAACACTCCATTGGTGCTAGCACACCTTGTGTTTTGGTCATCTCCTTCTACTTGTGTCCGTGTGGATACATATAGAGGTTGTCTACTTTGACAACTAGAGATCCGGCGACATCTTGGACAAGCGGGAACGCGAAGGGCTTCGCTACAAGGGTAATGATCTTAACTTTAGTGTAGATCTAAAGTTTTTACAAACTCGTACAAAAAAAGGTTTTTCGATAATTTTGTTTATGAATCTTTGCACGAGATCCATGGCTTTGGGTGACTCGGGGTTTCCGCGACGCGAAAAAGCGATTTTCGCGGCCCGAAGAACCCAACAGTGGTATCAGAGCCACGTGCAAAGACTTGTACAAGTTCGTTTGTATTTTTATGAAAAATATACCTTCTGTGATTTTCTATAAAAATTGATTTTTTAGAGTTTTTATGAGTAATTTTTCCGTAGAAGCGAAGCACAAGTGTCTCGGCACTTGTAGGCTTCGGCTACCGGAAAGTTTTCTTTTAAACGGCTTCGTTTTGCCCCAAATTCGTTTGGGACAGCGGGGTCGGGTGCCATTAGATCGCAAAGGAGCAACTCACGATGGTTAGATCGTGGGTAGGGGCATTGCCCCTAACCCCGCAAGGGAATTTGCTTCGCGATTGCACCCGAAATCGCTAAAAACGAACCCGCCGGGAAGATTTTTCCGAAACGGCAATGTCTCGACCCAAATCGTTTTGGGACAGCGGGTTTAGGCGCTGTTGGATCGCAAAGGAACCCTCGCGATGGTTAGATCGCGGGTAGGGGCGCTGCCCCTGGGCCCCGCAAGGGGATCCGTTCCGCGATTGCGCCCGAAACCGCTAAACGGGACCGCCGGGAAATTTTACTCATAAAAATTGTAAAAATTATTTTTAAAATTACAGAAAAATTATGAAAAATATATAATTTTGAATTATATATTAATTTGTGATAGTCATGGCCCAAAATACCCAATAAGATTGGATTTGTGTTGTAATTCATAATACGGCCTGCGTGCCGTCATATGATTGTGTGTGCTGTATTTTTATTTTTCCACGGCCTGCGCGTCGTGCCTTTCTCTTATTCTGGTTGTAAATTAGATTTAGACTCGAATGTAACTCGAGTTTCAAATTGTAATGTACAAATTGGAGCGGTGGAGGGTCTACACGAGACGGAGTTCCGAGGCGGGCACGAGCAACACAAGGTGGTCAAAGGGAGGAGCTTGGAGAAGCTGTTGACCCTATGTTGACCATTCGATCTTCTCATTGGCTTGAGAAGATCGTAGTAGGGTCATGACTAAATCACAAATAGATTAATTAATTAATTGTTATGTATCTGATGCATGTTTAATAATTAATTAATTAGTGCCTTAACTATTAGATTAGATCTAAGTCGTGCACATGATGCACCCTTGCGATTAGATTAGATCTAAGTCGTGCACAAGATGCATCCTTCTCGATTAGATTAGATCTAGATCGAACCAACTCTAAATGCCTAACCGTGCCATGATACCTATCACTACCTCGATCACATGTATTGTTGAATCTGCCAAAGCAGAGCAATACATATTATCTTGGTAGGGTACGGAGGGACAATCTTGGTCCCGCCTATCAACGCATGGGTGAATACAAACTCAATTAGATTGAGTATTCCTAGTTACTCGGTTGGATCGAGTCAACTATAGGCATTCTTCCAATAGTTGGAAAGGTAGGACAAAATCATGTTTATATTAACTCTCGGGCGTATTAGCCAAAGCTAACTCGAGTTTTAATATAAATGCGGATATTGATTCTATAAACAAGAGTTGCATAGAGATGTAATTGGTAATCGTTACCTACCGATCATACTAAGCCTTGGGTGTATTAGCCAAAGCTAACTCAAGGGTTAGTATGATGTGGATCTTGTCCCACAAGAATTATAGAATTCAGTGGGAGCATCATTTAATTAAAGGCCTAATTAAATGATTTTTAAAGAATATGATATTTATTTCTGCAAATTTTCTGTTGTAGATAACCATGACGTCGAACACGAATTCCTTCTCCCTGCGATCTATCCTTGAGAAGGACAAGCTAAACGGAGCGAATTTCCTGGACTGGTACAGGAACTTGAGAATAGTTCTCACCCAGGAGCGTAAGCTGTACGTTCTGGAGCAGCCCATTCCAGAGGCTCCTCCTGCTACTGCCACGCGAGCTGACCGGGATGCTTACAAGAAGCATCAAGATGACGCATTAGTTGTGTCCTGTCTAATGCTCGCGACCATGAACTCTGAGCTTCAGAAGCAACACGAGTTGATGGGCGCTTACGATATGGTTGAGCATCTTCGCCAACTATATCAGGGACAAGCGAGGCATGAGAGATTTGAGATCTCTAAGGCACTGATGTCAGACGGGGCTCCTGTAGGTCCTTATGTACTCAAGATGATTGGGTACATAGAGAACCTACAAAGACTGGGGTTCCCACTTGGCCAAGAGCTGGCCACTGACTTGATCTTGCAATCCTTGCCGGATAGCTATAGTCAATTCGTTCTCAACTATAACATGAACGAGATTGACAAGCCACTGCCCGAGCTACTTAGTATGCTACAAACTGCTGAGATTAACCTTAAGAAGGTTAAGCCCATTCTGATGGTCCAGAAGCACAAGGGCAAGGGCAAGCCCAAAGGTAAGGGAAAGTCCCAAACCAAGGGCGAAGGCAAGGCACTGAAGCCTAAAGGAGGGGTCGCCAAGGATGCTACCTGCTTCCACTACGGTCAGACCGGGCACTGGAAGAGGAACTGCAAGGTATACTTGGAGGATCTTAAGAAGAAGCGAAGTGAGACTTCCATTTCAGGTATATATGTTATAGAAGTCAATCTATCTATTTCTACATCATGGGTATTAGATACTGGATGTGCTTCTCACATTTGTACTGATGTGCAGGCGCTGAGAAATAGCAGAGCAATTGCAAAGGGCGAGGTGGACCTACGAGTAGGCAATGGAGCACGGGTTGCTGCTGTTGCTGTAGGAACTTATCAGCTATCTCTGCCCTCTGGGCTTGTACTAGATTTAGATGATTGTTGTTATGTGCCTGCTCTTACTAAGAACATAGTTTCAGTTTCTTGTTTAGACAAGAAAGGATACTCTTTTATAATAAAAGACAAATGTTGTTCCGTTTATTTAAAAGATATGTTCTATTGTAGTGCGCCACTAATAAACGGACTCTATATTCTAGACCTTGAGAGCCCTATCTATAACATTAGTACCAAGAGGTTCAAGTCGACTGACTTGAACCACACCTATCTCTGGCACTGTCGCTTAGGTCATATAAATGACAAGCGCTTATCCCAGCTCCATAAGGATGGTTTGCTGGACTCATTTGATTTAGAATCATATGAGATATGCGAGTCATGCCTACGAGGCAAAATGACCAAGACTCCCTTTAGTGGGCACAGCGAGAGAGCGACTGATCTGTTAGGACTCATACATAGTGATGTATGTGGCCCTTTCAATGTCGCTGCTAGAGGCGGTTATAGGTACTTCATCACGTTTACTGATGACTTCAGTAGATACGGTTATGTGTACTTGATGACACATAAGTCGGAATCCTTTGAAAAGTTTAAAGAATTCAAGAATGAAGTACAGAACCAGCTTGGCAAGAGTATTAAGATACTTCGATCAGATCGAGGTGGTGAATACTTAAGCCATGAGTTTCGTGACTATTTAGCTGAGTATGGGATTCTATCCCAACTCACTCCTCCTGGAACACCACAGTGGAATGGTGTATCCGAAAGGAGGAATCGTACCTTATTAGATATGGTACGATCTATGATGAATCACACAGATCTTCCGACATACCTTTGGGGCTATGCTCTAGACACGGCAGCTTTCATTCTCAACCGAGTTCCATCCAAGGCCGTGATAAAGACACCATATAGGATATGGACTGGGAGAGATGCCCAGGTGTTTTTCATGAGGATTTGGGGCTGTGAGGCTTACGTACGACGTCAAGTCTCAGACAAATTAGGACCCAAATCCGACAAGTGCTATTTCATCGGATATCCCAAGGAAACTAAGGGATATTACTTCTACACTCCCAGTCAGCACAAGGTTGTTGTGGCAAAGACTGGAGTCTTTCTAGAAAGGGACTTTGTTTCTAGAAAGACTAGTGGGAGCACGTTCGATCTTGAAGAAGTTCAAGATACGAACAATAGCACTGATGCCTCGATGGAAATTGAACTAGAACCACAAATTGTTGTGGATGATGTTCCACAAGGAGTTGAGGAACAACAACCAGTTCAAGTAGGCATACCTCTTCGCAGGTCTGATAGGGTACGTCGTCAGCCTGAGAGATACTCTTTTCTCTTGTCTGACCATGATGACATTGTGCTCATAGAGGATGAGCCTACCACCTATCAGGAAGCTGTGATGAGACCAGATTCTGAGAAATGGCTAGAGGCCATTCTCGGAGCTGGAATCTTCGATTCGATGATGCGATCAAACAGTTTGGTTTCATCAAGAACGAAGATGAACCTTGTGTCTACAAGAAGGTTGTAGAAAACATAGTTGTCTTCCTCATATTGTATGTGGATGACATACTACTCATTGGGAAGGACATCCCTATGCTTCAGGCTGTCAAGACCTGGCTAGGGAGTTGCTTCTCAATGAAGGACTTAGGTGAGGCATCCCGCATTCTTGGGATACAGATCTATAGAGATAGATCTAAGAAATTGCTTGGCCTAAGTCAGAGTACATACATTGATGAGGTACTCCTATGGTTTGCCATGCAGAACTCCAAGAAGGGATTTCTGCCGATGTCACATGGCGTGAGTCTTTCGAAGACTCAAGGTCCCTCTTCTAGAGAGGAGAGAGACCGCATGGATCAGATCCTTTATGCCTCATCCATAGGATCGATCATGTACGCCATGCTATGTACTCGACCTGATGTCTCGTATGCTTTGAGCATGACGAGCAGATACCAGTCAGATCTAGGTGAAAGTCACTGGATAGCGGTCAAGAATATTCTTAAGTACTTAAGAAGGACTAAAGAATATTTCTTGATATATGGAGGCAATGATAAGCTAGCTATAAAGGGTTACAGTGATGCTAGCTTCTAGACCGATCAGGATGATTAAAGATCACAGTCGAGGTTCGTGTTTTGCTTGAATGGTAGTGTTATGAGCTGGCAGAGTTCACAGCAATTCTACAACGTTTCCATCTCATTCGAGAGATTATCGATAGAGGAGATGTGAAGATTTACAGAGTACCTACAGAGACTAACATCGCAGATCCCTTGACCAAGGCTTTGGCACAGAGGAAGCATGATGGTCACACTAGGTCATTAGGCCTTAGAGCCTATACTGATTGACACTAGTGCTAGTGGGAGATTGTTAGTTAGAGCCCTAGAGCCAATCATTTGATGATTGTATGGACTCATGTATATCATATTCATGTATATATATTAAGGCATTTGGTTTTTGGTTATTATGCTTATTTGTATTAGTGCCAGATAAAATAAGTATAGTAACGTCCTAGAGTAGAAAGGTTCTTACCTATATCAATCGATTAGTTGAATCGATAGTGAGATGATATAGGGAACACTACTCTAAATCATTCCTAGTCGAGTATTAACATTCAGGGACAATGTTAATACAATAAGACTAGCATGTAGGTCAGCTCGATGACTTGATCTCACAAGTCATGGATATAGAGATATCAAGCTGACACATGGGTATGCATTAGAGAATGTATACGGAATGACCCATCATGAGAAAGTATCATGGATCGTTATATAAGTGTCATATACTTTCTCATGTGGCTATTAGTATGACTATTAGTCCTTTGACCTGAAGTCACCATGGATCCCTACATAAGGAGTTATGTACTTTGGTTTCGTCAAACGTCACCCGTAACAGGGTGGACTATAAAGGAGATTACTGGGTATGTAATAAATTATGCAGAGGGATGTGAGTGATGTAGATGGGATCTATCCCTCCCATATGATGGGAGCGACATCAATATTCTTGATAGAGTTACACCACGAAGTGCATGGCCATGCCCGAATGAGTCAACATGAGATGTTGAGCTCATTTTATCGAGTGAGTCTACTTGGAGTTCAAGATTTAGATTGATTAGAGGATGACACGGTCTATGCCTCACATTGATCAATCTAGATGTCAAGGATAAAAAGAACATTTGACATATTTTGTGAGGAGTCACAATTGGTAGTCACAAGGTGATGTCGGATCTCGACATTCTTGTAACTTGGGTAGTAATGATGTGTTGCTAGATACCGCTCATTACTTATGCTCCTAAATGGGTTTAGGGCATTGCCAACGTTACAAGAACCTATAGGGTCACACACTAAGGACAATTAGATGGAGATTTGGTTCATATGATGAACCAAGAGGATTAGATTCATTTGATGAATCATATTGGATTAAGAGTAATCCAAATTGGGCTAATTGAGTTGGACTCAAGTTGATTCATGTATTCAATGAGTCTAATTTAGATTATGACTCATTAAATCAACTTAATTTAATGAATTAGATTCATTATATTAAGTTGGCTTGAATCATATGGTTGGATTAGATCAACCATGAGAGAGATTTGATCAAGTTTGACTTGATTTGAGAGGAAGAGAAAAAGTCATGTTTGACTTGACTTTTGCCACATCACTAGTGAGTTGGCAAGATGTGGACCAATAGGATTGCTCCACATCATCAATGTGTGCCACCTCATGGAGGTTACAAGCCTCCATAGCATTTAATGTGGCCGACCCACATTAAATGAGGAGGTTACACTTGTTGCCATGTCATTTAGTGAGGTGGCAAGATGTGGACCAATAGTGTTGATCCACATCATCCTAGAGTGCCACCTCATGGGGGTTACAACTCTTAATGGTCTCCACATTAATTGGAATTAATGTGGGGGTTTTACACCTCCTAGAGTGGCCGGCCACTTGATGGCTAAGGGGTTTTTTTGATTTTCCTCTCAATTGATTCATTCACTCTTCTTCTCCCTTCGGTGCTCTCTCTTCTCCTTCTCCCATTCCTTGGCCGAACACTCCATTGGTGCTAGCACACCTTGTGTTTTGGTCATCTCCTTCTACTTGTGTCCGTGTGGATACATATAGAGGTTGTCTACTTTGACAACTAGAGATCCGGCGACATCTTGGACAAGCGGGAACGCGAAGGGCTTCGCTACAAGGGTAATGATCTTAACTTTAGTGTAGATCTAAAGTTTTTACAAACTCGTACAAGAAAAGGTTTTTCGATAATTTTGTTTACGAATCTTTGCACGAGATCCATGGCTTTGGGTGACTCGGGGTTTCTGCGACGCGAAAAAGCGGTTTTCGCGGCCCGAAGAACCCAACAATGGGAACAAAAATACTAAACAATTTGGATGAATCATAACTATTTCAAAAATATTTCTACTATTCAAGCTTAAGTACTTAAATTTAGTGAAAATAAGATCCTTAAGGTTAGGCCAAGACTTATAGCAAACTCCATATAATACATAGCTTATTTCATACTACTAAAGATAGAGAAAGGAGATACACCAAATATACTAACACTATCATGACAACACATGAACTAAGAAAATGCTAGTCATTTTGCTATCAGACAAGTAGCAGAAAAAATAGAAGGTTTGATGTTCTCAAATATGCCTCAAAACCTTTTTTTTATAAGTAAGAAAGTGAAAATGAGATGCAAATAGAAATATGAAACTAATAAAATGCGAATAAACAAAATAGACTAATAAAATATGCAAAAAGAAAAGAAAAACTCGACTCGACTCAGGTTGTGTAAACACAACACCCCCCCCCCCCCCGACTTAAACTTTTCATTGTCCTGATGAAATCAATACGGTGGCGGGGGTGGGGGATAAGGGGGTCCTAGATGTGTGCCGGAGGAAAATCTAGGCATACCAAGAAGATGGCCAAGGTGTTGATGATATTGATAAAGGGCATCTACTTGTTGTCTAGTAATATCCATATCATCCATAAAATTCTTCATTCTTTCCTGATCAACCTCATAGTCCTGAATAAACCCTGACACTTGACTATGAAAATTTCTAGTAAACTGAAAATGATCTTGTTCCTCCCTATACTGGTCATCAGATAACTTGAAATGACCCTCCAACAATCCTTATTGGGTATTTTACTTCTCATGAAGGGAGTCTAAGGAGGCATGGAAGTCAGAAAAATCAAATCTAGTAGGTCCCGTACCATAGGCAAAAGAGTGCCTAGGAGGTTCCGGATATCCGGAAGGTTGCAAGAATCCTGATGATGAGGGCTCTTGGTGGTACTTAGTTTCTTCTATAATGGAGGGAATAGTTTCGGGGATTAAGTCAGTAATCACCTAGTTCGCGGTAAGGGGTAATGAAAAACTATTGTTTCTAGGGAAGTCAAACTCATTCTCATCCCGACAAATCATCTTCATTGTAAGACAATAATCGATATCAATCTTTTCATTACCATGAATGTGTTGGCGCCTACTCAGAATTCCGTTCTACTTCCCCTGTACAAAAAATTGTACAAGCACAGAACTTTCCTAACAACCTATATGTTCCTCATGAGTTAAACTTGAATTGGAAACGGAACTTAACATTTTTACTTCAAGTTCAACTCATGTGTTCTTCAGTAGTTAAAACTTGGATTGCAAATGATACTTAACATTATTAATCCAAGTGCATCCCATGTTACAGAAGTTGATTAAATATCTATTTCAAAGATTGGCTTCCAGGATAAACATGGCGAGGCACTCGGCATTCTTGAGTATGGGATCATCCACCACTTCCTAGACAAAGCCTTTCAAAGAAATTAGATATTTAAACTTCTTACAGTAACCCTAGGTTTAACTATAGACACCTCAATAGAAGCACAAGATCAAAACACTAAATTGAAACACAAAGAAATGAAACATGAAATCGCTAGCCTCTTGTGTTGGTATTTCAGAATCCATACAAAGAAAAACTAGTTTCGCTGCAGAATTAAGAACTAGTTATACCTTTCTTTGTAAACAAAGATCTCTTGATCTTCTTCTGTATTCCTCTTCTCCTCTTTGACGTTGTGTGGGCGACGATCTACAAAGATAAAATCCACCCGAACAACTTATTCTCCTCCAAGAAATTCCGGCCACCAAGGAATGCCAAAATAGGAAATTTTCTTCTCTTCTTCTTCCTCTCAAGCAACCAGCCACCAAGTGTTCCTTCTTTTCTTTCAAGTTTCAGCCACCAAGAAGAGATGAATGCCGACCTTAGAAAGAAGAAAGGGAGAGAAGAAACAAGGTGTCGCCAGCCTTAGGAAGAGGAAAGGGAGAGAGGTCGACCACCAAGGAAAGAGAGGAGAGAAATTGTAGAGATATGTGTGTTTTTCATAAGGCACCCTCTACCTCTCTTTTATAATCCTTGGTCATGGCAAAAAAGGAAATTTTAATAATAATTAAAATCTCTCTTTTAAATTTCCTATTGTGATGGCTACAAAAGGAAAGTTTTAAAATCAATCTCTCTCTTTTAAACAATGTAGAAGGCTACAAAAAAGGAAAGATTAAAATTAAAACTTCTCTTTTAAATCATGGTTACAAAAAAGAAAAGTTTTGTCAAAATTAAAATCTCTCTTTTAAAACATTATAGATAACTACAAAAAAGGAAAGATTTTAACAAAATTAAAATCTCTCTTTTAAATTTTTGTAGATAGCTATAAAAAGAAATATTTTAAAATTTAAAACTCTCTTTTAAAACCATGTGGATGGCTATAAAAGGAAAGATGTTAACAAAAAATAAAATCTCTCCTGTTGGGGTTGCAAGGTTGTAAACATAGTCACACATTAAAAGCACATGGGAAAAATCATGGGTTTATAAGAGAAAGATATCTCCATTGGCATGAGGCCTTTTGGGTAGAGCCCAAGAGCAAAAACATGAGGGCTTAAGCCCAAAGTGGACAATATCATGCTATTGTGGAGATATCTAAATTCTTTTCGATCTTACAATTGGTATCAGAGCCCGGACTGCCAGAAGGTTTAACCGCCGACTGTGCACAAGAGTTATGGTCTGATTAAGCCATGTGGGTACAATATTGACCTCGAACAAAGAAAGTGAAGGCTTCTATGTTCAGATCAAGAGGACCAGACATCAAGTAGGAAGTCCTAGTAAGTCGGGTGGACCGAGAGATAGGAAGACCTGGTGGGTCGAGGATCGGACGTGGGATGTAACGCTCGCCCTTCCAAGGACACTCTGACTGCCCTTAGAGGGACGGGGTTACTTACTTTCACCTAACATACTAATGCATATGAACTCATGGCAGCGGAAGACATACTTAAAAAATTTTATCATATGCATTTGATTGTCTTAACACATGGCATGTGAATCATAACTTATTAACATTTTACCATATCATAATTATTCTAACATGAGCAAAATCTCATAAGAGCATAACATACTGGCTCAAACTATCATCATAAGCATACGGTCCAAACTTAGTTCACATGCACAATTTAACCAAATATAAATTTAAACTTAATTTGATCTATCCACCATGCCACTTCCACACACATCATCATTGCCCTACCTGCTGCTCCCCTTAATTCATCCATCCCTTGCCTTTATCTGCAGTACAAGGAACATAAAACTATAAGCCCTAAAGGTTTAATGAGCTCCTTTCCTACTCATAAAACATAGAGCACATAACACAACATAGTATGTGAACAAAGCATATCATAACATAGCATGGAGAATCATAACATAGAACATATAAGAAACATAACATATCATAACATGGCATGTGGGAACATAATGTAAACATATCATCTCATATAAGGAGCATAACATAGCATAGCATGGCATGTGAGTGCATATCATGAACATATCATGTCCTGTAAACACATATCATGAAACATATCATATCATGTAAACATGTATCATAACTCATACCTGTTCATAATAGTGCAGAAACAATAATTCGTAAAATATGGGCATGTAGATGCAAGATGTATATTTTTTAAAACATGTATCATGGAATGCACATATGCATCATTTTTAAAACATATCATATACATACTTGAATATAATATCATCATGGGGGCCCGGCTTGTACCACATACATACATAATGCGCGCAATCCCTAGGACAGGGTATCTAGCCCCGAACCTACTAGGGATCTAGGTCCGTTCATAGTCTGTCGACCTAGGGGCGTACTAAGGAGCCCATCCCTTTTTACGATGCCCGTTTCATAGACCATCGACCTCGGGGCGCTTATGGAGCCCACCCTTGGTACAAGTCATATAAAATAAAATATAATGTCATACATATCATGTCATTATGCATATCATAGCTTATCATACATGTCATAATTTCTTGTCATATCATGAAGAGAGCTCTTGATCCCATCTTAAGGGAAGCATCTCTTTGCCATATCATGAAGAGTGCTCTTGATCCCAACTTAAGGGAAGCAACTCTTAGGCTTTTCTTCTTACATAAGCCTTTTATACATATATCATGAAATATAACATGTTCGTATCCTAACATAAAACATAACATGTGATCTTCATGACATCAAGCATAGCATAACATATCATGAAGCATAGCATATCATATCCTGAGCATAGCATATCATATCACGAGCATAGCATATCATATCGTGAGCATAGCATATCGTATCATGAGCATAGCATATCATATCATGAGCATAGCATATCATATCATGGAACATACTTATCTCATACATAAGGCATAACATATCATATCATGAAGCATGGAACTTAAACTAATCACATATCAAAGACCAAACATCATGAGAAAATATAAGCATGCTTGATTAGATTCACTCTAGACCCATTTATCCACCTTGGCCGAAACCTTACTAATTGGGTTTCCCATTTTTTTTCCACTATAAGAAGCATGAAACTAAAGCCACCTATAGATAAATAACCATATATCATAAATGGGCATAAACAAGCATGGTTAGTTTGCAAGACATGGCTCTAAGTCTCTACACTTGCTTGGGATGAACCCTAAGGTGCAGTTCTAAGTTTCATTTGTGTAACATGTAACATGAAAACTTATCTAACAATATACCAAAGATCATATATCATGTAGAAACATAACTAAGCATGGTTAGGGTTCAAAACTTTACCCTAGGTTTGGCATTCTCTCTTGGCCGAAACCTACATTTAGGGTTTTAAGTTTTTCTAATGCCACATGTAACATAATGACTTAACCTATCTTCATACAAGATATCATACCTCATGAGTAAGCATAAATAAACATAATTAGATTTCAAAACTTTCCTCTAAGCTTTGCATTTCACTTTGGCCGAACCCTATAAATGGGGTTTTAAATTCTTCTAATGCAACATGTAACATAATGACTTAACCTCACCATATACAAGATATCATACCTCATGAACAAGTATAAATAAGCATGATTGGGTTTCAAATTTTGACCCTAAGTTTGGTATTCCCTCTTGGCCGAAACTTTACACTAGGGTTTCCATCATTTTTGTTACCACATGAAGCATAACAATCTAAGCTATCAACATATAAAAATTCATATATCATGAAGGAGCATAAACAACATATTTCCTTTTCAAAATTTTTGCTCTAACTCTTATAATCCATCTTGGCCGAAACTTTACATTAGGGTTTTCCTCATTTTTTTGTTACCACATGAAGCATAAAAACCTAAGCTATCAACATATAAAAATTCACATATCATGAAGGAGCATAAACAACATATTTTCTTTTCAAAATTTCTTTGCTCTAACTCTATGATTCATCTTGGCCAAAACATTAGGTTAGGGTTTCTAATTCTTCTAATAACATAATAGGTCTTAAAACTTAAACTAACAACACATGAAAGATCCTACATCATATAAGAGCATGGGCAAGCATGATACCAAAAGAAACTTTGCTCTAGATCTTCCCTTTTTGTCTTGGCCGAAACTTCAAGATGAGGTAAATATATATTTTTTTCTACAACATAAAGAATAACTTGTAAACTTGTAAATCCTAAGTGACTACCAATCTATCTTGTCCAAAACTTTCAAGGAAATTCATAAAATTTCAAAAAAACGTTTTCATACAACACAAATCGAAACTACTTGTACTGCAGTGAGGGGATACTCACATTCTCGCTTGATTTTCTTTTTTTTTCTTAGGGAATAGACTTTGCTTGTGGAGCCTTCCTAGAGAGGAGCTTCTTGCTTGGGCTCGGCAATGGTGAGGGGAAGAAACTCTTGGTCACGGTGAGGAGGAGGGGAAGGGAGAAAAATGAAGATTTTCCTTCATTTCTCCTTTTATTCTAAATGAGAAGAAGAAGGAAAAATGGGTTTTTCCTTCTCTTTTCCTTTACTTCTCTTTTAATGAAAAGAGGAGGCAAGAATTCTCTTTTCTTTTGAGAGGAAGAAGGCAACTCTAACTTCTCCTTCTAATGAAAGAAACACTTTTCTTACTCTTAACTATACTGTCACTTCTCTTTCTAACAATATCTTCTCTTGGTCTATTGGTTAACACATACATGTATCTAGTAAGAGATCCAAAGTTCAAACCTTGGTCATCTCTTTTTGGTTCTCTTATTTTTATTGTTTTTGAAATTTTACATATAAGGCCTACTAAAAAAATATCTAAAATCTTGCTAGATAACCTAGGGGTGTTACATGGGAAGCCTGTGGTCCTTTGTTTGAGGGCAGGATTGTTAGGGTTGCAAGGTTGCAAACATAGTCCCACATTGAAAACACATGAGAAAGATCATGGGTTTATAAGAGAAAGATATCTCCATTGGCATGAGGCCTTTTGGGTAGAGCCCAAGAGCACAATTGTAAAATACCAAAAAGGGTGAATAACCATAAGGGAATTTTCTGGAATTTTTAGAAAATTTTCGAGAATTTTTCGGAGCTCGTATGACTTAGGTTACGGGGATAAAATTGGGCCCGGGAAAGCCTGTTTAGGCTACCCCATTTAAGTGAGGAAAAGCTTATTTATTTTATTTCTTTTTCCTTTTCCTTTTATTTTTCCTCACCCACCGAACTCGTGCATGTTTCCTTTCGCCGACGTCGTCCCTCTTCACTCCGACGGTTTCACTTCTTTCCCAAATCGTCACCGCCGCCGCGTCAATTTCGCTCCTCCCCTCTCCTAAAAAATGACCAGCCAAAGGAAAGCCGAGGTCCTGATGCCACTTCCTCTCCCTTTGCCCTAATTTGGGTTGCGCGCTACTGCCTCCTCTCGACCGATCCACCTCCACCGGCACGCGAGCTTCATTCCAACGGTGCCCTAGCACCTGATCCGCCGCCGCCCTTCTCCGATCTCCTCTGTGCCAGCCACCGAGAGTCCCCGAGCCGATTGCCTTTTTCCCCGCGATATCGCCTCACCCGATCCTCATCTTCCTCGCGCTGCCTGTGCCCTAGGTCCTTCGTCAGCACATCTCTGCTCAAGTTGTTTCCGGCAAGGAGCAAGGAGGATTCAAGTCCTAGTTTCTTCCTCATGCCCTAGCTTGCAATCCTCCTCAGTCGCCACCCCTCTGCTCGATCACATCAGTGACCTCCTGCTTGACCTGGTTGATATCAGTGAGGTTCAGTGAGGTAAGATTAGGTTGTTGCTTGATTTGTGATTCCACTTATTGAACTCAACTTGATTTGATCAGTGGGAAGGATTTCGGCAGGGAGACTCAGTTCTGTGGGGTGTTCTTGATTCTGGCAGCAACCCCATCTTGCAGCACCTTGTTCCAGCGGCAGCAGTGGTTGTGAATTGAGGTAAGGGTAGGTATTTAATATGTTTTATAGTTAGACGAACATGTGTAGATTGATTAGGTTTATATTGGGAGAGTTCAAGTTGATTTAAGTTTAGTCTTAAATCAAACTGTGCAGTGGGTTGACTAGGGTTAAGGAAACTAACCCTAGTTGACCAATTGATTTTATGTAATTAGGGTTTTACCGTAAATCAGTCCTAGGGATTTTATTTAGTTGTTCTTATGAATTTAGCTAAATAAAATATTTGTATATTGTTTGGCGCATGACTCTGATTCGAGATGGGCATCTCGACTTTGGATTTGACTGGATTGGACCTTCTATTTGAGGCGGGTACCTTGACCTATCTATTTTGATACGTCTTGTTGATATGTCTAGTAGATTTTAACAAGTAGTAATAATTATGATTATATCTGCATCCGCATGTCACTATTTATTTCCGATCATGTATTTTTTTTTACCTGTTTATTATTTATGAGGTAGTGACATGTCATGCTCTATGATATACTGCACTGGTTAGATACCTTACTTGACATGTGTACCTAGATCATATTATTTGATCCACATATCTTGGTACACATTATATGGAGTGGGATAGGATTAGGATGTTTCCCGGCTTAGTGACATGCCCCATCTTGCATGATTGCATACTGAGCGATTGGCAGCTCCATTATTGTGAGCGCATCGCCAGTTACATGGATCTGCACACACAACCACTCATGGGTTAGTGGTTTTTATTCAAGCAGGGTGTGTGCAGCAGGTTGCTCTGTTTGGCTCCGTTGGTCCGCTCATGGGTAGTGTGACGCAGCGTGGTAGCCGGCAGGGGTCCCTCCTCGTCATCGCGTACCGGGAGATGAGAGCATTGTGCTCCCTCACTATGTTTGAGGTAGGAGGATAGGTGTACTCCGACAGCATCCCGTCCACTCGGTCACTCATCAGGAGCAGTGACGACAGAGTGCACGGTTGTCACTACCCTACCCACTCGGTCTCACCATCGTGTGTGAGATGGTTAACTGGCGTCAGGGGTGACCAGGACATGTTATTGGCATCATATGCATTATTTACACTTATTGCTTGTGTTTATTGCACTTTATATGCTGTATATTGGTTGGATGCATTGTTTGACATGCATATAGGAGTTATGATACTTTGGGTCTAACGGCCTTGATACCCAGGTTCCGGTTAGTACAATTACTCCTTATCTTTTGGTTCTGCACTTTCTATATGTTATATCAGGAGACTGTACGCATAGTTATTGCTATTTGTTATAGTTTACTATGCATGTCAACTAGGTATTCACTGAGTGTTGGACTCACACCCCGTTATAACTCTTTTCAGGTTGAGGCTGTCGGAGGAGTTCCAGTCGCTAGTCCCCCTTCAGGTTGCGAGGATTTCTAATTTGGATCCTTGTTTGGGTTTTTCTTATTATGTTAGACTATGTTTCAGACTTGTATCTGCTGGAATTTAGATTTTGTACGATCCCTTGTTATCGATGGGTTTTTGTTTGGATGATATCGATTTTATGGTTTATGACTGTAGTTGAGTAGGATATCGATTGTGCTTTATGAGTGTAGTTGAGTAGGATTTTTGCGATGTTTTCCTTATATTTGCTTATGTTTAGTTGTCATTATAAAACTGTGTGGATGTTTACTTATTGTACTGCTATATTTGTACTGTTATTGTTCCGGCCGTGTTGGCCAATGTATATGTGGCCCTGGGGGCATTGTAGAAAATTTCATATTGTCACCCGTACAGGGGAGATGCTGCCAAAATTTTCTCTGGCAGGGACTACCTGGGGCGTGACAATATTTTTGGTATCAGAGCGAGGTTTGCGAGTCAATTTGGGTATTTTTAGATTTGTACGGATTTCTATTATGTTTATGTTTCGGATTTTCGCTCACTTGGCTACTAGGATTCATAAACTCTAGTACTTAGCCTAGAGGTCTAGACTTCAAATCCTGGGGAATGAAAAAATCCACTGGCCAGGGGTGGGAAGACCTAGTGAGTAACGGCACGGTCGAGGGTCGTCGGTCGACGACATAAGGGGTCTTCAGTTGGGCCGCCCAAGGGACCGCCAAATGTGTCGCTAGTTGGGCCGCCCAAGGGGCCGAGGGGTCGGGTCGTTACAAAAACCATGAGGGCTTAAGCCCAAAGTGGACAATATCATGCTATTGTGGAGATATCTAAATTCTTTTCGATCTTACATCTCCTTTTAATCCTATGTGGACGGCCCCTTGCTTGGGCACCAAGCTTGGTCGGCCACCTCTTGGGCTCAAAGCTAATGCTTGGTTGGCCCCCTTGCACTAAGCAAGGATGTGTCCGGCCCATTATTTTGGTAAGAAGTGGACTTTGTGGATACAAGGCTTTATAGAGGCTACAACAGGGACCGAGAGGAGGAATTGATTTTGGTCTCCCAATGAGCTTGAGATTCCTATGTTCGACCTGAACACTCAACTCAAGTTCATCAATAATAGCTCATACCACTAAAGAGTTATTATTGAACTACCACACCAATCTCATATTACATTATGGGCTCCTTCTTATTATGAGTGCGTTAATCTCCCTATGTTTATGATATTGAATGTCCATTAATTAAATGAGTTACTAACACTCACTTAATGTAACGACCCGGCCCTTTGGCCTCTTGGGCGGCCCTTGTGGAGGCCCAACTAGCGGCCCTTATGTCGTCGGCCCATTTGGCGACCTCTCATGTCGTCGATCGACGACCCTCGGCCGTGCCGTTACTCACTAGGACTTTCCACCCCTGGCCAGTGGATTTTTGCCTCCCCCAGGATTCGAACTCTAGACCTCCAGGCTTAAGTACTAGAGTTTATGAATCCTGGATTTTTGCTTTCATGATATGCTATGTGGTTAAATTATGCATGCTTGATGATATGCTTTATGCTTAAGATATGCATGTTTTTATGATCTATGCCTAAGTGATGCATATTGTTATGATATGATGTATGCCTAAGTGATGCATACTTTTATGGTATGATGTATGCCTAAGTGATGCATACCTTTATGACATGATGTATGCCTAATTGATGCATACCTTTATGATATGATGTATGCCTAAGTGATGCATACTTTTATGATAGGATGTGTGCCTAAGTGATGCATGCTTTTATGATATATGATATGTATAAGTATGACATGTACTTTACTTTTTATGGCTTGTACCAAGGGTGGGCTCCATAAGCGCCCCGGGGTCGATGGAATAAGACTCGGGCCTCGTTAGGGATGTGCTCCTAAGTGCCCCTAGGTCGATGGAGTAAGACTCGGGCCTAGTATGTTGCCTTGTAGGGTTCAAGACTTGCTACCTTGGACCTACATAGGTTGCGCGCAATATGTAAGTGGTACATAGCCGGGATCCCCTTTAAGTTGAGATTATGTTCAAATATATATGTAAGAAGAAATGGTTTTAAAGATCATGAGACATACACATGTTTTTCGGATACATGTTTTTCAAAATCATATTGCATATACCTTATGATGATTTGTGATATGCCATGGTTAGATATGATTATGTTATGTTCCATGATATGTCCATGTGTAGGATATGCCATGACTCCTTATGGCGATATGCCATGATTAGATACGGTTATGTTATGCTTCATGCTATGCTTTACGCTATGATATGCCATGACTAGTTATGATTTCTTCATGTTGCATGATATGCTTAAAAGAGTATGTTACATTATGTCATGACTAGTTGGAATGATGCCATGTTAAGACATTCTTTGATTATACTATGATTTTCGGTTTTAGTGAGTAGGAAAGGAACTTACTGAGCCATGAGTGCTCACAGCTTACTGTCCTTGTACCACAGATAAAGGAAAAAGCTGGATGAGCTAGAGGAGCAGCAGGAGAGGCAAGGAGATGTGTGTGGCAGTGGCTAGGCAACCAAATAAGAACCTGCTTTAAAAACTTTTAAAGAACTATGCTTTGGTATCATGAATTGTAGTACCATATGTGTGACTTGATGTTATGTTTCTACTAATTTTGATATCATGTTATTGAGGCCATGATAGTGTAGTTCGGATTTGATGAAAGGGAAAACAAAAGAAAAGTTTTTATTAAACTAAGAGAATTATTTTAAGTCTTCCGCTGTTTTAAAAAGAAAAATTTGTACATAGAGTATCGTAGCCCCGTCCCTTAGGGTTAGCAGGGAGGGCGGGCGTTACACTTAATTAACATCTAGCTCCAAGAGTAGTACCACTCAACTTCATTATCATGCCGGACTAGGTCCACCTGCAGGATTTACATGACAATCCTTATGAGCTCCTCAAGGGGACATCATCAACCTAGATTACTGGGACACAGTTTCCTTCTATAATTAATAACACACCATATAAATAATATTATTTCCAAACTTATCAGGCCTATTGATCCAACTGAATAAATCTCACTCATTGATAAATTAAAGAAATAAATACTAAGTATATGTGCTTGTTATTATATCGAGATTAAGAGCACACTTCCATTATAACAGAGGTCCTGTTCTTTTATGCAGTCAGTATAAAAAGAACAACCTCAAATGGTCCTGCTCAATACACTCATAGTGTACTAGTGTAATTTTATAGTCAAGATAAACTAATACCAAATTATACTATGACTGTTCCAATGGTTTGTCCCTATCCATCTTAGTCGTAAGCTACTATTTATAAATTATAAGGAACAGATAGCATGATCTTCTATGTGACATCACACATCATGTTATCTACAATATAAATTAAATGGACAACTATATTTAACATAAATGCAGACATTTGACCAATGTGATTCTTATTTCAAAATAAATATTTATACAAAAAGCTAGACTTTTAGTATACATCCTAACAAAATGACCTCTAATCCATCAAGCTCACAACCCAGATTGAATGCTATTTGGGTGATCAATCCACCAAACACTATCATCCCCGAAGATGCTTTAGCTGCTCTCAACAAATTTTGTAAGAAATAAAATCCGGAATCAAAATCCACTTTATTCAACATCCCCAAAGAGAATAGAGCTCTACCTTTCTAACCACCCCATGACTCTCTCCTCGACCAAAAATCATTTTGCTCATCACACGGTGATGGTATCTAAAGGTCGGGTTTTGCATGCGGGATGCCTTAGCTCTAGAGGGTTCATAAGGGTCCTTTGATCCGGTTATTGACATCCAAAATTTATTCCATTTAATCTCATTATCAAATCTACGAGCACCACCAATAGGTAAACCAAAACAATTATTAAAATCACTAAACGTCCACCAAACTTCTTTATTCATCATCCTAAAAGTTATAACCTCTATGTAGTCATCCTCAGACGAAAATTTAACATCAATTGAGCTCAAAAATTCAAGGACTAGGCGGGGGTAAGTCGGTGAATGAGCGTACATAATATCATTCCAGTCTAAGAAACTAATCATCCAATCTACGTCATCCCTAATTCCTAGCATATCCAAAGTGATGGGATCCATATATTTAGTGCATATAATTTTTATAACGACAAGGATATCATATCTAGCTTTATGTTCATGATTACTAAAAATAATATTAAACTTGTTTTCATTACCTTCGTCGCGTGCCACCCTTTTTCCCTTGCCTTTGTCGCCACTCGGTGCATCTCCTTCACCAGATCCACCGCTTCCTCGACGAAGTCTCTTCAAGATCTACGACATGATGTGCAAGGTGAACTTTGAGGAATTTCTTGTAGGTGGAGATGGATCTTGAGGATGGAAAAGGAGTAAAAGGAAGAAAAATAAGGGAGTTGCTTCCCTCTTTCTGGATTTGTGGCTTGAAGAAGTGTTAGATCTAGATGTAGATCTAAGTAAAGATGAACTTTAGAGGTGGAGATTGGGGCTTGATGAGGTGTGGGGAGGAGAAAAATTTTGGGAGAGAAAGAGATGGAAATAGGGCATTTTAGAGGGGTGGGCGGAGCACACGGGTAGGGGCACGGCTGTGTCTTATAGACACGGCCGGGTAGGTAGGTTTTTCTACACGGTCGTGCCAATTGGCATGGGCCCCTCTCTTCTCCCCTCGGCCAAAGTAGCACGGTCGTGCCGGTTGGCACGTCCCTCGCCTTCTTCCTCTCTGCTTTGATCGCACGGCCATGCCAATTGGCATGGCCTATGTCTCCTTCTTCTCTGATGATCTTGTTGGTTGCTACTCGGAATACCGTCCTAGTTCCCCTATACAAAAATTTGTACAAGCGTAGAACTATCCTAGCTACTCATGTGCTCTATGAAGTTAAATTTGGATTGCAAATGATGCTTAACATTTTTAATCCAAATTGTCCTTCAGAAGTTAAACTTGAATTGGGAATGAAACTTAACATTCTTACTTCAAGTTTAACTGATATGATCTTCCTAAGTTAAATCATATTACAGAAGTTATCAAGTATCTATTTCAAAGATCGACTTCTAGGTTAAACATGGCGAGGCACTAGGCCTTCTTGGGTATGGGATCATCCACCACTTCTTAGACAAAGCCTCACAAAGAAATTAGATATTTAACTTCTTACAATAAACTAGGTTTAACTATAGAGACCTCAATAGAAACACAATATCGAAACATGAAATCGAAACAATAAAATCGATAACAAAAATGATAACTTAAAACCATTAACCTCTTATGTTTGGTTTTTTCAAGATCTATATAAAAGATAAACTAGTTATGATGCGGAAACTAATAACCTTATGTAGCTTATAGACCTCTTGATCTTCTATTGTATTCCTCTCCTTCTCTTGGACGTCGTGTGGGCGACGATCTACCAAGATGAAATCCACCCAAGGCTTCTCTTCTTGCTTCCAAGTTTCGGCCACCGACAACCTTCAAGGATGATGAGTTCCGGCCACCAAACAATCACCAAGGGATGCTAAGAAACAATGCCTCCTTTCTCTTCTTCTTCCTTAAGCAAAATCCGGCAACCAACCAAGCTCCAATAGATGATACCACCGACCACCAAAGGAGAAGAGAAAGAGAATAAGAAGGGTCGGCCATAAGGAATAAGAGAGGAGGAATAGAAGATGTGTTGTGAGGTGAGGTACCTCTACCCTCTCTTTTATATTCCTTGGTCATGGCAAAAAAGGAATGTTTTAAACATAATTAAAACTTCCTTATATTCCTTGCCAATGACTAAAAAGGAAAGTTTTAAAACAAAAAATTAAAACTTCCTTTTCTTCTTGTCATGGCCGGTCATATCTATTGCTTCAAACAAGGAAAGTTTTAAACAAAAAAAAACTTCCTTATTTGTTTCCCGTAAGAAATTTTAATTAAAAAATTTCTTTCTTTAAATCCCTTGTTGGTTGTAAAAGGAAAATTATATAAATTAAAATCTTTCTTTTAAAACATGTGGATGGTTGCAAAAAAGGAAAGTTTTATCAAAAATTAAAATCTTCCTTTTAACTACAAATAAGGAAAGATATCAAACCTTTCTCTTAATCCTTTGTAGAAAGCTATAAAAGGAAAGATTTAAAATTTTAAAAACTCTCTTTTAAAACCATGGCTTCCACGCAAGGAAAGATTTAAAATTTAAAAACTCGTTTTAATCTTAATGTGGTCGGCCACCCTTGCTTGGGCTCTAAGCTAGGGCCAGCCACAACTTGGCTCCCTTCATGGTTTGGTTTGGCTGGCCCTAGCTTGAGCTCCAAGCTAGGCTTGGCCGACCACCAAGAAGTGGGTAAGAAGTTGGGTTTTGGTGGATATAAGACTTTATAAATAAGAGACTACAATAGAGGGACCGAGAGGAGGAATTGGTTTTGGTTTCCTGATGAGCTTGAGCTTCCCGTGTTCTCCCCGAACACCCAACTCAAGTTCATCAATAATATCTCATTCCACTAAAGAGTTATTATTGTACTACCGCACCAATCCTATATTACAATATGGGCTCCTTCTTATTATGAGTACGTTAGTCTCCCTGTGTTTAAGATATTGAATGTCCAATAATTAAATGAATTACTGACAACTCACTTAATTAATATCTAGTTCCAAGAGTAGTACCACTCAACCTTATTGTCATGTCAGACTAAATCCACCTACAGGGTTTACATGACAATCCTTTTGAGCTCTTCAAGGGGACATCATCAACCTAGATTACTAGGACACAGTTTCACTCTATAATCAACAACACACCATATAAATAATATCATTTCCCAACTTATCGGGCCTATTGATTTAACGAGCCAAATCGCACCCTTTGATAAATTAAAGAAATAAATATTAAATATACGTGCTTGTTATTATATCATGATTAAGAGTACGTACTTCATAATAGAGGTTTTGTTCTTTAATATAGTCAATATAAAAATAAACTACCTCAAATGATCCTTCTCAATACACTCATAGTGTACTAGTGTAATTTATTAGTCAAGATAAACTAATACCTAATTACACTACAACCACTTCAATGATTTGTCCCATTCCATCTTGGTTGTGAGCAACTGTTTATAATTTATAAGGAACTGATAACATGATCTTCTGTGTGTCTCCTCACATCATGTTATCTACAATATAAATTAAATGGACAACTACACTTAGCATAAATGTAGACATTTGACCAATGTGATTCTTATTTCAAAATGATTGTTTATACAAAAGCTAGACTTTTAGTATACACTCTAACAATCTCCCACTTATACTAAAAAACTATAGTGCCATATACCCTGTCATACATCTAATTCCCAACCCCTCAACATGCCCATCAAAAGCTCTTGCCTTAAGGGCCTTAGTGAAAAGATTCAAGTTATCTCCTGATGCAATCTAGGCGACAACAACTTCTCCTCGTTATATGATGTTTCGTATTGGGTGGTACTTGCGCTCTATGTGTTTACTTGCCTTATAGGCTCGTGGTTCCTTCGAGTTTGCTACTGCACCAAATAATTTTGGGCAAACCAGGAATCACATCTAAGTCCATCATGAAGTTACTGAGCCATTCAGCTTTTATGGCTGCCACAGAGGCTGCCACATACTTAATTTCCATGGTGGAGTCTGCTTAACACTCCTCCATTGGTATGGCTTCACCTCCTAAAGTAAACACAAAACCCCAAGGTCGACTTACTATTTTTCCTATCAGTCCCAATCCGTGTAACCCACAGGGAGCAAATTATCTGCCTTTTGGCAATTCAATGTCCCAGTCCTGGATTACTTTGATATCTGCTAACCATGCACATGGCAAAACAGATATCCGGTCTCGTGCATAACATAGCATACATTAGGCTTCCTACAGCAGAAGCATAAGGAACTACCTTCATTTCTTCTATCTCTTTTGATGTCTTCGGAGACATCTCTTTAGATAAAGATACTCCATGTCTAAAAGGTAGATAACCTTTCTTGGAGTCTTGCATGCTAAAACGAGCTAGGATCGTATCGATATATGAAGCTTGGGATAAGCACAACATTCTTTTCTTGCGATCCCTTATTCTTTGATCCCGAGAATATGTGCACATTCTCCCAAGTCCTTCATATCGAATTATTTGTACAACCATACCCTTACTTCCGACAACACTTTGATATTATTTCCAACTAACAAAATGTCATCTACGTATAGTACAAGAAATACCACCACGTTTCCATCACACTTCTTGTATATGTTGGTGCGGGTAGCACTAACGGTTTAACCCAGATTTTGATGAATGACAGATAGGTTAAGTTAGTTTTGTTGTTGTCTGACACTTTGATTGAGTGTGCAGGAGAAGTCCAGCTAGGTCGACGGGCTGACCGGATAGTTGGCGAGAAGTCCAAGCGGGTCGACGGGCTGACCGGACGCTTGGCGAAAAGTCCAGCTAGGTCGACGGGCTGACCGGATAGCTGGCGAGAAGTCCAAGCGGGTCGACGGGCTGACCGGACGCTTGGCGAGAAGTCCAGACGGGTCGACGGGCTGACCGGACGTCTGGCAGGTAAGTGAGGTAAGTCACTGGAGGGGAGTGACTGCGAGGACGCGTTCCCGGGAAGGGAACATTAGGCGTCGATCCGGCTTAGATCCATTTCGGATATCTAAGTCGAGATCGTGACTAGATTCCGGTCTCGGAAAGACGGAATCTAAGTTATACTCTTTTTATTTATCCGTTGAACTTTAACTGTGCTGACAATCTGTTTTACAGGATATATATTTGCCTCGGACTAACTTTGTTTTGCAGGAAAAGGGAGTTTTCTGGAACAAGGTGGTCCGGGCGCCCGGAGGGGATCCGGGCGCCCGGAAGGCGAATTCTATCCAGCCGAGTCGTCGCCACGTGGAGCATCATGGTTTGTGCAGCTACGTCACATTCCAGGCACCTGGAACAGCATATAAAAGAAGCCCCAGACAGGAGCTTCAGCATCAATCAATCAAGCTGAGAACTCTTCTACTGATGGTCTTGCTGCTCAACGTTCAGTGCGACGCCAACAAAGCTCCGACACTACGCTCCATTCTTTTCCCTTCTTGTCGGTATTTATTTTCAGTTTTCATTAGCATTCACTGTACGGTTCTTTTGTAATCATCATTTCGAATTGCTAGTGAATTGCCCAACGAAAGTGGTCAAGGACCACGGGCCTTCGAGTAGGAGTCGTCACAGGCTCCGAACGAAGTAAAAAACATCTGTGTCTATTTTACTTTTCCGCTGCGTTTATACTCTAAGTTTTCGAATCGATATTCACCCCCCCTATCGAATCTAACGGTCCTACAAGTGGTATCAGAGCAGGTACCGCTCTAATTTGGTGCAACCACCAATCAGACAGGGGGTGAATTTTTTTTTGTTCGATAATTAATTTTAAAACTGGTGTTTCGTTAACTTAATATTTCTCTAATCAATTTAAATTAATGCAACACGAATCTATTTTTTTCTATTTTTCTCTTCCCGCACTACTAATCCAAGACCAAGTCTTGGGATATTTTTTGGTTATTTACCTGTGCACAGAATGTCCCAACAAGAAGGATTCAGCACAGTACGACCTCCACTCTTCAACGGGGATGAATTTCCATACTGGAAGAAGCGCATGGAGGTCTACCTCAAAACAGACTTCGACCAGTGGATGAGCATTACGAGACCCTACAAAATTCCAGTGGACAACTCCGGGAATCTAGTGGATCCTGAAGACTGGACAGCAGATCTGAAGAAAAAAGCATCAACAGAAAATAAAGCGATCAACACTCTACAGTGCGAATTGACAAGAGAAGAACTGAACAGAGTCGGTCCACACAAAAACGCTAAAGAGCTATGAGACAAGTTGATCGAACTGCACGAGGGAACGTGCGACGCTAAGGTAACAAAACGAGACCTGCTTTTAAATAAAATTTTTAATATAAAAATGCAGGAAGAAGAAATAGCGAATCAACTCCACGCGAGGATCAAGGACATCCTCAACGGGCTTCATGCGATAGGTCACCAGATGGAGAACAGAGACTTAATAAGGTACGCATTAAACGCCTTTCCACGTAATAGTTTGTGGGCATCAATAGTGGATGCCTACAAAATTTCTAAGAATCTTTCTAAATTAAAATTAGACGAGCTTTTCTGTGAATTAGAATTACACGAACAAACTAATGCTGGAGCCGAGAAAGGTATAGCTCTATTTGCAGGTTCCTCCAAAGAAAAGAAAAGCAAGCCTGAATTTGAAGAAGAATCTGACCAAGACCCCGAAGACGAAGAACACCTGGTGAACTTGGTAAGAAAAATGTTCACCAGGAGAAAGAGGAGCTTCAGCAAAAAGGATCTTCAAAAGATCAGCTCTCCCTCAGAACAAAAGAACGTGACTTGCTACGGCTGCAACAAAAAGGGACACTACAAGAACGAATGCCCAAAACTGAAGTTCGACAAACCAAAGCCAACTAAAAAGAAGGCACTCAAAGCAACGTGGGACGACTCCTCGGACGAATCGGAGGAAGAAGAGCAGAAACATCAGAGCCACCTCGCACTGATGGCCCGCGAAGCCGAAACAGAAAACGAGTCGGAAGATGAAGACGGGTCTGAACCCGAAACAAGCCACGAGTCTGTACTCGTTTCCGAAGGCCCGAATGAGGTATACTTTAATTTAAACAAAAAATTTTTAGAATTATTTCCTGTTTAAATAGTAAATTAACTAAATTAGAAAATGAAAACAAATCACTTCTTGAGGAAATCAAAACCTCAAGGAACAAATCATAAATTCAAATCCAACTCAAGATCTAACACTTGAGGAAGAAAATTTATCACTAAAAAATGAGATTAACAAGTTAAAAGAAATGCTAGAAAAATTTACAACAAGATCAAAAAATTTAGACTTAATCCTAAATAATCAAAAAGCATGTTATAATAAAACCGGACTAGGATATAAGTCGAATTCAAATAAAACCTTCAAATCATTAATAACCCAATACAAATCAACCAATCTAGCTTGGGTTCCGAAAGCGTGTCTGACCACGCAAGTAGGACTTAATCAATATTATATACCTAAAAAAAATACATTATATAAAATCGAATAAACCAAACCAAAATCCAAAATACAAACCTAAATCAAATTCAAAATCTAAACAGTTTAAAGATCAACAAAATTACCACCAAGTTAACCATAACTATAAAAAGAATCGACACAAGCCTAAAATCAAAATTTATTAAAGGCCAATAATTCAGGGGGAGGCTCCAGAATAGCTGGCACCTCCAAAACTAACCTACCCGACAGGGTAACCCTAACCAACCTACCCGAAAAGGGTAACCCCAACCAACCTACCCAACAGGGTAATTAGGACTAGTTAAAGAGGGTTCAAGTTTAACTTGAATCATGGTACTGGTGAAATTTTTTGATGATAGTACGTTGGGGAAGCTTGGGCATCGCATGTCTAGAAAGATATGGCTTCAATCTGGTGCATTTGGCCAAGTGGAACCGACCGAAGCTACCTTTAAATGGATCCTAACTAGTTAGACCAAGGTTTAATACTATGCTCCGTGGATAGAACTATTCGGAAAACCTCGAAAGGTTGGTTACTTCTAATGACGTCCAAGTGACTCACCAAGCTTAGAAGTTTATCCGAAGAATGCCTATTTGTTGAGACCAAAGCTAAACCTGAATCTAACACAAGTTAAACCAAACTCTGTAATTAAATCTAATTCATCTCACAAAATTCTAAGATTCCCTGATTGATAATCTAGATCGGGTGAGATGAATAAAGATTAAATTAATTAATTTTCAAACGAAATTAAAATTAATTAAAATTAAATTTTGAATTTCATATTCAAATTAAATTAAAATTAAATTTTGAATTTCAAATTAAAATTAAATATCGAATTTCAAATTAAATTTTGAATTTCAAAGTAAATTAAAATTAATTAAAATTAAATTAAATTAAAATTAAATTTTTTTTAAAAAAAACTATTTTACAAATTAAACTTAATTTTTTTAACTTAAAAATTTATTTTAAAACTTAATTTTTTTAAACTTAAAAATTTATTATTTAAAAATTTTATTTTAACCTAAAAATTATTTTAAATTAAAATTTTATTTTAACCTAAAAATTATTTTAACTTAATTATTTAAAAAGAAACTATTTTTTAAAAAAAAATTCTTTAAAAAAAATTATTTTAAATTCTTTAAAAAACTATTTTTAAAAATTCTTTAAACACTATTTTTTAAAATTCTTTAAAAACTATTTTTTAAAAAAAATTCTTTAAAAACTATTTTTTAAAAAAAAATCTTTAAAAACAATTTTTTAAAATTCTTTAAAAACTATTTTTTAAAATTCTTTAAAAAACTATTTTTTAAAATTCTTTAAAAACTATTTTTTAAAATTCATTAAAAACTATTTTTTAAAATTCTTTAAAAACTATTTTTTTAAAAAAAATTCTATAAAAACTATTTTTAAAAATTCTTTAAAAACTATTTTTTAAAAAATTCTTTAAAAACTATTTTAAAAATTCTTTAAAAACTATTTTAAAAAATTCTTTAAAAACTATTTTAAAAATTCTTTAAAAACTATTTTAAAAATTCTTTAAAAAAAAAACTATTTTAAAAATTCTTTAAAAACTATTTAAAAAAAAAATTCTTTAAAAACTATTTTGAAAAATTCTTTAAAAACTATTTTAAATTTTTTTTTAAAACTATTTTAAAAATTCTTTTAAATTTTTTTTTTTTTAAATTCTTTAAAAACTATTTTAAAAATTCTTTAAAAAAAACTATTTTAAAAATTCTTTAAAAAACTATTTTAAAAATTCTTTAAAAACTATTTTAATAATTCTTTTAAAACATTTTAAAAACTCTTTTAAAAAACATTTTAAAAACTTTAAAAAATTCTTTTCAAACATTTTAAAAATTATTTTAAAAACTCTTGGAAAATTATTTTAAAAACTTTAAAAAATTCTTTTAAAAATTATTTTAAAACATTTTAAAAATTATTTTAAAAACTCTTTTAAAAATCATTTTAAAAACTTTAAAAATTCTTTTAAAAAAAAATTCTTTTAAAACCTTTTAAAAATTATTGTTATTTTAAAAATTATTTTAACTTAAAAATTATTTTAACTTAAAATTATTTTAACTTAAAATTATTTTAATATAAAAATTATATTTTTAAAATTATTTTAACTTAAAAATTATTTCAAAAATTATTTAAAAAAAAAACTTTTAAAAATCATTTAAAAAATATTTTAAAAATCATTTTAAAACTATCTAAAAATTATGTATCATTTTGAAAAATTCTTCATCTTTTTTCTCTATAATAAAATTTTGTTATCTTAAAAATAGTAATAATAAATTATTTCTATAGATTATTTTCACTTTAAAAATTATTATTTTGACTTTAAACTCATTTTTAATCTTAAACATCATTTTAACCTTAAAATTAATTTTTATTTGACTTAACTAAAAATTAAATCTTAAATTAAAACTTAATATTGAAATTACAATTAAAATTAAAATTTTTAACTTAAACTTAAAATTAAACTTAAACTTAAATTAACCACTAATATTAATTTAAATCTAAAATCAAAACTGAATCAAACATATGTTAATTGACATTAAACATATTATAAAAATAATTTTAAATTCCTTTTAAATGCTGTTTTAGAAATCCCTTTAAAATTTTTTTTTAATAATAATAATAATTATAACTAACACTTTCATTGACCAACTCAATCAAGTAATATGAAATTTAAATTATTTCACTAAGTATTGAATTATTGAATCAAGTAAAAACTAATCAATAAATTATTGATAATGCTTAACTGTTATTGAATTAATAAATCTTATCTTATTTAACCTTAAACTAAAGTTAAGCACCTGAATCTAAAATTAATTAATAATTGATTAATCAAATTCAAATAAACAGTTATACCAAGGATACAGAGATAATAATATATGTGTTACTAAATTAGACAAATGTGTTAGGGCTTTGAAATTTAACACAACCAAACCTTAGTATTAAAGGGGAGATATTAAATTAAGGGAAGTAACCAATTCAGGGGGAGGTTCAATTTCTTTTAAATCCCCTAGAAAAATTAATAAATAAGGAGGATTAATAAAGGAATATCAAATTCAGGGGGAGGTTCATTTTCTAATTATCTCCTTAAGCGTTATTTTTTAATCTTCTCTTTAAAATCTCTCTAGAAAATTCTACCTCATTTAAAAAAAAAATTACTTTGAATATTTTTAGCAAATATTTTCAAAATTTTAAGTATCAAGTTCAGGGGGAGAAATTAATTAAAATTTTGTGTGTTTTTTTACATCTATTTTAAAACTAACTTATTTTTAAAATACCAGTTTTCATAAAATTAAATTTAACTAAGTTTAATCCCACCTAATTTTTAAAGTTGAATATTGCAAATTTAAACTTATTCAGTTTTTTAACATATGCTTGAAAATTCAACTTTCCAAACTTAGCTTTTATCAAATTAGCCTTAAAAATTTATTTTGGCAAAAATTTTACTTCTTGAAAAATTATTCTTACTTGTTTAATTTTTGCTTTGTTTTGAAAAATCGAAGTTGAAAATTTACCTTTTTGAAAAGTAAATAGTACTTAACATGAAAAGTAAATTTGAAAAACCAGATTTGAAAATTTTTGCAAAATTCAACTTGTCTCCCCCAAGTCAACTTGACTATTTTTTTAACTTGGTGTTAAAAATTGTAGTTTTATCTTTCAATTTTGAACAAAACTTAGATTTGTTTCAAAATCTGATTACTTTTTACAGTAACTCTACACTATGATTGTTTACCCTTGCTTATTTTTGATGAATGCCAAAGGGGGAGGGTTAGGTGGTTAAGTTAGCTAAACCAATTTGAAAATACAAACTAACTTTAAAACCACATAAATGCATGTTGTTTCTTGCATATGTTTTCACTAACTTAACCAGGTTGTCATTCCATCAAAAAGGGGGAGATTGTTGGTGCGGGTAGCACTAACGGTTTAACCCAGGTTTTGATTAATGACAAATAGGTTAAGTTAGTTTTGTTGTTGTCTGACACTTTGATTGAGTGTGCAGGAGAAGTCCAGCTAGGTCGACGGGCTGACCGGATAGCTGGCGAGAAGTCCAAGCGGGTCGACGGGCTGACCGGACACTTGGCGAGAAGTCCAGCTAGGTCGACGGGCTGACCGGATAGCTGGCGAGAAGTCCAAGCGGGTCGACGGGCTGACCGGACGCTTGGCGAGAAGTCCAGACGGGTCGACGGGCTGATCAGACGTCTGGCAGGTAAGTGAGGTAAGTCACTGGAGGGGAGTGACTGCGAGGACGCGTTCCCGAGAAGGGAACATTAGGCGTCGATCCGGCTTAGATCCATTTCGGATATCTAAGTCGAGATCGTGACTAGATTCCGGTCTCGGAAAGACGGAATCTAAGTTATACTCTTTTTATTTATCTGTTGAACTTTAACTGTGCTGACAATCTGTTTTACAGGATATATATTTGCCTCGGACTAACTTTGTTTTGCAGGAAAAGGGAGTTTTCTGGAACAAAGTGGTCCGGGTGCCCGGAGGGGATCCGGGCGCCCGGAAGGGATCCGGGCACCCGGAAGGCAAATTCTATCCAGCCGAGTCGTCGCCACGTGGAGCATCATGGTTTGTGCAGCTACGTCACATTCCAGGCGCCCGGAGGGGATCCAGGCGCCTGGAACAGCATATAAAAGAAGCCCCAGACAGGAGCTTCACATCAATCAATTAAGCTGAGAATTCTTCTACTGCTGGTCTTGCTGCTCGACATTCAGTGCGACGCCAACAAAGCTCCGACATTACGCTCCATTCTTTTCCCTTCTTGTCGGTATTTGTTTTCAGTTTTCATTAGCATTCACTGTACGGTTCTTTTGTAATCATCATTTCGAATTGCTAGTGAATTGCCCAACGAAAGTGGTCAAGGACCATGAGCCTTCGAGTAGGAGTCGTCACAGGCTCCGAACGAAGTAAAAAACATCTGTGTCTATTTTACTTTTCCGTTGCATTTATACTCTAAGTTTTCGAATCGATATTCACCCCCCCTCTATCGAATCTAACGGTCCTACAGTATACACAAGACTCATCTGGACACTAAATAAATCAATACGACTGGATTACTTCATTAAACCGGATGCTCCAAGACCTTGAAGTTTGCTTCAGTCCATAAATAGACCGATTGAGCTTACATACTAGATGCTCTTTGCCCTTTACAATAAACCCTTCTGGTTGCTTCATATCGATGTTTTATTCAAGACTTTCGTTAAGAAAAGTTGTCTTGACATACATTTACCATAGCTCATAATCCATATGAGCAGCAATAGATAAGAGTATCCGAATAGACTTAAGCATAGTAACTGGTGAAAAGGTTTCCTCGTAATCGATTCCCTCTTTCTGAGTATACCCCTTCGTAACAAGCCTTGCTTTGAAGGTTTCCACCTTCCCGTCTGTCCCTCTTTTCCTTTTGTAGATCCATTTACATCCAATAGCTTTTACACTTATTTGATGGTTCTACTAGCTCCCAGACTTTGTTAGAATATATAGATTCTATTTCTGAATTCATTGCTCTTTGCCAAGATGTTGCATCTTTATCTTGGAGTGCTTTGTCATATTTTTGGGGATCAGGTTCATATTTACCTGGGATCAAGTCCGAAGACTCCCCCAAAAATATGAATCTTTCAGGTTGCCTCACAACCCTCCTGTTGGTTATTCCTAGGAATATCGTACTGGTTCCCCTATACAAAAATTTTGTACAAGTCCTGAACCTTTCCTAACAACCTATTGTGTTCTTTAGAAATTAAATTCGGAATCGCAAACGGAACTTAACATTATTGATTCCAAATTTAACTTATTTGTTCTTAGGGGTTTAGACTTGGATTGCAAACGATACTTAACATTATAGATCAAAATCCACCTATGTTACAAATTCAATTAAATATTTATTTCGTAAATCGACTCCCAAGTCAAACATGGTGAGACACTTGGCCTTCTTGGGTATGGGAACATCCACCATTGCCTCGACAAAGCCTCTTAACGAAATTCAATATTTAATATCCTTATATAACTCTAGGTTTAACTAAAAAGAACAATCGAATCACGAGATTGAAAAATAAAAGAAACACAAATTCAAAATAAATCCGAACATCTAGAATCTCTAGCCTCTTGTGTTTGGAATTCATACAAAGAAAAACATGTATGATGTGGAAAATAATTACTAGCTATACATTTCTTTGTATGCAACAACCTCTTGATCTTCTACCGTATTCCTCTTCTTATCTCGGACGTCATGTGGGCAACGATCTTCCAAGACGAGAACCACCCAAGCCCTTCTTCTTCCTTCTTCCAAGTTTCGGCCAAGCAAATTTCTCCAAGAGATAGCAAGTCTCGGCCACCACCACCAAGCTCCAAGGGATGCTAGAAACAAAGCCTCCTTTTTCCTCCTTCTTCTCCTAGAAAGATCTGGCCACCTTCCAAGCTCCAAGAGATGATGAGGTTCGGCCAAGGAGAAGAAAGAAAAAGGAAAAGGGAGAATAAGAGGGTTGGCCACACCAAGGAAGAGAGGAGAGGAATAGAAGAGAGTTCACTTTGTGAAGGCACCCCCTCCCTCTCTTTTATAATCCTTGGTCTTGGCAAATAAGGAAAGTTTTAATAAAAACTTCCTTATTTTCTTTGCCATGAAAAGAAAATTTTAATTGATAAAAAACAATTTCCTTTTCTTTTATTAAAGTGGTTGACCACCTCTAATTCTCCAAGCAAGAAATGTTTTAATCACAAGAATTAAAACTTCCTAATTTGTTTCCAAAAATTTTTAAAATAAAAATTTCTCATTAATTTTTTGCTTCATGGTTGGTTATAAAAGAAAATTTTATAAATTAAAATTTCTCTATTAAAACATGTGGATGATTTCCAAAAAGAAAAATTATCTTTAAAATTAAAATCTTCCTGCCAATCTATAAATAAGGAAAGATATCAAATCTTTCCTTAATCTTTTGTAGAAACTATAATAGGAAAATTTTAATTTTAAAACTCTCTTTTAAAATCATGAACATGGTTTCATAAAAGGAAAATTTTATCAAAAATTAAAATCTTCCTTTCAATCTACAAATAAGGAAAGATATCAAATCTTTTCTTAATCTTTTGTAGAAACTATAAAAGGAAAATTTTAATTTTAAAACTCTCTTTTAAAATCATGAGGATGGTTTCATAAAAGGAAAGTTTTATCAAAAATTAAAATCTTCCTTTTAACTACAAATAAGGAAAGATATCAAACCTTTCACTTAATCTTTTGTAGAAATCTATAAAAAGGGAAGATTTAAATTTTAAACTCTCTTTTAAAACAATGGTATCCACATAAGAAATATTTAAAAAATAAAATCCTTTTTTAATTTAATGTGGCTGGCGACACCAAGCTTGGATTCAAGCTAGGGTCGGCCACACAACTTGGCTCATCCTATTTGCTTGGCCGGCCCAAGCTTGGGTTCCAAGCTTGCTTGGCCGGCCACCTTAGGATGGATATAAAGGTGGGTATAATACTTTATTAATAAGAGGATACGATAGGGACCGAGAGAAGGAATTGGTTTTGGTCTCCTGATGAAATTAAGCTTCCCGTGTTCGCCCCAAACACTCAACTTAATTTCATCAATAATAATTCATTCCACTAAAGAATTATTATTGAACTACCGCACTAATCCCAAATTACATTTTGGGCTCCTTCTTATCATGAGTGTGTTAATCTCCCTGTGTTTAAGATGTCGGATGTCCACTAATTAATTGAGTTACTGACAACTCATTTTAATTAATATCTTAGTCCAAAAGTAGTACCACTCAACCTTATTGTCGTGTCAGACTAAGTCCACCTGCAAGGTTTAACATGACAATCCTTATGATCTCCTCTTGGGGACATTATCAACCTAGATTACTAGGACACAGTTTCTTTCTATAATCAACAACACACACTATAAGTAATATCATTTCCCAACTTATCGGGCCTATTGATTTATCGAGCTAAATCTCACCCTTTCATAAGTCAAAGAAATAAATACTAAATATATGTGCTTGTTATTATATTAGGATTAATAGCACACACTTCCATAATAACTAAGGTCTTATTCTTTTATTAAGTCAGTATAAAAAGAACTTACCTTAAATGGTCCTGCTCAATACACTCAGAGTGTACTAGTGTAATTTATCAGTCAAGATAAACTAATGCCTAATTACACTACGACTATTTCAATGGTTTGTTCCTTTCCATCTCAGTCGTGAGCTACTATTTATAATTTATAAGGAATTGATAACATGATCTTCTGTGTGTGACACCACACACCATGTTATCTACAATATAAATTAATCGAACAACTACACTTAACTTATAAATGTAGATATTTGACCAATATGATTCTTATTTCTAAGTAAATGTTTATACAAAAATCTAGACTTTTAGTATACATTCCAACACCTCCCACTATGATGAGGTACTGTCTGTAGTTGTGTATCATTTGTGATACGTGCTGCAGTTTCTTGTGATATTTAATCTTGCACTGTTCGTACTAAAGTAGACGTGTCCTCTCTCATTTCTTCTAGAACAATTTCACTCATGGGTTTATGGTTTATTACATAGTCCTTTTCTAAAAATTGGGCATTCGTACTAACAACGACCTTCTGATCTTTAGGACTATAAAACAAACCACCTTTCATTCCTTTAGGATAACCTATAAATAGGCGAACTGCTGTACGAGACTCCAACTTATCAGTATCTCCCTTTAGTACATGTGCTGAACTACCCCATATTCGAATATGACTCAGACTAGGCTTACGCCCGTTCCACAATTCCATGGGAGTAAAGGGTACTGATTTAGAAGGTACCAGGTTCAGAATGTACACTTCCATTTCTAAATTATATCCCCAAAATGAATTTGATAATTTTGAATAACTCATCATCGATCTGACCATTTCTATAAGAGTCCTATTCCTTCGTTTTGCCACACCATTCTGTTGGGGTGTACCAGGTGTAGACAATTGAGATTGAATCCCAACCTCTGATAAGTAATTCCTAAACTCTCCTGAGAGGTACTCGCTACCACGATCAGACCGTAGTGTCTTGATACTTTTACCGTGACGTTTCTCCACATCAACCTTGTACTCTTTGAACTTATCAAAGCACTCGGACTTGTGGCACAACAAGTAAATGTACTCATATCTCGAATAGTCGTCTATAAAAAAGATGAAATATTTGAAACCACCTCTCACCTAGATAGTCATAGGTCCACACAAATCAGAATGAACCAATTCCAATACATCTTTTGCTCTATATCCCTTGGCCTTGAATGGTCTCTTGGTCATTTTTCCTTCCAAGTACGATTCGTAAGTTGGAAAGTTTTCCAACACTAATGAACCCAAGAGTCCATCGGCTATTAGCCTTTGAATCCTACTCAAGTTAATATGACCAAGTCTTAGATGCCAAAGATATGTTTAGTTCATTTTTGAAGGTTCCTTTTTCTTATTAGAATTAGACGATGTGTTATTAATTTCTATTTGTTGCTTTGTGGGAGTTATCAGATTTAGAGTATACAAATTGTCAACTAATGTACCAGAACAGATAACTACCCTATTCTTCTTGATAACCACTTTGTTATCAAAAGAAACAGTATATCCATCCAAAAATAATTTAGAAACTGAAATTAAATTCTCTCTAAAACTTGGTACATAAAGATAATTTCTCAAAATCAAAGTTCTATTCCTATCAAATGATAAGTAGATATCTCCCACTGCAATAGCCGTCACTTTCGTAGCATTACCCATGTAGACGATTATCTCTCCTTCATATAGTCAACGGGTTTCCTGGAACCCCTGCAATGAATTGCAGACATGATCAGTGGCTCCTATATCTACACACTAGGTACTGGTAGATAACACCGCTAAACATGTTTCAACTACTAGAGAATAAGATATACCTTTATTGTTCTCTTTCCTTCGAGGACAGTCTGCCTTCCAATGACCAGACTGCTTGCAAATAAAGCACTTGCCCTTCGGCTTCTTTACTCCTGCTTTAAGTCCAGTACCTAGAGATCGATTCACTTTCTTTGCCGAACCAACTTGTTTCTTCTTCTTCTTCTTGCCTTTCGACTTAGAAGTACAAATATTTTCAGCAAAGTGAATTTGAGAATTATGACGAAATAGGCCTTCTGCTGCCTGAAGTTCTGTCAGTAGTTCTGCCAATGAATAAATCCTTTTATTCATATTTTAGTTCAGGCGGAACTGCTCAAAACTTTTGGGTAGCGATTGGAGAATTATATCGACCTGGGTTTCCCCATCGATTTCAGCTCCAAGGATTTGTATCTCGTTCAAGTAAGCCATCATTTTGAGGATATGATCCCTTACGGGTGTCCCCTCTGATATGGTGGCTGTCATTAAGTTTCTCATTGTTTCTTGCCAAGCGGCCAGATTCTGGTGTCCGAAGAGTTCTTTGAGATTGTACATCATGTTATAGGCAATAGGCATATCCTGATGCTGATGTTGCAGTACATTTGACATGGAAGGCAAAATATAATATCGCGCCATCTCATCTGCCTTGACCCATTTCTTATGATACTCAATCTCCTCTTCACAAGAATCACTATTAGGCTCATTAGGGTAAACCTCTAACTGTACACACTTATAGCCTTCAGCAGTTAGGATAATGTCCAGGTTTCTTTTCCAATCTATGTAATTGGGACCATTAAGTTTGTTCTCTTTCAGTATAATAGCCAGTGGGTTGAAAGTTATCCTAAGAATAACAAAATAGGTTTTGGTCAATACTTTAGAATTTAGAATAATATTGAGTCCTCAAATAATATTATTTAAATTCACCAACACCTCAAAACACCGTGAATTTTGTATGTCACGTTAGTGTGGATGTATACAAATTCAAACATTTGTAAGAGGAGGTTTTACCCATTAATTTTATTCTTGTCATCCTAACTTTATGGCAAATAAAATTAATAGTTGGTATTCCTTTGGTCACACAAGTAATAGCAGTGACTCCGATAGGGAGGTTACTATTAAATGCACCTAAGTGTATACCATTACTTGGTACTTAGTCCATTAAATAGAATTGTGCCTCTTCAATTGGAGAAGATCACACGCTCCTAAATAATTTCTTATAATCATCCATAAAGGAAGTTTGATATAGTGATCCACAAACAAACTCATCCCATATGGAGGGAGGCACTCAGAGCCAATGCGCAAGTTTGTTTACATCACTTATAAACCAGTAATGGAGACCGTGGAATTTATTTATAAATCCCTCCCCCACTTAGTTATTTAAGATGAGGATTTTAACATGCACACACACACATCACAGCAAATAAAAACAATAAATATGGAAAAACAATTTTCCAACTATTATGGCCTCTTCCATCACTGTCCTCCGTGTGCTGCCAACCCTAGCTGCTGCCATCTTTAGCCACCACAATCGGATCTAGTTATCGCATCTATCTTGCTTCATATTCCGCTGCGCCTCTGGTCCTCAAATAGTATCACACCTCGCAAGGATACGATCCGCGACAAAAATAGAATTTTACATTTATCAAAACTTTTTACGTTTACTGGTACGGATTATAACGAGCGAGTACAAAAAATGATGTATTAGTTAAAGTTAAGGTGATGTGGTGATTAAAGTAGGGATAAAGGGGTATCCCACACCTGGTTCGGTTGATCGCTCAGTCTCTAAGTTTTTGGATCCCGCTTGGGTAAATCTATAGCAGGACACCCAAGCAAGGACGACTGTATATGAACCCAATTAGATATAACGACTCGAGGCTTTCACTCTAGGGAGGACACGCTCGATCAGTCAAGGGCATGCCGGGTTCAAAAGAGTTTGGCTGAATAAAAGAATAACCAGGTTCTAGGCCTTCAAGAAACTCTTTACATCTGTATAACCGAGTGACGGACTAACGAGGCTCAAATTACTTAAGGTTCTTTTGGTTTGCCCCGGCTGAGCAAAGGCCAGCCGATTTTATCACCCTTAGCCTCACAAAGGTTTCAATTCAAAAACAGGCAGATAAAGTCCGAACGGGAAAAAATCGGGTAGGATTAACAACACTTAGCCTCATTAAAAATCTTAATATATGAACGACCGGATAGAGACAGGTCGAACATAAGACTCTCTGTATACGCCCGGCCAGGCAAGGACCGGGCAAGCTTAGCAACACATAGCCTCATTAACAACCATAATATACGAATGCCCGATTAGAGGTTGGTCGAACATAAGACTTTGTGTATGCCACGCTGGGCAAAGACCGAACGAGCTTAGAAACACTTAGCCTCATTAACAACCTTAATATACAAATGGTCGGATAGATGCCGGTCGAACATAAGACTCTCAGTATACGCCCGGCCAGGCAAGGACCGAACGGGCTTAACAACACTTAGTCTAATTAAAAACTTTAATACACGAATGGTTGGATAGAGGCTGATTGAATATAAAACTCTGTGGGTATGCTCGACTCAACAGGCTTAAAGAAACTTATCCTTTGGAAACTCTACATATATGTTCGATCAGGTAAAGGTTGGTCGGGTCTAAAGTTACTTGATATCACATTCTCTTAAATTCTATTTCCATATACAATTAATCATATAACTTCTCAAATAGTTCATTAACATACTGGGAATATCATAATAGCCTCTGAACGGAATTCCATAATATTTAAATACACAACCAAGCAGATTAATACCATGGTAAGCATGAATACAACCAGCTTGAGAGACTGGTCGAGATGTACTCAACATATAACTTTTAACAACATTATGATGGATCATCAAAGCTTATCGGGGAATATTCCTTGAAAACCCCTTTCAAAGGTTATTGTGTTTCTCATATGCCAGCTAAGCATCACATCATATTCCTCTAACCGCTTCAGTAATGGCACGGAGTATAAACGACAAAAGAGGTACATCATTGGGTAAGAAAAAAATTCCTTGGATAATCATTTAGCATGCTCTCGATTGTATACTTCTTATCAACTAACAAACTCTAATAAATTGAGCCACCTCATGATGATGGAGATTACAAGAGGTGATATATAAAGGAGGGTCCCCTCCATTAATTGGTAAGGTACACAATTAGTATCAATTAAGTTTCTCTCGTGCGCGAGCACTCTCTCTACTGTTCTTCATTCCTCGATCCAGGGCTATACTGACTTGAGTATCGGAGGGACTTGCCAAGGACCCCTTCCCTGGTTTTTGGTCACTAACATCCATTGGATCGTCGGATTGTGTGCAGGATCCAAAGAAATCCCAGTTCTCTGTTAAAGAAGTCATCCACCAACCAACAAATCATTCACCAGAGCTAGTGCACTATCTCCCTAGCCTTTAGACAAGATCAAATTTGGTGTTGTCTGTGGGAATCTTCGTTTGAATCTGAAGCTTCAAGATGGAGGAGGTAGGAAAACTCACCATAGTCGCTTTAATGCTAGAAGAGTTCGAGATAATTGTTGAAGCCCGAGTGCAAAAAGCATTACAACAGAGGAAAGCGGTTACTGGAGGTATGTTACCACCGCCAAACCTGATAGTGTAACGACCCGCCTCCTACAGACTAGGCTGCGAGGCCGATCGCTACAGTTATGCTGTGCTAAATTACTATTGCAGAAAATCTGGATTTATTAAAATTTTACTAAACTGATTACTGTAAACTGAACTTAATATTCTAGGTGTACCTAGGAGTTGTACACATGCTAGGGAAGATAATCTATGCCTCTCGGATGGCCTGCTAGCTGTAATCAGGCATTTCAATCGATCCATAGATCGATTGGCCTGTCGGATCGATCCCGTGATCGATCCAGCTTGTTACTGGCACGGAAAAACTCTCTGGATCGGTCGGCAGACCGATCCATATGCTCCCTCGCCTCTGTATGCGGCTGGATCGGTCTACCGACCGATCCAGGAGCACACTGATCGGTCGGTAGACCGATCCAGTGGCTCACTGATCGGTCGGCTGACCGATCAGTGAGCGTCTGTGCTCTCTGTTCGCACAATGGATCGGTCGGCTGACCGATCCATAACAGAGGCCAACTCTCTGTTCGCGCATGGATCGGTCAGCTGACCGATCCAGAACACAACCCACTCTCTGATCGGTCTGTAGACCGATCAGAGTTCTGATTTCAGCCTGAAACTCTGATTTCAGCACTTGGGCATGCCAAAATCTCACATATGAGTTATACACTACATGAGAAACACTCTAATGACATAAAACTAGTATTCTAAACTTAACATGATACTTAGTTCACTGATTCATAGCATTACACAACTAAACGTGCATGAAAGTAAAAACACTAAAGAGTTCTATGGTTTAAACTTGCTAAGTCCCCTAAGAATCTTTTATTCCAGTTCTTGCCACACACACCATCTCTGCATTGGCCTCCAGCTTCCTCTGCTAGTCCATTTTCCCCTTACCTTTATATGCAGTATAAGGAAAATAGAATCTGTAAGCTTAAAGCTTAGTAATAAACCAACTACCTTACTAAAACATGCAACGATGCAAACATGCTTTTAAAGAATGCTATTTGAAAACATGTACTGGCATGGCATACTATGGTTGCAAGCATAAACTGAAATAACTGAACATGCATACTGAACATGACATGGCAACTAATCATATGAATCAATAAAGATAACTGAACTGAACATATAATAAGCTAAACTGTAGCTAAACTGATACTGAATTCCAACTCAACTAACATAACTAATTTGAGCTTTGAAAAATAATTCATAATAAGTGAAAATACATAATCATGCTGTTTGGGCCCGGCAACTATACTTGCTGTGCGCGCATCCCTAACTAGACCCGGGTTTGTAAGTCCCAAATTTAGTAGGGTTAACTAGGTTATCTAAACCTAGGGACGACTGTGGGAGTCCAACCCAATGGATATCTGATCCAGTACAGTGCCACTGAAAATAAAATACTGAATATAGCTAACTGTTTTAACTTGTTGTTTCTAGGTTATCTGAACCTAGAGCTAGGTTGTCTGAACCTAGAGGCGTCTGTGGGAGCCCACCCATTAGACCGTGGTCCCATATAAGCTAAAATAAACTGATTTACTGATTTAAATGCTTCTAATGCATTTAACTGAGCTATTAAAATGCCTAATTTGCATTTTAACTTAACTAGCTATTTTATCGAACACCTAGTGTACCCCAACTCTCCCCTCTATTAGGGAGACCACTTCTAGGCACCCGACAATGTCTAGGAACCCCCACTGAAGAGGGAATACGTGTCCGGCCCATCTTGAAGTACTCACTAAATCCCTAAATCTGCGAGGAGGGTCAAATTCACCCTATGCGTCGATAAAAACTGCATATAGCTAAACTAGTGCGTATAAAACCAAACGGAGCTACTTATACTGCAGGTGAGGGGTTTCTTACCTCGTATATGAAGTTTCTTACGATTCTAATCGCTGAAATTCCGGTGGAGGTGACCCCTTCGACAAACTTCTCGTGTTTATGCGTTCCTCTCGCGAAGGAGTGCGTCCTCGTGCCGGAGTTGTCGCCGGAAGGTGTCCTTGGGGCCCTAGGGAGAGAACCCTAGGTCTCCTTGTGGTTTGTTTGGGCACCGAGAGGAAGAGGGAGGAGAGGGGCGGCGTGAGGTCTCGGTGGAGAAGGTTTTTGCCGAACCAAAGAATAAACTCAAACCAACTTATGTTTCCTATTTATATTAAGTGGGTATTTTGGCCCAACTCAATTATAAATATATTTGATTCTCCTTTCTCTCAGCACGGCCCTGCTGAGTTCACCGGTTACCAAGGCTAACTAAAGGTTTAGCGGACCCGAGAGGTCCCGGGTTCGATTCCCGCTTAAATCATTTTACTTTTCTATTCATTTTTGCTACTTCCGATACTCTAAAAATTCCAGAAAAATATCTAATAATTCCAGAAAAATCATAGAATATTCCTAAAATAGTTTTGAGAATTTTCGGGCATTACAATCCCCCATACCTTATAAAAAGTTCATCCTCGAACTTAGAATAATTCTGGGTACTTCTGTCTCATGCTGGCTTTCTGTCTCCCAAGTTGCCTCTTCTGATGTGTGACTGTGCCAAATGACTTTGACTAATGGTACTTCCTTGTTCCGTAATTTCTTAACTGCTCGGTCTATTATCTGAATAGGCCGACTATCATAGCTGAGGTCTTCGCGGATCTGTACCGACTGGGGCTCAATCACCTGGGTGGCATCTGGGGTATGCTTCTTCAGCATAGAGACATGAAATACGTTGTGGACAGCTGACATTTCCTGGGGTAGCTCTAGCTCATATGCTACCTTGCCCACTCTTCTGTTGATAAGGTATGGTCCCACATATCTGGGACTAAGTTTGCCCTTCTTCCCAAAACGCATTACTCCCTTCATGGGAGCTACTCTGAGGAACACTGAATCCCCAACTGAAAACTCTAAGGGTCTGCGCCGTGTATCAGCATAGCTTTTCTGGCGGCTCTGAGCTGTCTCTATCCTCTGGCGGATCTGCTGTATAGCTGCTGTGGTATCTGCTACTAGATCTGTCTGAAGTTCTAGTTCTTTCTGTTCACCACTCTTATACCAGCAGATTGGAGATCTACACCTCCGCCCATAGAGAGCCTCGTAAGGTGTCATGCCGATAGTGGCCTGATAGCTGTTGTTGTATGCAAATTCTGCTAAGCTCAGATATTTGCACCAACTTCCCTTGAAGTCTAGGGTACACGCTCGGAGCATATCTTAGAGTACCTGATTTATTCGCTCCGTCTGACCATCTGTCTGAGGATGGAATGTTGTGCTGAACTTTAACTTAGTGCCCAACGCTGACTGTACCCACTCCCAGAAGTGTGATGTGAATCTGCTGTCTCTGTCTGAAATGATGGTTCGTGGGACTCCATGTAGTCTGACGATCTCCTGGAGATACAACTGAGCTAGCTTCTCCATGGAGTAGGATATCTTGATAGCTAAGAAGTGGGTTGATTTAGTCAACCTGTCGACTATTACCCAGATGGCGTCAAAATTAAACCATTCGTGGTTCTGGGCAGTCCCACTATGAAATCCATAGAGATATCCTCCCACTTCCATTCTCGAATCTGTATAGGCTGTAGAACTCCTCCTGGTCGCTGATGTTCTGCCTTGACCCTCTGACAGGTGAGGCAGATGCTAACATATCTGGCGATGTCTCGCTTCATCCCGGGCCACCAAAAATGGTTCTTCAGGTCTTGATACATTTTGGTGGAACCTGGATGCATCGCATAGGGAGTCTTGTGAGCCTCATCTAAAATCTGTCTCCGTAGCTCCTCCTGATCTGGAACACAGAGTCTGTCACCAAAATACAACACCCCGCTATCGGACACTCTGAATTCTCTACTTTCTGATTCTGCTAGCCCTTGCTTGATTTTCTGAATTTCAAGGTCCTGCTCCTGAGCTGACTGAATATCACCAAGCAAGGTAGACTCTAAGGTCATAGTAGAGAGCTGTCCAACGATGAGTTCGAGACCGAAATCTACGATCTCCTTCTGTAGGGGCGGTGACATGGCTGTAAGAGATAAAAAGGTAGCACTGGATTTTCTGCTAAGTGCGTCGGCTACCTTATTGGCTTTCACTGGATGGTAGAGGATGTCTATATCGTAGTCTTTGACCAGCTCAAGCCATCTGCGCTGTCGCATGTTCAGATCCTTCTGAGTGAAGAAGTACTTCAGACTCTGATGATCTGTATACACTCTGCACTGAGCTCCATATAAGTAATGTCTCCAAATTTTGAGGGCGAACACTACTGCTGCAAGCTCAAGGTCATGAGTAGGGTAATTCTTCTCATAATCCTTGAGTTGTCTGGAGGCATAGGCGATCACCTTGCCGTTTTGCATCAGTACTGCTCCTAGTCCCAACTTAGAGGCATCACTATAGATGTCAAAGCTGCTGGTGTTGTCTGGTAGAGCCAAAATGGGAGCACTGGTCAATCTCCTTTTTAGCTCGCTGAAGCTGTTCTCACAGTCCTCTGTCCACTGAAATTTCCTGTTCTTTCTGGTAAGAGCTGTCAGTGGGGAGGCTATCCTGGAGAAGTCCTCTACAAACTTTCTGTAATATCCTGCTAATCCCAGAAAGCTCCTGATTTCGCTGGCGTTCTTAGGTCTCTTCCAGTTACTTACTGCTTCTATCTTGCTGGGATCTACCATAATACCATCCTTTGAGATGATGTGACCCAGGAAGGACACCTGATCTAGCCAAAATTCACATTTCGTGAACTTGGCGTATAGCTGGTTCTGCTGAAGGGTCTGCAATACTAGTTTCAGGTGCTCTGAGTGTTCTTCCTGAGTTCCTGAGTAGATAAGGATGTCATCGATAAACACAATAACAAACTTATCTAAATACTCCCTGAATACTCTGTTCATGAGATCCATGAATGTAGCTGGAGCATTGGTCACGCCAAAGGGCATGACTACGAACTCGTAGTGTCCGTATCTGGTCCTGAATGCTGTCTTGGGTATATCCCCTTCTTTAACCTTCACCTGATGATAACCTGATCTGAGATCTATCTTAGAGAACACTGCTGCTCCCTTCAGCTGGTCGAACAGGTCATCGATTCTGGGAAGGGGATACCTATTCTTGATCGTGACTTGGTTCAGTGATCTGTAGTCTATGCACAGTCGCATGCTTCCATCCTTCTTCTTCACGAACAATACAGGCGCTCCCCATGGTGAGTGACTCGGGCGTATGAAACCCTTGTCAAGCAGCTCCTGTAGTTGCTCCTGAAGTTCCTTCAGTTCTGCTGGAGCCATGCGATAAGGCGCTTTGGAGATAGGATTTGTACCGGGAATGAGCTCTATCTCAAAGTCAATCTCCCTGTCTGGTGCTAAGCCTGGTAACTCTTCGGGAAGACTGCTGGGTAGTCACATACTACGCTAGCTGTTGGTTCTTGTCCTGGCTGGCGTTGACTACGTGTGCTAGGAATCCTGTACATCCTGAATCCAGTAGCTTCTGTGCTTTCATAGCTGAGAGAAACTTCTTGGCCTTTCTCTTTGGTTCTCCGCTGTATTCAAATTGCACTGCCGCTTCAGGTTGGAAGATGACTTTCTGTTTACGGCACTCTATGGTAGCACCATATCTGATCAGAAAGTCCATTCCAAAGATAACGTTATAGTCGGTCATCTCTAGCACTATCAGATCACAAAAGAGCTCTCTGTCTGCTATAATGGCCGGCACTGCTCTGAGCCAGTGCGTGGATGCCATGATCTCTCCTGAAGGTAGTGCCATAAAAAACTGACCACTGAGTACCTCTGAGGGTATTTTTAATTTTTTGGAGAACATCCTGGCTATATATGAATGGGTTGCCCCAGTATCAAATAGAACAGTAGCACTATACTGTAAAATGCTAATCTGACCTGTGACAACTGTCGAGGCATTGGCTACGTCCTCTCTGGTGAGTGAGTAGATCCTCGCATTCGCCATAGCTGGAGGGGCTTCTAATCTGCCCTGGCTGATAAGTGGACCTTCTAGAGCGGCCTGCATCTGATATAACTGAGCTGGCTGGCCTGCATACTGAATCTTCTGTGGCTGAGGAAGACCGGTCTTGTTCGGGCACTGCTTGGCCATGTGCCCTTCTTGTCCACATTCAAAGCATCCTCGTGTGCCCTTGCGACAAACCCCTGGGTGGAATTTCCCACAAGTAGCACACTTTGGATAACTGGGTCGCTTGCTAGATGGTCCTCCTTTTGGGTCACTCCCTGATTTGCGCTTGCTGTTGGAGTTCCCTTTCCAGTTAGAGCTGTGGCCTTGCTGTTTTTGAGTGTGAGAGTTTCCTTGGCCTTTGGACTCTGAGGAGGCTTGCTTCTGCTGCTTTATGCTGTTCTGGTAATGCTCTGTGGTCAAGGCACTGCTCACTAACTCCTCTGTGGTTTGTGGCCTATGTATGCCACCAGCCACGTTCACTGCTATCTCTGGCCTCAGCATCTTGAGCATCAACCGGATTCGTTCCTTCTCTGTGCTGACTAGCTCTGGGCATAGACGAGCCAACTTGTTGAATTTCTTCACGGCTTCCTCAACTGAAAGGTTGCCCTGACGAAAATCAGTGAACTCGTCGTAGTGGCGGTTTGTAACCCGTATGTGAAAGAACTCCTCGAAGAATTCCTTCTCGAAGTCAGCCCATGACATCTGGTTCACTGGGCGCTTCGTTCTGATTCTTTCCCACCACATGCGTGCGTCTCCTGTCAGGCAGAAGGAGGCACACTTCACCTTCTCGTGTTCTGGCCAGTCCAAGAGCTCCATCGTGCTCTCCAGTGTTTTGAACCAGGCTTGGGCATCCCATGGTTCACTAGTGCCTGAGAAGTTCTTTGGCTTGACTCGCTGCCACTGGATCAGATAGGCTTCCTTTCTTGGCTCAGCGCTGTAGGCTGGGCTGGTGGAACCTCTAAGACTTCTGGAGTCGTCAGGTTCGGTTCCGGGGTGACTGTGGGGGTACTCTGTTGATTAGCCTTTAAGGTGGCTATTTCCTGTCGCTGTTCAGCTAGCTGCTGCTGTAACTGAGCCACTAATGCTGTAAGGTCGGGAGGAGGCACTGAACTGCCTGCCTCTTGCTGGGGCTCAGTAGCTAGTGCCCTTCTAGCTGGGCGTCCTCGTGCCATTGCTAAAGACATAGAGGACAGAACATGAATAACTATTACAATCATAATTGTATAACTATCGTTATCATGTTATATACTATCACATACTATCATGCAGCAGTTTATCTATAAACATGATCTATAACAAGGAAACAGAAAGCATAAATAAAGTAGAGGTATTCTTACTTGGAAGCTGCAGGTTCAATGCTGATGTGTGTGTAGGAAGTATGGAACACTGCTCTGATACCACTCTGTAACGACCCGCCTCCTACTGACTAGGCTGCGAGGCCAATCGCTACAGTTATGCTGTGCTAAATTACTATTGCGAAAAATCTGGATTTATTAAAATTTTACTAAACTGATTACTGTAAACTGAACTTAATATTCTAGGTGTACCTAGGAGTTGTACACATGCTAGGGAAGATAATCTATGCCTCTCGGATGGCCTGCTAGCTGTAATCAGGCATTTCAATCGATCCATAGATCGATTGGCCTGTCGGATCAATCCCGTGATCGATCCAGCTTGTTACTGGCACGGAAAAACTCTCTGGATCGGTCGGCAGACCGATTCATATGCTCCCTTGCCTCTGTATGCGGCTGGATCGGTCTACCGACCGATCCAGGAGCACACTGATCGGTCGGTAGACCGATCCAGTGGCTCACTGATCGGTCGGCTGACCGATCAGTGAGCGTCTGTACTCTCTATTCGCACAATAGATCGGTCGGCTGACCGATCCATAACAGAGGCCAACTCTCTATTCGCGCATGGATCGGTCAGCTGACCGATCCAGCGGCACAACCCACTCTCTGATCGATCTGTAGACCGATCAGAGTTCTGATTTCAGCCTGAAACTCTGATTTCAGCACTTGGGCATGCCAAAATCTCACATATGAGTTATACACTACATGAGAAACACTCTAATGACATAAAACTAGTATTCTAAACTTAACATGATACATAGTTCACTGATTCATAGCATTACACAACTAAACGTGCATGAAAGTAAAAACACTGAAGAGTTCTACGGTTTAAACTTGCTAAGTCCCCTAAGAATCTTTTATTCCAGTTCCTGCCACACACACCATCTCTGCATTGGCCTCCAGCTTCCTCTGCTAGTCCATTTTTCCCTTACCTTTATCTGCAGTATAAGGAAAATAGAATCTGTAAGCTTAAAGCTTAGTAAGAAACCAACTACCTCACTAAAACATGCAACGATGCAAACATGCTTTTAAAGAATGCTATTTGAAAACATGTACTGGCATGGCATACTATGATTGCAAGCATAAACTGAAATAACTGAACATGCATACTGAACATGGCATGGCAACTAATCATATGAATCAATAAAGATAACTGAACTGAACATATAATAAGCTAAACTGATACTGAATTCCAACTCAACTAACATAACTAATTTGAGCTTTGAAAACTAATTCATAATAAGTGAAAATACATAATCATGTTGTTTGGGCCCGGCAACTGTACTTGCTGTGCGTGCATCCCTAACTAGACCCGGGTTTGCAAGTCCCGAATTTAGTAGGGTTAACTAGGTTATCTAAACCTAGGGACGACTGTGGGAGTCCAACCCAATGGATATCTGATCCAGTACAGTGCCACTGAAAATAAAATACTGAATATAGCTAACTGTTTTAACTTGCTATTTCTAGGTTATCTGAACCTAGAGCCAGGTTGTCTGAACCTAGAGGCGACTGTGGGAGCCCACCCATTGGACCGTGGTCCCATATAAGCTAAAATAAACTTATTTACTTATTTAAATTCTTCTAATGCATTTAACTGAGCTATTAAAATGCCTAATTTACATTTTAACTTAACTAGCTATTTTATCGAACACCTAGTGTGCCCCAACTCTCCCCTCTATTAGGGAGACTACTTCTAGGCACCCGACAACGTCTAGGAACCCCCACTGAAGAGGGAATACATGTCCGGCCCATCTTGAAGTACTCACTAAATCCCTAAATCTGCGAGGAGGGTCAAATTCACCCTATGCGTCGATAAAAACTGCATATAGCTAAACTAGTGTGTATAAAACCAAACGGAGCTACTTATACTGCAGGTGAGGGGTGTCTTACCTCGTATATGAAGTTTCTTACGATTCTAATCGTTGAAATTCCGGTGGAGGTGACCCCTTCGACAAACTTCTCGAGTTTATGCGTTCCTCTCGCGAAGGAGTGCGTCCTCGTGCCGGAGTTGTCGCCGGAAGGTGTCCTTGGGGCCCTAGGGAGAGAACTCTTGGTCTCCTTGTGGTTTGTTTGGGCGCCGAGAGGGAGAGGGAGGAGAGGGGTGGCGTGAGGTCTCGGTGGAGAAGGTTTTTGCCGAACCAATGAATAAACCCAAACCAACTTATGTTTTCCTATTTATATTAAGTGGGTATTTTGGCCCAACTCAATTATAAATATATTTGATTCTCCTTTCTCTCAGCACGGCCCTGCTGGGTTCACCGGTTACCAAGGCTAACTAAAGCATTAGCGGACCCGAGAGGTCTCGGGTTCGATTCCCGCTTAAACCATTTTACTTTTCTATTCATTTTTGCTACTTCCGATACTCTAAAAATTCCAGAAAAATATCTAATAATTCCAGAAAAATCATAGAATATTCCTAAAATAGTTTTGAGAATTTTCGGGTGTTACAGATAGGATCAACAACCGCATATCAGAGTGAAAGAGGGGCTCAAAAGGAAGGCCTCACCCGGTTGCTTCCTGTGCCTCTTTCATTAATCTGATGTCCCCGAGCACTCTTTCGCACATCACTTGAGCAAAAAGGCTAAGGAGGGGCATCTCAAGAATCTTCAGGAGAAGCACCTATCTGAGACAGGTGTAAAGGGAAAGTCGCAGTTAGCGATAACTCTCGGGAGTAAATTGTCACACTGCTCTCGCAGCGAGTATCGGATGATCTACTGTCAAAGCATTATCAGAATATGAACGTAAGAGAATACTTAGGAACAACTAACCCGGAGGATCATCTGTAACACCCGTAAATTTCCTCTCTTCCAAAAGAATAAAAAGAAATAGAAGAAGAGGAAAGAAAAAAAAAAAATATATATATATATATATATATATATATATATATATGACCCAAGCTGGGTTTTGAACCCAAGACCCTTGATTTAAGAATGATTTAAGTTGCCATTAGGTGTTGGTAAAGCATCACATTGGAAATAGGAAATTATTCATTAGCTACCTCGAATCTTATTAAGGATGCGTACAAAGTGGTACAATGTCGGGCCCAAGCAAGTTTATTATTATTTTCACTAGTATGTAATATAAAGTTTTCAAACTTCATTGTTTGTTTTAGTGGAAGCCTTCTTAAGTTTGAGAACTTGAGTTATGAAGTGTAGCATGGATGAACTCAATAGTATGGCAAGACTTGTGTTTCCATTACATGTTTACATTGCTGACATAGTTTTAAGTTGATGTTTTGCATGGAAAACCTATTTAAAAATGCATGTCATGTACATATTTCTGAATTATACATTTTAGCATGAATTATTGTCAAGTGCGAGTTAAGTGTTTTCCCCAAACAATATTGAAAAGCATATTCTTGTTTTAATGCTTATTTTGTGAGTAGATGGTACTTACTAAGCATTCGCTTATAGATTTACATTTCCTTATACTGCAGATGAAGGTAAAGGAAAGCTCGAGTAGGAGGAGGCAGCAGGAGCAGTGTTTTGTGTGTGTGTGACGGAACAGTGGAAGAAGATCTGAGAACTTGCTATTGTTTGGAATGAATTTTGATCTTGATGCTAAAGTATTTCTTTCTCCCCTCTCTACATGAAATACTACCAATAGTTGCTTAGGATGAATTTATTAGTTTGGCAATAACAAGAGGGGCAAGGAGGGACGATCTAAGGCCTCCCCAAAGAGGAGGGCCCCTCCTCAAACAATGGGAGAGAACCCTAAGCAAAGGATGAGTACAAAGGGGAGAACAACACATTTTTGCAGAGCAGGGTGTGACCCTCAGAAGCAAAATCTTCTGAGGGTGATTCCTCAGCAGAAAGAGTGAGTCTACTTTTTGAGGGGGGAGCTCTAGTGAGTTTGTGTCCCGGGCGTTTAACAGGGGGAATCTCAGCAAGGGATCTTTTTGAGCTTACAGGGGATGTAAGCACGATAACGGGAAGGGCAGTGGCTGCTGGAGCAGCAACAGCCATTGATGAAGAAGCAACTGGCAAAGAGACAGTAGTAGTTTCTACAAGAGGACCCTCAGAAACTTCGGGAACCACCTGAGAGCTGGAAGCTTCAGTTGGAGGAGCTAGAACTTCAATTGACGAAGGCTGATTATGTAACACCCATAAAGTTTCAAGTAATTTTATATAAATTTTTGCATGATTAGAATGAGCTTTATGTGGACTCTTTCAAAAAAAATTAATAAGAGAAAATATAACCAAAAAGAAGCATGGTCAAGGTTCGAACCTTGAACCTTTTAGTAAGTGACAAAGCTTTATGTGGTATGGGAGAACCATTAGCTCCAGAAGGAATGTTGTTAAGAACAAAAGGGAAATTGTAGTTAAGGGTAGGGAGAGTGAAGGGACATCTTTCTCCCTTCACTTAGAAGGAAAAGTTTATCTTTCCTTTCTCCTTTCACTTAAAATGAAAACTTCATTTTCCTTAGTTTATCTTTCCTTTCTCCTTTCACTTAAAATGAAAACTTCAAGTTTATCTTTCCTTTCTCCTTTCACTTAAAATGAAAACTTCATTTTCCTTTCTCCTTTCATTTAGGGAAAATAAAGTAAGGGAAGGAAAAGGTGGTTTTCCCTTTCTCCCTTCATTTAGAATAAAAAGAAGTAAGAGGAAGAAAAGTTATTCTTTTTCTTCTTCCTCCTTCTTCCTCCCTCCACCGAAACCCTAAAGCCTCTTCTCTCCCATTGTCGAATTCAAGCTAAAGGTTTCTTCCTAGGAAAACTTCACAAAGAGAGGTCCTTAAAACATACTTCTTCTTACAAGCAAAATAAGGAAAAGAGAGTTCTAGAAGCGAAAGCGTCTTCTTCTTCTTCTCCACCAAGGGTATTTTCTTAGTAAACCAAGCAAGAGGATGTAAGTATTCCCCTCACCTGCAGTACAAGTAGTTTTCTTTGTTGTTGTTTTTTTTTTATGTTGCTAAAAAAAAACCTAGGAACCTACTCTTGAAGTTTCGGCCAAGAAGAAATAAAAGGGCTAGAGAAGTTTAAACTAAAATTAGACTTGCTTATGCTTTCTCTCATGATACCTAATATGTTATGTGATGTTATTAAGATTCTATTCATGATTTATGTAGCTTAAAAACCTAGGAACATGCCCTTGAAGTTTCGGCCAAGAAGAAATAAAAGGGCTAGAGAAGTTTAAACTGAAATTAGACTTGCTTATGCTTTCTCTCATGATACCTAATATGTTATGTGATGTTATTAAGATGCTATTCATGATTTATGTAGCTTAAAAACCTAGGAACATGCCCTTGAAGTTTCGGCCAAGAAGAAATAAAAGGATTAGAGAAAGTTTAAAACCTAAACTATGCTTGCTTATGATTCCTCATGGCGTGTAATCCATTATATGATGTTGGTTAAGGTGTTCATGCTTTATGTTGCTTAAAAACTTAGAACCATGCTCCTTTAGGTTTCGGCCAAGAAGAAAAAAAAGGATTAGAGAAAGTTTAAAACCTAAACTATGCTTGCTTATGATTCCTCGTGGTGTGTAATCCATTATATGATGTTGGTTTAAGGTTTTCATGCTTTATGTTGCTTAAAAACTTAGAACCATGCTCCTTTAGATTTCGGCCAAGAAGAAATAAAAGGATTAGAGGAAGTTTAAAACCTAAACTATGCTTGCTTATGATTCCTCATGGTGTGTAATCCATTATATGATGTTGGTTTAAGGTGTTCATGCTTTATGTTGCTTAAAAACATAGAACCATGCTCCTTTAGGTTTCGGCCAAGAAGAAAAAAAAGGATTAGAGAAAGTTTAAAACCTAAACTATGCTTGCTTATGATTCCTCATGGTGTGTAATCCATTATATGATGTTGGTTTAAGGTTTTCATGCTTTATGTTGCTTAAAAGCTTAGAACCATGCTCCTTTAGGTTTTGGCCAAGAAGAAATAAAAGGATTAGAGAAAGTTTTAAAACCTAAACTATGCTTGCTTATGTTTCCTCATGGTGTGTAATCCATTATATGATGTTGGTTTAAGGTTTTCATGCTTTATGTTGCTTAAAAGCTTAGAACCATGCTCCTTTAGGTTTCGGCCAAGAAGAAATAAAAAGGATTAGAGAAAGTTTTAAAACATAAACTATGCTTTCTTATGATTCCTCATGGTGTGTAATTCATTATATGATGTTAGTTTAAGGTTTCCATGCTTTATGTTGCTTAAAACCTAGGACTATACCTTTTGTAAGTTTCGGACAAGAAGGAAATGGAATGGATTAGGGAAGTTTAATTCCAACTAGACTTGCTTATGTTTCCTCCCATGTTATGCTATGTATTATATGGTATTAGTTTGATGTTCCATGCTTAAATGTGGCTTCAAAACCTAGTACCATGTCTTGTAAGTTTCAGCCAAGAAGGAAATGAAAGGGCATAGAGAAGCTTAACTCCAACTAGAATTGCTTATGTTTTCTCCCATGATATACTATGTATTATGTGATGCTAGTAGGATGCTTTCCTTGTTTAAAGTTGCTTAAGATTTAAGATCATGTCCCATGCAAGTTTCGGCCAAGATATGAGTTAGGGTTTGTAGAAAGATCAAAACCCCAACTATGCATGATAATGACTCTTCATGATATGCTATGTGATATGTGAACTTTATGTCACCATGTTATGCTTATGCAAGGCTTATGTATGATGAAATGCCTAAGAGATGCTTCCCTATAAGTTGGGACTAAGAGCACTCTTCATGATATGACAAGAAACATGATATGTTATTTTACTTTTGCATGGCTTGTACCGGACCCTAAGAATGGTCCATGGGATGGGCTCCTAAGTTGCCCCTAGATCGAAGTACAGGCCTAGTTCCCTAGTAGGTTCGGGATTAGCTACCTCAGATTTATTTAGGGATGCGAATAATTCATGTATGTGCTACAATGCCGAGCCCTCATGTTGAGATTTATGTTTAAGTATTTATATGATATATGTTTTCAAAAGAACATTTTTGCATATACTTATTTCATGGTATTTGATTATTATTATTCATGAAAATGCTCTCTTGTGATATGTCTATGATGCCTAAATGAACATGCTACTACCTTATGCTTATGCTCTCGTATGCTATGTTTATGATTTGCCAAATGAGTATGACACTACTTTATGCTATCATGCAAAATGTTAAATCTATGTGTTGATTAGATGAACATGTCATTACTTTATATCAATTTCATGATGTATGTTTTTGTGAGTAGGAAAGGAACTTACTAAGTCTATGTGCTTATAGATTTACTTTTCCTTGTACTGCAGAAAAAGGTAAAAAATGGCTAAACTAAAGGGAGCAGCAGGAGGGGCAAAGGATGTGTGTGGCAGTGGCATGGTGGAAGAGATCTGTTTTATGTTTCAAGACTTAAGCATGTTCTAAGTTTTGCATGTTAACTTGTTTTTGTACTTGATGCTTTTAATGGTTGCTATTTGACTATCTCATTTTATTATTTCCATGAATCTTGAACTAGTAGGCACTTGGTTTAGTTAAAGAATTGCTAAGAACCTTTTTTTTTCATGCTTGAATGTTAAGGTAACTAAACTATGCTTGAATTCTATGTTAGGTTCAGTGATTAAATATTAAATTAAGTTACACACATGAATGTTATGCATGCTCACATGTTTAATATGTTTACATGATTATATAGTTCTCCATGTATGTTCTAAATTTTTAAAATTCTTCCGCTGCAATGAATGCACATGTATGTATGTTCACGTAGCACCGCCCTGACCATCAGTAGGGGAAGGGCGGGCGTTACAAGTTGGTATCAGAGCAGGTCTGCCTTTCCACTACACACACACATCAAGCCTCCATCCTGCCGCTCTAAGTAAGAAGTTCTATGCCTACTCTATTTCTTTTATGTATGATAAGGAATGCTTTAGTTTAAGTATGCATGAATGTAGGTTAAAATGATAATAACCTTATGCTAGCCTTGTTGTCATTGATGAAGATAAGCATGGCTAGAAGACGCAATAACATAGTCGATGAGATAGTACCCCCACCTGATCTGATGCATGTAATTACTGAACTCCAGCGTCAGGTTACAGAATAGCAGCAAGTGATTAATGCTCTAATGAATCAGCAAGGGAACCCTACCACCCCACCAGTGAACTAGAATCAGATGCCAGTCGTACCTACAACTGCACCAGTACCACCGATAGGCCCAGCCCCAGTAGTTCGACAAGAGGCATATCTAATTCAGTGGCAGAGGCTGAAGCCGGAAAATTTCTCTGGCACTTGTGAACCATGAGATACTCAAGCCTAGTTCAAGACTATAGAAAGTATAGTAGAGCTACTGGACTGGCCGAAACATGAAAAGGTCAAGTGTGCATCATTCTGCCTTTCGGGAGATGCCATAATGTGGTGGGACAGGGTTAAAGCAAAGAGGCAAGTGAACCTAATGAGATGGACGGACTTTGAAGCTGAATTTTTTGAAGAATTCTTCCATATGCGTGTGACAAACAAGCACTACGACGAGTTCACCGAATTTCGGCAAGGTGACCTATCAGTTAACGAAGCTGTGAAAAGATTCAATCGACTCGCGCACCTATGCCCAGAGTTGGTTAGTACCAAAAGAGAAAGTGTCTGACTCATGCTGAAGATGCTCCGACCCGAAATAGCTCTGAATGTGGCCAGCGGGGTTAATAGACCACAGACCGCAGAAGAGTTGTTCAGCGGTGCCCTAATCACCGAACACTACCTGAAGGCACTGAACGAGGGCAAGAGTCAAGCCCAATCAGGAGGACAGAAACCTCAAAGTACCAAAGCTAGCTGGAAAGAAAATCACAGTGGTAAGAGAAAGCAATGAAACAACTCTAAGGGCGGTCCAGCAAACAAACAACCCACGTACCCTCAGTGTACTACATGTGGAAAGAAGCATCCCGGGGTGTGCCACAAGGGCACAAATAGGTGCTTCAACTATGGACTGGAAGGACATAGAGCCAGAGACTGCCCTACCCAGGTTCAGGCACCTCCTCAGCAGTATATTCAGAACAGGGGTGCTCCCTCACAGCTACACCAGATGCAAGCTGCGATAGAAGGTACTCAGATAAGCCAGGGGAGATTGGAAGCCCCGCCAGTTATGACAAATGCCAGAATTTTCTCTCTCACCAAGGAAGACGTGGCAAATGCTTCTACGGTTGTCACAGGTCAGATATTTATTTTTAGTCAGCATGCTACTGTATTATTTGATACTGGGGCAACGCACTTGTTCGTCTCTACGCCTTTCACGAAGAAGATAGACATGCTACCACAGGTTTTAGATTGCAAGTTCTTAATGACCCTTCCCTTGGGAGAAGTGATGTCATCTACCCATATGCTGTGAGCTGCTCCTATCAGAATCGCAGACAGAGAACTCTATTGTGATCTGATAGTACTCGACATGCAAGATTATGACATTATATTGGGCATGGATTTCCTGAGCAAGTACGGTACCTCGATCAAGTGTCGTAAAAGAAAGGTGATCTTCTGGCCTGAAGCAGAACCGATGTTTGAATTTATTGGGAAGCAAAGGGAAATTATGGGTTACAGGGTAAAAATCATGTCCGAACAGCTCTCTACCCTGACGATAGCACTGATGCTGTTCAACGATATATTAGAAAAACAAGCACGTGACCCAAGCATCTAGAGGATCAAGCAAGAGGTCCTAGAAGGAAAGAATGATGGATTTCGTATTGCGGACAGTGGAATACTATACATCAGGGATCGCTTATGTATTCCCGACGATCCAGAGTTACGAAAGAAGATATTGGAGGAGGCTCACAGAATAACTTATGCGATGCATCCTAGATCCACCAAGATGTACCAAGACCTGAAAGGGAAGTTCTGGTGGTTCGGTTTGAAAAGAGATGTGGCTCTGTATCTCAGTACCTGCCTGACCTGCCAAAAGGTTAAAGCAGAACACCAGAGACCTGGAGGAGTACTGCAGCCAATTCAAATTCCAGAATGGAATTGAGAAGACATTTCTATGGATTTCATCTCAAGACTACCCAAAACGACGAACGGATATGATGCTATATGGGTAATCGTGGACAGATTGACAAAGTCTGTCCACTTCTTAGCAATCAAGATGACTTACTCGATTGAGCAACTGGCTTAATTATATGCTAAGGAAATCATCAGATTACATGGGATTCCTAATATCATCATTTCTGATAGAGATGGTCGCTTTATTTCACATTTTTGGGAATGTGTTCAGAAGGCCCTTGGCATGAAGCTATTATTCAGTACTGCCTTCCATCCTCAGATCGACGGGCAAACAGAAAGAGTGAACCAAGTGCTGGAAGATATGTTACGAGCTTGCACATTAGATTTCAAGGGGAGCTGGTGTCGATATCTATGCTTAGCGGAATTCGCCTACAATAATAGCTACCAAGCTACTATTGGAATGGCGCCATACAAGGCTCTGTATGGGAGGAAATGTAGGTCTCCTATATGCTGGTATGAAGGTGGTGAAAAGAAGGAGATGGGACTCCAAATAAATTCATTGACGACACCACCCGAGCTATACAGAAAATCCGCCAAAGAATAGAAACTGCTCAGAGACGGCAAAAGAACTATGCAGATATGCGGCGTAGGTCGTTGGAATTCAGCATCGGGGATTCGGTATTTCTCAAAGTAGCTCCTATGAAAGGAGTGATGAGATTTGGAAAGAAGGGTAAGCTAAGTCCGCGCTATGTGGGACCGTATCAGATCCTGAAAAGAGTTGGCAAGGTAGCTTACGAACTAGAGCTACCTCAGGAGATGTCGGCTATCCACAATGTATTCCATGTTTCAATGCTCAAGAAATGTATTCCCAGTATAGACCAAGTGATCGAGCCACAGACAGTGCAAGTTCAAGAGGACCTGAGTTATGAAAGTTGACCTATTCAGATATTGGATCGAGAAGTCAAAAGACTAAGGAACAAAGAGGTGCCCCTAGTAAAGGTCATGTGGCAAAGTCAACGGTTCGAAGAAGCCACCTGGGAACACGAGGACGATATGAAATGAAAGTACCCAGAGCTATTCTAAGTTCGAGGACGAACTTTTTATGAGGTATGGGAGATTGTAACACCCATAAAGTCTCAAGTAATTTTATATAAATTTTTACATGATTAGAATGGGCTTTATGTGGACTCTTTCAAAAAAAAATTAAGAAGAGAAAATAGAACCAAAAAGAAGCATGGCCAAGGTTCGAACCTTGAACCTTTTAGTAAGTGACAAAGCTTTATGTGGTATGGGAGAACCATTAGCTCTAGAAGTAATGTTGTTAGGAACAAAAGGGAAATTGTAGTTAAGGGTAGGGAGAGTGAAGGGACACCTTTCACCCTTCACTTAGAAGGAAAAGTTTATCTTTCCTTTCTCCTTTCATTTAGGGAAAATAAAGTAAGGGAAGGAAAAGGTGGTTTTCCCTTTCTCCCTTCATTTAGAATAAAAAGAAGAGGAAGAAAAGTTATTCTTTTTCTTCTTCCTCCTTCTTCCTCCCTCCACCGAAACCCTAAAGCCTCTTCTCTCCCATTGCCGAATTCAAGCTAAAGGTTTCTTCCTAGGAAAACTTCACAAAGAGAGGTCCTTAAAACATACTTCTTCTTACAAGCAAAATAAGGAAAAGGGAGTTCTAGAAGCGAAAAGGTCTTCTTCTTCTTCTCCACCAAGGGTATTTTCTTAGTAAACCAAGCAAGAGGATGTAAGTATTCCCCTCACCTGCAGTACAAGTAGTTTTCTTTGTTATTATTTTTTTTTATGTTGCTAAAAAAAAAAACCTAGGAACCTACTCTTGAAGTTTTGGCCAAGAAGAAATAAAAGGCCTAGAGAAGTTTAAACTCAAATTAGACATGCTTATGCTTTCTCTCATGATACCTAATATGTTATGTGATGTTATTAAGATGCTATTCATCATTTATGTAGCTTAAAAACCTAGGAACATGCCCTTGAAGATTCGGCCAAGAAGATATAAAAGGATTAGAGGAAGTTTAAAACCTAAACTATGCTTGCTTATGATTCCTCATGGCATGTAATCCATTATATGATGTTGGTTAAGGTGTTCATGCTTTATGTTGCTTAAAAACTTAGAACCATGCTCCTTTAGGTTTCGACCAAGAAGAAAAAAAAGGATTAGAGAAAGTTTAAAACCTAAACTATGCTTGCTTATGATTCCTCATGGTGTGTAATCCATTATATGATGTTGGTTTAAGGTTTTCATGCTTTATGTTGCTTAAAAACATAGAACCATGCTCCTTTAGGTTTCGTCCAAGAAGAAATAAAAGGATTAGAGGAAGTTTAAAACCTAAACTATGCTTGCTTATGATTCCTCATGGTGTGTAATCCATTATATGATGTTGGTTTAAGGTGTTCATGCTTTATGTTGCTTAAAAACATAGAACCATGCTCCTTTAGGTTTCGGCCAAGAAGAAAAAAAAGGATTAGAGAAAGTTTAAAACCTAAACTATGCTTGCTTATGATTCCTCATGGTGTGTAATCCATTATATGATGTTGGTTTAAGGTTTTCATGCTTTATGTTGCTTAAAAGCTTAGAACCATGCTCCTTTAGGTTTCGGCCAAGAAGAAATAAAAGGATTAGAGAAAGTTTTAAAACCTAAACTATGCTTGCTTATGATTCCTCATGGTGTGTAATTCATTATATGATGTTGGTTTAAGGTTTTCATGCTTTATGTTGCTTAAAAGCTTAGAACCATGCTCCTTTAGGTTTCGGCCAAGAAGAAAAAAAAAATTAGAGAAAGTTTTAAAACCTAAACTATGCTTGCTTATGATTCCTCATGCTGTGTAATTCATTATATGATGTTAGTTTAAGGTTTCCATGCTTTATGTTGCTTAAAACCTAGGACTATACCTTTTGTAAGTTTCGGACAAGAAGGAAATGGAATGGATTAGGGAAGTTTAATTTCAACTAGACTTGATTATGTTTCGTCCCATGTTATGCTATGTATTATATGGTATTAGTTTGATGTTCCATGCTAAATGTGGCTTAAAAACCTAGTACCATGTCTTGTAAGTTTCAGCCAAGAAGGAAATGAAAGGGCTTAGGGAAGCTTAACTCCAACTAGAATTGCTTATGTTTTCTCCCATGATATACTATGTATTTTGTGATGCTAGTAGGATGCTTTCCTTGTTTAAAGTTGCTTAAGATTTAAGATCATGTCCCATGCAAGTTTCGGCCAAGATATGAGTTAGGGTTTGTAGAAAGATCAAAATCCCAACTTTGCATGATAATGACTCTTCATGATATGCAATGTGATATGTGAAATTTTTGTCACCATATTATGCTTATGCAATGCTTATGTATGATGAAATGCCTAAGAGATGCTTCCCTATAAGTTGGGACTAAGAGCACTCTTCATGATATAAAAAGAAACATGATATGCTATTTTACTTTTGTATGGCTTGTACCGGACCCTAAGAATGGTCCATGGGATGGGCTCCTAAGTTGCCCCTAGGTCGAAGCACGGGCCTAGTTCCCTAGTAGGTTCGGGATTAGCTACCTCGGATTTATTTAGGGATGCGTGCAATTCATGTATGTGGTGCAATGTCGGGCCCTCATGTTGAGATTTATGTTTAAGTATTTATATGATAAATGTTTACAAAAGAACATTTTTGCATATACTTATTTCATGGTATTTGATTATTATTCTTCATGAAAATGCTCTCTTGTGATATGTCTATGATGCCTAAATGAACATGCTTCTACCTTATGCTTATGCTCTCATATGCTATGTTTATGATTTGCCAAATGAGTATGACACTACTTTATGCTATCATGCAAAATGTTAAATCTATGTGTTGATTAGATGAACATGTCATTACTTTATATCAATTTCATGATGTATGTTTTTGTGAGTAGGAAAGGAACTTACTAAGCCTTTGTTCTTATAGATTTACTTTTCCTTGTACTACAGAAAGGGTAAAGAATGGCTAAACTAAAGGGAGCAGCAGGAGGGGCAAAGGATGTGTGTGGCAGTGGCATGATGGAAGAGATCTGTTTTGTGTTTCAAGACTTATGCATGTTCTATGTTTTGCATGTTAACTTGTTTTTCTACTTGATGCTTTTAATGGTTGCTATTTGACTATCTCATTTTATTATTTCCATGAATCTTGAACTAGTAGGCACTTTGTTTAGTTAAAGAATTGCTAAGAACCTTTTTTTTTCATGCTTGAATATTAAGGTAACTAAACTATGCTTGAATTCTATGTTAAGTTCAATGATTAAATATTAAATTAAGTTACGCACATGAATGCTAAGTATGCTCACATGTTTAATTTGTTTACATGATTATATAGTTCTCCATGTATGTTTTAAATTTTTAAAATTCTTCCGCTGCAATGAATGCACATGTATGTATGTTCGCATAGCGCCACCCCTGACCATCAGTAGGGGAAGGGCGGGCGTTACAGATTAAATGCAGTAAGAAGCTCCTGTTCTTTAGCATGAAGGGCAGCTTCTTCTAGACGTAACTCTTCATCAATCAAAGCAGCATAGAAATTAGCCACTCTGCAAAGGGAAGATAATATTTTAGTCAATAAAATTGATGAAAGAGGAAACAGAACTTTACCTGCGGAGTCGCATATCCTGCATTTGACCGGGCTCAAACCAAACAAATATAGAAGATCGCTCCTTAGCCATCTGGTGATAGAAAGACGACGACAGAGCAACTTTTCACAATAAAGAGGAAAAGAATGGTGAAGATGAAATTTCTTGACATCAGGTAAGGGAGGTAGAGAGGATCTCCAAGCATGAGACCAAGGAATAGGCCCCGAAAACTTTACAAAAAAGAAGTGAGATTTCCAAGCTTTAAAAGAAGAGGGCATATCATCAAACAGGACCATCTTAGTCCGAGATTGAAAAAGAAAAATACCTGGTTCTGCTACTTTTGGATAAGAAAACATGAAAATATTTTGAGGAGTAGGAGGAATATCAAGTGTACGAAACAACATGTATATGCCGCACAAATAACGAAAGGCATTAGGCACTAGTTGTTGAAGAGGAATGTCGAAATATTGGCTTACATCGATCAAAAAAGGAGGAATGGGAAATCTTAAACCCCCTATCAACTGATCTCTAAAGAAGGTTACAAAGTTAGCAGGAGGGCGGTAAGGATGTTCATCTGGGTTAGGAATTATGATGTCATATTCCATAGGAATCTCATACTGTAGATGAATGGCAAGCTGAGCATCCTTGTCAAAAGAGGATAAAATTTGAGTATACCAAGGAGCAATCGTCTCTTCAGCCATAGATAGAAGTAACGGTTATCGGAACGACAGATTACTTACTGGGAGCTAAGAAAGATAATCGCTGGAAGATGGTGAGTACGAGGATTGATCAAAGATGGAAGCAAAGAAGAAACGCCAAGGTAAGGAAAAAAGAACAAAGTCGACAAGAAGATGAAGGGTTTAGGGTTGAACGAACGTATGGCCACCATTAGATCAGAATGCCTTTTATAAACAAACACCGTTGATTACAGAAAGGTGCAAACACTGGTGTTACGAGAGAGAGAGAGAGGACACATGTCATATAACCATAAATGAGCATTTATGATGGATGCGACAAATCGAATCGTGTAGGGGTTGGTGGCGCCTCGTCACGCGCCTCCAACATTCTCTTGCCGTTGAAGAACCAATCATAATCAAGGAAATTCTGAAAAGGCGTGGTTTACTATGTGTAATAAAAAAGGACGGGCTGGATTTGACAAATCCTGGGCTGAAAAAAGAAAATATGAAATAATAATAGTCAATCATATGGGAAGCAATGTTTGAATTAATGTAACTATAGTAGACAGGCTAATATCGATCGGGATAACAATGTTGATGATATACAAGTCAATATTGGTCGAGTCATCACGTCTATTCTTATGAACCAGAAGGATTCAAGAAGGTCACCCAGTTCGATACAAAAGATTGTTCGATTTTACACTTAGAACATGATCAGATACATAACATTACATTTTCCTCTCAAAACATTAGACCTCGAAAGGTCAACAAAAGTTATAAACATGAGCTCTCAGACTCCTTAGTAAACTTCGACCCCACTAAGGATAGATTTTACCAAGGCACGAAGGAAGCTTGCCCGGGTTGAAGAAGTGGAAATATTTTACCTGGACGAAGGAAACTATGAAGCAGAGTGGTCTCATGAACAAGAAAGCACAAACTTGTTCATACCCTCTCCAACATGTGACTAAAAGGTCCACCTCCCGCCTGAGTCTTTTGAGCTCTGATTCCAGAACACCCACCTTAGCCTGAAACCAAAGCAATCTGGGCTACGATGGCAACATTAGCTGATCACTAATAGCATGTCAGGTCATCAAGCCTTTCCACTCTGGGGTCTTACGCTCCTGATCCCGACAAACTTCATTCTTTAAGGTCGTTCCTGACCTTGTTTGAAATTGGATGACCGACAGAAATTCCTCTAACTCTCGTGCTTGAGAGTTAGCGGGGTCTGGAGTTTGAGCAGCTTCATTCATAAATCCTATCTTCGCCAACAGAGGTTGCTCCCAGAGAGAGAGGCCTAAAGCCATACTCTCGGTAATAGAAGGCAAGCAAAAAGGAGAAGAACTGAAGTGAGTGAAGAAGAAAGGAAGGATCACAACCCTATTTAAAGGGTCAAGGGACTCATGGGATCACTATACTCGGACTCACGGGATCACTATACTTGGGTTCACGGGATTGCTATACCAAAAGTCACAAGGACTACTACAGAAAAAGTCATGAGGCTACTGCAAAGACCATGGCAGGTACATGACCAAAAATAAGCAAAGAAAAAAAAAATAGACTTAGGTCTGTTGGTGCAACATCCCTCAGGTCAAGGTTGACCTGGTTAACCAAGCTGAGTCTTGGTTTGGGTTTAGATGTTTGACAATAAGATATTGATCGAAGAAGAGTCAAGTAGGTCAAGGTTGACCGGATACTTGACTGGGAAGTCCTAACTGGCATGTTAGGCAGATTGAAAATCCTGGTGAGTGAAGCTAGGTGAAAATCCTGGTGAGTGAAGCCAGGTGAAAGTCCTAGTGAGTGAAGCTAGGCAGATGGAAAATCCTGGTGAGTGAAGCCAGGTGAAAGTCCTAGTGAGTGAAGCTAGGTGAAAATCCTGGTGAGTGAAGCCAGGTGAAAGTCCTAGTGAGTGAAGATAGGCAGATGGAAAATCCTGGTGAGTGAAGCCAGGTGAAAGTCCTAGTGAGTGAAGCTAGGCAGATGGAAAACCCTAGTGAGTGAAGCTAGGTGAAAGTCCTGGTGAGTGAAGCCAGGTGAAAGTCCTAGTGAGTGAAGCTAGGCAGATGGAAAACCCTAGTGAGTGAAGCTAGGCAAGGAAGGAAATCCAGATGGATCAAGAATGATCGGACATCTGGTGTTGGGAAGTCCAAGTAGGTCAAAGGATTGACTGGATACTTGGCAAGGAAGGAAGTCCAGATGGGTCAAGGTTGACCAGACATCTGGTGGAAGTCCAAGTAGGTCAAAGGATTGACTGGATACTTGGCAAGGAAGGAAGTCCAGATGGATCAAGGATGATCGGACATCTGGTGTTGGGAAGTCCAAGTAGGTCAATGGAGTGACCGGATACTTGGCACGACGAGTAAAAGTCCAAGTGGGTCAAAGGGATTGACCGGACACTTGGTGGGGAGTCCTGGCAGGTCAAGGGAGTGACCAGATGCGAGGCATGATGTACCAACAGGTCAAGGTTGACCGGATGTTGGTTAGGGAGGTTTGGGACTTGGTTTTGGGCAAAAACCAAGTGCTGGATCGATCCGTGGATCGATCCAGATTCTTCCCAGCGAACAGAAAGCTTCTGGATCGATCCGTGGATCGATCCAGAGGTCCCGATCGATCGGGACGATGCTGCTTCGCGTGATAAGCGCTGGATCGATCCGTGGATCGATCCAGGCGCGTTTCCTGAGCACAGAGGCGCTCTGAATCGATCCGTGGATCGATCCAAAGCCTCCCCGATCGATTCGGAACATTCGAATCGATCGGGATCCGACCGTTGCGTCGGGTTTAAAGCCGCAGGCGAGCGTGGTCTTCGGTATCTCTTCACGAGCTCTTCTCAGATTCATTCCAGCTCCTCCACAGCTCTCTACAAGCACGTGATCGCCAGTTCTTGAAGGTTCTTGGAGGCTTTCCAAGTCAAGAGGCGGATCTATTGCAAGAGGAAGAAGTTAGGGTTAGGGTTTTTACTGCACATCTTGTAAGCTTTTGCTTAACTTGTATTTCCCTTTCTTCTTCTTGTATTGAGAGTGTTGTAGGGCTTCTCCGCCTTTGGTAGTTACCATAAAGGAGTGTTATTCATAGTGGAGGGTGTGTGCGTTGGTGTGGATCCTTGGATTAGTCACCTCTTGTGAGGTGGATACCAAGTAAAATCCTAGTGTTAGCGTTTTGTGTTTGTTTCTGTATTTTCCGCTGCACATCCAAGAAGAAACAAGCAACGCCAAGCAACGAAGCGCACCGAGCGAACGCGACGAGCTATTCACCCCCCCCCCCCCTCTAGCTACTTTTGGTCCTAACAAGGTCTAGTCAGTCGGCTACGCCTCCTTCGACTAGACTTGGAAGGAAGGCTAGTGATATGGGTTAGGTTTAGTAGGTCCCTGGAGAAAAGAGGAAAGAAAAGAGATAGCAGAATTAAACAATATAAATATCGACCGGGATATCGGGCTTAAGAAAATATAGGCCAATGCCGGCCTAGATAATACCTTAAAGCAAAGATAGGCCAACACTGGACGATATAATACCTTAAAGAAAAGATAGGCCAACACCGGATGATATAATACCTTAAAGAAAAGATAGGCCAATGCCGACCGGGATAATACCTTAAAGAAAAGATAGGCTAATACCGGTCGGAGTACATCTTGAGAAGGGTAGGCTAATATCGTCTAGGACAACATGCTTAAAGAAACATAGGCAAATACCGGAGGAAGTAACACACTTAAGAAAATATAGGTCAACACCGGCCGGGATAATACCTTAAAGAAAAGATAGGCTAATATCGATCGGAGTACATCATGAGAAGGGTAGGCTAATATCGTCAGAGACAACATGCTTAAAGAAACATAGGTAAATACCGGACGAAGTAACACACTTAAGAAAATATAGGTCAACACCGGCCGGGATAATACCTTAAAGAAAAGATAGGCTAATATCGGCCAGGATTGTCTGAGCTAGCACATGCAAATATAGACTAATATCAAGTGAATGTATATGATCGTCTGAGAATGAACAACTACAAGACCGTACAAGATTTATAATATATTATCGGGCGAAGAGGACATGTGTTAAATAAAAATAATAACCCTCCTGTATGAAACCTAGGGTCAATCCTGATCGATACAAAACATAGTATAATATCGGGCTGTCCACAACATAGTGAAGACAGGATAACCAAACAGGGGTGATAAAATATAACTTATAGGATAGGACGAGAATAAATATTTTTAAGGATATTTATGAATAGCTTATGAAAATATTTGCTTTATGTAATCGTATAACAGGTTGACTTACTTGGCGGGAAGAATGTTTCTAGACTCTTCTGCAGGTACTAGACGACAAAAAATGTACATCTGGGGTACAAAAGAGATTCCTTAAAAGCCATTTTCTGCAAGTACGTGGCTTACGTCATCTCATAATAAACTCTAACAAACCAAGGCCCACTTCATGATTACGGAGGTTATATGAAGTGGTATAAAAGGGGGAATCCTCTCCGTTGGCCAAGTATGCTCACGTTGATGCTCACACTCACAACCCTAGCTTTCGACCACTATTTATCTTCTTCCTTCTTCCACACTAAGAGAGATCACTAACTTGAGCGTCGGAGGACCTAGCCAGCGATTCCCACCCCGATCTTAGGTCACTGACAATAGTGCTGGTTGGTCTCTTGTGCGCAGGAAGCTTTGGAAGCTCCAGATCTTAGTTTTCTTCATTGAACCCTTCCTTTCGTCTTTGGATCTTCGCACAAAGAGGGCATTCTGTGACTCTTATTCTCCTAGATCCGCTTTGGGTTTCTCGGATCGGTATTCTACAGGTGTTATTCTTCATCAACAGTAGGTTTTCTCCCAGCTTTCTGTTTTGTCAAGCTTCTTAGACAGGATCACCGGGGTTAACAAATTTGTTTTACCCAAAATACCCTTGAATATTAGAAAAATATGATAAAAAGAAAAATATAAAAGAAAAAATAAAAAAAATAAAAACATAAAAAAAAAAGAAAAAAGATGTAAAAAATAGAAAAAATCTAAAAAATTTAAAAAAATATTTAATAAACATAAAAATAGAAAAATAGGAAAAATGTAAAAAATTTAAAAAATAATTTAAAAAATGGGAAAAAATAAAAATAAAAAAACATAAAAATTTTAAAAAGCATAAAATAAAATTAAAAACAATATAAAAAATGTAAAAAAAAACTTTTGAAAATAAAATAAAAATAAAAAGGTCAAAAATAAAAAAATAATAAAAAACACATAAAAATAAAGAAAGAAGTGAAAAAGAAAAAAAAATGTAGAGGGTAAATAATAATAATAATAATAATAATATATGGTTGATTTTGTAACTTTGGATAATATAGTAAAATATTGAACTAGGTTATTTATTAAAACTTTAAAACCAATAAGTTTTTGTTGCATTACCTACATTGAAACAAACAAAATTTGGTTATGTTTTATTCTCCATATCCTTGATTATATGATTACTTGGTAATCACATAACTAAGGTTATACATGATAACGTGAACCAAACACGCCCTTATAAGGGATTTTTTTTGGAGGCACGATACCACTATGTTGATAAGAGGTCCCACTACTGAGAAAACACCTCAGTCAACAAACCCCTCAAAGGGGGATTTATTTGTTGTTAAGGGGACTCGAACCCGAAACCCTAGGCAACGCAAGTCTCAATGCTTACCACTTGGGATTAGGGATGGCAATGGGGCGGGCGGGGGCGGGTTTGCCATTCCCATCCCCGGCCCGTTCTCATTTTTTCGGGTTCGGGGATTCCCCGAACCCGAACCCGAACCCATGGGGATCAAATCCCCATTTCTACCTCATTCCCAAATTTAATTTATATTATTATTATTATTTAATTATTATTATTAATGATAATATTAATATTAATATCAATATTAATAATATTATTAATAATAATATTTTCAAAAAATTTAATATTAATATTAACACTATTATTAATATTTTTTAAAAAAATCATATTATTATTTATTAATACTAATAATAATAATATTCGGGGTGGGTTCGGGGATGGGGATAGTATTCCCATACCCGCCCCATCCCCATTTCGGGTTTTCCCCGCGAGGAAAATTGTCATCCCTACTTGGGATAAGTCACTTTGATAAAAGAAATCCTATGTTGGGTTATTTTTTTAACGTGACTGGCCCCATCGCAGAATGGTCCCATACTCCAGAAACTCCAAATGGGATTTTTTTTTTTGGAGAGGCACAGTACCACACTGTTGCTAAGAGGGATTGGGCACGGCACCGCAGGCAACATTAATATGTTGCTGAGAGGACTCGAACCCAGCACCTCAGGCAACAGATGTCTCCGTGCTTGCCACTAGGACAAAGACACTTTGATATGATGAGAGAGACCATGATGAGAGAGGATGAGCAAAAAGAAAATATGATGAGAGAGAAAGTTTGATGGAGAGAGAATGAAGAGAAAGAAAGTGTAATGAGAGAAAATAAGAAAAGAGAATGTGTGATGGGAGAGATTGAGGAGATCGAAAGTATGATGAGAGAGAAAGTGTATTGAGAGAGAAAGTGTGATAAGAAAAAATGAGGAAAGAGAGTCTAATGGGAGAGAAAACACGATGGGAGAGAATGAAGAGAGAGAAAGTATGATGAGAGAGAATAAAGAGAGATAAATTGTGATAAGAGAATATGAGAAGAGAGAGTGTGATGAGAGAGATTGAGGAGAAAGAAAGTATGATGAGAGAGAAAGTATGATGTGAAAAAATAAGAAAAAAGAGTGTAATGGGAGAGAAAGCATGATGAGAGAGGATGAGGAGAGAGAAAGTGTGATGAGAGAGAAAATTTAATGGGAGAGAATGAGAGAAAATGTGATGAGAAAAAAATGAGAGAGAGTGTATGATGTAAGAGATTGAGCAAAGAGAAAGTGTAATGATAAAATACGGAGAGAGAAAACATGTTGAGAGAGAATAAGGAGAAAGAAAGTGATATGAAAGAAAAATTGAATAAATATATTAAAGGTATTTTCTTCCAAAACATAATTCTTATTCTCATGCCCGTCAAAATCTAAAGGAAGATGTGAGTTTTATCAATACTCAAATTTTTGGATTTTATTTCAAAATTTTAATTCCATTTCGATCAATCATACATAAGTTTGAATAAATCCATTCTTTTATTTCCAAATCCCTATACCAAATGCCACTTAATTTCAAACTACCTAAAATACAAGACTATACTTTTTCTATAGACTCTGATAATAAATATAGGAATAAATATTTTCAATAAAGCATACTATTTATAATAGATATTATAATTATTTATTATTAAAATAAAAATATTAATCATCATATGATATAAATTATTTTTTTAATTAATTATAATCTTATTTTTAAAAATTGTATTTTTTTATTTATCATGTATAAAATTAATTAATATATTTTTTATTTTATTTTTTCTTTTCATCTAATGCGATTAACTTTTACTTTTAAAATTCAACTCTGCCATTTTGTCACAAGTGCATCATCTATAAATAAAAACATATCTATTTATAATAGATATTATAATTATTTTTTTATTATTTAAATAAAAATATTAATTATCGTATCATATGATATGAATTTATTTTTTAATTAATTATAATCTTTTTTAAAAAAAAATATGTTTTTTTATTTATCATGTATAGAATTTATTAATATATATTTTTATTTTGTTAGGGCGCATCATGTTTCAACTCTAAGATCTCATGTGATAATACCTTATGTCTCAATTATCGCAACACTCCGATAAGACTAAACTGTCATGGTACATCCTTGAAGAGTTTTTCATTCATAATGCAATCTTTAAACATGACTAATTATAATAATAAATTTTATATATCATGAGAATTTCAAAATGTAACAATCTAAAGCTTTTTATTTTTCTCTTGTATAAAAAAAGTAAGTGTAATATATATAACTAATTATATAAATTCTATATAGTTATATGATTCATATTAATATTTAATTCAATTAGGAAGTATCATAAATTGGATAAATTTTTTTCCTTGACTATTTAGTAAAGTCATTATTTGACTTTTTTTTTTGTGAATATTTTATAATAATAGATAGATTTATCAGGATATTCTTATAGTATTTATGGGTTGACTCAATCGAAAATTTATTTAAATATTAATGTATAATTACTATTTGCATCTTTGTCTCCGCCTTCCCAATACACAGATGATAGAGTTCTGAACCTGTCCTAGAATTTGTTTAAATATTAATGTATAATTACTATTTGCATCTTTGCGTTATATTAATGTAATTATTATTTGTATTTTTTATTTATATATTAAATGTCAGATTAATTATAATGAGTAGTTTCAAAACTTGGCACGGCTAATATTTTTCTTTGAATGACATTCTTTTCTAATTTTCCTTTCTCATTTACTCTGAGCCGAAATAGATAATGTAATAATACTCTTAATTATTTTCCTTTGTGTTTTTTTCCTCCCACTCCAAGTAGCACTATATAAACCTTCTTCGAGCCATTTAAATCCATCAGCAATTTCGATCTAACAATAATGACGAACGTAGTGAGGAAGGCCATAAGTCTACTTCTTTTATCTTGGTTCCTCTTCCCGTGCCTAACGAATGGCTGGGTGAGATTCTCTCTCATAAACTCAAATTCATGTTATTTTTTTTCAATCTTTTGCCAGATAAATAATTATCATTTGATTATTTGATCAAAGTTGAAACCACTTAGAATTTTTTCTTCCATATTTTGAACTCTATGTCTTATCATCAAAATTGATCTAATCGATGAATAAATTAATGAATGTGACAGGCAGCATTAGCGGCGAGATCGTGGTGCCTGTCCATGCCAGGAACGACAACAGAGAAACTCGTGGCGAACATCAACTATGCTTGCGGGAGCGGCTTAGCAGATTGCAGAGCGATACAGGAAGGCAGCCCGTGCTACTCCACGGACATCATCAAAGTGGCAAACTACGCCATGAACGCCTATTACTACGGCGCTGGGCATGAGGACTTCAACTGCTACTTCGATGGTTCCGGCCGCATAGTCTATGACGACCCTAGTAAGTCGATAATCAATTATTTGATTAAAATTGCTAATTAATTAATTTGATCAATTTGCACGCCTTTACTATTCTTGATTCTGATGCTTGGTTCACCTCTCATTGTGGTAGCTTACGAGGGCTGCGTATATCCTTAATGAAGCAAACTGGATCATTCATGAAGCAAGCTGGATTGCTTGAGGATGCGATAGAGTTTGTGGTTTAGTTTGGTCGCACCAAAAATAAAATGAACAAATAAATATAAATTTGCTTACGTGTTTCCATGTATTAAATTCATTAATAAAGCAATCGTTTATCTCATTTTTTTTTTAATTTTCATGCATCAGAGGGATAAATATAAGTATATATAAGGTCAAACATATTAAAAAATAATATCTGTGTACATATTTCTTTCTCTAAATACAAAAATCAAATCTAAAAACTCCACACACGTCTCCTATGTTAGAAATAAAAAAGATTTTGAAACCATTTTTATTGTATCCGACAATTGTAAAAATTTTGAAAAGGAATAAAACTTTTTACGGTTATTGGTACGGATTATAACGAGCGAGTACAAAAAATGATGTATTAGTTAAAGTTAAGGTGATGCGGTGATTAAAGTAGGGATAAAGGGGTATCCCGCACCTGGTTCTGTTGATCGCTCAGTCTCTAAGTTTTTGGATCCCGCTCGGGTAACTCTATAGCTGGACACCCAAGCAAGGACGACTGTATATGAACCCAATTAGATATAACGACTCGAGGCTTTCACTCTAGGGAGGACGCGCTCGATCAGTCAAGGGCATGTCGGGTTCAAACGAGTTTGGCCGAATAAAAGAATAACCAAGTTCTAGGCCTTCCAGAAACTCTTTACATCTGTATAACCGTGTAACGGACTAACGAGACTCAGGTTACTTAAGTTTCTTTTGGTTTGCCCCAGCTGAGCAAAGGCCAACCGATTTTATCACCCTTAGCCTCGCAAAGGAGGTAAGTACTACTCACCTGCAGTATAAGTTTCTTCGATGATGCATGTTGTGATATGTTTTATGCATGTTAAAAAAGATACATGTTGTGATATTTTTTATGCATATTAAAGAAGATACATGTTATGATTGTAAGATGTCCTCTAAAGTTTTGGGATTAAGAGCATGTTTAGAGTATCTTGAATTGCTTCCCATTTAGTTTTGGGGCTAAGAAGCATATTCAAGTGCCCTAAAGTGATTCCCTATAAGTATGGGGGATTAAGCGCACATAAGGTGCTTGTTTAAATGACAAGTAAGTGCAAGTATAAGAAAGTGGATTAAGCGCACATAAGGTGTTTGTTTAAATGACAAGTAAGTGCAAGTATAAGAAAGTATTTTAGTTTAAAGTGGCATGTACTGGACACAAGGTTCATGGGTGAGCTCCTAGATCGCCCCTAGGCCCCTAGATCACCTAGTAGTTGTTGGTGCGGTTAGCACTAACGGTCTAACTCAGGTTTTGATGAGTGACAAATTAGGTTAAGTTAGGTTTGTCGTTATCTAACACTCTGACCGAGTGTGCAGGCGAAGTCCAGACAGGTCGACGGGCTGACCGGATGTCTGGCACGAAGTCCAAGCGGGTCGACGGGCTGACCGGACGCTTGAGACGAAGTCCAAATGGGTTGACGGGCTGACCGAACATTTGGCACGAAGTCCAAGTGGGTCGACGGGCTGACTGGACGCTTGGCACGAAGTCCAGCTAGGTCGACGGGCTGACCGGATAGCTAGCGAGAAGTCCAGACAGGTCGAAGGGCTGACCGGACGTCTGGCAGGTGAGTAAAGGTAAGTCACTGGAAGGGAGTGACTGTGAGGACGCGTTCCCGGGAAGGGAACATTAGACGTCGATCCGGCTAGATCCATTTCGGATATCTAAGTCGAGATCGTGACTAGATTCCGGTCTCGAAAAGACGGAATCTAAGTCATACTCTTTATGTTAAACTTATAAACTGTGCTAACACTCTGTTTTGCATGTTACACATTATATATTTGCCTCGGACTAACCTTGTCTTGAAGGAGAAGGATTTTCTAGAGAAAGGAGGTTCGAGCGCCCGGAGGTAAATATTATCCAGATCGCGGCTTAGACAAGTGGAGCTCACTGGTTGGGTATGCCACGTCGCACCAGGGCGCCCGAAAGGGATCCGGGGCGCCTCGAGCCTCCTATATAAGGAGGGTCAAAGGCGAAGCTCAAAACAACAACAAAAATCTCTCAGACTGCTCTATTGTGCTCCTGCAACACCTTGAGGTCACTCCGACAAAGCGCTCTCTTCAATTTAATTCTTTTCTTTTTGTCGGTATCTTCTTTTTTATCAATTCTTGTACTAAATTTGTAATTCCATTTTTTGAATTGATAGTGATTGCCCAACGAAAATACTCAACGAGTACGGGCCTTGGAGTAGAAGTCGACACAGGCTTCGAACCAAGTAAATCGGTTCTGTGTTAGCATTGTTTTATTTTTCAGCTGTTCTTAATCTTATCGAAATTTTTATAATCGATATTCACCCCCCTCTATCGAACTATCACGATCCAACAGTAGTACCTTAATAGGTTCGAGATTAGCTACCTCAGATCTTATTAAGGATGCGCACAAAGTGGTACAATGTCGGGCCCAAGCAAGTTTATTATTATTTTCACTAGTATGTAATATAAAGTTTTTAAACTTCGTTGTTTGTTTTAGTGGAAGCCTTCTTAAGTTTGAGAACTTGAGTTATGAAGTGTAGCATGGATGAACTCCATAGTATGGCAAGACTTGTGTTTCCATTACATGTTTACATTTCTAGCATAGTTTTAAGTTGATGTTTTGCATGACAAACCTATTTAAAAATGCATGTCATGTACATATTTCTGAATTATACATTTTAGCGTGAATTATTGTCAAGTGTGAGTTTTGTATTTTCCCCAAACAGTATTGAAAATCATATTCTTGTTTTAATGCTTATTTTGTGAGTAGATGGTACTTACTAAGTATTCGCTTATAGATTTGCATTTCCTTATACTGCAGATGAAGGTAAAGGAAAGCTCGAGTAGGAGGAGGCAGCAGGAGCGGTGTTTTGTGTGTGTGTGACGGAACATTGGAAGAAGATCTGAGAACTTGCTATTGTTGGGAATGAATTTAGATCTTGATGCTAAAGTATTTCTTTCTCTCCTCTCTACATGAAATCTTACCAATAGTTGCTTAGGATGAATTTATTAGTTTGGCAATAACAACAGGGGCAAGGAGGGAAGATCTAAGGCCTCCCCAAAGAGGAGGACCCCTCCTCAAACAATGGGAGAGAACCCTAAGCAAAGGATGAGTACAAAGGGGAGAACAACCCATTTTTGTAGAGCAGGGTGTGACCCCCACATGGCCCATGACACGGTCGTGTGGATTCACACGGCCTTGTACCTCTTCCTCTCGGCCAAGGTGACACGGCCGTGTGGATTCACACAGCCGTGCACCTCTTCCTCCCGGCCAAGGTGACATGGTCGTGTGGATTCACACGGCCGTGCACTACCATGGTGACACGACCGTGTAACCCTCACACGATCGTGCCTTGCGCCAACTGGGAATGCCTTACACAGTTGTGTGACACACATGACCGTGCCAAAATTTAGCCTCAACAAGGCTACACGGTCGGTCATCGCCACACGGCCAGGTATTGCTCCTTCTCGGGTAAGCCAACACGGTCGGTCAGGGCCACACGGCCAGACCAACTAGAAGCTCTAGACTCCCTTCCAGCTCTGCTTGGCTCCAAATCATGTCCTATCAATCGAAACAAGTTCAGAGTAGATCTCTGAACTGAGCATTATATAATGTAAAAAGTATAAAATTAGAAATTAAAGAGTAACGTCTGACAAGTTAGGTAAGGTTAGAAGGTTGGGGCATTACAGTTTGGTATCAGAGCAAGTTCCACCCTTCCACGACACACACATCATGCATTGATCCGGTAGCTTCCAAGTAAGAAAGTACCTTCTCACAACTTTTATGTATTTTATTCCTGTTATGATTAGTAAGAACTGTTTGTTAAGATTAAGCATGCTTAAACATGAACGTATTAAGGGCAACAAGTAAGAATGATGATGGGATGACATATGTCTCACTGGTTGGGTTTATGAATATGTAGATGGCCAGAGGACGGCCGGCTAGATAACCGAGAGTTAATGAACCTCAACCAGAGATGAATGAGTCTGCACCACCACCCAACCTTTTAGAAGTAGTAACTCAGCTGTAGAGATAATTGGCAAAACAGCAGCAGGTTATAGCCATCCTGACTGCTAACCAGCCAGTTTCTCCTATAGTCCCATTGGAAGCCAATGTGGTGGCACCAATTATGACAGAGGTTCCATCAGTTACACCTGCAACCCCAGCAAGGGTAGTGAGGCAGGAAGCATACCTTATCCAGTGACAGAAACTGAAACCAGAGAATTTCTCTGACACCAACGAACCATGGGATGCTCAAGCATGGTTTAAAACCCTGTAGAGCATAATGGAGCTACTAGACTGGCCGGAGGTAGAAAAGATAAAGTGTGCTTCCTTCTGCCTCACTAGTGATGCAAGAATGTGGTGGGAATGGGTTAAGGAAAAAAGAATAGTGAATCAAATGACCTGGTCTGACTTCGAGACTGAGCTCTTCGAAGAGTTCTTCCATATGTGAGTCACGAACAAACATTACGATGAGTTCACAGAATTTCGACAAGGAAGTTTATCAGTTGATGAAGCCGTGAAGAAATTTAATAGGCTGGCTCGTCTATACCCCGAGTTGGTTAGCACAGAACGAGAAAGGGTAAGGCTAATACTCAAGATACTGAGGCCAGAGATAACACTAAATGTAGCTGGCGGAATTAATAGACCGTAGACTACAGAAGAGTTGATTAGTAGTGCCTTGATCACGGAGCATTACCTGAATAGTATTAAGCAGCAGAAGCCAGTACTGATTGAGAATAAAAGTCAAGGGAGTTCCAGAACTCAGAAACCCCAGAGCCATGGTTCAACCTGGAAGGGGAGCTCCAAGAGAAAGCAGTGCAGTAATAAAAAGGGAGGATCCGTAAGCAAGCAGCCTAAGTATGCTACGTGTCCCACGTGCGGAAAAATGCATCCTGGAATCTGTCGCAAAGGCACTAGTGGTTGTTATACGTGTGGCCAAGAGGGGCATATGGCCAAGTATTGCTCGATCAAGATCAACCTTCCTCCAACATAACTTGTTTAGTATGGAGGCAACCCGACACAGCTACACCAGATGCAGGCCATTTTGGAGGGTCCTCAGATTAACCAAGGCAGATTGGAGGCCCCGCCGAGTTCTACAAATGCTCGAGTTTTCTCCCTTACCAGAGAGGAGGTAGCAAATATCTCTACTGTTATCATAGGTCAGATACACATTTTTAGTCAATATGCAATTGTGCTATTTGATACTGGGGCAACCCATTCGTTTGTCTCCATAGCATTTGCTGGAAAAATAGGTATACCCCCGGAGGTTCTAAGTGGATAATTCTTGACGACACTACTCTCAGGAGAGATAATGACATCTAAGCACTGGCTACAAGCAGTGCCAGTCAAAATTTTAGAAAGAGAACTGTATAGTGATCTAATAATGTTGAACATGTCTGATTATGATGTTATTTTTGGGATGAACTTTCTGAGCAAGTATGGTGCTTCCATCAAGTGTCGTAAGCGAAGAGTCCTATTCCAACCCCAAGTAGAATCTAAGTTTGAGTTCATCAGAGAATCAAAGAAGAGACCCCAGAAATTCTTATCGACCATGAAAGCTCAGAAAATGTTAGCCGATGGATGTGCCGGGTTTTTAGCTCAGGTGGTTAATACCCAGGTAGAAAGAGACCAAAAGCTAGAGGAAGTTAGAGTCGTATGTGACTACCCATAAGTGTTTTTGGATGAGTTGCTAGGGGAGCTCCGGTATTATTCGTAAAGAAGAAGAACGGGTCCATACGAATGTGTGTGGACTACCGAGCGCTGAACAATATAACAATCAAGAATAGGTATCTCCTATAGAGAATTGATGATCTATTTGATCAGTTAAAGGGAGCCACAGTCTTTTCCAAGATAGACTTGCAGTCCGGATATCATCAAGTGAAAGTGAAAGTGGATGATGTATCGAAGACGACATTCCAAACGAGGTGTGGGCACTACGAGTTTGTTGTTATGCCTTTTGGAGTAACGAACGCTCTTGCTACGTTTATGGATCTGATGAATAGAGTATTCAAAGCATATTTGGATAAGTTTGTAATCGTCTTCATAGATGATATCCTTATATTCTCCAGAACTCAGGAAGAACATGCTGAGCATCTGAGTACAGTATTACAGATTCTTCAGCAGAGCCAGTTGTACGCAAAGTTCTCCAAGTACGAGTTCTGGCTCGATCAAGTGTCCTTCCTAGGTCACATTATTCCAAAGATGGGGTTATGGTGGACCCGACAAAAATAGAAGCTGTGAGTAACTGGAATAGACCCAAGAATGCCAGTGAAATCAGGAGTTTCCTTAGGTTAGCAGACTACTACAGGAAATTTATAGTGAATTTCTCAAGGATCACCTCCCCATTGACAGTACTTACCAGAAAGAACAGGAAATTTGAGTGGACAGAGGATTGTGAGAAGAGTTTCACTGAGCTAAAAAGGAGACTGACCAGTGCTCCAATCCTGATTCTTCCTGAAAATAGTAAAAGCTTCGATATTTACCGTGATGCTTCTAAATTGGGGCTCGGAGCTGTACTGATGTAAAATGGCAAAGTCATTGCCTATGCCTCGAGATAACTTAAGGATTATGAGAAGAACTACCCGACTTATGACCTTGAGCTAGCAGCAGTAGTCTTTGCTCTCAAAATCTGGAGGCATTACTTATACGGAGCTCAGTGAAAAATTTACACAGATCACCAGAGTCTGAAGTATTTCTTCACTCAGAAAGACCTGAACATGAGACAGCGGAGATGGCTTGAGCTAGTCAAAGACTATGATTGTGAAATTCTCTACCATCCAAGGAAGGCGAAAAAAGTGGCAGATGCACTAAGTAGAAATCTTGCGCAGCATTATTGTCCTTATCTGCTATGTCTCATTCCCTACATGAAGAAATAGTAAATTTTGGGCTTGAAATTATTACTGGGCAGCTCTCCACTTTGACATTAGTGTCAACCCTGTTTGAAGATATACAAAAAGGGCAGGATGAGGATCCAAATATTCAGAAGATCAAGCAAGGAATACAGGAAAGAGAAAATAGAGAGTTTCGAGTATTAGACCGTGGGATACTATATTATGGTGATCGCCTCTGTGTCCCTAATAAAGAAGAATTACGAAAGGAAATCCTATATGAAGCCCATAGAACACCCTACGCTATGCATCCTGGTTCCACCAAGATGTACCAAGATGTAAAGGAATGCTTCTGGTGGCCTGGAATGAAAAGAGGCATTGCAAGATATGTCAGTACCTGCTTGACATGTCATCGGGTTAAAGCAGAACATCAGAGACTGGGTGGAGTTCTACATCCTATATGTTGGTATGAAGGTGGTGAAAAGAAAGAAATGGGACTCTAGACATACCTTATTGAGGACACCACCAGAGCCATTAAGAACATTCGTCAGAGAATAGAAACTGCTCAGAGCCGGCAAAAGAGCTATGTTGATGTGCGTCGTAGACCGCTGGAATTTGAGGTTGGAAACTCAGTGTTGCTCAAAGTAGCTCCTATGAAAGGAGTCATGCGGTTTGGAAAGAAAGGAAAGTTGAGTCCACGTTATGTGGGGCCATACCTGATCACTAGAAGAGTTAGCAAGGTAGCTTATGAGCTGGAACTACCTCATGAAATGTCAGCCATCCATAATGTATTCCATGATTCACACGTTCGTGCACCTCTTCCTCTCGGCCAAGGTGACATGGCCATGTGGATTCACGCTGTCGTGCACTGCCAAGGTGACACAGCCGTGTAACCCTCACACGGTCGTGCCTTGCGCCAGCCGAGAATGCCTTACACGGCCGTGGGGAACACATGGGCATGCCAAAATTTATCCTCAGCAAGGCTACACGGTCGGTCATCGCCACACGGCCAGGTATTGCTCCTTCTCGGGTAAAGCTACACGGTCGGTCAGGGCCACACGGCCAGACCCGCTAGAAGCTCTAGACTCCCTTCCAGCTCCACTTGGATCCAAATCATGTCCTATCAGTCGAAACAAGTTTAGAGTAGATCTCTGAACTGAGCATTATATAATGTAAAAAGTATAAAATTAAAAAATAAAAATTAAGAAGTAACGTCTGACCAGATAGGTAAGGTTAGAAGGTTGGGGTGTTACATCATCTCCTCAAATTTTAGAATGTACTCTACCCCAGCAATTTACGGACAGTGTAAAATGTTTTATGTTCCGCACCACATTTGGTGGGGTGGGTCAGCAATGGTTTGAACGACTACCAGATAACTCCATCTTTCGTTTCAAAGATTTTTGTAAAGTCATTCTTCAACATTTCTCTAGCATCCGGTGTTATAATAAGATGCCCTGGAACCTCTTCTCGCTTAAACAGGAGCCTAAAGAGACACTACAAGCCTACATTAAAAGGTTCAATCAGGTGGCTATGGGCGTCCCTATTGCCACCACAGAGATTTTGGTGAATGTCTTCTCTCAAGGACTCACCGACAACGACTTCTTTTTCAATCTAGCCACAAGGCCCTCGCAGAATTTTAACCGTCTACTCAATCAGGCCACAGAGTTTATAAATGTTGAAGAAGCACAAGCTGCCCGGAGGAAGGAGGTCACCGCACCTGCCCTAGTGGTCGATCGTCCAATGCAGCCTGCTACACTGCCAAGAGGACCTCAGGCAGGTCCTAGATTCGCCATCAAGAATCATGGCCTCAAGTCCTACAACATGTGGAGGCCCCACTTGAAGTCCGCGAAGATAGTGTACAGACAAGCTCTGCAAAACATGTCTCCTCCATGCAACTTAAAGGAGGCATATAGATTGACTGGCTGAATTACTGCCCTATCTCACTTCATCTTTCAATCGGCTGATCGAAGTCTGCCATTCTTCAAGATACTTTGACGGGCGATCAAGGTTCAATGGGATGCTGATTGTGACAAGGCGTTCAAGGAGTTAAAGAGTTATTTGGCCACTCTACTTGTATTAACTAAACCAATAGTAGGTGAAACCTTATGAATTTATTTATCAGCTAATGAGCATGCTATTGGTTCAGTGTTAGTGAGGCAGGAGGGAAAAGAACAACAACATGTATACTTTTTCAGCCATTTATTAAAAGGAGCAGAGGGTTGAGTACTCAACAATCCTGAGGCATCCGGATGAATGATCAAATCAATGACTGAACTCAGTGAGTATGATATACAGTACCAATCAAGGGCAGCTATTAAAGCTCAGGCCCTAGCCGATTTCATAATAGAAGTGTAAGGGCCTAAAACTGAAAAACTTGAAAGATATATGTGGATGGATCCTCTACCCAGAAGTGTAGTGGGATAGGTATTCTTTTTATATCACCTAGGAAGGATAAAATGCAATTATATGTTCAGTTGAATTATAGAGCTACTAATAATGAGGCAGAATATGAGGCATTGATAGTGTTGGGTTTTTCGGGCCGCGAAAACCACTTTTCGCGTCGCGGAAACCCCGAATCGCCCAAGCCACGGATCCCGTGCAAGGTAAAACTTTCGAAAAATATGAGTACGAGTTTAAAACACGATCGACTCTTAGATCTACGAGGGAAAAACATTTACCCTTGATGTGTGCCCTTCGTAATCCCGCAACGTCCAAAGGTAGCCGGATCTCGAGACCGTCAAGCGAACGGTCCTCTAGCGGTATCCACACGAACAAGGAGTGGTCTTCTACCACTCAAAGATGGAGAGGAGAACCCACAAGTGTGCTAGCACTTTCTAGGGCTCTCGGATTGGATCTAAAAGGTGAGAAAGGAGAGAAGGGAAAAAGGAACTCACACACTCCTCTAGGTACTCTCCTTTTGTGACCTTCACACCACCTAGTTGCTTGGAATCAACTCTCACTTCTTCTCCACCATGAAGCCACGACCATCAGCAAGCTAGAGAGAGGGAGAAGCACCCAAGGAAGAAGAAGCATTGAACACCATTCAATTGCCACCAAATGAAACCCTCTCCTCACTTAGTGTGGCCGGCCACCACATGTGTAACCCCCACATTAATGTGGTCGGCCACATTAAGAGGATTAATGGTGTGTAACCTCCATGAGGTGGCACACCATTATATAAGGGGATGATGTGGCATGCCATGTAGGATGAGTCATCCTCATGATGTGTCAATTCATCAAGTCAAAACTTGATGTGTCAACCTCTATTTGGTCAAGTCAAACTTGACCAATGCTCTTCCTTGTTGAGTTAAATCCAAGCTTTGATTCAAGTCAATTTTAATTTAATGAATCTCAATTCATTAATATAAATTGACTCATGAATCAAATTTAAATTAGACTCATTCAACAATTGAATCTAATTGAGTCTAACTCAATAAGTCTAATTTGAATCCAATCTTTGATTCATCATATGAATCTAATCCTATTGGTTCATCATATGAACCTAATCTCCATGCACATGTTCTTTGTGTGTGACCCAATAAGTTCTTGTAACGTTGGCAATGTTATAAACTCCTTTAAAAACATAAGCAATGAGCGGCATCTAGCAATACATCATTGCTACCCAAGTTACAAGAAATGTTGAGATCCAACATCACCTTGTGACTACTAATTGTGACTCCTCACAATATGTTACAAGTGTCCTTCTATCCTAGACATCTAGATTGATCAATGTGAGGCATAGTGTAACACCCATAGGATCCTTAGCAAAATTCTAGAATATTCTATCATGAATAAAGAATAAAGAAAAATATATATGCTTTAGTTGAATTTTTGCTCCTAGCCAAACACTTAAATAAATAAAATAGGAATAAAAATACATAAGGTCTATTACAAGAAATGTTGAGATCCAACATCACCTTGTGACTACTAATTGTGACTCCTCACAATATGTTACAAGTGTCCTTCTATCCTAGACATCTAGATTGATCAATGTGAGGCATAGTGTAACACCCATAGGATCCTTAGCAAAATTCTAGAATATTCTATCATGAATAAAGAATAAAGAAAAATATATATGCTTTAGTTGAATTTTTGCTCCTAGCCAAACACTTAAATAAATAAAATAGGAATAAAAATACATAAGGTCTAGGACTTGAACTCTAGATCTCTCATTAGATACCTGAATAAGATAACCACTAGACCAAGAGAAATTATTGTAAGGAAAGAGAGGGAAACCATAATTAAATGTAAGAAGAAAAGGCTCTTCTCTTAAGAAGGAGAAGTGAGAGTTGTCTTCTCCCTCTCTAATGAAGAGATGTTCTAGAATATTCCTTTCTTACTCACTAAGAAGGGATGTATCTAGACTTTTCTTAATGATGAAGAGAGTAAAAGAAAGGAGGAAGAAAAATATATTTTTCCTTCCTCCTCTCATGATGAATAAAAGGAAGAAATTAAAATGAGTTGGCATTTTTCTCATTCACTCTCTTACTCCTTCCTCCTTCACCATGCCCCCTTCTTCACCCATTCTTCTTCTTGCCGAGATCAAGGAGCAAGGAAGCTTCCCCTCTCTAGAAAGGATCCACAACAAAAGGTTAAATCTCTAAGGAAAACAAGCGCAAGGAAGTGAGTATCCCCTCACTGCAGTACAAGTAGCTTCGGTTTTTAGAATGTTTTTCTCTTTCGAAACTCTAAAACTTTTCTTGAAAGAAGATGGTCAAGATAAAGAATAGGTAGTTACTTAGGGTTAACAAGTGATAAGAGATGCTTCATGTTATAAAAAAAAAAAAAAAGAAATTTAGAACTTGTTGCATGATTCGGCCAAGGATGGAAGAAAGGATCTAGAATAAGTTTTTCTTTGATCACATACTTAAATTTCTACTCTATGATATAAGAATTTCATATGTTGTTAGTTTAGTCTTCGTTCTTCATGTCGTGAAGAAAATAAAAAATAAAAAAAAAGAGAAACCTAGCTATATGGTTCGGCCAAATTGATTATAAGGCTTTAGGTCAAGAATTTTAGTTAGAAACCATACTAGTTGTACCTCTTTGTGATGTATGAATTTTTACATGTTTATAACTAAGGTCTTTATGCTTCATATGGAATGAAATGGTGGTAAACCCTACTGATATGGTTGGAAAAATTGAATAAATGGGTTAGGGTTTAAATTTTTGAACTCAAATATGCTTAGAACATGAAGTACAATACCTTGTAGGCACTTAGATTAAATGGGCTTGTTATAAGTTTAAGTTTTATACTTCTTATGGAATAAAATGATATGGAACTCTACTGATATGATTCGGACAAATGAAAATAAAAGGGTTAGGGTTAGAGTTTTGAACTCAAATAGGCTTATTCATGAAGTATGGTTCCTTGTAAGTACTTGTACAATATTCTATAGGTACTTAGATTAAATGTGCATGCTACATGTTTAAGTTTTATGCTTCCTAAGGGATAAAAAGACATGAAACCCTACTGATATGTTTCGCCAAATGAAAATAAAAGGGTTAGGGTTAGAGTTTTGAACTCAAATAGGCTTATTCATGAAGTATGGTTCCTTGTAGGTACTTGTACTATGCTCTATAGGAACTTAGATTAAATGTGCATGTTACATGTTAAGACTTATGCTTCTTATGGAGTAGAATGATATGAAATCCTACTGATATGTTTCGGCCAAATTGAAATAAATGGGTTAGAGTTAGAGTTTTGAACTCAAACATGTTTATTCATGAAGTATATTGCCTTGTATGTGCTTAGATCAAGTTTACATGCTATGTGGATAAGTTTTATGCTTCATATGGAACCAAATGATATAAGAACCCTACTGATATGTTTTGTCCAAATTGAGATAAATGGGTTAAGGTTAGAGTTTTGAACTCAAACATGCTTATTCATGAAGTATATTACCTTGTATGTGCTTAGATCAAGTTTACATGCTATGTGGATAAGTTTTATGCTTCATATGGAACCAAATGATATAAGAACCCTACTGATATGTTTTGTCCAAATTGAGATAAATGGGTTAAGGTTAGAGTTTTGAACTCAAACATGCTTATTCATGAAGTATATTACCTTGTATGTGCGTAGATTAAGTTTTACATGTTATGTGGGTAAGTTCTATGCTTAATATGGAATGAAATGAGGATGAAACCTACTGATATGGTTCGGCCAAGATGGATAAATTGGGTTAGGAAAGAGTTAAACCTAACCAAACATGCTTAGGCATTTTCATGATATGTAGTCTTTGATATATAAGTGAAGTAAGCTTTCATGCTTTATGATATGTTGCATTTCTATGTCTTATGATAAGATGTGTCATGCTTATGATATGACATGATAGACTTATGACATGATATGCCATGTTAATGATATGATATGCTAGACTCATGATATGATATGCCATGTTCATGATATGTATGTTAAGTTCATGAGATGATATGCCATGTTTGATGATATGGAAATGACATGTTATGCTTTATGTTATGATAAGAACATGTTATGTTTCATAATGCATGTATGAATGGCTTATGTAAGAAGAAAAGCCTAAAGAGTTGCTTCCCTTAAGCTGGGACCAAGAGCACTCTTCATGTTATGGAAAAGAGTTGCTTCCCTTAAGTTGGGATCAAGAGCACTCTTCATGCTATGGTAAAGAGATGCTTCCCTTAAGTTGGGATCAAGAGCTCTCTTAATGATATGACAAGAATTATGACATGTATGATATGATGAGATATGATATGCATGATATTTTACTTTGTATGGCTTGTACCAAGGGTGGGCTCCATAAGCGCCCCGGGGTCGACGGACTATGAACGGACCTCGTTAAGGGATGGGCTCCTCAGTACGCCCCTAGGTCGACGGACTATGAACGGACCTAGATCCCTAGTAGGTTCGGGGCTAGCTACCCTGTCCTAGGGATTGCGCGCATTTATGTTTACATGTGGTACAAGCCAGGGCCCTTCTCATGATGATGATGATATGATATTCAAGTATGTATACTATATGTTTTGAAAGAAGCATGATGCATATGTGCATTCCATGATACATGTTTTAAAAATATACATATTGCATCTACATGCACATATTTATGAAATTATGTTTATGCACCCTTATGAACAGGTATGAGTTATGATACATGTTTACATGATATGATAGGCTTCATGATATGTGCTTAAAGAATGTGATATGAATCATGATATACCTTCACATGATAGACTTTGATATGTTATGCTCCTTATGTGATATGATATATTATGTTCTGCTTTCCCTCATGTGACGCTATGAGTTGTTATGGTTTTTACATGATAAGATATGTTCTATGTTATGACTCTCCATGCTATGTTATGCTATGCTATGTTTTCTACATGTTATGTTATGTTATGTGTTTCTTCGGATTTATGGGTAGGCAAGGATCTCACTAAGCCTTTGGCTTATAGCTACACGTTTTCCTTGTACTGCAGATAAAGGCAAGGAATGGATTGTTTAAGGGGAGCAGAGCAGGAAAGGCAAGGAAGATGTGTGTGGAAGTGCTGGTGGATAGATCTATTTAAGTTTCTTTGAATTATCTAAGTTATGCATGTGAACAATGTTGGACCTATGCTTATGCTGATGATTTCAGCTAGTATTTCATACACTTATGATATTTTACTCATGTTAGAATAATGATGATATGATGATAATGTTCAGTATGCTTTGATTCACATGCCATGATAAGTAAACTAAATGCATATGAATAAAAAAAATTTAAATAAGTCTTCCGCTGCCATGAATCCATATGCATTAGTATAATTGATGTCTATGTTTCAGTGACGTCCGTCCCTCCGGGGTGGCCTTAGTTCTACCTGGAAGGGCGGGCGTTACAAGTTGGTATCAGAGCCAGGTTTACCTTCCACTACACACACATCAAGCCTTTATCCTGCCGCTCCAAGTAAGGATTTTATGCTTAAATTTTATTTTGAGGTGATATTTATGCTTGATCTATTTCTTTATGATGTTTGATAATATGCATGCTTATTATCTTATTTATTTAGTTATCACATTTTTTTTTAGCTTAGATATATATGATGGTAGATTAGGAAAAATAACAACCTTAGGGTAGTCTGGTTATGAATAATGATAACTTATATTAGCTTATTGTGATTATTGAAGATAAAGCATGGTTAGAACACGAACTACCCGAGCAAATGAGACGGTACCTCCACCCGATCTGATGCATGTGATTACCGAGCTCCAGCGTCAGGTCACGGAACAGCAACAAACGATCACTGCATTGATGAATCAGCAAGGGAATCCTGTTACACCACCAGGGAACCCAAATGTGATACCTATTATACCTGCGGCTGTACCAGTACCTCCGGCACCGGTACCACCGGTAGCTCCTATTCCAGTGGTCCGACAAGAGGCATACCTGATTCAGTGGCAGAGGTTGAAGCCAGAAGCCTTCTCCGGAAACTGTGAGCCATGGGATGCTCAGGCGTGGCTTAAGACTGTGGAAAGCATCGTGGAGTTTTTAGATTGGCCCGAACACGAGAAGGTTAAGTGTGTATCATTTTGTCTTACAGGCGATGCTAGAATGTGGTGGGACCGAGTCAAAGCAAAGAGACAGGTGAATCAGATGAGATGGACAGACTTCGAGACTGAATTCCTTGAAGAGTTCTTCCATATGCGGGTGACCAATAAACACTACGATGAGTTCACCGAGTTTCGGCAAGGTGACCTATCAGTGAATGAGGCCGTGAAGAAATTTAACCGATTAGCACGCCTATGTCCAGAGCTAGTCAGTACAGAAAGAGAAAGGGTCAGACTAATGCTGAAGATGCTCAGACCCGAGATAGCCCTAAATGTGGCCGGCGACGTTAATAGACCATAGACCACCGAGGAATTAATTAGTAGTGCTCTGATCACTGAACACTATCAGAAGGCGATGAATGAGGGTAAGAGTCAAGTTCAGAAACCTCAACATAACAGAACCAACTGGAAGGGAAACTCCAACGGTAAGAGGAAACAATGGAACAGTTCTCAGGGTGGTTCAGCGAACAAGCAACCTATGTTTCCTCAGTGCACCACCTGCGGAAAGAAGCATCCGGGAAAATGCCGTGTGGGCCCGAATAAGTGCTACAGCTGCGGATTGGAAGGACACTTGGCCAGAAATTATCCTACTCAGATGCAGACACCTCAGCAGCAGAGTATCCAGAATAGTGGTGCCCCCTCATAGCTACATCTAATGCAAGCTGCACTAGCAGTCCCTCAGATTGGCCAAGGGAGACTGGAAGCCCCGCCAGCTATGACGAATGCCAGGATCCACTCCCTCACTAGAGAAGATGTGGCGAACGCTTCGACTGTTGTCACAGGTCAGATACTCATTTTCAGTTAGTATGCTACTGTATTATTTGACACTGGGGCAACACACTCGTTTATCTCTACACCCTTCACCAATAAGATAGATATGCCACCGCAAGCCTTAGATGGCAAATTTTTAACGACACTGCCTTCAGGAGAAGTAATGCCATCCACTCATATACTGCGAGCCGCACCTATCCGAATTGCAGACAGGGAACTATACTGTGATCTGATAATGCTGGATATGAAGGATTATGATATAATATTGGGCATGGATTTCTTGAGCAAATACGGAGCTTCGATTGAGTGCCGTAAAAGAAAGGTGGTCTTCCGGCCCGAGGCAGAATTGATATTTGAATTTAGCGGAATGCCAAGGGGAGAGACTGAGAAATTCCTATCAGCTCTGGAAGCACGGAAGCTGTTGAGCAATGGATGCACGGGGTTTCTAGCACATGTGGTCGATGCAAGTAGAGCAGAGGATCAGAAGCTAGAGAATGTCAGAGTTGTATGCAACTTTCCAGATGTCTTCCCCGATGAACTGCCAGGGTTAGCACCTGACAGAGAAATTGAATTTGAGATCAAATTGATTCCTAGAACTAAACCGATCTCTAAGGCACCCTACCGTATGGTGCCAGTTGAATTGAAAGAGCTACAGGAACAGTTACGGGAGTTACTTGACAAGGGACTTATTCGCCCTAGCCACTCCCCATGGGGAGCTCCCGTACTATTTGTGAAGAAAAGGGATGGATCTATGCGAATGTGCATAGATTACCGAGCGCTGAATAAAGTAACAATCAAGAACAGGTACCCTTTACCTCGGATTGATGACTTATTTGATCAATTGAAAGGTGCCACCGTCTTCTCTAAGATTGATCTGAGATCTGGCTATCATCAAGTGAAAGTGAAACAAGATGATATACCAAAGACGGCCTTCCGAACGAGATACGGACATTATGAATTCATAGTAATGCCCTTCGGAGTTACAAATGCTCCTGCCCTATTTATGGAATTGATGAATCGAGTGTTCTCGGAATATCTCGATAAATTTGTGATAGTCTTCATCGACGATATTCTTATCTACTCGAAAACCCAGGAAGAGCATGCTGAGCACCTGAGTATAACATTACAAATTCTCCGGGAGAGACAATTGTATGCCAAATTCTCAAAGTGCGAATTTTGGCTTGACCAGGTGTCGTTTTTGGGTCACGTGATCTCTAAGGACGGAATTATGGTAGACCCAAGCAAGATAGAAGCCGTGAGTAACTGGAACAGACCAAAGAATGCCAGTGAGATCCGAAGTTTCCTCGGACTAGCCGGCTATTATCGGAAATTCGTAGAGGGTTTTTCCAGAATTGCAGCTCCCATGACGGCCCTCACCAAGAAGAACAAAAGGTACGAATGGACGGAGAATTGTGAGAGGAGCTTCGCGGAGTTGAAGAGAAAATTGACTAGTGCCCCAATTCTCACTCTTCCAGAAAGTAACGAGGGATTCGATATGTACAACGATGCTTCCAGGTTGGGACTCAGAGCTGTACTTATGCAGAATGGAAAAGTCATTGCGTATGCCTCTCGACAACTTAAGGAGCATGAAAAGAATTATCCCACACATGATTTAGAGCTAGCCGCTGTAGTCTTTGCTCTCAAGATATGGAGGCATTATCTATATGGGGTCCAGTGTAAAATTTATACAGATCACCAGAGTCTGAAATATTTCTTTACACAGAAAGACCTAAACATGCGACAACGGAGATGGCTCGAGCTAGTCAAGGATTATGACTGCGAGATCTTTTATCATCCGGGAAGAGCAAACAAGGTAGCAGATGCGCTCAGTAGGAAGTTCTGAGTTACCGGAATTCTTATTTTAAGTTTGAGGACGAACTTTTATGAGGTATGGGAGACTGTAACACCCATAGGATCCTTAGCAAAATTCTAGAATATTCTATCATGAATAAAGAATAAAGAAAAATATATATGCTTTAGTTGAATTTTTGCTCCTAGCCAAACACTTAAATAAATAAAATAGGAATAAAAATACATAAGGTCTAGGACTTGAACTCTAGATCTCTCATTAGATACCTGAATAAGATAACCACTAGACCAAGAGAAATTATTGTAAGGAAAGAGAGGGAAACCATAATTAAATGTAAGAAGAAAAGGCTCTTCTCTTAAGAAGGAGAAGTGAGAGTTGTCTTCTCCCTCTCTAATGAAGAGATGCTCTAGAATATTCCTTTCTTACTCACCAAGAAGGGATGTATCTAGACTTTTCTTAATGATGAAGAGAGTAAAAGAAAGGAGGAAGAAAAATATATTTTTCCTTCCTCCTCTCATGATGAATAAAAGGAAGAAATTAAAATGAGTTGGCATTTTTCTCATTCACTCTCTTACTCCTTCCTCCTTCACCGTGCCCCCTTCTTCACCCATTCTTCTTCTTGCCGAGACCAAGGAGCAAGGAAGCTTCCCCTCTCTAGAAAGGATCCACAACAAAAGGTTAAATCTCTAAGGAAAACAAGCGCAAGGAAGTGAGTATCCCCTCACTGCAGTACAAGTAGCTTCGGTTTTTAGAATGTTTTTCTCTTTCGAAACTCTAAAACTTTTCTTGAAAGAAGATGGTCAAGATAAAGAATAGGTAGTTACTTAGGGTTAACAAGTGATAAGAGATGCTTCATGTTATAAAAAAAAAAAAAAGAAATTTAGAACTTGTTGCATGATTCGGCCAAGGATGGAAGAAAGGATCTAGAATAAGTTTTTCTTTGATCACATACTTAAATTTCTACTCTATGATATAAGAATTTCATATGTTGTTAGTTTAGTCTTCGTTCTTCATGTCGTGAAGAAAAAAAAAATTAAAAAAAAAAGAGAAACCTAGCTATATGGTTCGGCCAAATTGATTATAAGGCCTTAGGTCAAGAATTTTAGTTAGAAACCATACTAGTTGTACCTCTTTGTGATGTATGAATTTTTACATGTTTATAACTAAGGTCTTTATGCTTCATATGGAATGAAATGGTGGTAAACCCTACTGATATGGTTGGCAAAATTGAATAAATGGGTTAGGGTTTAAGTTTTTGAACTCAAATATGCTTAGAACATGAAGTACAATACCTTGTAGGCACTTAGATTAAATGGGCTTGTTATAAGTTTAAGTTTTATACTTCTTATGGAATAAAATGATATGGAACTCTACTGATATGATTCGGCCAAATGAAAATAAAAGGGTTAGGGTTAGAGTTTTGAACTCAAATAGGCTTATTCATGAAGTATGGTTCCTTGTAAGTACTTGTACAATATTCTATAGGTACTTAGATTAAATGTGCATGCTACATGTTTAAGTTTTATGCTTCCTAAGGGATAAAAAGACATGAAACCCTACTGATATGTTTCGCCAAATGAAAATAAAAGGGTTAGGGTTAGAGTTTTGAACTCAAATAGGCTTATTCATGAAGTATGGTTCCTTGTAGGTACTTGTACTATGCTCTATAGGAACTTAGATTAAATGTGCATGTTACATGTTAAGACTTATGCTTCTTATGGAGTAGAATGATATGAAATCCTACTGATATGTTTCGGCCAAATTGAAATAAATGGGTTAGAGTTAGAGTTTTGAACTCAAACATGCTTATTCATGAAGTATATTGCCTTGTATGTGCTTAGATCAAGTTTACATGCTATGTGGATAAGTTTTATGCTTCATATGGAACCAAATGATATAAGAACCCTACTGATATGTTTTGTCCAAATTGAGATAAATGGGTTAAGGTTAGAGTTTTGAACTCAAACATGCTTATTCATGAAGTATATTACCTTGTATGTTCTTAGATCAAGTTTACATGCTATGTGGATAAGTTTTATGCTTCATATGGAACCAAATGATATAAGAACCCTACTGATATGTTTTGTCCAAATTGAGATAAATGGGTTAAGGTTAGAGTTTTGAACTCAAACATGCTTATTCATGAAGTATATTACCTTGTATGTGCTTAGATTAAGTTTTACATGTTATGTGGGTAAGTTCTATGCTTAATATGGAATGAAATGAGGATGAAACCTACTGATATGGTTCGGCCAAGATGGATAAATTGGGTTAGGAAAGAGTTAAACCTAACCAAACATGCTTAGGCATTTTCATGATATGTAGTCTTTGATATATAAGTGAAGTAAGCTTTCATGCTTTATGATATGTTGCATTTCTATGTCTTATGATAAGATGTGCCATGCTTATGATATGACATGATAGACTTATGACATGATATGCCATGTTAATGATATGATATGCTAGACTCATGATATGATATGCCATGTTCATGATATGTATGTTAAGTTCATGAGATGATATGCCATGTTTGATGATATGGAAATGACATGTTATGCTTTATGTTATGATAAGAACATGTTATGTTTCATAATGCATGTATGAATGGCTTATGTAAGAAGAAAAGCCTAAAGAGTTGCTTCCCTTAAGCTGGGACCAAGAGCACTCTTCATGTTATGGAAAAGAGTTGCTTCCTTAAGTTGGGATCAAGAGCACTCTTCATGCTATGGTAAAGAGATGCTTCCCTTAAGTTGGGATCAAGAGCTCTCTTAATGATATGACAAGAATTATGACATGTATGATATGATGAGATATGATATGCATGATATTTTACTTTGTATGGCTTGTACCAAGGGTGGGCTCCATAAGCGCCCCGGGGTCGACGGACTATGAACGGACCTCGTTAAGGGATGGGCTCCTCAGTACGCCCCTAGGTCGACGGACTATGAACGGACCTAGATCCCTAGTAGGTTCGGGGCTAGCTACCCTGTCCTAGGGATTACGCGCATTTATGTTTACATGTGGTACAAGCCAGGGCCCTTCTCATGATGATGATGATATGATATTCAAGTATGTATACTATATGTTTTGAAAGAAGCATGATGCATATGTGCATTCCATGATACATGTTTTAAAAATATACATATTGCATCTACATGCACATATTTATGAAATTATGTTTATGCACCCTTATGAACAGGTATGAGTTATGATACATGTTTACATGATATGATAGGCTTCATGATATGTGCTTAAAGAATGTGATATGAATCATGATATACCTTCACATGATAGACTTTGATATGTTATGCTCCTTATGTGATATGATATATTATGTTCTGCTTTCCCTCATGTGACGCTATGAGTTGTTATGGTTTTTACATGATAAGATATGTTCTATGTTATGACTCTCCATGCTATGTTATGCTATGCTATGTTTTCTACATGTTATGTTATGTTATGTGTTTCTTCGGATTTATGGGTAGGCAAGGATCTCACTAAGCCTTTGGCTTATAGCTACACGTTTTCCTTGTACTGCAGATAAAGGCAAGGAATGGATTGTTTAAGGGGAGCAGAGCAGGAAAGGCAAGGAAGATGTGTGTGGAAGTGCTGGTGGATAGATCTATTTAAGTTTCTTTGAATTATCTAAGTTATGCATGTGAACAATGTTGGACATATGCTTATGCTGATGATTTCAGCTAGTATTTCATACACTTATGATATTTTACTCATGTTAGAATAATGATGATATGATGATAATGTTCAGTATGCTTTGATTCACATGCCATGATAAGTAAACTAAATGCATATGAATAAAAAAAATTTAAAGAAGTCTTCCGCTACCATGAATCCATATGCATTAGTATAATTGATGTCTATGTTTCAGTGACGTCCGTCCCTCCGGGGTGGCCTTAGTTCTACCTGGAAGGGCGGGCGTTACACATAGACCGTGTCATCCTCTGACCAATCTAAATCTTGAACTCCGAGTAGACTCACTCAATCAAATGAGCTCAATATCTCATATTGACTCATTTGGGTATGGCCATACACTTCATGGTCTCACTCTATCAAGAATATCGATGTCTCTCCTGTCATATAGGAGGGATAGATCCCATCTACAACACTCACATCCCTCTGCATAATTTGTTATATACCCAGTAATCGCCTTTATAGTCCACCCAGTTACGGGTGACGTTTGACGAAACTAAAGTACATAACTCCTTATGTAGGGATACATGGTGACTTCAGGTCTAAGGACTAATAGTCATACTAATAGCCACATGAGAAAGTATATGACACTCATATAACGATCCATGATACTTTCTCATGGCGGGTCATTCAGTATACATTCTCTAATGCATACCCATGTGTCAGCTTGATATCTCTATATCCATGACTTGTGAAATCAAGTCATCGAGCTGACCTACATGCTAGTCTTATTGTATTAACATTGTCCCTGAATGTTAATACTCGACTAGGAATGATTTAGAGTAGTGTTCCCTATATCATCTCACTATCGATTCAACTAATCGATTGATATAGGTATGAACCTTCTACTCAAGGACGCTATTATACTTAGTCTATTTGGCACTAATACAAATAAGTATAATAACCAAACAAATGCCTTTATTAATATACAAGAATATGATATACATGAGTCCATACAATTATCAAATGATTGGCTCTAGGGCTCTAACTAACAATCTCCCACTAGCACTAGTGCCAATCAGTATAGGCTCTAAGGCCTAATGACCTAGTGTGACCATCATGGTTCCTCTGTGCCAAAGCCTTGGTCAAGGGATCTGCGATGTTAGCCTCTGTAGGTACTCTACAAATCTTCACATCTCCTCTATCGATAATCTCTCGAATGAGATGGAAGCGTCGTTGTATGTGCTTGGTCCGCTGGTGTGAGCGAGGTTCCTTCGCCTGTGCTATAGCTCCATTGTTGTCACAATAGAGCTCAATAGGGTCAGCGATACTGGGAACCACCCCAAGTTCAGTGATGAACTTGCGGATCCAAACTGCCTCATTTGCAACTTCTGATGCAGCAATGTACTCGGCCTCTGTCGTAGAATCAGCTACTGTGTCCTGCTTCGAACTCTTCCAGCTCACAGCACCACCATTAATGTAAAATACGAACCCCGATTGCGATCTATAGTCATCCTAGTCGGTCTGGAAGCTGGCATCACTTTAACCCTTTACAACTAGCTCATCATTGCCTCCATATATCAAGAAATATTCTTTAGTCCTTCTTAAGTACTTAAGAATATTCTTGACCGCTATCCGGTGACTTTCACCTGGATCTGACTGGTATCTACTGTCATGCTCAAAGCATACGAGACATCAGGTCGAGTACATAGCATGGCGTACATGATCGATCCTATGGCTGAGGCATAAGGGATCTGATCCATGCGGTCTCTCTCCTCTCTAGAAGAGGGACCTTGAGTCTTCGAAAGGCTCACGCCATGTGACATCGGCAGAAATCCCTTCTTGGAGTTCTGCATGGCAAACCGTAGGAGTACCTTGTCAATGTATGTACTCTGACTTAGGCCAAGCAATCTCTTAGATCTATCTCTATAGATCTGAATCCCTAGAATGCGGGTTACCTCACCTAAGTCCTTCATTGAGAAGCAACTCCCTAGCCAGGTCTTGACAGACTGAAGCATAGGGATGTCCTTCCCAATGAGTAGTATGTCATCCACATACAATATGAGGAAGACAACTATGTCCCCTACAACCTTCTTGTAGACACAAGGCTCATCTTCATTCTTGATGAAACCAAACTGTTTGATCGCATCATCGAATCGAAGATTCCAGCTCCGAGAAGCTTGCTTTAGTCCATAAATGGACCTATGCAGCTTGCATACTTTACTAGTATGCTGTGGATCTACAAAACCCTCAGGTTGTGTCATGTACACATCCTCGAGTAGGTTTCCATTGAAACGCGGTTTTGACATTCATCTGCCATATCTCATAGTCATGGTAGGCTGCAATAGCAAGCATGATCCGAATGGACTTAAACATCGCTACTGGAGAAAAAGTTTCATCATAGTCAATAACATGAATCTGCTTGAAACCTTTAGCTACTAAGCGACCCTTATAGATAAGTCCATCCATGTCAGTCTTTCTCTTAAAGACCCACTTACACCCAATGGGTTTTACCCCTTCAGGTGGATCAACCAAAGTCCATACTTGGTTGGTGTACATGGATTCCATCTCGGATCTCATGGCTTCTAGCCATTTCTCGGAATCTGGTCTCATCACAGCTTCCTGATAGGTGGTAGGCTCATCCTCTATGAGCACAATGTCATCATGGTCAGACAAGAGAAATGAGTATCTCTCAGGCTGACGACGTACCCTATCAGACCTGCGAAGAGGTATGTCTACTTGAACTGGTTGTTGTTCCTCAACTCTTTGTGGAACAACATCATCCACAACACTTTGTGGTTCCAGTTCAACTTCCATCGAGGCATCAGTGCTATTGTTCGCATCTTGAACTTCTTCAAGATCGAACGTGCTCCCACTAGTCTTTCTAGAAACAAAGTCTCTTTCTAGAAAGACCCCAGTCTTTGCCACAACTACCTTGTGCTGACTGGGAATGTAGAAGTAATATCCCTTAGTTTCCTTGGGATATCCGATGAAATAGCACTTGTCGGATTTGGGTCCTAATTTGTCTGAGACTTGACGTCGTACGTAAGCCTCACAGCCCCAAATCCTCATGAAAGACACCTGGGCATCTCTCCCAGTCCATATCCTATATGGTGTCTTTATCACGGCCTTAGATGGAACTCGGTTGAGAATGAAAGCTGCCGTGTCTAGAGCATATCCCCATAGATATGTCGGAAGATCTGTGTGACTCATCATAGACCGTACCATATCTAATAAGGTACGATTCCTCCTTTCGGACACACCATTCCACTGTGGTGTTCCAGGAGGAGTGAGTTGGGATAGAATCCCACACTCAGCTAAATAGTCACGAAACTCATGGCTTAAGTATTCACCACCTCGATCGGATCGAAGTATCTTAATACTCTTGCCAAGCTGGTTCTGTACTTCATTCTTGAATTCTTTGAACTTTTCAAAGGATTCCGACTTATGTGTCATCAAGTACACATAATCATATCTACTGAAGTCATCAGTAAATGTGATAAAGTATCTATAACCGCCTCTAGCAGCAACATTGAAAGGGCCACATACATCACTATGTATGAGTCCTAACAAATCAGTTGCTCTCTCGCTGTGCCCACTAAAGGGAGTCTTGGTCATCTTGCCTCGTAGGCATGACTCGCATATCTCATATGATTCAAAATCAAATGAGTCCAGCAAACCATCCTTATGGAGCTGGGATAAGCGCTTGTCATTTATATGACCTAAGCGACAGTGTCAGAGGTATATTTGGTTCATGTCATTTGACTTGAACCTCTTGGTATTTACGTTATAGATAGGGCTCTCTAGATCTAGAATATAGAGTCCGTTTATCAGAGGTGCACTACAATAGAACATATCGTTTAAATAGACGGAACAACATTTGTTCTTTATTATAAACGAAAATCCTTTCTTGTCCAAACAAGAAACGGAAATTATGTTCTTAGTCAAGGCAGGCACATAACAACAATCATCTAATTCTAGTACAAGCCCAGAGGGAAGAGATAGATGATAAGTTCCTACAGCAATAGCAGCAACTCGTGCTCCATTGCCTACTCGTAGGTCTATCTCACCCTTCGTCAATGCCCTGCTATTCCTCAGCGCTTGCAAATGTGCGAAGCACATCCGGTATCTAATACCCACGATGAAGAAATAGAGAGGTTGACTTCTATAACATTTATACCTGAAGTAGAAATCTTATTTCTCTTCTTCTTAAGATCTTCCAGGTATTCTTTGGAGTTCCTCTTCCAGTGCCTTGCTTGTCCTTGATATAGGTGACAAAGATGTTCAACCATATCGTAAGCGCTCATCAACTCATGTTGCTTCTGAAGCTCAGAGTTCATGGTTGTGAGCATAAGACAAGACACATCTAATGCGTCATCTTGATGCTTCTTGTAAGCATCTCGGTCTGCTCGCATGGTAGTGGCAGGAGGAGCCTCCGGAATGGGCTGCTCCAGAACGTACAGTTTACGTTCTTGGATGAGAACTATTCTCAGGTTCCTGTACTAGTCCAGGAAATTTGCTTCGTTGAGCTTGTCCTTCTTAAGGACAGATCGCAGAGAGAAAATGTTCGTATTTGACGTCATGGTTATCTACAACAGAAAATTTGCAGAAATAAATATCATATTCTTTTAAAATCATTTAATTAGGTCTTCAATTAAATGATGCTCCCACTGAATTCTATAATTCTTGTGGGACAAGATCCACATCATACTAACCCTTGAATTAGCTTTGGCTAATACGCCCAAGGCTTAGTATGATCGGTAGGTAACGATTACCAATTACATCTCTATGCAACTCTTGTTTATAAAATCAATATCCGCATTTATATTAAAACTCGAGTTAGCTTTGGCTAATACGCCCGAGAGTTAATATAGATGTGATTTTGATCTATTTTTCCAACCGTTGGAATAATGCCTATAGTTGACTCGATCCAACCGAGTAACTAGGAATACTCAATCTAATTGAGCTTGTATTCACCCATGCGTTGATAGGCGGGACCAAGATTGTCCCTCCGTACCCTACCAAGATAATATGTATTGCTCTGCTTTGGCAGATTCAACAATACATGTGATCGAGGTAGTGATAGGTATCACGGCACGATTAGGCATTTAGAGTTGGTTCGATCGAGATCTAATCTAATCGAAAAGGATGCATCTTGTGCACACTTAGATCTAATCTAATCGCAAGGGTGCATCATGTGCACGACTTAGATCTAATCTAATCGTAAGGCACTAATTAATTAATTACTTATTAAACATGCATCACATACATAAGAAATTAATTAATTTATTTGTGATTTAGTCATGGCCCTACTACGATCTTCTCAAGCCAATGAGAAGATCGATTGGTCAACCTAGGGTCAACAGCTTCTCCAAGCTTTTCCCTTTGACCACCTTGTGTTGCTCGTGCCCGCCTCGGAACTCAGTCTCGTGTGGACCCTCCACCGCTCCAATTTGTACATTACAATTTGAAACTCGAGTTACATTCGAGTCTAAATCTAATTTACAACAAGAATATAAGAGAAAGGCACGACGCGCAGGTCGCGGAAAAATAAAAACATACAACACGCGCAAACACATAACGGCACGCAAGCCGTATTATGAATTACAACACAATCCAATCATATTGGGTTTTTGGGACATGACTATCACAAAATTAATATATAATTCAAAATTATATATTTTCATAATTTTCTATAATTTTTAAAATAATTTTTACAATTTTACGAGTAAAATTTCCCGGCGGTCCCGATTAGCGGTTTCGGGCGCAATCGCGGAACGGATCCCCTTGCGGGGCCCAGGGGCAGCGCCCCTACCCGCGATCTAACCATCGCGAGGGTTCGCTTGCGATCCAACAGCGCCTAAACCCGCTGTCCCAAAATGATTTGGGCCGAGACATTGCCGTTTCGGAAAAATCTTCCCGGCGGGTTCGTTTTAAGCGTGCGATCGCGGAGCAAATCCCCTTGCGGGGTTAGGGGCAGTACCCCTACTCACGATCTAACCATCGTGAGTTGCTCCTTTGCGATCTAATGGCACCCAAGCCCGCTGTCCCAAACGGATTTGGGGCGAAACGAAGCCGGTTTTGAAAGATCTTTCCGGTAGCCGAAGCCTACAAGTGCCGAGACACTTGTGCTTCGCTTCTACGGAAAAATTACCCATAAAATCATAAAAAACTAATTTTTACAGAAAATCACAGAAGGGTTTTATTTTTCATAAAAATAAAAACAAACTCGTACAAGCCTTGCACGTGGCTCTGATACCACTGTTGGGTTTTTCGGGCCGCGAAAACCGCTTTTCGCGTCGCGGAAACCCCGAATCGCCCAAGCCACGGATCTCGTGCAAGGTAAAACTTTCGAAAAATACGAGTACGAGTTTAAAACACGATCGACTCTTAGATCTACGAGGGAAAAACATTTACCCTTGATGCGTGCCCTTCGTAATCCCGCAACGTCCAAAGGTAGCCGGATCTCGAGACCGTCAAGCGAACGGTCCTCTAGCGGTATCCACACGAACAAGGAGTGGTCTTCTACCACTCAAAGATGGAGAGGAGAACCCACAAGTGTGCTAGCACTTTCTAGGGCTCTCGGATTGGATCTAAAAGGTGAGAAAGGAGAGAAGGGAAAAGGAACTCACACACTCCTCTAGGTACTCTCCTTTTGTGACCTTCACACCACCTAGTTGCTTGGAATCAACTCTCACTTCTTCTCCACCATGAAGCCATGACCATCAGCAAGCTAGAGAGAGGGAGAAGCACCCAAGGAAGAAGAAGCATTGAACACCATTCAATTGCCACCAAATGAAACCCTCTCCTCACTTAGTGTGGCCGGCCACCACATGTGTAACCCCCACATTAATGTGGCCGGCCACATTAAGAGGATTAATGGTGTGTAACCTCCATGAGGTGGCACACCATTATATAAGGGGATGATGTGGCATGCCATGTAGGATGAGTCATCCTCATGATGTGTCAATTCATCAAGTCAAAACTTGATGTGTCAACCTCTATTTGGTCAAGTCAAACTTGACCAATGCTCTTCCTTGTTGAGTTAAATCCAAGCTTTGATTCAAGTCAATTTTAATTTAATGAATCTCAATTCATTAATATAAATTGACTCATGAATCAAATTTAAATTAGACTCATTCAACAATTGAATCTAATTGAGTCTAACTCAATAAGTCTAATTTGAATCCAATCTTTGATTCATCATATGAATCTAATCCTATTGGTTCATCATATGAACCTAATCTCCATGCACATGTTCTTTGTGTGTGACCCAATAGGTTCTTGTAGCGTTGGCAATGTTATAAACGCCTTTAAAAACATAAGCAATGAGCGGCATCTAGCAATACATCATTGCTACCCAAGTTACAAGAAATGTTGAGATCCAACATCACCTTGTGACTACTAATTGTGACTCCTCACAATATGTGACAAGTGTCCTTCTATCCTAGACATCTAGATTGATCAATGTGAGGCATAGACCGTGCCATCCTCTGACCAATCTAAATCTTGAACTCCGAGTAGACTCACTCAATCAAATGAGCTCAATATCTCATATTGACTCATTTGGGTATGGCCATACACTTCGTGGTCTCACTCTATCAAGAATATCGATGTCTCTCCCGTCATATAGGAGGGATAGATCCCATCTACATCACTCACATCCCTCTGCATAATTTGTTATATACCCAGTAATCGCCTTTATAGTCCACCCAGTTACGGGTGACGTTTGACGAAACTAAAGTACATAACTCCTTATGTAGGGATCCATGGTGACTTCAGGTCTAAGGACTAGTAGTCATACTAATAGCCACATGAGAAAGTATATGACACTCATATAACGATCCATGATACTTTCTCATGGCGGGTCATTCAGTATACATTCTCTAATGCATACCCATGTGTCAGCTTGATATCTCTATATCCATGACTTGTGAGATCAAGTCATCGAGCTGACCTACATGCTAGTCTTATTGTATTAACATTGTCCCTGAATGTTAATACTCGACTAGGAATGATTTAGAGTAGTGTTCCCTATATCATCTCACTATCGATTCAACTAATCGATTGATATAGGTATGAACCTTCTACTCAAGGACGCTATTATACTTAGACTATTTGGCACTAATACAAATAAGTATAATAACCAAACAAATGCCTTTATTAATATACAAGAATATGATATACATGAGTCCATACAATCATCAAATGATTGGCTCTAGGGCTCTAACTAACAGATAGCTGGATTACAAGTCACACAACATGTAGGGGCGGCTCGGATCTTAATTTATTCAAATTCTCAATTGGCAGCCCAACAACTATTCTACAATTTTGAGATCAATAATGAGCGGCTCAAGTTATATGCAGAGGCATATAATAGGTTGAAAATTGAGTTTCAAGAAGTGACTATACAAAAAATTCCTCATTGAGATAATCAAACAACAGATGAATTAGCTAAGTTAGCTTCTTCCATAATTCCCTAGAATTTAGATAAGCCTATTGAGCAGATAGTATTAGTGGCTTTTATTGAGCGGTAGGCCGATCTGGAATTGCAAAGTGATTGGAGAGTGTTGATTATCTCATTCTTACAGTAGGGCACTCTATTGACTAATTGAGAATAGGCACGCTTACGCAAGAAAAGAGTGAGTTGGTTCACCATGATTGGGGATCAGTTATACAAGAGAGCTTTCTCTTGTCCTTTACTCAAGTGCGTTGGATCGGATAATGTGTTCTATATTTTAAGAAAGTGCATCAGGATTCCTGTGGAAGTCATGCAGGAGGTCGGTCTCTCACCTGAAATGTATTATTAGCCAGGTATTTTTACCTACTTTGCATGCTGATGCAGCTTAGTTAGTTAGGACCTGTTTATCTTGTTAAAAGGATCAGAATATCTCACATTATCCTACATAATTGCTCAAGACCTCTATTATTTCTTGACCATTTAACTAATGGAGTATGGACATAGTAGGACATTTTCCCTTCACACCATCCTAGAAAAGGTTTCTACTGGTGGTTGTGGATTATTTTTCAAAATGGTGAACGTCGAACCCTTAGCCAAAATAACTAAACAAATGATTATTAAAATCTTATGGCAGTGTATTATTTGTAGATCTAGCATTCCACATAAAGTAGGTTCTGATAATGGAAGGCAATTTCAGAACAGAAGAATTCGAGAATGGTGTATAAAATATGGTATCACACAGGCCTTCACTTCGTGGATTATCCACAAAGCAATGGTCAAGCTGAGTTAATAAACAGAGAGATTATCAAAGGGATTAAGACTAAATTAGATCATGTTGGAGGTAGTTGGGTGAATGAATTACCCAATGTGTTATGGGCATATCGTATAACTCCTCTAGAATCAATATGTATAACTCATTTCCAGCTAGCTTATAGTGGTAAGGCTACAACCCCGGTCGAGATTGTGGTGGAATTCGATTGGAGACATTTATATGATGAGGATAATGCTGATCAACATCTTATGGAGTTTGACTTGATAGAGGAGGTTCGAGATAAGGCGACAACTAGACTTATATCATATCGTCAGAGAATGAGACAAAACTATAACAAAAGGGTTATCCCTAGATTTTGTTTTCAAATACATGACCTAGTCTAGAAACGCATCAAGTCGGTCGGGGACATTAATAAGCTGGAACCACAATGGGGAGGACCATAGTAGATGGTACAGAAACTAGCCTCAGGCTTATATTATCTCCAAGATGCAAAGGGAAGAAAGTTAGAGCGACCCTAGAGTGTCAATCATCTCTAGCCTTATAGAATTTTATAAGTACGCCTGTGTCTTACTCTTGTATGTTGTTCCATTTTTAATACATTTAATGAGAATGCAGGTGAATTATCTAGAAAATTTATGTAACTCCTGAACAATCGGGTTTGCTTTACATAGTAGAAGTCGAATTTAAACCTTATACTGTGGAACTCGTCTTTAAACCTTATATAGTCAAACTCGACTTTAAATCTTATACAGTCAAACTTGACTTTAAACCTTATACAATCGAACTCAACTTTAAACTTTATATAGTCGAATAGCGACTTTAAACTTTACACAGTCAAAACTGACTTTAAACCTTATATAGTCGAACAACGACTTTAAACCTTACACAATCGAACTCAACTTTAAATCTTATATAGTCAAACCTGACATTAAACCTTGCACATTCAAACTATGACTTTAAATTTTACATTCAGTCGAATGACGACTCTAATTCCTGTGTAGATTTTAGGTCCCCAAATAATCCAGCCTGTTACATTATGTGCTGGTCCAATTTATTTTTTAGTTTGGGATTTTAATTATAAAAGAATCTTGTAAACATCTGGTCTGTTTATTTCATGCAACATTATGTGCTCGTCCAATTTATTATTCAGTCTGGGACTTTATTATAAAAGAAGTTTGTAAACATTCGTTCTATTTATTTGGTGTGACATTAAGTGCTCATCCAATTTATTATTCAGCCCAGGATTTCATTATAAAAGAAGCTTGTAAACATCCGGTCTATTTATTTCGTGCGACATTATTTGCTCATCGATTTTATTATTCAGTCAAGGACTTTATTATAAAAGAAGCTTGTAAACAGCCAGTCTATTTATTTCATGCGACATTATGTACTCATCCGGTTTATTATTCAATTCGGGACTTCATTATAAAAGAAGATTTTAAACATCCGGTCTATTTATTTCGTGCAACATTATGTGCTCGTCTGGATTATTATTCAGCCCGGGACTTCATTATAAAGATGCTTATAAACACCCGGCCTGTTCATTCCATGTGTCCGCCCAGTGTATTATTCACCCCGAGAATTTATTATAATGGAAGATTATATATATCTGGCCTAATTGTTTCGTTTGGCATTATGTTTTCTCCCAACTCAATATTTAGTTTGAAAATTTCTTATGAAAATTACTTATCATTCGTCTGGAGAAATTTTTACAATACCAGTTGTTCACTTAGCTTGGTTCTTCTACTCAAGCCATTGTCCAAACTAATATATATTGCATGAAGAGCACTTGCTGGATCTATTTTTATTAGAAATATTGGTGATTCTAATGATTTGCAAAGGGACAGGTAATATCTAGCAATAGTTAAGAATTATTTAATTTCATTTCCGTTCAATAATTACATATAGTTATAGGACATGATGTATGGCATGAAAAACCCCGAGAGCTCTCTAAGGAGTCAGTGTTGATCTATAGATTGTCTATAAAGTTTTGGTGATAGATGACCACCCTCCTGTAGTTGCTAGATCACTCCCCCCGATGCGTGGTTAAGTGTGCCAAAAAATCTCGCAACTAATTTCCTTTTAAAATCAATAGAGTCAAGATAAGCCTTCCTCCCTATCTCGATGTGTTCCACTTCCCCAGCTCGATAAGTGGATAGCTCAGCTTGAGCAACATCTACTTCAGCCTTCGTGGTGTTTAGTTCAACTCGTAGAAACTCTAGTTCGGTCTCTCAACAATTTAGTTTTTCCTGTTGCTTTAACAACAAGAAATTCTTTATGGACAGTTCTTTAGTCAATTCAGGGGACCTGGAAGTATGCGAAACTCTCAACTCTTCTAATAAAGTACTCTTATGAGCCAGGTTTGAGAGGGCTTTGTATTTTAGGGCTCTCTCCACTGGAGCTTAGATTTGCTGCCCTTTAATAAGAGATCTAAATTTTTCTTGTCCATTTCTTGAGTCAACAGTAATTGGCGACAGTCTTGTAAAGTTTTGTTCATACCCAAAATAGGTTCAGCCTGCGCCTCTATTTTTCCCTGTAAGTGGGTCATCTCATTGGCAAGAATAGTGGAAGCAGCCTCCAGTTCCCCCACCCGATCCTTCAATACTTTATTGGCCTTTTCCATATCCCCAACCAATTGGCCCATATATAGGCCTGATGCATAAAACTGGATAGAATATTACTAAAGTTATATTTCATAACAGTAATCTAAGAAAACTCAATCATGAACTTACTGCAATGGCATCTCGAATGTATTCGTGAACATACTCTGAAATTGTAGTCTTTTGGGCTTGTACGTGCACTTGTGCCAAGGATTCGACTAACAGACCTTTCAATTTTAGTATCCCATAGGGTGGGGAAGAAGCAAGGTCCACACCTTGCAAAGACGATAACCCATGAGATTGCTTGAACGAGCAGAGAGAACTGGTTGAAGGTGTAGAACTTGAAGGGAGAACAACAAGGAGCTTGGGTGATAGTAAATGAACAGCAGCTGATTGGACACGTAGGGATGTTGATGCTTGATTAATTGGCTTGAGATTTTGCTCTAGCATTGGTCCTTTAGACACCCAAATAGTTGATCTCCTACAAGGGGTTCACCTCGAGCGAGTGACAGCCGAAGGAATGATTAAAGTTTGTGTTGAAATTGGTTGAGTAGGTAGAAGGGTGGTCATTGTCTCAGGGGGCTGCATAACTGGGGCAATCACATGAGACATAGGAATAAGAAGGCCTAGCCTCATCAAAGTAATTGCAAAAAGAGAACTGTTGGATCGTGAAAGTCGCCGGACGGAGGGGTGAATAGCGATCGAAAATTCGATGCAAGTATGCAGTGAAAAAATAAAAATCACAACGCTAACACAAACCAATTTTACTTGGTTCGGAGCCTTCGTGTTAGTTAGAGCCCTAGAGCCAATCATTTGATGATTGTATTATGGACTTGTTGTATCATATTCTTATATAAATAAAGGCATTTGTTTTGGTTATTATACTTACTTGTATTGGTGCCAAATGAACTAAGTATAATAGCGCCCTTGATTAGAAGGTTCTCACCTATATCAATCGGTTAGTTGAACCGATAGTGAGATGATATAGGGAACACTACTCTTAATCATTTCTAGTCGAGTGTTAACATTCAGGGACAATGTTAATGCAATAAGACTAGCATGTAGGTCAACTCGATGACTTGATCTCATAAGTCATGGATATAGAGATATCAAGTTCACACATGAGTATGCATTGGAGAATGTATACTGAATGACCCGCCATGAGAAAGTATCATGGGTCGTTATATGAGTGTCATATACTTTCTCATGTGGCTATTAGTATGACTACTAGTCCTTGGACCTGAAGTCACCATGGATCCCTACATAAGGAGTTATGTACTTTGGTTTCATCAAACGTCACCCGTAACTGGGTGGACTATAAAGGCGATTACTGGGTATGTAACAAAATATGCAGAGGGATGTGAGTGATGTAGATGGGATCTATCCCTCCTATATGACGGGAGCGACATCGATATTCTTGATAGAGTGAGACCACGAAGTGCATGGCCATGCCCAAATGAGTCAATATGAGATATTGAGCTCGTTTGATTTATTGAGTCTACTTAGAGTTCAAGATTTAGATTGGCCAGAGGATGACACGGTCTATGCCTCACATTGATCAATCTAGATATCTAGGATAGAAGGAGACTTGTCATATATTGTGAGGAGTCACAATTAGTAGTCACAAGGTGATGTTGGATCTCAACATTCTTGTAACTTGGGTAGTAATGATGTGTTGCTAGATACCGCTTATTACTTATGCTCCTAAATGAGTTTAGGGGCATTGCCAACGTTACAAGAACATATAGGGTCACACACCAAGGAAAATTAGATGGAGATTAGGTTCATATGATGAACCAAGAGGATTAGATTCATTTGATGAGTCAAATTGGATTAAGAGTAATCCAAATTGGGCTAATTGAGTTGGACTCAAGTTGATTCATGTGTTCAATGAGTCTAATTTAGATTATGACTCATTGAATCAATTTAATTAAATGAATTAGATTCATTATATTAAATTTCCTTGAATTAAATGGTTGGATTAGATCAACCATGAGAGAGATTAAGTCAAGTTTAACTTGACTTGAGAGGAAGATGAAGAGTCAAGTTTGACTTGACTTTATGCCACCTCATTGGTGAGTTGGCATTGAGTGGGCCAATGATGATGCTCCACATCATCATGGTTGCTTAAGTGGGATGCCACCTCATGGGAGTTACCAAGAGTTGTGACTCTTGGCATTCCATGGAGGTTACAACTCCTCTTAATGTGGCCGGCCACATCAATTGCACTATGAGTTTCATTTTGTGAGGATTTCTCATTCATTCTATCATCTTCTTCCTCAAGCTCTCCCTCTCCTTTCTTGGCCGAACACCATAGGTGCTAGCACACCTTTGTTTGGTCCCCTCCACCTAATTTTGTTCGTGTGGATACTTCTAGAGGGTTGTCTACTTTGACAATCTTGAGATCTGGCAAACCATTGGACTAGCGGGATAGGGAAGGGCATCGCATCGAGGGTAACGCTCTTATCTAGTGTAAATCTAGACTTTAGAAACTCGTACTCGTATTTTGTTTTATTTTTCTTTGCACGGATCCGGTGGCGGGGGGTTTCGGGTTTCCGCGACGCGAAAAAGTGGTTTTCGCCGCCTGAAAAACCCAACAGTGGTATCAGAGCCACGTACGAAGACTTGTACGAGTTTATTTTGATTTTTATGAAAAATATAGCTTCTGTGATTTTCTGTAAATTTAAGTTTTTATGGATTTTTTATGAGTAATTTTCTCGTAGAAGCGAAGCACAAGTGTTTATACACGTGTAGGCTTCGACTACCGAGAAGATTTTTCCGAAACGGCAAGGTTTCGCCCCAAAACTTTTTGGGACAGCGGACTAAGGCGCTATAGGATCACTTAGGGACACTCGCGATGGTTAGATCGCGGGTAGGGGCGCTGCCCCTGGCCCCGCAAGGGGATTCGTTCCGCGATTGCGCCCAAAAATCGCTAAACGGGACCGCCGGAAAATTTTACTCGTAAAAATTGTAAAAATTAGTATTAAAATTACAAAAAATTATAGAAATTACATAATTTAGAATTATGTATAATTTGTGATAGTCATGGCCCAAAAGACCCAATCTGATTGGATTTGTGTTGTAATTCATATTACGGCCTGCGCGTCGTCATTTGTGTTGTGCGTATTGTACATTTGATTCGCGACCTGCGCGTCGTGCCTTTCTCTATCATATATTCTTGTTGTAAATTAGTTTAGACTCGAATGTAACTCGAGTTTCAAAATTGTAATGTACAAAATTGAAGCGGTGGAAGGTCCACTCGAGACAGAGTTACTAGGAGGGTGCGAGCAACACAAGGTGGTCAAAGGGAGGAGCTTGAGAAGTTGTTGACCCTAGGTTGACCATCCGATCTTCTCATTGGCTTGAGAAGATCGTAGTAGGGCCATGACTAATCACGAATTAATTTAATTAATTGCTTGTGTGTATGTGATGCATGATTAGTAATTAATTAGTGCCTAACGATTAGATTAGATCTAAATTGTGTACAAGATGCACCCTTTCGATTAGATTAGATCTATCGCATATTTGATACACATCGACGATTAGATTAGATCTAAATCGCGTCAACCCTAATGCCTACCGTGTCGTGATACCTATCACTACCTCGATCACATGTGTTGTTGAATCTGCCAAAGCAGAGCAACACATATTATCTTGGTAGGGTACGGAGGGACAATCTTGGTCCCGCTTATCAACGCATGGGTGAATACAAACTCAATTAGATTGAGTATTCCTAGTTAACTCGGTTAGATCGAGTACAACTATAGTCATTCTTCCAACGGTTGGAAAGATAGGACATAAATCACATTTATATTAATTCTTGGGTGTATTAGTCAAAGCTAACTCAAGTTTTAATATAGCTGCGGATAATGATCCTATAAACAAGAGTTGCATAGAGATGTAATTGGTAAATCGTTACCTACCGATCATACTAAATCTTGTGCGTATTAGCCAAAGCTAACTCAAGGGTTAGTATGATGTGGATCTTGTACCACATGAATTATAGAATTTAGTGAGAGCATCATTTAGTTAAAGGCCTAATTAAATGATTTAAAAGAATATGATAATTATTTTCTATATTTTTCTGTTGTAGATAACCATGACGTCAAATACGAACACTTTCTCCCTGCGTTCTGTCCTTGAGAAGGACAAGCTCAACGGAGCAAATTTCCTGGACTGGTACAGGAACTTGAGAATAGTTCTCACCCAGGAACGTAAACTGTACGTTCTGGAGTATCCCATTCCGGAGGCTCCTCCTGCCAATGTCACGCGAGCAGACAAAGATGCTTACAAGAAGCATCAAGATGACGCATTAGATGTGTCCTGTCTAATGCTCGGGACCATGAACTCTGAACTTCAGAAGCAACACGAGTTAATGGGCGCTTACGATATGGTTGAACATCTTCGTCAACTATATCAAGGACAAGCGAGGCATGAGAGATTTGAGATCTCAAGGGCACTGTTTCAGTGCAAGATGTCAGATGGGGCTCCCGTAGGTCCATATGTACTCAAAATGATTGGGTACATAGAAAACCTATAGAGATTGGGATTCCTGCTTGGACAAGAGCTGGCCACTGACCTGATCTTGTAATCCTTGCCAGATAGCTATAGTCAGTTCGTTCTAAACTATAATATGAACGAAATTGACAAGTCACTGCCCGAGCTGCTTAGCATGTTAAGAACTGCTGAGCTGAACCTTAAGAAGGCTAAGCCCCACTCTGTTCTGATGGTTCAGAAACACAAGGTCAAGGGCAAGCCCAAAGGCAAGGGAAAGTCCCAAGCCAAGGGCAAAGGCAAGGCACTGAAGCCTAAAGGAGGGGTTGCCAAGGATGCTACATGCGTCCACTGTGGTCAGACCGGGCACTGGAAGAGGAACTGCAAGGTCTACCTAGAAGATCTTAAGAAGAAACGAAGTGAGACTTCCACTTCAGGTATATATGTTATAGAAGTCAATCTATCTATTTCTTCATCATGGGTATTAGATACCGGATGTGCATCTCACATTTGTACTAATATGCAGGCACTGAGAAATAGCAGGGCATTGGCGAAGGGCGAGGTGGACCTACGCGTAGGCAATGGAGCACGGGTTGTTGCTGTTGCTGTAGGGACTTATTTTCTATCTCTGCCCTCTGGACTTGTATTAGAGTTGGATGATTGTTGTTATGTGCCTGCATTAACTAAGAACATAATTTCAGTTTCTTATTTGGACAAGAAAGGTTTCTCTTTTATAATTAAGGACAAATGTTGTTCTGTTTATTTAAAAGATATGTTCTATTGTATGGCACCTCTGATGAACGGACTCTACATTCTAGACCTTGAAAGCCCTATCTATAACATAAATACCAAGAGGTTCAAGTCAAATGACATGAACCAAACCTATCTCTGACACTGTCGCTTAGGTCATATAAATGACAAGCGCTTATCCCAGCTCCATAAGGATGGTTTTCTGGACTCATTTGATTTTGAATCTTATGAGACATGCGAGTCATCCCTACTAGGCAAGATGACCAAGACTCCCTTTAGTAGGCACAGCGAAAGAGCGACTGATTTGTTAGGACTCATACATAGTGATGTATGTGGCCCTTTGAATGTCGCTACTAGAGGCGGTTATAGGTACTTTATTACATTTATTGATGACTTCAGTAGATATGGTTATGTGTACTTGATGACACATAAGTCAGAATCCTTTGAAAAGTTCAAAGAATTCAAGAATGAAGTACAGAACCAGCTTGGCAAGAGTATTAAGATACTTCGATCAGATCGAGGTAGAGAATACCTTAGCAATGAGTTTCGTGACTACCTAGCTGAGTGTGAGATTCTATCTCAACTCACTCCTCCTGAACACCACAGTGGAATGGTGTATCCGAAAGGAGGAATCGTACCCTAATAGATATGGTACGATCTATGATGAGTTACACAGATCTTCCGATATTCCTTTGGGGCTATGCTCTAGACACGGCAGCTTTTATACTCAACCAGTTTAACTATAGAGACCTCAATAGAAACACAATATCGAAACATGAAATCGAAATAATAAAATCGATAACAAAAATGATAACTTAAAACCGTTAACCTCTTGTGTTTGATTTTTTATAAGAAACTGATAACATGATCTTCTATGTGTCTCCTTACACCATGTTATCTACAATATAAATTAAATGGACAACTACACTTAGCATAAATGTAGACATTTGACCAATGTGATTCTTATTTCAAAATGATTATTTATATAAAAAGCTAGACTTTTAGTATACACTCTAACAGGTCTTGGACGGCCTGCCAATTGGCATGGCTGGTGCCCTTCTCATCTCTGCACAGGCCACACGGTCGTGCAAGGTTGCATGGTCAATGGCCTTTATCCCTCTGTCGGCTTCGCACGGCCGTGTAGGGTCACACAGCCGACTCCTTTAAGTGCACGGTGACTCACCTTTCGCCATTTTGGTTCCTCTGACACCTCCACGTCCATGAAATGCTCACGGCCAGCTCATGGAGGCTATGCACATCCTGAAAATGAATACCCAAAAATAAAGAAATAATAAAAGTACTCGACTTGAACTTACTAGAGAAATAAATCAATAAATGGAATAATGAACTAAAATGAAAAACCCTTGGGTTGGCTCCCAAGAAGCGCTTGTTTTAGATCTTTAGCTCGACCCTGTTTCAGTTAATATGGATTAAACCCATGAAAGCACGGCTCTCCTCCTAGGGTTAATGCACTAGTCTACACCTTTAGTTTTGCTCATGCAGGACAAATGTACTTCTTATTGCTCGCTGGAGGGGACCTCTCTTGGAAACTGCATTCCTCAGCTTTGTGTATGTCCATCTTGGCAGAATTTCCCTGAGAAGAGGAGTCGTAGTTAGAAGAATCAGATAAATCAAATTCAATCCTTTTTTTACTGATCTCCAAGGATAACTTGTGACTTTTCACATCAATGAGGGCTCCAGCGGTGGCAAGGAATGGTCTCCCAAGGATGATTGGTATCTTGGGATCCTCCTCCATATCTAGGACAATGAAATTTGTGGGAATGATGCATCCGCCTACTTCTATTGGCACGTCTTCTACTATTCCCATTGGGTATCTACATGAATGGTCAGCTAATTACAATGCCATAGTAGTCAGTTTAATGTTCTGGAGTCCTAACTTCTTACATAGCGAGTATAGAAGTAGGCTAACGCTAGCTCCCAAGTCACAGAAAGTTTTCTATATGAGTTCAGACCTAATTTTACAAGGTATGGAAAAACTCCCTGGATCCTGAAGTTTCGGTGGAATATTTTTCATAAGTAGAGCACTGCAATTTTCTATTAATACTACGGTCTCGAAGTCGCCCTTCTGCCTCCTGCTAGATAAAATACCCTTTAAAAATTTTGTAAACTTCAGTATTTGGTGCAGTGCATCTATCAGTGGTACTTCTACGTAAATTTCCTTAATCTTCTTCAGGAATTGGTTAAACTCTTCATCCTTTTGGGATGTTATCAGTTTCTGAGGGAAAGGAATTATCTGACTTTATGGGGGAATTTGAAGAGTTCCTTCAACTTTCTTGGTGATCTCCTCTCCATCCCTGTTCTGGATCTGATTGAGCATTAGGGGAGAGGGCTCTTCCTCTGAGTCAGGTCCTTTCTGAGTAGTGATTTGGGGGTCTCCCAAAGTTCATCCGCTCCTCAGCTCAATGCAGTTGTAGTGTCCCACCGGGTTTATATTGAGCTTTCCTGGAAATGTCCCCTGTGCTCTTGAAAAAGACTGGGCTATCTGGGCTATCTGGGCTATCTGGCTGTCTTACATCTTTTGATGTTTTTCAAAATTTTACAGTCTTTGAGTCAATTGCTTGATCTCATTCTTCATCTCTTTTTGCTTTGAGAGAGCTTCTTCAAGCATCTTTTCGATTCTGGACAGTTGTGAAGGTTGTTGTTGTTGATAAGTCTATTGTCCAGATGGGTAGCTCTGTTGCCCAGGTTTATAGCTTTGTTTTGCTAGTCCTTGGTCTTGATTGTTCTAATACAAGAAATTTGGGTGGTTCCTCCATCCAAGGTTGTATGTGTTGGAGTACGGATTGTTTTACTTTTGGTTGTAACTGACTATCACATCGCATTGCTCAAGTTGGTTTATCTGTACTTGTATTGGCCCTAAGGGGCAAGTATCTTGAGCATGATCTATACTTCCACAAGTTTCGCAAACACAAACTATTGCATTGGTCGTGTTGTTTCCCATGGCCTCAAACTTCTTGGTCAGAGCGTCCAGCTTTGCAGACATGAGTGTGACTGCATCTACGTCGAATTTTCCTGACGCCTTTATTGGATTCCTTGAGAAAGAACCACCGGATCTTTTGGTTGCCCACTGATGATGGTTCTGTGCCACATTCTCTATGATCTCTTCAACTTCATCAAGGCTCTTATTCATTAATGCTCCTCCTACTGCTGAATCGAGGGATACCTTCGTGTGATAATTGATTACATTGTAGAATGTGTGTAGAACCAACCATTTCTCAAGGCCATGATGGGGGCACTATCTCAACATACTTTTGAATCTCTCCCAGGCTTCAAATAATAATTCTGACTCTATCTGTTTGAAGCTTGCAATCAAATTCCTCATGTGGGCAGTTTTGCTTGGCGGGTAGAATTTGTCCAGAAATTTCTGCTCACACTGCTCCCAAGACGTTATGTTGTTTGTTGGAAGAGAATTCAGCCACTGCTTGGCTCTGTCTTTCAGGGAGAATCCAAAAAGAAGTAACCTTACTGATTCTGGAGGGACCCCGTTCACTTTCATAGTACCGCAAATCTCGTAGAAAAGCTCTAAGTGATGGTTTGGATCATCATGCGGTCCTCCTCCAAATTGATTCTTCTAGACCATGTGGATCACTACAGGCTTGATTTCAAAATTGTTAGCTTCGATCGGCGGTCGAGTGATGCTAGACCGGACCCCTCATGCATAAGGTGTCGCGTAATCCTTCAACAGTTTGTCAACCATTTCTGAAGATTCTTATACGGCTTGAAATGCTTTTTGTAAGTTTCTTCTTCTCAAGAAAGTCCTATCAATCTCTGGATCGAACGGTAGAAGTTGTCCAGAAAGATTAGCTCTTCGCATGCAAGAACAAGATATAGAATTTAGTAAAGAAAAGAGTTGAAATAATATTTTTTTTTTTAGGCATTTTAATAAAAATATAGAAAATAAAGAAAAATAAAAAAAATAAAATTATTGATCTCTAAAATGCAAAGTATTAGAAGAAGGAAAGATAAAGGAAAAAAAACTAAGTCTAGTCTAATCTAATATGATTTTTGTTAATGTTATAAGCGTAGTCCCCAACAACGACGCCAAAAACTTGTTACGATTCCACAAGTGCACGGATTCGTCATTAGTAATAAAGATTATCGATCCCACGAGGACTGGTTATAAGCACTAGCAATGATTCACTTAGGATTAGCTAAACTACTGATGGTTGTAAATTATCTAAAGAAAAGAGATTGGGAAACGGAAACAAGAACTAGTGAAAAAAGAGTAATTAACTTGGTTTATGAAGAGTTCTAGGAGTTCGTTTTCATTGTGGTGGTATTGATGTATCACATTCTATCCTTTACTCATTGTCCATCAACATGCATTCGCTGGAAGCTAAAGCAACTATTCTTAAGTACTAAATAAAGAAGATCCCTGTGAAACCTTGTTACGGTTAACCCTTGTCACTAGGGCACCTTGGTAGATCACAAGAATGCAACTCTAATTGGTGTCATTAAGGATAGAAATAAGGGCTTGGTTTGGCCTCTTAATTCCTTGTGGAGAAGTTGCCTCTCCTTTCAAGGAAGTACCCTAGATGTCCATGAACGGGTTACCCCTGTCACTAGGGTCCCTCGGGTATACGATCTAAGATACTCTCTCTACGAGGTTAGCAATTCCTACACAATCAATTAATACGCAACAAGTCTCATGCATAGTAGTTGAAACGAAGCAAGCGAAATCATCCAATAAATAGAGGCATAAATATGAGTCTTACATCAAAACCAATCCACAACTACTCCCTCATCCTAGAACAAGGAATATACTCCATAGACACCGGAGAAAAACCCGAAGACATAATGTAATTAAGCATACAATTCTCGAAACACAAAGAGAGAAAGAGAAAGGATGCTTATCCAATGACGACGAGTGATCTTCGGATCCAATCCTTTGCTTCTAGAGTAAATGTGGTGATGAAGGATCGCTGGATGGAGGCCCTGGACAACGTGGAATGGCACCAAGGTGATTCTCCCTTTGATAGCTCACTTCCCCCTGAGGAGAAGGGTTAAAACCCTATTTATAGGCAAGGGTACGGCGCCGCGGCACGGCCGTGTAGATATGGCACAGCCACCTTCTTCTGCTTCTGGCTGCACTACACGGCCATGCCAATTGGCACGGTCGTGTGGATCTGGGGCTCGGCTCCTGGGACACGGCCGTTCAAGATTGCACGGCCATGCAAGGATCCATCTCTATTTGGCCGCATGTCCGTGCAAGAGTTGCATGGTCATGCACTGCTCTTCTTCTGTTTGGCTAGACGACCATGCTAGGTTGCACGACCGTGTTCTCTGCCTCGTTTCGATGCATCAACAATCGCTGTTTTTTCTCTGAAATTTGTCCCTGTCAACACAAAACCAAACAAAGAACAGATATCCGAACAAAAGAGTATTTATGATGAGTATATGATAAAAGAGATTATCATGCAAAGAATATATACATATAAAGCAAGTGAATGTACGTTAAAACATGCATAAACGATCATAATATTTACACACATCACGTTTTGCTCTGAATCCTGCTGGCCAGAGCGCCTCTTTGTTCCCTACTCATAGTTCTCGATCCCTATCAGAGGATTCAAACTCAGACAACCAACCCTTATCTAGCAAGCCTCGATGCAAATCTACTGGTCCTATGTTAGGATGTATACTAAAAGTCTAACTTTTGTATGAACATTTATTGAATAAACATTTATTTTGTAATAAGAATCACATTGGTCAAATGTCTGTATTTAGTTAAATGCAGTTGTCCATTTAATTTATATTGTAGGTAACATGGTGTGTGGTGTCACATAGAAGATCAAGTTATCAATTCTTTATAAATTATAAATAGTAGCTCACAACCAAGATGGATTGGGATGAACCATTGGAATGGTTGTAGTGTAATTTGGTATTAGTTTATCTTGACTATAAAATTACACTAGTACACTATGTGTGTATTGAGCAGGATCATTTGAGGTTGTTCCTTTTATACTGACTGCATAAAAGAACATAACCTCTATTATTATGGATGTGTCTACTCTTAATCCCGATATAATAACAAGCACATATACTTAGTATTTATTTCTTTAATTTATCAATGGGTGAGATTTATTCGTTAAATCAATAGGCCCGATAAGTTAGAAAATAATATTATTTATATGGTGTGTTATTGATTATAGAAGGAAACTGTGTCCTAGTAATCTAGGTTGATGATGTCCTCTTGAGGAGCTCATAAGGATTGTCATGTAAACCCTATAGGTGGATTAGTCCGACATGACAATGAAGTTGAGTGGTTCTACTCTTGGAGCTAGATATTGTTGGGACTTTTGAGCCGCAAAAATCGCTTTTTGCGTTGCGAAAACCCCGAAGTCCCATGCCACCGGATCCGTGCGAAGATAAAAATTTCGTGTATATGTTTTCTAACCTAGATCTACTCTAGATCTACATGGTATAGATTTATACCTTTGATGTGAAGCCCTTCGCTTATCCCGCTCGTCCAAGAAGATGTCGGATCTCAAGGGTGCCAAGTGAACACCCCTATATGTGTATCCACACAAACAATTAGGTGGAGAAAAACCTCTTAAGTGTGCTAGCACTCAAGGAGGTTTCGGCCAAAGTGGAGGAGAGGGAGAACAAGAAGAGAGGAGGAAGAAGATGAAAATCAATTGCCTTGAATTAGCACACAAATGCACTAATTTCACCTTATAAGTGGTCGGCCACTTCATGGTGGTTTGTAACCTCCATGGGATACAAGGGTCACAACTCTTGGTCTCTCTCATGAGGTGGCATACCATGAAGTAGTCTTGATGATGTGGCACATCATTATTGGTCGGCCCTCATGCCAAGTCATCAAATGAAGGCATATGGTCAAGTCAAGGTCAAGTCAAACTTGACTCTTAATCTTCCTTCTCAAGTCAAGTCAAACTTGATCTCTTACTTCCCATGGTTGATTAAATCCAACCATTTGATTCAAGCCAACTTAATTTAATGAATCTATATTCATTGAATTAAATTGATTCAATGAGTCATAATCTAAATTAGACTCATTCAACACATGAATCAAATTGAGTCCAACTCAATTAGTCTAATTTGGATTACTCTTAATCCAACTTAGTTCATCACATGAACCTAATCCTCTTGGTTCATCAAATGAACCTAATCTCCATCTAATTGCCCTTTGTGTGTGACCCTATAGGTTCTTGTAATGTTGGCAATGCTCCTAAACCCATTTAGAAGCATAAGTAATGAGTGGTATCTAGCAACACATCATTACTACCCAAGTTACAAGAATGTTGAGATCCAACATCACCTTTGTGACTACTAATTGTGACTCTTTACAATATATGACAATGTCCTACTATCCTTGACATCTAGATTGATTAATGTGAGGCATAGACCATGTCATCCTCTAATCAATCTAAATCTTGAACTCCAAGTAGACTCACTCTAATCAAATGAGCTCAATATTTCATATTGACTCATTTGGGCATGGTCATGCACTTATTGGTCTCACTCTATCAAGAATAGCGATGTCACTCCCGTTATATAGGAGGGATAGATCCCATCTACATCACTTACATCCCTCCACATAATTTGTTACATACCCAGTAATCGCCTTTATAGTCCACCCAGTTACGGGTGACGTTTGACGAAGCCAAAGTATGCAACTCCTTATGTAGGGAACCATGGTGACTTCAGGTACAAGGACTAATAGTCACACTAATAGTCACATGAGAAAGTATATGACACTCATATAACGATCCATGATACTTTCTCATGGAGGGTCATTCAGTATACATTCTCCAATGCATACCCATGTGTCAACTTGATATCTCTATATCCATGACTTGTGAGATCAAGTCATCGAGTTGACCTACATGATAGTCTCGTCGCATTAACATTGTCCCTGAATGTTAATACTTGACTAGGAATGATTAAGAGTAGTGTTCTCTATATCATCTCACTATCGATTCAACCAATCGATTGATATAGATAAGAACCTTCTACACAAGGACGCTATTATACTTAGTTATTTGGCACCAATACAAGTAAGTATAATAACCATAAAGAAATGCCTTTATAAATATATAGGAATATGATACATCGAGTCCATACAACAATCATCATATGATTGGCTCTAGGGCTCTAACTATCAATCTCCCACTAGCACTAGTGTCAATCAGTGTAGGCTCTAAGGCCCAATGACCTAGTGTGACCATCATGCTTTCTCTGTGTCAAAGCCTTGGTCAAGGGATCAGTGATGTTAGCCTCTGTGGGTACTCTATAAATCTTCACATCTCCTCTATCGATGATCTCTCGAATGAGATGGAAGCGTCGAAGGACTGTTGTGAGCTCTTCCAGCTTACAGCACCACCTTTCAAGTAAAACATTAACCCAGATTGCGATCTATAGTCATCCTGGTCAGTTTGGAAGCTGGCATCACTATAACCTTTTACAGCTAGCTCATCATCGCCTCTATATATGAAGAAATATTCTTTATTCCCTTTTAAGTACTTAAGAATATTCTTGACTGCTATCCAGTGACTTTCACCTGGATCTGACTGGTATCTGCTCGTCATGCTCAAAGCATACAAAACATCAGGACGAGTACATAGCATGGCGTACATGATAGATCCTATGGTTGAGGCATAAGGGATCGTATCCATGCGGTCTCTCTCCTCTCTAGAAGAGGGACTTTGAGTCTTCGAAAGACTCACACCATGTGACATCGGCAGAAATCCCTTCTTGGAGTTCTGCATGGTAAACCGTAGTAATACCTTGTCAATATATGTACTCTGACTTAGGCCAAGCAATCTCTTAGATCTATCTCTATAGATCTTTATGCCTAGAATGCAGGTTGCTTCACCTAAGTCCTTCATTGAGAAACAATTCCCCAGCCAAGTCTTGACAGACTGCAGCAAAGGAATGTCATTCCCAATGAGTAGTATGTCATCCACATACAATACAAGGAAGACAACTGTGTTCCCTACAACATTCTTGTAGACACAGGGTTCATCTTCATTCTTGATGAAACCAAACTGTTTGATCGCATCATCGAATCGAAGATTCCAGCTCTGAGAAGCTTGCTTTAGTCTATAAATGGACTTATGCAGCTTGCATACTCTGCCAGTATGTTGTGGATCTACAAAACCCTCAGGTTGTGTCATATACACATCCTCGAGTAGGTTTCCATTCAGAAACGCAGTTTTTACATCCATCTGCCAGATCTCATAATCGTGGTATGCTGCAATAGCAAGCATGATCCGAATGGACTTAAACATCGCTACTAGAGAAAAGATTTCATCATAGTCAATACCATGAATTTGTTTGAAACCATTAGCTACCAGATGACCCTTATATATCAGTCCATCCATGTCAGTCTTTCTCTTAAAGACCCACTTACACCCAATGGATTTTATCCCTTCAGGTGGATCAACCAAAGTCCATACTTGGTTGGTGTACATGGATTCCATTTCGGATCTCATGGCCTCTAGTCATTTCTCAGAATCTGGTCACATCACAACTTCCTGATAAGAGGTAGGCTCATTCTCAATGAGCATAGCATCATCATGGTCAGACAAGAGAAATGAGTATCTCTCAGGCTGACGATGTACCCTATCAGACCTGTGAAGAGGTATGTCTACTTGAACTGGTTGTTGTTCCTCAACTCCTTGTGGAACAATCTCATCATCCACAACACTTTGTGGTTCCAGTTCAACTTCCATCAAGGCTTCAGTGCTATGGTCCATAACCTGAACTTCTTCAAGATTGAATGTACTCCCACTAGTTTTTCTAGAAACAAAGTCCCTTTCTAGAAAAACCCCAGTCTTAGCCACAACTACTTTGTGTTGACTAGGAATGTAGAAGTAATATCCCTTCGTTTCCTTGGAATATCCTATAAAATAGAACTTATCGGATTTGGGTCCCAGTTTGTTTGAGACTTGACGTCGAACGTAAGCCTCATAACCCCAAATCCTCATAAAAGACACCTGGGCATCTCTCCCAGTCCATATCCTATATGGTGTCTTTATCACAACCTTGGATGGAACATGGTTGAGTATGAAGGCTGCTGTGTCCAGAGCATAGCTCCAAAGAGATATAGAAAGATCTATGTGACTCATCATAGACTGTATCATATCTAATAGGGTACGATTCCTCCTTTTGGATACACCATTCCACTGTGGTGTTCCTGGAGGAGTGAGCTGGGATAGAATCCCACACTCAGCTAGATAGTCATGAAACTCATGGCTAAGGTATTCTCCACCTCGATCTGATCGAAGTATCTTAATACTCTTGCCAAGCTGGGTTTGCACTTCATTCTTGAATTCTTTGAACTTTTCAAAGGATTTTGACTTATGTGTCATCAGATACACATAATCATATCTACTGAAGTCATCAGTAAATGTAATGAAGTACCTATAACCACCTCTGGCAGCAACATTGAAAGGGCCACATACATCACTATGTATAAGTCCTAATAAGTCAGTCGCTCTTTTACTGTGTCCACTAAAGGGAGTCTTGGTCATCTTGACCAGTAGGCATGACTCGCAAGTCTCATATAATTCGAAATCAAATGAGTCCAGCAAACCATCTTTTTGGAGCTGGGATAAGCGTTTGCCATTTATATGACCTAAGCAACAGTGTTAGAGATAGGTTTGGTTCATTTCATTTGATTTGAACCTTTTGGTGTTTATGTTATAGATGGGGTTCTCTAAGTCTAGAAAATAGTGTCCGTTTATCAGAGGTGCACTACAATAGAACATATCATTCAAATAAACTGAACAACATTTGTTCTTTATTATAAACGAAAAACCTTTCTTATCCAAACAAGAAACTAAAATTATGTTCTTAGTAAGAGCAGGCACATAACAACATTCATCTAGTTCTAGTACAAGCCCAAAGGGCAGAGATAGATAGTAAGTCCCTACAGTAACAACAGCAACCCATGCTCCATTGTCTACTCGTAGGTCCACCTCCCCCTTCGTCAATGTCCTGTTATTTCTCAACACCTTCAGATTAGTACAAATATAAGAAGCACATCCGGTATCTAATACCCATGATGAATAAATGGAGAGATTAACTTTTATAACATATATACCTGAAGTAGAAGTCTCACTTCTCTTTTTCTTAAGATCTTCCAGGTAAACTTTGCAGTTCCTCTTCCAGTGCTCGATCTGACCGTAGTGGAAGCAGGTAGCATCCTTGGTGACCCCTCCTTTGGGTTTCAGTGCCTTGCCTTTACCCTTGGCTTGGGACTTTCCCTTACCTTTAGGCTTGCCCTTGCCCTTATGTTTTTGTACCATCAAAATGGAGTTGGGCTTAACCTTCTTAAGGTTGAGCTCAGCAGTTCTCAACATGCTAAGCAGCTCAGGCACTAGCTTGTCAATTTCGTTCATGTTGTAATTCATGACAAATTTGTAACGTCCGCCCTCCCTGCTAACCCTAAGGGACGGGGCTACGATACTCTACGTACATATTACAACGGAAGACTTAAAATAATTTTTCTTAGATTAATAAAAACTTTTCTTTTGTTTGCATATCCGAACTACACTAATATGGTTTCCATAACATGATAACAAGATAAATAAAAACATAACATCAAGTCAACCATGTAGTACTACAATTTATGAAACCAAAGTGTAATTCCTAAAAGTTCTTAAAGCAGGTTCTTATTTGGTTGTCTAGCCACCGCCACACACATCTCTTTGCCTCTCCTGCTACTCCTTTAGCTCATCCAGCTTTTTCCTTTATCTGCGGACAAGGAAAGTAAGCTGTGAGCACTCATGGCTCAGTAAGTTCCTTTCCTACTCACTAAAACCAAAAATCATTACATAATCAAAGAATATATCAACATAACATGATCTCAACTAGTCATGGCATAACATATCATACTCTTTAATCATATCATGCAACATAACAAAATCATAATTAGTCATGGCATATCATCTCTTAAAGCATAGCATGAAATATAACATAATCATATCTAATCATGGCATCTCATCCCTTAAAGCATAGCATGGAACATATCGTAGTCATATCTAATCATGGCATATCATAAATCATAGCATTATCACAACATGATCATAAAGTATATGCAATATGATTTTGAAAACATGTATCCGAAAAAAAATGTGTATGTCTCATGATCTTTAAAACCATTTCTTCTTACATATATACTTGAACATAATATCAACATATTGGGGATCCCGGCTTAGTACCACATACATACATAATGCGCGCATCCTAAGTAGATCCAAGGTAGCTAGTCTTAATCCTACTAGGAAACTAGGCCCGTAGCTCGACCTAGGGGCACGTAAGGAGCCCACCCTTTACTAGGCCCGTAATTCGACCTAGGGGCACATAAGGAGCCCACCCTTTTGGTACAAGCCATTCAAAGTAAAATACATGTCATACTTATACATATCATACATCATACAAGCATGCATCACTTAGGCATACATCATATAAAAGTATGCATCACTTAGGCATACATCATGTCATAAAGGTATGCATCACTTAGGCATATATCATATAAAAGTATGCATCACTTAGGCATACATCATGTCATAAAAGTATGCATCACTTAGGCATACATCATATAAAAGTATGCATCACTTAGGCATACATCATATTAACATGCATATCATAAAAGCATACATATTTTAAGCACATAGCATATCATCAAAGTATGCATATTTCCTTCCACATAGCATATCATAAAAAGCATGCATATTCTAAGCATATAGCATATCATCAAGCATGCATATTCTAAGCACATAACATATCATCAAAGCATGCATATTTCTAAACACATATCATATCATAAAAACATGCATATTCTAAGCATATAGCATATCATCAAGCATGCATATTCTAAGCACATAACATATCATCAAAGCATGCATATTTCTAAACACATATCATATCATAAAACATGCATATCTCTATCCACATATCATATCATAAAAAGGTATAAATCACAAGCATACATGGTTAAGCATAAGGGTGTATCATGTTATTATACTATCATAAGAGACATGGTAACATAGTTAACTTGGGTTCTAAGCTTCCTAAACCCTTGGGTTCCTATCATGGCCGAACCCCCTTAGGTCTCAATTTAGGTAAAAAAACAACCTCCAAGCATGTGAAACCTAAATTATCATTACATGAATTTCATAGGAAGCATTATAAGTATGATTCACTTGGTTTCTAAGTTCTCCAAGTCCTTAAACTCATGCGGCCAAACCCTATCAGTATATAAACAAGGTCCCAAATGTCATGAAAGCATGGAAACCTTAAACCACATTTATAGCATTTTTTTCCAAGTAACATAGTAAGCATATTGAGCTAGTTCCTAAGTCCTTCAAGCCCTTAACATATGTCATAGTCAAACTTTTAACAAGTGTTCATGAGGGATAAAAACAAACATACAAGCATGTGAACTTGAACTAACATCATGTATAAATTCATAACAAAACATTATACAACATGTATGGCCAAAACTTACCCTAGCCTCAATTAGGTCATTAAACAACATATAGCATGGGAACTTTGTCTTTCTACTTATCATATTCCATGTCAAGTGACATAAGCATATTTAATTCTTGTTCTAGGGTTTCTAGGGCATCTATTCCTTCATGGCCGAAACATACAATAGTTCATTTAGGTCATGGAAAAATTATACAAGCATGTGACACAATCAACACATTATCCTATTTTCATAAGAAGCACTTTTAACACATTTGGTTTCATTTCTAAGGCCTCTAGGTCTTTTAAACCCTACTTGGCCGAAACTCAACAGTATATAAACTTGCTTCAAATATCCTAAAAGCATAAGAAATCATACAAGTTTCATAGCATGTATAAAGACAAGCATAATAAACATACATGTGAATTGTGTCTTAGGCTTCCTAGGTTTCTTTCCCTTTTTCTTTTATTTTTCCTTATGGCCGAAACCTACCATTCTTTAAACTAGGTTTTAAGTGGCCTAAAGCATGGAAAACCTAAGTAAGTTTCATGGCAAAAATTACTAAGAACATCATATACAAAGTTGGTTCATAAACAAGCTAGGACCCTTGTGATCCTACATGTCATATATCATGTAACTAATTTTCCTATACTCAATTTAAACATAAGAACATTAAAAAACTTTCATATCATAATATCACAGAGGTCTTGAGCATATTATAATTTTGTTTAAGCTTTTCTAACTATCCATCTTATCATGGCCGAAAATCTAAAATAAGAGTTCATGAATTTCTAGCAATGTTCAACATGCAATTCTTTAAGAAAACTCTATATTCTATCATACAAACATGGTTACTTAAAATTTAAAGGTCTTCCTAACCCTAAGCCCTTTTCTTGGCCGAAACATATAAATGGATTTCTTTTGGTTCCAAGTAACTTTTAAGCAAGAAAACCAATAAAAGATCCTTAATAGTTCATGGAGAGAATCTTGCATTAGTTTGGTTACACAATATTTTCCCTAACCTCTTTAAAATATTTTTGGCCAAAATTCTAGGGTTAGGTACTCCTCTGATCAAGCATCATTTAGGTATAAAAACATGAAGAAAATCCTTCCTACATAGCATAGAAAAATATCATGAAATAAGGACTTGTTTAAACCTTCCTAGATTTGAAAACGCTTTCTTTGGCCGAATTTTTCTTAAATTCCTTCCTAGGTTTTCTAATCCTTATAAAATCCGAAAATCACATAAAAAACCTTGTACCACAGGTGAGGGGAAGCTTACATCCTTTTCGCTTGTGGATCTAAGGTATGGTGATGGAAGAAGTAGCCTCTTCTTCTAGTTCCTTTCCCTTGATTCCCTTGCTTAGTCCTCCTTGTATCTTAGGCTTTCTTAGGAGAAAACCTTGGCTTTGGGGCCGAAGATGGAGGAGAGGGGACTGATGGTTTCGGTGAGGGAGAGGAAGAATGAGAGAAAATGAGAGAAAAATAACCTTCTCTTTTCTTGCTCCCTTTTATGTTAAGGGGGAAGAGGTAGCAAAATTAATTTTTGCTTTCCTTCTCCCTTAGCCTTTTTTTTTTCCTATTTCCTATTTATTTTATTTATTCATTTATTCTTACCATTCATGATGAAATAAGGGGGATTGAATCCTCTTAATTCCCTCTTTAAATTTTTGGCAACAACAAAGAGGAAGAAGGAGAGAAAGGGAGGAAGGCAAGTTGCCTTTCTCTTGCTCCTTTCTTGTTTTCTTTTGGCTAGCTTTTACTCTTACCTTTATCATGAGTTTCCCTCCTTTGCTATCAATATCTTCTCTCTATCCCAATTGGTTTCTACTAATTAATTCTATGAAATATAATATAAGAGGTTCATGGTTCAATCCTTGACCTCCTCTTCTTTTTATTTCATTTTATTTCTTTTTGCTTCAACTCACTTCCTATTATTTTTCTAAGGAAAAATCCCACATTCATATATTTATCTTACAAGCTTAGTGGGTATTACAAAATTGACTGTAACTCTTCGGCAAGGATTGCAAGATCAAGTCAGTGGCCAGCTCTTGGCCAAGGGGAAATCCCAACCTCTGTAGGTTTTCTATGTACCCAATCATCTTGAGTACATATGGACCTACAGGAGTCCTCTTGCATCTTGCACTGAAATAGTGCCTTAGAGATCTCGAATCTCTCGTGCCTAGCTTATCCTTGATATAGTTGACGAAGATGTTCAACCATATCATAAACACCCATCAACTCGTGTTGCTTCTGAAGTTTAAATTTCATGGTTACGAGCATGAGACAGGACACATCTAATGTGCCATCTTGATGCTTCTTATAAGCATCACGGTCAGCTCACATGGCAGTGGCAGGAGATGCCTCGGGATGGGCATCTCCAGGACGTACAGTTTCCTTTCCTGAGTGAGAACAATTCTCTGGTTCTTGTACCAATCCAGGAAATTAGCTCCATTGAGCTTGTCCTTATGAAGGACAGAACGCAGGGAGAAGGTGTTCATGTTTGACGACATGGTAATCTACAACAGAAAATGCAAAAAATAAATATCATATTCCACTAATCATTTAATTAGGCCTTTAACTAAATGATGCTCCCACTGAATTATAAAACTTTTGTAGAATCAAGTCATGGATGTGGTCAAACTACACCTACTAGATTCTAACCAACTAGCTATAATTCTTACGGGATAAGATCCACATCATACTACGCCTTGAGTTAGCTTTGGCTAAATCGCCCAAGACTTAGTATGATCGGTAGGTAACTAATTACCAATTACATCTCTATGCAACTCTTGTTTATAGGATCAAGATCCACATGTATATTAAAACTCGAGTTAGCTTTGGCTAAATCGCCCAAGAGTTAATATAAATGTGATTTTGACCTATCTACCAACCATTGGAAAATGCCTATAGTTATACCCGATCCAATTGAGTTTAACTAGTTTTAATCAATCTGATTGAGTTTGTACTCACCCAGGCGCTGATAGGTGGGACCAAGATTGTCCCTTCGCACCCTACCAAGATAATATGTGTTGCTATGCTTTGGCAGATTCAACAACAACATGTGATCGAGGTAGTGATGGGTCTCACGGCATGGTAGGCATTTTGAGTTGACGTGATTAAGATCTAATCTAATCGTTGATGTGTATCATATACGCGATTAAGATCTAATCTAATCGACAAGGCACTAATTAATTACTCTACTCTAGCATGGATCACATATACACACACAAGTAATTAATTAAAATATGATTAGGTCATGGCCCTACTACGATCTTCTCAAGCCAATGAGAAGATCGGACGGTCAACCTAAGGTCAACAGCTTCTCCAAGCTCCTCCCTTTGACCGTCATGTGTTGCTCGCACCCTCCTCGTAACTCCTCCTCGAGTGGACCTTCCATAGCTCCATTTTGTACATTACAAAGATGAAACTCGAGTTACATTTGAGTCTAAACTATTTTACAACAGGAAATAAAATAGAAAAAGGCACGACGCGCAGGTCGCATAGCAAATACAATACGCACATCACACAAAATGGCGCGCAGGCTATAATATGAATTACAACACATTTTGTCCAATCTTATTGGGTATTTGGACCATGACCATCACAAAAATTATACATAATTCTAAATTATGTAATTTTCATAAATTTCTATAATTTTTTCTACTATTTTTACAATTTTATGAGTTACAACTTCCCGGCGGTCCCGTTTAGCGATTTTCGGGTGCGATCGCGGGACAATGCCCCTTGTGGGGTTAGGGGCAGCACCCCTTCCACTACAACAAAAACTGCAAACGACAACACCCCTACGATAATGGTTTTAAGAGAAAGCGTTGCGTATTTTCTCAAAGACAACGGTTTTTGCCAAAACCGTTGTCTTTGAACTCCCCATTAAATATAAAAGACAACGGTTTTAGCAAAACTGTTGTCATTGAGCGACTTTTTTTTAAAATGACAACACTTTTTACAATGGTTTTATAAACCGTTGTCTTTATCCACGTTTTTAGCGGCTACGACAACAGTTTTCAAAAAACCGTTGTAGTTGAATTTGGTCATTTCCCCCCTTCGCTGTTTTCCTTTCCCTCGCTGTTTTCTTTTCGGCGCCGTGTTTTCGCGTTCCCAAACCTAAGCCATTTATCTTTCCCTCTCCTCATACGACGTTGTGCTCCTTCTCATTTCCTGGTGAGCGGCGGCGTTCTCCAATGGGCTGCCGAAGATCCAGACGCACGGGAGGGAGAAACCGGAGAACGGGAGCTGCCATGACGACAGCGCGCCGCTGGTGAAGGCAGCGCGGTTTGTGTGGAGTTTCGCAGGGGAGCGGCGGAGGAAGCTTCTTCTAGATTGGTTGGCGCTTCGAAGATGATCACTTTAGGTTCCGCTTCCCCGATTCCATGTCAAGATTCTGTTTCCGAGAGATTTTTGCATTTACTCTTGTTTTCTGCTAGGAGAAAAAGAATGATTTTGTCGTTGATCTTCTTTGGTGGTCATAGGTGGGCTTCGAAGATCGTCGTGATCTTCCTCTTCTCCTCTTTCTCACGGGCAGGATCGGCTCTTTTTGTCTGGGAATCTCGTCGAATCCCGAAATAAAAAATATCTTTTTTTGGTGAGATCCCGAACCTCTTCTTCTATTGTATTTCATTTGTTCTTTTCTCGCTGGCTATCGCTTTGAATTGCGGTGAGTTCTTGATCTTTTCCGGGTGATTTATGGAGTTCCAGAATTAGATTTTAATGCTAAATGCTGAAAGTCTTTAGCTTTTGTCTTCTTTTCTTGTGACAGATCTGGCGAACTTAGTTTTGCGTTCTCTGTGATTAACTTAAGATTCATCATATATACAAGGCTTAACAAATTTGGTTTGTTGCTTGGTCTTCAGATCTTCCACCTGATTTATAGAAGTAAAGCAATTATACACCATGAAAGCACTCATCCTTGTTGGGGGATTTGGCACTCGCCTCCATCCTTTGACACTAAGTTTCCCAAAGCCATTGGTTGATTTCGCCAACAAACCAATCGTACTTCATCAGGTATGTGCATTTTGGCCCTATACCATATTGTTGGTACATACATGAATGTAGATATGAAATATCGTGTTGTGAAGTTTGGTGATACAAAAAATATGTTTTACTGATTTCCCTTGTAAGTTCTCAAAGGAAGTAACCGGATACAAAAGGGTAGATAGAGGATGCCATGATGAGTTTTCAAAATCTACAACTATTTTACTTCTGGTTGAATTCAGTTTTCCTTTAAATTGTTTTGCTGTCGTTCTGTTGTCTAGTTTTGGGGTTTCAGTTCTGCTTTTTGGTTAATTTTGTAATTCCATAAGTAACTATTTCATCTTCATCTGAGGGAGGAAGTTATTTGAAGTTTTATCTATTAACACCTCACCTCTTTGGATAAGGTACACATGCACATCAAGTGTTTGATGTAATTCCTCATAGATCATAATATGCCATCTGAATGATACAAGGTATTTGTGAATGACCAATTCCTCAACTGGGATCCTGAGCATCGAATCAAAGTTCAAATTGTCTCTGCAAGGGCCTATCATTCCCTATTCATGCACAACATGTAAGTGAAAAATACTACTAATAAGAATGCTACAGATGCTCTTCAACTCTACAGTTCGACAGTTATCCAGATAAGTCATCTTTGCGTTGGTTCTGTTGATCTCTAGTAGTGAATCATAGTTGTGTTAGTAGCACGCTGGATCATACATATGCATATATTAGTGTTAGTGAGCTAACTATCTCCTCTTTCTCTCCTTAATGTCAAGGGAAAACATGTAAACTAGAAGAAGAAAAACTCTCTTTTGCATGAAATAATTGGAAGGATCGCAGGTGCATCCGTCCTACGCCAGAAGAATTAGAGGATTTCAGTACTCCGGACTTCACAATTTACAATACTGGCTAGTTTCCATGTAATCGATACACACACTACATGACTTCAGGGCGGCAGTTCGGTCGGGAGGCATGTCGTCTACTCATTCCTCTGTCAGAAGCGTTTCTTTTTTTTTAGGCCGTCGCTTCTCTATTTTCCCCTTATTTTGCAATTTGTGAGGTTGAACTATGGAATTTTAATCAATTATGCTTGGATTTTTCTAGGTCGTTATTGCTGTGGCTACTTTGCTTGGGCTGGAGAGGTAGGCATGTAAAATTGTTTGATGAAATTCCCCAGTGTGTAGTTATTGTTATTCCCTTCAAGGTCTTGTAATTGAAGTGTACTAACTTAACTGTGTAGGGGATTCTCTGACTCCATCTTTGGCATCTCTGTTGTATTTGCTACTCTAGTTATTGTACGATGCTCAGGTAAACTAGTTTTCTTTTTTGGTTTATGTTCTATAGTCCTTGTGTATGCCATGATGGTAATTTGCAATTAGACTCTATTCATGTGAGTTGACTTTGTATGAATCTGGAAAATATTTTTTCTTGGGAACTGTGTTAGCCATATTTATCATCGAGGAATATAGTTGAATACTGTTGCCTGAGAGTTAGAATTGGTTTGAGTGAAGCAACTGATAATCCTACAAACTTCTAATGGTTTAGTCTGTCATTGCCATGGGCTAGAACAATTTAATTAGTTTGTTTGCCATATCCATCTCCTGCGCTTCTAGAAGAAAGCTTGTATGATGAACACAATTTATAGTAGAGCTTGTGAAAACAATGAGTTTAAAGTCGTTTCTTTCTCAACCGACTTGTAGACAAAGAAAATTGGTCTTGTTTGGTTAGTGAAAGTTGTCAGATCGTTGTCGGAAGAACTGGCATGAACACTCTTACTAACCAGACTGGCGAAGTTACAAGGTGATCTTACACTTCTATTCCATCTTGTTGTTGATGATAAATGTTAAAGTGCTCTAATTTTGAGAAAAATTTATGCTTGACTTGGACTTCTTTATTTCTTCTTCTAACTCTTGACATTTTGTATGGCCAATAAGTCATTTGCAAGGGATGTTCAATCGAACTATCAGATTATTAGAAGCATGTATCGAGCCAATGTAAGTCCATTTGCATGTCTAAATATCATTTTATTTCTCATTCAGCCACAATATTTTATTATCATTTTTTTGATGCCAGATATGTATTTGACGGTCAATCTCCAGAGCTGAAGAAACAAGAACTTGCCAAAAAGCTAGTCTTTACATTTTTGTCATTGTTCCCCTCCTTTTTTTTTTTTGCAAGATAATGATAATCTTTAAGCTTATTTTATTCTTTAGATATTCAAAGAGGGAAGATGCAACTAACGATCTTAACACAACAATTGAGGTCATTGCTTGTGCATAACAAGTACTTTTATTGGGACACTTTAGTGTGCTAGAATTTCTCCGTCATTTAATGGATCCTAGTTCCAAAAAAATCTTTGTGATGGAATTATTCTGCTTATTGCTAATTGAATTACTGTATTTATCCTCATCCTTATTTTTCAGGTTCTTGAAGAGCTAAGACTCACTATGGATCAGTTCATTGATTTGTGTATTCTCTCTGATGTGATTATTGTGATAGCATTAAAGGTAAACTTTCTTATGAGATATTGTACATTCAACAAGTTTAACATACAAGGCTAGTACTCTACTGCTTACTGTTTACGAAATTTGATAACTAATGTTCATTCAAATCTCTAGTATGATAATGCTTGTGTAGTTGAATATGGTGCCAGTGCTGCAACTGTTCCATGTCTATGTTACTTAGACTTGATATAGTGTTCAACATGAGTATGATCGCAATCTCTGACATGAATAGACTTGCTTGTGTAGTTGAATATGGTGCCAGTCTGCATCCTAAATAGACATTTGAATAGTTGATTTGTTTCTTTTATCCTGGAATTGCTTGTATTGCATAAGTTTGTATTGCATAAGTTAAATTCTAAGACTATAAGTTGGTTATATTGCTTGTATTTTATGTAGATTTATATGAATAAATCTAAATCAGAATTCTGGAATTCTGGAATTGAGTGTCGTCATGGAATTGCTTTATATTAGAGCTATGTGAAATCCTGAAATTTCTTGTATTGCATAAGTTTGTATTGCATAAGTTTTATTTCTTAGACTATAAGTTGGTTATATTGCTTGTATTTTATGTAGATTTATATGAATAAATCTAAACTGGAATTGATAAGTTTTGTTTAATTTTCCTCTTGCAGGTACGTAACTCGGCCAATTCGTGAGGCTTGAGATTTTTTATGCAAGGAGTGAGCTTTGTTAGGATGTAGCTTGCCTTGCTAATTTGTAAATTAAAAGTTAAATGGAGAACAACAAATGGAAAACATGTGATTTAATGTATATGGAGAACAGTAATGGAAAACATGTGTATTTTGATGAGTAACAACTCATTTTGTATATTTTTGTAATATATGTGGCTACAAGATGAATTATATATGGATGTTTATTTTGGATTTAATCTAGTAAATATTTAGTTTTGTATTGGTGGTTTGCTTATATTAAAATAAGATTAGTTGTTTGGTATTAATGAACATTAAAGACAACAGTTAAAAATGTTGTAAAAACTAGGTAAATCACAACGGAATTTTTTTGTAAAAAGTGATAAAAGACAACGGTTTTATCCGTTGTAAAATATATTAAAACTGTTGTAAAAAAATAAAATGAGTCAAATATTATCTACCACAATAGTTTATATCTGTTGTAAAAAAAGTCTACCACAACGGTTTATTTCTGTTGTTGAAATTATTTACCACAACGGTTTTAAAACGTTGTCGTATCCTTCGTAGCCAAATTTTGAGCATATAAACAACAACGGATAAAAACCGTTGTCAAATGTCTACAAAGACAACGGTTTCAAAACCGTTGTCGTAGGGCAATACATTCTACAACACCCTCAGTTAATACGGTTTTTTGACCCTACGACAACGGATAATATCCATTGTCGTTTGCAGTTTTTGTTGTAGTGTTCTCGTGAAATGAGTCTCACGAGTGTCCCACAATGATCTTACAGTGCCCTAAGCCACTGTCCCAAAATATTTTGGACGAGACCTTGCCGTTTTGGAAGGTGTTTCTCAGTAGTCGAAGCCTACAAGTGACCAAACACTTGTTGCTTCGCTTCTACGAGAAAAATACCCATAAAATACATAAAAACAGTAAATATACAGAAACTTACGGATCTGTAGTTTTTCATAAAAACCAAAATAAAACACGTACACCCTTCGCACGTGACTCTGATACTCTTGGAGCTAGATATTGTTGGGACTTTCGAGCCACAAAAACCGCTTTTTGCGTTGTGGAAACCCCGAAGTCCCATGCCACCGGATCCGTGCGAAGATAAAAATTTCGTGTATATGTTTTCTAACCTAGATCTACTCTAGATCTACATGGTATAGATTTATACCTTTGATGTGAAGCCCTTCGCTTATCCCGCTCGTCCAAGAAGATGTCGGATCTCAAGGGTGTCAAGTGAACACCCCTCTATGTGTATTCACACGAACAATTAGGTGGAGAAAAACCTCTTAAGTGTGCTAGCACTCAAGGAGGTTTCAGCCAAAGTGGAGGAGAGGGAGAACAAGAAGAGAGGAGGAAGAAGATGAAAATCAATTGCCTTGAATTAGCACACAAATGCACTAATTTCACCTTTTTAAGTTGTCGGCCACTTCATGGTGGTTTGTAACCTCCATGGGATACCAAGGGTCACAACTCTTGGTCTCCCTCATGAGGTGGCATACCATGAAGTAGTCTTGATGATGTGGCACATCATTATTGGTCGGCCCTCATGCCAAGTCATCTAATGAAGGCATATGGTCAAGTCAAGGTAAAGTCAAACTTGACTCTTAATCTTCCTTCTCAAGTCAAGTCAAACTTGACCTCTTACTTCCCATGGTTGATTAAATCCAACCATTTGATTCAAGCCAACTTAATTTAATGAATCTATATTCATTGAATTAAATTGATTCAATGAGTCATAATCTAAATTAGACTCATTCAACACATGAATTAAATTGAGTCCAACTCAATTAGTCTAATTTGGATTACACTTAATCCAACTTGGTTCATCACATGAATTTAATCCTCTTGGTTCATCAAATGAACCTAATCTCCATCTAATTGCCCTTTGTGTGTGACCCTATAGGTTCTTGTAACGTTGGCAATGCTCCTAAACCCATTTAGATGCATAAGTAATGAGCGGTATCTAGAAGCACATCATTACTACCCAAGTTACAAGAATGTTGAGATCCAACATCACCTTTGTGACTACTAATTGTGACTCTTCACAATATATGGCAATGTCCTTCTATCCTTGACATCTAGATTGATTAATGTGAGGCATAGACCGTGTCATCCTCTAATCAATCTAAATCTTGAACTCCAAGTAGACTCACTCTAATCAAATGAGCTCAATATTTCATATTGACTTATTTGGGCATGGTCATGCACTTATTGGTCTCACTCTATCAAGAATAGCGATGTCACTCCCGTTATATAGGAGGGATAGATCCCATCTACATCACTCACATCCCTCCACATAATTTGTTACATACCCAGTAATCGCCTTTATAGTCCACCCAGTTACGGGTGACGTTTGACGAAACCAAAGTATACAACTCCTTATGTAGGGAACCATGGTGACTTCAGGTACAAGGACTAATAGTCATACTAATAGCCACATGAGAAAGTATATGACACTCATATAACGATCCATGATATTTTCTCATGGCGGGTCATTCAGTATACATTCTCCAATGCATACCCATGTATCAACTTGATATCTCTATATCCACGACTTGTGAGATCAAGTCATTGAGTTGACCTACATGCTAGTCTCGTCGCATTAACATTGTCCCTGAATGTTAATACTTGACTAGGAATGATTAAGAATAGTGTTCTCTATATCATCTCACTATCGATTCAACCAATCGATTGATATAGATAAGAACCTTCTACTCAAGGACGCTATTATACTTAGTTATTTGTCACCAATACAAGTAAGTATAATAACCATAAAGAAATGTCTTTATAAATATATATGAATATGATATATCGAGTTCATACAACAATCATCATATGATTGGCTCTAGGGCTCTAACTAACAGATAGTAATTAATTGGGTTGTTAGTAACTCATTTAATTAATGGACATTCGACATCTTAAACATAGGGAGATTAATGCACTCATAATAAGAAGGGGCACATAATGTAATATGGGATTGGTGCAATAGTTCAGTAATAACTATTTAGTGGTATGAGTTATTATTGATGAACTTGAGTTGGGTGTTCGGGTCGAACACAGGAAGCTCAAGCTCATCGGGAGACCAAAATCAATTCCTCCTCTCGGCCCCGTTGTAGCCTCTATAACGCCTTGTATCCACAAAGTCTGCTTCTTACCCAAGTAATGGGCCGGACACATCCTTGCTTGGTGCAAGGGGGCCGGCCAAGCATTAGCTTGGAGCCCAAGAGGTGGTCGGCCAAGCTTGGTGCCCAAGCAAGGGGCCGGCCACATAGGGTTAAAAAGAGAGATTTTATTTTTTTAATTAAAATCTTTCCTTTTATAGCCATCCACATGGTTTTAAAAGAGAGTTTTAATTTTAAAATCTTTCCTTTTATAGCTATCTGCAAAGGTTTAAAAGAGAGAATTTAATTTTGTTAAAATCTTTCCTTTTTTATAGTTATCTATAATGTTTAAAAAGAGAGATTTTAATTTTGACAAAACTTTCCTTTTTTGTAACCATGATTTAAAAGAGAAGTTTTAATTTTAATAATTCCTTTTTTGTAGCTTTCTACATTGTTTAAAAGAGAGAGATTAATTTTAAAACTTTCCTTTTGTAGTCATCACAATAGGAAATTTAAAAGAGAGAGATTTTAATTATTATTAAAATTTCTTTTTTTGCCATAACCAAGGATTATAAAAGAGAGGTAGAGGGTGCCTTATGAAATACACAGATATCTCTACAATTTCTCTCCTCTCTTTTCCTTGGTGGTCGGCCTCTCTCCCTTTTTCTCTTCCTAAGGTCGGTGACACCTTATGTCTTCTCTCCCTTTCTTCTTTCTAAGGTCGGCACCCATCTCTTCTTGGTGGCCAAAACTTGAAAGAAAAGAAGGAGCACTTGGTGGCCGGTTGCTTGAGAGGAAGAAGAAGAGAAGAAAGTTTCCTATTTTGGCATTCCTTGGTGGCCAAAATTTCTTGGAGGAGAAAAAGAGGTTCGAGTGAATTTCATCTTGGTAGATCGTCGCCCACTAGTCGTTGGTAATTGGAAGAAGAAGTGTGAATGTGGTTGGATTAGTTTAGATTTTCTTAGTTTAATTCTGTTAATTGTGTCAAATTTTCATGTGTTGATGCTTTTGATTGAATGCTTGTATTAATTTGAATTTCTAAGTTTAAATTGCACTTACTATGCTTAATTAGCTACACGCCTACAATGTGTTCGATCAAATGCTTCAACCAGTAGTTAGGTTTATTTTGATGCATTTTAGTTTGGTTAATTCTTACTTTGTCTTGTTCTTTCAAGTTAGTTGAGTTCTAGTTTCAATTAAATGCAATTATGTTAGGATAGATTAGATTTCTTTAATGTTTTAGTTTTCCTTCCATGCTTAATTTCATAGATGCTTCCTTTAGGTTAGATAGGGATTTCTTTACTTGCAATGTCTTTTATTCATTAGGGTTAGTTTCATTGCTTGTATTGTCTTTCATTATTTAGGTTAGATTTTATTTGATGCTTCGCTATTTCGATTCTTAGTTTAATCGTGTTGATGATTAACCATAGCGTAGTGTGACAATGCGTTGTGAATTAATTATTCGCACTTAGTTAAATTTCATTCCGCATTAGATTAATTTCTTACTTGTCTTGCTTTTAATTTGTTAAATTTAGAATCAAAAACCCAAACCCCATTTCAATATTGAAAATCCAAAAAAAATAGAAATAACATACGATCCTAAGTTTACCATCCTATCGTTGCTTTCGTTGGCGGACGACCTGAGTCATTCCTATGCTACATTAGCGTAGGAGGGGTTTAGTACTTCATCATTTGATGCCCAATTCGCGACAAAATTGGGCTATAATCAAATTGGCGCCGTTGCCGGGGAGAAAGTAGCGGTGTTTGGTAATCTTAGGATTGTTTCTCTATTTTCTCTCTTTTCTTGTTTCTATTTTTTGTGGTTGCAAAAATTCAATAAAATTGTTAGGGTTTAATTATTTCATCTCTTGTATGCACACATTCTATCTTGTCTATTTTCTATGTTTTTTTGATGATATTTGCATGAGTGTTTCAGGATAGACCAGGAAATCTGTGTTATCAGCAGCTTTAGAGATTCAGTGTGATCAGACCTTCAGACTTGATGAGCAACATGGAGAAGAACACTGAAAAGACTCTCAGAGAGCTTTGGGCACCAGATTTGTCAGCTGATTCATTTTGCATCAGATATTCTGATTTAGATGTAGACTTCGAGTTATGGGAAATTGTTCATCTATTACCGAAGTTTCATGGACTTTCTGGTGAAGATCCCAACAGATATCTGCATGATTTGGAGATGATTTGTTCTTTATGGAGCCCACTTGGCATATCAGAAGAAGATGTTAGACTCAGAACATTTCCATTTTCAGTAGCAGATTCAGCAAAAGATTGGTTGTACTGTCTCCCACCCAATTCAATTTTCAGTTGGACCGAGATGAAGAAATTATTTCTGGCGAGGTTCTTTCCTGCTTCTAGGATTGCAGTTATTCGGAGGACTATTTGTAGAATCCAACAATTCACAGGAGAACCGTTTCAAGATTATTGGGAAAGATTTAAAAGGCTTGTTGCTAGTTGCCCTCAGCACCAGATAAGCGATCAACTTCTGATTATGTACTTCTATGAGGGATTGTGTCCCATGGACAGGAGTATGGTTGATGCAGCTAGTGGAGGGGCTCTAGTTAACAAGACATCTACTCAGGCCAGAGAACTTATCGAGATTATGGCTTCAAATTATCAGCAATATGGGACTAGACCGACGATTACCGAGGATGTTCATTCCTTTGCCAGTGTATTCCCGACCAAGATCCAGTATTTTCAGCCTGATCCTCAGTCTTATCAGATCTATCAGCAGGACAGGTATAATTTAATTGCAGGATTCGGGTATGGGAACACACAACAAGGGAATTCTGATTGGTCCCAACATTATCAGTCATATCTTCAGCATCAGTCTGAGCAGTTGCAACAATTTGGACAACATCAAGAAACACAATTCCAGGAAAGAACACAATCATCGACACAGTTACAGTTGCAATCAAATCATCTTACCGCATCGACTTCCGAGGAGATGGATTGTAGAGTTTGTGATATTCCTAACTTTGATTCTGCTACTCTACATACTTCTTCTAGTATTTTGTATAGTGATGTTGTAGTTGATTCTGATTATGTTGTTGTAGATGATATTGTTGTTCCAGATAGTCTTGGTGTTGCAGGCGTTGCTTTTGATGATGGAAGTGTAGGGGAGACCCAAGAATCACTTCCTTTGACTATTCCACCACCAGTTGAGCCAGTTGAGTCCGTAGATGTACCTTTTGATGATGGAAGTGTAGGGGAGACCCAAGAATCGCTTCCAATGACTATTCAACCACCAATTGAGTCCATAGATGTATCTAGTGACGAAGGAAGTGTAGGGGTAACTCAAGAATCACTTCCATTGATTGAACCTGATCCAGAGCCAGTACCTTTACATGATCAAGAGAATGCCACATTCACTGTTCTAGAGCCTCAGGGTACCTTTGAGGATGGTAAGATCAATAATTTTGCTGAATTCTTAGAAAATTCCATGGAGGTAGTTCATTTTGATTGTAGTGGATGTGACATGTCTTTTGATTCATGCTCAGTTTATATTGATATTGTTTTTGATACATCTCACACAGCATGCGTGCAGGGAATGCATCCTTTTCTTTTTAGTGTGCAGGAATTTTTTAGATATTTCATTTGCAGTCAATCACGCAAGGATGCATTCTACCACTTGAAGAAAACCCTAACATTTTATGTAATAATGAAGCTCCTGGAGTGGACACTCCATCTGAACCGTCTTCGTCCACCGGAGAAAATTTTTGAGGAGTCGATGGTGGAGGGAGCGATCCTCACTTCACTTACATTCATTCCACTTCCAGAATGGCTTCTGGAACTGAATCGACTCCGACCACCAGAATTTCAGGGGAGTTGGTTCCATCTCACTTTTACTTTTCCTTTTTGCTTATATATATTTCTTTACTTTGTTTGCTTGGTTAGCTTTTATTTGGTAGTTCATTTTTAGTTTGTCTAGTAGGGTTTTTCATAATAAATTCCTATGCATTCTTTTTATCATTTTAGAAATTGTGAAAGTTAGTTAAATTTGATTGTCAAGTTTGATGATTTATTGTCATGATTAGATTCTTGGATTACATGTGATTACAACTTGATGATGGATTCTATATTGGTAGATTGAGATGATAATTTTTAATATACCTAGTGAGGATATTTTTGAGCCTATTATTCCTATTGATGTGTGATGCACTTGTGGTTAATGCTACTCTAGAACTTGCTTAATTCTTTCGAGACCACATTATCATAGGTTTGCATGATTTTTATGAAGGCTATCTCACTTTATTTTTATTCATCCTTTTTGTTATCACATGTTTCTTGAATAAATTCATATCATTCGTCATTTTATTCTTTTCTTCCTTCCATTTATTTCCCCCATTTACTTCCTTTTACTCTCTTGGGATGTGGATATCTTGGATGTTACATGATGAGTATTTTGCCCGAGACGGTCAAAAGTTTAAGTGTGGGGGGAGAGAAATAGTTTAGTGGAATTTAGGAGAAGCATAGGTGAACCATGCTTGATCACCATAGGTAAACCATGCTTTTTATCTTTTTATTGAGCTATTGATGATGTTGTATAATGTTGCACAACATGTTGAAAAAAAAAAGTGAAAAAAAAGAAAAGCAAATCAGAAAAAAAAAAAAACAAATCAGAAAAAAAAAAGGAAAAAAACCAGAAGTGAAAAAAGAAAAAAAAAATTGAAAAAAAAAAGAGCTTTAACATGTTGTGCCCTTTTGTATTTGTGTGTGGTAGAATTTTTTTAGAGAGATAATTTTTATTGTAGCAATATTTAGATTTTATTGTATATGATGAGTAGTGATTTTTATTGAAAAGCTATAGTAGAGGTTGTCTACATGCTTATTGGATTTATGGAAAATATTTTGACATATTGTGTCATTTTTATTCATTTGTGGTAGAATTTTTGTGAGTGACAATTTTTACTTTAGCAACATTTGGATTCTATTGCATATCATGTGTAAATTTTAGTGTGAAATACTAGAGTAGAAATTGTTCACATTTTTATTGTATTGTTGAAAAAGTGATAGAATTTTTTGTTAGTGATAATCTTTACTTTAGCAACATTTAGATTTTATTGTATATCATGAGTGATATTTTTATTGAAATGCTAGAGTAAAGGTTGTTCACATTTTTTATTGAGTATGTGAAAAGCTAGCTTGGAAGTTTGGATGGAATATCTTTTTGGGCATTGTTCTATTGTACTCATCTATGTAACATTCCAATATATCCATGTCTTCCACCATTACCTTATTTTACCTTCCTTATTCCTTTTCTTACCACTATCATTTGCCTTGATTATATTTCCCTTACATTTCAATAATGCCTTCATTATTTTATTGTGCACTCTTATGTATATAGTGGTGGAGATTAGAAGCAAAGCAAGCATATGGTAGTGCATGAATCCATGAGTAGCTTGAGTGAGCTCCATTATTGCACATATATGAGTGGAGAGCCACCATTACTTTCCTTGTGAGGTTTATTTTGTTATCATTCTCAATTTATTGATTGTGGATTGAGATTATCATGTTTGTTAATTAATGTATGAATTGAATCCATGATTGCTTTGGTTATTTGAATTGGACAATCCTAGGTAACTTTCTTTCACTATTTTCTATATATGGTTGAGAATTGCTAGGGAATGCATCTTAGTTATTTTCTTGTTTTATTTACATGCTCGAGACGAGCAAGAATAAGTGTGGGGGAGTTGATAATGGGTATTTTTGTGTATTATTTTGGCTCTTATACTTAGCATTTTATACCTTCTCGCATGCTTAATTTGGTGTTTATATTATATTTTGTGAGTAGGAATTTATTTTGGACTTAATTGTAAATTTTTTATAAATTATGGAATTTAATTACATATTTTGATGTGATTTTGTAGGAAATCAAAAGAGCTATGTATTAGGATCGAGCCAGATCAAATTTGGTCTTATTTGGAGGTCAAATGAGGGAGATCAAGATGAATTAATATGGACCGTTGATCCTGATCCAGTGAGATCATGCTCCTTCACTCAGATCTAGTCATTCAGCCCTCCATCAAGATTTAAAGCGATCTGGACCGTTGATCTAGAAATCAAGGCATCCAAGAGTTCATTCAAAGCTTCAATTCAATTTGGATAAGAGAGGAACCCAATTTCAAAAAAAACCCAACCCATTCCTAAAGCCTACACTTCTAAGCCTTATCCAAAGCCCAATTTAAATCCTCTTATTGGATCCTGATCTCACTCTTTTCCTTTACCCGACCCATTAAGAAACTTCCCTTACCTCTTCACGCACGCATAGGTCGACCCCCATCTTGTTCACGTTTTCTTCCCCACGAGCTAGGGCACGCGGACTCCTCCCACACCGCATTCCTTCCTTCTTCCTCTCGGCCGGCTTCCTCTCTTCCGGCCAACCACACCCACTTCTCCTTCTCGATTCCAGCGGCAACGGCATTAGCATAGTGGCGGCAGCAGCGAACTTCGGCGACGATTCCGGTCATCCACCTCACCGGAGGGGTTCTCCGGTGAGATCCTTCACCTTCCGACTTCTCTGGCTTTCTGGGGTTCGGACGGGCAGAGGAAGAAGAAGGCGGCAGAGCATAGGGAGGTCCGGCAGTCCAGATTTTCCAGCAACTTCCAGCGAGGGGGTTCCTCGGTGAAGATTGCATTCATCTACGTCGGTGTCGAAGCTAGCAGCAAGTCCATCAGAGTGCTACTGTTCACCGGCTTTGGGGGTTCCGAGCCGGGTCTCCGTGTGACGGCGGAGGTAGTCGTTGGTAATTGGAAGAAGAAGTGTGAATGTGGTTGGATTAGTTTAGATTTTCTTAGTTTAATTATGTTAATTGTGTCAAATTTTCATGTGTTGATGCTTTTGATTGAATGCTTGTATTAATTTGAATTTCCAAGTTTAAATTACACTTACTATGCTTAATTAGCTACACGCCTACAATGTGTTCGATCAAATGCTTCAACCAGTAGTTAGGTTTATTTTGATGCATTTTAGTTTGGTTAATTCTTACTTTGTCTTGTTCTTTCAAGTTAGTTGAGTTCTAGTTTCAATTAAATGCAATTATGTTAGGATAGATTAGATTTCTTTAATGTTTTAGTTTTCCTTCCATGCTTAATTTCATAGATGCTTCCTTTAGGTTAGATAGGGATTTCTTTACTTGCAATGTCTTTTATTCATTAGGGTTAGTTTCATTGCTTGTATTGTCTTTCATTATTTAGGTTAGATTTTATTTGATGCTTCGCTATTTCGATTCTTAGTTTAATCGTGTTGATGATTAACCATAGCGTAGTGTGACAATGCGTTGTGAATTAATTATTCGCACTTAGTTAAATTTCATTCTGCATTAGATTAATTTCTTACTTGTCTTGCTTTTAATTTGTTAAATTTAGAATCAAAAACCCAAACCCCATTTCAATATTGAAAATCCAAAAAAAATAGAAATAACATACGATCCTAAGTTTACCATCATATCGTTGCTTTCGTTGGCGGACGACCCGAGTCATTCCTATGCTACATTAGCGTAGGAGGGGTTTGTTACTTCATCATTTGATGCCCAATTCGCGACAAAATTGGGCTATAATCAAATTTGATAGGGGACGAAGTACTAAATTTGATGCCCAATTTGATTATAGCCCAATTTTGTCGCGAATTGGGCATCAAATGATGAAGTACCAAACCCCTCCTACGCTAATGTAGCATAGGAATGACTCAGGTCGTCCGCCAACGAAAGCAACGATAGGATGGTAAACTTAGGATCGTATGTTATTTCTATTTTTTTTGGATTTTCAATATTGAAATGGGGTTTGGGTTTTTGATTCTAAATTTAACAAATTAAAAGCAAGACAAGTAAGAAATTAATCTAATGCGGAATGAAATTTAACTAAGTGCGAATAATTAATTCACAACGCATTGTCACACTACGCTATGGTTAATCATCAACACGATTAAACTAAGAATCGAAATAGCGAAGCATCAAATAAAATCTAACCTAAATAATGAAAGACAATACAAGCAATGAAACTAACCCTAATGAATAAAAGACATTGCAAGTAAAGAAATCCCTATCTAACCAAAAGCATCAACACATGAAAATTTGACACAATTAACATAATTAAACTAAGAAAATCTAAACTAATCCAACCACATTCACACTTCTTCTTCCAATTACCAACGACTACCTCCGCCATCACACGGAGACCCGGCTCGGAACCCCCAAAGCCGGTGAACAGTAGCACTCTGATGGACTTGTTGCTAGCTTCGACACCGACGAGATGAATGCACCAACAGGAACCCTCACCGGAAGTTGCCGGAAACTGGAATACCTGCTGCCGCCTCCTCCTTCTCCACCCCTTGAACCCCAGAAGGTTGGCCGGCGGCGGGGAAGAGAGGAAGAGAGGCCGCCACGGAGAAAAGGAAGAAGGAAGGAATGCGGTGTGGGAGGAATCCCGTGCCCTAGCTCGTGGGGAAGAAAACGCTAACAAGATGGGGGCCTGTGCATGTGCGTGAAAGGTAGAGTTCAAATAAGGGGATTTAAATTGGGCTTTGGATAAGGCTTAGAAGTGTAGGCTTTAGGAATGGGTTTGAAATTGGGTTCTCTTTTGAATTGAAGCTTGAATTCTTTGGATGCCTTGATTTCTAGATCAACGGTCCAGATCGCTTTAAATCTTGATGGAGGGCTGAATGACTAGATCTGAGTGAAGGAGCATGATCTCACTGGATCAGGATCAACGGTCCATATTAATTCATCTTGATCTCCCTCATTTGACCTCCAAATAAGACCAAATTTGATCTTGCTCGACCCTAATACATAGCTCTTTTGATTTCCTACAAAACCACATCAAAATATGTAATTAAATTCCACAATTTATAGAAAATTTACAATTAAGTCCAAAATAAATTCCTACTCACAAAATATAATATAAACACCAAATTAAGCATGCGAGAAGGTATAAAATGCTAAGTATAAGAGCCAAAATAATACACAAAAATACCCATTATCACCCACATGACGTCCAAGAGGAGGAGAAGAATACAGCAAAAGATCAAGAGGTCTTTGTTGAAAAAGAAAGGTTTAACTAGTTCTTAATTCCGCAGCGAAACTAGTTTTTCTTTGTATAGATCCTGAAATACCAACACAAGAGGCTAGTGATTTCGTGTTTCATTTTTGTGTTTTGATTTAGTGTTTTGATCTTGTGCTTCTATTGAGGTCTCTATAGTTAAACCTAGGGTTACTGTAAGATGTTTAAATATCCAATTTCTTTGAAAGGCTTTGTCTAGGAAGTGGTGGATGATCTCATACCCAAGAAGGTCGAGTGTCTCGCCATGTTTAACCTGGAAGCCAATCCTTGAAATAGATATTTAATCAACTTCTATAACATGGGATGAACTTGGATTAATAATGTTAAGTATCATTTGCAATCCAAGTTTTAACTACAGAAGAACACATGAGTTGAACTTGAAGTAAAAATATTAAGTTTCATTTCCAATTCAAGTTTAACTCATGATGAACACATAGGTTGTTAGGAAAGTTCTGTGCTTGTACAAATTTTAGTATAGGGGAAGCAGAACGGAATTCCAAGTAGCACCCAACATCCTGCTCAGGTCTCCGAAAATCCATCCACAGCCCAAGACTGCCGATCGCCCTCAACTGCTGCTTCAAGTTCACAATTCTCGGGTGTTGCCGTGCCCCTACTTGAAGTTCAAGCAGGAATTTCACGAGGAAAATCTTCGGTTATTAAAGAAGAAGTCCTCATAGAACCCTCCTCGACTCACGTGGGCCCTTCTTCGGCACATGTGCCTCCCAATACTTCTGCAACTCCGTCCCAACCTTCCCTATCATAGCCGTCTACTTTCCCTTTCCCAGATCCCCCTAATGCATCTACAGGTCCATTAACTCATCCTTCTACCGGTGAAACCCAGGTTGATCAGTCTCATTCGCAACCCCCCAACCCCAACGCAATAGCTGCTGGTCCCTAGCAGTCTCAGCCCCCCACCTACCACCATTATAGAACCACAAAACCCTCAGAGCTAGGCTTAAGGGACTAGTCCAGTGCTCCTACTAACCGTCTTACTATGAGAGGTCGGTTGTCGACCTGCTGGGAAGAAAGTATCCAGCAAATGCAAGATCTCCCTGTGCCTGCTCAAACAGATAGGTTCTCTGAGGTGTATGTTAAGGTGAGTTCTAATCATCTTCTATAGCTTTCCTATTACTTTCCCTAAATACTTGCTTTTTGGCCTAGGCTTTTGCTGAATCTATGGTATTAACTCAAACAACATTTCTCTTATACCAACGCAATAAAGACCTAAAGGACCGAGTGGAGGAGCTGGAGTCCCAACAATCTGACCCTGCCTCGGTCGGGTATCTGTTGAGGGCAGAAATACAAAGTTTGAAGAGAGCGAACGCGACCCAAGATCGAGCCTTGAAGGAAGCTCAACTAGAGATTAGCTGTGTGACGAAAAGAGCAGGCTAGATGCCTTTTATAAGAAAGAGATGGACCAACGAACCCAAGAATTGCAATCTAAGGACTTGCTTCTCATGGACCAGTGCAGGGACTTAGAGTCCCAAGCCACCGAACTTCGGAATATGCAGGCTGAGTTATCTAAGACTCAGTCTGCTCTGTCAGCTAATGTTGGCGCTCTGGAGACTTACAAGGCGGGTGATTAGGAGCGTTTAAGGGTAAGCCGAGAGGAATATTTATGCTCCCCGAGCTTTGGTGCCCAAGCAACTATACGAACAAGGATACCTATCAGCTGCTCCTCCCGAGGATTTCTTAGATCACCGCCGGATTCTTCGAGAGATACCTGATGATGTTTTTGCAGAATTCAAGTAGTCCAGACCTATGTATCTGAACATTTTCTTATTGTATTCTATTACATTTCATTACAGTTACTATTATCTATGTCCCCAATTTGAGCTTAACAAAACTTACATGCATTACTCCGAGCTTACAATCTAATTGAGTCTTACGAGGTGTGAATAGTTGAGACCACATACCGAGCGTGTCAGACCCGCCCAGACCAGTTTTTCACTCTTCACTCCTTACAAAGGGGAGAATCAATTAAGTACGATAAGGCTGTAGGTAGTTAGCACTCCAAGGCCAGTCTAGCTTCCTACCCTAGGCATCCTACAAGTAATAAGCGCCTGACGCTAACTTCTTAATGATTTTATAAGGTTCATCCCACTGGGGTGCTAACTTAGTTACTTCCCCTACAGACTTTATTTGCTTCCATACCAGGTCCCCCTCTCCAAAGAATCGAGGGACTACCCTTTTATCATAATTCTGATGCATTCTTTGTCGGTAAGCCGTCAGCCTGGCCGTTATTCGTTCACGAACTTCACTAATAAGGTCCAGGTCAGAAAGTCGCGGCTCGGTGTTTCCTTCATCATATATAATTCTTCTGACATAGGGCACCCCAATCTCTATAGGCTCCACTGCTTCATTGTCGTAACCCAAATGAAAGGGAGTAAGCCAGTACTCTCTCTGGGAGTTGTACGATACACCCAAAGGACTACTCAGATATATCCAGGCCAAGCTCTTTGACTATTGGTCATCAAGAGTTTTTCTGTCCATACCCGATCTGCAAAAATGACAACTGAGTCAAAGAATCATAACCGCCTATCAGGGAATAACTGCTGTGTGTCAGGGTATATTCTAACGGTCTGTGACTCGCTGCTAACAGAACTTTCATCCAACCTATAAGAGGATGTCACGCGTCACTCTCCACCAGACAGGGTTTGACATCCGACATTCCCTGACACTTGTCAGAAGCTAGAAGTACGCACTGTCATATAAAAAGGGGGGTCCTCTTCCTTACGGAGGTACGTGCACTAACTTTTTTGCATCAGTCTCCTACTTTGTTCCTTATGTGTTTTACTGTGTTTCTGGGGAAAAGTACCTGACTTGAGCGTCGGAGGGCCTGCTCCGGGGACTTTTTCCCTGGTTCTTGGTCCCTAACGTGTAGGGTGCATGTCTGAGTGTGCGCAGGACCCGTGTACCAACCTCTTCGTCATCAGTCGTCCTCAATAGTACTTTCAGAGAGCTCAGTCACCTTTCATCAACATCACCGATGATGTGCGTAGATTGTATACACTTGTTTAGCATGTTTTGACGCACATTCACATATTTTGCACATGCTTTATCTATGCATTTTCGTACTTCCAGCTTTGCTTTTAGCATATTTACTCGTTTTGTTCAGATATCTACTTTTGTGCGTTTTCTATATGCAGGAGTCATATTTGGAGAAGAATATATGATTGAGGCCAAATCTACAAGCTAACGAAAGGAGGAAGACACCATCTTGGAGTGTCACACGGCCATGTCTAGGAGAGTGACCTAGGTCGTGTGGTGATGCTCACCCATGCAGCATTGGCAGAGCAGGACAATGTCCAGGCCGTGTGGTGATGATCACCCATGTAGCTTCTGCAGAAAAGGAAAAGGTCACGCCCATGTGTGCATCACACGGCCGTGCCAAGTTTGAAGCCAAGAGAGCCATGGTCGTGTAGATATACACGGTCGTGCAAGCCTTCCAGAAGCCATACAAACCCTGGTCGTGTCCCAGACACGGCCATGCATGAGTTCCAGAACTAGAGGCAGCACAGGTCATGTATATCTACATGGCCATGCAAGGATGGCAATGGCAGAGCATGTCACGGCCGTGTGCATCACATGGCCATGTGAGATGGGCAGTGAAGAGAATAACCTAGGTCGTGTCTCACACACGGCCGGGTCTCGGGGTCATGTAGCGCCCAAGATCTCTGCTCTATATAAGGGTTTCTTTCACCATTTGAAGGGGGAGTTCTCCCTTTTGGGAGAGGACGAGATTTGGGCGATTCCTCACCTTCTTGGAGGGATTTTTCAATGATCTAAGGGCATATCTTCAACGAATCGACTCTAAGATTGAGGATTAGATCTGAAGACCTTTCTTCATCGTAGATAAGCTTTTCTTCCCTTTCTCTTCTTGGATTTTAGGATCAAGATGCTTGTAACCTTCTTGTCTTTGGGTTTCTTTTCTTGTTTTATGGATTAGATCTCTTTGTTCTAGGATGGAGGGAATATTTGTAATATGATTTGATGTAAACTCTTGTAGATTTGTCAATTTCCTATTTCTATGATGTTGTCTTGTTTGTATATATTTGATCTTGTGTGGATTGTTGCGATTGGACTTAATTACCATACTTGATTAAATGTTTGAGTATCTTGTGGATCTTGTAGAGGTAATTCCTCATTCGATTATCCGAGGGGAGTATGTGACAGACAAGCCTGTGTAAGGACGATTGGGGGATAATCTTGAAGGTGAAATAAGGTCATTCAAGGGGATAGGATAGATTGTATGCATTAATCTCTTATATCTTGATATGGGTTGAGAAGTAATGAATTTCTATGTTGATTATCCGAGGGGCGCACGTGACAGGCAAGCCCGTGTAAGGACATCATAGGAATCATTCCTAATGGATCACATTTAGATATAGATTTTAGTCCTAAGTCAGTTGTCTATTGCAAGAGAGAATCGGCAACCTTCTACAAATGATGGATAATTAAGGAATAAGATTTGGTAGATCATTTACATTGAATAACATTACAAAGAAATGAAAACTCCTAGAACATCCTTTTATCATAGCCCTTATTCCTGTTTCTATGCTTTACTTTTCATAGTTGCACTTAGTTTTACAAATCAATTGATTAGTTGTTTAGCTAATTCGTGTTGAGATATCTTTAGTGGTTATAACCAATCCTTGTGGATACGATATCTTTCTTTATTACTGACGACGTATCTGTATACTTGCGGAATGTTAACAAGTTTTTGGCGTCGTTGCCGGGGACTACGCTTATAACATTAGAGGTTATCAATTGAGTTAGACTAAACATAACTTTTCTTTTATTTTCATTATCATAGTTGTAACTAATCTTTAGAATTCTGTTTTCATAATTTTTGCATATCTTTCTACTTCTTGACAATTTATTTTATTGCAATTCTAATTCTAATTCTGCATTCTTGATTTCTAGCATTCTAGTCTAACTTTTCTCTATTTTTCTTTTGATTTAAATTTCTTTCTTCTGTTCTTCTGAAATAATATATCTTGCAATCTTGTTCTTGTGTATGTGAAGATCTAACTTTGTAGGAGAACTTCTTCCTCTAGACCTCGAAATAGACAGAACATTTCATAGAAGAAGAACTTCACAAAGACATCAAGAAGAACAAGAACATTCAAATATGGCAAATAGACCATTAAAGGATTATGCAACACCTTATGCTAGAGGGTTTCGATCTAGCATTTCAAGACCTTCTGTTGAAGCAAATAATTTTGAGATCAACCCTGCTATTATTTCTATGGTGCAGCAGAATCAGTTTGGTAGAGGACCGCATGAGGACCCAAATCAACACTTGGAGGTCTTATATGAGATATGCGGTACAATGAAAATAAACGGTGTTCCTTCTGAAGCAGTGCGTTTATTATTATTTGGATTTTCTTTAAGAGACAGAGCTAAGCAATAGTTAAACTCTTTAGCTCCAAATAGCATCACCACATGGGAATAGTGCGAGCAACAATTTTTGGATAAATTCTATCCACCTAGTAAAACGGCTCATATGAGGAATCTTATCGTAAGTTTCAAACAAGCTGATTCAGAATCTTTATTTGAAGCTTGGGATAGATATAATAATATACTCAGACAATACCCACATCATGGCTTGGAGAAGTGGCTAGTGTTGCACACATTCTATAATGGCATTAATTATCATACTAAGGTGTCCTTAGATTCAGCTGTTGGAGGGGCACTCATGAATAAAAACCTAGATGAAGCTGAGGAAATAATTGAAAGTGTAGCACAAAATCATCATCAATGGGCAAATGAGAGAAGTGGTAGCTATTCTTGTGTAAACCCAACAAAAGCGTCAGGAAAGTTTAATGTGGATGTAGTTACTTTAATGGCTGCAAAACTGGATGCTCTTACAAAGAAATTAGAAAGCATGGGAGCTAATTCAAATACGGTCAATGTCATTGTATCTACTTGTGAAGTATGTGGAAGTACTGATCACTCTAGTGACTCATGTCCTTTGGGAACTATCTCAGCACAAATCAATCAATTGGAGTAATATGATGCAATCATGGGTTTTAATCAGAGACAGAACAACCCATACTCAAATACATACAACCCCAGGTGGAAAAGTCATCCTAATTTTTCTTATAGAAATAATTAAGAGCAAGGACCATCTATGGGAGCAAGACCTAATTTTCAGTCTGGGCAGCAAAATTTTCAACAACAATAATCTTTTCAAGGTTTTCCAATGTCTAAAATTGAAAAGATATTTGAAGGAATTATCTCAAATCAGAATGAAATGAAGTAAGATATTTTGAAGCTTACTCAGAGAATGGATAATTCTGAAAAACATCAAAAGATCCAGGATAGTCAAATTGCCCAGTTAGCTTCTTCATCTTCCAGAGTACCAGGTCAACTTCCTGGAAAACCTTATGTTAATCCTATGGAACACTGCAATCGAATTGAACTTAGGAGCGGACGGACCTTGGGAGATCCCCAAGTGACTGCTCAAAAAGGGATTAATTTTGAAGAAGAGCTCTCTCCTTCAACACAAGAACCTATTCAGGTTAGAGAAGATGAGGAGAGTACCTCCAAGGTTGAAAAAACTCTTCCACTTTGCTCACAAAGTCAAGTAGTTCCTTTTCCTCAAAGACTTGTTATGCTCAAGAAGGATGAAGAGTTTAGCAAATTCTTGGAGAAAGTCAATGAGATATGTGTTGAAGTTTCTCTCATTGATGCAATCTTACAAATGCCCAAGTTTGCCAAATTCTTGAAGGACATCATGTCAAGTAAGAGAAGAAGAGGAAACATAGAGACCATAGCACTTACGGAGGAATGTAGTGCTCTTTTTGAAAAGAACATTTCCCCAAAGCTAAAGGATCCAGGAAGCTTTTATATTCCTTGCAACATATGAGCTGAATTTATTGAGAAAGCTTTTTGTGATTTAGGGGCAAGTGTTAGCCTCATTCCTTATTCTATTTGTAATAAATTAGGTTTCAAAAACTTTAAACTTACTACTATGGCACTGCAACTAGCTGACCATTCCTGCAGGTATCCTATGGGTATCGTTGAAGACATGCCAGTAGAGGTAGGTGGGAGCATAATTCCCACGGATTTTGTAGTACTTGACATGGAGGAGGATCCAAAAATTCCTATCATATTGGGAAGATCATTCCTTGCTACAGCTGAAGCTATTATTGATGTTAAAACCCATAAACTTTCTTTGGTAATTTGTAAGAAAATGTTGGAATATAATTTATCTAATGCCTCTAACCATGTTTCTTCTCTTTTAAATGTTTGTAGCAGGGAAAACATTTACAAACTTGAGGAATGGAATTTCCATCCTCATGGGAGGCCACCAAATGAGGAGTATACTTTGGTGGAAGATGTTGGGAGAAGGTCTCCCAACGAAAATGAGAAATACATCTGCCCTCCACGGGTGAGAAAAAGAGAGGAATGATCATATTGGTCGAGCTAAAGACCCTAAACAAGGGCAACCCAAGGGTTCTTTTAGTATTTTCAGTTTCAGTTTTCATTTTATTGTTAGTACTTTTAAACTTATTTTTGCTTTGTTTTCAGGTTGAAATTTTTGCTTCCATGAGCTGGCCATGACTTCTTCATGGGCATGGAAGTACTGGAGAAGCAAGGAAGGAGTGGAATTATCCTTTGGGAGCAAAACAGAGTTTGGTCGTGTGTCATACACGGCAGGTATATCCTGCAGAGATAGGAGATGCTAGGGCCGTGTCTACAAGACATGGCCGTGTAAGGTCCCCCGAGAAGAGAAATTGCTCGGTCGTGTACCAGACATGGTTGTGTGATGATTCCAGAGAAGGAAAGAGTCTCGGTCGTGTCCCACACACGGCCGTGTAATGATCCAGAAGCAAAATCTGCACTGTCCATGCCAACCAGCACAGCCGTGCAAGGCCTCCCGAGGAGAGGAAGGAAGAGGCTGTGTCCCAGACACGATCGTGCGAGCTGGACCGAGGAGAAGATGGCTGAGGCCGTGTGAACCAACCCAATGAGGAGAGAGCTGGGGCTGTGTAAATCTACATGGACCGTGTGGTGTGACTTCACTAGGTCGTGTCTATTATACACGGCCATACCTAGGTCGTGTCGGCCGCACACCCCCACCTTCTCAAACACACTCTTCTCTCCCAAACTTTTCTCTTCTTCAACCTTTCTCTTAAACCTTCTCAGATCTAGATCTCAAACCCTTTCTTCTCGACAAACTTCATCGAGATCTAGACTTTTCTCTTCTCCTATATCCAAGATCTCCAACTCCTTAGCGAAAGATCTTGTTTCTCAAGATCTATTCCTTCAAGATCTGACTTCTCCAAATAGAAACAGCACCTTTTCCCACTTAATCTTGACAACATGTCCAATATTTTGAAGAAACTTCGCAAGAGAAGTGGTGGATCGAGCAGAGGGAAGGAGCCAACAAAGGAAAAAGGGAAATAACCAACAAAAGGCAAAGGAAAGAGGATAGCACACGACGAAGGTAACGACAATGAATTCAATATCATTTTTAGAAATGTAGATCATAAATCTAGATTTGAGATTCTTGTCAATAGAACGATTGTGTGCACACGTTATATGGATCCAACCGTTCTAGACATATTAGGAATTAGAGATGATGTAGATTGGATGATTGGGTTCCTATATTGGGATGATATTTTGTACACACATCTACTTACATATCCTCGCATTATTTTGGAGTTCTTGAGTTCACTAGATGTTCACTTTGCCAATGAGGATGACTATGTTAGCAAGATAACTTTTAGGCTGATGAATCAAGAGTTTCAGTGGACATTTAGTGACTTTAACACTTGTTTTGGATTGTCTACCGGTAACTCTCGCAGGTTTGATTCTAGGTTTAATTGGAATCAATTTTGGAGTTCAATCACTGGATTAGAACAACCTTATGAGCCCTCTAGAGCTAAGGCTTCTCACATGCAAAACCCCGTCTTTAGATACTTACATCGTGTTATGAATAAGACTATTTTTGGTAGAGGAGAATGTGATGGAGTCATTAAGAAGGTAAAGCTTTACGCTTTGTGGGTTATGTTACATAAAGTTGATTTCGATTCCGGTTTTCATTTTTTGCAAACCTTAGTGAGAGTCAGGAGGGCATCCTCAGGATCAATTATTTTTGGTGGTTTGATTACTCAAATAGCTATTAATTTGGAGCTTGATTTAGATGGGTTGGAGGTCATCCATGGTAATGACATGATAGGCATTGATGCATGTCTTGCTATGAAAATAATTTGTCAGGATGAGAATGATTTTGCATTTCCTAGGAGGAATGGTTTTCCTTTACCTCTTCCTAATCCCGAACGAACTTCCATTCACAACCCTGATAATTGGGTAATTACTTATTTAGACCTCAAGAATGTCCCTTCTATATCTGGAGACACAGAGCCACACCTTGAGCCCTCATCATCTGGACACCCGCAGCCCTCCAGACATCCAGAGCCCGCTAAGCATTCTTTTTCCTATGGTATGGGTCCCTCCAGATTTGATTTTTCATATTTTCGTGCATCTCTAGACTCACTTCATGAGAAGAAAAATGCCCAACGAATAATGTTAGAAGTCACTTTTCTTTATCCGATGACCAGTTTAGAGAAGTACAAAATCACTTTCAGTTTACGAGGAACTTTCAAGGTCAAGTGCCCAAATTTGTCCAGGACTATGATATTGATCAAGCTAGAATGAGGAATTTTATATAGAGCATGAGTATTACTAGCCAACAAATAGATGCTCTTTATGAATATCATAGATTCCTGAGTGAACCCCTAGGTTTTCCTAGTTTTCCTATTGGGCAACAACGTAAACCTCCTTTCCCTTGTCCACCTCCTCCACCATATTGATTTCATCGGGACGATGAAAAGTTTAAGTCTCGGGGGTGGTTCAAAAACCTGAAAATTTTTGCATTTCCTATTTTGTTTTGCATTTGTTCTTGTTTTGCTTGGATTGTTTTGATAGTCACTTGACTGTCTTTTGAAAACCTTGTGGCATACATCTTGAGAACATCAAACTTCACTTATATACTTTCTTGTCTTTTAGTAAAAATGTTACCACGTTTATTATCTTGATTCATGATGTTTTAAAATGATGCTAGTAGTATGCTTAGTGTATTTCTTTTCTCTAGCTTGAGTAGTATGAAATAAGCTAAGTATCATATAGAGATAAGTTTGAAATTTGGCTTGACCTTAAGGATCTTACCTTCACTATACTTGAGCTTGGATAGTTGATATCATTGAAATAGTCATGATTCATCTTGTTTGTTTAGTACTTCCATGGAGATTTCTCAAACTTCATTTTGGTTACTGGATGATACTCAAATCATGTAAGCTCATTTCGAAAACTCAAAATATCCCAACATTTGTGCTAAAAGTACATTTGTAAATAAGTTTTGCACAATGCAAATACTTATATAAAAAAATGAATAAGGGATATAAAAAATAGTTGTCGTGAGTGGAATCTGGCAAGTCACCCCTTTGAGATCGAGTTAGATTACTGGGGAAATGACTGCTTAGTTTCTCTTGAGATTTAGCACACCTTTGAGACCCTGGGTTGATTGAGAAATATGAACCAAGTGTGTGGCAGGTAAGTACTCATCACCGGAAACATTAAGAACTCATCTGGATGATGACTTGACTAGAACATAGATTGAAATTTAAAAAGTTTGGGTCACTTTTTGCACTGTGCATAAGAGATTTATGCTTGAGCCATACTTGACTTATTTCCATGATCATGCTTGTTAATGAAACTTTTTGATAGAGTTAGGAAAGTACATTAGGGATTATGAATGCATTATAGAGCATATGAATTAAGATTGCGGCATTTTTTCTTGAGGACAAGAAAAAGTCTAAGTCTGGGGGTGTGATGTGCGTAGATTGTATACACTTGTTTAGCATGTTTTGACACACATTCACATATTTTGCGCATGCTTTATCTATGCATTTTCGTACTTCCAGCTTTGCTTTTAGCATATTTACTCTTTTTGTTTGGAGATTTGCTTTTGTGCATTTTTTGTACGCAGGAGTCGTATTTGGAGAAGAATTTATGATCGAGACCAAATATGCAAGTTAACGAAAGGATGAAGACACCATCTTGGAGTGTCACACGGCCATGTCTGGGAGAGTGACCTAGGCTATGTGGTGATGCTCACCCATGCAGCATTGGCAGAGCAGGGCAATGTCCAGGTCGTGTGGTGATGATCACCCGTGTAGCTTCTGTAGAAAAGAAAAAGGTCACGGCCGTGTGTGCATCACACAGTCGTGCCAAGTTTGAAACCAAGAGAGCCATGGCCGTGTAGATATACACGGTCGTGTAAGCCTTTTCCATAAGCCAAACAAACCCTGGCCATGTCCCAGACACGGTCGTGCATGAGTTCCAGAACTGGAGGCAACATAAGCCGTGTAGATCTACACTATCGTGCAAGGATGGCAGTAGCAGAGCTTGTCACGGCCGTGTGCATCACACGGTCGTGTGAGATGGGCAGTGAAGAGAATGACCTAGGTCGTGTCTCACACACAGCCGGGTCTCGGGGCCGTGTGGCGCCCAAGATCTCTGCTCTATATAAGGGTTTCTTTCACCATTTGAAGGGGGAGTTCTCCCTTTTGGAAGAGGACGAGATTTGGGCGATTCCTCACCTTCTTGGAGGGATTTTTCGGTGATCTAAGGGAAGATCTTCAACGAATCGACTCTGAGATCGAGGATTGGATCCGAAGACCTTTCTTCATCGTAGATAAGCCTTTCTTCCCTTTCTCTTCTTGGATTTTGGGATCAAGATGCTTGTAACCTTCTTGTCTTTGGGTTTCTTTTCTTGTTCTATGGATTAGATCTCTTTGATCTAGGATGGAGGGAGTATTTGTAATATGATTTGATGTAAACTCTTGTGGATTTGTCAATTTCCTATTTCTATGATGTTGTCTTGTTTGTATATATTTGATCTTGTGTGGATTGTTACGATTGGACTTAATTACCATACTTGATTAAATGTTTGAGTATCTTGTGGATCTTGTAGAGGTAATTCCTCATTCGATTATCCGAGGGGCGTACGTGACAGATAAGCCCGTGTAAGGACGATTGAGGGATAATCTTGAAGGTGAAATAAGGTCATTTAAGGGAGTAGGATAGATTGTATGCATTAATCTCTTATATCTTGATATGGGTTGGGAAGTAATGAATTTCTATGTTGATTATCCAAGGGGTGCACGTGACAGACAAGCCCGTGTAAGGACATCATAGGAATCATTCCTAATTGATCACATTTGGATATAGATTTTAATCCTAAGCCGATTGTCTATTGCAAGAGAGAATCGACAACCTTCTACAAATGATGGACAATTGAGGAATAAGATTTGATTGATTATGTACATTGAATAACATTACAAAGAAACCAAAACTCCTAGAACATCCTTTTATCATAGCCCTTATTCCTGTTTCTATGCTTTACTTTTCATAGTTGCACTTAGTTTTACAAATCAATTGATTAGTTGTTTAGCTAATTCGTATTGAGATATCTTTAGTGGTTATAAGCAGTCCCTATGGATACGATATATTTCTTTATTACTGATGACATATCCGTATATTAAGCGCTTTAATTAAGTGGCTCATGATGTCCCATCTGCCACTTCAGAGATATTAATGAGCGTCTTCTCACATAGATTAGTGGAAAGAGAGTTCTTCAGAGATCTCATCCTAAATCCTGCGAAGAATTTTGATGAGATGTTGGAAAGGGCAGCCAGCTATATTCACATGGAGGAGGCACAGGCGGCACGCAGAAATGTAGACAGAGCTCCCGAATCTGTCAAAAAGCCAGAGAAAAGGATACCCCAACCACCAGCCCAGCCTCTTCCTCGCACTCGGGAAACCTAACCTCCCTTTCCGCCTGGTCAGGATTCCCGGTCAGCTCCACGGGTAGCCATGGTCCATCTTCCCCGGCCTAGTCCGTGGGGTTCGCGTTACTACACCTACCATCGGTCTCATATGCATGCTACTAATGACTGTTTCTAATTTGCTCGTGACTCTCGACGCGCCGCAGAGTTAGGTTTACCACCACCAGAGCTGGCCCCTGAGGTACAGAGGCTGGTGGATGACCAACTTGTCAGGGTTAGTCAGACAGGCAGATCCAGGCCAGATCAGGTCGGTCCAAATGTGCAGCCCCATGTTCGTGGCCAGGAGCAAGGGGAGGCCCGGGAGGAAGAGAATAGGAACAATACGGCAATCCGAGAGATAAGCATGATCTCTGGAGGGCCTACGGATGGAGATTCTAGCAGGGCGCGGAAATCGCATGAACATCATTTGGAAATTCATGTTGTCGGATGCAGCCAAGAGCAGGCTGTCGGTCCCATCATCAACTTCAGGCCACAAGATCTGGAGAGATTGGAGCTTCCCCATGATGACGCCCTAATCATCAAAGCTGTCATCGCCAACAATCGCTTGGACAGGGTTTTCGTGGACACTGGAAGCTCTGTCAACGTTCTGTTCAAGACTGCTTTTGAAGGCATGCAAATTTACGCTAGTGAGTTGCAGCCGGTGGCCACTTCCTTGTATGGCTTCACTGGAAACGGAGTGAAGCCCATGGGCCAGATTAAACTGGTTATATCCCTGGGCAATGAGCCGTTGGTGCGAACAAGGAGAAGTACTTTCATAGTGGTAGATTCGCCCTCATCTTATAATGTCATCCTGGGCAGATCGGCATTACATGAGTTCCGAGCGACGGTCTCCACTTTTCTTCAGAAGATCAAATTCCCCGTAGGGGATAAAGTAGGGGAAGTCAAAGGAGAACAACGGGTCTCTCGCAGATGTTATATAGATATGGTAAGGGTGGAGGCCCGTAAAGCGTAGAGAACCCTGGACGATGGTGTTCATGCCATCCAGGAAGAACCTCTTTCTGCAATAGAAGAGTCGATTCCTTGGGAGGAGGTCTAGCTTCACCCTGAATGACCGGAGAGCCTCACCCGCATACAAGTGACCTGCCCGTCGAGCTCAAAGCGGACCTAATCCAGTGTTTAACACGTAACAAGGATGTCTTCGCTTGGTCCCCCGAGGAACAGCCACGGGTCAGACTCGAGGTGGCAGAGCATAAATTGCATCTCCTACCTGATTCCCGGCTAGTTAAGCAAAAGAAGAGGAACTTTTCGGCCGAACAAAATAAGATCATCCAAGCAAAGGTGGACCAGCTCAGGAAAGTTGGTCACACTAGAGAAGTACAATTCTCGTCCTCGCTTTATAACGTAGTCTTGGTAGCCAAGCCCAACAAAAGTGGAGAGTTTGCATAGACTTCCGGGACCTTAATCACGCCAGCCCCAAAGACTGTTACCCACTGCCTTGAATCGACTAGATTGTAGGTTCAACGGCTAGCTGCGAAAGGATTTGTATGTTGGATGCATATCGAGGGTATCATCAAATTCCCTTGGCGTCGGAAGACCAGGAAAAGGTCAACTTCATCACTGCGGATGGTACTTTCTATTATATTGTCATGCCCTTTGGACTAAGAAATGTAGGAGCTACCTATCAAAGGATGATGGATAAAATCTTCCGAGAGCAGATTGGTAGAAATGTGGAGGTCTACGTGGACGATATTCTCATCAAGTCCAATTTGGCCATAAATTTGATTAATAACGTGGAAGAAACGTGCCACACCCTCAGACAATATAGATTGAAGTTAAATCCATTGAAATGCTTGTTTGGGGCTCGAGGAGGGAAATTTCTGGGGTACCTTGTGACCGAGCGGAAAATTGAAGCAAATCCTGAGAAGGTTCAGGTGCTCCGAGACATGAAGGTTCCTCAAAACCTGAAGGAGGCTCAAAAATTAGTAGGCAGAATAACAGCTCTATCCAGGTTTATTTCCTGGTCCGCGGATCGAGCAGCACCTTTCTTTAAAGTTCTTAGGAAAGCAGCCAAATTTCAATGGGATGAGGAGTGCACTCAAGCTTTTGAAGAATTAAAGAAGTATCTGGAGACCTTGCCTTCCTTGTTCAAGCCCGTGGCGGGGGAACCGCTTTGGATATACCTTTCAGCCACCCCTGAGGTCGTGGGGGCGGTGTTAGTGAAAGAGCAAGATAATGTACAACAGTCGATGTACTTTTTCAGTCACTTATTGAAGGGGCTGAGTCTCGGTATACAGCCGTAGAAAAATTAGTTTATGGATTGGTGCTCATGGCTCACCGCTTGAGGCTCTATTTTTTGGCGCACCCCATCATAGTCTTAACTAACATCACCATGGATAAAGCTCTTACTAATGTAGAAGTTGCTAGCTGTCTCATCAAATGAGCTACTGAATTGGGAGAATACGACATACAATACCAGCCTCGTACTGCTATTAAAGCACAAGCCTTGGCAGACTTCTTGATAGAAGTCCATCCAGCTGACTCTGAGGAAACTCGAAAAGTTTATATGGATGGGTCAGCTACTCAGCAAGGCAGCGGTGTAGGAATCCTTCTGATATCCTCTCAAGAGGATATATTACAGCTAGCCATCCGGTTGAATTTTGGAGCCACCAATAACGAAGCAGAATATGAGGCTTTGTTGGTGTGATTGCAGGCAGCTCAACATATGGGAGTCGCCCGGGTGCTTGTTTATTCAAATTCTGAATTAGTAGCTCAGAAAGTAGTGGGCAATTTTGAGGTTAATAGTGACAAGCTGCAAGTATATCAAGAAGCATATGAGAAAATGAAGGAAGAGTTCAAAGAGGTCACGGTGACTAAGATTCCCAGAGCCAAAAATAGCCGAGTTGATGAATTAGCTAAGATGGCCAGCTCTTTGACCACTTGGGTGCTGGATAGGTCAATAGCATAAACTTTTCTTATAGCTTAAATAGATATGCAAAACAACATTGAGGAGCTAATTGACTGGAGGGCACCAATGATTAGTTATCTTCAGTGAGACATCTTACCATCAGACCCCGAAGAACATGGCTGGTCAGAAGAAGAGCTCACGCTTATACCATGATTGGAGACCAATTGTACAAGCGAACATTTTCTAGGCCACTGCTTAGGTGCTTAGGAATGTAGGAGGCAGAACATGCTTTACGAGAAATACACCTGGGATGTTGTGGCAACCATGTTGGAGGTAGGATGTTGGCCCAAAAGGTATTGCTGGCCGGATATTTTTGGCCCACCTTGCAGAAAGATGCTCAGCGGTTGGTAAATACTTGTCTGTCTTGCCAGAAGCATCAAAATCTGACACACAGGCTAGCGGCAGTGCTGAAAACATCAGTAGTTTCTTGTCCTTTTGACTAATGGGGCATGGACATCGTTGGACCATTCCCCATGGCCCCCGGCCAAAAGCGATTCTTACTCGTAGCTGTGGATTACTTTTCTAAGTGGGTGGAGGCAGAAGCCCTGGCCAGAATCACAGAAGGAGTTGTCATTCAGTTCTAGTGGAGGAATATCCTTTGCAGATTTAGCATACCGCATAAACTAGTCTCTGACAATGGGAGCTAGTTTCAGGGCCGTAGGATCCAGAACTGGTGTCGAGGGTTTGGCATAAGTCAAGCCTTTACATCTGTGGCATACCCCCAAAGTAATGGATAGACGGAAGTTATCAATCAAGAGATAGTTCAGGGGTTGAAGGTTAAGCTGGATCATATGGGAGGCGACTGGTCGGAAGAATTGCATAGCATCCTTTGGACGTACCGTACAACTCCCAGAGATCCCTTTCATTTGGTCTACGATAATGAAGCAGTGGTGCCTATAGAGATTGGGGTGCCCTCCGTCAGAAGAATGCTATATGATGAAGGAAATACAGAGCGACGACTTTCAGAGCTGTACCTTATTAGTGAAGTTCGTGAACAAACAGCGACCAGGTTGGCGGCTTACCGGCAAAGAATGCGTCAGAATTATGATAAAAGGGTAGTCCCTCGATTCTTTAGAGAGGGGGACCTGGTATGGAAGCAAATGAAGCCTGTAGGGGAAGTAACTAAGTTAGCACCCCAATTGGATGGACCTTATAAAATCATTAAGAAGTTAACGTCAGACACTTATTACTTGCATAATGCCCGGGGTAGGAAGCTAGACCGACCTTGAAGTGCTAACTACCTGCAGCCTTATCGTACTTAATTGATACTCCCCTTTGTAAGGAGTGAAGAGTGAAAAACAGGACTGGGCGGGTCTGACACACTCGGTATGTGGTCTCAACTATTCACACCTTGTAAATTGATCCCGTCCAGAATCTGAGTCAGACGGAGGCCGGGTGAGTGGTCGGTGATGTTGATGAAAGGTGACTGAGCTCTCCGGAAGTACTATTGAGGATTGCTGATTACGGGAGATGACGAAGAGGTTGGTACACGGGTCTTGCGCACACTTAGACAAGCACCCTACACGTTAGGGGACCAAGAACCAGGGAAAAAGTCCCCGGAGCATGCCCTCCGATGCTCAAGTCAGGTACTTTTTCCCCAGAAACACAGTAAAACGTAGAAGGAACAAAGTAGGAGACTGATGTGAAAAAGTTAGTGTGCGTACCTCCGGAAGGGAGAGGACCCCCTTTTTATATGACAGTGTGTACTTCTGGCTTCTGACAAGTTTCAGGGAATGTCGGATGTCAGACTCTGTCTGGTGGTGAGTGATGCGTGGCATCCTCTTATAGGTCAGATGAAGGTTCTGTTAGCAGCGAGTCACAGACCATTAGAATATACCCTGACACACAGCAGTTATTCCCTGATAGCTGGTTACGATTCTCTGACTCAGTTGTCGTTTTTGTTGATCGGGTATGGACAGAAAATCTCTTGGTGAACAATAGTCGAAGAGCTTGGCCTGGATATATCTGAGTAGTCCGTCATATCCTGGCCAGGTGTACCAGGTTCTTATATGTAGCTTCATTTGATAAAACTCTACCTGTAGAGATAGTTCTCACTCTTCCTTCACTGTTCCTCATGTTGTCGGCCCGGTAGAGATAGTCCCCGCTCTTCCTTCACTGTTCCTCATGCTACCGGTCTAAATTCCCGATTTGGACATCCTGACCTAGCATTAACTGATTAGCGGCCTCTAACAGTTATAGCCCATCTGGTGAATGACATACCCCCTTGACTTCTGACTGTCACGTCCCCTTGACTTCTGACTGTCACGTCCCCTTGACTTCTGACTACCACATCCTCATTACTTCTGACTGTTACATCCCCTTGACTTTTGACTGCTACGTCCCCTTAACTTCTGACTGCCCTGACTTCTGACTACCCCATCCCTTTGACTTCTAACTGCCACGTACCCTTGATTTCTGACCGTTACATTCTCTGAATCAGACCCTACCATTATGCACCGTATCACTCATGTATATGTGAACCCTTACTTTCAGTCCAATATTAACTTGACTCTGGAAGGGATCACACCGACGTCCTCTGACACTTATTGACTAGTAAGATTCAGACGCTTGACTAGTATAAAGTAGGATTCGGATGCTTGACTAGATGGATGGACACAGTGAATTTCAACCTACTTGTAAAAGCAGTGCTCCCACCTCTCACATTAGGATGATAGAATCAACTGATCTTGTATAGACCCACCATCCTAATATAAGAAATAAGGGCACTATCTATATATAAATAAGATCGAACCAGCACGGTGGACACAACCACAACACCGGAAGAGCAATCCACTAAAATTACAGCGGTCTCTAATTTCATCGAACAAATGTTAGAAGCATTTGTGATCGTACGACACAAATGAGACTCTGGCACTGTGACAAATATGAGATGAGATCAATGTTGATTTTGGCCACTAGAAACTTAACATGCTTCATTGATAAAAAAAAAAAAATATATAGGATCGCGCGGATGGAGGAGCTAAGGGCTCAGCTCGCGCCTGGCCACTTGCCTTGACTCAACCACGTTGCGCTCGTGCGAGTCGCACACCTGCGTGCTAAACCGGCAACGGAACCGACTCCTGTCACGTCGCTGCCGACGTCGCTCGCGTTCCTCCCTCTCAACCCCCGGCGCCCCCTCGCTGTCACTATCCAGTTTCGCCAAATCCTTCTTCATGCTCGAGCACTCCCGCTCAAGCTCCTGCACTCGGTTCCGCATGCTGTCCATGTCCAGCCGCAGCACTTGGTTCTCACGCATAGCCGCCCGCCACACGCCGCCCTCTTCTCCGCTCCCCCTGTTCCCTGCCGCCACTGCTGACGCCTCTGTCGGTGCCGCGGCCTCTTCCATCTCGTCCTCTTCCGGCGCCAGCAGCGTCCCTGCAATCACCCTCCGGAGCTGCAGCTGCTCGAAGAAGAGCACCTGCACCACCGCCCGCAAGGGCAGCCGCTCGTTCTGCGCCGCGTGCATGCATGCCTCCAGCGTCAGCTTCCGGTAGTCCATCACGCCGCACAGCCTCTCCTTCTCTTCCTCCTTCATCCGCAGGTGTGTCTGCCCAGGGGGTTAAACGGCGAATCAACATGGAAGAAGAAAACAAACAGAAAACGCTTGATTTTTTTTTAAAAAAAATTATTTTACCTTGAGATAGATGTCGATGGCGCGATAAAGGCCGTCGTGGTAAACTCGGGCTTCGTCCGGGAGTGCAACCGCCAGGTCGCACAATTTGTCCACCTTAAGATTCGCGTCGGATGCTATCTCTGCCAGGTACGCATCCACTAGCTTCCCGACAAGCTTAAGCAAACCGGTCTGAGACGCCCTTTCCGCCACCGCCGCAGCCCTTTCCGCCTCTTCCCCTTCCTCTTTGCCATGTGGTGCGCCTCGCTCGGCCTCTATGCCGGCAAGGTAGTAGCGGAGGATCCGTTCGACGCAGTCAACGTCATATAGCGTCTCGGCCAGGTAGGAATAACTTGGGATCAGGAGGTCGTCCAGCGTCGCCATCTCCAGCTGCGACGCAATTTTGCGCTCGAGAGCAGTTCGCGCGGTCTCGGAGGCGCGGAGAATGTGGGCGGTACGGAGGAGGCCGAAGAGGAACTTTGTGGCGGAGGCGGAGGCGGAGGAGGCCGTCGCCGCCGAGTTCTTTCCCACAGGAAGGTTGGCGATCACCGTCTCCAATAGCTCCCGCTGCTCCGTTTCGGACGCGACCGGCGCAGAGGAGTGCCTACGCCTGGAGCGGGACAGCCCCGGGATGGACAGCTGAGCGTAGGAGATTAGGGATCCTTCGATGGCATCGGAGTTCAGTTCGCGCGTCTTCATTGCAGCGATCACGCGCTTATACATCGGGAGGCTCAGGATCGCAAGATCCTCCAACCAGGAACCGGCACCGGCGGCGAAAGAGGATGACCGGGGCCCATTTCTCCGGCGGAGCATCCCAGTTTCTATCCCGTTCCAGAGGATCTGTTCGCCGCTGCCACTGCCCACGCGGAACCCTTCGTTGGCAGACCATCCGAAGAGGGAGTTCGTGTCCACGGCAGATGCGCCGGCCGCGATGGCGTCGACGCACTGTTGTGTGATGCCAATGTCGTCGGCGAGCGGAAGGATATCCTCACACGACTTGAGGGTTTTGATGGCCAGACGGATGCTGGGCAGCACGGTTTGAGCGATGAACTTCTGTGTCCGAGCGACGAGGTTGTCCTCGAACAATTCTTCGGTCATCTCGAGGTACTCCGCTGCACAGCGGAGTGGCGCCACGTTCCAAGGGTTGAGGTCGACCTTCACGCCGTAGCAGAACTTGGCAGCCATCTCGAATGCTTCACAACTGGCCGGGAAATCCTCAAGTGTGATGTGTCGATGAGCCTCCGCCTCCTCTTCCCCTTCTTCTTCTTCCTCCTCCTCGATCTCTACTCCTTCATCGCCCTCTCGCGGCTCCCCTGCTTTAACTCCTTCGTTCTGCCTTCTTCTCGGGGTCTTTTTAGGGTTCTCCTCCATCTCCGTGATCAGCCGCTGAATCCTCCCACTCCTCGCCATCAAAGGAAACTGTTCGAAGGAATGAAAACTAAAACTTTTTCTAGCAAAATTCTCAACCAATTCAACAAACAACCAAGTCGAGGATCACCTTATGGAGATGGAAACTCATTCCATCTACTTCGATCGCGATGTCACTCGGCAATCCAGTGGTGAAACAGTACCTACAAAGACCAACATTTCTTTTTCATTCCAACCAAAACAAGAAATAGAAAAGAGAAATCGCAATGGAGCACAAAATTCACCAAGCCTGTCCCTTGGAACCGGGTTCCTCCTTCCCCATCGCCGCCTCTCTCCTTCTGCCTAACCAGGCCCCTACTCCGAGAGCTGCAGCTTAAATCCCTAATTTCCCCCGAGCGTCGGATCCGAAGACCGTCAGAGGCAAATTCCTGCGTCCGGAAGTGGCATCTCTTTCGACGTTTGTTTCCACTCCGCCATCGTCTTGTCCGCTAACGCGACGGGCTGGTTCGACAAGGGCCGATCGACAAGGATGGGTTTTAAAGCAGGGAACAAAAGATAAAGGCGAGAATGAGCAGTGCGCATCAAAAGCCTGCTTCCTTCCGCCTGGGACAAGCACGCTCTGCTTGGCCATTAAAGTACGGTATGCAAGCGAGCCCCTCTGAGGCTGAGCGGGGCTCAATAATTAACTTGCAACGACAATAATGGTGGTAAATCCCTAACCAATAGGGAACAACAATAATACCAGCGAAGGTGGCTGCAGTCACGCAGTTTATTTTAATCTATCTCCCACGCAACTCGACTCCACGATCTCCACCTCTTCAAGTCCGAGTCATGAGATTTTTGAGGTCTCGCAGTTCAGGCTCATCAATTCCCCCCAGCTACCTCCGTTTCAGAGTGCATTCCGCCATTAATGCAGAAGCCTCGGACGCTGCATGCATTCACTCCACAAACACCATGTCTGCTATTTTTCTACAAAATGCCGCGTGGTTCATTATTACGATCCATTCTGGCGAATGCTCTTTGGATCGGAACGGATGCTCTCCTTAAATTGCAGTGATGCTAATAAATGGTTTGTTAAATAATTGTGTGTTATGGATCGTCAATAAAGTTAAAATTCTTTTTTTTTTAAAAAAAATGTCTTTTTTGTTTATTAGTTTCTCCGACAATTTTTTTTCTTTGCTACTATTCTTTTAAGGAAGAAAAAAATCTTGACGCCCAATCTTTCATAACAAGCATTTAGGTTTGTCTTTGGAACTAGAAAACATGGTTACAATGTTTAGCAAGATAATAGGGTGGTTTTAGTTTATCTCAAGCTTACTAATCTTGTTAATTGAAATTTGCAAAGGAATGACCTATTAGGTTTCAACACCATTGTGCCTAATTTTCATTGGTTGTTATTAGTATGTGTATATATGTTTAACCTCTCCTATAGAAATTAAATTATTTGGGAATAAAAATGGTCGGTGTGCATGTAGTTTATATGAATATTATTACTCAAGTAAGGCAGCCCTTTATTAGATTTAATTTGACCAAACTTTTAATTTTTTAAATGATCCGAGCTACCATGTATAATGTGTGTTGTTTCCTTTACTAGTTGTCTTGTACCACGGAGCTTTATAATAGGGGTAATCTTTTAATCAAATTTTCTAGAACGATCCTTTTATTAAGAGACTTTCTAATTTTTATAAAGAAATATCTACTTTAAATTCAGAGGGTGTTTATAAATTAATATTAGAAATTGAGTTGTGTAATCTAAAGATATATAACCAGAAAGTCATATTGATCCGGTGGTGAAGGAGGGGTCCGGCTGTACAGTGGTTAATGATACGTGGAAGTTAAAGTCAAGATGGTCAGCCCAAGGGTTTTACCGATCGGAGGGGTCACCTAGCCGATCGGCTTGGATAGTGCCCGGGCCGGCGCGAAAACATTTCGACCGCAGGTCGGGTTTCCAATGCTCATGGGTTCTCGTATAAAAGAGCCGATACGCCGAGCCGCTTTGTCCGCTCAGCTGAGTTACGAGCAACCACGGCTGCATGCCAGTTCGAGTATATGACCGAGCGGCTTTCTCGCTCGGCCCAGTATGTTTTTCACTCCGCCTAGTAACGAACAAGAGACACAAAAGAGGACAAAATGGGCAGCTGGCGATATCCTTCTCGAGACATGCGTCACCGACGGACAGCATGGTCAGCGGTCGGACCGGACAGAAGATCGTACGGTGGAAGTTTCCACTATCATGTCAAAGATATGATCGGACGGTTGCGGTATAGCGTCAGACACACTTTTCTGACACGTCCCTTCTGAGGTATGTTTTGGGAAGCGTGCACACCTCGAAGAGTGTGCACGTGCCTCCCCGGGATCCTATATAAGGGCCCCTAGACTTCAACGGAGGTATGCAATATTCTTCACTATAGCTACAATCTCGTTACTTTGCTTCTGCTTCATCTCACCATTGTCTGACTTGAGCGTCGGAGAGTCGTCGCCGGGAACCCCTTCCCGGCTCAGCTTTATTGCAGGTTCGCTGAAGGCCCACGTCGTCTTATAGGTCATCCGAAGGCAACAGAGAGCGCAACGTCCCCAGCATCCATCGACTCAACTCTCGGACAGGATCAAATTGGCGCCGTCTGTGGGAAGTCGCACGCCCGGCAGCTCAGGATCCACGCAGTTGGATGCAGTCATGAAAGGCCACAGGGGCCCGAGGTCAACTTCGGGCCCAGAGACTTAGAAGGGGTTGAAGTGTCGCACGACGACGCCCTCATCATCCGAGCGGTAATAGCAAATTATACTATTCACCGCATATTCATTGATATAGATAGTTCGGTCAACATTATTTTCAAGAAGCCGAGCTGCTTCCAATGACAACTCCGTTATATGGATTCACCGGCAATGAGGTTATGCCGGTCGGCCAGACCCGGTTGGCTATATCGCTAGGCGAGGAGCCGCTTCGGAGGACGCAGACCACAAACTTCATCGTGGTCGATGCCCCCTCCGCCTACAATGTGATATTAGGGTGACCGGCTCTCAACGAGTTCCGAGCAGTCGTCTCGACCTTTTGTCAGAAGATCAAGTTTCCCGTGGAGGACAAGGTGGGGGAGGTCCGAGGAGATCAGCTTGCCGCCCGGCGATGTTATGTGGAGATGGTCCGAGCAGAGTCAGGGTCTGCTCGGAAAGCGCCGCGCCTGGAGGTAAACACCATAACCGAAAAGCCTCCAACTTTAGTTTATGAAGAGAAAGAGGAGGTGCAGATCCAGGCTGGCCGACGGGATGCCACCACGTTCGTTGCATCCGACCTGGAAGCAAGCCAGAAGGAAGAATTGATTAGATGTCTGCGGCTCAACCACGACGTCTTTGCGTGGTTAACCCACGAGCTACCGGGCATCTCGTCGAGCGTCGCGCAGCACGAACTCCATATCCGGCGGGGCGCTCGCCCGGTAAGGCAGAGGAAGAGGGACTTCAGTGCCGAATAGAACGTCATCATCAGGGTAGAAGTCGAGAAGCTCCTGGAGTCCGACCATATACGGGAGGTGCAATTCCCGAGTTGCCTCGCGAATGTGGTGCTGGTCTCCAAGCCTGGTAACAAGTGGAGGGTCTGCATTGACTTTCGGGATCTGAATAAGGCGTGCCCAAAAGACTTTTACCCTCTGCCCCAAAACGACCAAATGGTGGACTCGACCGCTGAATGCGAGCTAATATGCATGCTGGATGCCTATCAGGGATACCACCAAGTGCCACTCACCCAGGACGATCAGGAGAAAGTGAGCTTCATTACGGCGGCCGGCACCTACTACTACAACGTGATGTCATTCGGACTGAAAAATGTCGGTGCCACATATTAGCGGCTCATGAACAAGGTGTTCCGAAAGCAGATCGGACGGAACCTCGAGGTATATGTTGATGATATACTCATTAAATCACTCTGAGCGACTGACCTTTGTGCAAATATAGAGGAAACCTTCCAGACGTTGAGGACGTACGGTGTCAAGTTGAACTCTTAGAAGTGTCTGTTCAGAGTGAAAAGTGGATGCTTCTTGGGCTACATTGTCACCGAGTGGGGCATAGAGGCGAAGCCCAGCAAAGTAAAGGCATTATAGGACATGTCGCCCCCCAGAAATTTGAAGGAAGTACAACGCCTTACCGGTCGGATATGTCCTTGTCGCGGTTCATCTCCAAAACGGCCTATCAGAGCCTGTCTTTTTTCAAGATCCTGCGCCGAGCCACCAAATTCCAGTGGGACAGAGAATGTGATCAAGCGTTCGAAGAATTGAAGGTTTATCTAAACTCTTTACATGTATTAACTAAGCCAACTACTGGCGAGCCACTCCGCGTCTACTTATCCTCGACTAAGCATGTTGTTGGTGTTGGTTGCTACTCGGAAAGCCTATAGGTTCCACTGTACAAAAATTTTGTACAAAGGTCTGAACCTTTTCCTAGCTACCATGTGTTCTTTTAAATTAAATTTTGGATCTCCTGCGGAACTTAACACGTTTGATCCAAAACTTAATCTATTTGTTCTTTTAGGTTTTGACTTGGATCTCCTGCGGAACTTAACACGTTCGACCCAAGTCTCCTTAAGTTATTAATTCCATTAAATATTAATTTCCATAAAAGGTTCCCAGTACTGACGTGGCGAGGCACATGGCCTTCTTGGATATGGGAGCAACCACCACCGACTAGACAAAACCTTTAATAGAAAGCTAATATTTAATTTCCTAAAATAACTTTAGGTTAACCAAAGAGAACAATCAAATCACAAGGAAAAGAAAGAAACAAAAGAACACAACTTCGAAAAAACATATTCGAAATACTAGAACGTAAGCCTCTTGTATTTGGTATTATTTCCATAAATAACTAGCATGATGCGGAAATAGAAATTACTAGTTATACCTTGTAGAAAAACCTCTTGATCTTCTACCGTATTCCTCTTCTAACCTTGGACGTTGTGTGGGCAACAATCTTCCAAGATGAGAAACCACCAACCACCTTCTTCTTCTCCAAGCAAGGTTCGGCCACAAAAGAAAAGCTTCACCAAGGAGAAAAACCAAAATACTAACCAAGCTCCAAGAGATGCTAGCTTTCTCTCCTTCTTCTTCTTCTTCTCCAAGTAGTATCCGGCCACCACAAGAGCTCCAAGGAGGGGAGAGAGGTTCGGCCACCACAAGAGGAAGAGAGGGAGAGGATGGACCGGCCACCACAAGGAACAAGAGAGGGAGAGGAATAATAGATGTTGTGTCTTGAGAAGGCACCCTCACCTTTTATATTCCTTGGCCTAGGTAAATTAGGAAATAAATTTTCCTTAATTTCCTTGACATGATTTAATTGAGAGAAATAAAATAAAATTTCCCTAATTAATTTGTGATGGCCGGCCACATCATTGGAAGGCAAATAGGACAAGTTTCAATCAACAATTAAAACTTCCTAATTTGTTTCCGGAAATTTTAAAAAATAAAATTTCTCTTTAAAATCTCTTCATGGTTAATAAAAGGAAATTTCTATAATTTTAATTTTATCAATCATGTGGATAATTTTAAAAAGAAAATAAAATATCTTACCAATCTACAAATTAGGAAAGAGATCTAATCTCTTTCTTAATCTTTTGTAGATCTTTTACAAGAGAGATATTTTAATTTTAATTCTCTTTAATAAATTATTTCTTCCACATAATAAAAACTAAAATTAAAATCCCTTTTTAATTTTATTTGGCCGGCCCTACTAGCTTGGGTTCAAGCTAGGGCCGGCCACCCCAAAATATACCTAGGCCGGCCCTAGCTTGTTCCCAAGCTAGCTTGGCCGGCCCCCATTGGGTGGGTATAGAAGGTGGGTATAGGTGGGTATAGAACTATAAATAAGAGGCTACGATAGGGACCGAGAGGAGGAATTGGTTTTGGTCTCCCGATAAAATTAAGCATCCCGTGTTCGCCCCGAACACACAACTTAACTTTATCAATGATAATTCATTCCACTAGAGAACTATCATTGAACTACCGCACCAATCCCAAATTACATTTTTGGGCTCCTTCTTATTATGAGTGTGTTAGTCTCCCTGTGTTTAAGATATCGAACGTCCACTAATTAAGTGAGTTACTGACAACTCATTTAATTAATATCTAAGTCCAAGAGTAGTACCACTCAACCTTATTATCATGTCGGACTAAGTCCACCTGCAGGGTTTAACATGACAATCTTTATGAGCTCCTCTTGAGGACATTATCAACCTAGTATCACTAGGACACGCTTCCTTCTATAATCAACAACACACACTATGAGTGATACCATTTCCCAATTTATCGGGTTTATTGATTCATCGAACTAAATCTCACCCATTGATAAATTAAAGAAATAAATATCAAACATATGTGCTTGTTATTATATTAGGATTAAGAGCACACACTTCCATAATAACTGAGGTCTTTGTTCCTTTATAAAGTCAGTATAAAAGGAACGACCTCAAATGGTCCTACTCAATACACTCTGAGTGTACTAGTGTAATTATATAGTCAAGATAAGCTAATACCTAATTACACTACGACCTTCTAATGGTTTGTTCCTTTCCATTCTGGTCGTGAGCTACTGTTTATAATTTATAAGGTACTGATAACATCATCTTCTGTATGTGACACCACATACTATGTTATCTACAATATAAATTAAATGAACAACTACAAACAAATGTAGATAATTAGACCAAATGTGATTCTTTATTCATAATGAATGTTTACAAAGCTTAGGCTTTCAGTATACACTCCAACAGTTGGCTCGGCATTAGTACGGCAAGACGACGAAGAGCAGCCTGTGTATTTTCTGAGTCACATTCTAAAGGATGCCGAGTCCTGATACACTGGTCTAGAAAAGCTTGCCTTTACGTTAGTCCTCACCGCTCGAAGGCTCCGGCCATATTTCCTAGCGCACACGATAATCGTCATGACGAACAGTCCTCTAGGAAGAGTTCTCCTTAACCCGGAGGCGTCCGAGCGGTTGATTAAGTGGACAACTGAGCTCGGTGAATTCGATATCCAGTATCAGCCCCGCACGGCAATCAAGGCGCAATCCTTGGCAGATTTCGTCACCGAAGTGCATAATCTCGAGTCCGAATCTTTATGGAAAGTATTTGTGGACGAGTCCTCCACTCCGCTCGGGAGCGGTATTGGTATTTTATTGATTTCTCCCTAAGAAGAACGGGTGCAACTGTCCGTCCGGTTGGATTATCGGGCAACCAATAATGAAGCAGAATATGAAGCCCTCATCGCTGGATTGAAGGCTGCTCGGCATGTAGGAGCAAGCCGAGTGATGATCTACTCAGATTCTCAGCTTGCTGCTTTGCAACTCTCAGGAACTTTCGAGATAAACAATGCAAGACTCAAGCTCTACGTGGAGGCCTTCAAAAAGCTCAAGGCCAACTTCAGCGATGTGGTCATACAAAAGATCCCTCGAGCGGAGAACCAGGCGGCGGATGAGTTGGCTAAGCTTGCAAGTTCGATATCTCCGATCGTCATACAACAACCGATTGAGCAGGTATCATTAGTGGCTCGCATTGATAGGATGGAGGGCCTCACGTTCCCGAGTGACTGGAGAACAGCCATAGTGGAATTTTTACGATCGGGAGCTACGCCGTCCGATCCAGAAGAGATTCAGTTGCTAAGGAAGAGAGCGGGTCGGTTCACCCTCATCGGGGATCAGCTCTACAAGAAGGTGTTCTCCCGGGCGTTACTCAAGTGTGTCAACTCGGAGGACGCAGAGTATATACTAAAGGAAGTGCATCAAGGATCTTGCGGAGGTCATCCGGGCAGCCGCTCGTTGGCGAGAAAGATTCTGCTGGCCGGGTACTTTTGGCCGACTCTCCAGGAAGATGTTGCTCGGACTGTCACTACCTGCCTGTCCTGTCAAAGATATCATAACTTCTCCCATCGGCCAATGGAGGAAATGAAGGCGTCCACAATGTCCTGCCCGTTCGACCAGTGGGGCATGGATATTGTGGGACCTTTCCCTATGGCGACCGGGCAGCGGAAGTTTTTACTCGTGGCGGTGGAATATTTCTCCAAATGGGTCGAGGCCGAGCCATTGGCAAAAATAACCGAGCAGATGGTCAAGAAGTTCATTTGGCAGCACATAATATGTCGGTTCGGCATTCCACGTGGCTCGTGTCCGACAATGGGCGGCAGTTTGCCGGCCAGCATCTTCGAGAATGGTGTGAGGGGTACGACATTCAGCAGCACTTCACCTCCGTGACCTACTTGCAAAGCAACGGACAAGTCAAAATCACCAATCGGGAGATCCTTCGGATTCTTCGAGTTCGGCTCGACCATGTCGGAGGCAACTGGGTGGACGAGCTCCCAGGCGTATTATGGGCGATCCACAAGACCCCTAAGGAGGGAACGGGGGTCACGCCTTTCCACTTGGTATACGGAGGGGAGGCTGTCATTCCTGTGGAGGTCGGAATAGAATCCGATTGGGTGCAATAGTACGACGCGGATAACGCTGGGCGGAGGCAGCTGGAGCTGGACTTGATAGATATGGCGCGAGCCAAAGCAGCCGTCCGGCTATTGGCGTACCAACAAAGAATGAAGCAGAATTACAGCAGACGAGTAATTCCCAGAGTGTTCCAGGTCGACGACCTAGTATGGATGAAAGTCGGTCGGCGACGTAAGCAAGCTGGAGGCTCCCTGGGCTGGACCCTTCAGGATCATCGAAAAGTTCCGATCGGGCACCTATTACCTTGAAGATGAAGACGGACGGTGGCTAGAATGACCATGGAGCGCTAACCATCTCCAGTCATACCGAGATGGGTGAAAGGTGCCCCAATTTAATTCATTATGTGTACTTTCCGTTCTTTGGCACCTTTAAATACAGGAATGAAATCAAGAAACAAGATACCAAGTCAGCGCTGAACGACCAAGCTCCATTTACCCGTCGAGCGACGATGTTAAACGCCAGAGTCAGACCGGCGACTATAAACCTCCCGGCCTAAAGACCGTCGAGCGGCGACGTTAAACGCCAGAGTCGGACCGGCGACTATAAACCTCCCAGCCTGAAGACCGTCGGGCGGCGACGTTAAATGCCAGAGTCGGGCTGACGACTATAAACCTCCCGGCCTGAAGACCGTCGAGCGGCGACATTAAACGCCAGAGTCAGACCGACGACTATAAACTGCCCGGCCTGAAGACCGTTGAGCGACGACGTCCGACCGGCGACTATAAACCCCCCGACCGGGTTGAAACCATAAATCCCAAGGACAAGGAGGGAACCATGACCTACTGGCACGACACCCGTTCGAGCCACTCGATTATCTTCGCTGACTAGAGAAAACAAGCAAACAAGAGCAAAAAGTAGAGTTCCATTGAAAATACGATTCGCTGGCCAAACAACCGAATTACAACAACACTTAAACCTCACTCGAGAAAGTTAAAGAGATGTTTAGGCATGTTGCTAAGGAGTGCGGCATGTTCCCGGACGAGGATGGTCAGGGACTCCGGGAGGTGACCCTTGGCCTTCAGATAATCCGTCATGGCAGTAATGGCCAGCTCAAAAGCGAGGACGAGCCGGTCGCAAACCTTCTGAACGAATTCGTCCGAGCGAATGTAGTTCTGCATCATTACAGCGAAGCGGCTCGTCTCAACCTCTTGGTACTCTTTGAAAGCAGCATGAGAGGCCTCGAGAGCCTCCTGAAGGGCCTTCATTTCATCCTTGAGAGCTGTCACCTCCGCCGAGTGGCCTTTTTTCTCAGCATCCTGCAGGTCGGTCAACTCCTTCACCCGTTGCTCCAGAGCTCGAGCTTCCACGTTCTTGGCGTCTAGATCGACGATGGCACGATTCTTCCGAGTGGTCGCTAGCTCTATCTTGTGGTCAAAGTAATGTGCGTAGATTATATACTCTTTTATGCATATTTTTACGCACATTTACATACTTTGAGCATGCTTGATCTATGCATTTTTATACTTCCAGCTTTCCTTTTAGCATATTTACTCTTTTGGTTCGGAGATCTGCTTTTTGTGCATTTTCTGTACACAGGAGTCGAAATTTGTGAAGATTATGCGTCCTCGGGCAAGCTTGGAAGTAATTGAAGGGAGAGAGCATCAGGCCGTGTACTACACATGGCCGTGTAGTCTTAACAGGAAGGAAAGAGGACATGGCCGTGCGAATCTCACACGGCCGTGTCTTAATTTGAAGAAATCAGAACAGATGCCTTACATGGCCGTGTGGATCTACACGGCCGTGTGAGGTTTCCAGAGGCCAAGCAGGTGGTGGCCGTGTGCATCACACGGCAGTGTGAAGTTTCCAGAGACCAAGCAGGTGGTGGCCGTGTGCACCACACGGCCGTGTAACATTTCCAGAGAGCAGGAGGGTCTTGGCCGTGTGCACCACACGGCCGTGCAGTTTCGGCAGAGAAGGAAGAGGACATGGCCGTGTGAATCTCACACGGCCGTGTCACGGGGCCGTGTGGCGCCCGATTTCCTCCTCTATTTAAACCCTCCTTCATGAATTGAAAGGGGATCTCTCCCCCTTTGGGAGAAGGCAAGATTTGGTGGTTTCCTCCCATTCTTGGGAGGATTTCTGGGCGATTCTAAGGGAGTTCTTGACGATTTCGACTCCGGAGCGAGGATTGGATCCGAAGACGAGGCTTCTTCGTAGATAAGTTTTCTCTTTCCCCCTTTTCTTGGTTTCTTGGATTGAGGATTTAAGAAATGCTTGTAATCTTCATTTCTTCGGATATTCTTCCTCGATTCATGGAGTAGATCTTGTATTCTAGGATTAAGGGAGTATTTGTATGATGGATTGATGTAATCTCTTATGGATTTGCCATTTTCTTGTTTCAATGACATTGTCTTGCTTGTATCAATTAGATCTTGAATGATTAATGGTGGTTTGTGCTTAATTCTCATTCTTGATTGATTGTTTGGATTTCTTGTGGACTTTGTAAAGATAAACTCTCACTCGATCATCCGAGGGATCCACATGACAGGTGCAAGCCCGTGTAAGGACGTTTGAGAGATAATCTTGAAGAGGAAATAGGAATTTTCAAGAGAGTAGGATGGATCTTGTGATTAGTTTCTTGTATCTTGATAGATTAATAAGTTGTGGGCTTCTATGTTGATATCCGAGGAAGGCATAGTAATAGGTGCGCTTCTGTGTAAGGACAACGTAGGTTCACGTCTAATTGATCATATTTAGATACATTTCTCAGTCCTTAGCCGATTATCTATTGCAAGAGAGAACCGGCAACTTTCTACAAGTGTTAGGCAATTGAGGGATAAGAAGTGGTGAACCATTTACATTCAAGAAATCCTACAAAGAAACCGAAACTCCTAGAATCTCCCTTTATCATAACCCAAACCACTAAATTCTTGTTTGTTGATCTATAATATTAGATTTGTTTACCTTCACTTTGCATTTGAAACGATTGGATAGTTGTTTAGCTAATTTGCATTGAGACATTCCTAGTACTTATTCCAGTCCCTGTGGATACGATAATCTTTTATATTACTTGCGACATTTCCGTACACTTGCGGAGCGTGACAAGTTTTTGGCGCCGTTGTCGGGGACTGCGCTATAACATTAGGAATTATCAATTGAGTTAGACTAAACAATAACATTTGTTTTCCTTTCATATTGCATAGTTGTAACTAATCATTAGATTTCTGTTTTTACTTTCTTGTATAACTTTTACTTCTTGTTAATTCTTTTTGTACAAATTTAATTCTGCATTTTTTATTCTTTTATTTTTCTTTTTCTGTTGAACTGTCATTTGCTATCTTGTTCTTGTGTATACGAAGATCTAACTTTGCAGGAGAATTCTTTCTTTTTGACCCTGAGATTGACAGAACTTTCCATAAAAGAAGAATTCTACAAAGGCAAATTGAAGAACAGGAACATTTGAACATGGCGAATAGACCACTCAAGGATTATGCAGCACCTTATGCAAGAGGTTTTCGATCTAGTATTTCAAGACCTTCAGTGGAAGCTAATAACTTTGAGATCAAACCCGCAATTATATCTATGGTGCAGCAGAACCAATTTGGTGGAGGACCTCATGAAGACCCCAATCAACACTTAGAGGGCTTTTATGAAATATGTGGTACCATGAAAATGAATGGAGTTCCTTCAGATGCAGTTAGATTATTATTATTTGGGTTTTCTCTAAGAGATAGGGCAAAGCAATGGCTGAATTCTTTGGCCCCTAATAGCATCACCACTTGGGAGCAGTGTGAGCAACAGTTTCTTGATAAATTCTATCCACCAAGCAAAATAGCTCATATGAGGAATTTAATTGCAAGCTTCAAGCAGACTGACTCAGAATCTCTTTTTGAAGCATGGGATAGATACAATAGTATGCTCAGACAATGCCCACATCATGGGTTGGAAAGATGGTTAGTGTTGCACACTTTTTATAATGGTATCAACTATCATACCAAAGTGTCCCTTGATTCAGCTGCTGGAGGGGCACTTATGAACAAAAGTTTAGATGAAGCTGAAGAAATTATTGACAGTGTAGCACAAAATCATCATTAATGGGAAAACGAAAGAAGTGGTGGCTATTCTTCTGTAAACCCAACAATTAAAGCATCAGGGAAGTTTGATGTAGATGCAGTCACTCTTTTGTCTGCAAAATTGGACGCTCTTACAAAGAAATTTGAGAATATGGGGACTAGTTCTAATATGGTCAATGCTATTAGTACATCTTGTGAAGTATGTGGGAGTTCAGAGCATTCAAATGACTCATGTCCATTGGGAGCTATCACTGCACAAATCAATCAACTGGAACAATGTGATGCAATCATGAGTTACAATCAAAGGCAGAACAACCCATACTCAAATACTTATAACCCTGGATGGAAGAGTCATCCCAATTTTTCTTACAGAAATAATCAAGATCAAGGACCATCTGTGGGGGCAAGACCAAATTTTCAAGCTGGGCAACAAATTTTTCAACATCTATCTTCTCAAGGCTTACCAAAGTCAAATATTGAAAAGATGCTTGAAGAAATTATCTCAAGTCAGAATGAAATGAAGCAAGATTTAGCAAAGCTCATTCAGAGAATGGATAATTCTGAAAAGCATCAAAAGATCCAGGATAGTCAAATTGCCCAACTAGCTTCCTCATCACCCAGAGCACCAGGACAACTTCCAGGAAAACTTGATGTGAATCCTAAGGAGCATTGCAATAGAATTGAGCTTAGGAGCGGGCGGACCTTGGGAGACTCCCAAGTGACTGCTCAAAAAGGGATACAAAAAGAAGAGCTCTCTCCTCTTATACCAAATCAGATTCAAGCTAATGAGGAGAGTACCATTGAGGTTGAAGAGACTCTTCCACTGAACCATCAGAGCAAAGCTGTCCCTTTTCCTCAGAGACTTACAATGCTCAAGAAAGATGAAGAATTTGGCAAGTTTTTAGAAAAAGTTAAGGAAATTTGTGTAGAGGTACCTCTTATTGATGCTATTCTTCAAATGCCTAGATTTGCCAAATTCCTGAAGGATCTCATGTCAAACAAGAGAAGAAGAGGAGAGGTTGAGACCATTGCGCTTAGTGAGGAATGTAGTGCTATTTTGGAGAAGAACACTTCCCCGAAACTAAAGGACCCAGGGAGCTTTTATATTCCTTGCAACATAGGAAAAAAAAATTTTGAAAAAGCTTTTTGTGATTTGGGGGCAAGTGTTAGCCTCATTCCCTATTCAATTTGTAATAAATTAGGTCTCAAAAACATTAAACTTACTACTATGGCACTTCAACTTGCCGATCATTCCTGCAGGTACCCTTTGGGTATTATAGAAGATGTGCCAGTAGAGGTGGATGGGAATGTTATTCCCATAGATTTTGTCGTGTTGGACATGGAAGAGGACACTCGGATTCCTATCATATTAGGAAGACCTTTCCTTGCTACAGCTGGAGCTATTATCGATGTCAAAAATCATAAGCTTTCTTTGGTAATTGGTAAGGAAAGGTTGGAATATGATTTATCTAATATCTCTAACCATGTCTCGTCTCTTTCAAATGCTTGTAGCAGGACAAGCATTTATAAACTTGAGGAATGGAATTTCCACCCTCATGGAAGGCCACCAAACGAAGGAGACAATGTGGTGGAAGATGTTGGGAGAAGATCTCCCAACAAAAATGAAAAGTATATCTGTCCTCCAAAGGCGAGGAAAAGAAGCGAATGATCAAGTTTGGTCGAGCTAAAGACCTTAAACAAGCGCTTCTTGGGAGGCAACCCAAGGGTTCTTTTAGTTAGTTTTGATTTGTATCTTAATTTCTTTTAGTTTGATGCATTCTTTTGATTTTGTTTTCAGGTTAGGTGCAAAACTGAGCTCGGCCGTGTGCTGTACACGGCCAGGCAAAAGTTGCAGAGCAGGGGAGTGCTTGGGCTGTGTCATCCAGACACGACCGTGTAGGATTTCCCGAGGAGAAAAGGATCTAGGCCGTATCTCAAACACGGCCGTGTAAAGAATCCCGAGAAGAAAGATGGAGAGGCCGTGTCCCAGACACGGCCGTGCGAGGAAACCAGTGGAAGAAGGGGGGAGGCCATGTGGATCTGCACGGCCCGTGTAGGGGAGCTATTAAAGTCTTCTTTCTACCTCACACGGCCAGATATTGGACGTGTTCCGCACACCCCTAACTCTCCAAAACATCTCTTTCTCTCCCAATCTCTTAAAAACTCCTCTGTAATCTCTCAAGATCTCTTAGATCTGGATTCTCTTCCTCTCTAAGACTTGGACTTTTCATTCTCCTAACCTAAGATCTTTGCTCTTTGAAGTTTTGTTCTTTAAGTTTCATTCTTCCAACCCTAGATAATTCTTCCTCTATCTAAACTCATCAAGATGTCCAACATTTTGAAGAAACTTCGCAAAGGAGGTGGTGTATCCAGTGGAGACAAAGAGAAGGAGCCATCAAGGGACAAAGGAAAACAACCAGTAAGGGGCAAAGGCAAAAGGACTTCACGCAACGAAGGTAATGACAATGAATTCAATATTGTGTTTAGAAATGATGATCAAGTAACTAGATTTGCAATTCTTGTCAATAGAAAGATAGTGTGTACTAGATATATGGACCTAACCGTTCTTGATATGCTTGGAATTAGGGAAGATGTAGATTTGATGATTGGGTTTTTGGATTGGAGTGATATTATGTACACACATTTGCCTACATATCCTCGTCTTGTTTTGGAATTTTTAAGTTCATTAGATGTCCATTTTAATAATGAAGATGATTATTTTGGAAAAATCTCATTTAGACTAATGAATCAAGAATTTCTATGGGTATTTAGTGACTTTAATTCTTGTTTTGGATTAACCACCGGTAGCCCTCGTAGGTTTGATCCAAGGTTTAATTGGAATCATTTTTGGAATGCAATAACTGGATTAGGTCAACCTTATGAGCCTTCAAGAGCTAAGGCTTCCAATATGCAAAACCCCATCTTTAGGTATCTACATAGAGTCATGAGTAAAACTATTTTTGGTAGAGGAGAGAGTGATGGGGTGGTTAAAAAGATTGAGTTTTATGCTTTATGGGCTATGCTTTATAAGGTTGAGTTTGATTCTAGTTTTCATTTTGTTCAAACCTTATTAAGATCGGCTAGGGCATCATCGGGATCAATTGTTTTTGGTGGTTTGATTACCCGAATAGCTTATAATTTAAATCTTGATGTTGATGGGTTGGAAATAATTCATGGTAATGATATGATTGACATTGATGCATGTCTTGCTATGAAAATGATCGTTCGGGATGAGAATGGGTTTGCGTTTCCTAGGAGGAGTGGTTCTCCTTTACCCCTTCCTTTTCCTGAACGAACTACTATTCGTAACCTGGCTAATTGGGTAATTTCTGAGTTAGAGTTTGAGGATAACCCTTCTATACCTGGAGACACTGAGCCACATCATGAGCCCTCGTCATATGGACACCCGCAGCCTTCTAGTTTTATGGAGCCCGCTAGACATTCTTTTGCATATGGCACGGGATCTTCTAGGTTTGATTTTTCAGATTTTCGTACGTCTCTAGAATCACTTCATGAGAAGCAAGATTCCCAACGGAAAATGTTGGAGGGGCGCTTCTCTTTATCTGATGATCAGTTTAGGGAGGTACAAAATCATTTTCAGTTTACGAGGAATTTTCAAGGTCAAGTGGCTGAGTTTGTGCAGGATTATGATACTGATCAGGCTAGGATGAGAGATTTTATGCAGAGTATGATGCTTACTAGCCAACAAGTAGATGCTTTATATGACTATCATAGATCCTTGGGTGAGATTCCAGGTTTTCCTAGTTTTCCTATTGGCCAACCACGTCGTAGACCTCCTTTCCCTCGTCCACCTCCACCTCCTCCACCGTTTTGATTTCATCGGGACGATGAAAAGTTTAAGTCTGGGGGGGTGTTATGTACTGTTTAGTTTGGTTTTCAGTTTTTTTTTTGTTTTTGTTAGTTTTTCATGTTGGTTCTTATTTTCATTGCTTGTTGCTTTATTGTGCTTGTTTTTGAAATAATCATGGCAAAAAAATTTTTGAGAACATCAAATCTTCACTTATATACTTTCTTGGATTCAAGTGAAATGTTAGCATGATTATTGTCTTGATTCATGATGTTCGAATGATGCTAGTAGTAAATTTTGTGTAGTTCTTTTTTCTATCTTGGGAAGCATTAATAAGCTAAGAATCTTATGGTGATGAGTTTTAGTTTTGGTTCAACCTTAAGGATTTTATCTTCACTACACTTGTGCTTGATGCTTGAATAGTTGATGTCATTGAAATAGTCATGATTCATCTTGTTTGCTTAGTACTTGGTTTCCATGGTGATTTCTCAACTTTCATTTTGGTTACTGGATGAGGCTCAAATCATTAAAGCTCATTTGAAAAAATCAAAATATCCCAACATGTGTGCTAAAAGTACATTTGTGAATAAGTTTTGCACAATACAAACACTTAAAAAATAATAATAATAATAATAAGGGATATAAAAAATAGTTGTCATGAGTGGAATCTAGCAAGTCACCCCTTTGAGATCGAGTTAGGTTACTGGGGAAATGACTGCTTAGCTTCCCTTGAGATTGAGCACACCTTTGAGACCTTGGGTTAGTTGAGAAATATGAACCAAGTGAATGGTGAGTAAGTGCCTATCACTGGTTACTTGTCTTTCACTGGAAACACTAGGAATTCAAATTTGATGACGACTTGACTAGGACATGGATTGAAACTTGAAGGGTGTTGAGTTACCTTTACACTGTGCACAAGATTCTTATGCTTGAACCATACTTTACTTGTTTCCATGATCATGCTTGTTAATGAAACTTTTTGATAGAATTAGGAAAGTGCACTAGGTTTTATGAATGTGTTGTAGAACATATGAATTTAGACTGCAGCATTTTGCTTGAGGACAAGCAAAGGTTTAAGTCTGGGGGTGTGATGTGCGTAGATTATATACTCTTTTATGCATGTTTTTACGCACATTTACATACTTTGAGCATGCTTGATCTATGCATTTTTATACTTCCAGCTTTCCTTTTAGCATATTTACTCTTTTGGTTCGGAGATCTGCTTTTTGTGCATTTTCTGTACACAGGAGTCGAAATTTGTGAAGATTATGCGTCCTCGGGCAAGCTTGGAAGTAATTGAAGGGAGAGAGCATCAGGCCGTGTACTACACATGGCCGTGTAGTCTTAACAGGAAGGAAAGAGGACATGGCCGTGCGAATCTCACACGGCCGTGTCTTAATTTGAAGAAATCAGAACAGATGCCTTACATGGCCGTGTGGATCTACACGGCCGTGTGAGGTTTCCAGAGGCCAAGCAGGTGACGGCCGTGTGCATCACACGGCAGTGTGAAGTTTCCAGAGACCAAGCAGGTGGTGGCCGTGTGCACCACACGGCCGTGTAACATTTCCAGAGAGCAGGAGGGTCTTGGCCGTGTGCACCACACGGCCGTGCAGTTTCGGCAGAGAAGGAAGAGGACATGGCCGTGTGAATCTCACACGGCCGTGTCACGGGGTCGTGTGGCGCCCGATTTCCTCCTCTATTTAAACCCTCCTTCATGAATTGAAAGGGGATCTCTCCCCCTTTGGGAGAAGGCAAGATTTGGTGGTTTCCTCCCATTCTTGGGAGGATTTCTGGGCGATTCTAAGGGAGTTCTTGACGATTTCGACTCCGGAGCAAGGATTGGATCCGAAGACGAGGCTTCTTCGTAGATAAGTTTTCTCTTTCCCCCTTTTCTTGGTTTCTTGGATTGAGGATTTAAGAAATGCTTGTAATCTTCATTTCTTCGGATATTCTTCCTCGATTCATGGAGTAGATATTGTATTCTAGGATTAAGGGAGTATTTGTATGATGGATTGATGTAATCTCTTATGGATTTGCCATTTTCTTGTTTCAATGACATTGTCTTGCTTGTATCAATTAGATCTTGAATGATTAATGGTGGTTTGTGCTTAATTCTCATTCTTGATTGATTGTTTGGATTTCTTGTGGACTTTGTAAAGATAAACTCTCACTCGATCATCCGAGGGATCCACGTGACAGGTGCAAGCCCGTGTAAGGACGTTTGAGAGATAATCTTGAAGAGGAAATAGGAATTTTCAAGAGAGTAGGATGGATCTTGTGATTAGTTTCTTGTATCTTGATAGATTAATAAGTTGTGGGCTTCTATGTTGATATCCGAGGAAGGCATAGTAATAGGTGCGCTTCTGTGTAAGGACAACGTAGGTTCACGTCTAATTGATCATATTTAGATACATTTCTCAGTCCTTAGCCGATTATCTATTGCAAGAGAGAACCGGCAACTTTCTACAAGTGTTAGGCAATTGAGGGATAAGAAGTGGTGAACCATTTACATTCAAGAAATCCTACAAAGAAACCGAAACTCCTAGAATCTCCCTTTATCATAACCCAAAACACTAAATTCTTGTTTGTTGATCTATAATATTAGATTTGTTTACCTTCACTTTGCATTTGAAACGATTGGATAGTTGTTTAGCTAATTCGCATTGAGACATTCCTAGTGCTTATTCCAGTCCTTGTGGATACGATAATCTTTTATATTACTTGCGACATTTCCGTACACTTGCGGAGCGTGACACAAAGGTTTTGACCTGCTTCTCAAACTGGCCGAGCATGTACGCCTGATCAGCCGATTTCTTCCGCTCGGCCTCCAGCATTGCCTTAGTTTTGGTCAGCTCCTTCTGCAGCTCGGCGTATGATGGTCCTTGAGAGGAGGACGACCCGCCAAACTTTTGAGCTGCTTCAGCTCTTCTTCTAACATCGCCATATGATTGGCGGCGACCACGCTTTCCACCCAGTTCTGAGAAATATGAAGCTGTTAAGTACCGATCGAAAAGGTAGCACGAATAAGTTCTGACAAAAAACTTACACCGGTGGCGTGCTGTAGGTAGCTGTTGGCCAGTAAACCGGGAGGCATGGTAGCAACGCGAGCGCGGGCGTCCTCCCATACTTTGGCGAGCGGCCCTCGGATGATGATAACGTGTTCAAGGGTCGTCGGTCGATCGGATTCAGCCACGAAGGCCTCAGTTGGAAGGTGAAGAACAACCTTTATGGTATGGCGCCCGCCGGGCGTGGTGTGAGCAGACGCCGAGGGACCAGATGGTTGGTCGGCAAGTGCAAAGAGTATGCCCAAGTGACGGAGCCTCTGGCGGGCTAGGGCAAGGAGCTGACCGGCTGCGCCGCAATAGGGTCCGTTGGCAGATCTAGCTGGGAAGGGGTCCAATCGGAGGAGAGGACCTCAACAGAGGGAGGGTTGTCTCTGGGGGAGACCGAGCCCGTCTGTTCAGACGATTGGACTACCGAGGCGGCCGATCGCAGAGGCGTCCCCGATCTGCGTCGTTTCTGTCTGATAAGGGGAAGATCGTCTCCCGACTCAGAGTCGTTGCCCTGAGCGGCAGACTGTTTGCTAGAAGTTGCGCCCATCTCAACGGGAGAGGTCCAAGCGGCGGGCTCCCCCACGGCCGTTTGGCTCTTACCCTCATGAGAGTCGAGCGGAGCGATGTCAAGTCGCTCCATTTCCTTGGCCGCTGCCGCCTCGATCGCGTCGGCTTTCTTCTTCAGGATGCCGAACAGCGCGGACTCCATCACAATGTTCGCTGCGAAAGCAAAAGAAGAAAATCAGTTAGACTCAAAGTAAAGACACAAGTAAACTCCTTACCAAGGCTGCTCGGGAGCTTCGTTCGGCTCGGACTCAGGCCAAACATGTACATCACCCCTTTGGTAGCAGCTTATGGATATCGAGCTTCAGGCCGGCTAGCATATTTGCAGCTTAGAGATAGTCCGGTCGAGTCTTATATCTTTTCAATGCGGGAGGAGTAGAAAGTCCGACCTGCCACTTTATTCGGAAAGGAGGCAGCTCGGGGAGTCGCAGGAAGAAGAAGTAATCCTTCCAGTATTTATTAGAGGAGGGCATCTTATCAAAAAAAACTAGGCCGATCCGAGACTGAAATAGATAAGTGCCCAGCTTGGATTGCTTGGGATAATAAAAGTAGTAAAAAACCTCTGAGCGGAGAGGTATGTTATGGATTTTGAATATCACGACAACCCCACACAAAAGGCGAAAGGAATTAGGGTCGAGTTGGGCGAGCGGAATGCAAAAGAAGTTACAAACTTCGATAATGAAAGGGTGGATGGGAAACCGCAGCCCAACCACAAACTAATCTCGGAAGAAACAGATCGTGTCACGCGGCGGCATGTGTGGCCAGTCGGAAGGCGAAGCCAGAATGAGTTCAAAATCAGAAGGAATGTCAAAGGCATTGATCAGGTTCTCCGTGTCACTCGCATCTTACTGTGACTCCATGGTCGTATACTATGGGCCAGGAGCAAGTTCAGAGGGCTGAGAGGTACTGGCCATCACCAGAATAGTACAATGAACGAGAAAACAGATTGCGATGAAAAAGGTAAGCGGAGAACACTAGTGGACGTGGAAAAAACATTGACTGAAGGAGAAGCGAGCCACGAAAAAGTAAAAAGGAGAGCAAAGGAGCTTACTAAACAAGAGGATGAGCGAAGAAAGAACGGAGGATCACCGGAAGGCCGAAAAGTCGGGTCGCCGGAGCACTGAGCGCAGGCAAAGATGTTGAACGCGAGCATAATGATGCAAAGCGGCGGAGGAAGAAGAAACGACCTTATAAGGGTTGGGCTCGACTGACCGGAGCCATCCGATCCAGGTCACGGGATCCGAGGAGTGAATCTGACTGTCGAATTCAATGGGCCAAGAGTCACATCAGCCCTGACAGCTCGAGCAGGCACGACTGCATGCCCACGTGGCAGCAACTCATAGGGAGCATTTAATGAACTCCATTGCACAGGCGTGGTCACGTGCTCGGCCTTAATGGCAAGGATTTGCATGAATTCTGAAGATGTCCTAAAAACGTCGGCATTAACTGCCCTCGGGTAGACATTAACCGCCCTCGGGTCGGCAAGGCAATTAGCGACAAACAAAACTTTTCAAGTCCCAGCGGGTGGGACGCTGAGCGGCTGTGGGGCACCTTCACAGTGCCCCGTGGAGAGGCACTCACATCAGTGGCCGAGTGGCCGTTACGCCACCAAGTTAATAGTCTAGTCAGTCGGACTTACCGCCTCCTTCAACTAGACTTGAGGGGAAGGCACACGATCTGCTGGTAAAGGAGGGGGCTCGGCCGTACAATGGTCAACGACACGTGGAAGTCAAAGTCAAGATGGTCAGCCCAAGGGTCTTGCCGATCGGAGGGGTCACCTAGCCGATCGGCTTGGATAGCACCCGGGCCGGCGCGAAGACATCTCGACCGCAGGTCGGGTTTCCGATGCTCAGGGGTTCTTGTATAAAAGAGTTGATACGCCGAGCTGCTCTGTCCGTCCGACTGAGTTACGAACACCCATAGCTGCATGACCGTTCGAGTATATGACCGAGCGGCTTTCTTGCTCGGCCTAGTACGTTTTTCACTCCCGAACGCCAAGGAGGCCTAGCACCCCCCCCTTCGGTCGGCCTAATAACGGACAAGAGACACAAAAGAGGACAAAATGGACAGCTAGCGATATCCTTCTTGAGACATGCACCGCCGACAGACAGCATGGTCGTCGGGCCGAATCGGACAGAAGATCGTATGGTGGAAGTTTCCACTGTCATGTCAGAGATATGCTCGGATGGTTGCGGTATAGCGTCAGACACATTTTTCTGACATGTCCATTCTAAGGTATGCTTTGGGAAGCGTGCACGCCTCGAAGAGCGTGCACGTGCCTCCTCGGGATCCTATATAATGACTCCTAGACTTCGACGGAGGTATGCAATATTCTTCACTGTAGCTACAGTCTCGTTACTCTGCTTCTGCTTTATCTCACCATTGCCTGACTTGAGCGTCGGAGGGTCGTCGCCAGAAACCCCTTCCCAGCTCGGCTTTGTTGCTGGTTCGCTGAAGGTCCACGTCGTCTTGGAGGTCATCCGAAGGCAACAGAGAGTGTCACGTCCCCAGCGTCCATCGACTCGACTCTCGGATAGGATCACATGTAATAAAGGATAACTCTTGAACCGGACTTTTTATATTACTTCTCCTACTTAGTTGCATTAATTTATCATTATGAAGTAACTCGAATAACTCTAGAATTGTATACCCGGGGAGCCTAAGGATAATCTTTTAACCAGACTTTCTAGAGTTATTTCTTTACTTAATAATATTAGAAATTGGGTGAACTCTTCGATGCAATCTTCATAAGGTTGGGCCAAACCTTAGTTAGAAATCTTACAAAAGTGTAGGCATGAAGTTAAGGAGATGAATAATACATAGAAACATTAACTAACATCATAATGAAACTAAACTCCTAGAATCATTCCCCTAAACCAACTCTTCTCTCTTGATCACTTGCTTTCCTCTCTCTCTCTTGCTCTCTTTCCTCTCTCTAGCTCTCCCCCCCCTCTCTCTCAATCTCTAGCTTACAAGCTCTCAACCAACCTTTGATTGTCTAGATAATTCATTATGCGGACTCAACTAGTGCTTAATTAACAATCTTTATGGGATCAATATTTTTATTACTTGACAACATAGTCGCGCACTTGCGGTCATACATCAATAGTTGAGTACAATCTAGGACAGGTAGGTTTTACCCTTTGAACATTTCCTTATGAAGATCTATTTGCTTATTAACTGACAGTAGACACGATGTCATTGAACTGTTCTGCCATTTGTGTAAGCATTGACATATCTCACCTAGGACTCGCCCTGATACAACTAAATTCTCATGAGTGTATTCGTTTTTTGCCACGAACACGTCTAGTTTTGTGAGAAGTTCTACGAATTGTGCCTCTAATTCTCTTCGAAGATGCCCCCACTTCTTTCTCACATAAGTGATACTCTTAAGAGTATTCCACATTACTCTATTATATCATTAAAAGTTGTATGGTTAATTTGAATCCTTCACTGTTCCATTGGATCATTCCTCTATAGTGAACAACTTTGTCGGTGCAGTTAGGTTATTCCTTTGAACCTAGTTCTTGGGATATCCAGTCTGTATAGGTTGAATTTCCTTTGCACTAATATTTCTCATCGACATCAAGTACATCCCTCATGATAAGCTTGTAACTAACTCTCTATTTAACCTTTTTGTTAACGGATCTGCTAGGTTATCTTTTAACTTCACATAATCAACAGTGATAATTCCCATTGAGAACAGTTGTCTAATGATATTATGTCTATGATGTGCATGTCTAGATTTACCATTATATAGATAGCTCTATATCCAGCCAATTGTTGATTGATTATCGTGTTGGTGCAATTTCTCCTGGGTCAAAATTGACCAGGTTGACTAAACTTGAGTTGGCTCAAGCTTGAGTCTTGATGCTTGACAATGTATGAAGATTACAGGTGCAATTCTCCATATGAGATATTGACAGTCAAAGGTTGACTAGAAGAGTCAAGTAAGTCAAGGTTGACTGGATACTTGACTGGAAAGTCCTAACTGAATGTTAGGTAAGGACAAAACTAATGGGAAGGTTGGAAGAATGAAAAAAAAAAAAAAAATCAAAGTGACCCAGTGTTGACTGGACACTTGGTTTGGAAAGTACCGGTGAGCAAAGTCAGGCAAGTAAAAAGTCCTGGTGATTGAAGTCAGGTAGTTTGGAAAACTCTTGATGAGTGAAGTCAGGCAGTTGAGAAAAGTTCTAGTAGGTGAAGCCAGACAATTGGGAAATCCTAGTGAGTGAAGCTAGGTGATAAAAAGTCTTGGTGAGTAAAGCCAGACAGTTAGTAAAAGTCTTAGTGAGTGAAGCTAGACAGTTATGAAATCTTAGTGAGTGAAGTTAGGCAAATGAAAATCCTGGTGAGTGAAACCAAGTGGGAAAAGTCCATATGATGCGGTGATGATGAGGGGCCCCACCCCCGCGGAGGATAGCGACCACGGTGGTGGTCAAAGTCAAGACGGTCAACGCGCATATATCATCGGTCGGTCGGGAGAGCACGCCTGACCGGGGGGGGGGGGGGGGAGGTCCCGATCTGATCCCACCTTCGACACGGGGAGGTCAAAATGACTGACGCCTAATGGAGTATCGGACGCCGGACAGAAGAAGAAATGGTGTGCAGGAACTTCGGCCGAGTGGCTACCCTGCTCGGCTAGGCAACAGGTCTGGCATTTGGCGGAGCGGGACTTCGGTCGAGCGGCTACCCCGCTCGGCCAAGCAGTAAACCTCAGCATTCAGCCGAGCAACTACCCCGCTCGGCCACACAGCAGGTCTCGGCATTAGCGGAGCGAAACTTCGGCCGAGCAACTACCCTCGCTCGGCCAGGCAGCAGGTCTCGGCATTAGCGGAGAGAAACTTCGGGCGAGGAACTACCCTCGCTCGGCCAAGCAGCAGGTCTCGGCACTAGCGGAGCGGAACTTCGGCCAAGCGGAAGAAATGCATGAACAGCGGAGTTACGGCCGAGCGGACGAGGTACGGGGCAGCAAAATTCCGGCCGAGCGGCCAACCTGCTCAGCCTAGCAGTACACTCCCTCTGATATCCATCGACATCCTTTTAGGAGTTGGTGCCACCGACACCAAGCATGGATAACCAGAAGATCGTACGACGGAAGCTTCCACTGTCACTTCAGAGATATGCTCGGGCTGTTAAGATACTGTGTCAGAGACACTTTACTGACAAATGTTTTCAGGGAAATTTTTGGGAAGTGTGCTCACCTCGGGGAGTGTGCACGCGCGCTATAATATAAAAAAGGGTCCAAGCATCGACGGAGGTATGCAATATGCGATAGACACTGTTCTCGCTACTATTCATTTTGTTGTTCTGCCTTCTATTTTATCGTCGGTGACTGATTTGAGCGTTGGAGGACCAACGTCGAGGACCCCTTCCCTGGCTCGGCACTGACATAATTTGTGTTGTAGGTCCGAACGAAGTCTACAGATGATCAACTAGAGCGCCACATTCTAAATTTTCCATCCCATCGTCTTCCGGAAAGAACATTATAATTAGTCAATAAAATTATAGTAAATAAATTTAATAGAAATAAATATATTTAAATATTTGCACATCTGACGGTCGATATGCATCAATCTTTCGCCTCAAGAAATCCATCGGACGAGATATACCTATCACCCAGCCGTTAAAAAATGGAAACCCTAAAATCCATCGATTCCTTTCTTCACCCGCCGCAAATGTTCGGAACCCGTGAATCTAATTCCATCGCTATAAATTCTTGGGCGTTTTATATACGGAGCATGTCCAGGATCCGCCTCCGCCTCCTTCGTTGATTCATGGTTCGATGGCCCTCAGGTCTGGCTCACCTCTCCGGTGAATTTTTCGTTGTTTCTTCTTCGTGGCGGTAGGTGTTTTTAGTTTAAGGTTTTTTTCTCATCGTGTTAGGGATTTCGACTTCTGCTCGAGATTTTCTGGCTGATGATGAGTGATCTTTAAGATCTTAGCGGATTTCAGTGAGGCTTTCTGGTCTATGATCTTACCACTGTTGTTACACCCTGCTTACTCTCTTTCACAGCAAAATGATTGCTTTCTACCCTGTTGGGGTTCAGATCAATTTTGGTGCAATGGTTGATTTTCTCTTTACTGATTCATGGATTTTCTATGTGTTTTATGCTTTATTCGGCAAATGAGGGATCGGATGTAGCGATGATGAGTTTATAGTTTGGTGTGGGCAGTGGACAATGGTGATAGTATATTGTTTGTTATCTCCGTGAGCCTTTCTCACCATTATTACAACTTTTCCTTCCACTGAGCTTACAATTTTTTTTCTTCTACGAAGTGATGAATGTTTTTTTTTTTTGTTAAAAGTGTTTTTAAAATATTTATTTATATTACACTAATTATCAATCTCGACCTTCAATTTCATTCAATTAATCAATACATTGTTGTTTTTGGTTTCATTCAGCATGCATGTATTTTTGTTAACAATATAACTAATTCTTCAGCATATGGTTTGATGTTATCTTGTTGACATTCTTATCTTCTACTCAACATGTTTTGCTTGGAAGAAACCTTCATTCATTCATTGAGACATTTATTTTCATATGTTATCCTTGGTTAGTTTTCTCAAGTAATATGATATAAATTGCTGGAAGCTTCAATATTAACTGGTGTCAAATGCGATATACGCTTGGATAGTATGTCTCATTTCAGTTTGATTAGTATCAAAGACTACTTGTTTATATGAATTTATTAATTAGGCCTTACTATTTGTTTTTGATTTAACCTATGCATATTTTTTAGACCACATTGTGATCCTATGATAATAGTGGCATATTTTGAAATAGTCATTTGGGGTGCTTTTTAATTGAAGGAGATTCCCTATCCTATATTATAATTTCACTACTAGAAAAGTTTATAGACTTATATATGTAAGTTGTGCATTTAGAAAAGTTTATGATTGCAGGATACCGAATCATAAATTTTCATGTATGTGCTAATATTCATGGGTATAGTACAATTAGTTGATTGAAAGTTAAACTTAGACCAAGGCACAGGTACTGAGGTTCCTTGCAAAATCAATTATTCGGTTGCTTACCTTTTTTGTGCAAGAATAATTATGGGATGAGCATTGCAGCACAAATAGATTGATGTTTGTGTTGCCCTTTATCACTTAACACTGCTATATATCATTGCTTTTGCATCTGCTAATCTGATTGGTTACAATGTTTTGAGCTGTTATTGTAAATTTAAATTATTTGGTATAGGAGACATGGTTGACAATAGGAAAACTAAACTGTAAACTTGATAGATGATTTGATGCACAAGTACTGAATCTTTTTTTAATATCAGTATCTTGATGTGTAAACTCTGTGCGAGAATAGATTAAGGTACGCGCTTTGCAGCACAAATGAACTTGTGTTTATGCTGCCTGTATTTAACCAACACTATTACATATTTATACTTTTAGACCTCAATTTCACAAGTACGTTCTGGTAACATGAGCAAGATATTTATATTTCTTTGTTCTTTATATCTGTTTCTTTTCTTATAATCATTTACACTGAAAAGAAAATTTATACATTAGATGAGTGAATTTTGTTAATTCTGAAGTGCTATGGCTCTCAATATGGTTCACAGCCAATCTTACACCAACCCTTTCATTTGCTTGTTTTCCGGTAGTTCATTGATTCTTTCTCTTCGAGAATTATTTATATACAATTGATAAAACGCCTCTTGAATAACTGGATGCAAGATTTGCATTTATGTGCATACAGTTCAGACGGAGGCGCAAAACAACATGAATCATTTTGATGGAATGGAATTGTTTTATCTAATCGTTCCTTTCTTAGATTGATTCAAATATTTATTATGAATCCTGGAAATGCTTTTTGTAAACAGTAACAGTAAGGTAAAGTTATGTATAATAGATTTTTCTTTGGGACTTTGTATGACGGGAGTTTTGTGCACAGGATTATCCTTTTTTTAAGTAAATATTATTCTTATTTCATTATCCATGAAAATTATTTATCTGATTTATATAAATTATCAGTTGCTTTTAACACCTATAGCTGTTATTTCATTCTTGTTTTTTAAATTAAGATATTTTTGAAAGCCTAGTACATACTGATGCCCTAAATCATATTATCTATGCTATTTTCCTTTTTTGTTTTTATTAGTTTGATTACTGTATTATTTGTGAATCTAGTCGACTCCACGTAGTGAGATAAGACTTGATTATTATTGTATTAGTTGTGAATCAAATAGATAATGTTCGGTACTTTAAATTCTTCTAGTTAATTATTTTATTGTCTTACGATCAATTACTCATGTTATTGACAATCAACCTCTAGAGTTTCGATGCTTGATAATGTATTTAAGTCTGGTCAGTTTGATCAAGGGTTGATCCAAATAAAATTTAATGTTTGAAAGAGAAAAGTCTAGTCAGGATGACTAGCTAGGGAAGTCCTAATTGGAGGTTAGGTAAGTTAAATTATAGGCAAGTTTGTAGGACCATATGTTTGGCAAGAGCAAGTCCTAATTGTAGGTTAGGCAAAGTAAAATTTAGATTTGTAGGATCGGATGTCTGGCAAGGATAATTCCTAACTGGTGGTTAGGCAAGACAAAATAAAATGCAAGTTTTTAAAACTATTAAAACTTATAAAATATTTTTATATATTTAATTATAAAATTTAATTTCAAAACTTATAAAATATTTTTATATATTTAAGTAAAAAATTTAAAATTAAATTTTACCTAAGTGATGTGGATATAGGTTAAGGGCAGGGAGGGAATTAGAGAGAAAAGGAAGGGTATTTTTGTCATTACATTATGTAGGGCTTTAATTGGAGAGTAGCACTGTTCACATGAGGGGGGTTTTTTCTTGCTTCTTCGTGTTTCTCGGCCGTCGCCAACAGAAAGGAGGAGGGCAGTTTCCTCTCTTATCGCCACCCTCGAGCGACGGACGTCGGTGACGATCGCCTCCTTCCTCTTCCTTCTTCCCCTTGCGACGTCGGCAATGATCGCCTCCTTCCTTTTCCTTCTTCTCCTTGTGATGTCGGTCACAACTTCTCCTCTTCCTTCTCCTCTAGGATGTCGATGTCATCCTTCTTCTCCTCCTCCTCTCTTCCTGCGGCTAGCACTGTCGCTAGTCATCTGTCAACTCCTCTCACGCACAACGTCGCCCTTGTTGACGCCCACGCACATCGACTTTGTTGGCGTTGCACGTGCCTATGGTAGCATGTTTATCGCTTCTGACCATCGTCGCCTCGTAGCTCTCACTATTGTCGTCGACGTTGCGAGCAGTAACGATCATACCTCATCATCGCCTCATGCCAACGACCCACTGCTACCATGGACCCCTTGTGGTGCTTCACGTAGGCTTCGCCCCTTCCGGTTGTCTACCCCAGCAGCAACTATCGACTTACCTATGACTTCTGTTGGCCTCATTGACGGGCGCCACCTGCCGCAACCCCCTTTGTTGATAGCCTCCATGTGTCGGCTCGTTGTCATGGCTGAGTTCCGACCTTCGAATCGATTAGGCATTTATGCCTTTGCGCCATTATTATTATCTGGCTTGGGAGTCATTATTATGTGTTGTGTTTCGGCATCCACGTTGATATTGCATTCCTGATTGTGTGCTTTGTGTCTAGCCTTCGAATTATTGTTATAGTCGATCTGTGTGTTGATATTTTCTTCTGGTCTACGTGTTGAGATCTTATTCCGGCTTACGTGTTGATATTTTATTTCGGCCTGCGTATCGATGTTATAGCTCGGCCTGCGCGTCGAGGTTGCATTCGGTTTTGTGCCACCGCACTCGGCTCCTCGTCGTCAGATCCAGTTCTCCAGCTTGATCAGAGTCATCTGCTCTTTCGGGTTACGATAACTCGAGTAGCGTCCCATCCGAGGGCGTCCCCTGGGCCAGGGTATGCTTTCCGTACTCACTCTATATTTATTTCATTATTATACGTCTTAATTTGTACTTATATATTTGTTGGATCTGCCTCGAGTCTCGGGGTACCAGAGTTCGGGGTTATCTGGTCGCTGGTTGCATGTAGCGTTGACCAGAGGACTTCTGAAGACTTGGTCAACATAGAAGCCATTTCAGCATACCCCCCTCTAGTACATTGTGACTCGGTTAATATTCTCGCCACCTCATCCGGCGGTCCGTCTTGTTAGGACCGATGATCGCGGCTAGAGAGGGGGGTGTGAATAGCCGCCCCAAATCGTTCGTTTCTTTCTACAAATCAAGGTTAGCGCAGCGGAAAATAAAACAAAGAAACAAAGATAAGAAGATCAAACCTCAACACGCGTCGATGTAACGAGGTTCGGAGATATACTTCTACTCCTCGGCGTGTCCGTAAGGTGGACGAAGCCTATCAATCTGTCGGTGGATGAGTCCTCGGAGAACCGGCTAATATATATACTCCTTCTGGGTGGAGAAACCTCGCCACAATCTTTCTTGCACCAGCAAGAATAGGAGTACAAGAATACACAAGAAGAAGCAACAATATGAATGTAAAAACAAACAATCTTGCCTTCTCGTCGGCTGTTGATGAAGCAGCAACTTCACGAGCCAAATACAGCAACAACTGTTGGAGACCCCAGCCGAGGAAGCTCATGCGAAGCTTCAGAGAAGAGCTCCACAAAGCTCAAGAAGAAAATACTTCAGCAGTCAGTAGGAGCAAGAGGAAGAAGAAGCTCTGTAATGCCTCTCGATCCTTTTATAACCTCTGATATCCTGAGCCAACCTGCGAACCTGCAAGGCAAAAAGACCAGAATACGTAAATAGCCTAGTCCGTTGAGTCATTAACGGTTCGACCGATCAGCTCCACCGATCGGTCCAGGTGCCGACGGTCACGGGACCGATCGAAGTTCTCCGATCGGTCCAGGACCGATCGCCTTCCTTTCTCCCGAACTTCGCCTTCGATCATTAGCTCGACGGCCCGCATCGAGATAACACCAAGAGGTTACTGTTGTTACCGATCGGTCACCGCACCGATCCGTATACTCAGATCACCGATCGATCCATCGACGATCCGAGCTTGATTTTGCCCAAACCAAGTCCCAAACCTTCCAAACCAACATCCGTCAACCTTGACCTGTTGGTACATCATGCTTAGCATCCGATCACCCTCGACCGCTAAGACTCCCACCAAGTGTCCGGCCAATCCTTTGACCCACTTGACTTTTCTCTCGTGTCAAGTATCCGGCCACCCTCGACCTACTGACCTTCTCAACACCGATGTCCGATCACCCTTGATCCATCTGGATTTTTTTTCCTGACTTTACTCACAAGGACTTTCACCTAGCTTCACTCACTAGGGTTTTCACCGCTTCACTCACCATGATTTAATTCCTCCCACTCACCAGACTTTCCAACCGCCCGGCTTCACTCACGGGACTTCCAACCGCCTGGCTTCACCCACTGTGACTTTCCCACCGCCTGCTTCACTCACCGTGACTTTCACCTAGCTTCACTCACTGGGTTTTTCCTCACCTGGCTTCACTCACCAGACTTTCCACATCCGGTCCGGAGAATGAGCCACCGAGCCCTCTCCAACTACGTTGGAACGAGATATGAGCCCTCTCCGACTTCCATCCGGCCCGCAGAACGAGCTCCCGAGCCCTCTCTCACCCAGTCCGGAGAACGAGCCACCGAGTCCTCCCACTTCCCATGCCAAGCTTCCATACTTAAGACTTCTGTGCAAAGTCTCCATACTTGGACTTTTCCCTGCCAAGCTCCCTGCTTGGACTTTTCACCATGCCAAACTCCCTGCTTGAACTTTTCCCATGCCAAGCTCCCTGCTGACTTTTCCCGCCAAGCTCCCCGCTGACTTTTCCGAGTCAGTCAACTCACCCGGTCAATCAGTCACCGACCACGGTTGCACCCACAATCTCCCAAGGTTTCCCGAATCAAGTCGACTCAACTCGAGTCAACCAGGTCAACCTTGACCAAACGTCACTCGATCAGGTCAACTCATCAACTTTTCTATCTCGTCAAACATCAAAATACAACTCGAGTCAGGTCAACTCGAGTCGGGTCAACCAGGTCAACCTTGACCTAAGGTTGCACTAACAATCTCCCCCTTTTTGATTTTTGACAAAACCCATAATCAAACCCATAATCAAGTTAGGTTAACCCGATAACCTAACTTAGGTTTTATAATGTTCTTCCTTGAACATTCTCCCCAAACCTACACTCTCTCCCTTTTTGACACACATCAAAAAGAGTGAATCAAGGTCAAGAATTTCTTCCTAATGAAAGTTCCATACCTTTTATTGAAACTCTTAATTTCCCCCTTGCTTGATACTAAGGTCCAACAATTAACTTAGTGATAATCCCATATCACTCAAGTTTTTAGGAGTAAAAACTCCCCCTAAAAGTCAACTCCCCCTTGACTAATAGGTAAAACTCCCCCTAAAGGTCAACTCCCCCTTGACCATTGCACCAACAATGTCTTGGAGAGTTTCAACTCTTTAGAAATCCAAAACACCACTTCCATAACTGCAATTTCAGACAAACAGTCGAAATTCAACAACTTGGCACGCCCTGATCGGTCACCAGACCGATCAGGGATTCCCTGGATCGGTCACGGTGACCGATCCAGGCACCCCTGGACCGATCAGACTCCCCTCTGATCGGTCCACAACACTGATTTTTGATTTCTGAATTTTTCTTCTCCCGAAATTCAGAAACCTTTAGAAAATTACAGAAAATGCCAAAAATTGTAAAATTTTGAGGATACATTCCTCATAACATATACTATCATGGAAAATTAGTTTTCTATGAAAATAAGTTCCATTTTTCAATCTTGATACAAAGTTCAAAAGACTTTGAAATAACTCAAAGTTAAGTCATCTTTGTATCAACTTGTTTAATGATGAATGCTATCACTAGAAAAGCTTCATCAAGGTTTTTAAATCATTTAATTTAGGACCACAATCTTAGGGCTAAATGTACATGACTTGTACATAAGCTTTCCCTATGATTCCCAATTTTGAATTAGGCTCATCTAGGTACAAGAATCATGCACCTTGATCCTAACTCATCATCCTAATATCTCACATACATCTAAGGTGTATCAAACACATCCAAGTCAATTTTGATGTGAGATATGAGTTTAGGTTATCTTAGGCAAAGGTCTCATGCATTTTCTAAACATCAATTTGATCTCCATATCAAATTGTGTTTTTAACCTTAAATCAATTTCATTGATCCTAAATGCAAGAATGATGACATGGCATAAAATGATATCATACATAATAACATGTGCCAATGTCATGATGTCATGGCATAAAGTATGAAACTTAAATAAATCATGACATTTAATTAACCTAAACATTATCATGACATTTCAAATGATCATAAATTAAATATGATGTCATGACATGGCATATGTCAAACAATACATGGCAAATAGCATATAAAGGTATAGAAAATACCTAATTCTAGCTTTAGTTGTCATTTTTGATAATTTTGATCATTTTGCCATAAAATCCATATTTCTAAGTGTATTAGACCTAAAATCATATCCTCACGACTTTTAGATCACTATGTGCCAATTAGATTGACTCTAGACAACTCCTCAAATTTGATTGGCACATACTAATCACCTTAGGAATAATTTTCACTTTCATTTTCAAGGCTTGATTGCACCTTGAAAATTCCTAAAGTGCCACCTTTTGCCATGATTAGGTTAACTACCTATTCAAGTAAGGTTGGCACACCCTAAACCATCTAGCGTGATGAAATCACGCTCCTAGGAACCCAATACCTATTGGAGCTCATTGGGTTCACTAAGTATTCACTAGGGATGACTTCCCTAGCAACCCTCCTAATGACCCTCCTAGGCTTTAAAGCCTTGGTCATTTGGGACTCATCAAGATCAACTCTATGGGTGACTCCCCTTGTGACCTTGGTGATGGTCTTCCTAACCCTAGATTTTGTTCCATAATCGAATGGAACATTGTGATAAGTGGGCTTGACCACTTGGGACTTAGGTTTGTGACCCAAATCTTTCATGTCCTTGGACTTGGGTTTTTGACCCTTAGACCCTAGAGTTGACTTCTCCAAATTCTTAAGGGTCTTTTCTAGAATGTCAAGTCTTGACCTCAAGACTTGATTTTCCTTCCTTAATACCTCAAGACTTGATTTGTCATTTTTCTTTGAGGCATTCCTAGGCATGTGTCTAGTTGATTTGGGATTTCTACCTAGGTTCTCCTTAGCCTTAAATGAGTTAGTCCTAGGGTTGACTTTCGTAGTGTTATCCTTATCTAGGCTCACATGTTTGGCACCTAAGCATGTGTATCGATTTCTATAATTATCATGCTTATCATTATTGTCAATTGCAATCAAACTACTAGCATGCATCTTACTATTATTGCAATAATGTGCCTTAGAGATTACCTTAGAGTTTGCCTTAGCTCCCCCTATCGATGTGCTCGGTCTCTTGTCCTTGTGAGATTGCCTCCCCCTCGGACATTGGCTCCGATAATGTCCCCTTCACTTGCATTGGAAGCACACCACGTGCTCCTTGCTCTTGCGTATCGGGACTCCGGCTTCCTTGATCTTTGGCGCCGATGGAGTCTTCCTAACCCTCTTTGGACATTTACTCTTGTAATGTCCAAATTCCCTACACTCAAAGTACATTATGTGTAATTTGCTAGAAATTAAATGGCTTGAGTTACCTAGAGTTGAGGATGGGTGAACGCCCTCTCCTTCATCCCTTCCGGAGGTAGAAGCTTCTTCTTCTTGCTCCGAACTTGAAGAACTCTTCTCCTCTTCTTCTTTAGATGTTGAGTGACCCTCAACTTCTAAATCCATTCCTCCATGAAGTGAACTCCTTGGCTCACTTGACTCCTCTTCATGGCTTGAAGTGGAGTTCCCCTCATGGAACTTAGCCAAGTTGTTCCACAACTCCTTGGCATTGTTATATCCACCTATCCTACACAAAACATCATTAGGTAAAGAAAATTCAAAAATTTTCAATACCTCATCGTTGACTAGGGATTGGTGGACTTGTTCCTTGGTCCACTCCTTCTCTAGGGTTTCTCCTTTCTTGTCCATCGGAGGCTTGAAACCTAATTGAACACAACTCCAATTTTCAAGGTTAGTCATAAGAAAATACCTCATTCTTACCTTCCAATACGCGAAGTCTTCGCGATCGTAGAAGGGTGGAATGGTGATGTCTGTTGATACAGTCTGACCTGGATGTTGTTTTGCTGTTGACACTGATTTAAGTTTGTATCAGATAATTAACTCAGATTAATTACTAATTCAGGTTGACTAGGTTGACCTGATTGAAGCAGTTGGAAAGTCCTGGTGAGTGAAGCCAGGTGAAAATCCTAGTGAGTGAAGCTAGGTGCAAGTCCTGGTGAGTGAAGCCAGGTGAAAACCCTAGTGAGTGAAGCTAGGTGCAAGTCCTGGTGAGTGAAGCCGGGCAAGGGAAAATCCAGATGGATCAAGGGTGATCGGACATCTGGTGTTGAAAAGTCCAAGAAGGAAACTTGGCATGCGGAGTCAGAGAGGGCTCGACCCGGTGGTCAACAGACCGATCGGCCGCTCAGTAGCATCCTTGTTGATACTGATCGGTCCGCCGACCGATCGTGAATTGATCGCTGGCTATCGACGCATCGACGGCCGCACCGATCGAATCGATCGAGCCCATCGGATTTTACCGACGGTCATGGACCGATCGTAAATCAACCGTAGCTCATCGAGATTTTATTGATCGGCCCGAGACCGATCGAGGCTTTAAGCATCGACGGCGACATCCGATCGTCCGGGACCGATCGATAGTTCTCGATCGGTCCGCAGATCGAAGTCGCGCACCTCGAAAGAGCGACGCCGACGGTCCGGGACCATCGATAGTTCCGATCGGTCCGCACCGATCAGCGATGATTCGAAGCGTGGTTCGGTCTGCAGACCGACCCACGGTATTGTTTGCTTTGCATGCACTTTTTCTGATTGCCGTATTTGTATTCACCTATCTGTTTTTAACCATTTGCTGTGAGTCTTTCTAGCTTGCAGGTTGCAGGTCACATTCTCATGTTTGGATTCAAATTAAGCTTCATTAAGAGAAGGAGACAAGTACCCTTTTCACTGTAATTTGCTGCAACAAATACATTTGGGGCATCAACGTTCACTGGCGAAATCCGATTACGATTGGGCTGCTCAGTTTGACTTCTTCCCATTGGTTGGTATCCAGAGACGCCAGTGATTTCCATTGGCATGTGTTCAGAGAATCAGAAGAGGAGGAGAGGTGATTGGCTACGCCTGGCTGGCAGCAGCGATTCTGCAGACGGCGGTGATTCGAGCCAGTGAAGCAGAGAGACATAAGAAGGAAGAAGAGGAGTTCAGAAAGGATAATTCTGAATTCTCTGTCTTTTGTGATCAAGCCTTCGAGAAAGCAAGTTGGTGAAGCTGTGAGCTCTTTGCTGAGAAGGTTGATTGTGCGCTCTCTGCTCTGTTCTCTTCTCCGCGTGGCTGTAAGCTCATCTTAATATTTTTCTCAGCCACTGTAAGTCTTGTGCTTAAATCTATAATCATCTGAGACTTTGTTGAGAGGTTGCTCCACCGAGAAGGAGACATCTTTAGCCGGATCTTGTCCGGGGTGTGATCTACCGAAAGATCAAGGAGTCGTCCTCCTTACGGACACGCCGAGGAGTAGGGGCAAGTTATCCCCGAACCTCGTATATTCTTGTGTCTGCTGTGTGTTTGTTTTCTTTCGTTTTAGTTTTTCTACTTCCGCTGTGCTGTGCTAACAAAGTTCTTGAAGAAATTTCTGTTTAGTGTTTTTCAAAGAGGCTATTCACCCCCCCTCTAGCCATCTAAGATCCCAACAAGTGGTATCAGAGCCTGGTGCTCTTCATTACGGCTTAACAACCCAAAGAGCTAAATAATGGCCATGAAAGAGGGACTCAGCACCAACCGTCCACCTTATTTCGATGGAGCAGATTTTCAATACTGGAAAAGCCGCATGGAGTATTACCTCAAGACCGATATCTCCATGTGGTTCTCCGTCAAGGAGGGATTCTCACCTCCAAAGGATGAAGAAGGTAAGGAACTTGACTCATCGAGATGGTCAACCGAGCAAACTCGCAAGGGACAAGCCGATGCCAAGGCGGTTGTCACTTTGCAATGTGGGATAGCCAAGGATCAACTTGTCAAGGTTGGTCCTTTCACAAGTGCGAAGGATCTATGGAACAAGCTCATCGAGCTCCAAGAAGGGACTCGAGACTCTCGGATCGCCAAGAGGGATTTGTTCCTAAACCAACTACAGAACCTTGTCATGAAGGAAAATGAAACTGTAAGTGAGATACATGGAAGGTTCAAGGAGATCATCAATGGTCTCCATTTGGTGGATGAACGAGTAGAAAATCGTGACCTCGTAAGGTATGCTCTAAAAGCTTTTCCTAGGAATGCCTTGTGGTCATCTATGGTGGATGCCTATAAGGTATCCAAGGATCTTTCCATTGTTAAGTTAGATGAATTTTTTTGTGAAATGGAATTACATGAACTTGCTAACAAAGGGCAAAAAGAGAAAGGTATTGCTTTGGTTGCAGAAGAAAAGAGCAAGGAGGGAAGAAGGAAGAAAGAAAAGAAGAAGGAGAAAGAAATTGTTTCATCTTCATCCTCCTCCGAGTCCGATGATGAAGGTGAATCATCATCAAGCGAGATGGCCAACTTCGTGAGAAGAATCATGAGAAGGAGCAGAAGATACAAAGGGAAAGGTAAACCTAGTGAACAAAATATTGACAAAACTAATGTTACATGTTATGAGTGCAACAAAAAGGGACACTATCGGAGCGAGTGTCCGAAATTAAAAAGGAAGGAGGAACGAGCCAAAAAGAAGGAGGAAAGAGTCAAGAAGAAGAAGGCTCTAAAAGCTACATGGGATGAGTCTTCTTCAAGTTCATCTGAGGAAGAGAAGAGGGAGAAGAGTACACGGCAGTTAGCCCTCATGGCAAGAGAGGAGTCCGAGTCCGAGAGTGAGGACTCAAGCTCTTCAGCCGCGACTTCATCATCTTCGGATGATGAAGAGGTAACATCTCCCCATTTAGAAAAGTGTTATAAAACAATTGCACATTTGTCTACTTCCCTTAAAAAATCAAAAATAGAAACTAAACTGCTAAAAGATGAAATAGAGAAATTAAGGGCCCTTAGGGAAGATGAGGTCGATGACCTTTATCAAGAGGCCCTAGAGGATGAAAACAAAACCTTGAAGGGTGAAATTGAGAAGCTCAAGAAAATGCTTGAGAAATTCTCAACCAGCTCTAAGACCTTAGACATGATTCTAAATGCCCAAAGGGCGGTCTACAACAAGGCTGGATTAGGATACCAACCTAAGGAGTCTAGTTTTATTTCTTTAGTGTCAAGAACCCAATTTCATAGATCGCATGTTTCTAGGGTTCATGAGACTAGGAAGAAGGTAACAAAGGCATGGGTGCCTAAGTCTTTCATTGTAGATGCATTAGGTCCCAAGATTTGGGTACCTAAAACATCCATCTTTCGTGTCTTGTAGGCATTGGTAAAGGGGGAGCGTCTATCAACTTGGTTTGTTGATAGTGGATGCTCCAAACACATGACCGGGGACAAGTCACTATTTTCTACCATTCAAAATAAAAATAGAGGTAATGTGTCATTTGGTAACAATGGTAGTCTTAAGGTTGTAGGAGTTGGAGACATTCATATATCCGAATGTCTCCATATCAAGAATGTCCTTCTAGTCAAGGGGATGACTTTTAATCTCCTAAGTGTCAGTCAATTGTGTGATACGGGTTACACAATTGAATTTCATTCAAGTCAATGTTTGGTTAAACACATTGACACACTTGACACGGTACTAGTAGGCACAAGGGTTGATAATATTTATCAAGTATCGTTTAAAAGTGCTACTAATGCTTTGATTAAGTGTTTCATGTCAAAAGAAGAAGAGTCTTGGCTATGGCATAGAAGGATGGCACATGTCAATATGAAGAACATCCGGAAGTTGGCCAACCAAGGATTAGTGCGAGACTTACCCAGCATTAAGTACCACAAGACCAAACTATGTGATGCATGTCAAAAGGGTAAGCAAACAAAAGGTGTTCATAAAGGTAAAAGCATTGTAAGTACATCTACTGCTTTAGATTTATTGCACATGGACCTATTTGATTGCAGTAGTGTAATATCATTGAATGGAAGTAGATATTGCTTGGTAATCGTTGATGATTTTACTAGATACACATGGACTTTCTTTTTGAAACATAAGGACCAAACTATAGATATTTTTATTTCCTTTTGTAGAAGAACTGAAAATAAAAAATCAACAACAATTAAAACCATTAGAAGTGATCATGGTGGGGAATTTCAAAATCATAGGTTTTTAGAGTTTTGTCAAGAAAAGGGATATAGGCATGAGTTCTCTACTCCGAGGACCCCACAGCAAAATGGGGTTGTGGAGAGAAAAAACCGAGTCTTACAAGAGGCTGTACGAAGCATGCTCAATGAGTACTCACTACCGAGCTACTTATGGGCAAAATCGAGTTTTAATACATAGGTTTTTAGGAAAGACTTCCCATGAACTTTGGTTTGGGAAACCACCTACAATTAAACATCTTAGGGTGTTTGGTTGTAAGGTGTTTATTTTGAACACCAAGGACCATCTTGGAAAATTTTCGGCCAAGGCTGATGAGGGGATACTGGTTGGGTACTCGCTCACCAGCAAAGCCTATCGAGTCTACAAAAATAGGACTAAATTGATTGAAGAGTCCTCTGATGTAGTTTTTGAAGAAATCCCTAACTCAAATGATCAATCAAGGGCTATAGGAGAAATTCAATTTGAACTTAGAAATCTAAGTTTGAATGATCAAAATGAAGAACGAGTCGAAGTTGACTCTGATGTTGATGAGCAAAGGCAACAAAGAACTCAATCTGATCCTTTGCCAGATATTGAGTCCTTGCCTGTGCCTAGTGAGACCATTCATGAGGCACCATCAACACCAAGACAATCTAGGATAGCCTCTAGTCATCCCCAAGACCAAATTGTGGGAGACATTCAACAAGGGGTTAGGACTAGATCATTCTTCAGAAATGAGTCTAATGAAGTCGCATTGATTTCAGAGATTGAACCAAAATTAGTTGATGAGGCATTGCACGATCCTGATTGGATCATAGCTATGCAAGACGAATTAGGTCAATTTGAAAGGAGCCAAGTGTGGGACTTAGTTCCTAGACCTAAGAAGACCACCATTATTGGAACTAAATGGGTCTTCAAAAATAAGTTAAATCAAAAGGGAGAAGTTGTAAGAAACAAGGCAAGACTTGTAGCCAAGGGCTATAGTCAAGTCGAAGGTCTCGATTATGATGAGACTTATGCTCCCGTGGCCCGATTAGAGTCCATTCGCCTGATGCTAGCTTTTGCTGCACATAGAGGTTTCAAGCTCTATCAAATGGACGTTAAATCGGCTTTCTTAAACGGTCTCATCAAAGAAGAGGTATATGTTGAACAACCACCGGGGTTTGTGAGTACCGAAGCTCCAAACCACGTATACAAGCTCAAGAAAGCACTTTATGGGCTTAAACAAGCACCACGAGTTTGGTACGAAAGGTTGTCAACATATTTACTAGAAAAGGGTTTTGTGAGAGGCCAAATAGACCCAACACTATTTCTGCGTAGAGATGGTGAAAACATTTTCGTAGCCCAAGTGTATGTCGATGACATAATTTGTGGCTCAAATAACAAGGGCTATTTGAATGAATTTATTTCTCACATGGAAAGTGAGTTTGAGATGAGTCTAGTAGGAGAATTGACATTCTTCCTTGGACTTGAAATCAAACAAACTCGAGATGGAATTTATGTCCATCGAGCAAAATACACTCAAGAGATGCTTAGAAAATTCAATATGAGTGACTCTAAGGAAGTGTCCACTCCAATGGCGACAAGCACTCGCCTTGACAATGATGAGAGTGGAAAACCAATTGATCTAACGCAATATAGAAGCATGATTGGTAGTCTTCTATATCTCACAGCTAGTCGACCAGACATACTTTTTGCTGTGGGCATGTGCGCTAGATATCAAGTCTGTGCCAAGGAATCTCATTTAATTGCAGTTAAGAGAATATTGAGATACCTTAAGGGCACAATTCGAGTAGGTCTATGGTACCCTCGTACAGAGTCTTTTGACTTGATAGGCTATACCGATTCCGACTATGCTGGGTGCAAATTGGATCGGAAAAGCACTAGTGGGGGTTGCCAATTTTTAGGTTCATCTTTAGTTAGTTGGTCAAGTCGGAAGCAACATTGTGTTGCTCTCTCCACGACCGAGGCCGAATATATTGCCATGGGAGAGAGTGTATCGCAATTGTTGTGGATGATACACACCCTAGAGGATTATGGACTTTCTTATAAGGGTGTACAAGTGCTATGTGACAACATTAGCACGATCAACCTAACTAAAAATCCAGTCCATCATTCTAGGACCAAGCACATTGAAGTGCGTCATCACTTCATTAGAGATCACGTAGCTAGGGGTGACATTGTGCTCACATATGTGGAGTCAAAGTCAAACCTAGCCGACATTTTCACCAAACCCCTTCCAGAAAATGAATTTAGTCATTTAAGGAGGGAGTTGGGGATGTGTTTGGCTCCTTAGGTCATTAGAACCTCACCATGATCAATAAGGACTATTAAAATGACAAGAGTAATTGGGACAATATTTTGGGCAACTTGGGAACATCTCACACAAACTATAAGGTTTAACAAAATATTTTTGTTTGCTAGAAATGGGGTGAGATGCTAGGAACAACCAAATTATTCAAAATGTATCATGCATCTCTTGAATAATTAGGTTGAAGAGACATTAATTGAGTATGGGGAACACCATTACATAATTTATGTGTAATTGGTTCCTAGATCTTACTCATATATTCCAACCAAGGAATCTTGGTTGGACATTTGCCTAGAAATTTTTCTAATCATGGTTGATGGTTAATGTGTTGATTGGTATTGTTGTTTGGTTCATGTCATGACTTTTTATTGATAAAACGATAGGTTATTAAAGGAAATAATAATAAATTGGATATATTTTGACAAACTTGAAACTAAACATAACAAGAATCAAGAATTTCAGCTTTCATGCCTTGATTGCAAATTAGGACAAGTTGTCTATTTTGACAAACTTGAAACTTGTCTGAAATCTCAGTGTTTGTAGTCGAATATGAAAGTCTCAAATTATAAACAAATTCACACCATAAGAGCCCATCGTTAGGACATAGTTATGCTTGTAGATTCTCAGGGTTCTAGATATTGATTTTGAAAGTTTTACTGGAGAAACTTCTACGAACTATCAAACATATCTAAGGATTTCGGTTACTGAAATCACTGAAAATTTCAGTATCAGACACTGATCGGGCTACAGCCCGATCAGGAGAAGATGGATCGGGCGACAGATCCCAAAACTCCAACTTTCTGTATCAGAATCTGATCGGTCCAGGACCGATCAGTGATTACTGTTCGTCTCCGATCGGTCCAGGACCGATCAGATAACTGACACGAAGGCTCCTCTCGATCGGTCCATAGACCGATCGGTGGTTCCATGGTTAAGTCCGTGACTTAGGGGCTCATCGATCGATCTCTCGATCGGCCACGGACCGATCAGAGTTCCCGACGGCCGGTGACCGATCGGGGCTTCACGAATGCTACCGATCACCTTCCGATCGGCCCATGCATCGTCAGAGGTTCCTGATCGGTCCGGTGACCGATCGGGGCTTCGGATACCTTCCGATCGGACAACCGTCCGATCATTTCTTCACTGTACACCCATCTAAACCCTTAAAATCTCCCGATCCTTTCTTTTCTTCGTTCACGCGAAACCCTAGCCGACTCTTCCCACCAGCCCACCCTTTCTCTTCTCTTTGCACGCCGAAGCTCCAGCCCTCGGAAGCCCTAGCCGAGAGTTCAATGGCTCCAAGGTAACTCCTACCTCTATAGAACTTGGCATTGTGTTTTCATTTCTCATCTTCTGTTGTTGTGTTTGTCTCGGTTCTTATTTGTTGGTGGCTCCGGTGCTCACTCATTGCCCCATCTTACCCCATTGTGTCCCCTTAGGAAGAAACCAGTAGGAGAGGGTACTTCCAAGTCCAAAGATAAATCCAAAGCTCCTGCTGCTCCCTCTCGACCCCAACCAGCTAGTTCCAGTAGATTCCCAAACCGCCAGTCTGAGCAAGCTTTTCAACAAAGGACATTCAAATTACTCCCTTGTAGGTCCGTGGATAGAAAATTCATGGACGAATTTTGCCCACAAGTGTCCGAAATCATAGCATACTACAAACTCGATTCACTAGTCTACTTGGAACGGGATATCAACTATGACTTGGTCTCTGAGTTCTATAATAACCTTCATGAGACTAATGATCAAGGTTTTAAAACAAGAGTTGCTAAGCGGACTCTTGATTTCAGTATCTCATCTTTCTTTGAGTATCTCAATTGTCGGAGGTGTTCCGGTGATGTCTTTTCGATATTTCCTGACTTACCAGATCAGTTACTTCCACCGTTTGATATCTCACCTGACGATATATATGAGTACTTCTTCAGACAGCCTAGACAAGGGCTAGATGAGCTAGATGTTGACTTCCCTACTTTTGCAGCCTTGAGATTATCTCCTCAAGATTACATTCTTTTTAAACTTGTCACGAACTGCCTTCTACCTATCACATCTAAACCATTATCTGAGATCCGATCATATCATTGTCTTATGCTTTATGGTTTGCGTTGGCGTCTCGATTTTGATATCATGTCGAGCATCTACTCCTCGATCATATCATATTCTCAGCCTAGCGGCTTCACTATTTATATGCCTTATGGGCATATAATTACTGATTGGCTTGAGACCCTTCAGATTGATGTCTCTAAGGGTAGAATAATCAAAATGGTCAGGCAGGATTGCCGACTTGGGAAACGGGCATTTTCCAAATCTGGAATCATAGGGCGAAATGGGGATGTTCAGTGGAAGGATGAGAGAGCTTTAGGTGAGTTACCACGACAGGCTGCAGCTGCTCCTGTTGCTGCTCCTCCTGCTGACATTGGCGAGGCGGATCCAGACCTGCGCTGGCAGATCGCTGAGTTGGAGAGCCGATTTGATCGTCACGAGGAGATGGTGGCTGCTGAGTTCGATGGACTACGCATACGGATTGACCAGCGCTACGATGACCTGCGCGGGCATATTGACCAGCGCTTCGGGTGGTGACACAGCAGTTGCTACTCGGATGGATGGCACGCTACCCGCCTCCGCAGTCTTACCCAGGCTATCCATCCTCCAGCGTGCCGCCTCAGGATTTCACCCTTCCTGCCGATGATGATGATGCTCCTCATGTTGAGGACGTTGATTGATATAGTCTGTGTGTCACCTTGTCTGTATGTATTTTGGATGTTATTTGTTAGTCTGATCTGGATGTTTGCACTTCTGATGCTACTCATATATTTATGCTACTCGGTTTTATATTTGCTTGCTCCTTATTATGCTTCATTTTCTATATTTTTTTTAATATGCTGTTCCTATGCCATGATTTGATTGTATCTTTTGTCTTTCTTACTGTCGTATTGTGACCTTAGAGGGAACTCTAGGTCAGTTAAAAGAAGGCAGTATGGATTAAGGGGGAGCCTTTTTAGTTTTTGTCACCTCATTTGCACCTTTTCGGTGTTTGACAAAGGGGGAGAGGATACCTAAGTTTAGAAATGTATGAAAGCTTGATTTTAGGGGAGAGGATAACGGGAAGGATCTTGATTCCCGTCCTTGACTTGGTGGTGTATCCGTCTTAGGGGGAGGATCCTGATTTTCTTAAAATTATGGGTATATGAGCATTTCTGATCTAAACTTAAATCGTGTTGTCAAACAACAAAAGGGGAGATTGTTGATACACCGACCGATGTTGTTTTGTTGTTGACATCGATTTAAGTTTGTATCGATAATTAACTCAGACAATTACTAATTCAGTTGACTAGGTTGACTGATCAAGCTTGGAAAGTCCCGTGAGTGAAGCGGTGAAACCCTAGTGAGTGAAGCTAGGTGCAAGTCCCGTGAGTGAAGCGAAGAGGAAAATCCAGATGGATCAAGGGTGATCGGACATCCGGTGTTGAAAAGTCCAAGAAGGAAACTTGGCATGCGGAGTCGAGAGGGCTCGACCCGATCGAAACAGAATCGGATCGGCCCGCACCGATCCAAAGGAAATTTTATACTGATCGGTCCGCCGACCGATCAGAATTGATCGGGCTATCGAACGCCATCGACGGCTCGCACCGATCGAAATCGATCGCAGCTCATCGAGATTTTATTGATCGGCCCGAGACCGATCGAGGCTTTAAGCATCGACGGCGACATCCGATCGGTCCGGGACCGATCAGATGTTCCCGATCGGCCCGCAGATCGACCGAAGTCGCGCACTTCGAAAGAGCGACGCCGATCGGTCCGGGACCGATCGATAGTTCCCGATCGGTCCGCAGCCGATCAGCGATGATTCGAAGCGTGGTTCGGCCGCACCACCTACGGTATTGTTTGCTTTGCATGCACTTTTTCTGATTGCCGTATTTGTATTCACCTATCTGTTTTTAACCATTTGCTGTGAGTCTTTCTAGCTTGCAGGTTGCAGGTCACATTCTCATGTTTGGATTCAAATTAAGCTTCATTAATAGAAGGAGACAAGTACCCTTTTCACTGTAATTTACTGCAACAGATGCATTTGAGGCATCAACGTTCTCTGACGAAATCTGATTACGATTGGGCTGCTCAGTTTGACCTCGAGCTATTGGTTCGTATCCAGAGACGCCAGTGATTTCCATTGGCATGGGTTCAGAGAATCAGAAGAGGAGGAGGTGTGATTGGCTACGCCTGGCTGGCAGCAGCGATTCTGCAGACGGCGGTGATTCGAGCCAGTGAAGCAGAGAGACATAAGAAGGAAGAAGAGGAGTTCAGAAAGGATAATTCTGAATTCTCTGTCTTTTGTGATCAAGCCTTCGAAAAAGCAAGTTGGTGAAGCTGTGAGCTCTTTGCTGAGAAGGTTGATTGTGCGCTCTCTGCTCTGTTCTCTTCTCCGCGTGGCTGTAAGCTCATCTTAATATTTTTCTCAGCCACTGTAAGTCTTGTGCTTAAATCTATAATCATCTGAGACTTTGTTGAGAGGTTGCTCCACCGAGAAGGAGACATCTTTAGCCGGATCTTGTCCGGGGTGTGATCTACCGAAAGATCAAGGATTCGTCCTCCTTACGGACACGCCGAGGAGTAGGGGCAAGTTATCCCCGAACCTCGTATATTCTTGTGTCTGCTGTGTGTTTGTTTTCTTTCGTTTTAGTTTTTCTACTTCCGCTGTGCTGTGCTAACAAAGTTCTTGAAGAAATTTCTGTTTAGTGTTTTTCAAAGAGGCTATTCACCCCCTCTAGCCATCTAAGATCCCAACAATGTCTTCTCCGAGTTGATGCATCTCTAGCTTGTGCTCCCTTGGGTGTTAATCCGGCGAAGAGCGACCTGGCTCTGATACCACTTGTTAAGACCGATGATCGCGGCTAGAGAGGGGGGGTGTGAATAGCCGCCCCAAATCGTTCGTTTCTTTCTACAAATCAAGGTTAGTGCAGCGGAAAATAAAACAAAGAAACAAAGACAAGAAGATCAAACCTCAACACGCGTTGATGTAACGAGGTTCGGAGATATACTCCTACTCCTCGGCGTGTCCGTAAGGTGGACGAAGCCTATCAATTCGTCGGTGGATGAGTCCCCGGAGAACCGGCTAATATATATACTCCTTCTGGGTGGAGAAACCTCGCCACAATCTTTCTTGCACCAGCAAGAATAGGAGTACAAGAATACACAAGAAGAAGCAACAATATGAATGTAAAAACAAACAATCTTGCCTTCTCGTCGGCTGTTGATGAAGCAGCAACTTCACGGGCCAAATACAGCAGCAACTGTTGGAGACCCCAGCTGAGGAAGCTCACGCGAAGCTTCAGAGAAGAGCTCAACAAAGCTTAAGAAGAAAATACTTCAGCAGTCAGTAGGAGCAAGAGGAAGAAGAAGCTCTGTAATGCCTCTCGATCCTTTTATAACCTCTGATATCCTGAGCCAACCTGCGAATCTGCAAGGCAAAAAGACCAGAACACAGAAGCCCGAAATAGCCTAGCCGTTGAGTCACAACGGCTCGACCGATCAGCTCCACCGATCGGTCCAGGCCGCCGATCGGTCACGGGACCGATCGCCTTCCTTTCTCCCGAACTTGCCTTCGATCAAGAGCGATCGGTCCGCACCGATCGATAACACTCAAGAGGGTTACCGTTTGTTACCGATCGGTCACCGCACCGATCCGGATAACTGTATCACCGATCGATCCACCGATCGATCCGGAGCTTGGTTTTGCCCAAACCAAGTCCCAAACCTTCCAAACCAACATCCGTCAACCTTGACCTGTTGGTACATCATGCTTAGCATCCGATCACCCTTGACCGCTAAGACTCCCACCAAGTGTCCGGTCAATCCTTTGACCCACTTGGACTTTTCTCTTCGTGTCAAGTATCCGGTCACCCTTGACCTACTTGACCTTCTCAACACAAGATGTCCGATCACCCTTGATCCATCTGGATTTTCCTTGCCCGGCTTCACTCACCGGGACTTTCACCTAGCTTCACTCACTAGGTTTTCACCGCTTCACTCACCGTGATTTCCAACCGCCACTCACCAGGACTTTCCAACTGCCTTGCTTCACTCACCAGGACTTTCACCTAGCTTCACCCACTAGGGTTTATCCGTCTGCCTGGCTTCACTCACCAGGACTTTCCACATCCGGTCCAGAGAACGAGCTACCGAGTCTCTCTGACCACAGTTCGGAGAACGAGCTACAGAGTCCTCTCCGACTTCCATCCGGTCCAGAGAACGAACTCCCGAGCCCTCTCTGACCACAGTCCGGAGAACGAGCTACCGAGCCCTCTCCGACTTCCCATGTGCCAAGCTTCCATACTTGGACTTCTCCGTGCCAAGTCTCCATACTTGGACTTTTCCCGTGCCAAGCTCCCTGCTTGGACTTTTCACCATGCCAAACTCCCTACTTGGACTTTTCCCATGCCAAGCTCCCTACTTGGACTTTTCCCGTGCCAAGCTCCCTGCTTGGACTTTTCCGAGTCAGGTCAACTCACCTCGGGTCAATCAGGTCAGCCTTGACCACGGGTTGCACCCACAATCTCCCAAGCTTGTTCTCGTCAAACATCAAAATACAACTCGAGTCAAGTCAACTCGAGTCTGGTCAACCAGGTCAACCTTGACCTAAGGTTGCACCAACAATCTCCCATCATGTTCTCGTCAAACATCAAAATACAACTCGAGTCAGGTCAACTCGAGTCAGGTCAACCAGGTCAACCAGGTCAACCTTGACCTAAGGTTGCACCAACACGTCTGACTCAGATTCCGAATAGGATTAATTTGACGTCGTCTGTAGGAATCTTCTCCACTTGTTCTTGAACGTGAAGATGGATGACATTGGGAGGTTCTCTGCTATTATCACAGTCCCGGAGGATCCCAATAAACATATTATCTTCTGCCCTCACTCCACGGGTATTCGGGAGTCGAGGGATTAATATGGAGCTTCAGCTTGCCGACATGTTAGTTTTTTCATTATGTTTTTCCTTGACTCCATGGGTATTCGGGTGTCAAGGGACCGAAACAAACCCTTAGCCGGTTGGTACGACTTCCTGATCAAGTACGTTACAGGCTTTGCTCCGTTTTTACAGTTATAGGAGCTGCTATAACTCCTTGATAAGAGAGTAAAATTCTAGTTCCTTGATCTAAGAATAGGGTCTTCGATTTTTAATCGGATACTAGGGGTCCGGCTCCCCGCTCATACACTAGGGACACAACTCCTCGCTCATACACTAGGGACACAACTCCTTGCTCATATTCTAGGGACACAATTCCTCACTCATACACTAGGGACACAGCTCCTCGATCATTGACTCGCAGTACGATTTTCCAATCAGAATCTAGGGGTTTCGCTCTTTGATTACAGGTTAGGGGCTTTACTCTCCGATCAGGGGCCAGGGGCTCAGCTCTCCGATCAGGTGTGTTATAGGCTCTGCATCCTTCACCATGGAGCTCTGCATCTTCTTACTGCTATAGATATTTCACTCTATTATTACTATATGCTCTGCATCCTCCACCTGTCTTGCATCCTCTTACGTCTACAGGCTCTGCTTCCTTCACTCGTGGTGCTTTGCTTCCTTCTATTGTTATGGACTATGCTCCCTTATATGGCTATGAGCTCCACTCCCTCTGACGGTGAAGGCTCAGAGTATTCTCTCCCGATTCCGCAAACATTTATGAGTCAAGGGATCGATACTATTTCTCTCATCGACTTCATGGTCACTTCGCGATCATGTATGATAAAGGGGTTGTCCTCTCATATTGCTACGGGCTCCACTTCTATGGACTTCAAGGCTTATCCTCCCCCGTTTAGGGTCGAGATATCGTCACTGGTCTCGGACCAAAGTATCACTACCAATCTCGGATTGGAGTATCGCTAACGATCTTTCGATCAAGCTTCCAAATTAATTCTTGGTCGAGCTTCCAGACTAATTCCTGATTAGGTCTCCAGATCAAGTCCTGGTCAGACATTTAGAGCAATTCTTGGTTAGGCCTCCAGATTGCTTCTTTGTCAGGCCTTCATATTGCTTATTTGTCAGGCCTTCAGATTGTTTCCTGGTCAGGTCTCCAGATCAATTCCTGGTCAGGTCCCCAGATCAAGTCCTGGTCAGACCTCCAGAGCAATTCCTGGTCAGCCTTCAGATTGCTTCTTTGTCAGGCATCCATATTGCTTCTTGGTCAGACCTTCAAATTGTTTCATGGTTAGGTCTTCAGATTAATTCCTGGTCAGGTCTCCAGATCAAGTCCTGGTCAGACCTCCAGAGCAATTCCTGGTCAGGCCTCCAGATTGCTTATTTGTCAGACCTCCATATTGCTTCTTGGTCAGGCCTTCAGATTGTTTCCTGTTCATGTCTCCAGATCAATTCTTGGTTAGGTCTCCATATCATGTCCTGGTCAGACCTTCAGATCAATTCCTAGGCAGGCCTCCAGATTTCTTCTTTGTCAATTCTCCATATTGTTTCATAGTCAGGTCTCCATATCAAGGCCTGGTCAGATCTCCAGATCAATTCCTGGTCAGGTCTTCAGATTAAGTACTGGTCAGGCCTCCGGATCATCTCCCAGTCGGGATTCCAGACTCTCACCCTAATGCGAGTTATAAGTGAGCATACTCTCACGCCCAACGACTTCTCGGTCGGTGTTCCAGACTCGCCCCAGTGCGAGTTATAAGTGAGCATGCTCTCACGCCTTCAGACTCTCGTCCCAATGCGAGTTATAAGTGAGCATGCTCTCACGCTCAACGACATCCCGGTCGGTGTTCCAGACTCTCGCCTCAGTGCGAGTTATAAGTGAGCATGCTCTCAAGTCCAACGACATCCCGGTCCGTGTTCCACTCTCGTCTCAGTGCGATTTATAAGTGAGCATGCTCTCACGCCCAACGACCTTCCAGTCGGTGTTCCAGACTCTCGTCTCTGTGCGAGTTATAAGTGAGCATGATCTCACACCCAACGACCTCTTGGTCGGGTTCCAGACTCTCGTTCCAACGCGAGTTATAAGTGAGTTTACTCTCACGCTTTCATACTCTCGCCCCAGCGCGAGTTATAAGTGAGCATGTTCTCACGCTTCCAGACTCTCGCTCAGCGTGAGTTATAAGTGAGCTTGCTCTCACGACCAACGACTTCTCGGTCGGGATTCCAGACTTTCGCTCCAGCGCGAGTTATAAGTGAGCATGCTCTTACTCTTCTAGACTCTCGCTCACCGCGAGTTATAAATGAGCTTGCTCTCACAATCAATGACCTCTTGGTCGGGATTCCAGACTCTCACTCCAGCGCGAGTTATAAGTGAGATTGCTCTCACGCTTCCAGACTCTCGCCCTAGTGCGAGTTATAAGTGAGCATGCTCTCACGCTTCCAGACTCTCGTCCCAGGGCGAGTTATAAGTGATATTGCTCTCACGACCAATGACCTCTCAGTCGAGATTCCAGACTCTCGTCCCAGCGGGAGTTATAAATGAGCTTGCTCTCACGACCAACGACCTCTCGGTCGAGATTCCAGACTCTCGCCTTAGCACAAATTATAAGTGAGCATTCTCTCACGTCCAACGATCTCTCGGTCGGCGCTCACCTCACTCGCCGCTTTGCCCGGCACGCATCACACTCGCTCCATTCGCTGCTCTGCCTCGCACTCATCGTTCGTTATTTACTTGCTGTTTTGCTTGGCACCCACCATTCACATTTCAATCATCGTTATGCCTGACACTCACCGCTCTTGCCTCCCTTGCCGCTTTGCTCGGAACTCATCCCTCGCGTCTCACTCATCGCTTTGCCTCGCATTTGCTGCTCGGTCGGTACCCACTTTTCTCCTTGCTTGGCATTCGCATGACCACCTGATTGTTCTACTCCTGTTCACGCTCCATCCACAGGATCTGCTCATGTTCGCACTCGGTCCACAGGTTCTACTCTCGATCAGCATTTTCTCGGTCGCGTGTTTGATACTGCTTGCTCATTATCTTTCGACTCGCTCAGTATTTTTTAATTGCTAGGTTAACATTTTTTGATTGCCAAGTCGACATTATTCGATTGTCCGATCGCGATTTACCGTCGTTCGATCAACATTTTTCTCGGTCGCAATTTATTGTCGCTTGGTTGACATTTTCTTGTTCGTGCGTTTGATACCGCTCGCCCATCATCTTTCGACCCGTTCGGCATTCTTCCGACTGCCTGGTCAGCATTTTTTGATCGCTAGGGCTGCATTATGCGATTGCCCTGTCATGATTTACTCTCGTTCGGTCGACATTTTTTTGGTCGCACATTTGATATCGCTCGTTCATCATCTTTCGACCCGTTCGACATTTTTTTGACTGCCTGGTCAGCATTTTTCGATCGCCAAGACTACATTATTCGATTGTCCGGTCCCAATTTACTGTCGCTCAGTCGGTACTTTCTTGGTCGTGCTTACGGCTTTGCTCGTCCATCAGTCTCTCTATTTCCCGGTCATGATTTACTGTCGTTCGGACGACATTTTCTCGGTTGCGCGCTTGATACCGCTCGCCCATCGTTTTTTGACCCGCTCGGCAGTCATCCTATCGTCCGGTTAGCATTTTTGCTCATGTCTCACTCCTTGCTTTGCCCTGCATTCGTCGCTCGGTCGGCACTTGTTTTTTGCTTCTCGCTTGGCATTTGCATAATCACTCGGTTGCTTTGCTCAGCATCGCCCGACTGTCTTCTCGCTCAGCTCGACATTTCGTATGACGTTCAGCTTGACACACTTTTATTCGGTTGATCGCTCCTTAAGCATTCGCTCGGTCATCAGCTCGACATTCCGTACGATGTTCAACTCGACACACTTTTATTCGGTCGATCGCTCCTTAAGCATTCGCTCGGTCACCTGCTTGGCTTTCCATCCCCCGTTCAGCTCGGCATCGTCACAACTACTTGTTTGACGTTATGTGACAAGTTTTGCGATATTACTCTGCATTCAGTAGCGATTCTGTTTTTCATTTGGCTGAGTCTAGTCAGTCGGACTTGCGCCTCCTTCAACTACACTTGAGGAGGAGGCTTGTGATGTGGATATAGGTTAAGGGCAGGGAGGGAATTAGAGAGAAAAGGAGGGGTATTTTCTGTTGGGTTTTTCGGGCCGCGAAAACCGCTTTTCGCGTCGCGGAAACCCCGAATCACCCAAAGCCGTAGATCCGTGCAAGGAAAAACCGAATGAAATACAAGTACGAGTTTCAAAACCTTTAGATCTACTCCTAGATCTACATGTTAAGAATTTTATCCTTGAAGCGTGCCCTCGCAATTCCCGCTCGTCCAACGGTACGCCGGATCTCGAGAGTGTCAACGTAGACACTCCTCTAATGATATCCACACGAACAAGGAGTGTCTCTCACACTCAAAGGATGGAGAAGAGAGCCCCAAGTGTGCTAGCACTTTCTAGAGCTCTCGGATGGGATTGGAAAGGAAGAAAAGAAGAAGATACAAAAAGGAAATCTTATACACTCACTAGTAGTATCTTCCTTTGTGCTCTTCAATTTCCTTTATTCTCTTGGAACACAACTCATACACCCTCTCCTCACCATGGAAGTCACGACAACAGCAAGGAGAAGCAAGCATCCAAGGAGGAAGAAGCTAGAATGAATGCAAATCAATTGCATTCATCCATCATCAAGTGTGTGGCCGGCCACACAAATGTAACCCCCTCATTTAATGTGGCTGGCCACATTAAAAGGAATGGGTGTGTAACCTCCATGAGGTGGCACACCATTATGAGGTGGTGATGATGTGGCAAGGATGTGTCATGCCTACATGATGTGGCAATGCATCAAGTCAAACTTGATGTTTCAACTTCCATTTGGTCAAGTCAAAATTGACCAATTTCTTCCTTGTTGAGTTAAATCCAACATTTGATTCAAGTCAATTTCAATTTAATGAATCTCAATTCATTAATATAAATTGACTCAATGAATCAAATTTAAATTAGACTCATTCAACAATTGAATCTAATTGAGTCTAACTCAATAAGTCTAATTTGAATCTTATATTTGGTGCATCATATGAACCTAATCCAATTGGTTCATCATATGAACCTAATCTCCATCCACTTATTATTTGTGTGTGACCCAATAGGTTCTTATAACGTTGGCAATGTTTCTAAACTCCTTTAGAAAAATAAGCAATGAGCGGCATCTAGCAATACATCATTGCTACCCAAGTTACAAGAATGTTGAGATCTAACATCACCTTGTGACTACTAATTGTGACTCCTCACAATATGTGACATTGTCCTTCTATCCTAGACATCTAGATTGATCAATATGAGGCATAGACTGTGTCATCCTCTAATCAATCTAAATCTTGAACTCCAAGTAGACTCACTCGATCAAATGAGCTCAACATCTCATGTTGACTCATTTGGGCATGGCCATGCACTTAGTGGTCTCACTCTATCAAGAATATTGATGTCGCTCCCGTCATATGGGAGGGATAGATCCCTTCTACATCACTCACATACCTCTGCATAATTTGTTACATACCCGGTAATCGCCTTTATAGTCCACCCAGTTATGGGTGACGTTTGACGAAACCAAAGTACATAACTCCTTATGTAGGGATCCATGGTGACTTCAGGTCTAAGGACTAATAGTCATACTAATAGCCACATGAGAAAGTATATGACACTCATATAACAATCCATGATACTTTCTCATGGCGGGTCATTCAGTATACATTCTCTAATGCATACCCATGTGTCAGCTTGATATCTCTATATCCATGACTTGTGAGATCAAGTCATCGAGCTGACCTACATACTAGTCTTATTGTATTAACATTGTCCCTGAATGTTAATACTCGACTAGGAATGATTTAGAGTAGTGTTCCCTATATCATCTCACTATCGATTCAACCAATCGATTGATATAGGTAAAAACGCTCTACTCAGGGACGTTATTATACTTAGTTTATTTGACACTAATACAAGTAAGTATAATAACCAAAATCAAATGTCTTTATTAATATACAAGAATATGATACAATGAGTCCATACAATCATCAAATGATTGGCTCTAGGGCTCTAACTAACATTTTCGTCATTACACTGTGTAGGGCTTTAATTGGAGAGGAGCACTGTTTACGTGAGGGGGGTTTTTTCTTGCTTCTTCGTGTTTCTCGGCCGCCGCCAACAGAAAGGAGGAGGGCAACTTCTTCTCTAGCCGCCACCCTCGAGTGACGGACGCCAACAACGACCGCCTCCTTCCTCTTCCTTCTTCCCCTCGCGATGCCGGCGACGACCGCCTCCTTCCTTTTCCTTCTTCTCCCCGTGACGTCGGCCACAACTTCTCTTCTTCCTTCTTCTCCTCAAGGACGCCGACGCTGACGCCATCCTTCTTCTTCTCCTCCTCTCTTCCTGAGGCCAGCACCACCACTAGTTATCCGTCAGCTCCTCTCACGCACACTGTCACCCTTGTCGGCGTCGATGCCCACACACAGCGACTTTGCTGTCATTGCATGCGCCCACGATAGCACGTTTATCGCCTCCGACCATCGCCGCCTCGTAGCTCTCACTACTGTCGCCGGTGCTGCGTACAGTAGCGGTCAGATCTCATCATCGCCTCATGCCAACAACCCGCTGCTACCATGGACCCCCTGTGGTGCTTTGCGCAGGCTTCGCCCCTTCCGGTTGTCGCCCCCGGTAGCAACTATCGGCTTACCCACGACTTCCGTCGGCCTCACCGGAGGGCGCCACCAGCCGCAACCCCCTTTGTTGATAGCCTCCATTTGTCGGCTCGTTGTCATGGCTGAGTTCCGACCTTCGAATCGATTGGGCATTTATGCCTTCGCGCCACTACTATTATCTGGCCTGGGAGTCATTATTATGTGTTGTGTTTCGGCATCCACGTTGCTATTGCATTCCTGATTGTGTGCTTTGTGTCTAGCCTTCGGATTGCTGTTATAGTCCGGCATGTGTGCCGATATTTTATTCTGGCATGCGTATCGAGATCCTATTCCGACTCGCGTGTCGATATTTTATTCTGGCCTGCGTGCCGATGTTATAGCCCGGTTTGCATGCCAAGGTCGCATTCGGTTTCGTGCCACCGCACTTGGCTCATTGTCGTCAGATCTAGCTCTCCGGCTTAATCAGAGTCATCTGCTCTTCCGGGTCACGACAACTCGAGCAGCGTCTCATCCGAGGGCGCCCCCTGGGCTAGGGTACGCTTTCCATACTCACTATATATTCATTTCATTATTATACGTCTTAATTTGTATTTATATATTCGTTGGATCTGCCTCGAGCATCGGGGTATCAAAGATCGGCGCGACCCGGTCGCTGGTTGCAGGTATCGTTGACCAGAGGACTTCTGAAGACTTGGTCAACATAGAAGTCATCTCAGCATACCCCTCCCCTCCGGGACATCCTGACTCGAACAACATTCTCGTCACCTCACCCGGCGGTCCGTCTGACTCATATTCCTGACAGGATACTAAGTTAATAAATAAGTTGTTTATAAGCACGATTAACAAATATTAACCAATCAAATTATTCATTAACAAATCAAAAATCAAACTTATTAGTGGTTAAATTCATAACCAAAGCTAATATTAATGATCATTATTAAATTTAACGAAAATCAAAGGTTTGTTTGATTAGGGATTTACTAACGAAAATTCTGTTTGGTTTAAGAAATCGATGATTTTTGAGTAATATTTTGTGTTTGACATGTAAGCGAAAGGGGTATGAAATATGGAATTGTAAAATTTTGATAAACTGAGTTTTTTTTTTAATTTCGGAGTTAATAAATTTTTTTATTCAAAATATATCTAATAAGAGAAAAATATGATAGAAAAACATAAAACTTAAAGAAAAAAAATGAAGAATATAAAAAATAAAATAAAAAAGTAAAAAACATAAAAAAATAATAAAAAATGTAAAAAATATAAAAATAAAAACAAAAAAAATGTAAAAAAACAAAAAACATAAAAATTTAAAAATAAAAAATGTAAAAAATATAAAAAAATTAAAAACGTAAAAAAAAAAAATAGAAAACATAGAAATATAAAAAAATAGAAAAATGTAAAAAAAATAGAAAAATGTAAAAAATATAAGAAATAAAAAAAATGTAAAAAATAGAAAAATGTAAAAAAATAAAAAATAAAAAAAAATAAAAAATAAAAAAAAACATAAAAACATAAAAAATAAAAAAAAAATAAAAAACATAAAAATAAAGAAAAATGTGAAAAAAGTAAAAAAAATATAGAGTATAAAATAATAATAATAATAATAATAATAATAATAATAATATTATTATTATTATTATTATTATGGTTGGTTTTATAACTAAGAATAATATAGTAAAATATTAAACTAAGTTATTCAATAAAATCTTTAAACAAATAAATTTTTATTGTATTACTTAGATTGAACCAAACAATATTTGGTTATATTTTATTTTTCATAATCTTGGTTATGTGATTACTTGGTAATCATATAACCAAGATTATATATGATAATGTGAACCAAACATACTCTAAAATTGTGTTTGATTTAAGACTTAAGTAATGTGATTATCAAGTAATCATATAATCAATGTTATGAAAAAGAAAATATAATTTAATATTATTTGGTTTAATTTCGATAATATAATAACAATTTATTTATTTGAAGATTTTAATATATAATTTAATTTAATATTCTATTGTAGTAACATTGGTTACAAAATCAATAATATATATTATTATATTTTTTTTTATTTTTGAACTTTAAGTTTTTTTTACTTTATTTTTTTTAACATCCCCTCTCTCTCTATATATAATATTTTCAAAAATACAAATTTATTTTTAAAATAAAATATCACATATTTTTTATTTAGTTTTCATAATTTAAAATAAAATTTTTGTTATAAAAATTTTAGAGGTATTTTGTCCTAAAGTATAAATATCAGAGGATATTTTTAGCTAAAAAATATCAAGAAATTTTTTTTCCGAGGTTTTTCGATTTTGGATTGTATGTTTTTTTTGTTGACGTGTCGATATGAATTATTACTTAGGAATTATCGATTATTTAAATTAAATAGGGGTTTTGTTGATAAATTTAGATGAATAATTAAGGTTATCACCTTTAATGAAATGAACTCTAAGACTTTGTTTATTTGGATGGAGAGAGTGATTGAAAGGAATCATCTATGGAAAAATTATCGTGCGTGAAGTATTAGTTAGAGCCCTAGAGCCAATCATATAATGATTGCTGTATGGACTCATTGTATCATATTCCTATGTATATAAAGATATTTCTTTTTGGTTATTATACTTACTTGTATTGGTGCCAAATAACTAAGTATAATAGTGTCCTTGAGTAGAAAGTTCTTATCTATATCATCGATTGGTTGAATCGATAGTGAGATGATATAGAGAACACTACTCTTAATCATTCCTAGTCAAGTATTAACATTCAGGGACAATGTTAATGCGACGAGACTAGCATGTAGGTCAACTCGATGACTTGATATCACAAGTCATGGATATAGAGATATCAAGTTGATACATGAGTATGCATTGGAGAATGTATACTGAATGACCCGCCATGAGAAAGTATCATGGATCGTTATATGAGTGTCATATACTTTCTCATGTGGCTATTAGTATGACTATTAGTCCTTGGACCTGAAGTCACCATAATTCCCTACATAAGGGGTTGCATACTTTGGCTTCGTCAAACGTCACCCGTAACTGGGTGGACTATAAAGGCGATTACTGAGTATGTAACAAATTATGTGGAGGGATATGAGTGATGTAGATGAGATCTATCCCTCCTATATAACGGGAGTGACATCGTTATTCTTGATAGAGTGAGACCACTAAGTGCATGATCATGCTCAAATGAGTCAATATGAGATATTGAGCTCATTTGATTATAGTGAGTCTATTTGGAGTTCAAGATTTAGATTGATTAGAGGATGACACGGTCTCTGCCTCACATTAATCAATCTAGATGTCAAGGATAGAAGGACATTGTCATATATTGTGAAGAGTCACAATTAGTAGTCACAAAGGTGATGTTGGATCTCAACATTCTTGTAACTTGGGTAGTAATGATGTGTTGCTAGATACCGCTCATTACTTATGCTTCTAAATGAGTTTAGGAGCATTGCCAACGTTACAAGAACCTATAGGGTCACACACAAAGGGCAATTAGATGGAGAATATGTTCATATGACGAACCAAGAGAATTAGGTTCATGTGATAAACCATATTGGATTAAGAGTAATCCAAATTAGACTAATTGAGTTGGACTCAATTTAATTCATGTGTCCAATGAGTCTAATTAGATTATGATTCATTGAGTCAATTTAATTCAATGAATGTAGATTCATTAAATTAAATTGGGTTAAATTAAATGGTTAGATTTGATCAACCATGAGAGAGAAGTGGTCAAGTTTGACTTGACTTGAGAAGGAAGATGAAAGGTCAAGTTTGACTTGACCAATGCCACATCATTTGTGACATGGCATGGGGCCAATCAATGATGATGTCCCACATCATCAAGTCTTGCTCATGTGCATGCCACCTCATGAGGGGAAACCAAGAGCCATGACTCTTGGTCTTCCTTGTGTGGCCGACCACTTAAAAAGGAGGAATTAGTGCATTTGTGTGCTAATTCACGGCAACCTTAATTTCATCTTCTTCCTCCTTTCATTCTCTTCTCTCCCTCTCCTCCTTGGCCGAAATGTCCAAGAGTGCTAGCACACTCTAGGTGTTTTTCTCCACCTCTTGTTCGTGTGGATACACATATAGGGGTGTTCACTTGACACCCTTAAGATCTGACGAACCTTGGACGAGCGGGATAAGCGAAGGACTTCGCATCAAAAGTATAAACTCCTTAACATGTAGATCTAGGTTAGAAAAGCATGTACACGTAATTTTCGTTCTTTTAATCTTCGCACGGATCCGCTGGCATGAGATTTCTGGGTTTCCGCAACGCAAAAAGCGGTTTTTGCGGCTCGAAAATCCCAACAGTGGTATCAGAGTCACTTGCAAAGCGTGTACGTGTTTTATTTTGGTTTTTATGAAAAACTACAGATCTGTAAGTTTCTGTAAATTTACGTTTTTTATAATTTTTATGAGTATTTTTCTTGGAGATGCAAAACAACAAGTGCTTGGTCACTTGTATGCTTCGTATACCGAGAAAAACCTTCCGAAACGACAAGGTTTTGCCCAAATAGTTTTGGGACAGCGACTTAAGGCACTGTAAGATCGTAGTAGGACACTCGTGAGACTCATTTCACGAGTAGGGGCGCTACCCCTAACCCCGCAATGGGCGTTGTCCCGCGATCGCGCCCGAAAATCGCTAAACGGGACCGTCGGAAAATTTTGACTCATAAAATTGTAAAAAAATAGTAGTAAAAATTATAGAAATTTATAGAAAATACATAATTTAGTATTATGTATAATTTTGTGATGGTCATGACCCAAAACTCTAATTAGATTAAAAAAAAAGTGTTGTAATTCATAATATGGCCTGCGTGCCATTTTGTGTGTTTGTGCGTGTTGTATATGATCGCGACCTGCGCGTCGTGCCTTCCTTTATTTTATATTCCTGTTGTAAATAGTTTAGATTCGAATGTAACTTGAGTTTCAAATTTGTAATGTACAAAAATTGAAGCGGTGGAAGGTCCACTCGAGGAGGAGTTACGAGGAGGGTGCGAGCAACACATGGCGGTCAAAGGGAGGAACTTGGAGAAGCTGTTGACCCTAAGTTGACCATCCGATCTTCTCATTGGCTTGAGAAGATTGTAGTAGGGCCATGACCTAACAAAATTTAATTAATTGCTTATGTGTGTATGTGATGCATGCTAGTGTAGAGTAATTAATTAGTGCTTTAACGATTAGATTAGATCTAAATCACGTATATGATGCACCACGATTAGATTAGATCTAAATCGCGTATATGATGCACCACGATTAGATTAGATCTAAATCGCGTATATGATACACATCAACGATTAGATTAGATCTTAATCACGACAACTCAAAATGCCTACCATGTCGTGATACCCATCACTACCTCGATCACATGTTGTTGTTGAATCTGCCAAAGCAGAGCAACACATATTATCTTGGTAGGGTGCGAAGGGACAATCTTGGTCCTGCCTATAAACGCATGGGTGAGTACAAACTCAATCAGATTGAGTAAAACTAGTTAAACTCAATTAGATCGGGTTTAACTATAGACATTTTCCAATGGTTGGTAGATAGGTCAAAATCACATTTATATTAATTATTGGGAGATTTAGCCAAAGCTAACTCAAGTTTTAATATATATGCGGATCTTGATCCTATAAACAAGAGTTGCATAGAGATGTAATTGGTAATTAGTTACCTACCGATCATATTAACTCTTGGGTGATTTAGCCAAAGCTAACTCAAGGCTTAGTATGATGTGGATCTTGTCCCGCAAAAATTATAGCTAGTTGGTTAGAATCTAGTAGGTGCGGTTTGACCACATCCATGACTTGATTCTACAAAAGTTCTATAATTCAGTGGGAGCATCATTTAGTTAAAGGCCTAATTAAATGATTAGTGGAATATGATTATTTATTTTCTGCATTTTCTGTTGTAGATTACCATGTCGTCAAACACGAACACCTTCTCCCTGCGTTCTGTCCTCGATAAGGACAAGCTTAATAGAGCTAACTTCCTGGACTGGTACAGGAACCTGAGAATTGTTCTCACACAGGAATGAAAACTGTACGTCTTGGAGCAGCCCATACCCGAGGCACCTCCTGCCACTGCCACGCAAGCTAACCGTGATGCTTATAAGAAGCATCAAGATGACACATTAGATGTGTCCTGTCTCATGCTCGTGACCATGAACTCTGAGCTTCAGAAGCAACACGAGTTGATGGGTGCTTATGATATGATTGATCATCTTCATCAACTATATCAAGGACAAGCTAGGCACAAGAGATTCGAGATCTCTAAGGCACTATTTCAGTGCAAGATGTAAGACGGGACTCCCGTAGGTCCATATGTACTCAAGATGATTGGGTACATAGAAAACCTATAGACGTTGGGATTCCCACTTAGCCAAATGCACCAGGTCGAAGCCATATCTTCCTAGACATGCATAGACTAAGCTTCCCTAACGTACTATCATCCAATACTTCACCAGTACCGTGGGTCAAGTTAAACTTAGCCCTTTTTATTCTAGTGCTAATTACCCTTCCGGGTAGGTTACGTTCGGTTACCCTGTCGGGTATATTCCTTTTGGAGGTGCCAACTATTCTGGAGCCTCCATTATTGATTTTCCTTTAATTATGTTCCTTTAAGATTAAAATAATTTTAATTTAACTAATTATTTATTAAAATGATTCAATTTAATTGTTTGTTACGATAATTTTTCTTTTTGCTCCCCCTGGATCATAGCCTCGATAAGGTCTATCAAGGTAATTGACTTCATCCTTGGGGACCCAAGATCGACCAAGTCCAACTTGATTGACCAAGTTGGACTTAGGTACCCATGCTTGTACTACCTTTTTATTTGATCTATTGACTAAGGTTAGATAGGATCGATATTTCTTTTTGGTCTTAAAACCTAATCCAGATTTGTTGTAAACGACTCTTTGTGTCCCAAGAATTAGGTCAAGATTCTTGGAGACTAAAGAAAATCATTCCAACATTTTCTTCAAGTCCTTAACCTGAGTTTTCAGACTGGAATTTTCGTCCTCAAGCTTTTGGACTTGAGTTGAGTTTCCAGTCTGAACTGGGTCAGGCAAGGATTCGAAGTTGGTCTCTTCTTTGAGGGCGGTTACCTCCTTTAGAAGTGACTTGATCCTAATGTTCGATTTTGCTAATTTTCGCATTAAGTAGTTTACTAAATTGTGTAATTGCGGGATACTTACAGCGGGGTCAGGCCCTTCGGAAACGGATACGGATCCATGGCTTCTCTCGTACTCAGCTTCCGATTCGTCCTCGCTTTCGGATTCTTGAATGTACTCCCGAGCTGTCATCGCGAGAAAACTCGTCTATTCGAGTTCTTCGTCGTCGGACTCTTCCGAGGATGACTCGTCCCAGGTCTCCTTCAGAGCCTTCTTTTTCCGTTGCTGCTTCTTTGCGTCCTTTTGATTTGGGCAATTGGCTTTGATGTGTCCCTTCTGATTGCAGCTGTAGCATGTCACTTTGAATTTTACTTTTGACTTTGGTTGAGTCTCCTTGGATTGAATTGCCTTCTTGAGATCCTTCTTGGTGAAGCCTTTCTTTTTCTTGTAGAGTGTCCTTACTAGGTTGATGAGCTCAGTCGTAAGTTCGTCATCTTCATGGTCAAAGTCAGGTTCTTCTTCTGACTCTTGTTCAGTTCTGCGCCTCGATCTCGATTCACGTGTTCTGCTAGTACCTGCAATGAGAGCTATACCCTTCTCGACTGGGCGTGCATTAGTCTGCTCATGCAGTTCAAATTCAGAGAAAAGTTCATCTAATTTAATAGAAGATAAATCTTTAGAAACCTTGTAGGCATCTACCATGGATGCCCACTGTTGGTTAGTCCTAAGAAAATCATACCGGTTCCACTGTATAAAATTTTTTGTACAAGTGTCGAACCTTTCCTTAAATAACCTATTGTATTCTTTAGAAGTTAAATTAGGAATCGCAGAGGGAACTTAACATCATTGATTCCAAATTTAACTTATCTGTTCTTAATGGTTTAGATTTGAATCGCAAGCGGAACTTAATGTTGGTGCAATCATGCCCTGAAAGTTTCAATGTGTTGACAATTATTTAAGTTTAGGTTAATACGGTGGAACTAACATGCATTGTGAGTTTGCAGGAGGAGTTTCTTGCAGGTCAGAAGACCAGATGCAAGAGAAGACCAAGAAGGTCGAGGACTGGATTCTTGGCAAAAAGAGTTCTTGCAGGTCAGAAGACCAGATGCAAGGCAAGAGAAGTCCAAGAAGGTCGGAGACCGGATTCTTGGCAAGAGAAGCTCCTGCAAGTCACAAGATTATGTGTGTGATAGGCTCACTGTCAGAGAACGACTGGAAAATCGATTCAGACATGGCTGTGCGGCAAATTGCCTCTGAATCGATCAGCCGATCGATTGAAGGTAAGGCAATCGATTGGCTGATCGATTGGTAAAGTTCTGCGCAGCACAGAATGCGTCTGGATCGATCAGCCGATCGATTCAAGTTACTGAATCGATCGGCCGATCGATCGAACATTCTGTGCGAATCACAGAATCGTTCTGAATCGATCAGCCGATCGATTCAAGGGATTGAATCGATCGGCCGATCGATCTGTGAACATTCTGTGCGAAGCACAGAATCGATCAGCCGATCGATTCAATGTATTGAATCGATCGGCCGATCGATTCAAGAAGCTGCGATTTCATGAGCAAGCGGCTGAATCGATTCAAACGCTGCCTCCAATCGATCCAAGTCAAATGGAAGAATCTGCACCGTCGATCTTGACGCGATGGCTTCCAACGGATAGTTGTGAATCGATTGGAATATGACCTCAATCGATCCACGGCGACGGCGGCGTGAGAAACGGCTAGTTTTCTCAACGTATAAAGCACGGAAAGAAACGGGAAAACATATACAACGAAAAACCTACTGTTTCATTGCTCTCCAAGCCTTTTGAAAGCTCTCAAGTGATCAAGATTCAAAGCAAAGGGTTCAAGCTCCTCTCCTCAACGTGCTGAAATCTCACCTGCAAAGAAGAAGCTGATTAAAGCTTGTAATCCTTCTCTACTTCTTCTTTGTAGCGTTTGTGATATTTATTTTGAAGAAAAGGGAGAGGTGTATTTCTGTTAAGGTTTCTCCACCTTCGGTGTGATTCCGAGAAGGAGGGTTTTCGATAGTGAAAGAGTGTGAGTGGTGTGGATCCTTGGATTAGTCACCTCCTTGAGGAGGTGGATACCAAGTAAATACCGGTGTTAGCATTGCCTTCAGATTTCCGCTGTGCAAAACAAAGTTGGTAAACAAAAGAAGTGAGCCATTCACCCCCCCTCTAGCTCAACCGATCCTAACAAGTGGTATCAGAGCGTTGGTTTGCTTTTGAGGATTCATCGTCAAGAAAGCACAAGTTAAAGAGCTACAAGATGTCAATGAAGGAGGGACATAGTACTTCACGACCACCATTCTATGAAGGCAGCAATTTTGCTTATTGGAAGAGCCGCATGGAACACTATCTCATGACCGAAATTGATATGTGGTTCTCAATCACGGAGGGATTCATGGCGCCAACTGAAAATGGAAAAATGCTTGAGTCATCCAAGTGGACTGTTGAACAAAAAATGAAGGCTCAAGCAAATGCAAAGGCGATTGTGACTCTTCAATGTGGATTAAGCTCGGAACAACTCAACAAAGTTGGACCCTTTAAGAGTGCCAAGGATTTGTGGGATAAGCTTATTGAACTAAATGAAGGCACTAAGGATTCAAGAATTGCAAAGAGGGATTTGTTGATAAATCAACTTCAAAACTTCACCATGAAGGATGGAGAAACGGTAAGCTCACTACATGGGAGATTCAAGGAACTCCTAAATGGTCTTCATTCAGTTGGAGAGAGTGTGGAGAACCGAGATCTCATAAGGTATGCTTTAAAATCTTTCCCAAGAAACTCTTTATGGTCATCCATGGTGGATGCTTATAAGGTTTCAAGGGATTTGTCAATAGTGAAATTGGATGAATTATTTTGTGAACTTGAATTACATGAGCAAGCTAACACAAGCCATAAGGAGAAAGGTATAGCATTGGTTGCAGGTGAAAAGAGCAAAAAGAAGCACAAGGAAAAGAAAAAGGAGAAGAAGGAGTCATCTTCAGAATCCGAACAAGATAGTGATAGTGATAGTGATGAAGAGTTATCATCAAGTGAAATGGCAAACTTCGTTCGAAGAATGATGAGACATTCAAGGAAGTTTGACAAAAAGGATGTTAAGAAAATCTTCAATGATGAGAAAAGAAAAGGTAAATCTCTTGTGGATTCTAAGAATAAAACTGATGTAATTTGCTATGAATGTAAGAAAAAGGGGCACTACAAAACGGAGTGTCCAAAGTTGAAGAAGCAAGAGGAAAAGATCAAGAAAAAGAAGAAGGCGTTGAAAGCCACATGGGATGACTCATCATCAAGCTCATCGGAAGAAGATGAAAGGAAGAGCTCAAAGCACATGGCTCTCATGGCCTTAAGCCATGTAGAAGATAGTGAAGATGAAGATAGTCATGAAGAAGATGTGGAGTCTTCAAGTGAGTCATCTTCTAGTGATGATGAGGTAATTTCTCCCAAGCTTGATAAGATGTATGCCACCATTGCATGCTTAACCAATGCACTAGCTAAATCAAAAGGGAAGGTCAAAAGATTGCAAAATGAATTGAAATCACTCAAAAATGAAATTGTGCCATGTGAAAGTTGCATGCTTCATGAAAATGACAAAAATGATGTTGATGATCTTGAAAAAGAAAATGTATCATTGAAATCACAAGTTGATGATCTTAGATGTGCTCTAGTAAAATTTACTTCAAGCTCAAAATACTTAGACATGATTCTAGGAGCTCAAAGAGGCGTGTACAATAAAGCGGGACTAGGTTTCAAATCTCAAGATAAGGAAGTTAAATTCATGTCCCTAATTAGTAGAAACCATGCTTCAAGGGTTAAGGTTGTTCAAGCTTGGGTACCCAAGCAATTTGTTATTGATGCTATCGGACCCAAAGTGTGGGTACCAAAACATTTGGTTCATCGTGTTTAAACAGGCATGCGCGAAGGGGGAGCATCCAACAACATGGTTCGTAGATAGTGGATGCTCTAAGCATATGACGGGAGACTCATCAAAATTTTCATCATTTAGACACAAAAGTAAAGGTACCGTTTCTTTTGGTAATAGTGGTGAGCTAAAAGTTATAGGAATTGGAGATATTAGAATTTCCGAGAAATTTGTAATAAAAAATGTGTTACTAGTAAAAGGCATGGCTTTTAATCTCTTGAGTGTTAGCCAACTATGTGACTCGGGGTATAGAGTTGAGTTCAACTCATCTCAATGCCTAGTCAAACATAGTGAACTAAATACCAATGTTCTCATAGGCCATAGAAAAGAAAATATTTATCAAGTTGAACTATTTGGTGCTACTAATGTGTTTGCTAAGTGTCTCATGTCCAAAGAAGAGGAGACGTGGCTTTGGCACCGGAGACTCGCTCACACCAACATGAAGAATATCAAAAATCTCTCAAGGAAGGAGTTGGTGCACGGATTGCCAAAGTTGAAGTTTCAAAAGGACAAAATATGTGATGCATGTCAAATGGGTAAGCAAACCAAAGCTACTCATAAAGGTAAAAATGTTGTAAGTACTTCAAATGCTTTAGAGCTCATTCACATGGATTTATTTGATAGTAGCAAATATAGTTCTTTAAATGGTAGTAGATATTGCTTTGTAATTGTGGATGATTACACTAGATATACATGGGTGTTTTTCTTGAAACATAAGGACCAAACTCTAGATACCTTGATTGCTTTTTGTAATAGAGTAGAAAATGAAAAGGCTCATAAGATAAACAAAATAAGAAGTGATCATGGAGGTGAGTTTGAAAATGATAGATTCACAAGTTTTTGTATGGAAAAAGGCTACAAACATGAGTTTTCAACCCCTAGAACACCTCAACAAAATGGAGTTGTTGAGAGGAAAAATAGGGTGTTACAAGAGGCCGCTAGGAGCATGTTAAATGAATATTCGCTACATAGTTTCCTATGGGCCGAAGCAATCAATACGGCTTGTTATGTCCAAAATCGAACTTTAATACATAGGTTTCTAGGAAAAACACCTCATGAATTGTGGTTTGGTAAACAACCTACAATTAAGCATCTTAGAGTATTTGGGTGTAAGGTCTATATTCTAAACACCAAGGATCACTTGGGAAAGTTTTCCGCTAAGGCGGATGAGGGGATTCTTGTAGGATACTCAAGTCATAGCAAGGCATACCGAATTTACAACAAAAGATCAAAACTAGTTGAAGAATCACTAAATGTTGTATTTGAAGAAAATCCCTCTTTAAACGCTATAAGAACAAACAATGAAGAATTACAATTTGAGTTAGAGAAACTAACACTAAATGAGGTAAATCATCAAGGAGAAGAAAATCAAGAAAGTGATGGTGAGAAAAATGAACCTTTGCCACTTGAACCCGAAATTATAATAAATCAAGACTCAAGACCTATTAGGACTCATGTAAATCATCCCTTAGATCAAGTAGTAGGAGACATTACTCAAGGAGTGAGAACTCGATCTTACTTTAGAAATGAAGGAAGTCAAGTTGCCCTAATATCTCAAATAGAACCAAAAACCATTGATGATGCCTTGTTTGATCCGGATTGGATTTTAGCAATGCAAGATGAATTATCTCAATTTGAGAGAAGTTAAGTTTGGGATTTAGTTCCTAGGCCTAACAACAAATCAATTATTGATACAAAATGGGTTTTTAGGAACAAACTTGATGATAAAGGGATAGTGGTGAGAAACAAAGCTAGATTGGTCGCTAGGGGTTTCAATCAAGTAGAAGGGTTGGACTATGATGAAACTTATGCACCCGTAGCAAGATTGGAGTCAATTAGAATGATGTTGGCCTTTGCCGCCCACAAGGGCTTCAAATTGTACCAAATGGATGTAAAATCAGCATTTTTAAATGGTGTAATAAAGGAAGAAGTATATGTTGAGCAACCACCGGGATTTGAAAATTTGGAGTGTCCAACCCATGTATATAAACTTAAAAAGGCCTTATATGGACTAAAACAAGCTCCTCGGGCTTGGTATGAACGATTATCAACATTTCTAGTATCAAAAGGGTTTCATAGAGGAAAAATTGATCCTACTTTATTCTTGAAAAATAATGGTAATGATTTGTTTGTGGCCCAAGTATATGTAGATGACATTATTTGTGGTTCCACAAATAAAGATTTTTTAAATGAATTCATTAATCACATGGAGAGTGAATTCGAAATGAGTTTGGTTGGTGAGTTGACATTTTTCCTAGGATTACAAATTAAGCAAACAAAAGAAGGCATTTACATTCATCAATCCAAATATGTCAAAGAGCTATTTAAGAAATTTGGAATGGAAAATGCAAAGGAAATATCTACCCCCATGGCCACAAATACTAAGTTGGATAAAGACATTGAGGGGAAAGAAGTTGACTCCAAAGTGTATCGTAGTGCTATAGGAAGTCTTCTCTATCTCACGGCTAGTAGACCGGATATACTTTTCGCCGTAGGTATGTGTGCTAGGTATCAATCTTGTGCCAAGGAGTCACATTTGAGTGCCGTTAAGCGAATTCTTCGTTATCTCAAGGGACTCAAAATGTTGGTCTTTGGTATCCTAGAACCGAAACTTTTGACCTAGTGGGCTATACCGATTCCGATTATGCCGGATGCAAGTTGGATCGCAAAAGCACTAGTGGTAGTTGTCAATTTCTAGGGTCCTCTTTAGTAAGTTGGTCAAGTAGAAAACAACATTGTGTAGCTCTCTCCACAACCGAAGCGGAATATATTGCCATGGGAGAGTGTGTATCGCAATTATTGTGGATGACTCATACTCTAGAAGACTATAAACTTACCTATAACAATGTTCAAGTACTTTGTGATAATGTGAGCACAATCAACTTAACAAAAAATCCCGTTCATCATTCAAGAACGAAACACATAGAGGTTAAACATCATTTTATCCGTGATCATGTAACTCGAGGTGATATCATTTTAAATTATGTTGGATCAAAATCTAACTTAGCCGATATCTTCACCAAACCTCTTCCCGAAGTTGAATTTAGCTTTCTTAGAAGAGAATTGGGAATGTGTTGTATTGATTAAATCAAATCCTCCATGGTCACTTTATAGGTAGAGCCTTTGGGTTCTTCACCTTAATTTTTGCCTCTCACAAACACATAGGGTTATCTTCTTTGTGTGATTTAGATGAGGGTGAGAGGTTAGGAACATTTATCTTGGTCATAATGCTTGTTATGATGCATTAAGTTGGCCAAGAAAAATGATTTTCACATGAAACATTCATTTGTCCAATCATAGGGAAAGCAAGTGTACAACTCATGTGCCCGTTGCCCTACGATTATGATTGGAAATTTCCAATTGATCATGTCACAACTCACTTCTGAAACATTGGTTGAAGTGTGTTATTGGATGGGGATTATTATGAAAAAGATAGATACAAACTTCCTCATATCTTTGAAGTTTTCAATAATTTGTGGTTTTGTGTAAGTTTTCACTAAGACGAGTTTATTTTTATTAAAATTTATTTTTCCTTGATAATATGGGACACATATAGTGTCTATGCAAAATTTCGTGATTTTTGGAGTAGTGTACAATTAGTTGTGCTTTTCCAAATCTTGGTTCTGAAAGTTTTTCAGACATGCAGAACTATCAGGCTTCCCAATCGATTGGTCAATCGATTGGGAGGCTCGCACTTGGCCACAAAAGGCACCTGAATCAATCAATGGATCGATTCAGAGTACCTCGATCGATCAATGGATCGATTGAGACGCTCGTCGGTTTTCACAGAAGGCATCTGAATCGATCAATGGATCGATTCAGAGAACCTCAATCGATCAATGGATCGATTGAGACGCCTTTTCGGTTTTCCACAGAAGGCGTCTTAATCGATCTATGGATCGATTCAGACGTTCGTTCGATTTTCACAGAAGCATTGTGAATCGATCGACCGATCGATTCAATTACTCTCAATCGATCGGTCGATCGATCGAAGCCCTAAAACCCGTCTTAAACCCGTGGATCCGAATCGATCCCTTACTTTTTCCTTTTCTCTTTCTCTCTCTCGACGCGGCTTTTGCCCTAGGCGATTTCCCAGGCGACGGTTCTTCCTGTCTCGATCGTCACTCCGGCGTGCTTCTCCGGCGAAGAGGAGCTCTCCCACTTCTCTTCCAGTTCTCTCTCGACACACTGGACAGCTCCTTTCCTCTTCTCCGCGTCCTCACACAAAATGCGGACTCAAAACCCTAAACCTAGGTAAAACTCGTTGCTCTACTCCTTGTTGTTCCTTTTTGCTCCTATTCTTGACCTAATCTGTATTTTTGTGTGTCTTTGTGCATTATCCCTCATGCATTGCACTTATTGCATTACCCTTGAATCTTTGCATTCCTGTCAAACCATTCACTGTCCTTTCCTCACGCACTTTATATTCCTTCCCGTTCACTGTCAACCCTGGGCATCTCGTGCATTTGTTTTCTATCCCATAGAAAGAAACAAAAGGTCCGTGAATCGGGCGAAGGGTCGTCTGTCCCTTCCTCACGTCCTCAACCTCCCACTGACCCTAGGTTTCCAAATGCTGCAATGCAACAAGCTTTCACCAAAAATGCTTTCAAACTTATATCCCCTAGATCAGTGAATTTGCAATATTATAGATCATCTTGCTTTGATACCTATAATAGGTTCAAACATTATAAACTTGACTCCTTGTTGACTTGTGAGAGGGATATCAATATAGGTCTAGTCTCCGAATTTTATAATAATTTACACACTACAGATGGTGTACATTATCGTACTCGTGTAGCAAAACGGAGCCTAGACTTCTCCTATGAGATTCTTCAATCTTATCTTAAATGTCTACCTTCAGAAAATGATTTTGTCTTTTATCCCACTCTTCCCGATGAGCTCCCTCCACCTTTTGAGCGTATTAGCATCGCATCCATGCATCAATTTCTCTTTGGTCGTCCGCGTCCGGATGGGCCAGATGCTCATGTCACCAAATTCTCTTCTCTTGAGTTATCGGCTGAAAATGCCGCTTTGTTTAAAGTGATCATCAACTGTCTCTTCCCCATTGCCTCTCGCGCCCTAGCCACTCTACGACCGCCTCATATGTTTGCTCTCTACGCCATTCGTCATTCCCTTGACATCAACATCACTCTGAATATCTTTCATTGCATCATCCATTTCACCCAGCCCGTGCAGCAGACGATACATATGCCTTTCGGGCATCTTATCACAGATTGGCTGGCGTCCCAGAAGGTTGATGTCTCCAGGGGACGTTTGGAGCACATGACCGTGGCTTATTCTCGGATTTCTTCACGCTCTTTCAAGAAGTCGGGTCTGATTGGTGGTCCAGCTGGAGTTAGATGGATCGATGGCCGTGCTTTTGGGGAGGGACCCCGAGCTCGCCACAGGGGGGATGCACAGGCCTTGGCTCCTGCGGAGGATGAGGCTGAGGAGGAGTTCCCCGGGCCAGCTTCTCCGACTCTTGAGGAGACGGTTTCCACTCGCCTTGAGGAGCTGACCCTGGAGGTAGCCAGCCTGCGTACCACGTTGGACACCGTGGTCCAGCAGCAGACTTCGATGCAGGCGACTATGACTTTGATGCAGCGGACTCTGGATACATTGGTGGACTTAGTGGGCTCGTGGGTGACGGTTCACCCGTCTCAGTCTGGTCCATCCCCCGCCCCTGTTCCTCCTGCTGAGGATGCCCCTGATCCTGACTCTGCGGCGGTTCCTGCTCCGGCTACTACGTCTGCTCCAGCTGCTGATCCTGATCCCCCTCCTTCTGGAGACGAGCTTATCGAGTTTTATGTTCCTATATGATGTATTTTTATCTTGTTGTATGGATGGTTGTTCTGGGGTCCTTTTTGTGAACTCTCTTTTATTTTGAATGTATGATATACTTTTATGCTACCCTCTCCTTTTGATTCTACATTTCAGTGTTGTTCTGTTCTGTTGATATATGTGTGTTTTAGGGGGAGCATTCCTTGGATTTATCGTATTTGCTTTGTGCACTTATTGAGGGGGAGTTATTTGCTTTTGATTTTTGACAAAGGGGGAGATCTATGTTGAAGTTTATGCTTATTGCTTATGACTATCTTAGTAAATTAAAATCAAGCTTACTGCAATTATGAAATTATTATTTCAGCAAGCAACAATCATATTTATCATTGTATTAGAAATTAGTCTAAACTTAAATAGATTGTCAAACATCAAAAAGGGGGAGATTGTTGGTGCAATCATGCCCTGAAAGTTTCAATGTGTTGACAATTATTTAAGTTTAGGTTAATACGGTGGAACTAACATGCATTGTGAGTTTGCAGGAGGAGTTTCTTGCAGGTCAGAAGACCAGATGCAAGAGAAGACCAAGAAGGTCGAGGACTGGATTCTTGGCAAAAAGAGTTCTTGCAGGTCAGAAGACCAGATGCAAGGCAAGAGAAGTCCAAGAAGGTCGGAGACCGGATTCTTGGCAAGAGAAGCTCCTGCAAGTCACAAGATTATGTGTGTGATAGGCTCACTGTCAGAGAACGACTGGAAAATCGATTCAGACATGGCTGTGCGGCAAATTGCCTCTGAATCGATCAGCCGATCGATTGAAGGTAAGGCAATCGATTGGCTGATCGATTGGTAAAGTTCTGCGCAGCACAGAATGCGTCTGGATCGATCAGCCGATCGATTCAAGGGATCGATCCGTGAACATTCTGTGCGAATCACAGAATCGTTCTGAATCGATCAGCCGATCGATTCAAGGGATTGAATCGATCGGCCGATCGATCCGTGAACATTCTGTGCGAAGCACAGAATCACTCCGAATCGATCAGCCGATCGATTCAATGTATTGAATCGATCGGCCGATCGATTCAAGAAGCTGCGATTTCATGAGCAAGCGGCTGAATCGATTCAAACGCTGCCTCCAATCGATCCAAGTCAAATGGAAGAATCTGCACCGTCGATCTTGACGCGATGGCTTCCAACGGATAGTTGTGAATCGATTGGAATATGACCTCAATCGATCCACGGCGACGGCGGCGTGAGAAACGGCTAGTTTTCTCAACGTATAAAGCACGGAAAGAAACGGGAAAACATATACAACGAAAAACCTACTGTTTCATTGCTCTCCAAGCCTTTTGAAAGCTCTCAAGTGATCAAGATTCAAAGCAAAGGGTTCAAGCTCCTCTCCTCAACGTGCTGAAATCTCACGTGCAAAGAAGAAGCTGATTAAAGCTTGTAATCCTTCTCTACTTCTTCTTTGTAGCGTTTGTGATATTTATTTTGAAGAAAAGGGAGAGGTGTATTTCTGTTAAGGTTTCTCCACCTTCGGTGTGATTCCGAGAAGGAGGGTTTTCGATAGTGAAAGAGTGTGAGTGGTGTGGATCCTTGGATTAGTCACCTCCTTGAGGAGGTGGATACCAAGTAAATACCGGTGTTAGCATTGCCTTCAGATTTCCGCTGTGCAAAACAAAGTTGGTAAACAAAAGAAGTGAGCCATTCACCCCCCCCTCTAGCTCAACCGATCCTAACACTTAACACTATTGATTCAAATCTACCTAAGTTATTAATTCCATAAATATTAATTTCCAAAATTGGCTTCCAGGACTGCATGGCGAGGCACATGGCCTTCTTGGATATGGGAGCAACCACCACCGCCTAGGCAAAGCCTTTTAAGGAAAGTTAATATTTATTTCCTTAAATAACTCTAGGTTAACCAAAAAGAACAATCGAATCACAAATTCGAAAAAGAAGAAAACACAAACTCGAAAAAACTATTTCGAAAACTCTAGAATCATATGCCTCTTGTGTTTGGTATTTCCATAAATAACTATATAAAGAAAACTAGTATGAAGCGGAAAACAATTACTAGTTATACCTTTCTTTGTAAGCAAAATAACCTCTTGATCTTCTACCGTATTCCTCTTCTAACCTCGGACGTTATGTGGGCAACGATCTTCCGAGATGAGAACCACCAAGCACCTTCTTCTTCCTTCTAGGTTTCGGCCACCAAGAACTCCTCCAAAGATGAAGAGGTTCGGCCACCACCAAGCTCCAAGGGATGCTAGAAATATCGCTTCCTTTTCTCTCCTTCTTCTCCAAGCAAGATCCGGCCACCACAAGGACTCCAAGGATGAGATGAGGTTCGGCCACAAGATGGAGAAGAGAGAAAGAGGAGGGGCCGGCCACACCCAAGGAGAAAAAGAGAGGAGAAAAATAAATAGAGCTTCAAGCTTGGCTTGGTCGACCCCTATTGGTTGGGTAAGAAGGTGGGTATGTGGTGGGTATAAATCTCTATATACAAGAGGCTACGATAGGGACCGAGAGGAGGAATTGGTTTTGGTCTCCCGATGAAATTAAGCATCCCGTGTTCGCCCTGAACACATAACTTAATTTCATCAATAATAATTCATTCCACTAAAGAACTATTATTGAACTACCGCACCAATCCTAAATTACATTTTGGGTTCTTTCTTATTATGAGTGTGTTAATCTCCCTGTGTTTAAGATAATGAATGTCCACTAATTAAATGAGTTACTAACAACTCACTTAATTAATATCTTAGTCCAAGAGTAGTACCACTCAACCTTATCGTCATGTCGGACTAAGTCCACCTGCAGGGTTTACCATGACAATCCTTATGAGCTCCTTTTGGGATCATTCTCAATCTAGATTACTAGGACACAGATTCCTTCTATAATCAACAACACACACTATAAGTGATATCATTTCTCAACTTATTGGGCTTATTGATTTATCGAACTAAATCTCACCCATTGATAAATTAAAGAAATAAATATCAAATATATGTGTTTGTTATTATATTAGGATTAAGAGCACACACTTCCATAATAACTAAGGTCTAGTTCTTTTATCAAGTCAGTATAAAAAGAACTTACCTAAAATGGTCCTACTCAATACACTTAGAGTGTACTAGTGAATTTATTAGTCAAGATAAACTAATACCTAATTATACTACGACTATTCCAATGGTTTGTTCCTTTCCATCTTATTCGTGAGCAACTGTTTATAATTTATAAGGAACTGATAACATGATCTTCTGTGTGTGACACCACACACCATGTTATCTACAATATAAATTAATTGAACAACTACATTTATCATAAATGTAGATATTTGACCAATATGATTCTTATTTCTAGATAAATGTTTATACCAAAAGCTAGGCTTTTAGTATACACTCTAACAGCCCACAAGACATTTTTCGAGAAGGCGTTTAAAGCATACCTCAAGATATCGCGGTTCTCCACTTTCTGTCTGATCGCGTGAAGCCCGTTGAGTAGATCTTGAATCCGAGCGTGGAGTTGACTAGCCGTCTCATTTTCTTGCATTTTAATGTTATATAATTTATTGAAAAGCAGATCTCGCTTACTCACCTTGGTTTCTGATGTACCCTCATGTAGCTCGATTAGTTTTTCCCATAGCTCCTTTGCACTTGGAAACGTTCATACTCTATTAAGTTCCTCCTTTGTCAGACCATACTGGAGTATGCAGGTAGCCTTTGCATTTGCTTCTACTTTCTTTATCAGTGTTGCATCCCAGTCCTCATATGGTAGTTGTTTGCCGGCGCTGTCAGTTGGTAGTTAGAGCCCAGTTTTGACAATCATCCAGACTTCAAAATGAGTCTGGAGATATGCCTCCATCCGACCCTTCCAGTACCCGAAGTCGTCTTCGGTGAAGAGTGGTGGTCGAGCGGTGCTATAACCTTCTTGAAGTGCCATTTTAAAACCTGCGCACAAAAGACGGGGAATCTGTTCCAAGACTGGGTCTTGGATTAGTAGTGCGGGATGTATAAAGAAAAAAATTAACTCGAGTGGTGTTGCACCAACTTTGAGAAAAAAAATCGATTCGAACGAGAAATAGATCGGAATATAGTAATTATACCAATTCCGATCGACTCCGAAAAATTGAAAATACCACCAAAAATTACTTGATTGGTGGTTGCACCAAATCAAAGCTACCCCGCTCTGATACCAATTGTTGGATCGAAAACGCTAGAGGGGGGTGAATAGCACTCGTGACTATTTCAAATGTTTCGGAATCGTAAGAAAAAGTGTATCGAGTTAAAGCAGCGGAAAGATAAGCAAAACAAGCAAAAACACACAGAAGACAGAGGACACCAAGAGTTTACTTGGTTCGGAGCCTAGAGCAACTCCTACTCCAAGACCCGCGATCGTTGATCGCTTTCGGTGGGAAACAACTATAGTCTCGAAAAGATGATTACAAATTGAATTACAGTTAAGTGTAAATAAAAGAAAAGCTATACCAACGAAACGAGAACAAAGAGATTTGGAGATGTAATTCGTTGGAGTAGCAGAACATTGTTGGAGCGTTTGTAGCAGCGCACGAAGGAGCACAGGTTCTTCTGTTCGTGATGTACTTCGGCTGCTTCCGAGGCTCCTTTTTATAGGCTTTGTGAGGCTGATCCAGATTCCCAAGTTTCGGGATCAGGCTTGACCCGAGGCGGATCGGTCAACCGATCCCTGCGTTCGGTCGACCGATCAAATGGTCTTCTCCCATCCGATCCGCTCGCTCCGCTTTGATCTGGTCAAGTCTCATCCTTGGTTCGGTCAACCGATCCCCTCGTTCGGTCGACCGATCAACCCCTCTGACCCGATCATCCTGGCCTGATCCAGTCGACGCTGATCCTTGGTTCGGTCGACCGATCCCAAGGTTCGGTCGAACGATCCTCTGGTCGAGCCTGGTCCAATCTCTGGAAGTTTGAGCTGCTGGCTTGAGGGTTCGGTCGACCTATCCCAATGTTCGGTCGACCGATCCCGGTCAGACCTAACCCTGTACAAAAGTGTTAGGTTCCTGCAAAACAGAGTTAGAGCACAAATGATAAAATGTAGAAATATATTTGACAGTCTCCAAACTATTCGGGTCTGATTTCGAATTTCCGACCGGAAGACCCTAGGTCGACCCGACGCCTACTGTTCCCTCTGCGGGGAACGCGCCCTCACCTACTCCTCTCAGGAGAGTTTACCTGATGCCAGCTCGATCCTCCAGATCGACTGGACTTTTGCTCGGCACTCGATGCTTCCGGACTTTCTGCTGGACTCCCGCTTCCTGGCTCGTCCAGTCTTCCACCTGCTTCGCGACACTAGGACTTTCCACCTAGGGTTACCAACCCTAGGAATTTTGCCTGAAGCCCTCGACTAGCCAAGACTTTCCATATAGGGTTACCGCCCCCTATGACCTAGGGTTACCACCCCCTAGGGTTTTTCACCCGTCTAATCGCAGTTAGGACTTTTGCCTAAGTACCACTTAGGACTTTCCTGCAAGCTCCATGAACCTTGTTAGATAACAACATAACCTTAACTTTGAATTCCTTTTCCATTATCAAAATAACGGTTCGGTCGTCGGATGCTTCCCGCATCAACAGTGTCTACAAGAAGGTTGTAGGGATTACAGTTGTCTTCCTTGTATTGTATGTGGATGACATACTACTCATTGGGAACGACATCCTTTTGCTGTAGTTTGTAAAGACTTGGCTAGGGAATTGTTTCTCAATGAAGGACTTAGGTGAAGCAGCCTGCATTCTAGGCATAAAGATCTATAGAGATAGATCTAAGAGATTGCTTGGCCTAAGTTAGAGTACATATATTGACAAGGTATTACTACGGTTTGCCATGCAGAAATCCAAGAAAGGATTTCTGCTGATGTTATATGGTGTGAGTCTTTCGAAGACTCAAAGTACCTCTCCTAGAGAGGAGAGAGACCGCATGGATAAGATCCCTTATGCTTCAGCCATAGGATCTATCATGTACGCCATGCTATGTACTCGTCCTGATGTCTCGTATGCTTTGAGCATGACGAGTAGATACCAGTCAGATCCAGGTGAAAGTCACTGGATATCAATCAAGAATATTCTTAAGTACTTGAGAAGGACTAAAGAATATTTCTTGATATATGGAGGCGATGATGAGCTAGCTGTAAAGGGTTACAGTGATGCCAGCTTCCAAACTGACCAGGATGATTATAGATCGCAGTCTGGGTTCATGGTTTGCTTGAATGGTGGTGCTATGAGCTGGAAGAGTTCGAAGCAGGACACTGTCGCTGATTCTACAATAGAGGCTGAGTATATTACTGCATCAGAAGTAGCAAAGGAGGCAGTTTGAATCCGTAAGTTCATTACTGAGCTTGGGGTGGTTCCTAGCATAGCCGATCCGATAGAGCTCTATTGTGACAACAATGGAGCAATTGCACAGGGTAAGGAACCTCGCTCACACCAGCGGACCAAACACATACTACGGTGTTTCCATCTCATTCAAGAGATCATCGATAGAGGAGATATGAAGATTTAGAGAGTACCCACAGAGGCAAACATCGCAGATCCCTTGACCAAGGCTTTGGCACAGAGAAAGCATGATGGTCACATTAGGTCATTGGGCCTTAGAACCTACACTGATTGACACTAGTGCTAGTGGGAGATTGTTAGTTAGAGCCCTAGAGCCAATCATATGATGATTGTTGTATGGACTCATTGTATCATATTCCTATGTATATAAAGGCATTTCTTTTTGATTATTATACTTACTTATATTGGTGTCAAATAACTAAGTATAATAATGTGCTTGAGTAGAAGTTCTTATCTATATCATCGATTGATTGAATCAATAGTGAGATGATATAGAGAACACTACTCTTAATCATTTCTAGTCAAGTATTAACATTCAGGGACAATGTTAATGCGACGAGACTAGCATGTAGGTCAACTCGATGACTTGATCTCACAAGTCATGGATATAGAGATATCAAGTTGACACATGGGTATGCATTGGAGAATGTATACTGAATGACTCGCCATGAGAAAGTATCATGGATCATTATATGAGTGTCATATACTTTATCATGTGGCTATTAGTATGACTATTAGTCCTTGGACCTGAAGTCACCATGATTCCCTACATAAGGAGTTGCATACTTTGGCTTCGTCAAACGTCACCCGAACTGGGTGGACTATGAAGGCGATTACTGGGTATGTAATAAATTATGTGGAGGGATGTGAATGATGTAGATGGGATCTATTCCTCCTATATAACGAGAGTGACATCGTTATTCTTGATAGAGTGAGACCACTAAGTGCATGACCATGCCCAAATGAGTCAATATGAGATATTGAGCTCATTTGATTATAGTGAGTCTACTTGGAGTTCAAGATTTAGATTGATTAGAGGATGACACGGTCTATGCCTCACATTGATCAATCTAGGTGTCAAGGATAGAAGGACACTTGTCATATATTGTGAAGAGTCACAATAAGTAGTCACAAGGTGATGTTGGATCTCAACATTTTTGTAACTTGGGTAATAATGATGTGTTGCTAGATACCGCTTATTACTTATGCTTCTAAATGAGTTTAGGAGCATTGCCAACATTACAAGAACCTATAGGGTCACACACAAAGGGAAATTAGATGGAGAATAGGTTCATATGATGAACCAAGAGGATTAGGTTCATGTGATGAACCATATTGGATTAAGAGTAATACAAATTAGACTAATTGAGTTGGACTCAATTTAATTCATGTGTCCAATGAGTCTAATTAGATTATGATTCATTGAGTCAATTTAATTCAATGAATGTAGATTCATTAAATTAAATTGGGTTGAATCAAATGGTTAGATTTGATCAACCATGGAAGAGAAGTGATCAAGTTTGACTTGACTTGAGAAGGAAGATGAAAGGTCAAGTTTGACTTGACCAATGCCACATCATTTGTGACATGGCATGAGGCCAATCAATGATGATGTCCCACATCATCAAGTCTTGCTCATGTGTGTGCCACCTCATGAGGGAAAATCAAGAGCCATGACTCTTGATCTTCCTTGTGTGGCCGACCACTTAAAAAGGAGGAATTAGTGCATTTGTGTGCTAATTCAAGGCAACCTTAATTTCATCTTCTTCCTCCTTTCATGCTCTTCTCTCCCTCTCCTCCTTGGCCGAAACATCCAAGAGTGCTAGCACACTCTAGGTGTTTTTCTCCACCTCTTGTTCGTGTGGATACACATAGAGGGGTGTTCACTTGACACCCTTGAGATCCGACGAATCTTGGACAAGCGGGATAAGCGAAGGGCTTCGCATCAAAGGTATAAACTCCTTAACATGTAAATCTAGTGTAGATCTAGGTTAGAAAACATGTACACGTAATTTTCATTCTTTTAATCTTCGCACGGATCCGGTGGCATGGGATTTCGAGGTTTCCGCAACGCAAAAAGTGATTTTTGCGGCTCAAAAATCCCAACATGAAGAGTATGGAAAAGTAAAAAGGGGAGGAAAGAGGAAAGAGGAAAAGAAAACATGAAAGAAGGAGAAGGAGAGGAAGGATGAAAAAAAAAGCCTACCAAATTGTCAGCTGGTGGCCAGCGTGAGGTGGTCGTGCGAGATTGGCCACTGCTCGCGATGAGTGTGAAGCAACTCTCTGGCTTGGAAGGAGACCTTCTTTTGGTTCATGGCTAGTGTGGATAGCTACAACAATGAATTGGCGGCACCGCAAGGTGGAGTACAATGTGCAATCCACCTTGTTATGGCCTGAGACATCCAATTTCCACTTCCATACATGGATTCTAGCCTAAAGAAGTTAGGAGAGGGCGAGATCGAAATTTGCAGTTTAGATTTAAGTTCCGGAATTCTGATTCCTTAAAGTTACATATTTTTTATCACTAAAAATTGAGAAGAACGTAACACCAAATGACAATTAGAGATATCATAAGCTCAACTTGAAATCTAATGATGAAATTTGCAAGAAATTAACACTTTAAAACTTTCACCACAACTCTTCCAACATTGATTGATTGTTGCACCCTATGCAATAAGCATCAGTTTGTTGCTTCTTTTGTCCAGCTTTTGATCCGCTGAAGGGAGTAGTTCATATTTTTTTTCTTTTGTAGATTACTCTCATCCTCAATTTGCTGGAGGACTAGATTAGTGCATCCCTAATAGCTATTCTGAAAGCGTACTCAAATCTCGCGTCACATCTAACTCAGAATTGAAGTTCATAAATTAACTTCGGGAGTCAGATTCAGCAGATTAATTTCAGGAATCAGATTTAGCAAGAGTTCAAAGAGTTGAAGCTTCCAAAGAGTTTCTGGAATTTAGGTGGTATTTGGTTCTTTCCTAGGAATCAGAATGAGAATGAAAATTATATTATTGTAAAATGAAAATGGATATGAGCATGTATATCACTCTTAAAAATAATATTTAGTTAGTTGAATATTTTCTATAAGAATAAAATAAAATTTTCCTTTTTACCTTTAGAGGAAAATAAAAGAAAAAAATAGTTGTGAGAGAAAGTTGAATATGAGAGAAATAAATGATGAGAGAGAATGATGAGAAGGAAAGTGTGATAAGAGAGGAAATGTGATGGGAAAGAATGAAGAGAGGTAAAGTTTGATGAGAGAAAATAAGGAAATAGAGAGCATGATGAGAGAGGATGAGAGAGAAAATATGATGAGAGAGAATGAGAGAGAGTGTGTGATGAGAGAGATTGAGGAGAGAGAAAATATGATTAGAGAGTGTGATGTAATAAAATGAGGAAAGATATTGTGATGGGAGAGAAAACATGTGGCAAAAAGAGATTCGCTAGCACCAAGTGCCCTTGCCAACCCGTCCCTATGCTAATATGGAGGAGGCAAATCACGGATGACTATTAGTCATTAGTGCAGGTAGCAAGACATAGGGGGAGGCATGCTTGGACACACTGAGCTTTGATTCCAAAACCTCATGTGGCAACACCCCAAGCCTTAACCACTGCACCGCTCTGAGAGGACTAAAAAAAATTATCCGAGTAAATTTTTTATAGTGATCAACCCCACCGTCGAAACGGCCCCATATCAGAAAATCCCCTAAAGGGTTTTTTGGAGGCACGGAACCACTGTGCTGATACTGTCGAGGCAACACCTCAGTCAACAAACCTGTTTAAAGGAGGATTTATTTGTTGCTAAGGGAACTCGAACCCGGAATCCAGACAACACATGTCTCTATGCTTACTCGTGATGGGAGAGAAAGCATGATGAGAGAAGATGAAGGGAGAGAAAATGTGATGAGAGAAAGTATGATGAGAGAATGAAGAGAGAAAGAGTGTGATGAGAGAAAATGAGGAGAAAGAGCATATGATGGAAGAAATTAAGGAGAGAGAAAGTATGATGAGAAAATAAAGAGAGAGAAAGTGATTTTGAAAGAAAACTTGAACAAATATATTAAGGATATTTTTATCTAAAACTTAATTCGTATTTCATTTCCATCAAAACCCAAAAAAGGGAATGAGTTTCATCAATAACCAACTTTTTGAGTTTCATTCTAAAATTTTAATCCTATTTCCATTAACTAAACAAAAGGTTTGGGAAGGAATCTATTTCTTCATTCCTAAACCCCTTGATGCAGTGATAACAGGGGGGCCCGCCCAATTTGGGTCAGAAGTGGGGTTATTTTTCAACATGGAGGTCAAAGTTAAGGTGATCAACGCTAGAGAGTCAATGGGCTCACCCATAGTCGTCGAGCGAAGGTCGACTACAATTGTCGATCGGGGCACGCAATGCCCGATCGGCAGATGGCTTCTCCGAGTAGAACGCTATGGATAGGTCATCAGATGCTTAGTATGGATTGAGGAATGAGACTGGAGCGCTTGTCTGGTCAGGCAGAGACAGTCTACTAGACTCGGTTATCGTAGGGAAGAGCAGCCGAAGTCGACCGAGTGGAGGCGTCTCTAATCGAGAGGTTACCCCACTCGGCCGAGCAGAGGATCATTGATGTATCTCTTAGTATCCTTCTGGGAGATAGTACCGTCAACACAAGGCATGGTCAACAGACGGATTGTATGGCAGAAGCGTCCATTGTTTTATCAAGAATTTGCATGCCTTGTTAAGGTATGGTGTCAGAGATATTTTTCTGAGATGTCCTTTCATAGGATGGTTGGGAAAGCATGCCTGTGCCTTGGAGAGTGTGCGTTGCCCACCAGGGTACTATATAAAGAGGGGTTCCATGCATCGACGGAGGTATGCATTATTCACTATTCACGCATGTGCTTGCTGTTGTTATGTGTTCTTCTATATTTTCGGTGACTGATTTGAGCGTCGGAGGGCCAACGCTAGGAACCCTTTTCCTCGCTCGACACTGACGTTTCTTGTGTTGCAGAGCGGAGCGGATTTTACACGCGGTTAACTCAGAAGTCACATTCCCAGCTAGCCATTTCTACGATTTTCGGACAGGATCACCCTTAAACTAATCACCACCTCAGTTTCAAATCTTCACAACTGAGAACACATTTGACTTTATTAGTATTCTATGAAACTACTGAGAATTCAAAAGATTCAGTCATCCAATCCCTTTGGACTCCCTTGTTAACAGCTGCATTTTTTTTCATCTTCTTCCCTATCTACCAACATCCGACAATGTTTTCTGCATATCTTGAAGTTTGCATCTACCTTGCATCAGTTAGAAGGCAAAACAAAATTCATGAAACACAAATAGCCCCCTAAACTATTACAATAATTTATTTAAGTCTTGATGTGCCTGTTTTTTTTTTAGCTGAAACAACTTGCTATTCTTTGAATAATGTTAACAACATCAACAAAGAAAACTCTGAGCTAGAACTAATCTCTGCAATTTATGAATTCAAACATCACACGAAGCTAAATTCTGATTTTTTCAAACTTCAATTTCAGGATTTGAGATTTTGAAGAGAATTCAGGTCTAACTCATGAATGATTTGTTGGGCGTTACAGGAGACGAAAGGGTTCGTCTCTTTCGTCGTTGCAAACTCCTATTTGCTGCAAATGCCAAGGAGACGAAGGGGCGTCTTTTCCCCTTTGTCTTCCTCAGCCTTCCTATAAAAGGAGCGTCCAAGAACAGATCAAAAAAAAGAAGAAAAGAAGGTTTTGCGAAGGTGATTAGAGAGCACTGCCAAGCTGTGAGGTGATCGTGTGTGAGCATCAGAGAACGTCCAGAGGCTGAGATTTGGTTTGTGGAAAAGTTCAAGGAGGTTCTGTGAGGTGATCTTCTCGGCGACAGCAGCAGCGACATCTCCGGTGGTTCTTCGGCGATTTCTTCGAGAGATCACTGTGAGTGGTTACCGCTTTATTTAGTTTTTGTTTCATGCTCTCAAAACCAACAATGGTATCAGAGCATGGTTTTGAAAGCATGAAAATCGATGCGGAGATCACTCTCACGTTTTTTCTTCTTCTACCGCGAAGAAGAAGATGAACAGTGCATACTATTCATCAATTGAATCGATTAACCAATCGATTCAATTGAATTAAATCGATTGAAATTACATTTCAATCGATTCAAAATTGCACAGTGAAAACAAAATGCTCACTGAATCGATTCTTCAATCGATGGAAGAGAAATAAAAAATGCGAACAGTGCCATTTTTGACGAAGCACAGTGTTGAATCGATTCAACACCGTGCATGAATCGATTAAAGTTTGAAAAGCACAGTACACTCACTGAATCGATTCATGAATCGATTAAAAATGTACAGTGTTTTCACGAAGCACAGTAAAACGTGTAAGAAAAAAGAAGTTGCATGTGCATGTAATTTTTTTTATTTTTCTTCACATATATATAAACTGTGAATATTAATTAAATATATTTATTAATTAATTTAATGCATATAGTTATGTATTATTAATTAATAAATAAGTATTTAATTAATTTATGGTTCAATTTATTGAAAATGGAACCCTACCAACTGTCCAATCAAACCCAGGTCTGGTTTAAATTATTAGTTGATTTAAGCAGACCAGTTTGATTCAATGATACCTAAAGCTGGTTCAAATTATTTGTTGATTTAACCAGTTCAGTTTATTATTGAATTAATTGGGGTAATCTTGATTACAAAAGTTGGGCTGATCAAATATGACCGGATTAGTTCTGTTGTGTCAGATTTGATCATAAAAAATTAGATTTGTTCTAATGGTCAAACTTAATCCAATGAACATTTGATGAATCAAACGGACTTGAGTTTGATCAATAAGTCTAAGATTGACTCAAATGGACTTAAACAATAACAGAACATAGGTCAGAAATCCCTGTCCAATTAGATTAGTTCTAATGAGGACAATAGATTAAGCTTAAAGATTTGGATTCCTGATTGACCGATCCAATGTGTCAGTCACATGAGACTCCCCAAAATAAGGAAATTTATTTTTCTTAATTTCTTGTGCATTCTGTATATTTTGTTCTAAATGTGGGAATTGAATTAGACCGATTTTTGTTACTGGTCTGTCAGTTTTGTACTAACATCATGATTTTCAATTCCAGATACAAAGAACAATATACACGATGACTGGTCGCTATGAACGACAACATGAGCTATGGGAGGAGATCAAGAAGCTGGAATATGACCCGGATCACGGAGTCAGTAGCTTATTGGTCGGCTCAATTGGTTGTTCTGGAGTCTCGAACAAGAAGGGTATCCAGTCTAGGAAACAGAAAGAAGATAGTCTCTGGTTTATTCATTATCGAAACATCTAAGGCAGATAGCATTCCAACTTTGGGATGATTCTGATGGACACATCTCATACTTAGAGATGTGCAGACAGTTACTTCATTTGGAATGAGGTCTTGATAAATCTGAAGAGAATCCAGATCCCGAAGATATGAATCTTGAAGAATCTGAGGAGGATCCAAAAATGGATTTTGAAGATTTAGAGGAGGATCCAAATCCCGCAGAATCTGAAGATGATCCAGAAATGAACCTCGAAGAATTTGAAGAGGATCCAGAAATGGATCCTGAAGATTTTGAGGAGGATCTAGAGATGGATCCCAAAGAATCAGAGGTGGATCCTCAAGAGTGTGTAGAAGATCCAGAAATAGATTTGATGGATACATCTGAGGCTGAACCACCCATTATAGAATCCGGGACAAATGGGATGCAATTACCCACTGCTCTAGCATTTATCCTAGTGGGAGTAGTGCTAGCTTATCTATGTTACTAGTGTTCTGTTTACTGTCGTTATGTACGAACAGTGTTAGCTCATCCAGTTTTTGAGTCATGTAATAATTTCTGTCGTTATGTACGAACAGAATTATATAATGAAAAGTTATGTTATATGTTAACAAACTTGGAAATGATTAGTTCATTTCATGACATGATTAGTTCATGAGAATATGATTCGTTTATATATCCATATGATTAGTTCATATGAAAAATGATTAGTTCATTTTAATAATGATTCATTCATTAGATGGGATATATGTAAAATGATTGATCAATGTTGATTAGATTAGAACATACAAATGATGAGTGGAAACAATGTTATCACTTGATTTTGTAAACTGACTCTAATTTACACTGAGTCAATAAATAATTGCACATATATTAATTACACTGAAATAATAAATAATGTGTTTATTTATGTAGATCATGGCAACTAAAAACATCATAGCTGAACTCAATAAGGGTGAAAAATTATATGGGGATAACTACAAAATCTGGCACCTCAAGATACAATACGTTCTTGAGGAACAAGAAGTTCTAGAGGCTGTAAATCAAATCATGGAAGAACCGGTTGATGGTTCTACAGCACAGCACAGACGTGACCTTGATGCCTATAAGGCATGGAAAAGGAAGGACTCCATTGCTAAGGGTATATTGATTAGTTTAATGGTGGATGACCTGGTATTTGAGTATGAGCCATTGCCATTTGATCATGCTGTCTGGGTAGCCCTTAGAGAGAAGTACAGTGGAGTCAGTCTGAGTAAGCTCCGTCAGCTAACTATCAAGTTTGATAGCTGTAAAAAATGCTCGAATGTTACCATGACCCAACATCTCAGGGAGATGGGTAACATGATTCGAGAGCTTAAGACTGCTGTTTATGCGTTGACCGATGAACAACAGGTTCAGGTAGTTATCCGTTCCCTTCCTGATTCTTGGGAAACGATGAAATAGAACCTGACCCATAGTGAGAGTATCAAGACTTTCATTGATGTCTCACGCCATGTGGAACTTTAGGCAGAGAGGATTGAATCCGCAAGGATTTTTGGTCAAGCTTTTGTAGCTGAAGGTTCTGATTCCAAGAATAAGAAATGATGGTTTAAGAAAGAAAAGGGAAAAGGAAAGGAGGCTAGTGTTGTTACTATTAAAAACCAAATCAAGAAGAAAGGAAAGAGATATAGACAAAGACCTATGAGCAAGTTGACTTGCTTCAACTGTGGCAAGAAGGGCCATTTTACTTGGGAGTGTGCTGAGCCTAAAAAGGTAGATCCATCTTTGTCTTCTTTCCACGAGCAATATGTTGTAAGTACAGTATTGTTAGCTGATTCGTATCCTTTGTGGATTGTAGATTCAGGAGCAACAAACCACGTAGCATGTGATCGAGCTACATATGTGGAGTACCGTCGGGTACCAGTTGGCAACAAATGGATATATGTAGGAAACAATGCAAGAATCAAAGTCATAGGAATTGGCACTTGCAAGCTCAACCTACGTGGTGGAGGCACCTTGTTTCTGCATTATGTCCTGTATGCTCTTGAAATTCAACAGAATATGATTTCCGCCATTTGTCTTCTTGATTTAGGTTATAATATAAATTTTTATAGCCGTTGTGTGGAACTTCGAATTAACTCTGTGTTAATTGGGTATGGTTATGTAACAAATGGTTTTATGGTTCTTGATGTAGAACCAAATAATAATGATGGTTGTTTTTCAAACATTGCTCTTACTAGTTATGATGAAATTTGGCATGCTAGATTGGCACATATAGGACAAGAACGAATGAATATATTAGCTAAGGAGGGCCTTTTAGGCACTCATGCTAAGATTAATTTGTCTATATGCGAGCATTGTCTTGCTGGAAAGACGACTATGAAACCATTTGGTAAGGCTATTAGGGCTGAATCACCATTACAATTAATTCATTCGGATATTTGTGGTCCAATGAATATGAAGGCTAGAAATAGGAGTTCTTATTTCATTATATTTATTGATGACTTCACACATTTTGGTCATGTGTATTTGATTTCTCACAAATTTGAAGGATTGGATTGCTTTATTCGTTACTTGAACGAAGTTGAGAATCAATTGGAATGTAAGGTTAAAACTTTGCGCATTGACCGTGGAGGTGAATATTTGTCTGATTAGTTCAAGAAAATGTATAATGAGAAAGAGATTATTAGACAACTAACTATCCATGGAACTCCACAGCAAAATGGGGTTGCTGAAAGAAAAAATAGGACTCTTCTTGAAATGGTTAGGTCTATGATGGCGCAGGTTAATTTGCCAATCTCCTATTGGGGAGATGCATTATTAGTTGCATCCTATATACTTAACAAAGTGCCTTCAAAGTCAGTTCCATCTACCCCACATGAACGTTGGACAGGCAGAAAGTCAGATTTAAGTAATCTGAGACCTTGGGAGTCAGCTGCCTACGTTCATGATAAGACTCACGAACATGGAAAATTAGGACCCAGAGGTAAGAAGTGTATCTTTATAAGGTACTCTGAGACTTCTAAGGGTTATGTTTTTATTGGTGAGTGACAAGATGGAACCATCTCTGAAATAGAGTCAAGAGATGCTACTTTTCTTGAAACTGAGTTCCCAACACGAGGTGAAGTTGATAAAATAATTCCTCTATATGAGATAGAGGAGGAGGATAATGTTCCTTTATCAACAGATTAGGAGATGCCTGAATCTAGTCAACCTAGTGGGAGTAATGTGCCACTAAATGAGTCAATTTCTTAATAGTCTAACCTTCGAAGAAGTAGTCATCAGATTATTCCTCGGAGAAGGTTTGATATTGAGAATGAGGCATTGATGGTTCTCCCAGTTGATGATGAGGAACCTCGAACAGTTGAGGAAACTTTGAGAAGCTCAGTTAGAAAAGAATGGAAAATTGCAATGGATGAAGAAATGGAGTCAATGTGAAAGAATCAAGTTTGGGATTTAGTCGATCTTCCTCCGGGTCGAAGGGCTATTGGGAATAAGTGGATTCTCAAAGTAAAGAGGAAAGCAGATGGATCGATTAATCGATACAAAGCTCGATTAGTTGCAAAAGGATATACCCAAATGGAGGGTATTGATTTCGAAGAGACATTCTCCCCAGTTGTGAAGTTTGGGTCAATACGTGTCATCCTAGCTATAATAGCACAATATGACATGGAATTACATCAGATGGATCTAAAAACGGCTTTCCTTAATGGTAATCTTGACAGAGAAATCTATATGGTACAACCAGAAGGTTATGTTGCTGAAGGCCAAGAGAAAAGAGTATGAAGACTTCGGAAGTCTATATATGGGCTAAAGCAAGCGTCAAGACAATGGAACATAAGATTTAATGAAGTAATATTGTCTTATGATTTCGAAATGAACAATGAGGATCATTGTGTTTACCTAAGAAGGGAAAAAGGGAAGTTTGTCATTTTGTCATTATATGTTGATGACATGCTTATAGCAGGAAGCGACATAAAGTGTGTGATAGAAGTCAAATCTTGGCTTTCATCACAATTTGACATAATAGATATGGGAGAAGCAGAGTACATTTTAGGAGTGAAGATCATTAGAGACCGGTCAAAAAGGCTTTTGGGATTGTCTCAAGAAACTTATATCACTAAGATGCTACAACACTTCAATATGTCAGATTGCAACATTGAACATACTCCTATAGCAAAAGGTATTGTTTTGAGCAAAAGTATGTACCCCAAGACTCCTGAGGAAATAGCCGAAATGAAGAAAAAATCATATGCCAGAGTTATTGGTAGTTTGATGTACACTATGTTGTGTACTCGTCCTGATATAAGCTATGATGTTTGCTTAGTTAGTCATTTCCAGTCAAACCTAGGATCGAAACACTGGAAAGCGGTGAAGAGGATATTCAGATATCTTAAAGGAACAGCTGATTATTGCCTCTATTTCCAAGGATCAGATATGTGCCTAAGTGGCTACTCAGATGCAGATTGGGCAGGGGTCCTTGATGATAAAAAATCCACATCTGGCTATGTATTCTTGCTGAATGGTCACGCAATCTCATGGAATAGCAAGAAGTAGGCTTGTGTAGCCTTGTCGACAATTGAAGCTGAGTATGTGGCTTGTGCAGCGGCTGTGCAAGAGGCTGTCTGGCTAAGTAGGTTCTTGAAGCATCTGAAGATTATTGAGGTTAATGGGAGTCCTGTTACTGAGTACTGTGACAGTCAAACTGCAATAGCTTTTTCCAAGGATCCCAAATATCACAGCAAAGGCAAGCATATATAAATTAAGTATAATTTTGTAAGGGATATTGTTGACAAGAAAAAGGTGATTCTTGAGTACATCCCTACACGAAATATGCTTGCTGTTCCTTTTACTAAGCCATTGACTAAAGAGTCATGTCATGGACATGTGAAGTCTTTAGGACTTTGAAGAATGTAACTAATTGTAAAAACATTTTGATAAATGAAAAAATGCCATGATCTATTCAGTGTATATGTCTTTGTTACATTCGAATAAAAGTCTCGATAAGCATGTTGGAAGATTGAGATTGGTCCACTCACATGGACAATCATCTCTATCTGTTAAGTATGAATAGAGGTAAGACCATCGCTTATGGGATAGCTTATGTAGCTATGAATAGAGACATACCCATAAGTTAAGGTCGCCTTGATAATTATGTCAAGATGAGATTATTTGTGTAATGTTGGAGTAAATGCACTCACCATTTACTAAATCTGCTTAAAGGTCATATTAGAATTCATATGTTGAATTCAGGATTAGATATTAGGTATGTGTAGATCGAAATCTGTATGATGTTAAATTTGAGAAAAATATGCGCTCTTTTTAGTAAAGAAAATAACATCGTAGTATGTGATTCATACCACATGTGCTATAGCGACAAGAAGGGTAGTAGGAGAATGAATCATTGTTTCTCTACTATATGAGACCCTTGAGATTATAAGTTAATCTCGATTTTATCCTAAGTGACTATTTAGCTGTCTACTTGAAGTTCTGATCAGTGTCTGCTACTTTAGCATATTTCCTATTGGCTATGGATGATTTGGTTTATGGAGGATAACTAGGAAAGTGACTGATTAGAATGAATAGATTCTAGCTAAAAAGGAATATTAAGATTGATTTTCATCTGTGATATTTATTGACTGGTACCAATTACATTTTTAGTTTAGTACATAAAATGTAATTGTGAATAATTTATTTGATTGGGGATGTTGAACATGCTCTTGACATTGAGTCAATATGAGGGATTAGATATGTTCATAATGATGTAAATAATTTAATCTGGGGTAAAGGCAAGCCATTTATGTATTTGATTCATTCTATGGACATTTATGTCTCTGATTTGTTCTATGGAACAGCTAAGTAAGGTGTGACAATCTTCTTAGCAATTGAATGCTCACTGTGCTTGCTGTCGCACAAATCATTTTCCCTAATGTATGAAATGGATGTTCTAATTTGGTCTTTGTGACTTGATCCTCATAAAGTCTACGTGACTTATTTAGTCTTTGTGACTAATTTTGCTCTGGTGTTCGTGACATGATCACCTTGTAGTTTATGTGACTAACATGGTCTATGTGACCATATAACCTTATGGATTGACTTGGACGAGTGAGAGATGTTGGGTGTTACAGGAGACGAAAGGGTTCATCTCTTTCATCACTGCAAACTCCTATTTACTGCAAATGCTAAGGAGACGAAGGGGCGTCCTTTCCCCTTCGTCTTCCTTAGCCTTCCAATAAAAGGAGCGTCCTAGTACAGATCAAAAAAAAGAAGAAAAGAAGGTTTTGTGAAGGTGATTAGAGAGCACTGCCAAGCTGTGAGGTGATCGTGTGTGAGCGTCAGAGAACGTCTAGAGGCTGGGATCCGGTTTGTGGAAAAGTTCGAGGAGGTTCCGTGAGGTGGTCTTCTCGGCGACAGCAGCAGCGACATCTCTAGTGGTTCTTCAGCGATTTCTTCGGGAGATCACTGTGAGTGGTTACCGTTTTATTTAGTTTTTGTTTCATGCTCTCAAAACCAACATGATTTTGCTAAGGCTGTGATATCATTTAACACTGAAATGACAAGAGCTTTGAAATCTAGTTGATGCTGGTCAAAATCACATGAAGATTTGGCACAAAAATAGTTTATTGCTGATCAGTTTCATCACTTAAATTGCAATTCATGAGAATCTTCCCTTGAATCATGCAGAGTTCAGCTGGTCAAAGGAGACAATTCAATACTGGGTTAGTAGGAGCTTAATACATGAACTTAACAGTTATTTCTGAATTCAACAATAGCAGATAACACTTCTTCCAATTTTTTTCCTATTCTTCTTCTTCTTCTTCAGTTTGATAGATCTGCATTCCTTAACGACACCCAATGCAATACATCTCAAAACCAGAACACATCAACAGATTAGTAACTGCATTACTTCTATTCCAAAGCACACAACGTAACTCAGTTGAGGGATAATTTTAAAGCCAAGTCAGAACGTCTTATCTCAGAGCTACAAGACTATAAGATAGATGAGGAAAAACGTTGGGAGAGTCAGTGTCTGGTGTATCTTGCTTCCCCTGAATTTGGAGATGAGTTTGTCGGGCGTATCATCGGGACTATGATTAACTTAGTTGAGGGTATTCTCGAACAACTGCGGGAAGGAGGTTTTTTACCCCAAGAACCTCCTCCCCACTTCATAGATCTACGGCGCCTCATAGAAGGGCTACCTAAAGACCTGATCGGCCGATTTAGATAAGGGTTGGATGTATATATTGATTATGGGACAACACTACTGGTGTCCATCCCCTTTGCTCAAAGACTATGTTGATGTGTTTCAGCCCCATTTGTTTACCCATCACTTACCATCTCTCTAAGGTTGTAAAGCAGATTTGTTAAAATATTTTTGTAGCAAGCAAAGTATTGCACGTAAACATGTGAAACAATTGAATAATGTATTTTTTAAACCATGGATGGGCACTCAAAAATTAGTGTTCACCTGTTTGATGATTCACAATGCTTCTTTGTTTTGTTTCTTTAGAACCACCCTTGTCTGAATTCCTTCCCTTGTCCAGGATTTTTGAGTCAACTGAGATGAATAGAAAAACATGTTCCACCATACGTGGCTTGGGCGCATATTTGTTTGAAGGATGTAAAACCTTTGTTTTTCTTCACGGAGATCTAACCGACCACTTTACTGGGTCTTCAATTGGCCATAACAGAGCAGAGGATGCATGCTCGCTCTTTTCTTTAAAGATTTAAAGTTTCCGGTTCCTCATAAGAAAACCTGATCGACTATGATAGAGCAGAGGAAGAATGCTCGAACTGTTCAAAGGTTTAAAGACTCTGGTTTCCCCTAAGGAAGCCCGACAGGTCACTACTCAAGGTCCCCGATCGACTATGACAGAGCGGAGGAAGCACACTCGAACTGTTTAAAGGTTTAAAGTCTCCGGTTCCTCCTAAGGAAGCCCGACCGGTCACTCCTCAAGGTCCCCGATCAACTATGACAGAGTGGAGGAAGCACGCTCAAATTGTTTAAAGGTTTAAAGTCTCCGGTTCCCCCTAAGGAAGCCCGACTGGTCACTCCTCAAGGTCGCCGATCGACTATGACAGAGCGGAGGAAACACGCTCGAATTGTTTAAAGATTTAAAGTCTCCAGTTCCCCTAAGGAAGCCCGACCGGTGACTCCTCAAGGTTCCCGATCGACTATGACAGAGCGGAGGAAGCAGGCTCGAACTGTTTAAAGGTTTAAAGTCTTTGGTTCCCCCTAAGGAAGCCCGACCGATCACTCCTCAAGGTCCCCGATCGACAATGACAGAGCGGAGGAAGCACGCTCGGAGTTTTAAAAGTTTAAAGTCTCTGGTTCCCCATAAGGAAGCCCGACCGGTTACTCCTTAAGGTCCCCGATAGACTATGACAGAGCGGAGGAAACACGCTCAAACTGTTTAAAGGTTTAAAGTCTCCGGTTCCCCCTAAGGAAGCCCGACCGGTCACTCCTCAAGGTCCCCGATCGACTATGACAGAGTGGAGGATGCACACTCGGATTTTTTTAAAGGTTTAAAGTCTCCGGTTCCCCCTAAGGAAGCCCGACCGGTCACTCCTCAAGGTCCCCGATCGACTATGACAGAGTGGAGGAAGCACTCTCGAACTGTTTAAAGGTTTAAAGTCTCCGGTTCCCCCTAAGGAAGCCCGATCGGTCACTCCTCAAGGTCCCTGATCGACTATGACAGAGCGGAGGAAGCACACTCGAACTATTTAAAGGTTTAAAGTCTCTGGTTCCCTCTAAGGAAGCACGATCGGTCACTTCTCAAGGTCCCCGATCGATTATGACAGAGCGGAGGATGCACGCTCGAATTTTTTAATGGTTTAAAGTCTCCGGTTCCCCCTAAGAAAGCCCGACCGGTCACTCCTCAAGGTCCCCGATTGACTATGACATAGCGGAGGAAGAACACTCGAACTGTTTAAAGGTTTAAAGTCTCTGTTTCCCCCTAAGGAAGCCCGACCAATCACTCCTCAAGGTCCCCAATCAACTATGACAGAGTGGAGGAAGCACGCTCGATAGTGAGACCAATTTATACCCATTAGTGTGGGTACAGCTTGCTTATAGAATCAATGTCTACACTTTTTCATTGCTTTCAAATCAGATGAAACACATGTATGAATTACAGGCATACTTGTTAGGTTCTGTATGGTTGTAAGTGATTTGCGCTCCAAGGTCTATCTAGATTTCTCCCTTCTACATCTTGAAGATAATAAGAACCTGAGGCAAGTTTCTGTATAACCTTGTATGGTCCTCCCCACTGAGGAGCCAATTTACTGACATCTCCCACAGGTTTGATGTATTTCCATACTAAATCCCCTACTTGAAAGAATCGGGGGATGACCCGTCTGTTATAATTCTGCCTCATGCGTTGTCTGTATGATATAAGGCGAGTAGCTGCTTTGTCTCTAGTCTCTTCTATCAAATCTAATTCCATAAGACGTCGATTAGCATTATCTTCTTCATTATATAACCTTCTTCTGTCTGATTCTACTCCCACTTCAATGGGAACTATTGCTTCTCCGCTATATACTAACTGAAAGGGAGTAATGCCTGTGGCTTCTCGAGAAGTAGTGCGGTACACCCATAGAACACTAGGTAACTCATCTACCCAACTACCACTAACATGATCTAACTTGGTTTTGAGGCCTCTGATGATCTCTCTGTTAGTTATCTCTGCTTGATCATTACTCTGTGGATATGCCACAGAGGTGAAGGCTTGTATAATGTCGTATCTTGCACACCATTCTTCAATCTTTTTCCCTTGAAACTGTCTACCATTATCAGAGACCAATTAATGAGGGATACCAAATCTGCAAATAATGCTTTGCCATAGAAACTTGATAACTATGCTTTCAGTAATTCTCACTAGTGTTTCTACCTCTACCCATTTGGAGAAGTAATCCACGGCTATTAATAAAAACTTTCTCTATGCAGTTGCCAGAGGGAAGGGTCCTACTATATCCATGCCCCACTGATCAAAAGGGCAAGAAACTATAGAGGTTTTCAACAGTTGAGTAGGATGATGTGAAATATTTTGATGCTTCTGACAAGACATACAAGTTCGCACAAGTCGAGCCACATCTTCTTGTAAGGTGGGACAAAAATACCCGGCTAGTAATATTCTACGAGCTAGAGATCTTCCCCTAGCATGACTACCACATGAGCTCTGATGAACTTCTTGTAGAATGTAGGGTATATCGTCTGTTCCAATACATTTAAGCAAGGGACTAGAAAAGACCCGTTTATATAGATGATCTCCTACCAGGGTATAATGAGTGACTTTCTTCTTAAAGGCTCTGGCCTGCTCTATATCTGTAGGGAGGATTCCTTGTTGCAAGAATAATATGATGGGTGCTCGCCAATCCCCTTGTATCTCGACATTAGCTAACCTCTCAATACAGGACACCAATACTGTCTGTTCTACTAGTTTATCCAAGCTCCAAGGTATCACCGCCGATGTGAGTTTTGCTAGTTCATCGGCCACTTGGTTCTCCGATCTGGGTATCTTCTGTATGTTAACCCTTTGAAACGTGGCTTTTAACTTGTCAAAAGCCTCTGCATATAACTTGAGTCGATCATTATTGATTTCAAACTTGCCCATCAACTGTTGCGCTGCTAATTGAGAATCAGAGTAAATATGCACCAGTGAAGTCCTTACATGCCGAGCAGCTTGCAATCGAACTATTAGTGCTTCATATTCTGCCTCATTATTAGTGACTTTGTAATTTAGGTGAACGGAAAGTTGGATTCGATCCTCCTTAGGAGATATGAGAAGAATTTCGATCCCACTATCCTGCCTAATGGAGGATCCATCCACATAAATCTTCCAAATCCCTTCTTCCTCTGGACCTTGTACCTCTGCTATAAAATCCGCCAATGCTTGTGCTTTGATGGCCAATCAGGGCTGATATTGTATGTCATATTCACTGAGTTCAGTTGTCCATTTGATCAAATGACCCGATGCCTCAGGATTAAGAAGTACTCGGCCAAGAGTGCTGTTGGTCAATACTATGATGGTGTGTGATAGGAAATAAGGGCGTAATCTTCTAGCTGTCAATACTAGTGCATAGGCTAACTTCTCAAGCGTAGTATATCTACACTCGGCTCCTTTTAATAAGTGGCTTGAAAAATATACAGGTTGTTGTTCCTTGCCCTCCTACCTTACCAGTACGGAGCCTACAACATACTCATTCGCAGAGAGATAGACTTGCAAAGTCTCTCCTACCACAAGCTTAGCTAGGACAGGCAAGGTAGACAAATAGTCCTTCAATTCTTGGAAAGCTTTATTACATTCTTCATCCCATTGAAACTTAGTGGCCTTCCGGAGTATCTTGAAGAAGTGGAAACTCCGGTCTACCGAGCGAGAGATGAAACGGGACAAGGCCGCAATTTTACCGGTCAACCTTTGGGCTTCTTTTATGTTGCGTGGCGGCTCCATGTTCTAGATCGCCTTGACCTTGCTGGGATTGGACTCTATTCCCCGCTCTGTGACCATATAGCCCAAAAACTTGCCACTTTTGGCTCCAAACAAGCATTTGCAAGGGTTTAGCTTGAGCCCATATTGTCTCAGTGTTCTACAAGTTTCTTCTATATCCCTGCATAAATCATTAGTTTGAAGAGATTTAATCAATATGTCATCCACATAAACATATGTTGCCCCTACATTTTTTAGTCTGAAAGGCATAACATTATAACAATAGGTACCTTCAGAGGTTATGAAACTAACCTTTTCCTGATCCTCTTTAGCGAGAGGGACTTGATGATAGCCGTGATAGGTGTTGACATACAAATATACTCACACCCGGCGGTAGAGTCCACCACTTGATCTATGCGAGGAAGGGGATAATAATCTTTTGGACAAGCTTTGTTAAAGTCTCGAAAATCAATGCATACCCGCCACTTGTTCCCGGGTTTAGAAACCATGACCACATTAGCCAACCAATTAGGGAGCTGTACCTCCCTGAAGTAACCCGCCTCCATCAGTTTATCTATTTCCTCTTTAATAATCTAATTTTGGTCATCTCCGAAGTCTCTTTTCTTCTGTTTCACGGGCCTAGCATCAGGGTAGACATGCAATGAATGTTCCATTACCAGAGGAGATATGCCTGTGACTTCTTGGGGCGTCCAGGCAAATACATCGCTGTTTCTAATGAGACATTGTACTAACTCAGTTTTGAGGAGAAGATCCAGATTGGCACCTATGTAGGTTATGGCTTCTGGTTGCCTAGCTTGTATCTGTATTTCTTCCTTTTCATCGTACACCAGGCCAGGCGATCTTTCTTCAACAGCGTTAACTTCCATTCTTTGCATTTTACGGACTATATTAGCTTCCACCCGGATAATCTCTACATAGCATTTTCGTGCTAACAACTGATCTCCGTGCCCTTCTCCCACCTGGTCATCAACAGGGAACTTCACCTTCTGACAGAAAACGACCGCCCTAAACTCATTTAAGGCAGGCCGACCCAAGATGACATTATACGCAGAAGGTGCATCTACTACTATGAAATAAGATCTTCTGGTTCTCATTAAAGGCTCTTCTCTTAAAGAGATGGCTGTTGGTGCAACCTTAGGTCAAGGTTGACCTGGTTAACCAGACTCGAGTTGACTTGACTCGAGTTGTGTTTTGATGTTTGACGAGTTATGTTTGACAATGTTTGACGAGAACATGTTGGGAGATTGTGGGTGCAACCCGTGGTCAAGGTTGACCTGGTTGACCCGAGGTGAGTTGACCTGACTCGGAAAAGTCCAAGCAGGGAGCTTGGCACGGGAAAAGTCCAAGCAGGGAGCTTGGCATGGGAAAAATCCAAGCAGGGAGTTTGGCACGGGAAAAGTCCAAGTATGGAGACTTGGCACGGAGAAGTCCAAGTATGGAAGCTTGGCACATGGGAAGTCGGAGAGGGCACGGTAGCTCGTTCTCCGGACTGTGGTCAGAGAGGGCACGGGAGCTCGTTCTCTGGACCGGATGTAAGTCGGAGAGGGCTCGGTAGCTCATTCTCCGAACTGTGGTCAGAGAGGGCTCGGTAGCTCGTTCTCTGGACCGGATGTGGAAAGTCCTGGTGAGAGAAGCCAGGCAGTGGGAAAGTCCTGGTGAGTGAAGCCAGGCAGTGGGAAAGTCCTGGTGAGTGAAGCTAGGCAGTTGTGAAAACCCTAGTGAGTGAAGCTAGGTGAAAGTCCTGGTGAGTGAAGCCAGGCAGTGGGAAAGTCCTGGTGAGTGAAGCCAGGCAGTTGGAAAGTCCTGGTGAGTGAAGCCGGGCAGATTGGAAATCCTGGTGAGTGAAGCCAGGTGAAAACCCTAGTGAGTGAAGCTAGGTGAAAGTCCTGGTGAGTGAAGCCGGGCAAGGGAAAATCCAGATGGATCAAGGGTGATCGGACATCTGGTGTTGAGAAGGTCAAGTAGGTCAAGGGAGTGACCGGATACTTGACACGAAGAGAAAAGTCCAAGTGGGTCAAAGAGATTGACCGAAAACTTGGTAGGAAGTCTTAGCAGGTCAAGGGAGTGACTAGATGCTAAGCATGAGATACCAATAGGTCAAGGTTGACCGGATATTGGTTTGGAAGGCGTGGGACTTGGTTTGGGCAAAAATCAAGAGCTGGATCGATCCAGTGATACACTGGGTTATCTGATCGGTCTGGTGACCGATCAGTAACCAAACAGTATGCTACTGTATATTATCTGATCAGAAAGTGAACAGAAGGCAAAGAGAAAGGAGGGATCGGTCTGTGGACCGATCCACATGCACCCTGATCGGTCCACAGACCGATCAGGAGACGATCAGAGAGTTGGGAGAAGAGTGCTGATCGGTCTGGGGACCGATCAGCATAGGTCCTGATCGGTCCCCAAGACCGATCAGGGAGGCCTCGGACCGATCAGGGTGGAGCCTGATCGGTCCAGATATATCCGTTGAGATTCAACGGGTATCTCCGTCTTCTTCGCTGTCTACTTTGCAGGTGCAGTTGCAGGTTCAGGCTATATAAAGGAGATCGAGGGCTGCTACAGGATACTCTTCTTCTGGTCCGAAGCTTCTGCTTCTTCTTCTTCACTGCTGTGATTTGAGCTGTGCTGAGCTCGCTTCTGCTTGAAGCTTCGTGTGAGCTTCATCGGCTGGTTCCTGCTGTTGTAGGCGTCTTGTGAAGCTGCTGCTTCATCCAGTCGAAGAGAAGAAGGCAAGCTAGTGTTGTTACATTTATGTTCTTAGCTTCTTGCTGTACTTGTACTTCTGCTTGCTGTTGCAAAGTTTGTGGCGAGGTTTCTCCACCCAGAAGGAGTGTTCATTAGCCTGTTCTCCGGGGACTCATCCACCGACGGATTGATAGGCTTCGTCCACCTTACGGACACGCCGAGGAGTAGGAGTTTATCTCCGAACCTCGTTACATCGCTGCGTGTTGAGGTTTGATCTTCTTATCTTTGTTTCTTTGTTTTATTTTCCGCTGCGCTAACTCGACTTGTAGAAAGAAACGAAGATTTGGGGTCGGCTATTCACACCCCCCCTCTCTAGTCGCGACCATCGATCCTAACAAGTGATATCAGAGCGAGGTCGCTCTTCGTTGGATCAACACCCGAGGGAGCACGAGCTAGAGAATGGAGTTATTTGGAGAAGACATCACAATTCCACCTTTCTATGATCGCGACGACTTCGCGTTTTGGAAGGTAAGAATGAAGTACTTTCTTATGACTAACCTTGAAAATTGGAGTTGTGTTCAATTAGGTTTCAAGCCTCCGATGGACAAGAAAGAAGAAACCCTAGAGAAGAAGGAGTGGACCAAGGAACAAGTCCACCAATCCCTAGTCAACGATGAGGTATTGAAAATTTTTAAATTTTCTTTACCTAATGATGTTTTGTGTAGGATAGGTGGATATAACGATGCCAAGGAGTTGTGGAACAACTTGGCAAAGTTCCATGAGGAGAACTCCACTTCAAGTCATGAAGAGGAGTCAAGTGAGCCAAGTAGCTCACTTCATGGAGGAATGGATTTAGAAGTTGAGGGCCACTCAACATCTAAAGAAGAAAAGGAGGAGAGTTCTTCTTCAAGATCGGAGCAAGAAGAAGAAGCTTCTACCTCCGGAAGGGATGAAGGAGAGAGCTCATCCTCAACCCTAGGTAACTCAAGCAATTTAAGTTCAAATAAATTGCATATAATGTGCTTTGAGTGTAGGGAATTTGGGCATTACAAGAGTAATTGTCCAAAGAGGATTAGGAAGACTCCACCGGCACCAAAGGTCAAGGAAGCCGGAGTCCCGATACGCAAGGGCAAGGAGCACGTGGTGTGCTTCCAATACAAGCGAAAGGGACACTATAGTGTTAGGATCCTACGTACTCGGCTAGAGAGGGGGGTGTGAATAGCCGCCCCAAATCGCTCGTTTCTTCCTACATTTCGTTAGCGCAGCGGAAAAATAAACTAGAAACGAAAGGAAGAATATCAAACCTTAACACAGCGATGTACGAGGTTCGGAGATGATGCTCCTACTCCTCGGCGTGTCCGTAAGGTGGACGAACCCAATCAATCCGTCGGTGGATGAGTCCCCGGAAAACTGGCTAATAAAAACACTCCTTCTGGGTGGAGAAACCTCGCCACAGAAACTTCTTGCAACAGCAAGAAAAGAGTACAAGGAAAACAAGAAATAAAGTACAATACAAATGTAAACTTTCTTGCCTTCTCTTCGACTGGAAGAAGCAGCAGCTTCCAAGCGCCTACAACAGCAGGTGACCCAGCCGGAAGCTCACGCGAAGCTTCAAAGCAGCTCAACAAAGCTCAACAGCAAGCTTAGCAGCACCAAGAACAGGAAGAAGGAAGAAGAAGAAGAAGTAGCACCAAAGCCTTGATCTCCTTTTATATCCTGCGAACCTGCACAGCGAAGACAGAAGCCAGCGGAGAAGACGGAGCGACCCGTTGTGACTCAACGGTCGAATCGTGGACCGATCAGGCTCCACCCTGATCGGTCCAGAACCCTTCTGATCGGTCTGGGGACCGATCAGGCCCTGGGCTGATCGGTCCCTAGACCGATCAGATTGCTCCACAGAAAGCGCCCAACTTTCTGTTCGTTTCCTGATCGGTCTGTGGACCGATCAGGCCACAGCTGGATCGGTCCACAGACCAATCCCACCTCTCTCGGCTGCGTCTCTGATCGGTCGTGGAGACCGATCAGGCTTCATGCTGATCGGTCCCCAGACCGATCAGTAAGCTCACAGAACTGCCTTTGCCTTCTGTTTGTTATCTGATCGGTCACCAGATCGATCAGATACACAAACGTATCGCTGGATCGGTCTGCAGACCGATCCAGAGCTTGGTTTTTGCCCAAACCAAGTCCCAAACCTTCCAAACCAATATCCGGTCAACCTTGACCTATTGGTACATCATGCTTAGCATCCGGTCACTCCTTTGACCTGCTAAGACTCTCCACCAAGTGTCCGGTCAATCCCTTTGACCCACTTAGACTTCCCATCACCAGATGTCCGATCACCCTTGATCCATCTGGATTTTCCCTTGCCCGGCTTCACTCACCAGGACTTTCACCTAGCTTCACTCACTAGGGTTTTCACCTGGCTTCACTCACAAGGATTTCCACAACTGCCTGGCTTCACTCACCAGGACTTTCCAACTGCCTAACATCCCAGTTAGGACTTTCTCATTCACCTAGCTTCACTCACTAGGATTTTCACCTGGCTTCACTCACCAGGATTTTCCCGAATGCCTGACTTCACTCACCAGGACTTTCACCTTCACCTAGCTTCACTCACTAGGATTTTCACCTGGATTCACTCACCAGGATTTCCTGACTGCCTGGCTTCACTCACCAGGACTTTCCACACTGCCTAACATCCCAGTTAGGGCTTTTCCGTGCCAAGTCTCCATACTTGGACTTTTCCAGTGCCAAGTCTCCATACTTGGACTTTTCCAGTGCCAAGTCTCCATACTTGGACTTTTCGCGTGCCAAGCTCCCTGCTTGGACTTTTCCAGTGCCAAGTCTCCATACTTGGACTTTTCTAGTGCCAAGCTCCCTGCTTGGACTTTTCCGTTGCCAAATCTTCATACTTGGACTTTTTCCCGAATCAGGTCAACCAGGTCAACCTTGACCTAAGGTTGCACCAACAATCTCTCAAACATCTATTCTTGTCCCATATCAAGAATACAACTCTTCCGCGAGTGTCAAACATCAACATGCAACTCAACTAGGTCAACCTTGACCTAAGGTTGCACCAACAATCTTCCTAAGTCAAACATCAAAATACAACTCGAGTCAGGTCAACTCGAGTCAGGTCAACCAGATCAACCTTGACCTAAGGTTGCACCAACAATCTCCCCCTTTTTGAAGTTTGACAAAACCCATAATCAAGATACCAATAACCTAACTTAGGTTTTCCAACCATCTTCCAATGTCCAATGTTCTTTCCTTGAACATTCTCTGGACATTCTCCCCTTAGGTTAACCCGATAACCTAACTTGGGTTCTCCAATAATTCTCCCCCTTTTTGACACACATCAAAAAGAACTCCAATGTTCTTCCTCGAACATTCCTTGACATTCTTCCCCTAGCTTAGGTTAACCCGATAACCTATCTTGGGTTCTCCAATAACTCTCCAATGAACACTCTCCCCTTTTTGACACACATCAAAAAGGAAAAGGAGGGTATCAAGGTCAAAAGTTTCTTCCTAATGAAAGTCCCATACCTTTCATTGAAACTCTTAATTTCCCCCTTGATACTAAACTCAACAATCAACTTAGTGATAATCCCATATCACTAATCCTCAAAAGTCTTAAGGAGTAAAAACTCCCCCTAAAAGTCAACTCCCCCTTGACAATTAGGTAAAACTCCCCCTAAAGGTCAACTCCCCTTGACCATTGCACCAACAATGTCTTTGTGAGTTCCAAACCTTTAGAAATCCAAAAAACACCATTTCCATAACTGAAATTTCAGACAACAGCTGAAAAATCAGAAATTCGGCACGCCCTGATCGGTCCCCAGACCGATCAGCCCTTCACCAGATCGCACTCGTGCTACTGGAACTCACTGGATCGGTCTGCAGACCGATCCACAATACTCTGGATCGGTCCGCAGACCGATCAGATCTTCCCTGGATCGGTCCCCGGACCGATCCAGCCACTGAAATCAGAGATTTCTGATTTTCTCTCCGGGAGAAGTTCAGAAACTCACAGAAAATTACAGAAAATTCCAAAAATTACGAAACTTTGAGGATACATTCCTCATATCATACACTGTCAAGGAAAAATAATTTTCTATGAATATAGTTTCCATTTTTCAATCTTGATACAAAGTTCAAAAACTTTGAAATAGTTCAAGTTTAACTCAACTTTGTATCACAATGTTCAATGATGAATGCTATCACTAGGAAAGCTTCATTAAGGTTTTTCAAATCAATTTTAAAATGCTTTTAAAACCATTTGAATTTAGGACCATAATCTTAGGGCTAGATGTACATGACTTGTACACAAGCTTTCCCTATGATCCTTAATTTCTTGAATTAGGGTCATCTAGGTACAAGGACAATGCACCTTGATCCTAACTCATGATCCTAATATCTCACACACATCTAAGGTGTATCAAACCACATTCAAGTCAATTTGATGTGAGATATGGGTTAAGGTCAACTTAGGCTAAGTTCTCATGCATTTTCTAAACACCAATTTGATCTCAATATCAAATTATATGTTTGTCCTCAAATCAATTTCATTGATTATAATGCAAGTGATGATGACATGGCATATAATGATATCATAAGTAAAAACATGTGCCAATGTCATGATGTCATGGCATAAAGTTTGAAAACTTAAATAAAGCATGACATATCAACTAGCCTAAGCATTATCATGACATTTCAAATGATAATAAAATAAATATGATGTCATGGCATGGTATATGTCAACCAATCATGGCAAGTTAGCACAAATAAAATACCTAAATTCCCTATCTAAGTATCCTTAGCCTTAGCTAACTTAAAATCTAACTCTAGATTGCCCATATATCCCCAAGAGAAAACCAAAATCCCAATTATGGTATTTCTCTAGGTTTTCTTAAATTGTGCCAAATAAGATTAAAATCGATATTTTTCAAATATGGCACAATTTACTCTTCAAGGAGTAAATAATAATTCTTTTTCATTTTCAAAGGTTATCAAAACCTTGAAAATGCTCCTTGAGTATCAATTTCCTCAAAGTTGGGTTAACTACCCTTCTAATTGGAGTTGACACTCTCTAACCCATCTATGGGATAGAGAAGATGCTCCTAGGAACCCAATACCTATTTGAGCTCATTGGGTTCACTAAATATTCACTAGGGATGACTTCCCTAGCAACCCTCCTAATGACCCTCTTAGGCTTTAAAGCCTTGGTCATTTGGGACTCATCAAGATCAACTCTAGGGGTGACTCCCCTTGTGACCTTGGTGGTGGTCTTCCTAGCCCTAGGTTTTGTTCCATAATCGAATGAAACATTATGATAAGTGGGCTTGACCACTTGGGACTTAGGTTTGTGATCCAAACCTTTCTTGTCCTTGGACTTAGGTTTTTGACCCCTAGTCCCTAGAGTCAAATCCTCAAGAGCCTTTTCTAGAGAGTCAAGTCTTGACCTCAAGACTTGATTTTCTTTCTCTAATACCTCAAGCTTTAATTTATCATTTTTCTTTGAGGTATTCCTAGTCATGTGTCTAGTTGATTTGGGATTTCTACCTAGATTCTCCTTAGCCTTAGATGAGTTAATTCTAGGGTTAACATTTCTAGAATTGTCCTTATCTAGGCTAACATGTTTAGCACCTAAGCATGTGTATCGATTTCTAATGTTATCATGCTTATCATTCTTGACAATAGCAATAAGGCTACTAGCATGCATCCTACTAGAATTGCAAGAATGTGCCTTAGAGATTACCTTAGGGTTTGCCCTAGCTCCCCCTATACATGTGCTCAATCTCTTGTCCTTGTGAGATTGCCTCCCTCTCGGACATTGGCTCCGATAATGTCCCCTTCGCTTGCATTGGAAGCACACCACGTGCTCCTTGCCCTTGCGTGTCGGGACTCCGGCTTCCTTGACCTTTGGCGCCGGTGGAGTCTTTCTAACTCTCTTTGGACATTTACTCTTGTAATGTCCATACTCCCTACACTCAAAGCACATTATGTGTAATTTGCTAGAAATTAAAATGCTTGAGTTACCTAGGTTTGAGGGTGGATGAAAGCTCTCTTCTTCATCCCTTCCGGAGGTAGACGCTTCTTCTTCTTGCTTCGAACTTGAAGAAGAACTCTCCTCCTCTTCTTCTTTAGATGTTGAGTGGCCCTCAACTTCTAAATTCATTCCTTCATGAAGTGAGCTCCTTGGCTCACTTGACTCCTCTTCATGACTTGAAGTGGAGTTCTCCTCATGGAGCTTTGCCAAGTTATTCCACAACTCCTTGGCATCGTTATACCCACCTATCCTACACAAAACATCATTAGGTAAAGAAAATTCAATGATTTTCGTTACCTCATCGTTGATGGTTGATCTGTGGATTTGCTCCTTCGTCCACCTCTTCTTCTTGAGAGGTTTTCCTTCTTCATCCTCCGGAGGAGTGAAACCTACTTGCACACACCTCCAATTCTCAAGATTAGTCATAAGAAAATATTTCATTCTTACCTTCCAAAACGCGAAGTCGTCGCAATCGTAGAAGGATGGAATCGTGATGTCCTCTCCGAGTTAATCCATCTCTAGCTTGTGCTCCCTCGGGTGTTAATCCGGCGAAGAGCGACCTTGCTCTGATACCACTTGTTAGGATCCTACGTACTCGGCTAGAGAGGGGGGTGTGAATAGCCGCCCCAAATCGCTCGTTTCTTCCTACAATTCGTTAGCGCAGCGGAAAAATAAACTAGAAACGAAAGGAAGAATATCAAACCTTAACACAGTGATGTACGAGGTTCGGAGATGATGCTCCTACTCCTCGGCGTGTCCGTAAGGTGGACGAACCCAATCAATCCGTCGGTGGATGAGTCCCCGGAAAACCGGCTAATAAAAACACTCCTTCTGGGTGGAGAAACCTCGCCACAGAAACTTCTTGCAACAGCAAGAAAAGAGTACAAGGAAAACAAGAAATAAAGTACAATACAAATGTAAACTTTCTTGCCTTCTCTTCGACTGGAAGAAGCAGCAGCTTCCAAGCGCCTACAACAGCAGGTGACCCAGCCGGAGCTCACGCGAAGCTTCAAAGCAGCTCAACAAAGCTCAACAGCAAGCTTAGTAGCACCAAGAACAGGAAGAAGGAAGAAGAAGAAGCAGTAGCACCAAAGCCTTGATCTCCTTTTATATCCTGCGAACCTGCACAGCGAAGACAGAAGCCAGCGGAGAAGACGGAGCGACCCGTTGTGACTCAACGGTTGAATCGTGGACCGATCAGGCTCCACCCTGATCGGTCCAGAACCCTTCTGATCGGTTTGGGGACCGATCAGGCCCTGGGCTGATCGGTCCCTAGACCGATCAGATTGCTCCACAGAAAGCGCCCAACTTTCTGTTCGTTTCCTGATCGGTCTGTGGACCGATCATGCCACAGCTGGATCGGTCCACAAACCAATCCCACCTCTCTCGGCTACGTCTCTGATCGGTCGTGGAGACCGATCAGGCTTCATGCTGATCGGTCCCCAGACCGATCAGTAAGCTCACAGAACTGCCTTTGCCTTCTGTTTGTTATCTGATCGGTCACCAGATCGATCAGATACACAAACGTATCGCTGGATCGGTCTGCAGACCGATCCAGAGCTTGGTTTTTTCCCAAACCAAGTCCCAAACCTTCCAAACCAATATCCGGTCAACCTTGACCTATTGGTACATCATGCTTAGCATCCGGTCACTCCTTTGACCTGCTAAGACTCTCCACCAAGTGTCCGGTCAATCCCTTTGACCCACTTAGACTTCCCATCACCAGATGTCCGATCACCCTTGATCCATCTGGATTTTCCCTTGCCCGGCTTCACTCACCAGGACTTTCACCTAGCTTCACTTACTAGGGTTTTCACCTGGCTTCACTCACAAGGATTTCCACAACTGCATGACTTCACTCACCAGGACTTTCCAACTGCCTAACATCCCAGTTAGGACTTTCTCATTCACCTAGCTTCACTCACTAGGATTTTCACCTGGCTTCACTCACCAGGATTTTCCCGAATGCCTGGCTTCACTCACCAGGACTTTCACCTTCACCTAGCTTCACTCACTAGGATTTTCACCTGGATTCACTCACCAGGATTTCCCGACTGCCTGGCTTCACTCACCAGGACTTTCCACACTGCCTAACATCCCAGTTAGGACTTTTCCGTGCCAAGTCTCCATACTTGGACTTTTCCAGTGCCAAGTCTCCATACTTGGACTTTTCGCGTGCCAAGCTCCCTGCTTGGACTTTTCCAGTGCCAAGTCTCCATACTTGGACTTTTCTAGTGCCAAGCTCCCTGCTTGGACTTTTCCGTTGCCAAGTCTTCATACTTGGACTTTTTCCCGAATCAGGTCAACCAGGTCAACCTTGACCTAAGGTTGCACCAACAATCTCCCAAACATCTATTCTTGTCCCATATCAAGAATACAACTCTTCCGCGAGTGTCAAACATCAACATGCAACTCAACTAGGTCAACCTTGACCTAAGGTTGCACCAACAATCTTCCTAAGTCAAACATCAAAATACAACTCGAGTCAGGTCAACTCGAGTCAGGTCAACCAGATCAACCTTGACCTAAGGTTGCACCAACATATAGGAGCCAATGTCCGAGGGGGAGGCAACCTCACAAGGACAAGAAACCAAGCACATCGATAGGGGGAGCTAAGGCAAACCCTAAGGTAACCTTTAAGGCTCATTATTGCAATTCTAATAAGACACATGCTAGTAGTTTTATTGCAATTGCTAATAATGATAAGCATGTTAATTATAGGAATCAATATATGTGCTTAGGTGCTAAACATGTTAGCTTGAATAAGGACAACTCTAGAAATGTCAACCCTAGGATTAACTCATCTAAGGTTAAGGGAAACCTAGATAGGAATCCCAAAATTACTAGACATATGCCTAGGAGTACCTCAAAGAACAATGACAAATTAAAACTTGAGGTATTAGAAAAGGAGAATCAAGTCTTGAGGTCAAGACTTGACACTTTAGAAAAGACCCTTAAAAATTTAGAGAAGTCAACTATAGGGTCTAAGGGTCAAAAACCCAAGTCCAAGGACAAGAAAGGTTTGGGTCACAAACCTAAGTCTCAAGTGGTCAAGTCCACTTACCATGATGTTCCATTCGATTATGGAACAAAACCTAGGACTAGGAAGACCATCACCAAGGTCACAAGGGGAGTCACCCCTAGAGTTGATCTTGATGAGTCCCAAATGACCAAGGCTTCAAAGCCTAGGAGGGTTGCTAGGGAAGTCATCCCTAGTGAATATTTAGTGAACCCAATGAGCTCAAATAGGTATTGGGTTCCTAGGAGCGTGATTTCATCACGCTAGATGAGTTAGGGTGTGCCAACCTTACTTGAATAGGTAGTTAACCTAATCATGGCAAAAGGTGGCACTTTTGGAATTTTCAAGGTGTAATCAAGCTTTGAAAATGAAATGGAAAGTTATTCCTAAGGTGATTAGGATGTGCCAATCAAATTTGAGGAGTTTTCTAGAGTCAATCTAATTGGCACATAGTGATCTAAAAATCTTTGGTATAAGATGCTAGGTCTATTACACTTAGGAATATAGAACCTATGGCAAAATGATCAAAATTATCAAAAATGGCAACTAAGGCTAGAATTAGGTATTTTCTATACCTTGACATGTTATTTGCCATATATTATTTGTCATATGCCATGTCATGACATCATATTTAATCTATGATCATTTGAAATGTCATGATAATGCTTAGGTTATTTATATGTCATGCTTTATTTAAGTTTCATACTTTATGTCATGACATCATGACATTGGCACATGTTATTATGTATGATATCATTTTATGCCATGTCATCATTTCTTGCATTTATAATCAATGAAATTGATCTAAGGATAAGAAACACAATTTGATATGGAGATCAAATTGATGTTTAGAAAATGCATGAGACCTTAGCCTAAGATAACCTAAACCCATATCTCACATCAAAATTGACTTGGATGTGTTTGATACACCTTAGATGTGTGTGAGATATTAGGATCATGAGTTAGGATCAAGGTGCATAGTTCTTGTACCTAGATGAGCCTAATTCAAAATTGGGGATCATAGGGAAAGCTTATGTACAAGTCATGTACATTTAGACCAAAGATTGTGGTCCTAAATTAAATGGTTTAAAATCATTTCAAGATTGATTTGAAAAACCTTGATGAAGCTTTTCTAGTGATAGCATTCATCATTGAGCAAAGTGATACAAAGATGAGTTAACTTTGAGCTATTTCAAAGACTTTTGAACTTTGCATCAAGATTTGAAAATGGAACTTATTTTCATAGAAAACTATTTTTCCATGATAGTATATGTTATGAGGAGTGTATCCTCAAAATTTTACAATTTTTAGAATTTTCTGTGATTTTCTAGAGGTTTCTGAATTTCGGGAGAAGAAATCAGAAATCAGAGGCCGTGGACCGATCAGGAGGTTCCCTGATCGGATCGGTCATTGGACCGATCCAGAGGGAGCCTGATCGGTCTGGTGACCGATCAGGGCGTGCCAAATTGTTGAAATTCGACTGGTTGTCTGAAATTTCAGCTCGGGAGTTGGTATTTTGAAGGTTTGAAACTCTCCAAGACATTGTTGGTGCAATGGTCAAGGGGGAGTTTTACCTATTAGTCAAGGGGTAGTTGACTTTTAGGGGGAGTTTTTACTCCTAAAGACTTGAGTGATATGGGATTATCACTAAGTTAATTGTTGACCTTAGTATCAAGGGGGAAATTAAGGGTTTCAATGAAAGGTATGAGACCTTCATTAGAAAGAAACTCTTGACCTTGATTCACTCTTTTTGATGTGTGTCAAAAAGGGGGAGAGTGTAGGTTTGAGGAGAATAGAGAATGTTCAGGGAAGAACATTGGAAAACCTAAGTTAGGTTATCCGGTTAACCTAACTTGATTATGGGTTTTGTCAAACATCAAAAAGGGGGAGATAGTTGGTACAACCTTAGGTCAAGGTTGACCTGGTTGACCAGACTCGATTTGACTTGACTCGAGTTGTGTTTTGATGTTTGACGAGTTATGTTTGACAATGTTTGACGAGAACATGTTGGGAGATTGTGAGTGCAACCCGTGGTCAAGGTTGACCTGGTTGACCCGAGGTGAGTTGACCTGACTCGGAAAAGTCCAAGCAGGGATCTTGGCACGAGAAAAGTCCAAGCAGGGAGCTTGGCATGGGAAAAGTCCAAGCAGGGAGTTTGGCACGGGAAAAGTCCAAGTATGGAGACTTGGCACGGAGAAGTCCAAGTATGGAAGCTTGGCACATGGGAAGTCGGAGAGGGCTCGGTAGCTCGTACTCCGGACTGTGGTCAGAGAGGGCTCGGGAGCTCATTCTCTGGACCGGATGGAAGTCGGAGAGGGCTCGGTAGCTCGTTCTCCGAACTGTGGTCAGAGAGGGCTCGGTAGCTCGTTTTCTGGACCGGATGTGGAAAGTCCTGGTGAGAGAAGCAAGGCAGTGGGAAGGTCCTGGTGAGTGAAGCCAGGCAGTGGGAAAGTCCTGGTGAGTGAAGCCAGGTAGTTGTGAAAACCCTAGTGAGTGAAGCCAGGCAGTGGGAAAGTCCTGGTGAGTGAAGCCAGGCAGTTGTGAAAACCCTAGTGAGTGAAGCTAGGTGAAAGTCCTGGTGAGTGAAGCCAAGCAGTGGGAAAGTCCTGGTGAGTGAAGCCAGGCAGTTGGAAAGTCCTGGTGAGTGAAGCCGGGCAGATTGGAAATCCTGGTGAGTGAAGCCAGGTGAAAACCCTAGTGAGTGAAGCTAGGTGAAAGTCCTGGTGAGTGAAGCCGGGCAAGGGAAAATCCAGATGGATCAAGGGTGATCGGACATCTGGTGTTGAGAATGTCAAGTAGGTCAAGGGAGTGACTGGATACTTGACACGAAGAGAAAAGTCCAAGTGGGTCAAAGGGATTGACCGGACACTTGGTAGGGAGTCTTAGCAGGTCAAGGGAGTGACCAGATGCTAAGCATGAGATACCAATAGGTCAAGGTTGACCGAATATTGGTTTGGAAGGCGTGGGACTTGGTTTGGGCAAAAACCAAGAGCTGGATCGATCAGTGGATCGATCGGTCTGGTTATCGATCAGGTACCGATCAGTGGCTTACAGAGGTTCTTCTGATCGGTCTGCAGACCGATCAGAAAGCGAATAGAAGGCAAAGAGAAAAGGAGGGGATCGGTCTGTGGACCGATCCACATGCACCCTGATCGGTCCACAGACCGATCAGGAGACGATCAGAGAGTTGGGAGAAGAGTGCTGATCGGTTTGGGGACCGATCAGCATAGGTCCTGATCGGTCCCCAAGACCGATCAGGGAGGCCTCGGACCGATCAGGGTGGAGCCTGATCGGTCCAGATATATCCGTTGAGATTCAACGGGTATCTCCGTCTTCTTCGCTGTCTGCTTTGCAGGTGCATTTGCAGGTTCAGGCTATATAAAGGAGATCGAGGGCTACTACAGGATACTCTTCTTCTGGTCCGAAGCTTCTGCTTCTTCTTCTTCACTGCTGTGATTTGAGCTGTGCTGAGCTCGCTTCTACTTGAAGCTTCGTGTGAGCTTCATCGGCTGGTTCCTGCTGTTGTAGGCGTCTTGTGAAGCTGCTGCTTCATCCAGTCGAAGAGAAGAAGGCAAGCTAGTGTTGTTACATTTATGTTCTTAGCTTCTTACAGTACTTGTACTTCTGCTTGCTGTTGCAAAGTTTGTGGCGAGGTTTCTCCACCCAGAAGGAGTGTTCATTAGCCGGTTCTCCGGGGACTCATCCACCGACGGATTGATAGGCTTCGCCCACCTTACGGACACGCCGAGGAGTATGAGTTTATCTCCGAACCTCGTTACATCGCTGCGTGTTGAGGTTTGATCTTCTTGTCTTTGTTTCTTTGTTTTATTTTCCGCTGCGCTAACTTGACTTGTAGAAAGAAACGAAGATTTGGGGTCGACTATTCACACCCCCCCTCTCTAGCCGCGACCATCGATCCTAACAATGGCAAGATTTATCTGACCGAGTGGTTGCATTTCATTGCCGGTAAATCCGTGGAGAGGAGTCATCATGGGTTAAAGCTCACTGGGGTCTATTTGCAATTGATTGAAGGCTGGCTTGAATATAATATTAACAGAACTGCCTGTATCAATGAAGGTGCGAGAAATATTGTAATTGGCTATAATAGCTTTGATTATCAGTGTGTCATCATAAGGTACTTCCAATCCCTCTAGGTTTCTAGAACCGAAACTAATTTCTGGTCCGACCGCCTTCTCAGCACCACACCCTACAACATGTATCTGCAACCGTCGAGCATGTGACTTCCTCGCTCGGTTTGAATCGTCGTCAGTAGGACCTCCCATGATCATATTTATATTGCCTCGCGGGGCGTTGCTCCGATTTTCTTCCTGGTGGACGGTGATCATTTCGGGATGCCTTGGTTCGGCCGTTCAAGACGGGCCACCCGGTATCTGCACTGTGCCTTGTTGGGGCTCGTCCGCACGATACTCCATCCCGGGCGGGCTATTCCGTCTCTGGTAGATCGGTCGATTAGGAGATCGTCGATGGTATCTACCTTTATTCGTTCGCTGATTCTTCAAGGCAAAAAAATTCTCAGTGGAGTGGGTACCTGACATGTGATACGTACACCATCTTCTAGGGATTTCTTGTGGTATCTGCACGTGCTGCACTGCGTGAGGTCTTTGCTCAGGCTGTCGATGAGGTGGGGGAACTGCACGTGGTCCTCGTGGGGGGTGTACAGGAACAGGGGTTTTGTCATTAATCGTCAACGGAGCAGGGGCAATAGTTTCCTTTTTACTAGCTGCTTGTGCCTCTTCCACATTGATGAATTCCGTGGCTCGATCAATTAATAAATCAAAATTTATAGGTGGATTACGCACTAAGTCCTTGAAAAAATCATTATCATTAAGCCCCTGAGAAAAGACACTCACCAGGATTTCCATGGTAGCATTAGGAACATCAACCACTACTTGATTAAACCTTTTGATGTAGGCCCTGATGCTTTCCTTAGGCCCCTGTTTGATGGGAAACAGACTCCAACGGGTCTTGTGATATCTCTGATTATTGGAAAAATGATGCAGAAAAGCTTTTCAGAAATCTTTAAAATGCCTGATAGAATTTTTAGGTAGTCTTTTAAACCACCTTTGGGCTGCTTCTCCGAGAATAGTAAGAAACATACGACATTTAACCCCATCTGTGAATTGCAACAACAGGGCTACACTTTCAAACTTGGAAAGGTGATCTTCCGGATCAGTGGTCCCAGAATATTCCCTAATGTTTAAAGTCTAATAGCGCTTGGGTAGGGGATCGTCAAGGACTCTCCGAGAAAATGAGGTAACAATCCTTTCCGGAGAACTATCGCTGGTTACTGCTTTTCCTTTGCGCTTTTCCTTCATGGGTGCTTCATTTGAATATTCCTGAAGCACAGGTTTCCGTCCTCCTTGATCCATTGGAGCACGGAAGAATGTTTGGAGATGACGAGTGGGTGAAACAGGAGCTGGGGTTATATAAGTAATTTCTTCTTCCTCCATACCCTTGTTTCTTTGTCGATCTGTGGTGGAAATTGTTGGATTCATTGTTACTGGCAACGTACCCCCAGCATTCACTTGTTGTTGTTGTTGTTGCAATGGTTTTTGGACGCTGGAGTTGATGAGCAACTCCAGATCTTCCCGAGTCATAGTGATGGTGTTAGATTTTCCAGCGTCCTCCATCACGAAGTCTCAGATTCAGGTGAGCTTTCCCACAGACGGCGCCAAATTTGATCCTGTCTCAGATCGGCGAGACGGATAGCTGGGGTGATGCCTGATGATGACCTTGGGGAAGATGAGCAGCGAGAGATCCAACGTAGCAGAGTGCTCCTTCGGTGAATAGGACGTGACAACCTCAGTGGATGAATCTCCACAGATCTGAGAAAACCAAAGAAGATCTGAAGAGGAGCCCGAGGAGGAGGATGATGAGGAATAAATCGCAGATCCAAAACTCCGGTGAATAGCTCTGTCTTTCTGCACACCGACTGACCAACCAACAAAGCGTTAGTGACATGAGACCGGGGTGAGAATCCCTGGCCAGGCCCTTCGACGCTCAAGTTAGTTTTCCGGTGAGAATAGAGAGAGAAGACTGAACAACCGAAAACTCCATTAGGGTTTGAGTTGTTTAGGAATAATTGCATACTTGGCCAGTGAAGAGGATTCCCCTTTTTATACCACCTCACTTGACCTCCACAGTCATGAGGTGGACCCCGGTTTGTTGGAGTTGGTTATGAGATAACGTAAGCACCACTTGTGAAAATAGTTTAAGGAATCTTTATCGTACCCTAGATGTACTTTCTTTGTCGTTTAGCAAACCTGTATAAGCTTCTAAAAGACATTTTCCGCCAAATTAGTTAAGCCCTCGTATAATCACAAAGTATTTCCATATGATTTATGTGCTAGAGTTTATGAGAACTTAAACGGTGTAAGAGCATATGTTAAGGGGGAGCTTGGGTATTATACTTCATGTTTACATAGTGCTTCTAATTTTCATGTTGATATTTATGTCTAACTTAAACATATTGCCACACATCAAAAAGGGAGAGATTGTTAGTGCAATCGACCTAGGTTTTGATCGGTACGATCATAGTTTTGATGTGTGTGTCAAAGAGTTTAAGTTAGGTTCACCCTTGTATTTGATATGTGTATTTGAGTTGTGCAAGTTTGCAGGATACACATGCGACTCAGGTTGATGGCTTCGGGTCCGGTGAAGAATGAAGCATCCGAGAGACCGTGGAAAAGGCAGTGAGGACAAGGGCCGAGGGAAGCGACTTCGAGGCATACGTGAAGGATGACATTGGGGACGAGCCGCGGGCTTGAATGCATCCGAGGGACAAGAGCCAAAGGAAGTAGGCTTGAAGGCAAGAGGTTAAAGCTGCAAAGGAAGCGTCAAATGAGTCGTAAGGGTTAGGGTACGAGTGCATGAGAAATTGTACTCGGAGTAAAATCCTAGTTTTAGGATTTTACTGTAGCAGTACTGTAGCAGTCGATTGCATGTTTTAGCAGTCGACTGGTGCAGTCGACCGCGCAGTCGACTGGGTGCGAACAGAATGGTTCTGTTCATTCCGTTAGTGTGGATCAGTCAACTGCATATTTTAGCAGTCGATTGCACCAGTCGACTGCATGTTTTAGCAGTCGACTGGTAAATGACCGTTGGCATACTGTTGGTGTTGCGAAGTAGCCGTTGGCTACCTCCAACAGTAACACCAGTTGACTGATGGTTTTGCCAGTCGATTGGTGCCGAGATGAGTAGATATGATGATCAACCCTCTCCTCTTATTTATAGTAAGCTTTGGGGCTTGAAGGAGGTTACTCATGTTTGTTGAATAACTCCTAATCTTTGCCAAAAGCTTCCAAGCCTTACTCTCTTCCTCCTAAACCTAAGTTCATCTTATAAGAGGAAGAGAGCCTTGTGAGAGGTTGTACTCCACCGAGAAGGAGTAAGCTCTAGCCGGAGATTGCCGGGGATTGATCCACCGAAGGATCAAGGGTTCGTCCACCTCAAGGACACGCCGTGGAGTAGGAGAAAGCAATCTCTGAACCACGTAAAGGATTTGTGTTAGCGTTTTCTCTTACTTGTTTATTTTCATTGATTTAGTTTTTCTATTCCACTATGCAAGCTAACAAGTGTAGGAAGAAGCGATCATTTGGGGGTGCCATCTATCCAACCCCCCTTTAAGCCGGCCACCGATCCCCTACAATGAGGTGGACTCCGGTTTGTTGGAGTTGGTTATGAGATGATGTAAGAACCACTTGTGAAAATAGTTTAAGGAATCTTTATCGTACCCCAGATGTACTTTCTTTGTCGTTTAGCAAACCTGTATAAGCTTCTAGAAGACATTTTCCGCCAAATTAGTTAAGCCCTCATATAATCACAAAGTATTTCCATAGGATTTATGTGCCAGAATTTATGAGAAGTTAAACGGTGTAAGACTCGGTCGGCCTCTTTCTCTCAGTCATTCTCCACCTGCCGAGCATACTGTGCCTTGTCTGCTGTGGGGCTAAATGCTTCTTCTGCTCGTCCGGTTGTTCCTGCTCGGCCTGTCCAGGCCTGCCGAACCTAGATACTCAGTTGGTCTCTTTCGCTCGGTCGATCTTCACCTGCCGAGCATACTGTGCCTTATCTGCTGTGGGGCTAAATGCTTCTTCTGCTCGACCGGTTGTTCCTGCTCAGCCTGTCCCGGCCTGTCGAACCTAGATACTCGGTCGGTCTCTTTCGTTCGGTCGGTCTTCACCCGCCGAGCATACTGTACCTTGTCTGCTGTGGGGCTAAATGCTTCTTCTGCTCGACCGGCTGTTCCTGCTCAGCTTGTCTCGGTCGGTCTGCCGAACCTAGATACTTAGTCGGTCTCTTTCGCTTGGTCGGTCTTCACCTGCAGAGCATACTGTGCTTTGTCTGCTGTGGGGCTAAATGCTTCTTCTACTCGACCGACTATTCCTTCTCGGCCTGTCTCGGCCTGCCGAACCTAAACACTCGATCGACCTCTTTCGCTTGGTCAGTCTCCACCCGCCGAGCATACTGTGCTTTGTCTGCTGTGGAGCTAAGTGTTTCTTCTACTCGACCAGCTGTTCCTGCTCGACCTGTCTCGGCCTGCCGAACCTAAACGCTCGATCAACCTCTTTCGCTCAGTCGGTCTCCACCCGCCGAGCTTATACGAGCATTGCTGCTCGACTAGTATTCCTTCCTCCTTTACTAGAAAATGGGTTCATTCTTCATAACCCGTATCAGTCTTCTTTCCACGAGCAATATGTTGCAAGTACAGTATTGTTAGCTGATTCGTATCCTTTGTGGATTGTAGATTCAGGAGCAACGAACCACGTAGCACGTGATCGAGCTACATATGTGGAGTACCGTCGAGTACCAGCTGGCAACAAATGGATATATGTAGGAAACAATGCAAGAATCGAAGTCAAAGGAATTGGCACTTGCAAGCTCAACCTACGTGGTGGAGGCACCTTGTTTCTGCATGATGTCCTATATGCTCCTGAAATTCAACGGAATCTGGTTTCCGTCATTTGTCTTCTTGATTTAAGTTATAATGTAAATTTTTATAGCCGTTGTGTGGAACTTCGAATTAACTCTGTGTTAATTAGTTATGGTTATGTAACAAATGATTTTATGGTTGTTGATGTAGAACTAAATAATAATGATGGTTGTTTTTCAAACATTGCTCTTACTAGTTATGATGAAATTTGGCATGCTAAATTGGGATATATAGGACAAGAACGAATGAATAGATTATCTAAGGAGGGCCTTTTAGGCACTCATGCTAAGATTAATTTGTCTATATGTGAGCATTGTCTTGCTGGAAAGACGACTAGGAAACCATTTGGTAAGGCTATTAGGGCTGAATCACCATTGCAATTAATTCATATGGATATTTATGGTCCAATGAATATGAAGGCTAGAAATGGGAGTTCTTATTTCATTACATTTATTGATGACTTCACACATTTTGGTCATGTGTATTTGATTTCTCACAAATCTGAAGCATTGGATTGCTTTATTCATTACTTGAACGAAGTTGAGAATCAATTGGAACGTAAGATTAAAACCTTGCGCACTGACTGTGGAGGTGAATATTTTTCTGATCAGTTCAAGACAATGTATAATGAGAAAGGGATTATTAGACAGCTAACTATCCCTGGAACTCCACAGCAAAATGGGGTTGCTGAAAGAAAAAATAGGACTCTTCTTGAAATGGTTAGGTATATGATGGCGCAAGCTAATTTGCCAATCTCTTATTAGGGAGATGCATTATTAGTTGCGGCCTATATACTTAACAAAGTTCCTTCAAAGTCAGTTCCATTTACCCCACATGAACGTTGGACAGGCAGAAAGTCGGATTTAAGTAATCTGAGACCTTGGAGGTCAGCTGCCTACATTCATGATAAGACTCACAAACATGGAAAATTAGGACTTAGAGGTAAGAAGTGTATCTTTATAACGTACTCTGAGACTTCTTAGGGTTATTTTTTTATTGGTGAGTGACAAGATGGAACCATCTCTGAAATAGAGTCAAGAGATGCTACTTTTCTTGAAACTGAGTTCCCAACACGAGGTGAAGTTGATAAAACAATTCCTCTATATGAGATAGAGGAGGAGGATAATGTTCCTTTATCAATAGATTAGAAGATGCCTGAATCTAGTCAACTTAGTGGGAGTAATATGCCACTGAATGAGTCAGTTTCTCAATAGTCTAACCTTTGAAGAAGTAGTCGTCAGATTTTTCCTCGGAGAAGGTTTGATATTGAGAATGAGGCATTGATGGTTCTCCCAGTTGATGATGAGGAACCTCGAATAGTTGAGGAAGCTTTGAGAAGCTCAATTAGAAAAGAATGGAAAATTACAATGGATGAAGAAATGGAGTCAATGAGAAAGAATCAAGTTTGGGATTTAGTTTATCTTCCTTCGAGTAGAAGGGCTATTGGGAATAAGTGGATTCTCAAAGTAAAGAGGAAAGCAGATGGATCGATTAATCGATACAAAGCTCGATTAATTGCAAAAGGATATACTCAAATGGAGGGTATTGACTTTGAAGAGACATTCTCCCCAGTTGTGAAGTTTATGTCAATACGTGTCATCCTAGCTATAGTAGGACAATATGACAAGGAATTACATCAGATGGATGTAAAAATGACTTTCCTTAATGGTAATTTTGACGAAGAAATCTATATGGTACAACCAGAAGGTTATGTTGCTGAAGGCCAAGAGAAAAGAGTATGTAGACTTCGGAAGTCTATATATAGGCTAAAGCAAGCATCAAGACAATGGAACATAAGATTTAATGAAGTAATATTGTCTTATGGTTTCAAAATGATCAATGAGGATCATTGTGTTTACCTAAGAAGGGAAAAAGGAAAGTTTGTCGTTTTGTCATTATATGTTGATGACATGCTAATAGCTGGAAGCGACATAAAGTGTGTGATAGAAGTCAAATCCTGGCTTTCATCACAATTTGACATAATAGATATGGGAGAAGCAAAGTACATCTTAGGAGTGAAGATCGTTAGAGACCGGTCAAAAAGGCTTTTGGGTTTGTCTCAAGAAGCTTATATCACTAAGATGCTACAATACTTCAATATGTCAGATTGCAACATTGAACAGACTCCTATAGCGAAAGGTACTGTTTTGAGCAAAAGTATGCATCCCAAGACTCCTGAGGAAATAGCCGAAATGAAGAAAAAACCATATGCTAGTGTTATTGGTTGTTTGATGTACACTATGTTGTGTACTCGTCCTGATATAAGCTATGTTGTTGGCTTAGTTAGTCGTTTCCAGTCAAACCCAGGATCGAGACACTGGGAAGCTGTGAAGAGGATATTCAGATATTTTAAAGGAACAGCTAATTATTGCCTCTGTTTCCAAGGATCAGATATGAGTCTAAGTGGCTACTCAGATGCAGATTGGGCAGGGGACCTTGACGACAGAAAATCCACATCTGGCTATGTCTTCTTACTGAATGGTGGCGCCATCTCATGGAACATCAAGAAGTAGGCTTGTGTAGCCTTGTCGACAATGGAAGCTGAGTATGTGACTTGTGCAGCGGCTGTGCAAGAGGCTGTCTGACTAAGAAGGTTCTTGAAGTATCTGAAGATTACTGAGGATAATGGGAGTCTTGTTACTGTGTACTGTGACAGTCAAGCTGCGATAGCTTTTTCCAAGGATCCCAAATATCACAGCAAAGGCAAGCATATAGAAATTAAGTATAATTTTGTAAGGGATATTGTTGACAAGAAAAAGGTGATTCTTGAGTACATCCCTATATGAAATATGCTTCTTGATCCTTTAATAAGCCATTGACTAAAGAGTCATTTCATGGACATGTGAAGTTTTTGGGACTTCGAAGAATGTAACTAATTGTAAAGACATTTTGATCAATGAAAAAATGCCATGATCTATTCAGTGTATATGTCTTTGTTACATTCGAATAAAAGTCTCGATAAGCATGTTGGCAGATTGAGATTGGTCCACTCACATGGACAATCATCTCTATATGTTAAGTATGAATAGAGGTAAGACCGTCGCTTATGGGATAGCTTATGTAGCTATGAATAGAGACATACCCATAAGTTAAGGTCGCCTTGATAATTGTGTCAAGATGAGATCATATGTGTAATGATCGGAGTAAATGCACCTACCATTTACTTAATCTGCTTAAAGGCTATATTAGAATTCTTCTGTTGAATTCAAGATTAGACATTAGGTATGTCTAGATCAAAATCTGTACGATGTTAAATTTGGGAAAAACATGCGCTCTTTTTAGTAAAGAGAATAACATCGTAGCATGTGATTCATAACACATGTGCTATGGCGACAAGAAGGGTAGTAGGAGAATGGATCCCTGCTTCTCTACTATGTGAGACCCTTGAGATTATAAGTTAATCTCGATTTTACCCTAAGTGACTATTTAGCTGTCTACTTGAAGTTCTGATCATTGTCTACTACTTTAGCATATTTCCTATTGGCTATGGATAATTCGGTCTATGGAGCATAACTAGGAAAGCGACTGATTAGAATGAATAGATTCTAGCTAAAAAGGAAGATTAAGTTTGATTTACATCTGTGACATTTATTCACTAGTACCAATTACATTTTAGTTCAGTACATAAAATGTAATTGTGAATAATTTATTTGATTGGGGATGTTGAACATGCTCTTGACATTGAGTCAATATGAGGGATTAGAGATATTCATAATGATGTAAATAATTTAATCTGGGATAAAGACAAGCCATTTATGTCTTTGATTCGTTCTATGGACATTTATGTCTCTGATTTGTTCTATGGAGTAGCTAAGTAAGGTGTGACAATCTTCTTAGCAATTGAATGCTCACTGTGCTTGCTGTCGCACAAACCATTTTCCCTAATGTATGGAATGGATGTTCTAATTTGGTATTTGTGACTTGATCCTCATAAAGTCTATGTGACTTATTTGGTCTTTGTGACTAATTTTGCTCTGGTGTTCGTGACATGATCAACTTATAATTTATGTGACTGACATGGTCTATGTGACCATATAACCTTATGGATTGACTTGAACGAGTGAGAGATGTTGGGCATTACATGAGATGAAAGGGTTCATCTCTTTCGTCGCTGCAAACTCCTGTTTGCTGCAAACGCCAAGGAGACGAAGTGACGTCTTTTCCCTTTTGTCTTCCTCAGCCTTCCTATAAAAGGAGCGCCCAAGCACAGATCAAAAAAAAAAAAAGAAGGAAAGAAGGTTTTGCGAAGATGATTAGATAGCACTGCCAAGCTGTGAGGTGATCGTGTGTGAGTGTCAGAGAACGTCCGGAGGCTGGGATTTGGTTTGTGGAAAAGTTCAAGGAGGTTCCGTGAGGTGATCTTCTCGGCAACAACAGCAGCGACATCTCCGACGGTTCTTCGACGATTTCTGCGGGAGATCACTGTGAGTGGTTACCGCTTTATTTAGTTTTTGTTTCATGCTCTCAAAACTAACATGATTTTGCTAAGGCTGTGATATCATTTAACACTGAAATGACAAGAGCTTTGAAATCTAGTTTATGCTGATCAAAATCACATGAAGATTTGGCACAAAAATAGTTTGTTGTTGATCAGTTTCATCACTTGAATTGCAATTCATGAGAATCTTCCCTTGAATCATGCAGAGTTCAGCTGGTCAAAGGAGACAATTCAATACTGGGTTAGTAGGAGCTTAATACATGAACTTATCAGTTATTTCTGAATTCAACAATAGCAGATAACACTTCTTCCAATTTTTTTCCTATTCTTCTTCTTCATCTTCTTCTTCTTCATCAGTTTGATAGATCTGCATTCCTTAACAACACCCAATGCAATACATCTCAAAACCAGAACACAACAACAGATTAGTAACTGCATTACTTCTATTCCAAAGCACACAACAACAGATTAGTAACTGCATTACTTCTATTCCAAAGCACACAACGTAACTCATTAATTCATCATGATCTGCAACTTCTTTTGTAGAGGTTATCACTTCTGATTTAGTGAGCAACTCTCCAAGGATATCATACGCAAGAACTTCATTGCTAACCAATATCATTCCACATGATTACCCAACTGTTGACAACTACTCCAAATTGATTTAAAATGTTGATAACAATTACTCCAAGATCATCTACTCCAATCAATACTGCACTTGACTTAATAACAAATGAGAGAGAGAGAGAGAGTGTGAGAGAGACGCCAACAGAAGGGTGGGCACGAGGCGTCGGGACACGACCACCAGCCACTCAAGGCCGAGCGTGAGGTGGCCTTGCATGACCTCCAGCGGCTCGGGCGAGCACGAGATGGGTTGACACGGCTGCCAGTGGCTCGCGGGTGAGCGTGAGGCGGCCCTACACAGTTGTTAACAGCTTGTGGGTGAGCTATGCAGTTGTGTAGGGCTTGCTTGTGTGGGGTTGAGCACGGCAGACATCCGCAAGAGGTTGGCAGCCATGCAAAGCTGCTTGTGCAGGGTTGAACAGGGTGACCATCCGTGTGAGGTTGTAGGCGAAGGCGGAGATGCAACGACAAGAAGGAAAGAAGTACTTTTGCTTGATTTTGAAGGGACAAAAAATTGTTCACAATGGTATCTATGAATGGATTTCTAAATACATATACATATTATTTCATAACAAGTAAATGAGAGAAAGAATAGAGAATCCATCCTCTTCTACGAAATGAACTGTGGAAAAATTTTTGCACGGATAACTTTCCTTAGTGTTCAATCAGGAGAATGAGGGCCTTACTATGAAGGGCCATAACTGTTCAATCTGAATGGGATATGATTCCTACCTTTGACGATCACTCTTTGTTTACTAGATATAAATGATAGATCAAATCCTGTTTGAAACCTGCGGCTGAGAGGCTCTCCCTTGTAAATCATACAAAGATCCCTTAATAGGATGTGCTCAAAGTGCTAAATTTGCAATTGAGAGCTTAAATGAAAATAAAGGAAATTTGGCTAAATTTGTGGGTAAAGTATTTTGTTTCTAGAAATAGTTGCGGAATGCAAGATTCTAGATAGCATAATAATGCAAAGATAGGTATTCGCCTTGTGGAAGAACAAAAAACCTGATATTTGCTATTGGAGCTTCAGTGCATTCCACTGTGAATGACTTAGGGGGTGTTTAGTTGGTGAGTTTAGAAAAGAGAAAATGGAATGATAATAAAAGATAGTGTTTAGATTATGAGTTTGAAAATGATAATTTGGGAATGATTTCCAGATTTATGGGAATCAATCAAATCCATATAACTAGGTGAGTTTCATTCTCATTCCCATTCCACCTTACTATCAAATCCATACCCATAGTCATTCTAACCATTTAACCAAACACTACCTTATTGCTATCTCCTCCTAAAGAAGAACATATCCCCGAACTCTCCCTATTTGAGCTTGAGAATTGATATGGTGTGTAAAGAAGGGGCCCGATAAGACCAGGAAGTCAAAAGTCAAGGGGACATAGTAGTCAAAAGTCAAGGGAACGTGACAGTAAATAGTCAAGAGGATGTGACAGCCAACAGTAAAGAAAAGACGGAAGTTAGACCGCCTCGTGTCATCAGTCGCATAATTCCTGGTCGGTCACAAGCAGGCAGGTCCCCAGATCTGAGACGTAAGACAAAACTTGGACTAGTTCCCGACCTGCCCCCGACTGATCGGATCTCCCCGGTACGGACTTTATAGATGACCCTGGTAATTTTACTAAGACAACTCCCGACCGGCTTTTCAACAGTCAAATCATGAAGGATGAGTCTCTTGTCACAGTCTCATATAAAACCCGGTCGGTTCATCATAGCTCATCCTTTTCATCAAGGCTCAGTCCTGGTAGCACATCTGAGTGGTCATCCCGAGCTATCTGTAGCTGAACTCGGGTGGGACGGAAAGCACTAAGTGACAACAATGTCATAGAATTGTAACTTCCTATCAGAGAATAACTGTCATACGCCAGGGAATATTCCAGTGGTCTGCCACTTCCTGAGAGTGAAACCTTCCTTCTACCAATAGGAGGCTGCCATACATCCTCTCTCACCCGACAAGTCCTGACACCAGACATTCTCTGACAGCGATCAGGCTTAACAGATATGCAGAGTTATATAAAAAGGGTCCTCTTCCTTGTCCAAGTACACACACATACTATCAGAGCCAAGTTATACGAAACTTGCTTTTCGTTTTGGATTTTGAGTTAATCTGATACCAATTTATTTGGTATCAGAGCAAGGTATACGATACTTGCTTTTCATTTTGGATTTTGAGTTAATCTGATACCAATTTATTTGGTATCAGAGCAGGTTTGCGATACTTGTTTTTCGTGTTTTGGATATTTGTGTTCTGGATTTTTGAATTAATTTGATACCAATATTTTTGCTATAAGAGCCCAGTTTTGCGAGCCAATCTGGGTATTTTCGGATTTATACGGATTTTCGTTATGTTCATGTTTCGGAATTCTGTTTCGGATTTGTACAGATTTCCGGTGATTTTCTTGTTTCGGAGTTCCAAGGTCATAAAGGGGGACTGGACAGCGATGGAACATCTCCAGACAGCAAATAGGAAAAATGTTGTTTTTTATAATTTTGATACTTGTAGTAATATTTACGTCATAATTTAACAGATATGAGGCGAGGTACACGTGTCCCCGTGCCGAGACGTGGTGCAGGACGACCACGCAAGAGGATGTTGGAGTCCTTGGCAGCAGAGTCGCCAGAGACGTCTGCTGGGGTTGAGCCTGTAGGTCAAGGACAGACTCTTTACGGTGCTGCAGGTGCGTCGGGCTCCCAGATCCCGATGGCTCCTTTAGAGGTACCTACCTCGGCTGCACCCGTTATACCCACCCCTACAGTATTTACGGTACCACCAGCGGTACCACTGGCATACCCGACACCTACTCCTGTCGAGCCCACTACGTACCCGACACCACCACCACCGGTGCCTACTGTACACTCGGCACCCGCACCAGCAACAGCAGTTGCACCACCTTTGGTACCACAACCCACCGTACCTCTAGTCGCGTCCACTTATGTTGACCCTATAGTGCCACCAGTGGCACCTGCTCCAGCCTATGCAGCAACACCAGGGATGCCTCCCCCGGCCTATCCAGCTGTACCACCTGTAGTACCAGCTCTAGTGGTTTCGCCAGTTCCTGCAGTCGTCCCTACTCATCACACTGATATAGTTACGACACGAGCTCGGATCCCAGCTTTAGCAGAGTCGATGAAAAGTCGATTCACAGAACTGGATAGAGACTATGGAGTGGACCTTCTTCTACATGGCTTGCTCCGAGTGGGAGAAAGCAGAGCTGGCTGCTTTCCATTTACGAGATAAGGCTGATATCTGGTAGGATACATAGCATTCCATCATAGGGGAGCAAAATATTACCTGGGCGAGTTTCAGAGAGGCTTTTGAGAGCCGGTATTACCCACGAGCATATCAGATGACTTGCCGGCAGGATTTCTGAGTCTGCGGCAGAACAACTGCACGGTGACAGAGTACAATGCTGAGTTTAATCGGTTGGCTAGGTTTTGTCCAGAATTAGTGCTGAGGACAGATCCTGCATGCTTCAGTTTATCCAGGGACTGGATGGATATTTGCAAGTAAAACTTGTCGGTTTTGAGAGTTCATCCTATTTAGAGACGTTGGACAGATCCCTCATGATTGAGTCAGCTCAACAGAGAGTGTTTCCGGATAGGAAAAGGAAGAAGACGGGTCAGACATCAGGACAGATCCAGCAGCCACAAGCTACCGAACAATAATAGAGTGGTCGCAGTCGACCAGGTCAGGGTACTTCTAGGGCTTCGGGGCAACCTCAGAAGTCAGGGCGATCTTCATCAGGACGTTCCCGGTCTTCTCAACAGCACCAGAAACAACCCGCTAGTGAGACTCACTGCATGAGATGTGTTGGTTGCTACTCGGAAAACCTTGAGGTTCCACTGTACAAAAATTTTGTACAAAGGTATGAACCTTTTCCTAGCTACCATGTGTTCTTTTAAATTAAATTTTGGATCGCCTGCGGAACTTAACACGTTTGATCCAAAACTTAATCTATTTGTTCTTTTAGGTTTTGACTTGGATCTCCTGCGGAACTTAACACGTTCGACCCAAGTCACCTTAAGTTATTAATTCTATTAAATATTAATTTCCATAATTGGTTCCCAGTACTGACGTGGTGAGGCACATGATCTTCTTGGATATGGGAGCAACCACCACCGACTAGACAAAACCTTTTATGGAAAGCTAATATTTAATTTCCTAAAATAACTTTAGGTTAACCGAAAAGAACAATCAAATCACAAGGAAAAGACAAACAAAAGAACACTATATCGAAAACAAATTCGAAACTCTAGAATCATATGCCTCTTGTATTTAGTATTATTTCCAAAAATAACTAGTATGATGCGGAAAGAAAAAATACTAGTTATACCTTTTAGAAAAACCTCTTGATCTTCTACCGAATTCCTCTTCTAACCTCGGACGTTGTGTGGGCAACGATCTTCCGAGATGAGAAACCACCAAAGCACCTTCTCCTTTCTTCAAATTTCGGCCAAGCACAAAGCTTCCAAAAGATGAAGATCTTTTCCACCAACCAAGCTCCAAGGGATGTAGGCTTTCTCTCCTTCTTCCTTAAGCTAGATCCGGCCACCAATTAAAACTCCATAAGCATGAAGAGGTTCGGCCACAAAGAGAAGAAGAAGAGAAGAAGGAAGGGCCGGCCACACCACCAAGGAAAAGAGGAAGAAAAATAGAATAGAGTCGTTCACCTTGAAGCCTCCTCTACCCCCTCTTTTATAATCATTGGTCTTGGCAAATAAGGAAAATTTAATAAAAATTTCCTTAATTCTTTTTCCATTGAAAAGAAAAATTATTTAATTAAATTTTTTTTTTCTTTTTCAAATACAATGCCCGGCCACCTCAAGACCCAAATCAAGGAAAGTTTTAATTAAAACAAGAATTAAAACTTCTTAATTTGTTTCCGGAAATTTATAAAAATTTCTCCAATAATTTAATCTCTTCATGATTGGTTTATAAAAAGGAAATTTAATAAATTAAAATATTTCTTTTAAACATGTGGATAAAAAGAAAGTTATCTCTAAAAAATTAAAATCTCTTTTAATCTACAAATAAGGAAAGATATCAAGTCTTTTCTCAATCTTTTGTAGAAACTAATAAAAGAGAATTATTAATTTTTAAACTTTCTTTTAAATCATGAACATGGTTAAAAAGGAAAGTTTTCTTAAAATTTAAAATCCTCCTTTAATCAACAAATAAGGAAAGATTTCAAATTTTAAACTCTCTTTTAAACATGTAGATGATTTACAAATAAGGAAAGTTTTTACCAAAAATTAAAACCATCCTTTTAAACTACAAATAAGGAAAGAGATTAATCTCTTCTCTTAATCTTTTGTAGAAAGCTATAAAAGGAAATTTTAATTTTAAACTCTCTTTAAAATCATGATATCCACATAAGAAATAATTTTAATAAAAATCCTTTTTAATATTCTAGTGGTCGGCCACCTAAGCTTGGGACCCAAGCTTTGGCCGACCACCTACATGACTCATCCACTTGATCTTGGCCGGCCCTAGCTTGGGTTCCAAGCTAGCTTGGCCGGCCCCATTGGATGGGTAAGAAGGTGGGTACACGGTGGGTATAAATCTCTATATACTAGAGGCTACGATAGGGACCGAGAGGAGGAATTGGTTTTGGTCTCCCGATGAAATTAAGCATCCCGTGTTTCGCCAACACACAACTTAATTTCATCAATAATAATTCATTCCACTAAAGAACTATTATTGAACTACGCACAATCCCAAATTACATTTTGGGCTCCTTCTTATTATGAGTGTGTTAGTCTCCCTGTGTTTAAGATAACAATGTCCACTAATTAAGTAAGTTATTGACAACTCACTTAATTAATATCTAGCTCCAAGAGTAGTACCACTCAACTTCATCGTCATGTCGGACTAAGTCCACCTGCAGGGTTTAACATGACAATCCTTATGAGCTCCTCTTGGGGACATTCTCAACCTAGATTACTAGGACACAGTTTCCTTCTATAATCAACAACACACACTATAAGTGATATCATTTCCCAACTTATCGGGCTTATTGATTCATCGAACTAAATCTCACCCATTGATAAATTAAAGAAATAAATATCAAATATATGTGCTTGTTATTATATTAGGATTAAGAGCACACACTTCCATAATAACTGAGGTCTTTGTTCCTTCATAAAGTCAGTATAAAAGGAACGACCTCAAATGGTCCTACTCAATATACTCTAAGTGTACTAGTGTAATTATATAGTTAAGATAAACTAATACCTAATTACACTACGACCTTCCAATGGTTTGTTCCTTTCCATCTTGGTCGTGAGCTACTGTTTATAATTTATAAGGAACCAATAACATGATCTTCTGTGTGTGATACCACACACCATGTTATCTACAATATAAATTAATTGAGCAACTACATTTATCATAAATGTAGACATTTGACCAATGTGATTCTTATTTCTAGATAAATATTTATACCAAAAGCTAGGTTTTTAGTATACACTCTAACAAGATGTGGGTCCAGAGACCACCTCACCACAGCTTGCTCCCTGGGACAGTCGGTTTGCTACTATTGCAAATTGCCCGGGCACCTGAGCCGAGATTGTTCGCTGAAGGCTCAGCATATGGCTTCCGGAGTGTCTGGTCATGGAGGACATCCCAATCAGACAAGGACTTAGCGAGGAGGGTATAGAGCCCAAACTTAACATCGCTAGCAGAGGATAGCTCCCCTTGCAGCTACTGCTTATGGTCTGCATGGACAAGAGCACTCCAGTGACCTCATAGTACCACAGAGCTTTGTTCCGAAACCACAGTATTTGACTCAGGGGCAGTATCAGCTACAGCCACAGCCACTGGTCCAGTACCAGTCACAGCCCCAGCCACTGGTCCATTACTAGTCACAACCCTAACCGTCGGTCCAGTATCAGTCGCAACCTACATATCCATCTCTGGCTCAGTACCCGGTACTATCACAGTGGCAGGCTCAGACTTAGACGCTGTAGCCTTTGGCAGCACTACCACCTCCACCACTGCTAGAGACCGAACATATTCACACAGTTACCAGAGAGGATGCACAGCGGACTGACGGATCTGTTTTCCGCGGTATGGTTTTACTTTATGCATTATTCACTGATATGCTGATAGATACTGGTAGCTCGATTCTTTTATTTCCTGTGCCTTTATGAGGGACATATGTATACTACCTACTCTTAGACCACAGTGACTGACCATCTCCCTACCGTCCGGTGATTCATTGGACGTCACTCAGGAGGTCAGAGGTTGCCCGTTAGATTTTGGCAACATAATACTCATGGTTGATTTATTAGTGCTGGAATTGGTCGAGTTTGATGTTATTCTTGTCATGGATTGGTTGATAGCATATCATGCCACTGTTGATTTCCAGACGAGGGTGGTCACATTCCGACCTCCGAACCAACCCTCGTGGGATTTCACTAGCATCAGGGACGATGGTATATCGATCATTTCAGCGATTCAGGCTCAGAAGTTGCTATCACATGGCTGTCAAGGATTTCTTCTGTCTTTGATTAATACTACAGACATCAGTAGTTCCCAGCTCTCAGACGTTCCAGTAGTCCGAGAGTATCAGGATATATTTCCAGAGGAGCTACCAGGGTTGTATCCCAGAAGGCAAGTGGAGTTTGCTATTGAGTTGATTCTGGGAACCACGATGACATCGAAAGCTCCATATCGTATGGCGCCGAAAGAGTTGGACGAGCTAAAGGTCAAACTCTAGGAGTTATTGGACAAGGGATTTATTCGCCCTAGTGTTTCTCCGTGGGGTTCTCCGGTATTGTTTGTCAAGAAAAAGGATGGTGCTCTCAGATTATGCATCAATTACAGACAGCTGAATGCAGTGACTGTCAGAAATAAGTACCCCTTACCACGGATCGAGGATTTATTTGATCAACTCAGAGGTACATCAGTGTATTCTAAGATTGATCTGCGGTCTGGATATCATCAGCTGAGAGTCAAAGAATCTGATATTCAGAAGACAACATTTCGTACCAGATACGGACATTATGAATTTTTGGTAATGTTATTTGGGCTTACCAATGCTCTAGCGGTGTTTATGGATTTGATGAACCGTATCTTTCTGGATATCTGGATCAGGTCGTTGTTGTCTTCATCAATGATATTTTGATCTACTCATGTTTCGAGGAGGAGTATGCACAGCATCTTCGCATAGTCTTGGAGACTCTTCGACGACATCGTCTATATGTGAAGTTCAGCAAGTGTGCTTTTTTTTTTGCTACCCGCAGTTGATTTTCTGGGTCACGTAGTTTCTAGCAGAGGTATTTCAGTAGACCCTCAGAAGATCAAGGCTGTCACCAGTTGGGAGTAGCCAAAATCAATTCAGGAGATCCGGAGTTTCTTGGGAGCTGGATATTACCGACGGTTCGTCGAGGGTTTCTCGCGTATCGTTATGCCGCTAACACGCCTGACCAGGAAAGACGTGAAGTTCACTTGGACAAAAGCCTGTGAGACTAGCTTTCAGGAGCTGAAGTGGAGATTAGTATCAGCTCCAGTTTTGGTATTACCCTCTAGAGAGGACGACTTTGTACTTTACACCGACGCATCTCTACAATGTTTGGGCACTATTTTGATACAACACGGCAAAGTAGTCTCCTATGCTTCTCGTCAGTTGAAGGAGCATGAGAAGAACTACCCTGTACATGATCTGGAGCTAGCCACCATCATCTTTGCTTTGAAGATTTGGTGGCATCATCTGTACGACATTACCTTTGAGATTCTCACGGATCATAAGAGTCTCAAATATCTCTTCACCCAAAAGGAGCTTAATCTCCGACAGAGGAGATGGATGGAGTTTCTGAAGGATTACGATTGTACTATTAGCTACCACCCGGGGAGAGCTAATGTGATTGCTGATGCACTCAGCAGGAAGTCCAGAGGGACTTTGGCTTGCCACCGAGCTTGAGTCACGGACTTGATTTAGGATTTTTCCGAGTTGGGCCTTCAGGAGCAGGGATGGACAAAGCAGGGTATATTGGTTACCATGGTTGCTCAGTCGTCGATCAAGACGAGGATCCGAGAGGCCTAGGCCGGTGATCAACACTTACAGTCCAATGGCAGCCAGATAGCTTCCGGGCAGTTGACCGAGTTCACACGAGATGAGGAGGGTATTATATATTTTCGAGGCAGATTATGCGTACCTCAGTCTCATCCGGTCTTGCAGGAGCTACTTCAGGAGGCTCATTGTCTCGATTTGTGATCCACCCAGGTGGGACCCGCATGTATCGAGATTTGAGGCGTTCTTATTGGTGGAACGACATGAAGAAAGACATCGCGGAATTTGAAGCTAGATGTCTAGTCTATCAGCAGGTGAAGGCTGAGCACCAGAAACCTGTCGGATTACTTTAGCGGATTCCTATTCCTGAGTGAAAATGGGAACACATTATCATGAATTTTGTGGTGGGGTTGCCTAGGACACGACGAGACCATGACGCGATTTGGGTAATCGTTGATCGATTAACCAAATCCGCGCACTTCTTAGCGATCTGAAAGACTGATTCTCTGGATCGATTGGCAGATTTGTATTGCCGAGAGATCATCAGATTACATGGAGTTCCTTTGAGTATTATTTCGGATAGAGACCCTTAGTTCACGTCCTGATTTTGGCAGAGTCTGCAGCAGGTCTTGGGCACTCAGCTCCGTTTCAGTACAACTTTCCATCCGCAGACTGATGGACAGACAGAGCGGACCATTCAGACTCTAGAGGACTTGCTGAGATCTTGTGTATTGGATTTCGGAGGCAGTTGGGAGGACCATTTGCCATTGGTAGAGTGCGCCTACAACAACAGTTTTCATTCGGCTATCCAGATGACATCATTTAAAGCGTTGTATGGTAGCCCTTGTCGGACACCTACCCTTTGGGAGGAGGTTGGAGAGGACCAGCTACTAGGGCCTCATAGAGCTCAGTAGGAGGCAGAGTTGGTCTGTATTATTAGACGGAGGATGCCCGAGGCACAGGACCGCTAGAAGAGTTAGGCTGATCAGAGACGAAGACCCCTGGAGTTCTCTACTAGCAACCATGTTTTTCTGTGAGTTTCGCCCACGGAAGGGGTGAAGAGATTTGTCCTCAGAGGTAAGTTAGCTCGGCGATATATTGGACCTTTCTAGATCCTGGATAGGATTGGAGTGGTAGCTTATCGTCTGGTACTACCACCATCCTTGTCAAGCGTCCACGACATATTCCATGTATCTATGCTGAGGAGATATGTAGCCGACCCAGTGTTGGAATGTATACTAAAAGCCTAGCTTTTTGTATAAAATTTATTTAGAAATAAGAATTACATTGGTCAAATGTCTACATTTATGCTAAGTGTAGTTGTCCATTTAATTTATTTTGTAGATAACATGGTGTGAGGAGACACACAGAAGATCATGTTATCATATCCTTATAAATTATAAATAGTAGCTCACAACCAAGATGGAATGGACAAATCATTAGAGTGGTTGTAGTGTAATTTGATATTAGTTTATCTAGATTATAAAATTACACTAGTACACTATGAGTGTATTGAGCAGGACCATTTGAGGTAGTTTCTTTTTATACTGACTATATAAAAGAACAAAACTTTTGTTATTATGGAAATACGTACTCTTAATCATGATATAATAACAAGCATGTATATTTAATATTTATTTCTTTAATTTATCAAAGGGTGCGATTAAGCTCATTAAATCAATAGGTTCGATAAGTTGGGAAATGATATTATTTATATGGTGTGTTGTTGATTATAAAATGAAACTGTGTCTTAGTAATCTAGGTTGATGATGTCCCCTTGAGGAGCTCATAAGGATTGTCATGTAAACCCTACAGGTGGACCTAGTTTGGCATGCTAATGAAGTTGAGTGATACTACTCTTAGAGCTAGATAATAATTAAGTGAGTTGTCAGTAACTCATTTAATTAATGGACATTCTATATCTTAAACACAGGGAGATTAATGCACTCATAATAAGAAGGGGCCTATAATGTAATTTGAGATTGGTGCGGTAGTTCAATAATAACTCTTTAGTGGTATGAGTTATTATTGATGAACTTGAGTTGGGTGTTCGGGGCGAACACAGGAAGCTCAAGCTCATCGCGAGACCAAAACTAATTTCTTCTCTCGGTCCCTGTTGTAGCCTCTATAAAACTTTGTATCTACAAAGTCCACTTCTTACCCAAGTAATAGGCCGACCACATCCTTGCATGATGCAAGGGGCCGGCCAAGCATGAGCTTGGAATCCAAGAGGTGGTCGGCCAAAGCTTGGTGCCCAAGCTAAGGGCCAGCCACATAAAGAATAAAAGGAAAAGGAAGTTTTGTTTTGAAACACAATTTTGTTAAAATCTTTCCTTATTTGTAGTTATCTACAATGGTTAAAAGAGAAATTTTATTTTGTTAAAATCATTCCTTTTTTGTAGTTATCTATAATGGATAAAAAAAAGATTTCAATTTCCTTTTATAGCCATCCTCATGTTTTTAAAAGAGAGTTTTAAAATTTTAAAATCTTTCCTTTTATAGCTATCTACAAAAGATTAAAGAGAGATTTTAATTTTGTTAAAATCTTTCCTTATTTTTAGTTATCTATAATGTTTAAAAGACATATTTTAATTTTTAATAAAACTTTCTTTTTTGTAACCATGATTTAAAAAGAAAAGTTTTAATTAATCTTTTCTTTTTGTAGTTGTCTACATGTTTTAAAAGAGAGAGATTAATTTTAAAACTTTCCTTTATTGCCATGTACAAAAGGAAATTTAGAAAAGAGAGATTTTAATTGTTGTTAAAATTTTCTTTTTTAAAAGGGAGGTAACAAATAAGGAAGTTTTAATTATGTTTAAAACTTTCCTTTTTTGCCTTGACCAAGGATTATAAAAGAGAATGAGAGGGTGTCTCATGAGAATAACCCTATTCTATTCCTCTCTCTATCCTTGGTGTGGCTGGCCTCTCCCCTTCTCTCTTTCTCTTAGGCCGGCGACACCTCTTCATCTAGTCTCCTCTTTTGCTTCCTTAGGGCCGGCGACATCGAGGATTGGAAAATCCTTGTGGCCGGTTGTTTTGAGAGGAAGAAGAAGAAGAAGAAGAGAAGCACTTGGTGGCCGGTTGCTTGGAGGAGATGAAGAAGAAGGAAATTTCCTATTTTGGCATCCGTTGGTGGCTTGAGAGTCTTGGAGGAGAAGAAGCAGTTCGAGTGGATTCCATCTTGGTAGATCGTTGCCCACGCAACATCCAAGAGGAGGAGAGGAATACAGCAGAAGATCAAGAGGTCTTTAGCTATAAATAAAGATATAACTAGTTATTTGTTTCCTCATCATAACTAGTTCATGTTCTTTGTATAGATCTTGAAAAACCAAACACAAGAGACTATCAGTTTTATTCTATGATTTTTGTTATCGATTTTATTGTTTGATTTCTTGTTTCGATATTGTGTTTCTATTGAGGTCTCTATAGTTAAACCTAGTTTACTATAAGAAGTTAAATATCCAATTTCTTTGAAAGGCTTTCTCTAGGAAGTGGTGGATGATCTCATACCCAAGAATGTCTTGTGCCTCGCCATGTTTAACCTGGAAGCCGATCTTTGAAATAGATATTTGATAACTTCTGTAATATAGTTTAACTTAGGAAGATCATATCGGTTAAACTTGGAGTAAAAATGTTAAGTATCGTTTCCAATCCAAGTTAACTTCTGAAGGACAATTTGGATTAATAATGTTAAGCATCTTTTGTAATCCAAATTTAACTTCAGTAGAGCACATGGATAGCTAGGATAGTTCTATGCTTGTATAAATTTTTGTACCGGGGAACTAGGACGGTATTCCGAGTAGAAACCAACACCCAGCACATGTGCTGTCAGATATACCAGTTCCTATTCAGCTTAACGTTACCTATGAGGAGGTTCCGGTACGGATTCTAGACCAGAAAGAGCGTTAGCTGTGGAACAAGACTATCTGGCTGGTTAAAGTCGGATGACAGCATCATTCCGATGAGGAGGCTACCTGGGAGCTCAAGGATATGATTCAAGCTCGATACGCCCATCTTTTCACTTGAGGTATGTGGATTAAATTTATTGTTCAATATTTATACTCTCTATCTGTTGTTAGTACTTTCTGATGGTAGATAACGAAATTTGGGGATCAAATTTTTATTAGTGGGGGAGAATGTAAAATATCAAAAAAGGGCGAATAACCATAAGGGAATTTTTCGAAATTTTTAAAAAAATTTTGAGAAATTTTCGAAACTCGTATGACGAGTTCCAGGGGGATCAATTATTGGGTCACGGAAAGCTTGTTTAGGCTACCCCATTTAAGTGAGGAAAACTTTAATTTTTTTTTCTTCTTTTCCTTTTTCTTTTATTTTCCTTACCGTGACTAAATTCCTCCCGTGCTCGATTCTCTTCTCCCCTCTACTCTTCCTCTTCACAGCACCGATCATCTTCCTCTCCCTCTCCCTCTCCCTCTCCCTCTCCCTCGCGATGGCGAGCAGCGCGGCGCCGACCACCACTTTGTCTCCCCCAATCGATCATCTTCTCCTCCTTGGCGATCTCGTTGATGCCAACACCCCTGGTAGTCGTCTCTCTTCTCTCTTCACCGTGCCCTAGCCACTCCGCCGATCCTCTCTTCTCCTCCTCGCACCATCACCCAACGCGCCAAATCAGCCGACCGTCGATCACCAACCATCGGACGTCAAAGCCCTTCCCCTTTTCCCCTAGATTTCTCTCCTCTGCTTCCACGATCTTGTTGTTGTAGGGAGAATAAGAATCAGCGAAGGGATAAGGGAAATCCTTTCTTCTTGCTTGTGGAGTCGTGAAGACCTACGGATCTTGGATCAGGGAGGTTTATCGTTTCTCCTCTTCATCGTCGGTGCAACCCTTCCTCTCTCTCTCTCGATTTCATCACCGGTGCCTTCTCCCTTTCTTCCATGCGATGACGGACCTGTGCCCTAGCTTTGATCAGCGTTGCCTACTGCCTCACTCGCTAGACGCAGTCGCCTTGCAACTACTATCGACCAATAGCTACCTCCGATTTTGGGTGATGGTTGGTTCTTGGCATTGCCGACACAATCTGTGGTAAGCTGTTAATAGACTGTCTAATCGATTTGTTGATCCGTTCAGTGAGTGCAGGGTAAGTAGTTTACAGCAAGTGTAGTTGTGTTCTGTGGAACTTGCATTAGGGATTCCATCAAGGAGGTTGATTTCCTCCTCTTCATCATATTTGCAGGATTTTGAGGCGAGACGAGCGTTTCGACGAGGAATTGGTTTAGCACGATCTCTATTTTTAAGGCAGGTACCCTGACTTATCTTTTAGATAATGTCATGTTGATATGCTTAGTAGATTTTAACAAGTAGTAATAATTATGTTTATATCTGCATTGGTATGCCACTATTTTTTTCCAAGCATATTTTGTTTGTTACCTGTTTAGCATTCATGCCCCTGTTATTATTTATGATATAGAGGTAGTGACATACCATGCCATGTGATATACCAAACTAGTTAGATACCATACCTGACCTGTGTACCTAGATCGATTTATTTGATCCATTTATTCTTGGTACATGTTTTATGGAGGTAGATATGGTCAAGATTTGTATGCTTAGTGTCATGCACCATCTCGCATGATTGCATGTTGTGCGATAAATGACTCCATTATTGTTGAGCACATCACCAGTTACATGGATCTGCACACACAATCACTCATGGGTTAGTGATTTTTATTCAGGCAGGATGTGTTGCAGCAGGTTGCTCTGTTTGGCTCCGTTGGTCCGCTCATAGGTAGTGTGACGCAGCGTGGTAACCGGCAGGGATCCCTCCTCTGGATTGTCTCAGGGAGATGAGAGCATTGTGCTCCCCCAAATATGATTTAGGGTAGGAGGATAGGTGTACTCTGACAGCATCTCGTCCACTCGATCACTCATCAGGAGCAGTGACGACAGAGTGCACGGCTGTCACAGCCCTACCCACTCGGTCTCACCATCGTGTGTGAGATGGATGACTGGCGTCAGGGGTGTCCAGGACATGCCATTGACATCATATGCATGATGCATTTATTGCTTGTGTTTACTGCACTTTGTTTGCTGCATATTGGATGGATGCATTTGATTGACATGCATACAGGATTATGATACTCCTCGGTCTGACGACCTTGCTTTTCCTTATATCCAGGTCCTGGTTAGTACAGATACTCTTTTACCTTACAGTTTTTCATTTTCCATATGATATTTATTCAGGAGATTGTACGCATATTTATTACTGTTGGTTATTATTTACTATGTATGTCAACTAGGTATCCGCTGAGTGTTGGACTCACCCTCATTTTTTTTTATAAAAGGTAAATTATCGTATAGATGGAGCGAAAAGAACGTACAACAACCTATGGCGCATAGGTCCTCGTCCGTCATATCTGGACCAATGCCAGATCGGAACGAACATCCATAAGGCCGCTGAATGATACAATGACGCACAAGGCTAGGCATTAGTATCGCAACACTAGGTTGATGTACGCAAACACCAACCGTCATCACAAGTACACAAGATCTTGGGCACAAGCCCAACTGTACAATCATACAAACAAGCAATACTGTCACTCATAACTATAGCTGCATAGAATCCATTGTGTCCTCCTTGGCTCCCCATCTCCATGAGCTGATGTCGACCAACCTCCACGCCGAGACACAATGCTAACCCAGCTGCTCCTCAAATGACAACTCCATGATGAAGAGGAGTTTCCACTGAATCCAATGTGTCCTCAGCCCCGTCCTCACTAATGTCGCCGGAATCCACAAGGATCTGCTAGTCACCGGAAGAAACTGTTGTCGACAGTACTCTGTGAAAACATGCCTTCCTACCGGCCAATGATCACCATGGCGGACCAGACCATTGTCCTTCACTCCCGGTCTCCGCAACCACAACGGGACATCCGGTGAACTGACCGGCAGGCGCCCTCTCTGATGTACGCCAAGAAACTGTCCCTTGCGATCGTCTGCACAATCCTTGCTACCGCCGGCGGATTTGTAACGAAGGGAACTCCTCACTGTTCACCTTATCGCAGCTCATCACCTTTGGTCCCCAGCTTCCAGACTGTCTGCTAATATCTCCCGTCTCCATGTCGAGCCAAGTCCTCCAATCAGCAGCCAATGAATTCTGCGGAAAGGAAGAATAATCTGAAATAAAAGCTGAAATTAAACTCACAGTGCCATGGCCAAACTAAGCTGAGGTTTCTGTGTCAAATTTGGATTCAAAAGTTAATTGTCGTGCCATCACTGAATCAGAATTGAATTCAAATTTACAGCTGTGGACTCACCCCCGTTATTACTATTTCAGGTTGAGGTTGTCCGGAGATCTCCAGTCGCTAGTCCCCCATCACTTCGCGTAGCGACGAGTTCGCACATTTTGGTTTTTTTTCTTATTATGTTATTGTCTATGTTTTCAGACGTGTATCTTTTTGCACTTGGATCTTGTATGATCCCTTGTTATTAATGGGTTTTTCATTTGGATGTATGCTGGAGTTTTGAGTTTTATGCGTGTAGTTGAGTAGGATATCAGATTTATATTTTATGGGTGTAGTTGAGTAGGATAACAGATTTATGTTTTATGGGTGTAGTTGTGTAGGATTTTTGAGATGATTTTCCTTATCGTTGCATTAGTTTAGTTTTACTATTAAACTGCGTGGGTGTTTGGCTTATTTTAATTGTTATTGTTCCGGCCGTGTTGGCCGAGGTATCTAGATGGTTGTAGGAAGTTTCAGATTGTCACCCGTACAGGGGAGATGCTGCCGAAATTTCCTCTGGCAGGGACTACTTGGGGTGTGACACATACACACTCATCTTCAACAGTTTTTCTTTCTATCGTACAATTTTTCAGGGAAAAAGGACTTGACTTGAGCATCGAGGGCCTATGCCAGGGACTTTTTCCTTGGTTTCTAGTCTCTAGCGCTCTGGGTATTTGTCCAAGTGTGTGCAGAGTCTAAGTATCACTCTTTCTCCTACCACAGACTTTGAGAGTTCCACGTGTTGGTTCGCCTTTTCGACGCGCATACACAGGCTGTGTCAAAGTTGCCTCTCCGTCAACACCAACACCATCTCCATCGGCCTCCATCTAAGTCAAATTTTGGACAGGATCAATTTAGCGTCATCTGTGGGAATCTTCTCCACCTATTCTGGGACGTGACGATAGAGGATATCAGTAAGATCAACGTAGCCATGATAGCTGGAGAGTACGAATTGTTCAAGGAAGCCAAGAGGCAGCAATTTTGAGAGGCATATCGCCACTTCACAACCACAAAGGATACCTGCAGTTTCAAAGGATCAGACCCACGTTTCAGATAGGGGGTATAAGAGGAAACAACCCAAGAATTTTCTCCGATCTTTCTATCACGACCTCGGCTCGGATTACTACAACAAGAAGGAGCAGCACCAGGCCTACATGGCAGAAAGTTCCCCACCCAGAGACTCAAAAAGGGGAAGGTCATCGTCATCCCAGGAGTAGTTAGAACGGAGGGCAAGATGCCCCACTTGCTCAGGATTATTTGCCCACAACAATTTATTTCCAAAGCACTCAGCGGAAGATGCCTAATCATAGATGCCCAATCAATAGTGTCCACTATAGTGAAGGAAGGGTCAGAATAGGAAGGCAAAAGCAAGCTAGGGTAGGGGTAGTACTTACCTAGAGAGTGTGGCAGCTCTTAAGGAAAAAAGCTTAGCCCAAATAGATATAGAACGTCCTCCGTCAGTAACACGTGCAAATCAAAGCATCAGCCCGCTAGTTGCGCCGACACCTCCATAAATGCTGGGTCTGAGCGATAGTCTCCCAGAAAAGACGTAGAAGAACTTATTGGCACCCGGTGGGCCATGTTACTACAGAAGGAAAGCCGAGGAAGATGTACTTCTCTTTCCACTCTGGCTCTGAAAAGGGTAGGGGAGTAAAACAGGTGGTCCTGGTGCAAGCCTAGAAACGAAAGAGACCTTCACTATGACTACGAGAAGTGAAAAAGTAGTGAAACAGGTGAGGATTCTAATGGATTCCACACAAATTACAAATGAGGATGAACCTGCAGGGAAATGTGGAAGTAGCGACTCACGTCGGAAAAAAGGGATGGATGGGAAAACAAAAACCTGCTATAATCTGCTCCTTGAAAAATGGCACATAACCCCGAGGGCGCTAGTGGAGGCGATGGACTTCGAAAGGTATGATGATGTGCATAGCGGTGGACACTTCGTATGTGAAATGAAGATCGTCTAGATCTACGCTGCTAAAGGTCGAAACTCTAGAGTGTACTTGGGCTATGAAGGATCTATGGAGAAGTTACAGAAGGGAGTAAGGTAGGCAAAATCAAGAAGAGAAGAGAGAAGGGAAGACACCTTTGACTATCAACGATAAGTTGAAGAGAGAAGTCGAAGGGGACTATTTATAGCTAGCAGAAAGGGTGCAAGGCGTGGAGCCTCAACATCAGCACCAATCATATGATTTGTAGAAGAAGGGGGTGGGCCATCCAGGGGCAAGGAGGTTGCGTTGGTCGTTGGATCGTTATAAAATATCATGTAGGGGTTGTCTTGTCTGAAAAGGGTGAATCAATGGACCACATGGTGAAAAGGGAGTGGATGCCTTTATAACATCGAGAATAGATGAGGCTACAGTAACTCTCACTCGAGCAAGTGGGGTGACTTTGGAATCATGGTAGCTCACGACCGGGCAGTCGGCTGACAACGACATAGGGCGGCTCGTGTGGGAAATTAGAGTGACTGATGTTCATAGTAAGGCACGACCAAGGGGAGTGATCTTCCCATGCAATGGTACCTACTTGGGCAGATGGGCTAACCAGGCATCCACCAAAGGGTCAGGCACCTATCCTATCACTTAATCATAAAAGTGTAAATGCTAAAGGGTCCCAGGTAAGCCTGACGAATATTCAAGCAACACAGCTCGCTAACAACATATCAACTTACCCAATACAAAAATCACAATGCTAAAGTTCAAGAGAAAATTTAGGACATTACGTCATTGTTAAACAAAGGAATATAATTACAAGATGATCCAGGCAATTCAAAAATAGGGAAAGCTTCTTTGGGGAGCTCATTGAGTAGGCGGGTGCGATCTAAGAAGTCTTCGGGAGGGGTTGATCGTAGCAGACCCTTTTCTTATAGTTGCACTAGAGCCCCTTTGCCGCTATAGCAGAGTATCTTGTTGATGAGGTGACCTACCTTAGCCCCAAAATCCTTGGAAGCTAAGAGAGAGGTCTTGTGAGTCGCAAGATGAGAGTCCTCCCCGGCCTGGTACTCCTTCAGCTCTTCCTAGACCTTGTTCAGGTTAGCTCATGCTCCGGTTAGCTCCTAGCGTGTAGCCGTTGCCTTGGACTGGGCCACTGAAAGCTTCGCCCGCATAAACGTGATGGTAGCCTGGGCTGCATCTGCTTATTTCTGAAGGGATGCCTCCTGATCGGCACTGGTAGACAGTTTAGCCATTTTAGTGGCTAGGTCTGTTAGTAGAGAGACGTGGGCCTCTTGCAGGTCCTGCAATTGGGAGGAGAGGTTGGCAACCTCTATTTCCTTCGCCTCCAACTCGGTTAGGATTTGGACGCGCCTCAAACCCTTGAACTTAAGTTTAGCCGCATTGGTCTTTAACGCAGACTCCAGTGACTTCACCTTGTCAGACTCAATATTGGCCAAGTCCCGGGTGGTTCGAGTTTGGTCCTCCGCCATTTGCAGGTGGGATTGTAGTAAACTCTTTGGGGGCGTGAGATCGAAAATTTGACCCACTATCGTAGGAGATGCCAGTTCTTGAATATGAGTCCTTAAGGATTCATTTTCTCGACGAAGACTGGTCACAAACTCAGAGATGCTCAGCTCCATGACACAAGCCTGCAAAGATCACCAGATAAGCAACATTTCAAGGATGTGGGGAGGGAGCAGCTAAAACTTACCGATACCGGCTGTTGGGAAAATGTGTCGAACAAATCCAATTGAGGGCATGCCAAAATTTGGTTGGTTGTGTTCTTCCATGAGTCAGCCAGGGTGTCATGTAGCTGTACCTAGCCACAGTTGGGGAAAGTGCTGGAAGAAGGGGCAGGGCCCAGCACTTGGAGGGACGGTAGTTGAAAGGAGAAAGTGAATACATACCGCCCCTTGGAGCGATCTTTAGAGCGAGAGGAGGGCGCAAGAGCTGTAGAAGATGGCCGAGCCACGGATGCTAGAGGTAGAGAAGACGTGGAAGTCGCGGGCTGGCCCCTCGATCGGGAGGGTGTCTGTTCTGTGACTTGAGCAGGGATAGGAGAAGAGGCTGCGACCTCTGAGGAGGTTGGAGTGCTTGTCTGGGAAGGAGTCTTTGCCGAGGTAGACACCCGCAGCAGTGGTGGCCTCTTGTGGGAAGATTGGACTAAAGGAGTAACACGTTGCCTCTTGTGTTGAAGGCGCAAGGGGAGTTCAGAGGCTAGAGAAGAAGTCTTCTCACTGGTAGTAGCGGTGGAAGGAGGTTTCACTAAAGGGCGAGATTCATCTTCAAGGACCTCATGCTCTCCCGTTTACTGAGAGGAAGCTCCTGCTGAGGTGTTGGCCTGGGGAACCTCCTGGCTAGACATAATCTCTCTTTCACGTTTCCGCATAATGTCGCTGGGCATCGTAGAGGAGTCGAGGGCAAAAGCTCTGTATATAATGATTTCTGTGGGTAAACAAAGATACCTCAGTCAGTGAAGATGTAAAATACAACACCTAAATAATAATTAAATAATAATTGTTATTAGATAAATAACCTTATTGGATTTTTTTCAAGAATTTTTAGAAATCTTTTTGGATTTAAATGGAAATCGAATGACACAGTTTAAGGGAATCGGTTGGGCTAGAGAAATCCTATTTGGAATACCCAATTAAGATGGGAGTTGATTGGGCTAATTAATATAAGGTTTAATTAATTGAACCTAAGTTAAGTTAGGTTATTAAAACCTAAGTTTCTCACTGTTCATTCCCGATTCCGCTTTCTCATCCCGAGCTCACCTTCACCGATCTCCTCCTCCTGTGTCCTCTTCGTGTTGCCACCGACCATCGCCTGACACTCGATCGTCGCCTCCTTGACGCTGTGCTTGAGAGCCCTCTGAGAGCCACCTCTCGGAGCAACGTCGCTGTCTTCTCCGTGCGAAGCCCACTCGACGAAGTTGTAGATCTATCGCCGACAACCTCATTTGTTCTCCAATCATGCCGAATCTTTGCTCGACGCCATAGATTTTCCATCGCGTTGGCACCATGCGACCACCATCAGTTGAGCCTTCTCATTTTCCAATCATAGCGAGCACCGAGCACCCGAGCTCCCTATTCGACCGTGCCCTAGCCCCTCGTTCTCTAGTTGCGTTGCTCAAATCACCACTGTGCATCTTCATTGCCATCGCTATCTCCTCCAGCGTGTACAATCGGCAGCCATGGCCAGCCACTGCCAACATTGATCCCTTCTCCCAACAAGTAGTCACCCCAGGCATGTAGTTTTGTCGTGCCTATTGATACATCGCTGTTGAGTGCCGACCCTCTCTTCATGGTGTAATCCTAGCACTCAACCGCATCTACTGTGGTCATCATCTCCGGCACTCAGACACTGTAGGAGCCTTTCCTGCTGCCAGTGGTCACACTTAAGGTAGCCAATTACCTCTAGTAGATAATTTGATTTGGTTAGTTGAATGCTTAGTTAAAGGTAAAACAGTGATATGGTTGATGCTGATTTTGGGACATTGGATTGGTTGGATAGCGACTTCACTTGCTCCCAACCATCGTTACCGATAGGAGGATGTTTTGGTCACGAGGCAACAATTTTGTGCACTAGAATTGGGTGAGTATGTGGGATGATTACGTTAATTCAATTAGGGTTTTCCAACCCTAATTGGGATTGAGTTTGGTTATTTGAATTATAGTGGATTGGATTGATTGCATTCTATGTTGCAGAGTTTTGATTCAATTTGAAGCGGACTATTGGACTTGAAGATATTCAGCACGACTTACATTTAAGGCAGGTACTTCTTTCTTGGCCTCTATAGTTCTTTGAACTTAGTGCATGGATTATCTTATATATTAGGTTGCTTTATCTTGACTTCACTCGTATTTTTCCTGAGTTTGATACTTATATACTTGATCATTGAGATGCTCTTTTTATTGTCTATACATGCTCATTATTTGATATTCCTATTCAATAAGGTATACACGTGTATGGTGTATACGATAGAAATTTACATTTAAATTGTTTGTATGCAGTAAGGTACACACGAGTTTGGTGTGTGTTATTGGAGTTATCATATTGATTATGCATATATTAATGTACACATGTGTATAGGTGTTGTCATGTATTGTAGATATTATTGGTTGACTCATGTTGGATCTTTTCATGCATATAAGTATACATGATTGAGGGATCATGTTTATGGATCCACGTGTGTGGGTGTACATGTCGAGTGAGTTCTATTGGAAGTATCTTGATGATTATATCTATGTTATGAGTGTATATGCATTTTTCATCTATATATGGGTGGCTGGTGAGTAGTATTAGAGGTATCTTGTCTATTAAACCCATGTTGTGTGTGCACATGTGTCTAGTGTGTACTATTGGAGGACCATGTTGATTAAATTGTACTTATGTTGAGGGAGTTGTTGCATTGATGATCATTGTATCAGTATCATGATTATTTACATCATATTCATCATTGTACTATATGCATGGTGACGACATTGCTCCTTAGTGGTATGAGCTAGTTTGACGACCATTGCTCCCTTTCGGTATGAGCTAGCTTGACGACCATTGCTCCCATGTGGTATGAGCTAGTTTGACGACCATTGCTCCCTTTTGGTATGAGCTAGCTTGACGACCATTGCTCTCATGTGGTATGAGTTAGTTTGACCACCATTGCTCCCTTTCGGTATGAGCTAGCTTGACGGTTATAGTCTCTAGCTAGATAACTAGATGTTTTGGTCACTTGTATTTTATTGTGGTGGAGTGTAGCTCCCACGTATGATAGCTTATTTGTGGTTTTATTCTTGGGTTATTATATCTTGGGCTGCCCACAGTGATCTCACGCAACCTGTAGCTAGATAGCTACTTTTTATTTGCTCATAGTGATCTATGGTGGAGTGATTTCACACAGACAGGGACCCTGACATTTCGGATTGCCACAATGATCTGTGGGAGAGTTATCTCGCAGTCCCTAGCTAGATAACTAGATGTCTTGGTCACTTGTTGATTGTTTGTGGTAGAGTATTACTCCAACATATTGCGGATTGTTTGTGGTGGAGCGTTGCTCCCACATATTGCAGATTGGTTGTGGTGGAGCGTTACTCCCACATATTACGGATTGGTTGTGATGGAGCGTTGCTCTCACATACTATGGATTGTTGGTGGTAGAGCGTTGCTCCCACATACGATGGATTGTTGTGGTAGAGCATTGCTCCCACATATGACGTATCCTTGTGATGGAGCATTGCTCTCACATTTGATGATCTATTATTGTTTTATCATACATTGTTATATTGTTATATATATATATATATATATATATATATATATATATATATATATATATATATATTGCCCAGGTGCTATAAGCAGGTCTATTGCTGATTCCTAGTAATTTACTGACTGATACTGGTAGGTATGTTTATTATGTCATATATGATCATACTCTTATTTCCCTAACTGAGACTATATATCTTTGATCGCCTTACACTTTTGTTCATGCACTACCATGTTCTTATTACCCCCTGAGTGATCTGCATTCATCGCCCTTTGTATTGGTTTTCTTTCGCCAGGTAGTAGGTAGAGGTATAAGGAGTTGCTTGGAGGAATCTGACTGTCAATCCCACGTCACATATGAGATCGACTTTCCATGCTATTTGGTATTACGCTATCAGTACTCTGTATTTGATCTTGGTATTGTATTATGTTGGTTTGTTTATGGTTTTGAACTTTGTGGCCACATTTATTCGTTTTGAGTTTGTATTGTGGTGTAAGTCATGTTGGCATGCAGTCAGTGTTTTAGTTTGCGTAGTTTGTGTTTGTACCAGCCATGTAGGCTGTGTAGTTTTATTTTCTTCCACTGTATTCTTTATGTTTCAGTCGTGTGGGGTGCCTATATAACTGAGTGGTTATGTGCTTTTTTTCCAGCCATGTGGGCTAAGTATATAATTGTGTGGTTGTGTATATTCCAGCCGTGTGGGATGTTGATTATTTTTTATGTGAGCTTGTGACCTTGTATACATGATTTATTTGTCACTGCTACAGGGGAGGTGCTGTCCTATTTTCGTTGGACAACCTTACTCTCGGGGCGTAACAGAAGATATGAGGGAAGAGTTATTTGATCTTACCAAAAGGTAAAGTCAAGGGCATCCAGATGGGACTTAGCCCGAAGGTATACAACACACTCTTTCGTAGAAAGGAAGGGAGTTGGAGCTGCACCATATCCAATTTTCCAGAAGCAGTAAAGCAATCTGGCTTGTGCTAATGGTCATTTAACTTAGAGGAAGAGGGAAGACCTAAGCGCCACTTAGTGGGCCAAGCCACATGGTTGGGTAGTTGCACATAGAAAAAATGGAAGTTTCAACCTTTATTAGAAGAAGACATGGCTATGAAGAACTTATACCCGGGCTGAGATTGCACCATGAAAACACCGGGCTCCGATCGTTTGAGGGAATAAAAATGATAGAAAAGTTGAGGAGTTAAGGGAATGTCATACAGACTGCATAGGATTACCATCCCGTACATAGTGCGGAAGGCATTGGGAGCAAACTTAGACAAAGGGATGTAAAAATACTGACTCAACTCTGAAAAGAAAAAATGGATGGGGAAACAAAGAGCAACAAGAAGCTAGTCCTTGAAGAAAGTCACAAACTCAGGAGGAGGATAACATGAATGATCATCAGGCCCAGGGATGCGAAGGTTGTAGGCTTCAGAAAGCTTCAGGCTAGATTGCACCGACTTAAGATCACTCCTATCAAAATTGGAGCGAAAGAAGGCATACCAAGGGACTAAAGTCTCTCCAACCATAATCCAAAAAATGAGAAGTAGGGGAAAAGGGAAATGAACACTTACGAAGGAAACACATGGACGCTAAGGCAAAGCAAGCAGGGAGGAATAAGTCTGGGGAAGAAGAAGCATCAATGAACAACCGCTCGATGCCTTTAGGGTTTTTAAACTAAAACCACTAAGGGGCATAGAGATAAAAGCCAAACAATTGAAACGACACTGCAAAGGATAGCTATCTAATCACCAGAATGGGAAGCACTATTGATTCCCGTGCAGAAAGCGTGGATCAAGTGTTGTATCAAAGGAAGTCAGTCAGACACGTGTTATCTTCCTATGAAATGTTATTTATGATGGAAAAGACAGGAAAATTATGAGGCTGATATGGGGACACTAGCACTATGCCTCGAGGACCAACAACTCCATGCGGTACCTTGGGAACAAGAATAGAAGGTGGCGGGAAGTGTTGATCAGAATTTGGCGCCTCACCTCAGCCTTGGAACCAGAGTAAGAGTCAAATTTGGCCAAGGCCTAATTACCGAGTGGGAGTCATGACCACAGGTTGCTCCAAAGGCCGCAGAAGATAAGTCTACGGGTGTGTTTCCTTTGCTCACCAACGACCTCTCGGTGGCATTCCAGCCTCTCGTCTCGGCGTGAGTTATAAGTGAGCATTCTCTTGCGACCAATGATCTCTTGCTTGGTTTTCCAGATTCTCGCCCCAGCGCCAGTTATAAGTGAGCGTGCTCTCGCGACCAACGACCTTTAGGTTGACGTTCCAGACTCTCGCCATAGCACGAGTTATAAGCGAGTATACTCTCGCGACTAACGACATCTCGGTCGGCTTTCCAGACTCTCGCCCTAGCGCGAGTTATAAGGGAGCATGCTCTCTCGACCAATGACCTCTCGGTCAGCGTTCCAGACTCTTGTCCTAGCACAAGTTATAAGCGAGCATGCTTTCAGGACCAACGGCCACTCGGTCAGTGTTCTAGACTCTCGCCCCAGCGTGAGTTATAGGATGACATACTTTCATGACCAATGACCTCAGACTCTCGCCCTAGCGCGAGTTATAAGCGATCATGCTCTCACGATCAACGATCTCTCAGTCGGCGTTCCAGACTCTCACCCCAACGCGAGTTATATGCGAGTGTGCTCTCGTGACCAACGACCTCTCGGTCAGCTTTCCAGACTCTCGCCCCAGCGTGAGTTATAAGCGAGTATACTCTCGCGACCAACAACCTCTCGGTCGACATTCTATACTCTCGCCCCAACGCGAGTTATAAGCGAGCATGCTCTCGCGACCAACGACCTCTCGGTTGGCTTTCCAGACTCTTGCCTTAGCGTGAGGTATAAGCGAGCATGCTCTTGCGACCAATGACCTCTTGGTCAACTTTCCAGACTCTCGCCCCAGCGTGAGTTATAAGCGAGCATACTCTCGTGACCAACAACTTCTCAGTTGGCGTTCTAGACTCTCGCCACAACGCGAGTTATAAGCGAGTATGCACTCACGACCAACAACCTCTCGGTCAACTTTCCGATCCCGCCCCAGCGCGAGTTATAAGCAAGCATGCTCTCGTGACTAACGACCTCTCGGTTGGCTTTCTAGACTCTTGTCCCAGCGTGAGTTATAAGCGAGCATGTTCTCACAACTAACGATCTCTGGGTCGACTTTTCAAAATCTCGCCCCAGCTCGAGGTATGAGCAAGCACGGCTCTTGCGACCACTTGTCAAAAACATGAGCATTTGCTTTGCTTTCATCTGTTCAAACATCGCCACCATCATCGGGCCAATAGTAGCACTGGGACAGTGATACAAGTTTCAGTCTTTGCAAAGATAGTCAGTCACCCACCATCCCCTTGTATGCAAGTTGAGTCACAAGCATGCTAGGGTCTAGTCAGTCGGACTTGAGCCTTCTTCGACTAGACTTGGAGGGGAGACATGTTATACTGTGCGTAAAGAAGGGGCCCGATAAGGCTAGGAAGTTAAAAGTCAAGGGGACTTGACAGTCAAAAGTCAAGAGGATGTGGCAGTCAATAATTAAGAGGATGTGGCAGTCAACAGTCAAGGAAGATAGAAGTTAGACTATCTCACGTCATCAGCCGTATAATTCCTGGTCGATCACAGGTAGGGCAGGTCCCTAGATCTGAGACATAAGATGATGCTTGGACTAGTTCCTGGCCTGTCCTCAACTGATCGGATCTCCCCGGCTCGGGCTTTATAGATGGTCCTGGTACTTTTACTAAGACAACTTCCGATCGACTCTTCAATGGTCAAATCATAAAGAATGGGTCTCTCGCCACACTCTCATATAAAACTCGGTCGGTTCACCACAACTCATCCTTTTCATTGAGGCTCAGTCCTGGTAGCATATTTGAGCGGTCATCCCGATTTGTCTGTAGCTGAACTCGGGTGAGACAGAAAGCACTAAGCGACAACAATATCAGAGAATCGTAACTTTCTGTTAGAGAATAACTCTCATACGTCAGGGAATATTCCAGCGGTCTGCTACTCCCTGAAGTGGAACCTTCCTTCTACTAACAGGAGGTCGTCGTATATCCTCTCTCACCTGACAGACCCTGACACCCAACATTTTTTGACAGCGGTTAGACTCAACAAGTATGCAGAGTCATATAAAAAGGGAGATCCTCTTTCTTGGCCAGGTACGCACACATACGCACTCGTCTTCAATAGTTCTTTTTTCCATTGTACATTGCTTTTCCAAGGAAAAATGATCTGACTTGAATGTCAGAGGACCTGCACCGGGGACTTTTTCCTAGTTTCTAGTCTCTAACATTCCGGGTGTTTGTCTGAGTGTGTGTAGAGTCTAAATACCACCCGTTCTCCTATCACGGACTTTGAGAGTTCCACGTGTGGATTCGCCTTTCTGACATGTATATACAGGGTGTGTCAAAGTTGCCGCATTATCAATACTAACGTTATCTTCACCAACTCCATCTGATTCAGATTTCAAAGAGGATCAAGTATGAATAACATTGTTCGTTCGGTTCAATCCTGCAGAAGAAAAGCCTTAGCATTGATCTCATATACCCTTTATAAAACAATATACATAGAAACAAAGAAAGTAGTCGAACTGTAATCTCAAATGTCAAATGAACAAGTATAAGGATATGATCTGAGAATTGGAGTTACTTCGACCAGTTGGACTGCAACTAGTTATGGTCCAGTTCAACGCAAAAATTCATATGAATTTAAATAAGAAAAACAGAGTCCAAATTTATAAAAAAAATTATCAAAGTTGAGTAAAAGTAGGCTGAAACGTTAGTACTTTGATATTATTTTTTTTCTTCCATTTTTTAATCAATTATGTGATTGCAATAAAATCATTGACAACTGGAATGGTCCTAAAGGCAAATCGACAAATAAATTGTTAAATGAACAAAATTCATTTTACAAAGCATTTGGAACTAAAAGGTACAGCATGATAAACACAATTCTGAAAAAAGAAATTAATATTTTATCTGAGCATTAGGCTCTTCAGTGGCATCACCTTCTATTTTGATAATTTTATTATCTTCATTGACAAGAAAATCCACGTACATAATCAAAATAGGTGATTAATATATCACAACGAAGTTTTTTTATATATATATATATATATATATTTTTGAAATGACTTCAGTAACAGACTCACAAAGTCATTGTCAAAGGATATTTATGCTACACTTTTGGATAGACAACAGATTGTGCAGTTTAACCTATGGCACAACCAAAGAACCAATTTAAAGGCAACCAAACACGTACATCGACATCATTTGAGAGAACTAGCGGTGGTTAAACCTGCAGCGCTAGGAATTCGAGGAGCATGCTTCATCACTACCAACGGCACGGAGACCAGTAATTGAAATAGAAGAGCAATTTGTAGGGAAATAAATACGTGGATACTTTTCCCTCTGAACATTCAATTTTCAGTTCCCTTCATATTTTTTTTATTAATAATTTTCTTTTCCTACTAGCAAATGGTAAAATTATTCAAAAAATTACCTTCTCATTCCCAACACCAACCTCCAGATTTCCCATATCACAGTATCTTTCAAACTTACTTGAAGAGTGTGAAGGGACTTGTGGAAGTTTCAGGACAATATAAAAGAAAATAGAAACAGAATCATAATAGAACTATGGTCTGGATGAGTTGTGACCTTCAAAGTTGATAATGTTCTTATCGCCCCATAAAATAATGAAAGAGAATGCTATAAGAGTTTATCCCCCACGAAACACTTGCATTAAGAAAAAAATTGATAAGTAAGATGCTCGTCAAATGAATATCAGTTACATACCGCATATGCCTGGTATATAAGATCAGAGTGATGAGCCTGAATAAATATGTCATCTGAAGCATGTCCAAATAATACTGGAATAAAGGTCTTCGGAGCAAACTAGAGAAAACAATGAGAAATTTTAAGTTTACAATAACAGGAGCCTATTATATGATTAATATTTTAGCACGGGTATCATGCAATAACCATCTTAAGAAAACTTGTATCTAGATATTGAGTATTGTGCCAGGACTCGTTAGAACAATTTTGAGAACATATTGTCAATGAAACAAGCATAGCTCCAAAATGTATCATACTGTAAATTTTGGAAGACAAATTTTGTAAACATCTGCAAGCTGCATCATAAGATCAAATAAATTTGAAAAGGCACTATCTAACTCCATGCTGGCGATGGAGGATCTTCTTATCCATAAAGAAGACTGTGATACTAGGAGAAAAACAAAAGGATAAGTGAATGACACATGCCATGAATCCTGTGATCATAAAAGGGTATTTTAGTAAGATACTTAATTTTTTTTATGTCTATATATATATTAATGGTTTGTTATGAAGTGGCCACAGTTTTGAGAGGCATCTTTCTCTATATATATAAAATGAGACTATTGAATTAAATTGAGTTTGAACTAAATATAATAGATAGACGTGATAATAAGGATTTTATTGGTCCGAATCAAGATTAATTTAGATTTGATTTGATCAAGTTATGGGCGAACCAAATGATAGGTTAAATTGGTTCAATCCATTTAAAATGAAGTAAGGTATTTTCGATAAACCTTCTCTTCCTTTATCTCCTTGTTTATTTTTCTCTCCACGTATGTAGCAACCCTACTGCCTCACGTCGATGCTCTTCTAGGAGCTAGGAACTCCATCAGACATGCCTCTCTTTCAACGACATCAAACCCTACAACCATCTCTTCTTTTTCTTCTCTTTTCTAAATATAGCAAAGCTGTAGCTTTAGTGCCATGATAGATATAGAAGTAGAGAATAATATAAAAATAGAGAAAACTCAAAATCTGATGGATTATTTGATATTGACATATGAGGTATAGACATTTAAATTGAGAGCTTAAATTGTTGAATAAAAATTCTATATTTATTAGCGGTTCAAGTTCTAATTTTTGATGGAAAGCACTATGATTATTGAAGTAGTCAGATGGAAACAGTTTTCATTTCACAGGATCACAAGAAAGTAATTGAACAATACTACAAAGAACCACCAACAACTCCTCTATCATGGACAAATGCTCAAGGATGTAAATGCATATGATACATCCAACAAAGATTGAGCAAGTCAATTTTTCCTCACATCTTCGGTATAAAAAAGGTTAAGTATGCTTGGGAAGTTTTGAATAAAGAATTTCAAGGCTTAGAGAAACTCATCGCCATCAAACTACGGACTCTATGAACCAATTTTGATAATTTATCTATGAAAGAAACTAAAAAGGTACGTGATTTTTTTTTCAAAAATTATTAAGATAGTTAATTTAATTAGAAGTTGGGGTGATATTATAGAAGAAAAGAAAATACTTGATAAAATTTTAAGGATTTTATCACAAAAATTTTAACATGTGGTTACTATCATTGAGGAATTTAAAGATTTGTCTACACTCACTATATATGAATTGATGAGTTCCCTTGAAGCTCATGAGAATATAATGGCTAGATATACGAGGAACCATTAGAACAGACTCTCCAATCTAAAATGATTTGATAGAAAGAAAGAATGAAGATTAATTGAGACGACCAAAGTCGTATAACATCGGAATTCTAATTCAAGAGGGGAATCCAAAGGCAAAGAGTGAAAGTAAAATCAATCTATCAACAAAAATTATAGATGATGTCACATATGCAAAAAGAGCAATCATGGAAATAAAGATGGTTTGGTTTCGACAATGTAACAATTGTGAAGACTCTGATCATCTTCACATCAATTGTGTGAAGAAGCAAAAAAATGAAGCCAACTTCGAAGTTGTTCATTTTCAGTGAATTCATTGAAAATGATGAATCCTCGGAACAATTTTTCTACTCTTGCATGAGTACACAAGAAGATCGAGATATATGGTACCTCGATTGTGAGTACAATAACCATATGACAAGTATAAAGACCAGTTTTATCTGCCTAGATGTTTCATTTAAATCCAAATTGAAACTTGGAGATGGAAAGTATGTGAAGGTGGAAGACAAAGGTGAAAAAAGGGAGGAATTTCTAAACTTATATATCAAAGATATGTTTTCCGTTCTTGAATTATCTCAAAACTTATTGAGTATGAGCCAACTAGTTGAAAATGGTTATAATCTATGACATTAAATAGAGTGTTCCCAATGTGCATGCCTCTTAAAGAAAATTTGACATTAAAGTTTGAAGTTATAAATGATTCAATGTCTTGGCATGAGCATTTAAATTATGCGAGTCTTAAATTATAGACTAAAATTCTATATCTATCACGCCCTTCTTCTCAAGTGTAGCAAGGAGCAGTAGCCCTTTTTTTTGGGCTTTATTTCCACAACAAGATCGCAATCCTCTCCTGTCTCTTTTCTTTCTTATTTTCTAAAGTTTTATTTGCACAATAAGAAGAGCTCTATTTTACCTTTCCCTTATTCTCTTTGTGTCGTTATCGAGCTCGCCGAAGCTAGTCGAGTGAGTACCTCTTTGTGAGCAGCATCACTCCCTTTGTGAGCAGCACTATGCGAGCAACCCTTTTCCCCTTTGTCCAACCATCACAATGAGAGGAGTAAGTTTTTTCCTCTTCTACTTTATTTTTCCAGTAACACAACATGTTAAGTATTGATTTAGTAATCCTTTCTTCTTCCTTCCTGTATTTCTAATGGTAGACCAACACCAACAAGCTAACCAATCCGGCTACTGCCCTCCTCTCTATTTATTTCTAATGTATGCACAATAATAAGTATAGGTTCGATTGACTATATAGGTTCGATTGGCTCAAGTGTTTCGTATCAATGAAATACCTTTTGTTGTTTTATCGGTCGAAGGAATATTGCAAGATATCGAGATCAAGATTTGATCAGTCTCATGTTATTATGCGATCAAATCTCGTGTTATTATGCTAATAGATATTATTTTGATTATTTGAGTTATTGTCATATGATACTTATAGATATGAGTTTAAGTGAAGCACAATAGATCGACACTCAAAACTTTTTACTATTTATAAAAATAGGTAAATTTTATATGACTCATTGTATATTTCTTTGTACATGAATAATATATATATATATATATTATATTATTTATGACTATCTATGATTAAATAATAATCATTGAGAAGTTATCTTAATTAATAATAACAAATGATGATAAGGCTGAGATTCTAAATTTCAATATAAAAATGATATACGATTATAAATCTACATTTATGTATAAATAAGGAACTGAAAGAAAAATTTTAAGTTGTGATAAGAGATTGTGATCTATTGTGTTTCTTTGACTTTTTTAAACAAGATTAATTCATTGACATTTTTTCTAATTACCCACTTAGTTCTTTGTGCTTACTATCTACTTTCTTTGACCTCCAGTTTTACAGTCATAAAAACCCTTTTCCTTTTGATATTATAGTTGATTTCAAATTTACATACTAGGTTTCTTTCAATATATTATCATTGAGTGAGGCATCTCCTCTAGGAGAGCCCGACTGTAACGACCCGGCCCCTCGGCTCCTTGGGCGGCCCAACTGGCAGCCCATTTGGCGGCCCCTTGGCGGTCTCTTAGGTGGCCCAACTGGTGACCCCTTATGTCGTTGACCGACGACCCTCGGCCATGCCGTTACTCACTAGGTCTTCCCACCCCTGGCCAGTAGATTTTTGCATTCCCCAAGATTCAAACTCTAGACCTCCAGGCTAAGTACTAGAGTTTATGAATCCTGGTAGCCAAGTCGGCATTTTATTGTAACAACCAGACCCCTCGACCCCTTGGGTGGCCCAACTGGCGGTCCCTTGGGCGGCCTAACTGGCGGCCCAACTAGCGACCCCTTATATCGTCGGCCGACGACCCTCGACCGTGTCGTTACTCACTAGGACTTCCCACCCCTGGCCAGTGAATTTTTTCCTTCCCCAGGATTCAAACTCTAGACCGTCAGGCTAAGTACTAGAGTTTATGAATCTTGGTAGCCAACTGAGCGCTAGGGGAAGGAAAAAATCCACTGGCCAGGGGTGGGAAGTCCTAGTGAGTAACGGCACGGCCGAGGGTCGTCGGTTGACGACATAAGGGGTCGACAGTTGGGCCGCCCAAGGGACCGCCAAGGGGCCGCCAAATGGGCCGCCCAAGGGGCCGAGAGGCCGGGTCGTTACACCGACGGTGATGTGTGCTAAAATATATTTCGTAAACATGTGTAGTAGAAAATTAAAATTAATAATAAACTATTTTATTATAACACACCACACACATATGAGAATACATCTATATATATATGATCATAAAATAAAATTTATGAAAAATAAATTTACTTTAGTTATACCTAACAGATGACATGCAGTAGAAAGGGCATCAACCAAGCAATGCTCTCAAGCCTCTCCACTATCCATATCCACATTGAACAATTGTCAAGACAGCTTCACAAAATCATGAGTCTTGTCTTCGTCTTTGGTACTAGTCGATGATCAGAGACAAAGCGATCCGAGAGAAGGATCAAAGCACAATTTGTGTTTGGTGGCTGAAGCAACCCAGTGACAACAAAATGTCGTGAACGACAGCGACAATTGCTGCAGTTTGTGGGAATTCCTCTCTGTTGCCAATGGTACAGATGGTGGCAAGGGGCTCCAGAGGTCTGTAAGTGACCATCGGTGGAAGGGCAGCCGATAGTAGGCCTTTGCGGTGGCTCAAGGGTCGGCGCAAGTGGCGGCAGCATGCATGATAGTAGCTTCTTGCTGTTGTTCCATGCTCGGTTGAAGGGTTGCCAGTGGTCATCGGATGTCCATCGACAGGGGCTGAAGCTAGGGAGGCTGGCAGTTACAAGAGCACCAACAGTGCAAGGAGTTGGCGACGGTGCTAGGTCGGCAACGACAAAAAGAGAGGAATGGAGAAGGGTTTTAATAAAAAACCTAACATTTAGGTTTTTTTAAATCAAAAGTTATCTTTTCTCTCCAATCTATATCATTTATATAGTTAGATCCCTTAATGGGTTAGATGAGCGAGTCTAAAATCTTGTATCCGTTAACCTACAATGTATACTATTAGCCTTAAATTTAGTTCAAGATTAAACTAAGTTGGTTCAAAATCAAACTACTTGGTTCAATAACCAAATCTCTTTAAATTAAAAGCAAATCAATTGAGTTTCTAATTGAACCAAATAGGGTCCAACTTGTCTTCAAAAGATATTATCCTATTTTTGTTTCAATAAAATATATTCCATATTTACTTTTCGTCTGGTCCAATCAAACTTAATCTCTCTCAATCTAAGAATCTAATTCTCAAACTCATTTTAACTCTTTGGGATACATTTGCAGTGTGTGTAACCTAATAAGTTCCTGGCTATGTTGGACGCCCATAATTAATCATTAATTATGGATTGATTATGAGTGATACCTAGTAATATATTATAATTCCTAATTAATCAGAAAAGCAACAGTTGATTCTAGAACCACTTCCGAACCTTTCATCAGCTACAATGAGTGATATCTCATTCCTTCCACTTGTTTTATACTCACTTGGTTCAAGACATGGTCTATATGTATCAATTTTCACTAGGTTAACTACATCACACCTAGCCCAAGTAATATATCCTCATCCTATGTATTCAAATTACTCAGATATGTGTCCAAGAGTACTATACTCTTAATATGTGTTGCTTTGGCTAAATATTTTGATTAATAATTCTAATAAGTGATCATAAGGTATACTTCTCCTTTTGCAAGGAAGAGTGAATCTAAGAAAATACTTGCTTAAGATGTCAAAGTATAAGTCTCCATGACCAAGATGACTTGAATATCTCAAGTCGAATGAAACTTGCATTTGAGCTGCAGTAAGAGCTTCATTAACATATCCATATATGTAGAGAACCATATGAAGTCTTACAGCAGGTCATTGTAATCAACTAGTTATCATAACTAACATCTACGTTTAACTATCAATATCCTAATGTTTCCAACTAGTGAGGAACAACTGCTTGGTTAGACCAAGGAGTATAACCTGTGCTAGCCTCACAAAATCAATGATGTCCAAACACTTCAATTCGTTGACTAGGTTCAATATATTCATAATAACATATGTAGAGATATTTACTAGTCGTGATCCAATCAGAATTTCTTTCATACTATGAATTGTATTGCAGATATTCAGTATATAAGTTTAAGATCCAATCACATACAAAATAATATGTACACTCAAATAGTGAATTTTTATTTATCCAATAAATAACATATACTATAAGATGATTACCTTAGGATATCTCTCAGATATAACACCTTCCGATATGCCGGAGTTAGAGCATGGGGCATGATAACAATAATAACTATCCAGCAAAAAATGATCCTTTCAACAACACCTTCACCCCCAAAGTCCAATACAAGAAATTTATTAGTTAGTCTGGAGATAAGTGACGATGGTTTTGAGATCATCTTCCTGATATGCAAGTATGAAGCCAATAGTTAGTAAGTATAGCAAGTGTTTGTCTTGAAAATATTAACAGAAAGAAACAAAACAATTTCAGCAGTAAACTATTTGGTAGAGTATATAAAGACCAGCAACCTAAAGGAATCCCACTAACCAACCTCGTGCCAACCAAGGCGGGCATATTCACCCTCAGAGAGTCACGAACCTGCAAAGTCAAGAGTGCAAGAGTGAAGAGGGTAATATTTGAGGGAAGAAGGATTACGAAAGCTTCATTTGTTGGGACCGAAAAGTAGCTAGAGGGGGGGGGGTGAATAACTCGGTGTGATCTCGTGCTCGTCGTTGCTTGTTTCTTGTGATGAAATGCAGCGGAAAATACAAAGAAACAACACTCAACGCTAACACTAGGGATTTACTTGGTATCCACCTCAAGAAGAGGTGACTAGTCCAAGGATCCACACACTCACACACCCTCTACTATGAAAACACTCCTTTTCGGTAACTACCGAAGGTGGAGAAGCCCTACAATACTCTCAATACAACAAGAAACAAAGAGAAGCAAATACAAGGGAAAGCTTACAAGATTTGGACAATGAAACCCTAACCCTAGCTTCTTCTTCTTGTTGTAGATCCGCTTCTTGACTTGGAAATGCCTCCAAGAACCTTTAAGATCTGGCGGTGAGAGCTCTGTGGAGAAGCTTTGGAATTGCTGTGAAGATCGAAGATGAACAGTGCAAGCGTTGGCGGAGAAAGAGCTCGACAATGACTTTAATCGACGCCAACGGTCGAATCCCAATCGATCGGATTGCTCCCAATCGATTGGGGAGGCTTTGGATCGATCGGCCGATCGATCCAGAGCGCCTCTGTGCTCTCGGAAAGTGCCTGGATCGATCGGCTGATTGATCCAGGGCTTATCGCGTAAACTTGCAGCTCCCAATCGATCGGCTGATCGATTGGAGGCTCCCAATCGATCGGCTGATCGATTGGGAGGCTTTTTGTTCGCGCGACATTTCTCCCCAATCGATCCACTGATCGATTGGGAGGAGGTTTGTCGTGGGGACTCACCTAATCGATCAGCTGATCGATTGGGCATGAGCCAATCGATCAGCTGATCGATCCAGCTCTTGTTTTTGCCCAAAAACAAGTCCAAGGTCCCCTAAACCAATATCCAGTCAACCATGACCTGTTGGTACATCATGTCTAGCATCTGGTCACCCTTGACCTGCTAGGACTCCCTTACCAAGTGTCCGGTCAATCCCTTTGACCCACTTGGACTTTTCTCCTCGTGCCAAGTGTCCGGTCATCCTTGACCCACTTGGACTTATCTCCACTAGGTGTCCGATCAACCTTGATCCACCTGGATTTCCCGTGCCAAGTATCCGGTCAATCCCGTTTGACCTACTTGGGATTCCTAACACCAAATGTATGATCAAACTTAATCCATCTGGATTTCCTGTGCCTGGCTTCACTCACCAGGACTTTCCTTTCTGCCTAGCTTCACTCACTAGGTCTTTCACCTGGCTTCACTCACCAGGATTTCCCATACTGCATAGCTTCACTCACTAGGTCTTTCACCTGGCTTCACTCACCAGGATTTTCCATACTGCCTAGCTTCACTCACTAGGTCTTTCCATACTAGCTAGCTTCACTCACTAGGTCTTTCCATACTACCTAGCTTTACTCACTAGTATTTTCCATCTGCCTGCCTTCACTCACCAGGACTTTCCTTCTGCCTAGCTTCACTCACTAGGACTTTCCAATCAAGTATCCAGTCAACCTTGACCTACTTGACTCTCCTTCACAATCTCCCCACATGAACAATCGTACTTGCAATCTCCATGTGTTGTCTACATGTATTGTCAAACATCGAAACCCAAACATCAAGACTCGAGCTTGAACCAATTCAAGCTTAGCCAACCAGGTCAACCTTGACCTAGGGAATATTGCACCAACAATCTCCCTCTTTTTGATGTTTGACAATACCTTTAAGTTAGGCTAATCTCATAGCCTCAACTCTCCTTCATGCCAATGTAAGAATGATGGTTTCCTTCCTTCTCCTCCTTTTCTAAAGGGCAAACTCCTTCTTAGGTAATGAAGGCCTAACTTAACCACACATTCTCCCCCTATTGGCACACATCAAAAACTCTCCCCCTGAAGAGTTACCCAACGTTGTTTACAACTTCACTCATTGTTCACAACACAATAATGAAGGCCCCATACCCTTCATTATTCTCAACGCTCATCCTTGAGCATATACCACTTGGTATATTCACACACGATTCAAATGAAGGTCTCATACCCTTCATTGTCATCAAATGCTCATCCGTGAGCATATATCACATGAATAATGAAGATATCCGCTCTCCATTACATTCAAATGTCCAATCCTGAGCATTTTCGATAAAGAAGGTTAACCACCTTCCAAGGTGTATGGAAAATATATTTTCATGTCCTTAAAGAGTAACTCCCCCTAAAGACATGCACGTAACTTCTGTCATTGCACCAACAATGACTTGGAATCCCTAAACCTTTAGGAAATCCAAATTTAGAAGTTTTTAGGTTCAAAAATTTAATATTGAAACCAAACCTCAACCTAAACCTCTACTTAGTCTCCCTTAACCAATCCGTCCTTGTTTTCATCATGAAAACTCCCCCTAAAAATATATAAATGTGTTTTGAGGGGTTATGAAAGGTTTTATAGACTAAAAATGATTTAGAATGTGGAAATCAAGCTTTCCCAGCCAAAATCAGCATTCCCAATCGATTGGAGTTGGGTCCCAATTGATTGAACACTGCTGAATCGATCCATTGATCGATTCAGACTGCGTGGATCGATCGGCTGATCAATCTAGCGAGCTTCTGCTCACGGGAAAACTCCTCTCAATCGATCGCCCGATCGATTGAGGTACTCCAATCGATCGGGTGATCGATTGGAGCTCTGAAAAATTGAAAATTTATTTTAGTGAATTTCAGAAACTCCCCTAAAATTCTAAAAAATCGAAAAATCATGAAAATTCATGTAGACATTCCTTAGGACATATACTATCAAAGAAAAATAGTTTTCTATGAAAATACTTTCTACTTTCAAAGATTGACACAAACTTGGAAACTTATAATAAGTTTAGTGTTTTCTTCCAAGTTTGTGCTCAACTATTCAATGATGATTACTATCAAAGGATAGCCTTCATCAAGGTTTTCCAAAATATATTTAAAATTATTTTCAAAACTAATATCCAACCATGTTCTTTGGGCTCAATGCACATGACTTGTAAAACACATAACTATGTGTTTTGATGAACCTAAAACTCATAAAAATGCACTAAATCAATATCTTGAGTTTTGTTCATCATCCTAACATCTCACTTGTATCTAATGTGTACGAAAACACATACAGGTCACCTTATAGTTCTTTGTGAGATGTAAAATTTTGGTTTTGTCCTAATCTAGGGATCATGCATATCTACCTAGGCATTTTAAGGTTATGAACATCCACCAAGGATGTTACTTGTTAACAAATGTCATTTGTCCTTAATTTCAAGGAATTTTAAAATTATGCATGATGTGATATGACATACATCAAAGATAAATAATTATGCATTATGCATGATGTGATGAATGCAAAACATGATGTCATGACATATGATGGGCAAACACAGCATGGTAAATTAGCATGAATGAAATACCTAGATTATCTATCTAAGTATCCTTAATCCTTGGTTAACTTAAAATTTAGACCTAGATTGCCCAAAATGTCCCAAAAAAATGTCAAAACCCAATTTTGACATTTCTTTTACTTTTCCTAATTGGTGCCAATTTAAATTAACATATTTCTCAAATTTTTAGCACAATTTTCTCCTTCAAGGAGTAATCATCGAGATCAAGTTCTAAATTTTTGCCCTTACTCCTTAAGAACATACCAAAATCCCAACTTGGTAGTTCTTTAGACTTGATTTCTTGTGCCAATTAAAATTATATCCAAATTTCTCAACCTATGGCACATCTTACCCTTTCCAAGAGTAAACCATTTATCCTTATCATTTTCAAAGTTAACAATAACTTTAAAAATGCTCTTAGAGTGTCAACTTCATCATGATTGGGTTAACTACCCTTTCAATTAGAGTTGACACTCTCTAACCCATCTAAGAGATAGAGAAAATGCTCCTAGGAACCCAACACCTATTGGTGCTCCTTGGATGCTCTAGGTACTCACTAGGAATAGCCTCCCTAGATACCTTCCTAGTGACCTTGTTCGACTTCTTGGAAGCCTTAGTCACATTTCCTAGATCAACTCTAGGGATTGCCTCCCTTGTGATCTTCTTAGTGACTTTCTTGGACTTCTTAGAAGTCTTAGTCACGTTTGTTGCAAAAATACTCGTAGGAATAACCTCCATAGTATTTTTAACTTGACCATTTGACCTAGGGTTGGTTCCATAATTATATGGAACCATATGGTAAGAGGGCACATCCTTTTTAGTTTTAGGTTTGTATCCCAAACCCCTATGGCCCTTGAATGACTCTTGTTGTGCTAAACCTAGGTTTTGCTCTTTTTGCCCTTTTAGGATACTTTTCATCCTTTTTAGGGTCTTTTCTATTTTATCAAGCCTTGACCTCAAGACTTGATTTTCTTCCCTTAAATCCCTAGATTTTGATTTTTCTTTAAATCTTTGAGCATTTTTATTTCTAGGCTTATAACTATGGTCCTTAGTGTTATTGCCTAACATTTTACCTACCTTCTTAACCCTAGGTGTAGTAGTCTTAGCATGGAGAGCCATATGTTTTTCTTTAATGCTATCATGCTCCCTATTTTTATGGTAAATAGCATTAAAATGATAAAAATTTGAATTAGCATGCTTTTTACCATTATTTAAAGGGGTAGGCTCACTAAATGATACATTTCATTTTACATTGGAGGCTCCCCCTTGGATAGTAACTGTATTTACTTTGACTTCATTCCTATTTTTCCTGAGCTTGTTGTTGGAACCCCAAGATTGTTTTGATGTGATCAATAAGTTAAGTTAGGTCCTGTGTGTTTCTAACCTTGTGTCTAAGTGTACAGGAGCTTAGGAGCACAGGTACTCAAGCGGAAGACGCGGCTAGCGAGAAGGACGACACGGGGAGAGAGCCGACGGGCTCGATGCGTCCGAGGGACAAGGTGCCGCGGAAGAGTTCCCCGGTGGACGAGAAGGAAGCGTGCACTGGTTCTGAGGGACGAGAAGCCGGAGCGAAAGATTGCTCGGGGAGCAAGAGACGCAGCTAGCGAGAAGGTCGGCACGGGAGAGAGCCGACGGGCTTGGTGCGACCAAGGGACGAATACTGCGGACGAGTACGCTGGCGAACGAGAAGGAATCATGCGACGACTCCGAGGGACGAGGAGCCGGAGCGGAAGCCTGCTTGAGAAGAACGGAAGTTGGGTTCGGGTGAGCCCTTTTCCGGATAGCAGAGATCACCCAAGCGAGCGGATCCGGAGGAGAAGAACCGGACCGAGGCGCGACTGAACCAGAGAAGAGGTCCCGGACGAAAAAGTCAACATCTGTTGACTTTGGGCTCCGGGCGCCCGGACCAGGATAGTTAACCAGATCGCGTCAAACACGATCTGAACGTTGGGGGATAAAGTTTTATCCCCCAAGGGCGCCCGGAACCCCTTCAGGGCGCCCCGACCAAGACTATAAATATAGCCTTGGTCAAGAAGCTTTTGAATGAACTCAGAATTGTAAATCCAACGCTTTTGTGATTTAGAGTTTTAGTTGAGCTTTTTTCTTTTTGTGGGTCAACGTTGTAAGAGGCTTCTCCGCTTGAAGGATATTGATATTGGGCTTAATCTTCCTTGGATTAACAACCACATCGGTTGTAACCAAGTAAACACTGGTGCCTCTTATTTTATGCTTTTAATTTACTACTTAATCTATTTATGCAAGTGTCAGCTTAAAGAGTTCGAGGAAGGGTTGTTTCTTTTATTTTTACAGGATATCCAAAAACCCCCTTCTAGCCAGCCCAACGGTCCTACAAGTGGTATCAGAGCCGAGACGCCTCAGAAGGACTAGCCGCCGTCTGAAGCAGCAAAATGATGGCCGGAGCTAGCGACTACCCAACAGCATTCGAGGGGGAGTTCTCTTTATGGAAGCAACAAATAGAGTTATATCTAAACTCTGATTCTGGTCTTTTTTCAATAATGAAATTTGGTTATGAAGAACCGAAGAACGTGAATGGAGAAGAAATCGATTTACGCCTCTGGACCAACAAATAACGTAACGAATCCATAGCAAACGGACGGGCAGAATTTCATCTTCTAACTGTAATACCAAATGAAGATCTCGACAGAATCGGTGAATACCAAAGCGTAAAAGAACTTTGGGAAAAGTTCTTAAAACTCTACGAAGAACCGGTTGAAGCCGCCCCCTCAATGGATATCGAGCCGTCATCAGAAGAGTCCGAGACGGCAGAAATTACCGAGACAGCTCCAACAGCCGAAGTACATCCCGAGGACACAGAAAACCTTTCCTCAATGAGCATCAATGAAGGGGGAGAATCTTCGGAAGAAAGTAATTCAACAGGGGGAGAACCAACGGCAGATGAGGTAAGTAAGGTATGACCTCTACCCTTAGAACAACTGGTTAATTCAATAGAAAAGTTGCCTGGAGATTATTGTGATTTAAAAATTGAATTATCGAATAATTCAATAGAAAAGTTACCTAAAGATTTTTGTGATTTAAAAATTGAATTATCGAAAGAGTTTTTTGGTTTACCAATTATCTTGAAAGATTCTTACGAATTACAAAATATTTTGATAAAAGAATTTTGCAAGTTAGAAAATATTTTGACAAAAGAATTTTGCAAATTAGAAATTTTGCCGAAAGACTTTTGTGAATTACAAAATATTTTGTTGACAGATTTTTGCAAATTAGAATTTATGACAAAATACTTCTGTAAATTACAAAATATTCTTCTGAAAGAATTTTGTAAAATAAAGACATTGCCGAAAGAATTTTTAAAAATTATATTGTCAAAAAATTCTATTAAATTAGAATTTATAGTATCAAAATATCTTTGCAAATTAGGAATTCAAAATACAATAGAAAATGACATGTTACAATTTATACAAATTTTTACATGTTCAAATTTTCTTGTTTCAAAGTTAAGAAATTATGATAAATTAAAATGAAAATTTAAAATTTTCTGATAAAAGTATTAGAATAAAATAAATAAATGCATAGGAATTTTATTTTAAATGTAATCAATTGTCTTAAAATTTTTCTTGCATAAAGTTTTGGGCTCAGAAAGAGTTTTTCTTGATAGCGAAAAATAAGAAATTTTTTCACAAGTTATTTTTGACTTAGAACTTATTCCTTGACTTGGAAATATTTTTTTCTGAAAATCATTGAGATAGGTTTTTATAAGTTTCTAAGTGTCAACCTTTAAACTTTTCTTGCAACCCCAATTTTTTATGTGATCAAAGGGGGAGAAGAAAAAGTATAAGTCTAGGGGGAGGTAGAAAAATTGAAAATTAGAATTTTTGAAATTTAATTTTTCTATCTTGTTGCACGTTATTAAAAAATTGAAAATTGAAAATTGTTTAATTTTCATATCTATTTTTGACCATAGCTTAACTTGGGTTGATCACATCAAAAAGGGGGAGATTGTTGGAACCCCAAGGTTGTTTTTGTGTGATCAACAAGTTAAGTTAGGTCTTGTGTGTTTCTAACCTTGTGTCTAAGTGTACAGGAGCTTAGGAGCACAGGTACATGAGCGGAAGACGCGGCTAGCGAGAAGGACGGCACGGGGAGAGAGCCGATGGGTTCAGTGCGTCTGAGGGACGAGGTGTCGTGGAAGAGTATCCCGGTGGACGAGAAGGATGCGTGCGCTAGTTCCGAGGGATGAGAAGCCGGAGTGGAAGATTGCTCGGGGAGCAAGAAACGCAGCTAGCGAGAAGGTCGGCACGGGAGAGAGCCGACGGGCTCGGTGCGACCGAGGGACGAAAACTGCGGACGAGTACGCTGGCGGACGAGAAGGAATCATGCGACGACTCTGAGGGACGAGGAGCCGAAGCGGAAGCCTGCTCGAGAAGACCGGAAGTTGGGTTCGGGTGAGCCCTTTTCCGGATGGCAGAGATCACCCAAGCGAGCAGATCTGGAGGAGAAGAACCGGACCGAGGCGGGACTGAACCAGAGAAGAGGTCCCGGATGAAAAAGTCAACATCTGTTGACTTTGGGCTCCGGGCGCCCAGAGCAGCCTGGGGCGCCCGGAATGGCTTCGGGCGCCCGGAATGGCTTCGGGCGCCCGGAATGGCTTCGGGCGCCCGGAATGGCTCCGGGCGCCCGGACCAGGATAGTTGACTAGATCGCGTCAAACACGATCTGAACGTTGGGGATAAAGTTTTATCCCCCCCCCAGGGCGCCCGGAACCCCTTCTGGGTGGCCCGACCAAGACTATAAATATAGCCTTGGTCCAGAAGCTTTTGAACGAACTCAGAATTATAAATCCAACGCTTGTGTACTTTAGAGTTTTAGTTGAGCTTCTTTCTTTTTGTGCGTCAACGTTGTAAGAGGCTTCTCCGCCTAAAGGAGATTGATATTGGGCTTAATCTTCCTTGGATTAACAACCACATCGGTTGTAACCAAGTAAACACTGGTGCCTCTTGTTTTATGCTTTTAATTTATTGCTTAATCTATTTATGCAAGTGTTAGCTTAAAGAGTTCGAGGAAGGGTTGTTTCTTTTATTTTTACAGGATATCCAACAGGCCCAACGGTCCTATACTTGTTACATATCCACATGATCTTTGAGCTGATTAGATCGGTATCTATATAGTCTCTCATTTGCCATCCATGATATTTAGCAGATACTAGATATCATGTTTACTTACTTTGATTGCTATTTATTCACATACTTTATTGAGCATGCTGGCTTACTGTAGCATACCTAATTTTTGTTTATATATATATGATGACTGTTGCATCTTGCACATCATATCATTGCATGCATACTGATGACCATTGTCTCCCTTGTGGTGTGAGAGAGTCATTAATCAGTTTTAGTGCTGCACACTCGACCACTCATGGGTAGTGGTAATTAGAGGAGATGTAGCATGTCCTGTAGTGCTCCCACTCGACCACTCATGGGTAGTGATAGCTAGAGATGCAAGCAACAAAGACTCCATTGCTACGTAGCTAGTTAGCTACTCAGCACCTGTCCACTCGAGAGTAGTGGTAGATAGAGTGAGTATTGTTGTCACTGTCTCGTTCTCTCGACCATACAGTGGTCATGGTGTTGAGGAATGGGCGGGAGTTACCATCCGTGCATATGCTGTTATTATTATTATACCTGCTGATATTGTTGATTGCTTACTTATGCAGTTGTTTTATTATATCCATGTGATATGCTTACATATGTTGAGTTATATACCTGTTGCATGTACTTAGACACTGGCTTTCTTATTGGTAGCATGTATATACCTCACATGATATCCTTATAGTATGAGCAGTACTGTTACAGATCCTCATTACCCCTGACTTTCTATTACTAGCTTAGTATATGGATTCAGGTATGGATATTTATTATGATTACACTGTAGTTCATGTTACTTTTCCCTATGAGATTGTATACCTTTAAATCTCAATATATATTATGCTCATGCACTATCTGTCTATTACCCGCTGAATCCGAGCACTCATCATCCCATGAACTAATTTTCTTTCACTAGGTAGCAAGTAAATAATATATGAAGTTGCCTAGAGATCCTGTCCGCCAGTCCCATGTCACATCGAGCGACTTCATCTGTTATTACTTCCGTTTGCATTATTCGCTTTGGACTTGTTGTGTACATATATCTTTTATATGGAGTTTAGCTGTGTGGTTTCTTGTATTTGGTTAGATGTTGTTGTCGTGTCAAGCCGGGCTAACTTGCAGTTAGTTGTATCATGGTTTTGGTGTTCATTATTTTTTAACTTCCGATATGTTTTGCTATAGTCGTGTGGGTTGCTTATTATACAACTGCGTGGTTATGTTCTTTTTGTTCTAACCATGTGGGCTGTGTATATAACTACATGGTTGTGTTCTATATCCAGCCGTGTGGGTTGTTGATAGCTTGTGAGTAGTCTTGTGGCATTGTATATTGGTTTCATTTGTCACTGCTACAGGGGAGCTATTGTCCGAATTTCATTGGATAACCTTACCCTTAGGACGTGACATCTGCTCTAGGTGGTAGTCTTTCAAAGTTAAAGGAGGGACCAATTTCCACTGCTAGCAAGTTGGTCGGGAGATGGATCCAAGAGGTTTAACAAAAAAGAATTATGATTTTCATCTCTCATGGGATGAAGGGAACTCCTTAATTAGGTTAATACCAAAATAGGAAGAAAAGAAGAAGACTTCGTCCTCTTTTTTCTTTGGGTAAAAGAAAAAAAAATAGAAAAGTTGAGGAGAGAGTGGAATGCGATATAAGTGAAAGAGAATCATGATCCTAGTTAAAATACAGAAGGAATTATGACAAAGCTATGATAACGGGATATGAAAATATAGCGACACTTCTATGAAGAAAATAGGGATATGAAAACATAGACCATTTAGTATATGACTTCGGAAGAAGGTTACAAAGCCTGGATGAGGACGGTTTGACCAATCATAGCCATTTGGAAGCCTTAGCAGATAATCAGCTAGGACTCCATAAGCCATCCTCAGTCGATCCAAAGATGCCTCACTAAAACTCGAAATGGTAGTGTTGGTTGGTCCTAGCAAGATCGTACCGGTTCCACTGTACAAAAATTTTGTACACATGTCAAACCTTTCCTAGACAACCTATTGTGTTCTTTAGAAGTTAAATTAGGAATCGCAAACGAAACTTAACATTATTGATTCCAAATTTAACTTATCTGTTCTTAATGGTTTAGATTTGGATCGTAAGCGAAACTTAACACTATTGATCCAAATCAACCTATGTTATAAAGTTAATTAAATATTTATTTCTAAAATCGGCTCCCAGGTCAAACATGACGAGGCACTAGGCCTTCTTGGGTATGGGATCATCCACCACTGCCTCAATAAAGCCTTTAATAGAAATTCAATATTTAATTTCCTAAAATAACATTAGGTTTAACCGAAAAGAACAATCGAATCACAAATTTGAAAAAAAAAAAAAAACACAACTCGAATTACAATTTCAAAAAACTAGAATCTAATGTCTCTTGTGTTTGGAATTCATACAAAGAAAAATACCTAGCATGATGCGGAAAACAATTACTAGTTATCCCTTTTCTTTGTATGCTAATAACCTCGAGATCTTCTGCCGTATTTCTCGCCTCGCCTTGGACGTCGTGTGGGTGATGATCCTCCAAGATGAACACCACCCAAAAGCCTTCTTTCTTCTTCTCTAAAATCCGGCCACCACCACAAGAGAACAAAAGAGAGCAAGGGGAAAAGAAAAGGGAGAGGGCAGACCACAAGAGGAAGCACCAACAAGAGAATAAGAATTGATAATGCTTGAGGCCTCTTCTCCCCTTTTTTTATATTACTTTCCCAAGGAAAATAAGGAAAGACTTTTTACAAAAATTAAAATCTTCCTCTTGTTTTTCCTTTTCCCCTTTTATTTTTCCTTTTCCTTTCTCTTGATTGATTCAATCATCAATCATTGATTCAATCATCAATCATTGATTCAATTGATTGAATTATGGATGATTGGATGCTTTTAATGGCCGACCCCTTGCTTGGACACCAAGCAAGGGTGGCCAGCCACATCATCATCAAGAGAAATAATTTTTTATAAAATTTTATAAAAGAAAAAAAATCCTCTTATAAAATTTTACAAGCTCTCTTTCCTTATGTGGATGTTAATAAAGGAAAGTTTTTTAAAAAATTAAAACCAAGTTTTAAATTTAAAACTTCTCTTCTAAAATTTCCTTTTTTTAACATGGTTACAAAAAGGGAAAGTTTTAAATTTAAAACTCTCTTTTAAAAAACCATGAGGATGGTTAAATAAGGAAAGTTTTAAAACTTTTAAAACTCTCTTTTAAAACATGTGGCCTAATTCAAATAAGGAAAGTTTTAAATTTTAAAATCTCTCTTTTAAACTTGTAGTTATCTACAAAGAGAAGATTTTAAAAATTTAAAACACCCCTCCTAATTTGAAATATAGTGGCCGACCCCTCCTTTGCTTGGGCACTAAGCATAGGGCTCACCCTCTTGAGGAGATGGTGGCCGGCCCTTGGCTTGGTCACCAAGCCTTGGGTCGGCCCCCATCTTGGACACCAAGATAGGCTTTTATTTGGATGGACTTGAGGCTTTAATGAGGCTACGACAGGGACCTAGAGGAGAAATTGGTTTTGTCCTTCCGACGAGCTTGAGTATCACGTGTTCTCCCCGAACACACAACTCAAGTTCATCAACAATAACTCATTCCACTAGAGAGTTATTATTGCACTATCGCACCAATCCCAAATTATATTATGGGCTCCTTCTCATCATGAGTGTGTTAGTCTCTCTGTGTTTAAGATATCGAATGTCCACTAATTAATTGAGTTATTGACAACTCATTTTAATTAATGTCTTAGTCCAAGAGTAGTACCACTCAACCTCATTGTCATGTTGGACTAAGTCCATTTGCAGGATTTAACATGACAATCCTTATGAGCTCCTCTTAGGGACATTCTCAACCTAGATGACTAGGACACAGTTTCCTTCTATAATCAACAATACACACTATAAGTAATATCATTACCAACTTATCGGGCCAATTGATTTATCAAGCTAAATCTCACCCTTTGATAAGTCAAAGAAATAAATACTAAATATATGTGCTTGTTATTATATTAGGATTAAGGGCACACACTTCCATAATAACTAAGGTCTTGTTCTTTTATTAAGTCAGTATAAAAAGAACTTATCTTAAATAGTCCTACTCAATATATTTAGAGTGTATTAGTGTAATTTATTAGTCAAGATAAACTAATACCTAATTATACTACGACTATTCCAATGGTTTGTTCCTTTTCATCTTACTCGTGAGCAACGACTCATTTGATGCTTTCTTTGCAGCTTTGACCTCTTGCCTTCAAGCCTACTTCCTTTGGCTCTCATCCCTCGGATGCATCCAAGCCCGCGGCTCGTCCCCAATGTCATCCTTCGCGTATGCCTTGTAGTCGCTTCCCTCGGCCCTTGTCCTCGCTATCTTGTCCAAGGTCCCTCGGATGCTCCATCCTTCACCGGACCCGAAGCCGTCAACCTGAGTCACATGTGTCACCTGCAGTCCTGCACAACTCAAGTACACATATCAAATAACGAGGGTAATCCTAACTTAAACCCTTTGCCCAAACACCAAAACACATGGTCCCGTGGACCATTGGGATTGCTCCAACAATCTCCCCCTTTTTGGTGTTTGGTAATACGTTTAAATTAGGGAAAACATATAGCAAATAAACATGCTAAAAATAATGGACTTACGATGCCAAGGCTACACACTTGGACTTACTCCGCCGAATGGACTTACATTGCCAAGGCTACACACTTGGCAACCGCCGAAACAATGCACCAAGCATTGGAACCTATCACAAGGCTCCCCCTACACCTAAGCTCCCCATTGAGCTAGGATTTTCTCACAGGTCTTTTTAAGAACCTATCACAAGGCTCCCCCTACTCAAAGGCACTTTCAGGTTTTCCCAACTAAACCTTACTTCTCCCCCTTTGCCTAACATCCAAAAAGTTCTCCAACAATATCCCAATTGTTGAAAACTTATCATCTAAATTGACCCTAAACTCATGTATTTATCCCCCATGGATCCCATACATCAAAACAAGTTGACACGGTCAAGAACAGTGCTGAAAAGCACTTTCAAGCTGGTATCAGTCGACTGCCCCAAGTACCAGTCGACTGCCCCCTTCGACGCATCCTTACAGAACCATTCTGTGGTCGAAATATACTGTTACCAGTCGACTGGTGTCGGTACCAGTCGACTGCCCTCGTCTAAATGAGCTTACAGAACCATTCTGTGCTCAAAAACATTGTTACCAGTCGACTGGTATCTGCACCAGTCGACTGGTACCTTAATTCTACAAAAATCAGCCTTTTCAGACCAACTTCAGAAATGCACCAGAAATTCCCTAGACCTCCAAAAATTCTCAAATTTTGTGGAGAGGTCTATTGTACCAGTTTATACTTGGGAAAAATATATTACAAAATATATCTATCATCAATCCCAAGATTGACACAAAATCCAAAACTAGCTAAATTGTTCAATTGAACATTGACCTAAAGTCCAAGTTTTGGCTTCCTCTTGATGTATTTGCCCATACCAACCCACAATGCATCTCTAGCATTGGTTTATATGACATCTATACATCCAAAACCATTTATCATGCTATATGACCCCAATGTCATATTTTCTTGCATGAAATATACACCAATTGTGCCAATTCCCTAAGGTCGAGACTCAAATCCGTCTCTAACCTTTTGGCACATTCCATGACTCAACCTAGACTTCCAAGTAAAACCCACTTGAGATCCATTGGCCATGGGTCCCAAATTGATTCTTTGAGCTCCCCCTAGAGCTCTTAGCCTTAGCCACCTCCCTAGGTGACTCATCCACAATGGCTAGGCCATTCCAGTGCACCTCCAGTGACACTTGGCCTACAAATCTTACTTTCTTAACCTTGGACACTTTGTCCATGGTTAATTTCTCCTTACCATTAAATGACTTTCCCTTGCCATTTATTGGCTTCTCCTTGCTATAGTCATATGCAACCCTAGCATAAGACTTTCCCTTAGCTTTGGAGGACTCTCTCTTGCCATGATCATTTGCCACCCTAGCACATGATCTCTCATTAGCCTTGGAGGAACTAGATCGGTATCCCAAGCCCGATCTATCATGGTTGGGTCTTTGGCTACCCAACATCATATTTAATTCCTTAGATCCAACATTGAATCTCTTAAGGAATTGTTCTAACTTATCAAGCTTTCCCCTTAAGGCTTGATTCTCCTTCTCTAGGTTCCTAACCCTAGAGTTAATTTGTCCAAATTGGACATTCCTAGACCTACCCTTTCTAGGCATATGTCTCCCCTTCTTAGGATTAATGCCTTGGGTCTCCTTAGGTCTACCATTTCTAGATTTTTCATGAATGAGTCTCTTAGGATTTTGATATACAATTACCCTACTCCTATCATGATATTTGAAACCAAAATTTTGTATGGGCATATAATGATTAACATTATTTTTCCTAACATGCATGGGAACATAAGAATTTGAATTTGAATTACACTTCAAATTAGGGTATACCTCCCTTACCCTTGAAGCTCCCCCTTGACTTGAGCTCCTCTTCTTCTTCTCCCACTTCTTTAGATGCTCCAACTTCTTGAACTCTCCCTTCCTTGAGCATCTTGTGTGGTAGTGTCCAAGTTCTCCACACGTGAAGCATCTAATGTGCTTCTTCTCCTTCTTCTTCCTATAACTCAAATTAGATTCTAAAAAGATTGAATTGAGTTTAGGAGATACCTCTTTCTTACCCATAGGACATCTACTCTTGTAGTGTCCCTTCTCATTGCACCCGAAACAAATGATGTGATCTTTTGACTTTGCTTCGGTGGAGGTGCTCACTAGGTTGACTTCTTCCAAGATTTCTTCTTCTTCTTCTTCACTTGTCTTGGATTCTTCTTCAACCTTTGAGGATGTAGATGCTATATCTTCCTCATCCACACTTGTGGATGACCTTTCTTCATCCTTTTCCTCAAATGTGACCAAATTTACTTCCTCTTCTTCTTTTGATGTTGAATTGGTCTCCACATCCGATTGGTCCTTCTTCTCCTCTTGGACCACTTCAGCACTTTCTTCGGATTTTTCTTCTTCTTCTTGTGTAGGCAAAAATTCCTCCCATGGAAATTTCTTCACTTTGCTCCACAATTCATGGGCGTTCTCATATTTACCTACACCACTTATCACATTAGAAGGCAACATATCTATTAACATTGATATTACCTTATCATTTGCCTTCGATCGTGTGGTTTGCTCTTCCGTCCAATGTTGTGGTCGGAGTTTCTTCCCTTTCTTATCCTTCGGGACTTCGAACGGTTCATTTACAATCATCATGGTGTCCCAATCTGTGTCGAAGAAGATCTCCATCTTCATCATCCAATAGGTGATGTCCCCAAGGCTTTCTCCTTCAAACTTTGGAGGTTCAATCAAGCCGGTCATCTTGTACTTCCTTGTCGGTTAGTCCAACGGAGAGCGTCCTCGCTCTGATACCACTTGTTGGAGGATCAGTGGCCGTCTAGAAGGGGGGTTGGATAGACGGCGCCCCCAAATCGCTCGCTTTCTACGTATTTGTTAGTTGCGCAACGGAATACAAATAATACAAACACAAATACGAAAGCTAAATACAAATACAAAGAACAAGAAAGAGCAAGCAAACCAACACGCACCGATTTACGTGGTTTGGAGATAAAGCTCCTACTCCACGGCGTGTCCGTAAGGTGGACGATCCCTATCCGTCGGTGGATTACTCCCCGGAAGACCTCCGGCTAGCTCAAACCTCCTTGTGGGTGGAGAAACCTCACCATAAACTCACCAAGACCTCTTGGACACAAGGGAAACTCTTGAGCACTTGTAGACTACTAATTAGACCTTAACCAAGTCTAATTTCGTCACCTTGGCCGGCCATACCAAGCTCCTTCTTATAGAGCTTGGAACAAATCAGAACCTGATTTGCCCGTTACTAGTCGACTGGTCCTTGCACCAGTCGACTGGTGCCAGCCCAACGGCTCTTTCAACGGCTCTGCTACAGTGCATCAGTCGACTGATCCATCACCAGTCGACTGCTACACTGCGCTACAGTAACTGCTACAGTACGCTACAGTAACTGCTACAGTACCGCTACAGTAAAACTCTAAAACTAGGATTTTACTCCGAGTACAATCTCTCATGCACTCGTACCCTCACCCTTATGACTCATTTGACGCTTTCTTTGCAGCTTTGACCTCTTGCCTTCAAGCCTACTTCCTTTGGATCTCATCCCTTGGATGCATCAAAGCCCTTGGCTCGTCCCCAATGCCATCCTTCGTGTATGCCTCGAAGTCGCTTCCCTCGGCCCTTGTCCTCGCTACCTTGTCCACGGTCCCTCGGATGCTCCATCCTTCACCAAACCCGAAGCTGTCAACCTGAGTCACATGTGTCACCTGCAGTCCTGCACAACTCAAGTACACATATCAAATAATGAGGGTAATCCTAACTTAAACCCTTTGCCCAAACACCAAAACACATGGTCCCGTGGACCATTGGGATTGCTCCAACAATATCTGCTACCATACATTTGATTCCCATCCCCTCCACATGCCAATCAAAAGCTTTCGCCGAAAGGGCCTTAGTGAAAGGATCTGCCAGGTTATCTGCTGATGCAATTTTGGCGATGACAACTTCTCCTCGCTTGATGATATCTCGTATCAGGTGGTACTTGTGCTCTATATGTTTACTTGCCTTATGGGTGTTGGGATTTTCGAGTCGTAAAAACCACTTTTTGCGTTGCGGAAACCCCGAAATCCCATGTCACCGGATCCGTGCGAAGATAAAATTTTACATGTACAAGTTTTTCTACCCTAGATCTACATTAGATCTACATGGTTAAGAGATTACCCTTGTAGCAAAGCCCTTCGCGAATCCCGCTCATCCAAAAGTTGTCGGATCTCGAGTGTGTTCAAATGGACATACCTCTATACGTATCCACATGAACAATAGAGATGGAGAAAACACTTAGAGTGTGCTAGCACTCTAATGGTGTTTGGCCAAGGAGGAGGAGAGGGAGAGCAAGAAGAGAGGAGGAAGAAGATGAAGTTAAGGTTGCCATGAATTAGCACACAAATGCACTAATTCCTCCTTTTAAGTGGCTGACCACAAAAGGAAGACCAAGAGTCATGGCTCTTGGTTTTCCCTCATGAGGTGGCACACACATGTGCTAACCTTGATGATGTGGAACATCATCATTGGCCCACTTAATGTCTACTCACAAATGAGGTGGCAATGGTCAAGTCAAACTTGACCTTTCATCTTCCCTCTCAAGTCAAGTCAAACTTGACTTAAATTCTCCTATGGTTGATCAAATCCAACCTTTGGTTCAAGTCAATTTTAATTTAATGAATCTTATTCATTGAATTGAATTGACTCAATGAATCTAAGTCCAAATTAGACTCATTTAACACATGAACCAAATTGAGTCTAACTCAATTAGTTTAATTTGGATTACTCTTAATCCAACTTGGTTCATCATATGAACCAAAACCTCTAGGTAAATCAAATGAACCTAATCTCCATCTAATTACCCTTTGTGTGTGACCCTATAGGTTCTTGTAACGTTGGCAATGCTCCTAAACTCATTTAGAAGCATAAGTAATGAGCGGTATCTAGCAATACATCATTACTACCCAAGTTACAAGAATGTTGAGATCCAACATCACCTTGTGACTACTAATTGTGACTCTTCACAATATATAACAAGTGTCCTTCTATCCTTGACACCTAGATTGATCAATGTGAGGCATAGACTGTGTCATCCTCTAATCAATTTAAATCTTGAACTTCAAGTAGACTCACTATAATCAAATGAGCTCAATATCTCATATTGACTCACTTGGGCATGACCATGCACTTAGTGGTCTCACTCTATCAAGAATAACGATGTCACTCCCGTTATATAGGAGGGATAGATCCCGTCTACATCACTCACATCCCTCCGCATAATTTGTTACATAGCCAATAATCATCTTTATAGTCCACCCAGTTACGGGTGACGTTTGACGAAGCCAAAGTATGCAACTCCTTATGTAGGGAACCATGGTGATTTCAGGTCCAAGGACTAATAGTCATACTAATAGCCACATGAGAAAGTATATGACACTCATATAACGATCCATTATATATTCTCATGGCGGGTCATTCAGTATACATTCTCCAATGCATACCCATGTGTCAACTTGATATCTCTATATCCATGACTTGTGAGATCAAGTCATCGAGTTGACCTACATGCTAGTCTCATCTCATTAACATTGTCCCTGAATGTTAATACTTGACTAGGAATGATTAAGAGTAGTGTTCTCTATATTATCTTACTATCGATTCAATCAATCGATTGATATAGATAAGAACCTTCTACTCAAGGACGCTACTATACTTAGTTATTTGGCACCAATACAAGTAAGTATAATAACCAAAACAAATGCCTTTATATATATACATAGGAATATGATACAATGAGTCCATACAACAATCATCATATGATTGGCTCTAGGGCTCTAACTAACAATGGGCACGTGGTTCCTTCGAGTTTTCAACTGCACCGCTATTATTACAATAAATTGTGATGATTTTGGGCAAACCAGGAATCACATCTAAGTCCATTAGGAAGTTCCTGAGCCATACAGCTTCTTTGGCTGCCTCAGAGGCTGCCACATACTCAGCTTCCATGGTTGAGTCTGAAACACATTTCTGCTTAACACTCCTCCATGCAATGGCTCCACCTCCTAAAGTAAACACATAGCCTGACGTAGACTTACTGTTGTCCTTCTCAGTCCTTCTCAAGTACTTTAATATATGCTTTACAGCAGTCCAATGTCCTTGTCCAGGGTTACTCTGATATCTGCTAACCATGCCCACGGCAAAACAGATATCAGGTCTTATACACAGCATTGCATACATTAGGCTTCCCATAACCGAAGCATAAGGAACTACCTTCATGTCCTCTATCTCCTTTGATGCCTTCGGAGACATCTCTTTAGATAAAGCTACTCCATGCCTAAAAGGTAAGAAACCTTTCTTGGAGTTCTGCATGCTAAAACGAGCAAGGATTGTATCTATATATGAAGCTTGAGATAGACACAACATCCTTTTCTTGCGATCCCTTATGATTTTGATCCCAAGGATGTGTGCACATTCTCCTAAGTCCTTCATATCGAATTGTTTGGACAATCATACCCTTATATCCGATAACACTTTGACATTGTTGCTAATTAACAAAATGTCATCAACATATAGTAGAAGAAATACCACCACGTTTCCGTTACACTTCTTGTATACACAAGACTCATCCGGACACTAAATAAATCCATATGACTAGATTACTTTATTAAACCGGATGTTCCAAGATCTTGAAGCTTGCTTCAGTTCGTAAATGGACTGATTGAGCTTGCACACTAGATGCTCTTTGCCTTTTTCAATGAACCCTTCTGGTTGCTTCATATGGATGTTTTCTTCAAGACTTCCGTTAAGGAAAGCTATCTTGACATCCATTTGCCAAATCTCATAATCCAAATGAGCGGCTATGGATAAGAGTATCTGGATAGACTTTAGCATGACTACCGGCGAAAAAGTCTCCTCATAATCGATTCCCTCTTTCTGAGTATACCCTTTCGCAACAAGCCTTACTTTGAAGGTTTCTACCTTCCCGTCTGTCCCTCTTTTCCTTTTGCAGATCCACTTGCATCCAACGGCTTTTACACTATCTGGTGGTTCTACAAGCTCCCAGACCTTATTAGAATACATAGACTCTATTTCAGAATTCATTGCCTTTTGCCAAGATACTGCATCTATATCTTGGAGTGCTTTGTCATATGTCCAGGGATCGGGTTTATGTTTACCCGAGATTAAGTCCAAAGACTCTCCCAAAAACATGAATCTCTCTAGTTGCCTCACAACCCTCCCACTACAATGAGGCACTATCTCTGGTTGTGTATCATGTGTGACACGTGTTGCAGTCTCTTGTGGTACTTTATCTTGTACTGTTGGTACTAAAGTAGACGTGCCCTCTCTTATTTCTTCTAGTACAATTTCACTCATGGGCTTATGGTTCATTACATAATCTTCTACTAAAAATCGAGCATTGGTGCTAACAATGATCTTCTGATTTTTAGGATTATAAAACAAATCCCCTTTCGTTCTCTTAGGATATCCCATAAACAGACATACTTCTGTACGTGATTCCAACTTGTCAGTATCTCCCTTCAGCACATGTGTTGGACTACCCCATATCCGGATATGATTCAGATTAGGCTTACACCCATTCTACAATTCTATGGGAGTAGAAGGAACTGTTTTAGAAGGTACCATATTCAGAATGTACAGTGCTGTTTCCAGAGCATATCCCTAAAATGAATTTGGTAATTCTAAATAACTTATCATCGATTTAACAATTTCCATAAGAGTCATATTCCTTCATTCTGCCACACCATTCTGTTGGGGTGTACCAGGTGCGGTCAATTGGGATTGAATCCCGGCTTCTGATAAGTAATTCCTAAATTCTCCAAAGAGGTATTCGCCACCACGGTCAGACCGTAGTGTCTTGATACTTTTACCAAGACATTTCTCCACATCAGCCCTATATTCTTTAAACTTATCAAAGCATTCAGACTTACGACACATCAAGTAAATGTATCCGTATCTTGAATAATTATCTATAAAAGAGACAAAGTATTCATAACCACCTCTTGCCTGGATTGATATAGGACTACAGAAATCAGAGTGAACCAGTTCTAACACATCTTTGGCTCTATACCCCTTGACCTTAAAAGGTCTCTTCGTCATTTTACCTTCCAAGCAAGATTCACAAGTTGGAAAGTTTTCCAACTCTAATGAATCCAAGAGTCCATCGGCTACAAGCCTTTGAATCGTACTTAAATTAATATGACCAAGTCTTAGATGCCAAAGATATGTTTGGTTCATTTCCGAAGGTTTTTTTCTCTTATTAGAGGTAAAAGATGTTTTATTAATTTCCATTTATTGTTTTATGGGAGAAATTAGATTTAAAGTATATAAATTGCCAACCAATGCACCAGAACAGATAATAACTCTATTTCTCTTTATAACTACATTGTTACTGAAAGAAGAAGAATATCCATCCAAATACAGTTTAGAAACTAAAATTAAATTCTTTCTGAAACTGGATAAATAAAGACAATTTCTTAAAACCAAACTTCTATTCCTATCAAAAGATAAGTAGACGTCTTCCACTGCAACAACCGCCACCTTAGTAGCATTGCCCATGTAGACGGTTATCTCTCCTTCAGATAGTCATCGGGTTTCTTGGAACCCCTGCAAAGAGTTGCAGACATGATCAGTGGCTCCTGTATCTACACACCAGGTGCTGGTAGATAACACCGCTAAACATGTTTCAACTACTAGAGTATGAGATATACCTTTATTGTTCTGATTCCTATGAGGAAGTCTGCTTTCCAATGTCTAGCCTGCTTGCAGATGAAGCACTTGCCCTTTGGCTTCTTCATTCTAGCTTTTGGTCCTGGTCCTAGAGGTTTATTCACCTTCTTTGCTGAAATAATCTGTTTCTTCTTCTTCTTGCCTTTCGACTTAGAAGTAGAACCATATTCAGCATAATGAATCTGAGAACTATGACAAAATATACCTTCTGCTGCCTGTAGTTCTGTCAGAAGTTCCGCCAACGTATACTCCCTTTTGTTCATGTTATAGTTCAGGCGAAATTGCTCAAAACTTATGGGTAGCGTTTGGAGAATAATAGCGACTTGGGTTTCCCCATCGATTTCTCCTCCAAGGACTTGTATTTTGTTCAGATTAGCCATCATTTTGAGGATATGATCCCTTACGGGTGCCCCCTCTGACATGGTGGCTGTCATTAACTTTCTCATTGCCTCTTGCCTAGCAGTCTGACTCTGGTGCCCAAAGAGTTCTTTGAGATTGTTCATTATATCATAAGCAGTTGGTAAATCTTGATGCTGATGTTGCAATACATTTGACATTGAAGCCAAAATGTAACACCGCGCCATCTCATCTTCTTTTACCCATTTCTTATGATACTCAATCTCCTCTGGGATAGAATCATTGTTAGGTATATCTGGGCATACCTCTGACAGTACAAACTTATAGCTTTCAGCAGTTAAGACAATGTCCAAGTTTCTTTTCCAATCTATATAGTTTGGACCAGTAAGTTTGTTCTCTTTCAGTATAATGGCCAGTGGGTTGAAAGTCATCCTAAGAATCACAAAATAAACTTTGGTCAAGACTCTAAATTTAGAATAATATTGATTCCCCAAATAATACTATTTAAATTTACCAACACCTAAAAACACCGTGAATATTGCATGCCACGTTAGTGTGGACGTATACAAATTCAACATTTGTAAGATGAGGATCTTACCCATTAATTTTATTATCTTGTCATCCTAACTTTATGACAAATAAAATTAATAGTTGGTTTTCCTTTGGTCACACAAAACAATAGCAGTGACTCTGTTGGGGAGGATACTATTGAATGCGTCTAAGTGTATACCATTACTTGATACTTAGTCTATTAAATAGGATTGTGCCCCTTCAGTTGGAGAAGATCACACGCTCCTAAATAATTTCTTATAACCATCCATAAAGGAAGTTTGATCTAGTGATCCGCAATAAACCCATCCGTTGTGGAGGGAGGCACTCAGAGCCAACACGCAAGCTTGTTGCATTACTTACAAACCAGCAATGGAGACCGTGGAATTTATTTAAAAATCCCTCTCCCACTTAGTTATTTAAGGTGAGAAATTTTAAATTATGCGAGCACACATCACAGCAAATAAAGCAACAAATATGAAAAAATATTTTTCCAACTATTATGGCATTTTCTATCACTGTCCTCCGTGTGTTGCAAACCCTAGCTGCTGCCATCTTTGGCCACCGTAATCGGGTCTTGTCGCTGCATCCATCTTGCTTCTTATTCCGCTGCATCTCTGGTGCTCCAATAGTACCACGCCTCGTAAGGATATGATCCGCGAAAAAAATAGAATTTTACATTTATCGATCCTATATTCCACAAAGGAATGTACATGTAATCTAGATCTAAACAAAAATATAAAATCCTAATAACTAATACAGCTCCTGCTGTATTTAATATTACAATCATGCACACACAATAAAATACCCTTGACATGTCCAAGGGTCCAATCACACACAACAACCATAAGCCATAATAGTTGGAGCCTGCAACCACAAAGTTAGAACATTCTACTATTATCCTGCCTAAATTATGTATGACATGTGCATAATCTATTTGAAAACCAAAACACATAGAGGCAAACCCTAGCTCTGATACCAATTGTTGGTTGATCGTAGGAAGATCGTACCGGTTCCACTGTATAAAAAATTTGTACACGTGTCAAACATTTCCTAAACAACCTATTGTGTTCTTTAGAAGTTAAATTAGGAATCGTAAACAGAACTTAACATTATTGATTCCAAATTTAACTTATCTATTCTTAATGGTTTAGATTTGGATCACAAGCGAAACTTAACACTATTGATCCAAATCAACCTATGTTATAAAGTTAATTAAATATTTATTTCTAAAATCGACTCCCAGGTCAAACATGGCGAGGCACTAGGCCTTCTTGGGTATGGGATCATCCACCACTGCCTCGATAAAGCCTTTAATAGAAATTCAATATTTAATTTCCTAAAATAACATTAGGTTTAACCGAAAAGAACAATCGAATCACAAATTCGAAAAACAAAAAAAACACAACTCGAATTACAATTTCAAAAAACTAGAATCTAATGCTTCTTGTGTTTGGAATTCATACAAAGAAAAATAACTAGCATGATGCGGAAAATAATTACTAGTTATACCTTTTCTTTGTATGCTAATAACCTCGAGATCTTCTGTCGTATTCCTCGCCTTAGACGTCGTGTGGGCGACGATCCTCCAAGATGAACACCACCCAAAAGCCTTTTTCTCCTTCTCTAAAATCCGGCCACCATCATAAGAGAACAAAAGAGAGCAAGGGGAAAAGAAGAGGGAGAGGGTCGGCCACAAGAGGAAGCACCAACTTGAGAATAAGAATTGATAATGCATGAGGCCTCCTCTCCCCTTCTTTTATATTACTTTCCCAAGGTAAATAAGGAAAGACTTTTTACAAAAATTAAAATCTTCCTCTTGTTTTTCCTTTTCCTTTCTCTTGATTTATTCAATCATTAATCATTGATTCAATTGATTGAATCATGGATGATTGGATGGTTTTAATGGCCGGCCCCTTGCTTGGACACCAAGCAAGGGTGGCCGGCCACATCATCATCAAGAGAAATAATTTTTTATAACATTTTATAAAAGAAGAAATCCTCTTATAAAATTTTACAAGCTCTCTTTCCTTATGTGGATGTTAAAAAAGGAAAGTTTTTTAAAAAATTAAAACCAAGTTTTAAAATTTAAAACTTCTCTTCTAAAATTTCCTTTTTTAACATGGTTACAAAAAAAGGAAAGTTTTAAATTTAAAACTCCCTTTTAAAAAATCATGAGGATGGTTAAATAAGGAAAGTTTTAAAACATGTGGCCTAATTCAAATAAGGAAAGTTTTAAATTTTAAAATCTCTCTTTTAAACTTGTAGTTATCTACAAAGAGAAGATTTTAAAAATTCAAAACACCCTTTCTAATTTGAAATATAGTGGCCGACCCCTCCTTTGCTTGGGCACCAAGCATAGGGCAGGCCCTCTTGAGGAGATGGTGGCCGACCCTTGGCTTGGTCACCAAGCCTTGGGTCGACCCCCTTCTTGGACACTAAGATGGGCTTTTATTTGGATGGACTTGAGGCTTTAATGAGGCTACAACAGGGACCTAGAGGAGAAATTGATTTTGGCCTTCCGATGAGCTTGAATATCCCGTGTTTGCCTCGGACACACAACCCAAGTTCATCAACAATAACTCATTCCACTAGAGAGTTATTATTGCACTACCGCACTAATCCCAAATTACATTATGGACTCATTCTCATCATGAGTGTGTTAGTCTCCCTATGTTTAAGATATCTAATGTCCACTAATTAATTGAGTTACTGACAACTCATTTTAATTAATGTCTTGGTCTAAGAGTAGTACCACTCAACCTCATTGTCATGTCGGACTAAGTCCACCTGCAGGGTTTAATATGACAATCCTTATGAGCTCCTCTTGGGGACATTCTCAACCTAGATGACTAGGACACAGTTTCCTTCTATAATCAACAACACACACTATAAGTAATATCATTTTCCAACTTATCGGGTCTATTGATTTATCAAGCTAAATCTCACCCTTTGATAAGTCAATGAAATAATACTAAATATATGTGCTTGTTATTATATTAGGATTAAGGGCACACACTTCCATAATAACTAAGGTCTTGTTCTTTTATTAAGTCAGTATAAAAAAGAACTTACCTTAAATGGTCCTACTCAATACACTTAGAGTGTACTAGTGTAATTTATTAGTCAAGATAAACTAATACCTAATTACACTATGACTATTCCAATGGTTTGTTCCTTTCTATCTTAGTCGTGAGCAACTGTTTATAATTTATAAAGAACTGATAACATGATTTTCTGTGTGTGACACGACATACCATGTTATCTACAATATAAATTAATTGAACAACTACACTTAACAAATAAATGTAGACATTTGACCAATGTGATTCTTTTATTTAAAAAATAAATGTTTACAAAAGTTAGGCTTTTAGTTTACACTCTAACAGGTAGATCTATACCAGAGAGCGGAGGAAGATTCACAAGCCATGGAAGGTACTACTAAGGGATCGATGAAAGGAGGGGTCATAAAAGTGGACTAAAACACTTACTAGGTAAATAAGAGAAATCGAAAATGAAGAAGATGACGAAGCGACGATGAGAGAAGAAGCAAGTGCATATAAGAGCATTCTTATCTGACCTAATATACCTGACTCATTCAAAAGGGATCGTTGGATCTCTGCTGTTAAAAGGTAGGATTGATTTTCCACCATAGGATTGACTACATGGAATAAATAAAAAAAAGATAATCATTACTGTTAACTCAACCGCAAGTACACGATTTTGTCGTAAGTAATAAAAAGATATCGAATCCATAGGGACTGATTATAAATACTAGGGATGTCTCACAATGAATTAGCTAAACAATCGATAAAGGTAATGAACGTACTGAGTAGCAACTAGAAATAGAAATAGAAAAGTAAATATAAGAACTTGGTTTTGTGAGAGTTCTAGGAGTTCTGTTTCATTGTGATATTTATCAATGTAAGGTGATCTATCAATTCCTATCCTCAATTGTCATGAATTTGCAGGAAGTTGCCGGTTTCCTCCTGCAGAAGTCAACCGACAAAGAACTTTTATCTATACCTCTAGTAATTTAATAGTTATGATCTCCATGAAGTCTGTTAGCATGGCAGCCTATCACCAACGCCCCTCGGTCATACAACATAGAAGTACATCACCATTCAATCTACATAAAGGCATAAGGAATAAATGCACTCAACCAATCCACCTCCTTGTAAGACTAGCTTCGCCCTTCAAGGTGAGTCCCTTGATGCCCATTAGCGGGGCAGCTTGTCACTAGCACCCCTCGGTCATACGATCTAGGGAATCCCTCTACGAGATCCACAAGTGGCACAAACATCCAATCCAACATGGAAATCAAATCCAAACACAATCATTCCACACAAGATCAAATAGATACAAAATATAACAACATCATTGATATAGGAAATTAGCACATCCATGAGATTCTTACATCAAATCATACCATAAATACTCCCTTGGTCTTAGAACGATGAATCTACTCCATAATGTAAAGATAGAGATTCGAAGGTGAAGAGATCACAAACATTTCAACCCAAATCGAGAGAAGGGAATAAAAATGCTTATCTAGTGACGATGAGTGATCTTCGGAACCAATCCCTTGCTTCTGGAGGTGAATCTGAGATGGAAATGGCTTAGGAATGCTGGATCACAACTAGAGATTGACCACAAACTTGATCCCCCAAAAAGAGAGAGCCTCCCCCTTTGAAAAGAGGAAGAAGCTCTTTATATAGTGCAGGGCACGGGCACCACACGGCCCGTGCCACGGCCGTGTGGACACACAACCACAGCTGCTCTGCCCTCGGCCAAGGTCACACGATCGTGTGGCCTTCACACGGTTGTGTATTGTTCTTTCTCTGGTTGGCTCACACGACCGTGTGGCACACACGGTCATTCCACTCTTTACCTCTGGACACCTCACACGGCCGTATGGCACACACGGCCTGGGCTTGCCTCTTCTCTGGAATGCTGCACGACTATGTGGAGAAGTTGCTTAGGCCGTGTAGATCTACACGGCCAGGTTCTGGTTGTGCTTGCTGGGATGACACGGCCGTGCCAATCCACACGGCTGTGTCATTCTCCTCCTCTAGTGAAGCTACACGACCTGTCTGCTCCACACGGCCAAGGTTATTTTCCTACCTGCTCCTTTGACACGGCTGTGTGGCTCACATGGCCAATGTTGTCTTCCTTTGCTTGTTGCCTATATCGGCCATGAACACCATTTCTTCTCTAAATTTGACTCCTAAAGACAAAAAATACACAAGAGAAGATCTCCGAACAAAGAAAAGTATTTATGCTGAAAGTAAGTCAAAGAGTATGAAAGTGTATAGACAAAATATGCATAAAATATGTAAATGTGCATTAAAATATGCTAATGAAGTGTATACAATCTACACACATCAATTACCTATTAAAAGATTCTTAGTTTTCTTAGATGTGAGTTCCATCAGATTAATGTGATGCAACCTCGGAGGCACACTGATGCATTCTGGGTTCAAGAATCAAAGTAGATTCTGGGTTCAAGAATCAAAGTAGATGACGCATGCGACATGCTTAAAATGAGTGGCTACATTAAAGGGCATAATGACTAAGATATGCTAGCATTTACTACGTAATCTCTTTGTAAATATACCATGGATTTTGCCACAGGGTTTAAGTAGTTCAAGTAAATAGGGCTATTATGGTTACGCTATAGTCTAGTCAGTCGGACTTTCATCTCCATCGACTAGACTTGAAGGGGAGACTTGTGATCTGGGAAGTGATCAGTAGTTGCCATGTGGATAAGAGAGGATTGGTGAAACTGTTGAAGTAGTTCCAAAATTCACAAGCCTTTCGGCTCCAAAACTCTTGGGCCTCCTAAGTCCACAACCTCCTAGCCTCTCGGGCCTCCCAGGTCCACAGCCTCCTAGCCTCTCGGGCCTCTTGGGCCTCTTGGTTTCACAGGTTTCTCAGACCTCCTGGCTCCATAGCCTCCTTGGGCCTCTCGATTCCACAACCTCCTGGCCTCTCGGGCCTCCCGACTCCTTAGGCTCCTGACCTCTCAAGCCTCCTAGCTCCTAAACAATGTAGGATGAAAGACCATTTTGGTAAAAGAACAACCATCGGACAAATCTTAAATTATTATGGGAAAAAGACAGCTAGGAGAATAGATCTTACATTATTTAGAGAATTAAATAATGATAGCATGATGATCGGAACTGAAGAGAAAAAGTCTATTAATCTTGGTTATTATGGGAAAAAGGTTGTGAGGAAAATAAATTTTATATTATTTAAGAAATTAAATAATAACAACATGAGGATCAGAACGAATGGAAAAGATCTACTTTCTCTCTGTAAAAGGTAGTCCTTTCTAATATCCAAGGTACATATATGCATACCTATGTATATCAAAACTCTAATACTCATCTTTTTCATCCTTTAACTTGAGTGTCGGAGTGGCAGCGCTAGGATACTCCCTAGCCGTCATTCTAATCCTCTTCTTCTTATTTACTTTTAGCTAGGCTTCTAACCACTCCGTCATCCCCATTGTTACTCAATGATTAATGATTAAGTTGACAATAAAGTGAACTCACTAGTGAATCATACGCCCATGTTGCGGGCATGATGAGTATCTATTTGCATTTATATCTTTTGTCTTCCTATTTGTATTTCTTTTAAAAAATAAAAATTATAAGAAATTTTTCTACTTCGAAAGATATTCTAGAAAAAAAACATAATGGTAATACTACTAGACCGTGGAGTAGCAATCGGAGACTCTAAACCACATAAAAATTGAAGTGGTGTTGTGCTTATTCTGTTATTTATATTTTTTATTATGTGTTAACTAATTTGTAGACTAGTAAAACAAGCAACAAATACGATCGAAGTGAAACACGTCACCAATCCCGGCAAAAGGGGCTCAATAGTGCACTTGAAATTATTATATAATCTTAAGAACATAAAATTGGATAAAAGAATACAATTGGCATACCCACTCTTAGCTAAGGATTCAGGTGATGCGCTTTCTTGTGAAAATGGTGCATTTTCTTCTAACTCGACGAAAGAGAAAAATTAAAATCTATAAAAATAACATTACTCTTCATTGACACACTGCACAATTGACCAGAAAAATAAAATCTATAAAAAAAATATATACATGGGAATCAAAGGACGATGGTTGGAAAAGTCGGTGGAGAGGTTGGCCGACAGTTGGATAGAAATCAAACTCAACATAAATGAGAGATAAAATAATAGAGTTTTTGAGAAGCAAGTTAGTGATTTGGGGCAAAAGTTATATTACTTTCAAGGTGACCTTAATTTTACATGGTTGAACCGGCAAGTAAAGAGTAGTCCTTTATTTATTTATTTATTTATTTTTTATTTATTTTAATTAGTATTAGATGTTTAATATATACTGATGAATTTTAAGAATAATCAATTTAATTATACGAAAATTTTTAATTAATTATCCGAATAAATCAAAAAATACTCCTAACGAGTAACCATCAATCCAATATTTTTATAATAATTGTCAAAAATGGAAACCTACTCTCAGCCTTATAAATATGCTCTTAGTATACATGCCAGACATTTTGAAAGTATTCTAGTATTTTTTAATTAGCATCATATATTTAATTTATGTTGATTAATTTTAAATGATCAATTTAATCCCATAAAATTTTTTTATTGATCATCATAATAAATCAAAAAATGCTCATGGTATATTTTATTAATGAAGTATATTCAACATAGATTTGAAATCTTCATGATAGTTTTTGCTGCTAATGCAATAGAATCAAGTCCAATGTAAATAATTAAGTAGTTGTTATATTTTTGAAAAAGTTTTATATTTCTCAATCAAATCAATTTATCCTTAGGCTATGTTTAGTTATGGATAATGTAATAAAATTTGTAATATAATATGATCCGGTTGTAAGAACAGGGGCCCCCCGTCCGGTGGGGTCAACGCCACGTGTAAGTCAAAGTGGCAGGTGGTCGGGCGACGAGGGGCTGGTTCGACCGGCCGGGCGGCCGGCCGGTGTCTAGTTGATGGTTACAGGCGTCTCGTCGAAAGTCAAGGTTCCGGCGCTCAGCGGACGAGATCGCAGAGCCGATCGGATTGCACGCTCGGCCAAAACGATCAGGTAGCATACTGCTAATAGTCTCCACAAAGCACGTGATTGAGAACCTCCCTAAGTAAACCACCGCATACGTCCGGCCGGATGTCGCGGAAGTTGGCCGTCCGGACTCTCTCCGGGGAGTAAGGGCAAAAGGACAAGTGACATCTTTTTCTGACAGCGGGTATGTTCCACGTGTAGGCCATACTTGAAATCTTATGACAGGGGGTTCCGCTGTCCCATCGAGGACATGCTTGGACTGTAGCAGTATGGGTCAAGTAAGCCCACTGACAAGCCCTTACTAGGGTATGAGCCGCGGACACGTGTACACCTCGGTATGTGTACACTCGCTTCTCCGCTGCCCTATATAAAGGCCCTCATCCTTCGGTGGAGGTACGCGTTCTAATATTTGGAGAGCCACTTTTTCACTGCTTGCTTGCCTGACTTGAGCGTCGGAGGGTCGTCGCCGGGAACCCCTTCCCGGCCCGACTTCTGTGCAGGTCCGCCGGAGCACCGTCCGACCGGCCGAGGATCTACGTCAACTGCCAGGAGAGCGCCACGTGCCCAGCGTCCGTTAGTTCAGCGATTCGGACAGGATCAATTTGGCGCCGTCTGTGGGAACGCTCCTGCATCCGAACGGAAGCAATGGACGAGGCTGGACGACCGCCCACGGTGATGCTCTCCACGAAGGAACTCGACGCTCTAATTAAGGCAATAGCAGCTAAGCTTGTGGAGCAACAGAGAGAGAATGCGCAAGCCAAGCGGCTGAAGCAACAAACAACGTCAGCATCAGGTGGCTGAGCGGAGGCAATTATCCCCGAGCGGAGGTAATGATCCCCGAGCGGACGCCTCCCCCGAGACAATGATCCAACCGACATTCAAGGGGGAGCACCGCCGAGCGGATGAAGATGGATTGGGACTTGGATCAACCATGAAGCGCAAATCATCTCCTGCCGCACCGAGTTGGGTGAGAGGTGCGCTGATGTAATTTTATATATGTTTGGGTCGCCTATGTCCTTGTAATGCAGGAAGTAGAAATAATTAAAGGATGGCAAATATCTTCGCCGAATGGCAGTGTCAAAATTAGCCTTAATGGCCGTCGAGCTCCGACGTTAAAAATCGAGAGACAAGCCGGCGTATATAAACCCTCCGAGCGGAAGACCGTCGAACTCCGACGTTAAATATCGAGAGACGAGCCGGCGTCTATAAACCCTCCGAGCGGAAGACCGTCGAGCTCCGACGTTAAATATCAAGAGACGAGCCGGCGTCTATAAACCCTCCGAGCGGAAGACCGTCGAGCTCCGACGTTAAATATCGAGAGACGAGCTGGCGTCTATAAACCCTGCGAGCGGATGACCGTCGAGCTCCGACATTAAATATCGAGAGACGAGCCAGCGTCTATAAACCCTCCGAGCGGAAGACCGTCGAGCTCCGACGTTAAATATCGAGAGACGGGCCGGCGTCTATAAACTCTCCGAGCGGAAGACCGTAGAGCTCCGACGTTAAATATCGAGAGACGAGCCGGCGTCTATAAACCTCCGAGCGGAAGACCGTCGAGCTCCGACGTTAAATATCGAGAGACGAGCCGGCGTCTATAAACCTCCGAGCGGAAGACCGTCGAGCTCCGACGTTAAATATCGAGAGACGAGTCGGCGTCTATAAACCCTCCGAGCGGAAGACCGTCGAGCTCCGACGTTAAATATCGAGAGACGAGCCGGCGTCTATAAACGTCCAAGCGGAAGACCGTCGAGCTCCGACGTTAAATATCGAGAGACGAGCCGGCGTCTATAAACCCTCCGAGCGGAAGACCGTCGAGCTCCGACGTTAAATATCGAGAGACGAGCCGGCGTCTATAAACCCTCCGAGCGGAAGACCATCGAGCTCCGACGTTAAATATCGAGAGACGAGCCGGCGTCTATAAACCCTCCGAGCGGAAGACCGTCGAGCTCCGACGTTAAATATCGAGAGATGAGCCGGCGTCCATAAACCCTCCGAGCGGAAGACCGTCGAGCTTCGACGTTAAATATCGAGACACGAGCCGGCGTCTATAAACCCTCCGAGCGGAAGACCGTCGAGCTCCGACGTTAAATATCGAGAGACGAGTCGGCGTCTATAAACCCTCTGAGCTTAAGGCCGTCGAGCTCCGATGTTAAATATCGAGAGACGAGCCGGCGTCTATAAACCCTCCGAGTGGAAAACCATCGAGCTCTGACGTTAAATATCGAGAGACGAGCCGGCGTCTATAAACCCTCTGAGCGGAATACCGTCGAGCTCCGACAGTAAATATCGAGAGACGAGCCGACGTCTATAAACCCTCCGAGCGGAAGACCGTCGAGCCCCGACGTTAAATATCGAGGGACGAGCCGACTTCTATAAACCCTCCGAGCAGAATACCGTCGAGATCCGACGTTAAATATCGAGAGACGAGCCGGCGTCTATAAACCTTCCGAGCGGAAGGCCGTCGAGCTCCGACGTTAAATATCGAAAGACGAGCCGACGTCTATAAACCCTCCGAACGGAAGACCGTCGAGCTCCGACGTTAAATATCGAGAGACGAGCCGGCGTCTATAAACCCTCCGAGCGGAAGACCCTCGAGCTCTGACGTTAAATATCGAAAGACGAGCCGGCGTCTATAAACCCTCCGAGCGGAAGTCCGTCGAGCTCCGACGTTAAATATCGAGAGACGAGCCTGCGTCTATAAATCCTCCGAGCGGAAGACCCTCGAGCTCCGACGTTAAATATCGAGAGACGAGCCGGCGTCTATAAACCCTCCTAGCGGAAGACCGTCTAGCTCCGATGTTAAATATCGAGAGACGAGCCGGCGTCTATTAACCCTCCGAGAGGAAGACCATCGAGCTCCGACGTTAAACATCAAGAGACGAGCCGGCGTCTATAAACCTTCCGAGCGGAAGACCGTCGAGCTCCGACGTTAAATATCGAGAGATGAGCCGACGTATATAAACCCTCCTAGCGGAAGACAGTCGAGCTCCGACGTTAAATATCGAGAGACGAGCCGGTGTCTATAAACTCTCCGAGCGGAAGACCGTAGAGCTCTGATGTTAAATATCGAGAGATGAGCTAGCGTCTATAAACCCTCCAAGCGGAAGACTGTCGAGCTTCGACGTTAAATATCGAGAGACGAGCCGGCGTCAATAAACCCTCCGAGCGGAAGACCGTCGAGCTCCGACGTTAAATATCGAGAGATGAGCTGGCATCTATAAACCCTCCGAGCGGAAGACTGTCGAGCTCCGACGTTAAATATCGAGAGACGAGTCGGCGTCTATAAACCCTCCGAGCGGAAGACCGTCGAGCTCCGGCGTTAAAAATCGAGAGACGAGCCAGCGTCTATAAACCCTCCGATCGGAAGACCGTCGAGCTCCGACGTTAAATATCGAGAGATGAGCCAGCGTCTATAAACCCTCTGAGCGGAAGACCGTCGAGCTCCGACGTTAAATATCGAGAGACGAGCCGGCGTTTATAAACCCTCCGAGCGGAAGACCGTCGAGCTCCGACGTTAAATATCGAGAGACGAGCCGGCGTCTATAAACCCTCCGAGCGGAAGACCGTCGAGCTCCGACGTTAAATATCGAGAGACGAGCCGGCGTCTATAAACCCTCCGAGCGGAAGACCGTCAAGCTCCGACGAGAGAGACGAGCCGGCGTTTATAAACCATCCGAGCGGAAGACCGTCGAGCTCCGACGTTAAATATCGAGAGACGAGCCAGCGTCTATAAACCCTCCGAGCGGAAGACCGTCGAGCTCCGACGTTAAATATCGAGAGACGAGCCGGCGTCTATAAACCCTCCGAGCGGAAGGTCGTCGAGCACCGATGTTAAATATCAAGAGACGAGCCGGCGTTTATAAACCCTCCGAGTGGAAGATCGTCGAGCTCAGACGTTAAATATCGAGAGACGAGCCGGCGTCTATAAACCCTCCGAGCGGAATACCGTCGAGCTCCGACGTTAAATATCGAGAGACGAGCCGGCGTCTATAAACCCTCCGAGCGGAAGACTGTCAAGCCCCGACGTTAAATATCGAGAGACGAGCCGACGTCTATAAACCCTCTGAGCGGAAGACCGTCGAGCTCCGACGTTAAATATCGAGAGACGAGCCGGCGTCTATAAACCTTCCGAGCGGAAGGCCGTCGAGCTCCGACGTTAAATATCGAGAGACGAGCCGACGTCTATAAACCCTCCGAACGGAAGACCGTCGAGCTCCGACGTTAAATATCGAGAGACGAGCTGGCGTCTATAAACCCTCCGAGTGGAAGACCGTCGAGCTCCGACGTTAAATATCGAAAGACGAGCCGGCGTCTATAAACCCTCCGAGCGGAAGACCGTCGAGCTCCGACGTTAAATATCGGGAGACGAGCCGGCGTCTATAAATCCTCCGTGCGGAAGACCGTCGAGCTCCGACGTTAAATATCGAGAGACGAGCCGGCGTCTATAAACCCTCCGAGCGGAAGACCGTCGAGTTCCGACGTTAAATATCGAAAGACGAGCCGACGTCTATAAACCCTCCGAGCGGAAGACCGTCGAGCTCCGACGTTAAATATCGAGAGACGAGCCGGCGTCTATAAATCCTCCGTGCGGAAGACCGTCGAGCTCCGACGTTAAATATCGAGACACGAGCCGGCGTCTATAAACCCTCCGAGCGGAAGACCGTCAAGCTCTGACGTTAAATATCGAGAGACGAGCTGACGTCTATAAACCCTCCGAGTAGAAGACCGTCGAGCTCCGACGTTAAACATCAAGAGACGAGCCGGCGTCTATAAACCTTCCGAGCGGAAGACCGTCGAGCTCCGACGTTAAATATCGAGAGACGAGCCGGCGTCAGCCTTAATGTCGAGGATTGGCGCAGGTTACGAGGAGATCCGAGGAAGGTTGTAGATTGATTGACCTTACGGCCGTCCCTGCGGGAAGCCGAGCGTAGCAGGAGTGCCTGAAGGTGCCGACCGGTTAGGCTAGTAGTCCAGTCAGTCGGACTAGGCGCCTCCTTCGACTAGACTTGAAGGGGAGGCAAGTGATCCGGTTGTAAGAACAGGGGCCCCCCGTCCGGTGGGGTCAACGGCACGTGTAAGTCAAAGTGGCAGGTGGTCGGGCGGCGAGGGGCTGGTTCGACCGGCCGGGCGGCCGACCGGTGTCTAGTTGATGGTTACAGGCGTCTCGTTGAAAGTCAAGGTTCCGGCGCTCAGTGGACGAGATCGCAGAGCCTATCGGATTGCACGCTCGGCCAAAACGATCAGGTAGCATACTGCTAATAGTCTCCATAAAGCACGTGATTGAGAACCTCCCTAAGTAAACCACCGCATACGTCCGGCCGGATGTCGCGGAAGCTGGCCTTCCGGACTCTCTCCGGGGAGTAAGGGCAAAAGGACAAGTGACATCTTTTTCTGACAGCGGGTATGTTCCACGTGTAGGCCATACTTCAAATCTTATGACAGGGGGTTCCGCTGTCCCATCGAGGGCATGCTTGGACTGTAGCAGTATGGGTCAGGTAAGCCCACTGACAAGCCCTTACTGGGGTATGGGCCGCGGACACGTGTACACTTCGGTATGTGTACACTCGCTTCTCCGCTGCCCTATATAAAGGCCCTCATCCTTCGCCGGAGGTACGCGTTCTAATATTTGGAGAGCCACTTTTTCACTGCTTGCTTGCCTGACTTGAGCGTCGGAGGGTCGTCGCCGGGAACCCCTTCCCGGCCCGACTTCTGTGCAGGTCCGCTGGAGCGCCGTCCGACCGGCTGAGGATCTACGTCAATTGCCAGGAGAGCGCCACGTGCCCAGCGTCCGTTGGTTCAGCGATTCGGACAGGATCATAATATAATTAATATTACATTATTATATGCTGCTCAAACAGTTGTATACTATGTATATAATCTTTGATTATAAATATAATTACATTTCGTGTCCAATATTTTTTATAAAAAATATAATCCTTATTATTATAAATAATAAAAATATCTTTATAATTAAATTTAAGTAATTTTATTCTTCCTCTCAATTAATTCAAATTAACCCCGACTAAATTAAATAAGATTGAATTAAATTAAACAAAATTTAAATAGAATAAAATCATTCTAAACTAAATCAAATTAAATTTTACCAAACTAAACAAAATTAATTAAATTTTGTGAAGCAACAAATTTTATCATACGAAGAGATTGAGAAGCTTTGGCTCGGCGGCACGTCGATTGCTTCCGGAACTTTCGTCGCCGCTCATCGTCACTGAATCCTCGGAGTTCATCAACGATGTCCTTGGTCGCCAACTCCGCTTCTCTTCCGTCGCTCCCCCGTGCAGGGATGGAGGAATCAGACACAAGTCCAGATTGCACGACGACGTTGTTGGAAATTAAACTTAATTTTATTGATAGAGATAAAATATTATGGATAGAGATAGAATGATAAGGTGACAATTCTTGATGAGAGTTCATGATAGGATAGAGATAGAATTTGATGAGGTAACAATCTTGATAAGGATAAAAATTCATGGAGATAGAATAAAAAAAAGTCTAGATTCATTGTATTTGAGATTACTGCTTATCCAATAATCCTATAAATATGTACCTTCTCCAATGAATGAAGTAAGTTAAGTTTATTTATTTTATTCTCCTCCCTCTTCCATGTAGAGTGAATTCTTCTCCCATATCTCTTTTATTTCTTCCCCCATAATTATTTTTTCCAACAAAGTGATATCAGAGCTATGTCTAATGGAGATATGGTTCCCTTCTAAGTTTCAGTACTCAAGGCGAATAATTATGATAATTGGAGTATCAAGATGAAGGTGTTTCTTGGAGCTCATGATATTTGGGAGGTTATAGAAAAAGGATACATTGAGCCTATGATGATTTGACACTATCTTCGACTAAAAAAAGATAGTATGAAAGATCTAAGAAAGAGAGACAAGAAGACTCTCTTCCTCATTTATCAAGCTTTAGATGAGGATTGTTTTGAGAAAATCTCAAGTGCTACTTTGGCAAAGCAAGCATGGGAAAAGCTCCAAGTCTCATATTAAAGAGAAAAAAAAGTAAAAAAGGTATAACTTCAAACATTAAGAAGTCAATTTAATGCTCTTCATATGAAAGAAGGTGAGTTGGTATTAGATTATTTTTCTAGAGTCTCTACCATTTGCAATCAAATAAGAGAAATGGTGAGAAACTAGAAAAAATAACTATCATTGAGAAAATTCTTCGATTATTGGATTCAAAATTTGATAGAATCACAACCATCATCAAAGAGACCAAGGATCTATAAGCCATGACGATAGAGCAACTCCTGGGTTATGTTCATTACAAGCCCATGAAGAAAAGAAGAAGATAAATGAAGAAATTACTCAACAACTCCTGAAGACGACTCTTCAATCGACAAAGAAAGATGAAAGGTTCAGTAATAATAAAAGTCAACGTGGAAGAGGTTGTGGATATGGACGAGGCCATGCGAATGAGAAATGATGGATTTCCAACAACAACAATGAAAGAGGAGAAAATTCAACAAGAGTGTTGGTGTAATTTTCACTAATGATCTAACTCAGGTTTTGATAAATGATAAAGGGTTTAAAGTTAGAATATTTTTGTGGTCTAATTACTTTACCAAGTGTATAGGAGTTGATTGGTTTGAAGGGTCTGACACCAAGATGAAATCCAGCTAGGTCTGCAGGATCCGATAGTTGGTGGGAAGTTTAGATAGGTCTGTAGTGCCTGATATCTGGCAGGAAGTCCGATTGGGTCTACGGGACCTGACAATCAACCGAAGTCCAGTTGGGTCTACGGACTTGATAACTGGTGGGAAAACCTGGTGGGTCAAAGGCAAGTTAAGTGACTGTAGTTGGTAAGTGAAGGTAAGAAACTAGAGGAGAGATCCAGTGAGAACGCGTTCCCTATTGAGGAAATTGTATGCGTCAATCCAACTTAGGTCTATTTGAGAAATCTAAGATGAGACTTTGACTAGATCTTGATCTCGGGGAGACAGGATTTAATTACTACTATATTACTGAATTGGGCTAACATTATTTTACAAGATATATTATTTTTCTTGCCCAGGACTAACTCTTTTTTTGTAGGGAAGAAGCCTGAAAAAAGAGGAGTTCGGATGCCCAGACCAGGGCCCCCAGGTGGGTACCATGGGTGCCGTACATGCTAGTCTTATTGCATTAACATTGTCCCCGAATGTTAATACTCGACTAGGAATGATTAAGAGTAGTGTTCCCTATATCATCTCACTATCGATTCAACCGATCGATTGATATGTGTAAGAACCTTCTACTCAAGGACGTTATTATACTTCGTTTATTTGGCACCAATACAAGTAAGTATAATAACCAAAAACCAAATGCATTTATTTATATAGAATATGATACAACAAGTCCAAAATACAATCATTAAATGATTGACTCTAGGGCTCTAGCTAACAATCTTCCACTAGCACTAGTGCCAATCAGTGTAGGCTCTAAGCCCCAATGACCTAGTGTGGCCATCGTGCTTCCTCTGTGCCAAAGCCTTGGTCAAGGGTTCTGCGATGTTAGCCTCTGTAGGTACTCTACAAATCTTCACATCTCCTCTCTCGATGATCTCTCGAATGAGATGGAAGCGCCGTAGTATGTGTTTGGTCCGCTGGTGTGAGTTGCCTGTGCTATAGCTCCATTGTTGTCACAATAGAGCTCAATAGAGTCGCAATGTTAGGAACCACCCCAAGTTCAGTGATGAACTTGCGAATCCAAATCGCCTCCTTTGCTGCCTCGATGCAGAGAATATACTCAGCTAGAATCAATGTGTCTGCTCAACTCTTCCCACTCACAGCACCACCATTAATGCAAAACACGAACCCTGACTGCGATCTATAGTAATCCTGGTCGGTCTGGAAGCTAGCATCACTATAACCCTTTACAGCTAGCTCATCATTGCCTCCATATATCAAAAAATATTCTTTAGTCCTTCTTAAGTATTTAAGAATATTCTTAAACGCTATCCAGTGACTTTCACCTGGATCTGACTGGTATCTGCTCGTCATGCTCAAAGCATACGAGACATCATGTCGAGTACATAGCATGGCGTACATGATAGATCCTATGGCTGAGGCATAAGGGATTTGATCCATGCGATCTCTCTCCTCTCTAGAAGAGGGACCTTGAGTCTTCGAAAGACTCAAGCCATGTGACATCGGCAGAAATCCCTTCTTGGAGTTCTGCATGGCAAACCGTAGGAGTACCTTGTCAATGTATGTACTCTGACTTAGGCCAAACAATCTCTTAGATCTATCTCTATAGATCTGTATCCCTAGAATGCGGGATGCTTCACCTAAGTCCTTCATTGAGAAGCAACTCCCTAGCCAGGTCTTGACAGACTGAAGCATAGGGATGTCCTTCCCAATGAGTAGTATGTCATCCACATACAATATGAGGAAGACAACTATATCCCCTACAACCTTCTTGTAGACACAAGGCTCATCTTCGTTCTTGATGAAACCAAACTATTTGATTGCATCATCGAATCGAAGATTCCAGCTCCGAGAAGCTTGCTTTAGTCCACAAATGGACCTATGCAGCTTAGTATGCTGTGGATCTACAAAACCCTCAGGTTGTGTCATGTACACATCCTCGAGTAGGTTTCCATTCAGAAACGTAGTTTTGACGTCCATCTGCCAGATCTCATAATCGTGGTAAGCTGCAATAGCAAGCATGATCCGAATGGACTTAAACATCGCTACTGGAGAAAAGGTTTCATCATAGTCAATACCATGAATCTGCTTGAAACCTTTAGCTACCAAGCGACCCTTATAGATAAGTCCATCCTTGTCAGTCTTTCTCTTAAAGACCCACTTGCACCCAATGGGTTTTACTCCTTCAGGTGGATCAACCAAACTCCATACTTGGTTGGTGTACATGGATTCCATCTCGGATCTCATGGCTTCTAGCCATTTCTCAGAATCTGGTCTCATCACAGCTTCCTGATAGGTGGTGGGCTCATCCTCTATGAGCACAATGTCATCATGGTCAGACAAGAGAAATGAGTATCTCTCAGGCTGACGACGTACCCTCTCAGACCTGCGAAGAGGTATGTCTACTTGAATTGGTTGTTGTTCCTCAACTCCTTGTGGAACAACATCATCCACAACACTTTGTGGTTCCAGTTCAATTTCCATCGAGGCATCAATGCTATTGTTCGCATCTTGAACTTCTTCAAGATCGAACGCGCTCCCACTAGTCTTTCTAGAAACAAAGTCCCTTTCTATAAAGACCCCAGTCTTTGCCACAACTACCTTGTGCTGACTGGGAATGTAGAAGTAATATCCCTTAGTTTCCTTGGGATATCCAATAAAGTAGCACTTGTCAGATTTGGGTCCTAACTGGTCTGAGACTTGACGTTGAACGTAAGCCTCATAACCCCAAATCCTCATGAAAGACACCTGGGCATCTTTCCCAGTCCATATCCTATATGGTGTCTTTATCACGGCCTTGGATGGAACTCGGTTGAGTATAAAAGCTACCGTGTCTAGAGCATAGCCCCAAAGGTATGTCGGAAGATCTGTGTGACTCATCATCGATCGTACCATATCTAATAGGGTACGATTCCTCCTTTCGGATACACCATTCCACTGTGGTGTTCCAGGAGGAGTGAGTTGGGATAGAATCCCACACTCAGCTAGATAGTCACAGAACTCATGGCTAAGGTATTCTCCACCTCGATCGGATCGAAGTATCTTAATACTCCTGCCAAGCTGGTTCTGTACTTCATTCTTGAATTCTTTGAACTTTTCAAAGGATTCAGACTTATGTGTCATCAAGTACACATAACCATATCTACTGAAGTCATCAGTAAATGTGATGAAGTACCTATAACCGCCTCTAGCAGCGACATTGAAAGGGTCACATACATCACTATGTATGAGTCCTAACAAATCAGTCACTTTTTCGCTGTGCCCACTAAAGGGAGTCTTGTTCATCTTACCTCGTAGGCATGACTCGCATATCTCATATGATTCAAAATCAAATGAGTCCAGCAAACCATCCTTATGGAGCTGGGATAAGCGCTTGTCATTTATATGACCTAAGCGACAGTGCCAGAGATATGTTTGGTTCAGGTCATTTGACTTGAATCTCTTGGTATTTATGTTATAGATAGGGCTCTCAAAGTCTAAAATATAGAGTCCGTTTATTAGAGGTGCACTACAATAGAACATATCATTTAAATAGACGGAAAAACATTTGTTCTTTATTGTAAACGAGAAACCTTTCTTGTCTAAACAAGAAACTGATATAATGTTCTTAGTTAATGCATGCACATAATAACAATCGACTAACTCTAGTACAAGCCCAGAGGGCAGAGATAGAAAGTAAGTCCCTACAGCAACAGCAGCAACTCGTGCTTCATTGCCTACTCGTAGGTCCACCTCGCCTTTTGTCAATGCCCTGCTATTTCTCAGCGCCTGCACATCAGTACAAATGTAAGATGCACATCCAGTATCTAATACCCATGATGTAGAAATAGATAGATTGACTTCTATAACATATATACCTGAAGTGGAAGTCTCACTTCGCTTCTTCTTAAGATCCTCCAAGTATACCTTGCAGTTCCTCTTCCAGTGCCCGGTCTGACCACAGTGGAAGCAGGTAGCATCCTTGGCGACCCCTCCTTTAGGCTTCAGTGCCTTGCCTTTGCCCTTGGTTTGGGACTTTCCCTTACCTTTGGGCTTGCCCTTGCCCTTGTGTTTCTGAACCATCAGAACAGAATGGGGCTTTGCCTTCTTAAGGTTCAGCTCAGCAGTTCTTAACATGCTAAGCAGCTCGGGCAGTGACTTGTCAATCTTGTTCATATTGTAGTTTAGAACAAATTGACTGTAGCTATAAGGCAAGGATTGCAAGATCAGGTCAGTAGCCAGCTCTTGGCCAAGAGGGAACTCCAACCTTTGTAGGTTCTCTATGTACCCAATCATTTTGAGTACATATGGGCCCATTGGAGCCCCGTTTGACATCTTGCACTGAAATAGTGCCCTTGAGATCTCAAATCTCTCATACCTCGCTTGTCCTTGATACAGTTGACGAAGATGTTCAACCATATCGTAAGCGCCCATTAACTCGTGTTGCTTCTGAAGCTCAGAGTTCATGGTCGCGAGCATTAGACAAGACACATCTAATGCGTCATCTTGATACTTCTTGAAAGCATCTCGGTCAGCTCGCAGGGCAGTGGCAGGAGGAGCCTCCGGAATGGGCTTCTCTAGAACGTACAGTTTACGTTCTTGGGTGAGAACTATTCTCAAGTTCCTATACCAGTCCAGAAAGTTTGCTCCGTTGAGCTTGTCCTTCTCGAGGATAGATCGCAGGGAGAAGGTGTTCGTGTTCGACGTCATGGTAATCTATAATAGAAATAAAAGCAGAAATAAATATCATATTCTTAATCATTTAATTAGGCCTTTAACTAAATGATGCTCCCACTGAATTCTATAATTCATGTGGGACAAGATCCATATCATACTAACCCTTGAGTTAGCTTTGGCTAATACGCCCAAGACTTAGTATGATCGGTAGGTAACGATTACCAATTACATCTCTATGCAACTCTTGTTTATAGGATCAAAATCCGCATTTATATTCAAACTCGAGTTAGCTTTGGCTAATACGCCCAAGAGTTAATATAAACGTGATTTTGACCTATCTACCAACCATTGGATAATGCCTATAGTTAAACTCGATCCAATTGAGTTAACTAGTTACTCAATCTAATTGAGTTGTACTCACCCATGCGTTGATAGGCGGGACCAAAATTGTCCCTCCGTACCCTACCAAGATAGTATGTGTTGCTCTGCTTTGGCAGATTCAACAACAACATGCGATCGGGGTAGTGGTAGGTATCACGGCATGGTAGGCATTACGAGTTGACGTGATTTAGATCTAATCTAAATGATGATGCGTATCAAATACTTGATTTAGATCTAATCTAATCGTGGGGTGCATCATGTGCACGATTTAGATCTAATCTAATCGCTAGGCACTAATTAACTACTTAATTAAACATGCATCACATACATATAAGCAATTAATTAAATTATTTTGTGATTGTGTCATGGCCCTACTACGATCTTCTCAAGCCAATGAGAAGATCGGATGGTCAACCTAAGGTCAACAGCTTCTCAAGCTTCTTCCTTTGACCACCTTGTGTTGCTCGCGCCCTCCTCTTAACTCCGTCTCGTGTGGACCTTCCACCGCTTCAAAATTACATTACAATTTTGAAACTTGAGTTACATTCGAGTCTAAAGCTAATTTACAACCAGAATATAAGAGAAAGGCACGACGCGCAGGTCGTGAAAATAAAATAAATAAAAAGAATAAATACAGCACGCACATCACATAACGGCACGCAGGCCGTATTATGAATTATAACACATTTTCAAATCCAATTTGGGTCGTTTGGGCCATGACTATCATAAAATTAATATATAATTCAAAATTATATATTTCTATAATTTTCTGTAATTATTTTTTTATAATTTTACAATTTCTGCGGGTACAATTTCCCGGCGATCCCGTTTAGTGGTTTTCTGGCGCAATCGCGGAACGAATCCCCTTGCGGGGCCAGGGGGAGCGCCCCTACCCGCGATCTAACCATCGCGAGGGTTCCTTTGTGATCTAACAGTGCCTTATCCCACTGTCCCAAAAAGATTTGGGGCGAAACCAAGCCGTTTTGGAAAAATCTTCCCGGTAGCAGAAGGCTACAAGTGCCGAAACACTTGTGCTTCGCTTCTACGAGAAAATTACCCATAAAAACTATAAAAAACCTAAATTTACAGAAAATCACATAAGCTATTTTTTTCATAAAATCAAAAACAAACTCGTACACGCCTTCGCACGTGGCTCTGATACCACTGTTGGGTTTTTCGGACCGCGAAAATCGCGTTTTCGCGTCGCGGAAACCCCGAATCACCCATGCCGCTGGATCTCGTGCAAAGAATAGATTTCAAAAATTTTACATGTACGAGTTTCTACTTAGATCTACTCCTAGATCTACATGGAAAAAGGGTTATACCTTTGAAGCGAAGCCCTTCGCGTTCCCGCTCGTCCAAGGTGTCGGATCTCTAGACCGTCAAGCGTTCGGTCCTCTAGAAGTATCCACATGAACAATCCTTGATGGAGAAGACCAAACAAAGGTGTGCTAGCACCTTGTCTTGTTCGGCCAAGAGAGGAGGAGAGGGAGAAGAAAGAGCTCCAAGAGGAAGAAGATGTGTAATGCACTTCAATGAGAAAAAATGAATTCTCTTCACATTCAAAAGTGGCCGGCCACTTCCCAAGTGTAACCCCCAAATTTTGCATTAAGTGCAATTAATGTGAAACCATTAAAGAGAATGGCTTTGTAACTTCCATAAGGTGGCACCCCATGATGATGTGGAGTAACATCATTAGTCCACATCAATGCCAACTCACCAATGAGTTGGCATAAAGTCAAGTCAAACTTGAATTTTATCTTCCTCTCAAGTCAAGTCAAACTTGACCAAATCTCTTCCATGGTTGATCTAATCTAACCATTTGATTCAAGCCAACTTAATATAATGAATCTAATTCATTAAATTAATTTGATCTAATGAGTCATAATCTAAATTAGACTCATTGAATACATGAATCAACTTGAGTCCAACTTAAGTTAGCCCAATTAGGATTACTCTTAATCCAATTTGATTCATCAAATGAATCTAATCCTCTTGGTTCATCATATGAACCTAATCTCCATCTAATTGTCCTTAGTGTGTGACCCTATAGGTTCTTGTAATGTTGGCAATGCCCCAAACCTATTTAGGAGCATAATTAATGAGCGGTATCTAGCAACACATCATTACTACCCAAATTACAAGAATGTTGAGATCCAACATCACCTTGTGACTACTAATTGTGACACCTCATAAAATATGACAAATGTCCTTCTATCCTAGACATCTAGATTGATCAATATGAGGCATAGACCGTGTCATCCTCTAATCAATCTAAATCTTGAACTCCAAGTAGACTCACTAAATCAAATGAGCTCAACATCTCATATTGACTCATTTGGGCATGACCATGCACTTCGTGGTCTCACTCTATCAAGAATATCGATGTCTCTCCCGTCATATAGGAGGGATAGATCCCATCTACATCACTCACATTCCTCCGCATAATTTGTTACATACCCAGTAATCGCCTTTATAGTCCACCCAATTACAGGTGACGTTTGACGAAACTAAAGTACATAACTCCTTATGTAGGGAACCATGGTGACTTCATGTCTAAGGACTAGTAGTCATACTAATAGCCACATGAGAAAGTATATGACACTCATATAACGATCCATGATACTTTCTCATGGCGGGTCATTCAGTATACATTCTCCAATGCATACCCATGTGTCAACTTGATATCTCTATATCCATGACTTGTGAGATCAAGTGATCGAATTGACCTACATGCTAGTCTTATTGCATTAACATTGTCCCTGAATGTTAATACTCGACTAGGAATGATTAAGAGTAGTGTTCCCTATATCATTTCACTATCGATTCAACCAATCGATTGATATAGGTAAGAACCTTCTACTCAAGGACGTTATTATACTTAGTTTATTTGGCACCAATACAAGTAAGTATAATAACCAAAAATCAAATGCTTTCATTTATATAGAATATGATACAACAAGCCCAAAATACAATCATCAAATGATTGGCTCTAGGGCTCTAGCTAACACCGTGGTAGAGCATTCTCCTGCAGATATTGACTTTTTACATACCCTGACTGCCTACAGAACCATCCGTGGTAGAATGTTCTCTCGTAGTCAGTAGCTGAGGTGCTAGATAGCTACCTCATCTTGTTCACCAACAGGACCATCTGTCGTAGAGCATTCTCCCGTAGACAGTGACTATTTACATACCTTGATTGTCCACGAGACCATTCGTGGTTGCATATTGTTGAGACAGTCAGGACTTATTATTTATTGGTAATGCATTTGTTTGTGCAAGGTCTGGACGTACTGTAGATACTCCCGATTAAATGGTTACAACTAGTTGAGCAGGTTGGTGGAGGTTATATTATGAGGTATGTTTTGCTTAGTAGATGATTATATGGGTATGCCTACTTTTATGATAACTATTTCTTCTGAGACTGTTTACTTTGATCTCCTTACATACATATAGTATCATGCACTATCTTCTTATACCCGCTGAGTATTTTGTACTCACTACCCTTACTTTCCCTTTATTTCCAAGTTCACAGGTAAAGGATGTGTCATGTCACTCGGAGGTCCTGGCTGTCAGCCCCACATCACACTCGAGATAGTGTTTTCCATGTTTTTATTGCTATTTTTGTACTAGTTTTTAGACTTGGTTATGCAATAAGTAACATAATTATGGTTTCCATTTTGCAATGTGGTTATATTTGGTTATTTACTTGTTGTGTCAAGCTGGGTTGACTCGCAGTCAGTTGTATTATTTTTATATTTTGCTATGTCTTCTGTTCTTGTTCCAACTGTGTGGGTTGCTTATAAACTGTGTGGTTGTGTGTACATTATGTCTTTTGCATTGTGTAGATGTTAATATACTTGTTTATTAGTCACTCTCTGATTAGGCATAGTATGATGGCATTTATTGAGTTAGCTCATTTCGCAATCATTGTTGAGGTCAACCATGGAAGCGAACAGTTGATACTGTGAGATCGGAACCTAATGTAGAGAAGATAGATTCTTCTGTGGCACCAACTGATACCGAGTTGGAAGGTAGGAGTCTGTTAACATTTTTATGGAGATTAGAGTTTACAATCTCAGGAAATACCACCAACCATACCAACCTCGGCTACTACCCGCCGGGTGAAAGATAGAGTTATATACTCTTGTTAGCTCGGTCAGTAGATGACCAATTTACTCTTATTAGTTCGGTTGACTTACTATATTTCATGGAGATTCTGACCCTTGGGATACTTGTACTTAGTTAGATAATTCAGAAGGCACATTTGAGTACATGATTTGTATGTATGCAAAAAGGACTGAGTTAGATGTACACCATTATTAGCTCGATCTGTCCATAGAGGACCAATGTATCCTATTCCATGGGGACTTTGACCATGGACTATATGCACCTAGTTGAATAACCTAGAAGGTACATTCAGATAGATGCCCCCCACTAATATGGAAAAGTGTTGAGCTAGCTGTTTAACACTTATGAGATTTGATTGTAATTGAGCATAATTTTAGATGATGATTTACGAAGTGCAGAGTGTCGATTGGCAGTTATTTTGACTTATTAGTGATAGTGCTCCCCTACCCTTGTGTGCATAACTTGTTAGACGTTGAGGACATGAAGGGGTGGCGTTTCCCCTTCATCTCCCTCCTTGCTGCATAACGTCAAGGAGACGAAGGGGCATCATTTCCCCTTCGTCTTCCTTAACCTTCTTATAAAAGGAGCGTCCAAGCAATGAGAAAAGGGTAAGCAAAGTGAAGGTGATTAGCAGAGGGTTTGTGAGGTGATCAGAGTGCCAAAAGCAGAACATCTGGGATTTGGTTCGTGAACCTTGAAGCACTTTCCGATTGCCCGTGATCGTGCTTCCGACAGCAACAATGTCTTCGTCGATCAACGTCTTCATCTGGGATTTCTTTGGGAGATCACTATGAGTGGTTATCACTTTGATTTCGTTTTCATTTCATGCTCTCAAAGATACTACAATGGTATCAGAGCAAGTTTTTGAAAGCATGTAAATCCCTGCGGCTGAGAAATCGCGATCGATTGAGAAATCGCGAAGTTGCGATTTCTGGGATCTCTGCCAAATCTTGTTTCTACGATTTCCACCCAGAATCACGTAGTCCTCGGCGGCATAGAGTCATGGCAGAGGAGTGCCGACGACCATGTTTTTAATACCGGTGAAAATTGGCATGAAAAAGCCTCACGTTTTTCTGTTGTCGCTATCGCCGTGACGAAGATGAATAGTGCATTTTTTTTTGTTTTAATCGATTACTCAATCGATTCATGCATTTTGAATCGATTGAGAAGGAAATTGAATCAATTAAGTTCACGGCACAGTAACTTAATCGATTCATCAATCGATTGAATGAGATGCACAGTGAATGAATCGATTAAAGAGAAATTCAGAAAACACGAACAGTACTGTTTTTGACGAAGCATAGTGCATGTAAAAAAAAATCTCTTCACGTATATAAATCACTTGCTTATTTAAAGTTTAATTAGATATATTTATTAATTAATTAAATACATAAGGAAATGTATTATTAATCAATAAATAGATATTTAATTAATTTATGGTTGAATTAATTGAAAATTGAACCAGTCCAACTTATCCAATCAAACTCAGGTCTGGTTTAAATTATTAGTTGATTTAAGCAAACCAGTTTGATTCAATGATACCTAGATCTGGTTCAAATTATTTATTGGTTTAACTAGTTCGGTTTATTATTAAATTAATTGGGGTGATTTTGATTACATAAGTTGGGCTGATCAAATATGACCGGATTAGTTCTGTTGTACCAGATTTGATCATAAAAAATTAGTTTTGTTCTAATGGGTCAGACTTAATCCAATGGGCAATTGGATGAATCAAACGGACCTAAGTTAGATCAATAAGTTTGAGATTGACTCAAATGAGATTAAACAATAACAGAACATAGGTCATAAATCCCTGTCCAATTAGATTAGTTCCAATGAGAACGATAGACTAAGCTTAAGAACCGGATTCCTGATCGACCGATCTAATGTGTCAGTCACATGAGACTCCCCAAAATATGGAAATTTATTTTTCTTAATTGCTTGTGTATTTTGTATATTTTGTTCTATATACATGTCGATTTTGTACTGACATCATGATTTTCAATTCCAGATACAAAGAATGATATACATGATGACTGGTCGCTATGAACGACAACATGAGCTATGGGAGGAGATCAAGAAGCTGGAATATAACCCGGATCACAGAGTCGGTAGGCTTATTGGTCGGCTTGATTGGTTGTTCTGGAATCTTGAGCAAGAAGGGTATCCAGTCCAAGAAAAAGAAAGAAGATGGGCTCTGGTTTATTCATTATCGAAACATCTAAGGCAGACAACATTCCAACTTTGGGATGATTCTGACGGCCACATCTCATATTCAGAGATGTGCAGATAGTTACTTCATTTGGAATCAAGATCCTGAAGAAAAGATCCTGAAGAATTTGAGGAGGTACTGGAAATGGATCCTCAAGATTTTGAGGAGGATCGAAATCCCGCAGAATCTGAGGAGGATCTAGAAATGGACCCTGAAGATTTTGAAGAGGATCCAGAGATGGATCCCGAGGAGGATGTAGAGATGGATCCCGAAGAATCAGAGGAGGATCCTCAAGAGTGTGTAGAAGATCCAGAAATGGATCTGATGGATACATCTGAGGCTGATCCACCCATCATAGAGTCCAGGATAAATGGGATACAATTGCCCACTGCTCTAGCATTTATCCTTGTGGGAGTAGTGCTGGCCTATCTAGTTTATTAGTGTTCTGTTTACTATCGTTATGTACGAACAGTGTTAGCTCATTTAGTTTTTGAGTCATGTAATAATTTTTGTCGTTATGTACGAACATAATTATATAATGAAAAGTTATGTTATATGTTAACAAACTTGGAAATGATTAGTTCATTTCATGACATGATTAGTTTATGTGAATATGATTCGTTCATATATCCATATGATTAGTTCATATGAAAAATGATTAGTTTATTTTAATAATGATTCATTCATTAGATGGGATGCGTGTAATAAAATTGATCAATGTTGATTAGATTAGAACATACGAATGATGAGTGGAAACAAAGTTATCACTTGATTTTGTAAACTAATTCTAATTTACACTGAGTCAATAATTAATTGTACATATATGAATTACACTGAAATAATAATTAATGTGTTTATTTATGTAGATCATGACAACTAAAAACATCATAGCTGAACTCAATAAGGGTGAGAAATTATATGGGAATAACAACAAAATCTGGCACCTCAAGATACAATACGTTCTTGAGGAACAAGAAGTTCTAGAGGCTGTAAATCAAATCATGGAAGAACCAGCTGATGGTTCTACAGCACAGCACAGACGTGACCTTGATGCCTATAAGGCATGGAAAAGGAAGGACTCCATTGTTAAGGGTATATTGATTAGTTCAATGGTGGATGACCTGGTATTTGAGTATGAGCCATTACCATCGACTCATGGTGTCTAGGCATCCCTTAGAGAGAAGTATAATGGAGTAAGTCTAAGTAAGCTCCGTCAGTTAACTATCAAGTTTGATAGCTATAAAAAAAAGTTCGAATGTTACCATGGCCCAACATCTCAAGGAGATGGGTAACATGATTCGAGAGCTTAAGACTGTTGGTCATGCGTTGAACGATGAACAACAGGTTTAAGCAGTTATCCATTCCCTTCCTAATTCTTGGGAAATGATGAAATATAATCTGACCCATAGTGAGAGTATCAAGACTTTCACCGATGTCTTACGCCATGTTGAACTTAAGGCGGAGAGGATTGAATCCGCAAGGATTTCTAGTCAAGCTTTTGTAGCTGAAGGTTTTGGTTCCAAGAATAAGAAAAGATGATTTAAGAAAGGAGAGGGAAAAGGAAAGGAGGCTAGTGTTGTTGCTGTAAAAACCAAATCAAGAAGAAAGGAAAGAGATATAGACAAAGACCTATGAGCAAGTTGACTTGCTTCAACTGTGGCAAGAAGGGCCATTTTGCTCGGGATTGTACTGAGCCTAAAAAGGTAGATCAATTGTTATCTTCTTTCTACGAGCAATATGTTGCAAGTACAGTGTTGTTAGCTGATTCATATCCCTTGTGGATTATGGATTCATGAGCAACGAACCACGTAGCACGTGATTGAGCTACATATGTGGAGTACCGTTGGGTACCAGATGGCAACAAGCGGATATATATAGGAAATAATGCAAGAATTGAAGTCAAAGGATTTGACACTTGCAAGCTCAACCTACGTGGTAGACGCAACTTGTTTCTACATGATATCCTGTATGCTCCTAAGATTTGACGGAATCTGGTTTCCGTCATTTGTCTTCTTGATTTAGGTTATAATGTAAATTTTTATAGTCGTTGTGTGGAACTTCAAATTAACTCTGTTAATTGGTCATGATTATGTAACAAATGGTTTTATGGTTCTTGATATAGAACCAAATAATAATGATGGTTGTTTTCCAAACATTGCTCTTACTAGTAATACTGATGTTAATGATGAAATTTGGCATGCTAGGCTAGGACATATAGGACAAGAATGAATGAATAGATTAGTTAAGGAGGGTCTTTTAGACACTCATGCTAAGATTAACTTGTCTATATATGAGCATTGTCTTGCTGGAAAGATGACAAGAAAATCATTTGGTAAGGCTATTAGGGTTGAATCACCATTGCAATTAATTCATTCGGATATTTGTGGTCCAATGAATATAAAAGCTAGAAATGGGAGTTCTTATTTCATTACATTTATTGATGACTTCACACGTTTTGGTCATGTGTATTTAATTTCTTACAAATCTGAAGCATTAGATTGCTTTATTCGTTACTTGAACGAAGTTGAGAATCAATTGGAATGTAAGGTTAAAACCTTGCGCACTGACCGTGGAGGTGAATATTTATCTTATCAGTTCAAGACAATATGTAATGAGAAAAGGATTATTAGACAGCTAACTATCCCTGGAACTCGACAGCAAAATGGGGTTGTTGAAAAAGAAATAGAACTCTTCTTGAAATGGTTAGGTCTATGATGGCGCAGGCTAATTTGCCAATCTCCTATTGGGGAGATGCATTATTAGTTGCGACCTATACACTTAACAAAGTACCTTCAAAGTCATTTTCATCTACCCACATGAATGTTGGATAGGCAGAAAGCCAGATTTAAATAATCTGAGACCTTGGGGGTCTGCCTACGTTCATGATAAGACTCATGAATATGAAAAATTAGGACCCAGAGGTAAAAAGTGTATCTTTATAAGGTATTCAGAGACTTCTAAGAATTATATTTTTATTGGTGAGCGACAAGATGGAACCATATCTAAAATAGAGTCAAGAGATGCTACTTTTCTTGAAACTGAGTTCCCAACACGAGGTGAAGTTGATAAGGCAATTCCTCTATATGAGATAGAGGAGGAGGATAATGTTCCTTTATCAATAAATCAAGAGATGCCCAAATCTAATCAACCTAGTAGGAGTAATTTGTCACTGAATGAGTCAGTTTCTCAATAGTCTAACCTTCGAAGAACTAGTCGTCAGATTATTCCTCGGAGAAGGTTTGATATTGAGAATGAGGCATTGATGATTCTCCCGGTTGATGATGAGGAACCTCGAACAGTTGAGGAAGCTTTGATAAGCTCAGTTAGAAAAGAATGGAAATTGCAATGGATGAAGAAATGGAGTTAATGAGAAAGAATCAAGTTTGAGATTTAGTCGATCTTCCTCCGGGCCGAAGGTCTATTTGGAATTAGTGGATTCTCAAAGTAAATAGGAAAGCAGATGGATCAATTAATCGATACAAAACTCGATTAGTTGCAAAAGGATATACCCAAATGGAGGGTATTGACTTTGAAGAGGCATTCTCCCCAGTTGTGAAGTTTGTGTCAATACGTGTCATCCTAGCTATAGTAGCACAATATGACATGGACTTACATGAGATGGATGTAAAAATAGCTTTCCTTAATGGTAATCTTGAGGAAGAAATCTATATAGTACAACCAGAAGGTTATGTTGCTGAAGGCCAACAGAAAAGAGTATGTAGACTTAGGAAGTCTAAGTGTCAAGACAATGGAACATAAGATTCAATGAAGTCATTTTGTCTTATGATTTTGAAATGTTCAATGAGGATCATTGTGTTTACCTAAGAAAAGAAAAAGAAAAGTTTATCATTTTATCATTATATGTTGATGATATGCTAATAGCTGGAAGCGATATAAAGTGTGTGATAGAAGTCAAAAGTTGGCTTTCATCGTAATTTGACATAATAGATATGGGAGAAGCAGAGTATATCTTAGGAGTGAAGATCGTTAGAGACCGATCAAAAAGGCTTTTGGGTTTGTCTCAAGAAGCTTATAATACTAAGATGCTACAACACTTTAATATGTCAGATTGCAACATTGAACATACACCTATAGCGAGAGGTTCTATTTTAAGCAAAAGTATGTATCCCAAGACTCCTGAGGAAATAGTCGAAATGAAGAAAAAATCATATGTTAGTGCTATTGCCAGTTTGATGTACACTATATTGTGTACTCGTCCTGATATAAGCTATGATGTTGACTTAGTTAGTTATTTCCAGTCAAACCCAGGATCGAGATACTAGAAAGAGGTGAAGAGGATATTCAGATATCTCAAAGGGACGACGGATTATTGTCTCTATTTCCAAGGATCAGAAATGAGCCTAAGTGGCTACATAGATGCAGATTAGGCAGGAGACCTTGATGACAGAAAATCCACATTTGGCTATGTTTTCTTGCTGAATGGTGGCGCCATCTCATGGAACAGCAAGAAGCAGGCTTCTGTAGCCTTGTCGACAATGGAAGCTGAGTATGTGGCTTGTGCAGCAACTGTGCAAGAGGCTATCTAGCTAAGAAGGTTCCTGAAGTATCTGAAGATTGCTGAGGATAGTAGGAGTCCTGTTACAATGTATTGTGATAGTCAAGCTGCAATATCTTTTTCCAAGGATCCCAAATATCACAGCAAAGGCAAGCATTTTGAAATTAAGTATAATTTTGTAAGGGATATTGTTGACAAGAAAAAGGTAATTCTTAAGTATATCCCTACATGAAATATGCTTGCTGATCCTTTTACTAAGCCATTGACTAAAGAGTCATTTCATAGACATGTGAAGTTTTTGCGATTTCGAATAATGTAACTTATTTAAAAGACATTTTGATAAATAATAATGTCATGATCTATTTAGTGTATATGTCTTTGTTACATTCGAATAAAAGTCTCGATAAGCATGTTGGTAGATTGAGATTGGTCCACTCACATGGATAATCATCTCTATTTGTTAAGTACGAATAGAGGTAAGATCGTTACTTATGGGATAGCTTATGTAGCTTTGAATAGAGACATACCCGTAAGTTAAGGTCGCCTTGATAATTGTGTCATGATGAGATTATTTATGTAATGATCAGAGTAAATGCACCCACCATTTACTGAATCTGCTTAAAGTCAGATTGGAATTCATATGTTGAATTCAGGATTGGACATTAGGTATGTCTAGATCGAAATCTGTAGGATGTTAAATTTTAGGAAAAACATGTGCTCTTTTTAGTAAAGAGAATAACATCGTAGCATGTGATTCATACCACATGTGCTATGGCGATAAGAAGGGTAGTAGGAGAATGGATCCCTGCTTCTCTACTATGTGAGACCCTTGAGATTATAAGTAAATCTAAATCTTACCCTAAGTGATTATTTAGCTGTCTACTTGAAGTTCTGATCAGTGTCTGCTACTTTAGTATGTTTCCTATTGGCTATGGATGATTCGGTCTATGGAATATAACTAGGAATGCGACTGATTAGAATGAATAGATTTTAGCTAAAAAGAAAGATTAAAATTGGTTTACATCTATGACATTTATTCACTGATACCAGTTACATTTTTAGTTCAGTACATAAAATGTAATTGTGAATAATTTGTTTGATTGGAGATGTTGAACATGCTCTTGACATATAGTCAATATGAGGGATTAGAGATGTTTATAATGATGTAAATAATTTAATCTAGGGTAAAGACAAGTTATTGATGTCTCCGATTCGTTTAATGGAGCAGCTAAGTAAGTTGTAACAATCTTCTTAACAATTGAATGCTCACTGTGCTTGCTGTCGCATGAAGCATTTTTCCTAATGTATGGAATGGATGTTCTTATATGGTCTTTGTGACTAATTTTATGCTCTGGTCTTTGTGACTTGATCCTCATAAAGTCTATGTGACTTATTTGGTCTTTGTGACTAATTTTGCTATGGTCTTTATAACATGATCACCTTGAAGTCTATGTGATTGACATGGTCTATGTGACCATATGGATTGACTTGGACGAGTGGGAGATGTTAGACGTTAAGGAAATGTAGGGGTGTCGTTTCCCTTTCATCTCCCTCCTTGTTGCATAACGTCAAGGAGATGAAGGGGCGTCGTTTCCCCTTCGTCTTCCTTAACCTTCTTATAAAAGGAGTGTACAAGCAATGAGAAAAGGGCAAGCAAAGTGAAGGTGATCAACAGAGGGTTTGTGAGGTGATCAAAGAGCCAAAAGCAGAACATCTGGGATTTGGTTAGTGAACCCTGAAGCACTTTCCGGTTGCCCATGATCATGCTTCTGACAGCAACAATGTCTTCGTCGATCGACGTCTTCATCTGGGATTTCTTCGGGAGATCACTGTGAGTGGTTATCGCTTTGATTTTATTTTCGTTTCATGCTCTCAAAGATACTACATAACTCGTTACTAGAGGTTTCTAAACCTCAGGTAGAGCAATTGTATTATGAAGGGTTAACAAGGCGATGGTTAGTTGACTCGCCTAATACTGTTCTATGGGAGATCCTGACTCATGGATCGATCAGATATGATTAGATATCCTCGATGATATATAGAGATATATGATCCGCAATGATGCGGAGAAAGTGGTATTATTTGATTAATACTTATGAAATCCAACTGTTACTAAGTGAAAATATCATATGATGATCCTCAAGTGGTAGAGTGTCAATTGATAGTTATTTTGGCAAGCTATGTAGCGAGAGTGTTCTACTGATGTAGGTCTACCATAGCATAATGGATTCCAAGACGAGCTGGTCAACTCATTAGATGTTGTCCCCACCTAGTAACTCAAGACGTTGACCGTGTGTTTCATTCACCTAAAGCCATAAAGGCTACATTCGAATCAGAGTGTCTGGCTTCTCTATTGGCAATTGTTGGAGAGGCATTAGATTGGTATTTATGGGCACAATTATAAGAGTTGTAATGATACCATTAGGAATATCTACTATTGTTGATGAGATTTTTGAGGATAGTACATCACTCCTAATGTATATTTAGAGTGAACCTTTTGGTTTGCCACCTTGAGGGCAAGGAGAGTTCACGATTGAGGTACTTTCGAGAATGGCTATGTCAACATGCATAGTTCACAACCTAACACAATCTGAGTATGAGATAACTATGGAATGGCGGCTTAGTAAAGAATTGGCAGGCAGGAGCTTGAAAATCTTGCACAGAGAACAAGCTGATAAGTTGAAGGAAGTGAAGAAGAGGGAAAATCAAATGAAATGGCTATTAAATCTCTGACAACTTTTCCTTCTGCTCTAGGTTGAATTTTGACAAGGGATTTTGAGGGATACACTGGCTTGGGCAGTTGATTGTTGGAAAAGAAGCATTTTAACCAAGGAAAGGAACCTGACCTAATCTTGGTACACTCTCACTGCTTGAAGTTTGAGCAACTTCTTAACCAGACATTAGAATTGCGTATGTGTGGCTTAGTTGCTAGAAATTGCACCAGTAGAGTTCTCCGCTTTCACACTCAGTCTTTGCAGCATCTTCTGCCTTTACTTGTACAAAGCTTCATCAGCTAGCCGAATGAATGAGCATGGGATGTTGGATTAATGAACGCTGTATTAATTAGAGTCCTAGAGCCAATCATATGATAATTGTTGTATGGACTCATTATATCATATTCCTCTGTATATAAAGACATTTGTTTTTTATTATTATACTTACTTGTATTGGTGCATAACTAAGTATAATAGTGTCCTTGAGTAGAAGGTTCTTATCTATATCAATCGATTAGTTGAATCGATAGTGAGATGATATAGAGAACACTACTCTTAATCATTCCTAGTCAAGTATTAACATTCAGGGACAATGTTAATGCGACGAGACTAGCATGTAGGTTAATTCGATGACTTGATCTCACAAGTCATGGATATAGAGATATCAAGTTGACTAATGGGTATGCATTGGAGAATGTATAATGAATGACCTGCCATGAGAAAGTATCATGGATCGTTATATGAGTGTCATATACTTTCTCATGTGGGTATTAGTATGACTATTAGTCCTTGGACCTGAAGCCACCATGGTTCCCTACATAAGGAGTTGCATACTTTGGCTTCGTCAAACGTCACCCGTAACTTGGTGGACTATAAAGGCGATTACTGGGTATGTAACAAATTATGTGGAGGGATATGAGTGATGTAGATGGGATCTATCTCGCCTATATAACGGGAGTGATCTCGATATTCTTGATAGAGTGAGACCACTAAGAGCATGGCCATGCCCAAATGAGTCAATATAAGATATTGAGCTCATTTGATTATAGTGAGTCTACTTGGAGTTCAAAATTTAGATTGATCAGAGGATGACACTGTCTATACCTCAAATTGATCAACTTAGATGTTAAGGATAGAAGGACACTTGTCATATATAGTGAAAAGTCACAATTAGTAGTCACAAGGTGATGTTGGATCTCAACATTCTTGTAACTTGGGTAGTAATGATGTGTTGCTAGATACCGCTCATTACTTATGCTTCTAAATGGGTTTAGGAGCATTGTCAACGTTACAAGAACCTATTGGGCCACACACAAAGGACAATTAGATGGAGATTAGGTTCATTTGATGTACCTAGAGGATTAGGTTCATGTGATGAACCAAATTGGATTAAGAGTAATCTAAACTAAACTAATTGAGTTGGACTTAATTTGATTCATTTGTTCAATGAATCAATTTAGACTTGGATTTATTGAATCAATTTAATTCAATGAATATAGATTCATTAAATTAAATTAGATTGAATCAAATAGTTAGATTTGATCAACCATGGGAGAGAAGATGTCAAGTTTAACTTGACTTGAGAAGAGAAGATGAAAGGTCAAGATTGACTTGACCATTGCCATCTCATTTGTGAGTTGGCATAAGGTGGGCCAATGATGATGTTCCACATCATCAAGGTTGACTTATGTGTGTGCCACATCATGAGAGAGATCAAGAGTTGTGACTCTTGATATTCCATGTAGGTTTAAAAACCTCTAAAGTGGTCGGCCACCATTATGTATGTGTGTGAGTTACAATTTTGTGCTCATTGATTTCATCTTCTTCCTCCTTGCTTCTTCTTCTCTCCCTCTCCTCCACCTTGGCCGAAACCTTCAAGAGTGCTAGCACACTCTAAGGTTTCTTCTCCACCTTTTGTTCGTGTGGATACACATAGAGGGGTGTTCACTTGACACCCTTGAGATCCGGCGAATCTTGGACGAGCGGGGTAAGAGAAGGGCTTCACATCAAAAGTATAAACTCCTTAACATTTAAATCTAGTGTAGATCTAGGTTAGAAAACATGTACACAAAATTTTTGTTCTTTTAATCTTCGCACGGATCCGGTGGCATAGGACTTCGGGGTTTCCGTAACGCAAAAAGAGGTTTTTAAGGCTTAAAAGTCCCAACAGTGGTATAAGAGCCACGTACGAAGCGTGTACATGTTTTATTTTGGTTTTTATGAAAAACTACATATCTGTAAGTTTCTGTATATATACTGTTTTTATGTATTTTATGGGTATTTTTCTCGTAGAAGCGAAGCAACAAGTGTTTGGTCACTTGTAGGCTTCGACTACCGAGAAATGCGTTCCGAAAAGGCAAGGTCTCGCCGAAAATATTTTGGGACAGCGGCTTAGGGAACTATAAGATCATCGTGGGACACTCGTGAGACTCATTTCACGAGAAGGGGCGCTGCCCCTAACCCCGCAAGGGGTGTTGTCCCGCGATCACGCCCGAAAATCGCTAAACGGAGCCGTCGGGAAATTGTAACTCATAAAATTGTAAAAATAGTAGTAAAATTACAGAAACTTATATAAAATACATAATTTATAATTATGTATGTTTTTGTCATGGTCATGGCCCAAAAACCCCAATTGGATTGGTTACATGTGTTGTAATTCATAATATGGCTTACACGCCATTTTGTGTGATTGTGCGTGTTGTATATTTGATATGCGACCTGCGCGTCGTGCCTTTCGATTTTATTTCCTATTGTAAAATAGTTTAGACTTGAATGTAACTGGAGTTTCATCTTTGTAATGTACAAAATGGAGCTGTGGAAGGTCCACTCGAAGAGGAGTTACGAGGAGGGTGCGAGCAACACATGGTGGTTAAGGGGAGGAGCTTGGAGAATCTGTTGACCCTAGGTTGACCATCCGATCTTCTCATTGGCTTGAGAAGATCGTAGTAGGGCCATGACTAATCACAATTTAATTAATTACTTTTGTGTGTGTATGTGATGCATGCTAGAGTAGAGTAATTAATTAGTGCCTTAACGATTAGATTAGATCTAAATCGCGTATATGATGCACCATGATTAGATTAGATCTAAATCGCGTATATGATACACATCAACGATTAGATTAGATCTTAATCGCGTCAACTCAAAATGCCTACCATGCCGTGATACCCATCACTACCTCAATCACATGTTGTTGTTGAATCTGCCAAAGCAAAGCAACACATATTATCTTGGTAGGGTGCGGAGGGATAATCTTGGTCCCGCCTATCAATGCCTGGGTGAGTACAAACTCAATTAGATTGAGTAAAACTAGTTAAACTCAATTGGATCGAGTTTAACTATAGGCATTTTTTCAATGGTTGGTAAATAGGTCAAAATCACATTTATATTAACTCTTGGGCGATTTAGCCAAAGCTAACTCAAATTTTAATATACATGCGGATCTTGATCCTATAAACAAGAGTTGTATAGAGATGTAATTGGTAATTAGCTACCTACCGATCATACTAAGTCTTGGGCGATTTAGCCAAAGCTAACTCAAGCCGTAGTATGATGTGGATCTTGTCCCACAAGAATTATAGCTAGTTGGTTAGAATCTAGTGAGTGTGGTTTAACCACATCCATGACTCAATTCTACAAAAGTTCTATAATTCAGTGGGAGCATCATTTACTTAAAGGCCTAATTAAATGATTAGTGGAATATGATATTTATTTTTTACATTTTCTGTTGTAGATTGTCATGTCGTCAAACACGAACACCTTCTCCCTGCGTTTTGTACTTGATAAGGACAAGCTCAATGAAGCTAACTTCCTGGACTGGTACAGGAACCTGAGAATTGTTCTCACTCAAGAAAGGAAACTGTACGTCCTGGAGACGCCCATTCCCGAGGCACCTCCTGCCACTACCACGCAAGCTGACCGTGATGCTTATAAGAAGAATCAAGATGACGCATTAGATGTGTCCTGTCTCATGCTCGCGACCATGAACTCTAAGCTTCAGAAGCAACATGAGTTGATGGGTGCTTATGATATGGTTGAATATCTTCGTCAACTATATCAAGGACAAGCTAGGCACGAGAGATTCGAGATCTCTAAGGCACTATTTCAGTGCAAGATGCAAGACGGGACTCCCGTAGATCCATATGTACTCAAGATGATTGGGTACATAGAAAACCTATAGAGGTTGGGATTCCCCCTTGGCCAAGAGCTGACCATTGACTTGATCTTGCAATCTTTGCCAGATAGCTATAGTCAATTCGTCATGAACTACAACATGAATGAAATTGACAAGCCACTGCTCGAGCTGCTAAGCATGTTGAGAACTGCTGAGCTAAACCTTAAGAAGGTAAAGCCCAACTCCATTTTGATGGTGCAAAAGGGCAAAGGCAAGGGCAAGCCTAAAGGTAAGGGAAAGTCCCAAGCCAAGGGCAAAGGCAAGGCACTGAAACCCAAAGGAGGGGTTGCCAAGGATGCTACCTGCTTCCACTGCGGTCAGACCGGGCATTGGAAGAGGAACTGCAAAGTTTACTTGGAAGATCTTAAGAAGAAGAGAAGTGATACTTCTACTTCAGGTATATATATTATCAAAGTCAATCTATCTATTTCTTCATCATGGGTATTAGATACCGGATGTGCTTCTCACATTTGTACTAATGTGCAAGCGTTGAGATATAGCAGGGCATTGACGAAGGGCGAGGTGGACCTACAAGTAGGCAATGGAGCACGGGTTGTTGTTGTTGCTGTAGGAACTTACTATCTATCTCTGCCCTCTAGGCTTGTATTAGAACTAGATGAATGTTGTTATGTGCCTGCTCTTACTAAGAACATAATTTCAGTTTCTTGTTTGGACAAGAAAGGTTTTTCATTTATAATAAAGATTAAATGTTGTTCAGTTTATTTAAATGATATGTTCTATTGTAGTGCACCTCTGATGAATGGACTCTACATTCTAGATTTAGAGAACCCCATCTATAACATAAATACCAAGAGGTTCAAATCAAATGAAATGAACCAAACCTATCTCTGGCACTGTCCCTTAGGTCATATAAATGACAAATGCTTATCCCAGCTCCATAAAGATGGTTTGCTGGACTCATTTGATTTTGAATCATATGAGACATGCGAGTCATGCCTACTAGGCAAGATGACCAAGACTCCCTTTAGTGGGTACAGCGAAAGAGCGACTGACTTGTTAGACTTATACAGAGTGATGTATGTAGCTCTTTCAATGTCGCTGCCAGAGGTGGTTATAGGTACTTCATTACCTTTACTGATGACTTCAGTAGATATGGTTATGTGTATTTGATGACACATAAGTCAGAATCCTTTGAAAAATTCAAAGCATTCAAGAATGAAATACAAAACCAGCTTGGCAAGAGTATTAAGATACTTCGATCAGATCGAGGTGGAGAATACCTTAGCCATGAGTTTCGTGACTATCTAGCTAAGTGTGAGATTCTATCCCAGCTCACTCCTCCTGGAACACCATAGTGGAATGGTGTATCCGAAAGGAGGAATCGTACCGTATTCGATATGGTACAGTCTATAATGAGTCACACGGATCTTCCTATATCTCTTTGGGGCTATGCTCTAGACACAACAACCTTCATACTCAACTGTGTTCCATCCAAGGCTGTGATAAAGACACCATATAGGATATGGACTGGGAGAGATACCCAGGTGTCTTTTATGAGGATTTAGGGTTGTGAGGCTTACGTTCGACGTCAAGTCTCAGACAAACTGGGACCCAAATCCGATAAGTACTATTTTATAGGATATCCCAAGGAAACGAAGGGATATTACTTCTACATTCCCAGTCTACACAAAGTAGTTGTGGCTAAGACTGGGGTATTTTTAGAAAGGGATTTTGTTTCTAAAAAAAACTAGTGGGAGTACGTTCAATCTTGAAGAAGTTAAAGATATAAACTATAGCACTGAAGCCTTGATGGAAGTTGAACTGGAACCACAAAGTGTTGTGGATGATGAGATTATTCCACAAGGAGTTGAGGAACAACAACCAGTTCAAGTAGACCTACCTCTTCGCAGATCTGATAGGTACGTCGTCAGCCAGAGAGATACTCATTTCTCTTGTCTGACCATGATGACGCTATGCTCATTGAGAATGAGCCTACCTCTTATCAGGAAGCTGTGATGACACCAGATTCTGAGAAATAGCTAGAGGCCATAAGATTCAAAATAGAATCCATGTACACCAACCAAGTATGGACTTTGGTTGATCCACCTGAAGGGATAAAACCCATTGGGTGTAAGTGGGTCTTTAAGAGAAAGGCTAACATGGATGGAATTTTATATAAGGGTCGTCTGGTGGCTAAAGATTTCAAACAAATTCATGGTATTGACTATGATGAAACCTTTTCTCAAGTAGCGATGTTTAAGTCCATTCGGATCATGTTTGCTATTGCAGCATACCATGATTATGAGATCTGGCAGATGGATGTCAAAATCACGTTTCTGAATGGAAACCTGCTCGAGGATGTGTACATGACACAACCTGAGGGTTTTGTAGATCCACAGCATACTGGCAGAGTATGCAAGCTGCATAAGTCCATTTATGGACTAAAGCAAGCTTCTTGGAGCTGGAATCTTCGATTTGATGATGCAATCAAATAGTTTGGTTTCATCAAGAATGAAGATGAACCTTGTGTCTACAAGAAGGTTGTAGGAAACACAGTTGTCTTCCTTGTGTTGTATGTGGATGACATACTATTCATTGGGAATAACATCCCTTTGCTGCAGTCTGTAAAGACTTGGCTAGGGAATTGTTTCTCAATGAAGGACTTAGGTAAAGTATCCCGTATTCTAGGCATACAGATCTATAGAGATAGATCTAAGAGATTGCTTGGCCTAAGTCAGAGTACATATATTGACAAGGTATTACTACGGTTTACCATGCAGAACTCCAAGAAGGGATTTCTGCCGATGTCACATGGTGTGAGTCTTTCAAAGACTCAAAGTCCCTCTTCTAGAGAGGAGAGAGATCGCATGGATACGATCCCTTATGCCTCAGCCATAGGATCTATCATGTACGCCATGTTATGTACTCGTCCTGATGTTTCGTATGCTTTGAGCATGACGAGCAGATACCAGTCAGATCCAGGTGAAAGTCACTAGATAGCAGTCAAGAATATTCTTAAGTACTTAAGAAGGACTAAAGAATATTTCTTGATATATGGAGGCGATGATGAGCTAGCTGTAAATAGTTACAGTGATGCCAGCTTCCAAACTGACCAGGATGATTATAGATCGCAGTCTGGGTTCGTGTTTTGCTTGAATGGTGGTGCTGTGAGCTGGAAGAGTTCGAGGCAAGACACAGTTGCTGATTCTACAACAGAAGCCGAGTATATTGCTGCATTACAAGCAGCAAAGGAGGAAGTTTGGATCCGCAAGTTTAGTACTGAGCTTGGGGTGGTCCTAGCATAGCCGATCTGATAGAGCTCTATTGTGACAACAATGGAGCAATTGCACAGGCTTAGGAACCTCTCTCACACCAGCGGACCAAACACATACTACGGCGCTTCCATCTCATTCGAAAGATCATCGAGAGAGGAGATGTGAAGATTTGCAGAGTACCCATAGAGGCTAACATCGTTGATCCCTTGACCAAGACTTTGGCACAGAGAAAGCATGATGGTCACACTAGATCATTGGGCCTTAGAGCTTACACTGATTGGCACTAGTGCTAGTGGGAGATTGTTAGTTAGAACCCTAGAGCCAATCATATGATGATTGTTGTATGGACTCATTGTATCATATTCCTATGTATATAAAGGCATTTGCTTTTGGTTATTATACTTACTTGTATTGGTGCCAAATAACTAAGTATAATAGCGTCCTTGATGTAGAAGGTTTTATCTATATCAATTGATTGGTTGAATCGATAGTGAGATGATATAGAGAACACTACTCTTAATCATTCCTAGTTAAGTATTAACATTCAGGGACAATGTTAATGTGACGAGACTAGCATGTAGGTCAACTCGATGACTTGATCTCACAAGTCATGGATATAGAGATATCAAGTTGACACATGAGTATGCATTGGAGAATGTATACTGAATGACCCGCCATGAGAAAGTATCATGGATAGTTATATGAGTGTCATATACTTTCTCATGTGGCTATTAGTATGACTATTAGTCCTTGGACCTGAAGTCACCATGGTTCCCTACATAAGGAGTTGCATACTTTGGCTTCGCCAAACGTCACCCGTAACTGGGTGGACTATAAAGGCGATTACTGGGTATGTAACAAATTATGCGGAGGGATGTGAGTGATGTAGATGAGATCTATCCCTCCTATATAACGGGAGTGACATCGATATTCTTGATAGAGTGAGACCACTAAGTACATGGTCATGCCCAAATGAGTCAATATGAGATATTAAGCTCATTTGATTATAGTGAGTCTACTTGAAGTTCAAGATTTAGATTGATAGAGAATGACACCGTCTATGCCTCAAATTGATCAACCTAGATGTCAAGGATAGAATTACACTTGTCATATATTGTGAAGAGTCACAATTAGTAGTCACAAGGTGATGTTGGATCTCAACATTCTTGTATCTTGGGTAGTAATGATGTATTTCTAGATACCGCTCATTACTTATACTTCTAAATGGATTTAGGAGCATTGCTAACATTACAAGAACCTATAGGGTCACACACAAAGGGTAATTAGATGAAGATTAGGTTCATTTGATGTACCTAGAGGATTAGGTTCTTGTGATGAACCAAATTGGATTAAAACTAGACTAATTGATTTGGACTCAATTTGATTCGTGTGTTCAATGAATCAATTTAGACTTGGATTCATTGAATCAATTTAATTCAATGAATATAAATTCATTAAATTAAATTGGTTTGAATCAAATGGTTAGATTTGATCAACCATGGGAGAGAAGAGGTCAAGTTTGACTTGACTTGAGAAGGGAAGATGAAAGGTCAAGATTGACTTGACCATTGCCATCTCATTTGTGAGTTGGCATAAGGTGGGCCAATGATGATGTTCCACATCATTAAGGTTGGCTTATGTGTGTGCCACATCATGAGGGAGATCAAGAGTTGTGACTCTTGATATTCCATGGAGGTTTAAAAACCTCTAAAGTGGCCGGCCACCATTATGTATGTGTGTGAGTTACAATTTTGTACTCATTGATTTCATCTTCTTCCTCCTTGCTTCTTCTTTTCTCCCTCTCCTCCACCTTGGCCGAAACCTTCAAGAGTGCTAGCACACTCTACGGTTTCTTCTCCACCTTTTGTTCGTGTGGATACACATAGAGGGGTGTTCACTTGACACCCTTGAGATCCGGCGAACCTTGGACGAGTGGGATAAGCGAAGGGCTTCGCATCAAGGGTATAAACTCCTTAACATGTAGATCTAATGTAGATCTAGGTTAGAAAACATGTACACGAAATTTTTGTTCTTTTAATCTTCGTACGGATCCAGTGGCATGGGACTTCGGGATTTCCGTAATGCAAAAAGCGATTTTTACGGCTCGAAAGTCCCAACACGCTGATTATGTAAGCACATTATTGATCAATATAGAAAATTAGGCATTAACTTTTGGTGCAACTGAAACAGCACCCTGGGATATTATGATTCACGGCAAGCTTGGGTCCTTGGGTTGCCGTTGAATTTTTACAAAGATTATATTATTAGTAGTACTTAGATCATTCTTCTCCCTCTATCACTTTGTTAGTGTTCTCCAGGACCTATTAGATGACATGCTTGTAAGAAGAAGAATAGGGAGAGAGGAAGGAATAAGATGAGAATAATAAAATCTATTGTTCATTGATATTTGCCCCGAGGACAATATAATATATAATGTTTAGAAGTACTTGGTCAAATAACTAATTAATAAATAACAGAATTATTCTAAGAATAATTCTGAGAATAATTATAACAGAATTATTAGAATAATCCAAATACTAATATGATTTGATTTGGTAATTTGATTCGGTCAATTTGGATAATTCTGTTATATCTCTTTTAATGCTCACATGCACCTTCTTTCATCTAAAGCTTGGTGTGATCTCATTGTATCGAAAAATATATATATATATAGTTACATATTCATGCAGAAATGAATTCTGAGATGTAACTCCAGACCTAGTGTTTTAGGGGATTGATGCATTTCATTTGGTTCTTCACTAAATCATTCTTTTTTGTTCTGTGTACATCTGATAAAATTGGAAAGCAAAATTCTTTCTAGTTGAATTTGTAAAAACTATTTCTTTTAGTAATTTCAACACTCATTCCTTGTTTAGGAATATTCCAGATCCATAATTTCTTTTTCTCCTCTTAAAACATTAATTCATGATAGTTGTTGTACTACCAATTATTCTCATCTTGCACTTGGTACGATAATGTTGAGAGTTCCTTTGGAATATGAGAACTGCAGGTGCTGTGTATTGTTTAAGTTTCTCTAAATCACATACTTCGAAAGTATGGTTGAGCTTTTGAAGTTGTTACTCACTAGGAATAATTTCTTACACTTTACAGTTGGAACAAGATTGTTGAGAATTCCTCATAACTAATGAGATATTGCTTTTCTCACAGTATGAAAATCTCCTCATTTCTAAAGTAGTTTTTACCTTTCAAGTCCTATATCAAAGATGACATTCATGACCCTTTCTTCCTTCTGCTGTTTAGTTAATGTTTTAGAAAGTCTAAGGAGAGCACTGTTAGGCAGGGAATGACTACATCATCTTGCAGCGCGAATCCTATCCTTCTCACCACCAAGTATTTTATTTAAATGTACCAAGTAGTGGGGAAGAAAAATTAAATCATTGTCTTAGAGAGAAGTCTGTAACAGAGATTGGATAATTTATGCATGGAGTTTGATACCTTTGCTTGAGCACTTGACTGTATGGTTGGTCGTTATAAGTTATGCTTCCACTGTCATTCTTAATTTTCATTCTTCCACTCAGGAGATTAAGCAGAGCTGTTTCACCCCCTCCGGATGGTCCTGAAAGAGCTAAAATCTCACCAGGTTCAACTGATCCTGTAACTCTTTAAAGATACTTTAGGACATTCTGACAAGATTGTCGTGATTGAATGGTAACGGGAAGTATTTGGGACTTAAACGATACAATTTTGGTCACACTTGAATCGAAAGATTGGTCACAAAATATTGTAACAATCATTACGATTAGATTCAGGTGAAAAGAATGATTTTCGCCCCAACATACTAAGGCAGGCAAGTATCCTTGCAGTCAGGAACAAATCTTAATATACCCACATAATTTGGATGTGGTACCAAGGTGTCTGTAATGGGTTGTTATGGATTTCGGAAGTAGACTTTGCTTACTACAACATAGAGAAATATCAGTGTAACGGAAGTATAGTGAGCCCATACTACCTAGAAGTGGAGCATCATATGGTTATATGAGGGAATCTTTAATCCATTACGGTTGGAGATTTATTCATGAATATTAGGATAGAGTGGTATATGGTAATGCTGCTTAGTTGTTAGCCTTGGATGATGATTCCTGAGTTTGAGCATTAAATTTAAGGACCAAATTTTTATTAGTAGGGGAGAATGTAAGATACGATAAATTAAATAAAATGTTTATTGGAGAAATAACCTTAGGGGATTTTTTTTGAAATTTTTAAAAATTTTCTATGATTTAAACGGAGGTCGTATGATATGTTTGTTGGATCGAAAGCGCTAGAGGGGGGGGTGAATAGCGCTCGTGGCTTTCACTCTTTTCGAATTCGTAAAACTATCGAGTTATAAAGCAGCGGAATAAAATAAAGAACACACACCAAAGCACACCAAGATTTACTTGGTTCGAAGTCTAGGGCGACTCCTACTCCAAGGCCCACGCTCGTTGAGCGTTTACGGTGGGCAACAACTATATTTCGTAAAATCTATTACAAGCTAAGTACAATTTAACTATAAATGAACTTTATACCGACAACAACAAAATGGAAATTGAAGCTTCGGGTCGTCGGGATGTTGTTGCAGCACTTCAGGATCGTCTCGTAGGCAGCATGCAGCGTAAGGATTGCTTAGAATTTGTTGTGACAAGCTGATGGTCGAAGTCCCCTTTTAAACAGTGCTGGAGGCGCCTCCAAGCCTGTCCGAGGCCCCTCCAGGCCGCCGAGTCGCACGCATGGATCAGCTATGATCTAGTCGCACCTTATCCCACTGAAGGCGCCTCCAAGCTGCTCCAAGGCGCCTCCAACGCCGGGTCCAAGGCGCCTCCAGTGGACTCTGAGGCGCCTCCAGCGTCTCTGGACAGCTGGCTTCGGCTAGCACCCGAGGCGCTTCCAAGCCCCATGGAGGCGTCTCGGATACTGTTCATCCGAGGTCTAAGTTGCTTCTTTGTTCCTGCAAATTGTGTTAGTCCAAAACATAAACCCTGCAAAACAAAGTTAGCACAGAAACAGATATGATGGATATAGTTGACAGTCGTCGGACTGTCCGGGTCTGATTTCGGATTTCCAACCGGAAATCCTAGGTCGACCCGACGCCTATTGTTCCCGCTACGGGGAAGGCGTCCTCACCTACTCCACTCAGGAGATTTACCTGATGCCAGTGCGATCCTCCAGATCAACTGGACTTTTGCTCAGCGTTCGACGCTTCCGGACTTTCTGCTGGACTTCCGCCTCCCGGCTGGTACAATCTTTCACCTGGTTCGCGACACCAGGACTTTCCACCTAGGGTTACCCCCTAGGACTTTTGCCTGAAGCTCTCGACCCGCCAAGACTTTTCGCATAGGGTTACCACCCCCTATGACCTAGGGTTATCACCCCCTATGGTTTTTCACCTGCCTAACCGAAGCTAGGACTTTTCTGAAACACTCAATTAAGTATGTTAGATCACAAAACAACTTAACTTTGAATTCCTTTGCCATTATCAAAACAATGGTCGATCGTCGGATGCTTTCCGCACTAACAATCTCCCCCCTTTTTGATTATGGTAACTGAAATTCAAAGCTAAGTAAAATATATACATAAAGCTTAAGTAAGCAAGCTTAATAGATTTTAAATGCACGCATGGTTAAGCTAAACACTTAAACTTTGTCAGGTTCCCCCTTAATAAAGGCATTCTTAAAAATCTTTATTAATATTTCTTTTGAATTTCCCTACTCTCTCCCTTTGCCATTCATCAAAAAATAAAAATACACATGTTTAACAAACCTTAAAAATATGAAGATTTTTAGGAAAGAGAAAAAAATCTGAACTTCCTAAAAGCAACATTTCTTGTAATTCACTAAGTTAAAACAGTTTGAGCTCGAAGTTTGGTTTTCAAAAAACTTTATCAATTAATTTTGCTGGAGAAAGAGTTTTCTTTTGTAGTATAGCAAAAACAATTTTAGTTTTAAGCAATTTAGTCAGGATTTTGAAACATTAGACTTTTAATAAGGGACAAAGTATTTTGGTAACACTTGGTTTTGTATAATATTCTTTAGCTAAGTGAAACCAAGGTCTAAGGAGCAATTTTTCTTTCAAAAGGCTAAAAAGTTGACTTTGAAAAATATTTATTTAAATTTCCAAAATACTTTAGCTTTTAAAATGGCTAGAATTTTGAAAGCTTTGTCTAAAAAGTACAAAAAAATGATTTTTAAAAGTTTAGGGTTTTGAAAACTTAGCTTAAAGTTTAAATTTGAAAGAATTTTTCTTTTAGACAAATAATTAATTTAAAGCTTTTGAGGGCAAGGGAGGAGCTTCAATCCATAATGTCCAAGCATGAGTTAAGTTAGATTGATTGTAAATTAGCTAATTCTTCTTTAAGTAAGGTATCAGAGCCTTAATGGTCATGCCTGATTGAACTCAAAAGGTTTAAAAATCAAGCACGTAGATTCGCGGCCACATGTTTAACCAGTTAGCTACTAGCTGATTACCTAGAGGGCAATAGCTTTCAGTTGGTTAGTTAAGTTAAGTCAATAGATCCAGTTAGATTTGACTAGTGCTGGAAGACTTGACTTGATTACTGTTAACTAGGTGTTTAACGCCCGGACTCATATTGATGCACAGATATAAGCATTCTTGAGTCCAGGCTATACCCAATGCATCTCACGTCGTTCTATGTTTTTCAAACCCAAGCAAGGTAAGCCTAGGTGTTTGTGAGATGCTCTGGCTGAATTCTAGGGGAGCAAGATTTCTAGGGTAGAGCCTAAGCTAATTCCATATTTTTGAAAGTCTAGTAAAATTGGAATTTCAAAGACAATGTTTTCCTAGAATTTTTATTTTTTAAACACAAGATGATTTTAAAACTGTAGGGAACTGATTTGAAAATCAAAAACTATTCTACCCAACACATTCCTATTTGCCTTCTAAGTGTACTGAACTCAAGTTCAGGTAAGGGTTTAGTGAAAATGTCAGCTAGGTTTGACTTGGACTCAACATAGCTGAGTACAATTTCACCCTTAGCCACATGATCTCTTACAAAATAGTGTTTTACCTCTATATGTTTGGTCCTGGAGTGGTGAATTGAATTTTTGGTTAAGTTAATTGAACTTATATTATCAATTAAAATTTTTATATTTTTGTATTCTAGCTGATAATCTTTTAGTGTATGAATCATCCACAAAAGTTGGGAAGCACATTCTCCTAGTGTTATGTATTCAGCTTCAGTAGTGGATAGAGCAACACAGTGTTGCTTTCTGCTTGACCAACTTACTAGGCACTGACCTAGAATTTGGCAGCTCCCACTTGTGCTTTTTCTATCTAACTTGCACCCGGCATAGTCTGAATCAGAGTAGCCAACAAGGTCAAGGGTGCAAGTTCTAGGGTACCAAAGGCCTACATTTAGGGTGCCTTTAATATACCTAAGTATCCTTTTAACATATGTTAGGTGTGACTCTTTTGCACAGAATTGGTATCTTGCGCACATACCTACTGCAAATAAAATATTGGGCCGACTTGCAGTTAGGTAGAGTAGACTACCTATTATACTTCTATAGTACTTTGGGTCTACTGGTTTTCCATCTGGGTCAGAATCAATGTTGCTATTTGTTGCCATTGGAGTATTTATAATTTTTGAGTTTTCCATGCAAAATTATTTAATTAGTTCTTTGGCATATTTGGTTTGGTAAATGTAGATTCCATCTTTGGTTTGTTTAATTTGTAAACCTAAGAAAAAATTGAGTTCCCCCACCAAACTCATCTCAAATTTGTTTTCCACTAAATTAACAAATTCTTTTAACAGTTTAGTGTTGGTTGAGCCAAAAATTATGTCATCAACATAGATTTGGGCAACAAAAATGTCTTTTTCTATGGTTTTGACAAATAGAGTCTGGTCTATTTAACCTTGGTTAAAGCCCTTGGATATTAATAACCATTCATACCATGCCCTAGGTGCTTGTTTTAGTCCATATAAGGCCTTTTTTACTCTAAATACATGGTCAGGATGATCTAAGTCCTCAAAACCTAGGGGTTGACCTACATAAACCTCTTCTTTAATAAATCCATTCAAAAAGGCTGACTTGACATCCATTTGGTATAATCTAAATCCTTTATGTGCTGCATAAGCCAACAACATCCTAATGGATTCGAGTCTAGCTACTGGTGCATAGGTTTCATCATAATCTAAACCTTCAACCTGACTGAACCCTTTGGCTACTGTCTGCCCTTGTTTCTAACTATTTCACCCTGATCATCCAATTTGTTCCTAAATACCCATTTGGTGTCAATTATGGACTTATCTATGGGTTTAGGTACAAGTTCCCAGACTTGGTTTCTATCAAATTGTGCTAGCTCTTCCTGCATAGCAATGATCCAGTCTGGGTCAGGTAGGGCTTCTTCTATCGTCTTAGGCTCAACCTTAGAAATAAGGGCAATCTGACTTAGGTTTTTGTAAGATGATCTAATTCTAACTCCTAGATTTGGGTCACTCAAAATCTGGTTATGTGGGTGAGAACTACCTATTCTCGTTGGTCTTATATTTGTGTTAGGATTTAGTTCCTCTAGTTTACTAGTATTAAGTTGAATTTCATTGTCTTCTATAATTCTTGGGTTAATGTCTGCGTCTTTATCTATATTTGGTAGATTGTTTTCTTCATCAAATATTACATTAGTTATTTCTTCAACTTTTAGTGTATTTTGGTTATAGACTCTATACGCCATACTGGTTGTAGAGTATCCTAAAAAGATTCCTTGGTTTGATTTGACTGTAAATTTTCCTAACTAGTCTTTAGTGTTTAAAATATGAACTTTACATCCAAATACTTTTAAGTAGTTTAAGTTAGGAATTTTATTATAGTATATTTCATAAGTAGTTTTATTATAAAGTTTGTTAATTAGAATTCGATTTTGAATATAGTTTGACGTATTTATTGCTTCAGCTTAAAATTGATGATTTAGATTATATTCGTTGAGCATGGTTCTAACGGCTTCTTGTAAGGTTCTGTTCTTTCGTTCTACTAGCCCGTTCTGTTGGGAGGTCCTTGGGCATGAAAATTCATGTTTGTATCCGTTGATTTTACAAAATTGGATAAATCTATGTTTTTCAAATTCCCCCCCATGATCACTACTAATCCTTTTAATTTTAGTATCTTTTTCATTTTCTGTTAATTTACAAAAATTACAAAAAACTTCAAAGGTTTCATCTTTTGTTTTTAGAAATTTTACCCAAGTGAACCTGGAGTAGTAATCAATTATAACTAAGCAATACTGGTTCTTGTTTAGTGACTTGGCTCCATGTGAATCAAATAGGTCTAGGTGAAGGAGCTCAAGTAGGGAGTTAGTTCTATCTAGATTGGTTAACTTGTGGGTTGACTTGGTTTGTTTTCCTTGTTGACAAGGATGACAAATTATATTTTCTAGGTTTCTTAATTTGGGCAATCCTCTTACTAAGCCATTTTGACTCATTTTCGAAATGAGTATAATATGAGTGTGACCCAATCTCCTGTGCCACAAGTTGGTTTCCTCTTCTTGTGTCAAGAGACACTTTATTGAGGGTAGGTCAATTGTATAGATGTTATTTTTTCTAAGTCCTTTAAGCCTGATTTCGGGGTTATTGATGTTTTTAATTAAGCACCCAGAATTATCAAAGGTAACTAAGTATCCACTATCACATAATTGGCTAATACTTAATAGATTAAAATTAAAATTTTCAACTAATAGAACTTTTTGAATGACAAAATTGGAGTTAAGTTCGATATTACCTTTTCCGATTACCTTAAGTTTACCGTCGTTGCCGAACACAACTGACCCTAGGTTCTTCAGTTTGAGTTTAGTAAACTTCAATCTATCTCCAGTCATATGTCTGGAGCATCCACTATCTATCATCCATTGATCCAATTCCTACACATAAAGTAGTTGATTTGGATTCTTTTAATGGATTAAAAGATAGTTTGATTGAATTAAGCTCTCTATTTTTCCATCTTACCCGTACTAGGTTTTCAATCAGATATTCATATGGGTGATTGTGAGATTGATGAAGTAAGCTAATAATTTTTAAATGTTATGTTTAATTAAGAGAAAATAATTTAAATTTTTAAAGAAGAATTCTAGGTTAATTAATTTTGAAAAATAATTCAAGTTTATTAATTTTGAGAAATAATTTAAGTTAATTAATTTTAAAAAATAATTTAAGTTAATTAATTTTGAAAAATAATTTAAGTTAATTAATTTTGAAAAATAATTTAAGTTAATTAATTTTGAAAAATAAGTTAATTAATTTTGAAAAATACTTTAAGTTAATTAATTTTGAAAAATACTTTAAGTTAATTAATTTTTGAAAAATAATTTAAGTTAATTAAATTTTGAAAAATAATTTAAGGAAAATAATTTAAGTTAATTAAATTTTAAAAAATAAGTTAGTTTTAATTACGAATTTAATTTGAAATTGAATTAATTTTAATTACGAATTTAATTTGAAATTGAATTAATTTTAATTACGAATTTAATTTTGAATTTGAATTTTAATTACGAATTTAATTTTGAATTTTAATTTTGAATTTGAATTTTAATTAATATTAATTTTTATTCCTTAGTCATCTCACCCGATCTGAATTTTCAATCAGGGAATCCTATAGTTTTTGTGAAATGAATTAGATTCACTTTTAGGGTTTGGTTTAACTTTGTATTAGATACAGGTTTCGCTTTGGGTTCAACAAGTAGGCGTTCTTCGAATAAACTTCTGGGCTATGGTGTGTCACAAGGACCTCATTAAAGTAACCATACCTTCGAGGTTTTCCAAATAGTCCTACCCATTGAACTTAATACAAAACCTTGGTCTAACTGGTTAGGATCCATAAAGGGTAGCTTCGGTCAGTTCCACTTAACCAAATGCACCAGGTCGAAACAATATCTTCCTAGACATGCGATGACTAAGTTTCCCCAACGTACTATCATCCAATACTTCACCATTACCGTGGGGCAAGTTAAACCTAGCTCATTTTAATCTAACCTTAATTACTCGGCCGGGTAGTCTACTCTTGTTTACCCTTATCGGGTGGATTAATTTCGGAGGTGCCAGCTATTCTAGAGCCTTCCTTTGGATTTTGATTTGAATTTAATTTGATTTTATTTGAAGTTCACTTGATTTAATTTTTAATTTAATTTGAATTTAATTTAATTTAATTTGAATTCAGTTTTATTTTTATTATCTTTCTTCTAGCTCCCCCTGGATCATAGTCTCGATATGGTCTATCGAGGTAATGTATTTGATCCTTAGGGACGCAATATTTTCCAAGTCCAACTTGATTGATCAGGTTGGACTTGGGGACCCATGCTTGGACCATTTTTCTATTTGTTCTTTGTATAAGTGATAAATATGATTTATATTTCTTTTTCGATTTGAATCCTAGTCCAGTTCTATTGTAGATTGCCCTTTGTGTTCCAAGAATTAGGTCAAGGTTGTTGGAACCCAAAGAGAATTGTTCTAACGTTTTCTCCATATCCTTGACCTGAGTTTTCAGGCTGGAATTCTCTTCCTCAAGTTTTTGGACTTGAGTCGAGTTTCCAGTCTGAACTGGTTCAGTCAAAGATTTGGAGTTAGTCACTTCTTTAAGGACAACTACTTCCTTTAGAAGTGACTTAATTCTAAAATTAGACTTAGCTAATTTTCGTAACAAGTAATTAACTAGATTATTTAGTCGAGGGATACTTACAGAGGGATCGGGCCCTTCGGAAACGGATACGGATCCATGGCTTCTTTCCGATTCTGCTTCTGACTCGCTCTCGCTCTCGGACACATTGATCTGGTCTCGAGCCATCAGGGCAAGAAGGCTCATCTGTTCGAGCTCGTTGTCGGTATCCTCTTCAAATGATTCTTCAAAGGTTGCTTTTAGTACCTTCTTCTTTCTCTGCTTCTTTCCATCCTTCTGATTGGGGCAATTGGCCTTGATATGCCCCTTCTGGTTGCACCCATAACAGATTACCTCAAACTTAACCTTTTGGATGGGTTGAACCTCCTTTGATTATACGACTTTCTTTAGGTCTTTCCTATTGAACCCCTTCTTCTTCTTGTAGAGCTTCTTCAAAAGATTCACGAGTTCGGAGATCAATTCGTCATCTTCATCGTCTGAGTCGGGTTCTGTTTCCGATTCAGGTTTAGTTCTTCGCTGTGATCTTGGTTCACGTGTTTGACTGGTACCTGCAACTAAAGCAATACCTTTCTCGATTGGCTGTTTATTAGTTTGTTCAAGCAATTCGAATTCTGAGAAAAATTCATCTAGTCTAATGGAAGTTAGATCCTTGGCGACTTTGTAGGCATCTACCATTGATGCTCACAGTGTGCTCCTCGGAAAAGCATTAAGTGCGTACCTTATAATGTCCCTGTTCTCGACCTTTTGCCCGATAGCGTGGAGGGAGTTGAGGATTTCTTGAATCCGTGCATGGAGTTGACATGCAATTTCTCCTTCCTGCATTTTCAAATTATATAATTTATTGAACAAGAGATCTCTCTTGCTTACCTTAGTGTCGGAGGTGCCCTCATGGAGTTCGATCAACTTCTCCCAAAGCTCTTTTGCGCTGGAGAATGGTCCAACTCTGTTGAGTTCCTCTTTGGTCAGTCCGCACTGGAGGGTGCAGGTCGCTCTGGCATCAACTTCCACCTTCTTGATTAGGGTCGGTTCCCATTTTTCGCAAGGTGTTGGCTTGCCGTCTTCGTCGGATGGCAGTTGTAGTCCAGTCTTGATAATCATCCACGTGTCGAACTGTGTCTTGAAAAAGGTTTCCATTCGCCCCTTCCAATATCCGAAGTCTTCTCCGGAGAAAAGTGGGGGGCGAACGGTGCTGAAACCTTCTTGTTGTGCCATTAGTGATATGCAACAAAAAAATAGAAATATCCCAAGACTAGGTCTTGGATTAGCAGTGCGAGAAATAAAGTTAAGAATTTGCGAACTCGAGTGGTGTTGCACCAGTCTCGAGCAAAAATCGATTCAAAAAATTAATTAGAATATAGCTATTAATCTAATTCTAATTGACTCCGTAAAACTAAAAAAACCACGTAAAAAAAAATTGCGTGATTGGTGGTTGCACTAGATCAATGCGACCCCACTCTGATACCAATTGTTGGATCAAAAGCACTAGAGGGGGTGAATAGTGCTCGTGGCTTTCACTCTTTTCAAATTCGTAAAACTATCGAGTTATAAAGCAGCGGAATAAAATAAAGAACACACACCAAAGCACACCAAGATTTACTTGCTTTGGAGCCTAGGGCGACTCCTACTCCAAGGCCCACACTCGTTGAGCATTTACGGTGGGCAACAACTATATTTCATAAAATCTATTACAAGCTAAGTACAAATTAACTATAAATGAACATTATACCGACAACAGTAAAATGGAAATTGAAGCTTCAGGTCGTCGGGATGTTGTTACAGCACTTTGGGATCGTCTCGTAGGCAGCTTGCAGCGTAAGGATTGCTTAGAATTTGTTGTGACAAGCTGCTGGTCGAAGTCCCCTTTTAAACAGTGCTGGAGGCGCCTCCAAACCTGTCCGAGGTGCCTCCAGGCCGTCGAGTCGTACGCATGGATCAGCTCTGATATGGTCGCACCTTATCCCACTGAAGGCGCCTCCAAGCTGCTCCAAGGCGCCTCCAGTGGACTTTGAGGCGCCTCCAGCGTCTCTAGACAACTAGCTTTGGCTAGCACCCGAGGAGCCTCCAAGCCCCATGGAGGCGCCTGATAATGCCTAAAATCTATATTAAATGTCACAAATAGGCTTATCAAATTGTACAAATGTATTTTCCACTGAACCCCTTAATTTCATAATAACGTTGTAGTAACGAGCCCAGGATCGATCCGAGGAACCAACGGTAGAATGTAATTTAGGATTGTCTTTTAATTCCTATTTTTGGGGTTTTCGATATAAAAATGGAATGGGGGGATTTAAGCTTGAATTTAAATCTAACAAATGAAAAGCACAGCGAATAAAGAAATTAATCTAAAGTAACAGTAAAACTTAACTATGTGCCAATAATCAAATCTCAACGTATTGTCACTCTACGTTGTGATTAAACCATCGACACACACTTAAACTAAAGATAAAATAGTAAGACACAATTAAATCTGATCTAAACAGAAATGAAACCCTAACTTGAATTTAAACTCTAAACACTTAACCAAGCACAAATAAAACTTAAACTAAGCTTCAACAAGGAAAGAAATGCTAACTACTTGCATAAAAATATAACGAACATCAAATGAATCTGTTCTAAGCTGTAAAAACAATAACAAAACGAAATGAATCCTAACCAATCCAACTCACAACCAATCTCACCAACTTCACACTCAAGCCGTCACACAAGAGTGCCAAAGTCGAGACCACCCAACTCTGGACCTCAGTGGAGACTCTCTACAGCGTATCAGTTCTAGGATTGCTCAAGAACGCCGACGGACCACCCCCGACGAGCTAAGAACATCCCAAAACCCAAGAAAATGTTGAAAATCTGGAAATCTGACTCTGGATCTGATGGAAGGCTGTGGAACGCGGATGAACGTCGAGTGAAGCTCAGGAACACCGGAAGACCACCTCCTAATGTTGCTGATGGGAATCAGAGCATGGATTTGGAGGACCACCGCCAAATCGAGCTGGAAAAGGAACATGTCACGAGCCAAATTCCACCGGAGAGAACACTTGCCGGTGCTCCAGATGATCGGGATGAGCTGCAAAGAAGTCTTCCACCAAGGTAGAAGCTCGGGAAATGGATTGGAGAAGGAAAGGGATCGAAATCCCTGCAAAAGCTTGCCGCGGGACGCGCAGCTGCGTGAGGAGATCGACGAAGAGGAATGCTACTGTAGCTTCTCAGATTTAAATCAGATCTGGATCTGAACGGACGGTTGAGATGATTCCAGACTAAATCAATGGTGAAAAGTCATACAAAATCTGATCCGAAGGTACTGATGTTGATCTAGGGTCTAGATCTACTCTCCCGTAGGTTGGATCGATCAGATTATCACTGGATGGCCCAGATCTGCCTTGTCTTCAATAAACAGTCCAGATTAAGTCGGCTGGATCAATAGCTAGATGAACTCAGATCTACATCAAAACTTCTGGATCTTCATCAATGGCTCAGATCTACTCCCCATTTAGTTGGATCGGCCATATCTTCAACGGATGGTCCAGATCTGTCCTATTCTTGATGAACATCAACCCAAAGCTTGATCTTCTCGTTTAAATTCCGATTTGAGCCCAATTTTGGTCCAAATAGATCAAAATCTAAGATCCTTTGATATCTACAAAATAAGAATCAAATATTAGCATCAAATAACACAAAAATAAGATAATTTGCAATTAAGTCCAAAAATACACACTATGCACAAAATGTAATGTAACCATGATTTAAACTAGGAAACCAACATCAAAACCATGCATAAATGAATCATAATAATGCAGTAAAATCATGGTTATCAAATCTCCCACACTTAGTCTTGAACGTCCCGTGAAAGTAAAGAAAACTCAAAATCATCTCCATAAAAATTCTCTAGCAATACCTAGAAGATAGTAAAAAGAATTTAACTAAGACCATCTAAAGATCACAAACAATCATGCATACCATTCAAACAATAATCAGTAGGTACGGTAGTGTCAATACAATTGAAAAATTAAGCAAGTTGCAATCTCACAAGGGATTTACCTAATCTATCTCTCACACTCAAGCATGTGTATAAGTGGAGCTCACTCAATGCAACTCACAACATTTCACTACCATAAGCTTGCTTATTTTCTAATTCTCCACCACTATAAACATAGCATACATGAATCAAAAGGATTTCATCATGAAGAATTGAAATGGAAGCAAAAAGAACAAGGAAAGTGAATGAAATAGGCAAAAGAAAAGTATTTAATGAAAAATTGAGAAGATAAGAGTATTGGAGGAATATACTTGATGAGTTGACCATTTTGATGTGAAAAGAGATGAATACCATATGTTATTACCACTTCAAAGTATCAAGCTAACCTCTCCTTCAATTTGATGGCAAACAAAGAATCTTGATACTCTATCTTTCACTTGATACTCTCTTGATGTGCCATATTTCAATTATTTCTCTCACTGTTTTCCATTTTCCCACTTAAATTCCAGCATTTGAAACTCAAAAATAACCTCAAATCATCTCATGGAGAAGAATTCTCACCCCCACACTTAAAATCTTGGCCGTCTCGGACAATGAAATTGTGCCATTTAGTTATTTGATGCATCTCTACTCACTATTTTTCTTGTTTCCTTCATGAATTACACAACTTGTAGAATGATCACCATAATGCCACAGTTCTGGATTACTAAACTGTCTTCAAGGTGGAGTCAAATTCTCTAATATCCGAAATTTGAAACAAATTCAGAATTAGCACTAGGTAGAAAGATCATTCTTAAAAGTCCTTTCTAAACATTCCAATTCACTGATTTAAAACTGATACAAAAACTGAAGTGTAACTGAATAATTCCAGATTCTACATTACTGGAATTACATGCTCTACATCATGATACAAGATCTGAAGATTCTGAAGATTTGCAAATATCATTTGTGTCTTGGGCATCTTGAAGATTTGCAACACCTTGTATCACTTATGAATCAAATCAAAGTCTGGAACAAAAATAGCTCCTGGAAACAAATTCACAGCAAGTTTCATTTAGCACAGAATCATTACAAAGCTGAATTCCAGGGCCTGCTTTTCAAAATCAGCATTTTCACTTTCTGAAATTGATACATCACTTTCTGAATTCATTAGCTGTATATGCATTTCTATTGCATTGATGGAAAACCAATGCAAGCTTCATTGAACATCTACAGCAAATGTGATTACAACATTCTTTACAGCATGCTCAAACTGAAGTCAGCAACTTCCACAGTTTCCAATCTGTCATGCAATGTAGATCATTTTGACTTCCAAGTTCAAATTACTTTCCATGAATGAAGTATCACTGCCTTCCTTCATTCCTGCCTCTACATATTTCCAATCCTACTCTTCAATCACATTCCATCAGCTACATTTCCATTTCAGCAGCTCTAACAATTCAAAATCTGTCTATACAAACTAAATACAACATTTCAAATTCCTGCACAACAACAACCTTTGAATTAAGTTTCAGAGATTGTAAACTCACAAAGTTTCAACTAAATGGAAGCATTTACTAATGAAAAATTGTTATACGAATTAGCATGCATCATGCTTAATTTGATACTTTCATTTACATCTCTTATCAGAGTTTCACTCCTACTTCATTTAAAGTCTGATACCCAAGCTGCTGCAATCTTAAAATATCATACTTGAGTTTCAGAAATTTGATTCCAAAACCAATTCCAGGTCTTGCCTCATGGTACAAGTTATCAAAGATTGCAAGAACATTAGATTGCAACTCTTGAAATCCAACTCAAAAGGAATTGCACCTGCAGATTCAGCTTCTGGAATTTATGTTCTCACTGCATCAAAATTCCAGCAACTGCATTCTTCCAAGCTTCTGAATACATAACCTTAAATGACATTGCAAATTAGACCTTAAACTTGTATTAGTCACTGTCCAGGAAGTTTGCAAAAGAAAACTTGGCACAAACAACTTCACATCACTTGTAATTTCTCTGCATCTTAGTTGTCAACAATTCATTCTTCCAACAATTTCAGCAGAAAAATTTCAGCAGTTTCTGTTCTTTTCTCTTCCTCTATTCTGTTTCTATTTTTTTTCTATGGTTTACATTCAGTATCAGATTTCCAACCATTTCTCAATAGTCTCTCTTTTCTGATTTCTGCAATGCACTTTCCAACAGATTTTCTTCAATTCCAGGTGATGGATAGTTCCAGTCCAGATTTTCAGCAATCATTAAGTTGCTTAACTGACATTTCAGAGGTGTTTTTCGTGGTTCCAAATCCATTCAACCCAACAAGTTAATAACCAAATCAGTGGATCAATTCGAAATCCTGTATAATTGATGCTAATCTGAATTCTGAAGTTTGATTTCCAAATTTCAGGATCAACTTTGGACTTAAAGAAAGATCTAGCTTAAGTCACGAAGAGTAAAACCCGGAAACAAGATGTCAATTGATACTAGGCTAGCAAGAGCTTAATTTGAAGTTACTGCTGATAAGAAAATTGCTAGATAGTTTGACACAATTCAGTTTGCATTCGATTCCAGAATTATGCTCTCAATTTCCCATTTCAGCAGCTCATTTGTTTCAAACATACTCTTAAATTTCAATTAAGCTTCCACATTTCGACAATGCATTCTAATTTTTGATACAAAACTGATACAAACTTTTCAGCCTTGCACTTCAATTTCTGCAGAATTCCTGCATTGTGAATTTTTGTAGAATGCAGCACAGCACAGCAACTCCAACAGAAAGTTAAGATTTCAGCGTTTTCATCAAATAATAACATTCAATATTAGGTTGATAACAGAATTCAATTCTTTGAACTGAGTTTCAGGAAAAGCAATCAGCAACTCTTTGGTTTCTTTCCTGTCAATTCTGCATTCTGTTCATTTTTGTCCCTGCATCTGATTACTGATATGATCTGGAAAAAAAAATGCCCAATCTGCGCTCATTCTAGAATTCTGAATTATAGCGTGCAGATTGAAGACCTCAATTAACAAGACCCATCTCTCTTCCTCTACTTTCAGTAATCAACTAGAATTCTGTTTCTGCAAATTCTTTGCTTCAGATTCTTCAAAATTTCCAATCCAAACGGAATTCTTTGATTTGATTCATCATATGCTCCTAATTACATCCACCCCTTATCAACATATCAAAATTATGATAACTTGTAACTTCTGCACTTTAGAAACATGAATCAGTCTTCTAGCTCACTGATTTTGTTTTACAAACTTCCATCCAAATTTACCTAGTTAATAAGCCTTGGAAGATGGCTCATTTAAAAATGAATCAAGTTAGCTCAAATTCCATTCATTTCAGATTCGAAAAGCAAGAGAGTTTGGCTCAATTCAACATATTACCCCTTGGTATAGAACTGATCTATTTTTAAAGCAGAATGCGATTTCAATTCAGATGCTAACTTCTTTTGTCTTAACATCTTCTTCTGCACTTGACTAACATTAAGTCTTACTTCCTTCCCTGCATTGGCACGAAAATTTCAGCTTGGATCTTACTTTTCCCTACTGCCTTATAGTCTGATACCCAAACTGCAAATTTGGTTCAGCCTTCAATTCTAGCTTTGCTTTTCTGTTTTGTATCAAATTCCTTATCTAAAAGTTTTGTAAACTCTAGAGAAGAAGGACAACCATTCATCAATACTAAGTAGCAGCTGGGTTTCAGATTTTTCTATGGTCCAGTAGCCCTTGAACTTCATTCTGCACAGCCACTGCACAATTTCAGAAATCACTTGGCACATAACTTTGTATCAACTTTGCATTGTTTAGCCAAAAAAAATATCAACTCTTCTTCGTCTTGTTTCTTATGACCTTTTACAATGCATATTCAAGAGCTTTCAATTTTCCAGCAGCTTTTGTTCATTAAAATCCACTTCCCAATTGGCACAAGAATGTCAACTTCTTTTCTGTAAAATCTGCATTTATGGAGTTTCTGCACATTACTCATATCTGGATCATTTTTTTTTTTGATCATCTCCAATGCCAACTTTCTTTGTCTTTCTTCATCCTTGCCAATAAAATAATGTGTAAGCATTTAGTTCACAGCAGTAACAGATTCAGTGATGTTTTAGTTCTCTTCATTCGCATTCCATCACTGCACAGAAGTAATAATCAGATTTAAGTCCTGCACACTTCTTATGAGCCATCATTACATTCGCAACACTCCTACTCACACATCAAATGTATCAATTATTGGCACAAAACACACATCCATCTTTATCCACTAAGCTTCCTCAGTAATAACAATCATCCTGCTGATTCTTGCACTGCAGTGGAGCTAGAAAATCCCAACAATCTCTTCCTTTGTGCGTGCATGCTTAAACTCATAGTATATTTAATAATATTGACAAACCAAATACTAATGGAAGACCAAATGCTTCACTTTAGTTTTACAGAACAGATGCTTGTAACATGAATTGACACACAACTGGTACCAATTTCAGATTCCAATTCTACATATTTCCATTTACTTCCTACCTTCCAGCAATTATTAATGAAAGATATCATTAACATTTCAGTGGTGTTTCCAAATTTGGTGTCTTCATTAGCTTCCCATTCCTGTACAGCAGGAATGTTCAGATTTGAGCATTTTCCTGCAGATTGAACATCATTCTGTTATACACAAATTCCTGCTATCATCAGTAACAGTCCACTTGCTTCAATTCCTGCATTTAGCTCTGCAAACAAAATTTCAACATTCAAAACCTTACTAAGACGTTGAGTGTATCACCATAGTATCAACTTCCAAAATTCCAAACTATTGGAGCTTGCTCTTTTCATGAATAAACTCAAAGAATGATTAGGTTTAGCATTCAATCCAATGAACCCTCCATTCACCACTTCCTTGTACAGAAGGAATCTAAACCATGTTGGCACAAAAATACTACAAAATCAGCCCTTGTCTTCAAACCATTTCCTGAATTATAACTTGTGTACACTCCATAGCATCTAACATTGAACTCCAATGCATTCAAACTTATCTTTGAACATTCAATATTCCGGCCATCCAATCTCCATGAACATTGATCATGTGTACCATCATCATACTTAAAATATTGAGCCATCATTAAACAATCTAACTCATCAAGATAATCAACCAAAACTCTCAATAAGAGAATGATAAGCAAAGATTACCTAGGGTTTAGAATGCTAGATGAGAATGTTTCAAGAAAATTATGAAGAAAGAAATGGGAAGTTATGAGCAAACAAGAATGATAAATATCCCTCATTTCCATGCATACATATGCTATTGTGACCTTGAAAAGAAACTAAGCAAGTTCTAGAGTTTCAATTGCTATGATTGCATGCCACACAAGAGAGAATAATAGTGTATAGGCTTGAAGTGGACCTCACTAGGTAATATTCATGCAAACAAGCTCAATTAATCAAATTGAAATCCACCACCATTTTAACCAATTTCATGTAAGTAAAACATCCAATCATGTCCAATGACCTAAAATTGATGATCAAATTTAAGAAACTTTTACCATCTTAAAAATATTACTTAGAAAATTCCCATGGAAACTTTTATTCAAATGACATGCTATGTATACCAACTAAATGCAAAGTATGGAAATAAAATTGCAAAATGTATAAACAAAGTGCAAATGCAAAGTATGAAACTAAAATGCAAATGAAAAGTATTAAACTAAAGACACGTATAAAGCAAGAATTTATTAACAAAGCATGAATTAAAACGCAAAAGGAAGTGAAATTGGAACCAACTCCCGTTTAAATTCCCGGTGGTTGAAGAAGATCTAACAAAAGAAGCCACCCCGGAAGTGGAGTATTTGTGTTTCCAATCAAATTCTTCTTATTACTAATTTTTCCCTTCTTAGCTTTTTCTGGAGATCTAAGTCGGTTCAGTTTAAGTACCCACTCCGGAAGCTTATGTTCTCCTATACAATCAATAAAAGAAAACACCTCCCACACACATGTGGGATTAAAAGAAAATAGGAGAATATTAGTGTGGGTAAAACATATATCAAGAAATGCATCACATCTAATAAAATCAATAAATGGTACCTCTATGAAATTCTTTGATGTATCACAAACAATACTTACCTTATCATGTTGAAAGGTACCTGGAGTGGTGTTTGTTACCTCCTTTTCATCAAATGAATGCTCATGTTCTAGTTCTAGTGAATGTTCAACCTCATGTAGTGATTCTTGGGTGCTTGGCTCCATAGCACAAGTCCCTACACTTACATCTTCAATTCTTGGTGATTCTTGAGGTAATGCTTCCAGTAAGCACTCCCCTACACTTATATCATCTTCAACAATTAAATTTTCAATTCCTGCATCATTCACAACATCTAAAGCAATATCATTAGTAGAATCAGAAATATAAACAACTACATCATCATCACAAATGAAACTAGAAAATTCTTGTGAATAAATGGAAGTAGGGTCAGGCCTGACAGAATCACTACTTTCCATCTCCTCACTGGCGTTATGTGCTTGTAACTGATTAATGGATGACGCAATCTGATCTAACTGACTCTGAATATTCTGTATCCTTGCAAATTATTGCTCTTGATGCTCTCTCATTTGATGCATAACTTCATTGAATTTCCAAACTGACTCTGCAAATTTTTCTTGTACATCCTCGTACCTATTCCGTTGCTCCATAGGTAGGTAGTACTGAGGCTGATAATAATAGCTCTCCCTCCCATCTCCAAAATACGGATAATATGGATCCATGGTCAAATAAATCTCCTGTTCTTACACTGAAACACTAGCAAATAAAATTAGAAGACTCAGGAACAAATAAAATCAAACACATGGATATATAAACATGAAAGCAATCAAAACAATCCTAAAATTACTAAACATTGTATATTTTTCCCCGGCAACGGCGCCAAAATTTGATAATGCCTAAAATCTATATTAAATGTCACAAATAGGCTTATCAAATTGTACAAATGTATTTTCCACTGAACCCCTTAATTTCATAATAACGTTGTAGTAACGAGCCCAGGATCGATCCGAGGAACCAACGGTAGAATGTAATTTAGGATTGTCTTTTAATTCCTATTTTTGGGGTTTTCGATATAAAAATGGAATGGGGGATTTAAGCTTGAATTTAAATCTAACAAATGAAAAGCACAGCGAATAAAGAAATTAATCTAAAGCAACAGTAAAACCTAACTATGTGCCAATAATCAAACCTCAACGTATTGTCACTCTACGTTGTGATTAAACCATCGACACACACTTAAACTAAAGATAAAATAGAAAGACACAATTAAATCTGATCTAAACAGAAATGAAACCCTAACTTGAATTTAAACTCTAAACACTTAACCAAGCACAAATAAAACTTAAACTAAGCTTCAACAAGGAAAGAAATGCTAACTACTTGCATAAAAATATAACGAACATCAAATGAATCTGTTCTAAGCTGTAAAAACAATAACAAAACGAAATGAATCCTAACCAATCCAACTCACAACCAATCTCACCAACTTCACACTCAAGCCGTCACACAAGAGTGCCAAAGTCGAGACCACCCAACTCTGGACCTCAGTGGAGACTCTCTACAGCGTATCAGTTCCAGGATTGCTCAAGAACGCCGACGGACCACCCCCGACGAGCTAAGAACATCCCAAAACCCAAGAAAATGCCGAAAATCTAGAAATCTGACTCTGGATCTGATGGAAGGCTGTGGAACGCGGATGAACGTCGAGTGAAGCTCAGGAACACCGGAAGACCACCTCCTAATGTTGCTGATGGGAATCGGAGCATGGATTTGGAGGACCACCGCCAAATCGAGCTGGAAAAGGAAGATGCCGCGAGCCAAATTCCACCGGAGAGAACACTCGCCGGTGCTCCAGATGATCGGGATGAGCTGCAAAGAAGTCTTCCACCAAGGTAGAAGCTCGGGAAATGGATTGGAGAAGGAAAGGGATCGAAATCCCGGCAAAAGCTCACCGCGGGACGCGCAGCTGCGTGAGGAGATCGACGAAGAGGAATGCTACTGTAGCTTCTCATATTTAAATCAGATCTGGATCTGAACGGACGGTTGAGATGATTCCGGGCTAAATCAACGGTGAAAAGTCATCCAAAATCTGATCCGAAGGTACTGATGTTGATCTAGGGTCTGGATCTACTCTCCCGTAGGTTGGATCGATCAGATCATCACTGGATGCCCCATATCCGCCTTGTCTTCAATAAATAGTCCAGATTAAGTCGGCTGGATCAATAGCTAGATGAACTCAGATCTACATCAAAACTTCTGGATCTTCATCAATGGCTCAGATCTGCTCCCCATTAAGTTGGATCGGCCAGAACTTCAACGAATGGTCCAGATCTGTCCTATTCTTGATGAACGACACAAATCAACCCAAAGCTTGATCTTCTCGTTTAAATTCCGATTTGAGCCCAATTTCGGTCCAAATAGATCAAAATCTAAGATCCTTTGATGTCTACAAAATAAGAATCAAATATTAGCATTAAATAGCACAAAAATATGATAATTTGCAATTAAGTCCAAAAATACACACTATGCACAAAATGTAATGTAACCATGATTTAAACTAGGAAACCAACATCAAAACCATGCATAAATGAATCATAATAATGCAGTAAAATCATGGTTATCAGCGCCTCAAATACTGTTCATCCGAGGTCTAAGTTGCTTCTTTGTTCCTGCAAATTGTGTTAGTCCAAAACACAAACCCTGCAAAACAAAGTTAGCATAGAAATAGATATGATGGATATAGTTGACAGTCGTCGGACTGTCCGGGTTTGACTTGAGATTTCCAATCGGAAACCATAGGTCAACCCGACGCCTACTGTTCTCTCTACGGGGAACGCGTCCTCACCTACTCCACTCAGGAGATTTACCTGATGCCAGTGCGATCCTCCAGATCGACTGGACTTTGGCTCAGCGTTCGATGCTTCCGGACTTTCTGCTGGACTTCCTCTTCCCGGCTGGTCCAGTCTTTCACCTGGTTCGCGACACCAAGACTTTCCACCTAGGGTTACCCCCCACCCCCCAGGACTTTTGCCTGAAGCTCTCGACCTGCCAAGACTTTCCGCATAGGGTTACCACCCCCTATGACCTAAAGTCACCACCCCCTGGGGTTTTCGACCTGCCTAACCGAAGCTAGGATTTTCCTAAAACACTCAATTAAGTACGTTAGATCATAAAACAACTTAACTTTGAATTCTTTTGTCATTATCAAAACAATGGTCGATCGTCGGATGCTTTTCGCACCAACAATGTTTTTAGGGATGAATTTATTAGGCTAAGATGAAATCTGTTTGGAATATCCCTAAAGTGGGAGTTAATTGAGAAAATAATCTAGATCTTAATTTAAAAAAAATCTAAGTTATAAATTTTCCATTTCTATTCGTCTCGTGCTCGTGCCCTAGCCATCCACCGCGTCGCCCCCACTCTCTTCTTCTCCTCTCCATCACCGTCGCCCATCGAGGATGAGACGCCGATTGTCGTGAACCCTACTATCAGTGTCACCCTCTCCTCTCTTCTCTTGACCCACGTCGCTGCCCTAATTCCCCTTGGGATGCCCCAATTGCGCTATCCCTACCGCGTTGTCGATCGCCGACGACCTGACTACCCATCACCACCACCTGATCGCGCTAATGCTATCGATCTAGCCACCGATGGTGTGAGAGCCACTTTCGTCCACTATTTCTTATGGCCACTTTGCCTTGCACCTGATCGCCACCGACGATGCCCTACCGTCGAGTGTCGCTATCGCTGGAAGGAGGGATTGACGCTAGGGGAGATTGAGGCAACTCTCCCTCTTGCTTGAGGACTCGAGCAATAACTGTTTCAATCTAGGGAGGCATAAGTGGCATATCCATAGTTCCACTTTCTAGCACTACTGCAGGCCACCGCCAAGGATTCATCGTCGGAGGAGTGGTCATAAAGGGTTGAGGATATCAATGGATTTAGGCCTTGTTGAGACATTTGGCATACGATCACCAGCTGGGCACCAAGGAGTGGGCGCTACTGTTCCAGCAAGACCCAGAGTTTGATTAAGGACTTTGATTCGAAATGAGCGTCTCGACGTGAAAGTAGTTAGCACGATAGATAGATAAAGGCGGGTATTTCTTAACTTGTTTCTTTAAATATTTGACTTAGGTGCATGATCTATTTTATTGATTTGGTAGTATTGACTTATTTACCTTGACTCTAATTTAGATTCATTCTTAAGTTTGATACTTTATTGCGTGTCCTTATATTTTGATCTATTGGATATCTATGTAATTTCATTTGTTATTCATGATTGGGTTGGTTATATATATGCATGATATTACCAAACTGTAGTTTAGTTATAGACTTACGTTTGTCCATTTATATTATAATATGGTTATATACTTAGGCTCTTGCCTATAAGTTATTGATATCATATGTAGTATAGTTGTATGCTTGTGTAAGGGCATATATGTTAGTGAGATCATATTTACTTATACTTGATAGAAATCACTCTCCAGGGGTAGCGTATCCCACTAGGCTATTATCTTCGGATCACCATCTATGATTACTTGATCTTGATCCAGTTGTTTATTATATGTATGATGATACCATGGAGTTTAAGGAGATATTATGACTAGATGAGTAAGATTCCCTTGGATTGAGATTATTACTATTGTACTTGCTGTTGTGGTACCTAGACACATGTTATTTGACTTGTTATTTAATGCATGTTTATGCATTTAAAATGCCCTTTAGATCATATAGTGATCTTGAGCTACCGAATGTGAATCGTAGTGAATTGTTGAATATCCTACTAGACTTATGTAGGCTCAAGTCTACACATTGGTAAGATTATACCATAGTGTAGGATATCTAATATCTTACTAAACCCTTGGTTATTACTTAGGCTCATGCCTATCCGCTGTTGATTTTAGACCATAGGATAGCTTGAAGAGCATTATCCTTGGATGGATTGTTACTGCTTATTCGTCATTATGGCTGGGTATCTGCATATATGTTACGTCACCGCAAGTGCACGGTTATGTCGTCAGTAATATAAAAGATTATCGATCCCACAGAGACTGCTGATTAAGCACTAGTTAACTTCGCACAGCAAATTATCTAGACAAACGTAAGATTGGTTGGAAAAGAGAGAGTGAAGAAAAGAGAGAATGTAAAGAGTAGAGAAAGAGGGAGAGTTGGATTTGGGGATGGATAGACACTAGGATTTCGGTTTCATTATGATGCTAGTTAATGTCCCTATGCATTGTTCATCTCCCTAACTCCATGCTTACACTCGTGTAGGGGTTCTAACTAGAGTCCGTGAAGATTGTACCATAGACTGTACCCAAGTTCTACCGCCATTAAGTATAAAGATAATTTAGAAAGTCCGATTATAGGGAACATCCTTCTGTCACAAGAGCCCACGGTCCACGTTCCTAGATTACTCATATCACTTCCTAACAGTAGATTAATGCAATTAAGTAGAAGAGATAATTTAGGAAGTCCGATTATAGAGAACATCCTTCTCACACAAGGGCCCACGGTCCACGTTCCTAGATTACACAAGTCACTTCCTAGTATTAATTTGGGAGAACCCTCTAAACTCTAATTCTTCCTAACAAGAATTTATCCCCATTTCAAGGAACTACAGTAGAAAATGAGGGATACCTTCTGCCACAAAATCTCATGATCTTACATTCCAAGGCTCTTCCTCTACATGGTGATCTAACCCTGCATCTACATGGATTTACCTCACACACATTTCGTCAAACACATACAAGGCATAACACACATAGATGATGATATAAACACTTCATTGCATAGGAAAATATTCAAATACATAGTTCATACATTCAGAATCATATCACAGCTACTTCCTACATCCTAGATCTAGAGATCTACTCCATAGCAAAAGATTTACAAATAAGAGACAAGAAATTAAGCATTCCACACTCCAAAACAAGAGATAGAGAAGTGAGGAATGCTTATCTATGTATCGCAAGTCTTCTTACTTGCAACCCTTGCTACGGAGGTGGACAAATCGGTGAAGATGAAAGATCTAGGGTTCCCCCAAGGTGGAGAACTCTTCTCTCAGGAATGGGGGTGAGCTCTAAGCCAAAGATTAGTGAAAAGGGGAGAAAACCCCTTTTATAGAGCAGGGCATGAGTACCACACAACCCGTGACACACCCATGTGGATCCACACGGCCTCATACATTTTGCTCTCGGCCAGAGTGACACGGCCGTGTGGCTCACACGACCATATTCTGCTTTAGTTCTGGATGGATTCACATGGTCGTGTGGCTCACACTGCCTGACATTGCTTGGCCTTTAGAAATGTTGCACGAACGTATGGCTCACACAACCAACCACAGCTTACTCTCTAAAAATATTTCACAGCCGTGTGGCTCACACGACCATGTGGCTTACACGACCATGTGGCCCACACGACCATGTGGCTCACACGGCCATGTGGCTCACACGACCATGTGGCTCACATGGCCATGTGGCTTACACGACCTAGCTCGTTTTGGCCGTGTGTCAAGGATATGTAGATTTGTAGGCCATTTTATCACCTCTTATCTTGGAATTCTTGAGTTTCGGTCTTCAGAAAAGTTGTAGAGCTTGAAGCTATCTATAATTCGGTATAAATAATAGCCAGAAACTCTAACTGAGCACAAAGGTATGCCCATTTTACTCTTGGTGTGCAGTACAAGATTTGACACGGCCCTGTGCCAAGGCTGTGTCTCATATAAACACATTTTAGGCCTTCATGACGTACTTTTCTCTGGTTGAAATCTTCATAAGAGTTGTAGATCTTGACGTTATCTACACTTTGCATAAAGAATAGCCCGTAACTCCAAATGAGTAGAATGTTATGATCATTTTACTTTTGGTCTGCAGTGCTGAAAATGACATGGTCGTGTGGAATTGACAGACCAGTGTGGAATTAACACGGCCGTGCCTTTTAGGCATGGCCAGGCCGTGTGAACCTTGTTTTGTTCCATATTTTCGCACATCCATGCCTCATAAGCATGGCTTGGGCATTTTGGAAGCTCTAGACTCCATTTAAGCTCTATTTTTGCTTCAAAACACGTCCTGACAATCAAAATATGCAAAGAGTAAATCTCCAAACAAAATATAATGGAAGTATGACATTATAATGAAATAGGGTGCAATAAGTATACATTATATGCTTGAAGTACAAGTAGATATGCGTCAAAGTATGCATAAAAGTGAATATAATCTACGCAGATCACACCCCTAGACTTAAACTTTTGCTTGTCCTCAAGCAAAAACTGCATCTAAACTCATTGTTAGGATGTATACTAAAAGCCTAGCATTTTGTATGAACATTTATATTTTAAAATGAGAATCACTTTGGTCAAATGTTGCATTTTATATTTATTTATATGTTAATGCAGTTGTCCATTTAATTTATATTGTAGATAACGTGGTGTGTGGTGTCACACAGAAGATCATGTTATCAGTTCCTTATAAATTATAAATAGTAGCTCATAATCGAGATGGACAAGGATAAATCATTGGAACAGTTGTAGTGTAATTTGGGATTAGTCTGTCTTGTCTATAAAATTACACTAGTATACTATGTGTGTATTAAGCTGGACCATTTGAGGTTGTTCGATTTATATTGACTATATAAAAGAACAAAACCTCTGTTATTATGGATATGCGTACTCTTAATCCTAATATAATAACAAACACATATACTTAGTATTTATTTCTTTGACTTATCAATGGGTGAGATTTATACGTTAAATTAATAAGCCCGATAAGTTGGGAGAAAGTACCATTTATATGGTGTGTTGTTGATTATATAAGGAAACTGTGCCCTATTTATATTGGTTGATGATGTCCCATTGAGGAGCTCATAAGAATTATCATGTAAACCCTGCAGGTGGACTTAGTCCGACATGATAGTAAGGTTGAGTGGTAGTACTCTTGGAGCTAGATGTTAATTAATTGAGTTGTCAGTAACTCATTTAATTAACGGATATACGATATCTTAAATACAAGGAGATTAACACACTCATGATAAGAAGGAGCCCATATTGTAATATGGGATTGGTGCGATAGTTCAATAATAACTTTTTAGTGGTATGAGTTATTATTGATGAACTTGAGTTGGGTATTCGGGTCGAACACAGGAAGCTCAAGTCCATCAGGAGGACAAAACCAATTCCTCCTCTCGGTCCCTATTGTAGCCTCTACATAGCCTCGTGTTCACTCGTTTGATTTTGTTTCCTATCCAAGAAGGAGGCCGGCCAAGCCTTGCTTGGTGCCCAAGCAAGGGGCCGACCAAACCAAAAGAAAAGAAAAGGAAAATAAAAGAAAAGGAAGAAAAAAAGGGAGTTGTAAAAGGGAGATTTTTTCTCTACAGAATTAGAGATTTTTCTAAAAAGAATTATGTTAATTCTTTCTTAGAAATTTTCTAAAAAGAATTATATTAATTCTTTCCTAAGAAATTTTTCTAAAAAGAATTATGTTAATTCTTTTCTAGAGATTTTTTCTAAACAAAAATTCTGTTAATATTTCTCCTCTTTTATCTGGTGGCAACGGTTATAAAAAGGGAGGAGGTCATGCCACCATAACCTAATCTCTCTTGAGTTGTTTTCCCTTGCTTGTGGTCGGCACCTCATCTCTTCTTTTCTCTCTTTTCTTTTCCCCTAGGGTCGGCGCCCACCTCCTCTCTTCCTCCTAGGGCTGGCACCCCACCTTCTCATCTCTTCCTCCCTTTCCTCCCTCTAGGGCCAGCTCACATCTCCCTTGGTGGCCGGAGCTTGGAGGAGAAGAAGAAGAAGAGAAGAACCACCCTAGGTGGTAGGCGGTTTGGAGGAGAAGAAGAAGGAGGAGGCACCCTTTTTCTTTGCATCTTTTGGTGGTAGACGGCTTGGAAACAAAAGAAGGTTCGGGTGGTTTGTCTTGGTAGATCGTAGCTCACACGACGTCGAAGAAGAAAAGAGGAATATAGTAGAAGATCAAGAGGTCTTTGTCTATGAAGAAAGGTACAACTAGTTATTTATTCCGCAGCACAACTAGTTATGTTTTCTTTTATGGATCCTGAACACCAACACAAGAGGCTGACGATCTTGTACTTCGATCAAGGTGCAATTTGGTCAATCAAGGACTTGCTTGATTGATCAAACACATGTCTGATCGAGCATGTAGGTTGCTAGGAAAAGTTCTGTATGTTTTGTAAGTGATGCATTCAAACTTGCGCATTGGCTTTAAGTGCCTTCCTCCACATCGGATGAGTTTGTTTACGGATCACTAGATCAAACTTCCTCTATGGATGATTATAGGAAATTATTTAGGTTTGTGTGATCTTCTCCATCTAACAGGGCACAATCCTAATTAATGGACTAAGTATCAAGTAATGGTATATACTTAGGCGCATTTAATAGTATCCTCCCCATCGGAGTCACTGCTATTATTTTGTGTGACTGAAGACAAACTAACTATTAATTTTATTTGACATAAAGTTAGGTTGACAAGATAATAAAATTAATGGGTAAAACCTCCTCTTATAAATGTTTGAATTAGTATACGTCCACACTATCGTGGCATACGAAATTCACGGTGTTTTGAGGTATTGGTGAATTTAAATTATATTGTTAGAGGAATCAATATTATTTTAAATTCTAAAGTTTTCACCAAGTATTTTATTTTGTGATTCTCAGGATTTCAAAATGGCTTTCAATACTCTCGCTATTATTTTAAAAGAAAACAAACTTACCGGTCCCAATTATATTGATTGAAAACGAAACTTGGACATTGTCTTAACTACGGAGGGATACAAGTTTGTACTTTATGAGATCTGCCCTAACATGCCTAATAGCGATTCTAGTGAAGAGGAGATTTACAGACATAGGAAATGGGTCAAGTTAGATGAGATTATGTGGTGTTATATTTTGGCATATATGTCAAATGTGCTGCAACATCAGCATCAGGCCTTACCTACTGCCTATGACATGATGTACAATCTTAAAGAACTCTTCAGATACATAATTGGGCTGCTAGGAAGGAGGCTATGAGAAACTTGATAACAACCACCATGAATGAGGGGACACCCGTAAGGGATCATATTCTTAAGATGATGGCTCATTTGAACGAAATACTAATCCTTGGAGCTGAAATCGATTGGGAAACTCAGGTCGATATCATTCTCCAAACGCTACCAAAGAGTTTTGAGCAGTTCCACCTGAACTATAATATGAATAAAAGGACATATTCGTTGGTGGAACTTCTGACAGAACTTCAAGCAGTAGAAGGGCTATTTCGTCAAAGTTCTCAAATTCACATTGTTGAAAATATTTCTGCTTCTAAGCCAAAAGGCAGAAAGAAGAAAAAGAGACATGTAAGTTCGGCAAAGAAAGTGATTCGATCTCAAGGGACTGGACCGCAAGGAGGTGTGAATAAGCCGAAGGGCAAGTGCTTCACATGCAAGCAGTCTAGACATTCGAAGGTGGACTGCCCTTGACAGAAAGTAGAACAATAAAGGTATATCTCATTCATTAGTTGTTGAAACATGTTTAGCGGTATTATCTACCAGTACCTGGTGTGTATATACGGGAGCCACTGATCATGTCTATAATTCATTGTAGGGTTCTAGGAAACTCGACGACTACGTGAAGGGGAGATCACCGTCTACATGGGCAATACTACGAAAGTGGCGGGTGTTGTAGTGGGAGATGCTTATTTATCTTTTGATAGGAATAAAATATTGATTTTGAGAAATTATGTTTACGTACCATGTTTTAGAAAGAACTTGATTTCAGTTTCTAAATTATTTATGGATGGATATTCTATTTTTTTTTATGACAAAGTAGTTGTCAAGAAAAATAGGGTGGTTATCTATTCTGGTACGTTGGTTGGTAATTTATACACTCTTAATCCAATAACTCCCACGACGCAACAAATGAAAATTAATAACACATCTTCTAATTCTAATATGAGAAAGCATCCTTCGGAAATGAACCAAACATATATTTGGCATCTAAGGCTAGGTCATATTAACTTGAGTAGAATTCAAAGGTTAATAGCTGATGGACTTTTGGGTTCATTAGTGGTGGAAAATTTTCCAACCTGCGAATCTTACTTGGAAGGAAAAATGACCAAGAGACCTTTTAAGGCCAAAGGGTATAGAGCCAAAGATGTGTTGGAATTGGTTCATTCTGATTTGTGTTGACCTATGACTATCCAGGCAAGAGGTGCGAATATTTCGTCTCTTTTATAGATGACTATTCGAGATACGGGTACATTTAGTTGATGCACCGAAGTCTGGGTGCTTTGAAAAGTTCAAAGAGTACAAGGCTGATATGGAGAAACGTCATGGTAAAAGTATCAAGACACTATGGTCTGATCATGGTTGAGAGTACCTCTTAGGAGAGTTTAGTAATTATTTATCAGAGGCCGGGATTCAATCTCAATTGTCTGCACCTGGTACACCCCAATAGAATGGAGTGGTGGAACGAAGGAATAGAACTCTTATTGAAATGGTTAGATCAATGATGAGTTATTCAGAATTACCAAATTCATTTTGGGGATATGCTCTAGAAATAGCGGCGTACATTTTGAACTTGGTAAGTACCCTCTACTCCCATAGAATTGTGGAATGAGCATAAGACTAGTCTAAGACACATCCAGATTTTGGGTAGTCCAGCATATGTGCTGAAGGGAGATGCTGATAAGTTGGAATCGCGTACAGAAGTTCGCTTATTTGTGGGTTATCCTAAATGAACGAAAGGTAGTTTGTTTTATAGTCCCAAAGATCAGAAGGTCATTATTAGCTCCAATATCCGATTTTTAGAAGAGGACTATGTAATGAACCACAAGCCCATGAGTTAAATTGTTCTTGAGGAAATAAGAGAGGACACGCCTAATTTAGAACAAACGGTACAAGATGAGATACCACAAGAAACTGCAAACACGTGTCACAAATGATGCACAATTACAAGTAGTGCCTCGTCGTAGTGGGAGGGTTGTTAGGCAACCTGATAGATTCATATTTTTAGGAGAGTCTTCAGAATTGATCCCTAGTGAACATGAACCTGATCCCTGGACATATGATAAAGCACTCCAAGATAAAGATGCAGCATCTTGGCAAAGTGCAATGAACTCTGAAATAGAATCTATGTATTCTAATCAAGTCTGGGAGCTTGTAGAACCACCAAATGGTGTGAGAGCCATTGGATGTAAATAAGTCTATAAAAGGAAAAGAGCGACAGACGGGAAGGTGGAAACCTTTAAAGCGAGGCTTGTGGCGAAGGGGTGTACTCGGAAAGAGGGAATCGATTATGAGGAAACCTTTTCACCGGTAGTCATGCACAAGTCTATCCGGATTCTTTTATCTATTGCTGCTCATATGGATTATGAGGTTTGGTAAATGGATGTCAAGAAAGCTTTCCTTAATGGAAGTCTTGAAAAAAATATCCATATGAAGCAACCAGAGGGATTCATTGCAAACGACAAAGAGTATCTTGTTTGTAAGCTCAATCGGTCCATTTATGGACTGAAGCAAGCTTCGAGATCTTGGAATATCCGGTTTGATGAAGTGATCCAGTCTTATGGATTCATTCAGTGTCTGGATGAGTCTTGTGTATACAAGAAAAGTGACGGAAACGTGGTGATATTTCTTGTACTATACGTAGGTGGCATTTTGCTCATTGACAACAATGTCAAAGTGTTATCAGACGTAAGGGTATGATTGTCCAAGCAGTTTGATATGAAGAACTTGGGAGAATATGGGTATATTCTTGGAATCAAAGTAATAAGGGATCGTAAAAAAAGGATGTTGTGTTTATCCCAAGCTTCATACATTGATACTATCCTAGCTCGTTTTAGCATGCAAAACTCCAAGAAAGGTTTTTTTTACCTTTTCGGCATGGAGTATCTTTATCTAAAGAGATTTGTCCTAAGACATCAAAGGAGATAGAGGACATGAAGGCAGTTCCTTATGCTTCGGCTGTAGGAAGCCTAATATATGCAATGCTATGTACGAGACTGGATATCTATTTTACCGTGGGCATGGTTAGCAGATATCAAAGTAATCCAGGACAGGGACATTTGACTGTCGTAAAGCATATATTGAAGTATCTGAGAAGGACTAGAGATTATATGCTGATTTACCAGGTAGATGATTTGTTCCCTGTCGGTTACACGGATTCGAACTTCCAATCAGATAGGGACAGCAGTAAATCAACCTCGGGGTATGTGTTTACTTTGGGAGGTGGAGCCATAACATGGAGGAGCGTTAAGTAGAAATGCATTTCAGACTCCACCATGGAAGCCGAGTATGTGGCAGCCTCTCAGGCAGGCAAAGAAGTTGTATGTCTCAGAAACTTCTTGATGGACTTAGATGTGATTCCTGGTTTGCCAAAAATTATCACAATTTATTGTGATAATAGTGGTGCAGTAGCAAACTCGAAGGAACCACGAGCCCATAAGGCAAGTAAACACATTGAGCGCAAGTACCACCCGATACGAGACATCATAAAGCGAGGAGAAGTTGATGTCGCCAAGATTGCATCAGCAGATAACCTGGCAGATCCTTTCACTATGGCCCTTCCAGCGAGAGCTTTTGATGGGCATGTTGAGGTGATGAGAATCAGATGTATGACAACATATATGCAGCATAGTATTTTAGTATAAGTGGGAGATTGTTAGGATGTATACTAAAAGCCTAGTTTTTTGTATGAACATTTATATTTTGAAATGAGAATCACTTTAGTTAAATGTTACATTTTATATTTATTTATATGTTAATGCAGTTGTCCATTTAATTTATATTGTAGATAACATGGTGTGTGGTACCACATCGAAGATCATGTTATCAGTTCCTTATAAATTATAAATAGTAGCTCACAACCGAGATGGATAGAGACAAACCATTAGAACGGTTGTAGTATAATTTGGTATTATTATATCTTGACTATAAAATTATACTAGTACACTATGTGTGTATTGAGCTGGACCAATTGAGGTTGTTTGATTTATACAGACTATATAAAAGAACAGAACCTCTGGTATCTTGGATATGTGTACTCTTAATCCCGATATAATAACAAGCACATATACTTAGTATTTATTTCATTGACTTATCAATGGGTGAGATTTATTCGTTAAATCAATTGGCCCGATAAGTTGGGAGAAAGTACCATTTATATGGTGTGTTGTTGATTATAATAGAAATTGTGTCCTATTTATTTAAGTTGATGATGTCCCCTTGAGGAGCTCATAAGGATTATCATGTAAATCCTACAGGTGGACTTAGTCTGACATGATAATAAGGTTGAGTGGTACTACTCTTGGAGCTAGATGTTAATTAATTGAGTTGTCAGTAACTCATTTAATTAACGGACATACGATATCTTAAACACAGGGAGATTAACGCGCTCATGATAAGAAGGAGCCCATATTGTAATATCGGATTGGTGCGGTAGTTTAATAATAACTCTTTAGTGGTATGAGTTGTTATTGATGAACTTGAGTTGGGTGCTCGGGTCGAACACAGGAAGCTCAAGTCTATCAGGAGGCCAAAACCAATTTCTCATCTCGGTCCCTGTTGTAGCCTCTACATAGCCTCGCGTTCACTCGTTTGATTTTGTTTCCTATCCAAGAAAGAGGTCGACCAAGCCTTGCTTGGTGCCCAAGCAAGGGGCCGGCCAAACCAAAAGAAAAGAAAAGGAAAAGAAAAGAAAAGGAAGAAAAAAAGGGAGTTGTAAAAGGGAGATTTTTTCTCAACAGAATTAGAGATTTTTCTAAAATGAATTATGATAATTCTTTTTTAGAAATTTTCTAAAAAGAATTATATTAATTCTTTCCTAAGAAATTTTTATAAAAAGAATTATGTTAATTCTTTTCTAGAGATTTTTTCTAAACAAAAATTCTGTTAATATTTCTCCTCTTTTAACTGGTGGCAAAGGTTATAAAAAGGGAGGAGGCCATGCCACCATAACCTAATCTCTCTTGAGTTGTTTTTCCTTGCATGTGGCCTGCACCTCATCTCTTCTTTTCTCCCTTTTCTTTTCCCATAGGGTCGGCACCCACATCCTCTCTTCCTCCTAGGGTCAGCGCCCCACCTTCCCATTGTTAGCAATTCGAGCAGTAAAAATCACTTTTTGCGTTGCGGAAACCCCGAAGCTAGCCACTGATCCGTGTGAAGATTTATTTAAAAATTAAATCATGTACATGTTTCTACCCTAGATCTACCTTAGATCTACATGAAAAGAGAGTTACCCTTGTAGCGAAGCCCTTCACTTATCCCGCTCATCCAAGAGTTGCCGGATCTCATAGGGTGTCAAGTGTACACTCCTCTATATGTATCCACACAGACAAAAGGTGGAGAAAAACAACTTAGAGTGTGCTAGCACTCTTGGTGGTCACGACAATGGAGGAAAAGAGGGAGAAGAGAGTGTACAGAGGAAGAAGATGATGGATTGAATGAGCACACAATTGCATAATCCCCCACTCATCAAGTGGTCGACCACTTATTGTTTTAAACCTCCATGTAATACCAAGAGTCATGGCTCTTGGTCTTCCTCATGAGGTGGCATACAATGATATGGCCTTGATGAAGTGGAACACCATCATTGGTCGGCCCATGCCAAATCACAAATGAGGTGGCATTTGGTCAAGTCAAACTTGACCCTTCATCTTCCCTCTCAAGTCAAGTCAAACTTGACTTCTTATCTCCCATGGTTGATCAAATCCAACCTTTGATTCAAGTCAACTTAATTTAGTAAATCTCTATCCATTAAATTAAATTGATTCAATGAGTCATAATCTAAATTAGACTTATTGGACACATGAATCAAATTGAGTCCAACTCAATTAGTCTAATTTGGATTAGTCATAATCCAATTTGGTTGAGCACATGAACCTAATCCTCTTGGTTCATCATATGAGCCTATTCTCCATCTAATTGCCCTTTGTGTGTGACCCTATTGGTTCTTGTAACATTGGCAATGCTCCTAAACTCATTTAGAAGCATAAGTAATGAGCGGTATCTAGCAACACATCATTACTACCCAAGTTACAAGAATGTTGAGATCTAACATCACCTTTGTGCCTACTAATTGTGACTCTCACAATATGTGATAATGTCCTTCTATCCTTGACATCTAGATTGATCAATTGAGGCATAGACCGTGTCATCCTCTAATCAATCTATATCTTGAACTCCAAGTAGACTCACTCTAATCAAATGAGCTCAATATCTCATATTGACTCATTTGGGCATGATCATGCACTTAGTGGTCTCACTCTATCAAGAATCATGATGTCACTCCCGTCATATAGGAGGGATAGATCTTATCTACATCACTCACATCCCTCCGCATAATTTGTTACACATTCAGTAATCGCCTTTATAGTCCACACAATTACGGGTGACACTTGACGAAGCTAAAGCATGCAACTCCTTATGTAGGGAACTATGGTGACTTCAGGTCCAAGGACTCATAGTCATACTAATAGTCACATGAGAAAGTATATGACACTCATATAATGATCCATGATACTTTCTCATGGCGGGTCATTTAGTATACATTCTCCAATGCAAACTGATGTGTCAACTTGATATCTCTATATCCGTGACTTGTGAGATCAAGTCATCGAGTTGACCTACATGCTAGTCTCATCGCATTAACATTGCCCCTGAATGGTAATACTTGACTAGGAATGATTAAGAGTAGTGTTCTCTATATCATCTCACTATCAATTCAACCAATCGATTGATATAGATAAGAACCTTCTACTCAAGGACGCTATTATACTTAGTTATTTGGCACCAATACAAGTAAGTATAATAAACATAAAGAAATGCATTTATAAATATATAGGAATATGATACATCGAGTCCATACAACAATCATCATATGATTGGCTCTAGGGCTCTCACTAACAATCTCCAACTAGCACTAGTGCCAATCCGTATAGGGTCTAATACCCAATGACCTAGTGTGACCATCATGCTTTCTCTGTGCCAAAGCCTTGGCCAAGGGATCAGCGATGTTAGCCTCTACGAACTCTTCCAGCTCACAGCACCACCATTCAAGCAAAACACTAACCCAGACTACGATCTATAATCATCCTGGTCAGTTTGGAAACTGGCATCACTGTAACCCTTTATAGCTAGCTCATCATTGCCTCTATATATTAAGAAATATTCTTTAGTCTTTCTAAAGTACTTAAGAATATTCTTGACCACTATCCAGTGGTGTTCACCTGGATCTGACTGGTATCTGCTCGTCATACTCAAAGCATACGAAACATCAGGACGAGTACATAGCATGGCGTACATGATAGATCCTATGGCTGAAGCATAAGGGATCTTATCCATGCAGTTTCTCTTCTCTCTAGAAGAGGGACTTTGAGTCTTCGAAAGACTCACACCATGTGACATCGACAAAAATCCTTTCTTGGAATTCTACATGGAAAACCGTAGTAATACCATGTCAATATATGTGCTTTGACTTAGGCCAAACAATCTCTTAGATCTATCTCTATAGATCTTTATGCCTAAAATACAGGCCGGTTCACCTAAGTCCTTCATTGAGAAACAATTCCCTAGCTAAGTCTTTACAGACTACAGCAAAGGGATGTCATTTCCAATGAGTAGTATGTCATCCACATACAATACAAGGAAGACAACTGTGTTCCCAACAACTTTCTTGTAGACACAGGGTTCATCTTCATTCTTGATGAAACCAAACTGTTTGATTGCATCATCGAATCAAAGATTCCAGCTCCGAGAAGCTTGCTTTAGTCCATATATGGACTTATGCAGCTTACATACTCTGCCAGTATGTTGTGGATCTACAAAACCCTCAGGCTGTGTCATATACACATCCTCGAGCAAATTTCCATTCAGAAACACGGTTTTGACATCCAGCTGCCAGATCTCATAATCGTGGTATGCTGCAATAGCAAGCATGATCCGAATGGACTTAAACATCACTATTGCAGAAAAAGTTTCATCATAGTCAATACCATGAATTTGCTTGAAACCTTTAGCTACCAAGAGACCCTTATATGTAATAAGTCCATCCATGTCAGTCTTTCTCTTAAAGACCCACTTACATCCAATGGGTTTGATGCCTTTAGGTGGATCAACCAAAGTCCATACTTGGTTGGTGTACACGGATTCCATCTCGGATCTCATGGCCTCTGACCATGACTCAGAATCTGGTCTCATCATAACTTCTTGATAGGAGATAGACTCATTCTCAACGAGCACAACATCATCATGGTCAGACAAGAGAAATGAGTATCTCTCAGGCTGACGACGTACCCTATTAGACCTGCGAAGAGGTAGGTCTACTTGAACTGATTGTTGTTCTTCAACTCCTTGTGGAACAATCTCTTCATCCACAACATTTTGTGGTTCCAATTCAACTTCCATCAAGGCTTCAGTGCTATGGTCCATATCTTGATTTTCTTGAAGATCAAACGTACTCCCACTAGTTTTTCTAGAAACAAAGTCTCTTTCTAGAAATACCCCAGTCTTAGCCACAAACACTTTGTGTTGACTAGAATGTAGAAGTAATATCCCTTCGTTTCCTTGGGATATCCTATAAAATAACACTTATTAGATTTGGGTTCCAATTTATCCGAGACTTGACGTCGAACGTAAGCCTCACAACCCCAAATCCTCATAAAAGACATCTGGGCATCTCTCCCAGTCCATATCCTATATGGTGTCTTTATCACCGCCTTGGATGGAACACGGTTAAGTGTGAAGGCTGTTGTGTCTAGAGCATATTCCCAAAAAGACATAGGAAGATCTGTGTGACTCATCATAGACCATACCATATCTAATAGGGTACGATTCCTCCTTTCGGATACACCATTCCACTGTGGTGTTCCAGGAGGAGTGAGTTGGGATAGAATCCCACACTCAGCTAGATAGTCACGAAACTCATGGCTAAGGTATTCTCCACATCGATCTGATCGAAGTATCTTAATACTCTTGCCTAGCTGATTTTATACTTCATACTTGAATTCTTTGAACTTTTCAAAGGATTGTGACTTATGTGTCATCAGATACACATAACCATATCTGCTGAAATCATCAGTAAATGTGATGAAGTACCTATAACCACCTCTAGTAGCGACATTGAAAGGGCCACATACATCACTATGTATAAGTCCTAACAAGTCAATCGCTCTTTCGCTGTGTCCACTAAAGGGAATCTTGGTCATCTTGCCTAGTAGGCATGACTCGCATGTCTCATATAATTCAAAATCAAATGAGTCCAGCAAACCATCTTTATGGAGTTGGGATAAGCGATTCTCATTTATATGACCTAAGCGACAATGCCAGAGATAGGTTTGGTTTATATCATTTTACTTGAACCTTTTGGTACTTATGTTATAGATGGAGTTCTCTAAGTCTAGAATATATAGTCCGTTCATCAGAGGTGCACTACAGTAGAATATATCTTTTAAATAAACAAAACAACATTTTCTCTTTATTACAAAAGAAAGTCTTTCTTGTCCAAACAAGAGATTGAAATGATGTTCTTTGTAAGAGCAGACACATAACAACATTCATCTAATTCTAGTACAAGCCCAGAGGGCAGAGATAGATAGTAAGTTTCTACAGCAACAGCAGCAACATCACCCATTGATGTTCTTATAAGCATCTCGGTCGGCTCGCGTGGCAATGGCAGGAGGTGCCTCCGGAATGGGCTGCTCCAGGACGTACAATTTTCTTTCTTGTGTGAGAACGATTCTCAGATTCCTGTACCAGTCCAGGAAATTAGCTCCATTGAGCTTGTCCTTGTCAAGGACAAAACGTAGGGAGAAAGTGTTCGTGTTTGTCGACATGGCAATCTACAACAGAAATGATGCAAAAAGTAAATATCATATTCCATTTATCATTTAATTAGGCCTTTAACTAAATGATACTCCCACTGACTCGTGGGACAAGATCCACATCATACTATGACTTGAGTTAGCTTTGGCTAAATCGCCCAAGACTTAGTATGATCGGTAGATAATGAATTATCAATTACATCTCTATGCAACTCTTGTTTATAGGATCAAGATCATCATTTATAAGAAAACTTGAGTTAGCTTTGACTAAATCGCCCAAGATTTAGTATAAATGTGATTTGTATCCTATCTTCCAACCGTTGGAAAATGCCTATAGTTATACCCGATCAAATTGAGTTAACTAGTTATACTCAATCTAATTGAGTTTGTACTCACCCAAGCTTTGATAGGCGGGACCAAGATTGTCCCTCCGCACCCTACCAAGATAATATGCGTTGCTCTGTTTTGGCAGATTCAACAACAACAAATGATTGAGGTAGTGATGGGTATCAAAACTTGGTAGACATTTCGAGTTGACTTGATTAAGATCTAATCTAATCGTAAATGTGTATCATATACGCATTAAGGCACTAATTTGCCTACACTAGCATGCATCACATACACACAAGCAAATATATATATATATATATATATATATATATCTATTGTGATGAGGTCATGGCCCTACTACGATCTTCTAAAGCCAATGAGAAGATCGAACGGCCAACCTAGGGTCAACGACTTCTTCAAGCGCCTTCTTTGATCGCCATGTGTTGACAACAACCTCCTCGTAACCCCTTCTTGAGTGGACTTTCCACCGCTTCATTTTGTACATTACAAATATGAAACTCGAGTTACATTCGAGTCTAAAATCTAATTACAACAGGAATATAAAAGGAGGCACGACGCGCAGGTCGCAAATCACATACAACACGCATAACACAAAAATGGTGAGTAGGCCATATTATGAATTACAACACATTTTAACCAATCATATTGGGGTTTTTGGGCCATGACCATCACAATATCCCACATAATTCTAAATTATGTATTTTACATAAATTTCTATAATTTTACTACAATTTTTATCAATTTTATGAGTCACAACTTCCCGGCGGTCTCATTTAGCCGTTTTCGGGCGCGATCGCGGGACAATGCCCCTTGCGGGGTTAGAGGCAGCACCCCTTCTCGCGAAATGAATATTGTGAGTGTCCCATCTTGATCAAACAACGCCTTAAGCCGCTGTCCCAAAACAATTTGGGTGAGACCTTGCCATTTCGGAAGGTTCTTCTCGGTATTCAAAGCCTACAAGTGTCCAAGCACTTGTTGCTTCACTTTTACGAGAAAAATACTCACAAAATCCATAAAAATAATAGACTTACAGAAACCTACAGATCTGAAATCTTTTCATAAAAACAAAAACAAAACATGTACAGGCTTCGCACGTGGCTTTGATACCACTATTAGCAATTCGAGCTGCAAGAACTGCTTTTTACGTTGCGGAAACCCCGAAGCTAGCCATGGATCCGTGCGAAGATATATTTAAAAATTAAATCATGTACATGTTTATACCCTAGATCTACCTTAGATCTACATGAAAAGAGAGTTACCCTTGTAGCGAAGCTCTTCACTTACCCCGCTCATCCAAGAGTTGCCGGATCTCGTAGGGTGTCAAGTGTACACCCCTCTATATGTATTCACACGGACAAAAGGTGGAGAAAAACCACTTAGAGTATGCTAGCACTCTTGGTGGTCACGGCAATGGAGGAAAAGAGGGAGAAGAGAGTGTACAGAGGAAGAAGATGATGGATTGAATGAGCACACAATTGCATAACCCCCCCTCATCAAGTGGCCGACCACTTATTGTTTTAAACATCCATGTAATACCAAGAGTCATGGCTCTTGGTCTTCCTCATGAGGTGGCACACAATGATGTGTCCTTGATGATGTGGAACACCATCATTGGCCGACTCATGCCAAGTCACAAATGAGGTGGCATTTGGTCAAGTCAAACTTGACCCTTCATCTTCCCTCTCAAGTCAAGTCAAACTTGACTTCTTATCTCCCATGGTTGATCAAATCCAACCTTTGATTCAAGTCAACTTAATTTAGTAAATCTCTATCCATTAAATTATATTGATTCAATGAGTCATAATCTAAATTAGACTGATTGGACACATGAATCAAATTGAGTCCAACTCAATTAGTCTAATTTGGATTAGTCATAATCCAATTTGGTTCAGCACATGAACCTAATCCTCTTGGTTCATCATATGAGCCTATTCTCCATCTAATTTCCCTTTGTGTGTTACCCTATTGGTTCTTGTAACATTGGCAATGCTCCTAAACTCATTTAGAAGCATAAGTAATGAGCGGTATCTAGCAACACATCATTACTACCCAAGTTACAAGAATGTTGAGATCCAACATCACCTTTATGACTACTAATTGTGACTCTCACAATATGTGATAATGTCCTTCTATCCTTGACATCTAGATTGATCAATTCAGACATAAACCATGTCATCCTCTAATCAATCTATATCTTGAACTCCAAGTAGACTCACTCTAAATAAATGAGCTCAATATCTCATATTGACTCATTTGGACATGGCCATGCACTTAGTGGTCTCACTCTATCAAGAATCATGATGTCACTCCCGTCATATAGGAGGGATAGATCCCATCTACATCACTCACATCTCTCCGCATAATTTGTTACACACCCAGTAATCGCCTTTATAGTCCACCTAGTTACGGGTGACGCTTGACGAAGCCAAAGCATGCAACTCCTTATGTAGGGAACCATGGTGACTTCAGGTCCAAGTCACATGAGAAAGTATATGACACTCATATAACGATCTATGATATATTCTCATGACGGGTCATTCAGTATACATTCTCCAATGCATACCCATGTGTTAATTTTATATCTCTATATACATGACTTGTGAGATCAAGTCATCGAGTTGACCTACATGTTAGTCTCATCGCATTAACATTGTCCCTGAATGTTAATACTTGACTAGGAATGATTAAGAGTAGTGTTCTCTATATCATCTCACTATCAATTCAACCAATCGATTGATATAGATAAGAACCTTCTACTCAAGGGCGCTATTATACTTAGTTATTTGGCACCAATACAAGTAAGTATAATAACCATAAAGAAATGCCTTTATAAATATATAGGAATATGATACATCGAGTCCATACAACAATCATCATATGATTGGCTCTAGGGCTCTCACTAACACTCATCTCTTCCTTCCTTTCCTCCCTCTAGGGCCGGCACACATCTCCCTTGGTGGCTGGAGCTTGGAGGAGAAGAAGAAGAAGAGAAGAACTACCCTAGGTGGTAGGTGGTTTGGAGAAGAAGAAGAAGGAGGCGGCGCCCCTTTTCTTTGAATCTTTTGGTGGTAGGCGGCTTGGAAACAAAAGAAGGTTCGGGTGATTTGTCTTGGTAGATCGTCGTCCTCACGATGTCCAAGAATAGGAGAGGAATATAGTAAAAGATTAAGAGATCTTTATCTATGAAGAAAGGTACAACTAGTTATTTATTCCACAGTGCAACTAGTTATGTTTTCTTTGTATAGATCCTGAACACCAATACAAAAGGCAGGCGATCTTGTGCTTCGATCAAGGTGTGTTTTGGTCAATCATGGACATGCTTGATTGATCAAACACATGTCTGATCGAGCATGTAGGTTGCTAAGAAAAGTTCTGTGCTTGTACAAATTTTTGTACAGGGGTTTTACACGGAACAGAATTCCGAGTACCAACACTCATGTGGTTAAATAGTGCATCATAATCTCTAGCAAGTCAATCTAAACCTATCAAATGATTTCATTGGTGTGCAAGATACAAAAGTTGTTTAAGTATGGCCTATATAGTAGTTCTCCATGCTTAGTGCAATAGTGGCTTAAATTTGTCAAGTATCAATCCCTAAGCCTAGTCAAGTCGTCATAAAACAGTGTTCCTTATGCTTCTTGCGATAGGCACTTACCTGCCACACGCTTGTTTCATCATCCACAATCTACCCATGGTCTCAAAGGCATGCAGATATCAAGAGAAACATAGCAGTTACTTTCCTAATAACCTAACTCAGTCTCAAAGGGGTAACTTGCTAGTTTCAACTCACAACAACTAATTTTCATATCCCTTATTCATTCATTTTTTTCATCATCATTTTTTTTCTAAGTGATTGCAAGATGCAATACTTAAACACAAATGCAAATAAATGTAAATGTTGGGATATTTTGATTTTTCCAAATGAGTTGACATGATTCGAGCCTCATCCAGTAACCAAAATACAGTTTGAGAAGTCATCATAAAAACACTAGTACTAATCAAGTTCTATGAATCATGACTATTTTCAGAATTATCTACCATCAAAACTAGGTAAGGTGTAAGAGATCCTAAAGTAAGGTCAATACTTAAAACTCTTACAATAAAAACATTGCTTACTTTATGCTATCATAGATAGAAACAAATAGATTACTAAACATACTAGCACCATAACTAACCCATAAACCACATAAATCTAGAATAAGCGTGCTAGCATTTTGCATTAAGGAACAAGCAGTCATAATGTGATGAATGATGCAACTATGAAAAATTTATTATCATGCACAAAGAAATGTGCAAAAACTAAGAATTATAACAAACACTACATTAAACCCAAACATCCCCCCAGACTTCAACTTGTCATCGTCTCGATGAAAACTAGAAATGTAATGTGGAGGAGATTTATGAAGTTTAACCTGTAAGTCGATCTTTGAAATAGATATTTAATTAACTTCTGTAATATGGTTTAACTTATAAAGAACACATCGGTTAAACTTGGAGTAGAAATGTTAAGTATCGTTTCCAATCCAAGTTTAATTTCTGAAGGACAATTTGGATTAATAATGTTAAGCATCATTTGCAATCTAAATTTAACTTCAGTAGAGCACATGGGTAGCTAGGATAGTTCTATGCTTGTACAAATTTTTGTACAGGGGAACTAGAATGATATTCCGAGTAGCAACCAATAGAAAGCTCCCTCCATACTAAGAGCCCTTAGTAAGAGGGTGTCGAAATATCTTACCCCTCCAAGAGCAAGATTTCGATGAGACTAATGAGGCGGTAGAGCTAATGACCTAAAATAAGCGCTTCTTGGAAGGAAACCCAAGTTCAATCTTATTTTCATTTTAGTTTTGGTTTCTTTACTTCGTTCATAATAACTCTAATCCCTCTACTTATTTTTTCTTGTCTAATTCTTTTTGTAGATTTCAAAGCTGTGGGGGAATGTGAGCATCGATTAAAGGAGTATCTTCAAGCACATGAATGTGTCAATCATTTGGAGCTCACCACTTTAACATGGTGAGGCACTAGGCCTTCTTGGGTATGTGATCATCCACCACTTCCTAGACAAAGCCTTTCAAAGAAATCTAATATTTAAACTTCTTACAGTAAACTAGGTTTAACTACAGAGAGCTCAATATAAGCACAATATCGAAACATGAAATCGAAACACAAAATCGATAACAAAAATGATAGCCTAAAATCAATAGCCTCTTGTCTTTGGTTTTTAAAGATCTATACAAAGACGATAAACTAGTTATGATGCGGAAACAAATAACTAGTTATACCTTTCTTAGTACCTTATAGACCTCTTGATCTTCTGTTGTATTCCTCTGCTCCTCTTGGACGTCGTGTAAGCGACGATCTACCAAGATGAAATCCACCCAAGTTTCTTCCTTTGCTTCCAAGTTTCGGCCACCAACTAACCTCCAAGGGATGCTAGACAAGAGAGCTTCCTTCTCTTCTTCTTCTCCTTCAAGAAATCGATCACCAAGAGAAAACCAAGCTTGATGCCACCGACCTCCAAGAAAGAAAATGAAAGGAGAAGAAAGAAGGAAGAGGGTCGGCCACCAAGGGAATAGAAGATAGGAGTTTCAACCACAATAGAGAGGATGCAAGGCTTAGGTTATTTTCAATGAGGCACCCTCTCCCTCTCTTTTATAATCCTTGGTGAATCCAAAAAAGGAAAGTTTTAAAACAAAAAATTAAAACTTCCTTTTATTCCTTTACATGGTCGGCCACCACTTGTGCATCAAACAAGGAAAGATTTTAAACAAAAAAATTAAAATCTCTCTTTTAAAATCCTTTTTGTCGTTAGCTATAAAAGACATGTTTTATAAAATTAAAATCTTCTCTTTTAAATCCTTTTATGGATGTCTATAAAGAAAAGATTTAAAATAAAACTCCTTTTATATCATGGTTACAAAAAGAAAAGTTTAAAATTAAAATCTTTCTTTTAAACATTATAGATAACTACAAATAAGGAAAGATTTCAAATATCTCTTTTAATCCTTTGTAGAAAGCTATAAAAGGAAATATTATAAAATTTAAAACTCTCTTTTAAAACCATGTGGAAAGCATCATAAAAGGAAAGTTTTTAACAAAATAAAAACTTTCTTTTATTTTCTTTTCTCTTCTTATATGGTCGGCCCCTTGCTTGGGCACCAAGCAAGGCTTGGCCGACCCTAGCTTGAGTTCCAATCTTGGCTTGGCCGGCCCCTTGCTTGGGCTCCAAGCAAGGATGTGGTCGACCCTTAAGCTTGGTTAAGAAGCTGGGCTTTGGGTATATATAAGTCTTTATAAATAAGAGGGTACAACAGGGACCGAGAGGAGGAATTGGTTTTGGTCTCCCGATGAGCTTGAGCTTCCCATGTTCACCCCGAACACCTAACTCAAGTTCATCAATAATAACTCATACCACTAAAGAGTTATTATTGCACTACCGCACCAATCTCATATTACAATATGGGCTCCTTCTTATTATGAGTGTGTTAATCTTCCTGTGTTTAAGATATCGAATGCCTACTAATTAAATGAGTTACTGACAACTCACTTAATTAATATCTTGCTCCAAGAGTAGTACAATGTTGGTTGCTACTCGAAAAACCTAGAGGTTCTACTGTACAAAAATTTTGTACAAAGGTCTGAACCTTTTCCTAGCTACCATGTGTTCTTTTAAATTAAATTTTGGATCGCCTGCTGAACTTAACAAGTTTGATCCAAAACTTAATCTATTTGTTCTTTAAGGTTTAGACTTGGATCTCCTGCGGAACTTAACACGTTTGATCCAAATCACCTAAGTTATTAATTCCATTAAATATTAATTTCCATAATTGGTTCCCAGTACTGACGTGGCGAGGCACATGGCCTTCTTGGATATGGGAACAACCACCACCGACTAGACAAAACCTTTTATGGAAAGCTAATATTTAATTTCCTAAAATAACTTTAGGTCAACCAAAAAGAACAATCAAATCACAAGGAAAAGAAAAATAAAAGAACACAACTTCGAAAAATATATTCGAAATACTAGAATCGTAAGCCTCTTGTATTTGGTATTATTTCCATAAATAACTAGCATGATGCAGAAAGGAAAAATTACTAGTTATACCTTCTAAAAAGACCTCTTGATCTTCTACCGTATTCCTCTTCTAACCTCGGACGTTGTGTGGGCAACGATCTTCCGAGATGAGAACCACCAAGCACCTTCTTCTTCCTTGCAAGTTTCGGCCACCACAATTCTCCAAGAGAAGTAGAGGTCCGGCCACCACCACCAAGCTCCAAGGGATGCAAGAAACAAAACCACCTTTCTCTCCTTCTTCTCCTAGCTAGAACCGGCCACCATCAAGAGCTCCAAGAGAGGTTGCCGCCGGCCATAAGAAGAAGAGAAGAGGAAGAAGCTAGGGCCGGCCACCAAGGAGGAAAAGAGAGGAGAAGAATAATAGAGTTGATCACCCGTGAAGGCACCTCTACCCCTTCTTTTATAATCCTTGGTCTTGACAAATAAGGAAATTTTAATAAAAAATTCCTTAATTCTTTTGTCATAAAAAAGAAAAATTATTTTAATTAAAAACAATTTTCTTCTTTTAATAATAATGGCCGGCCACTTCTAATTCCCCAAAACAAGGAAAATTTAATTCACACAAGAATTAAAACTTCCTAATTTGTTTCTAGAAATTTATAAAAATTTCTCCAATAATTTTTATCCTTCATGATTGGTTAATAAAAAGGAAATTTTATAAATTAAAATTCTTCTTCTAAACATGTGGATAATTTCCAAAAGGAAAGTTATCTCTAAAAATTAAAATCTCTTTTCAATCTACAAATAAGGAAAGATATCAAATCTTTTCTTAATCTTTTGTAGAAACTAATAAAAGAGAATATTTAATTTTTAAACTTCTCTTTTAAATTATTATCATGGTCAAAAAGGAAAGTTTTTCTTAAAAATAAAATCTCCTTTCAATCTACAAATAAGGAAAGATTTCAAATCTTTTCTTAATCTTTTGTAGAAAGCTTTAAAAGGAAAGATTTAATTTTTAAACTCTCTTTTAAAACTATGATATCCACATAAGAAATAATTTTAATAAAAAATCCTTTTTAATATGATGTGGCTGGCCACCTAAACTTGGGCTCCAAGCTATTGGCCAGCCACCTTAAGGCCAACCTTTAGGCTTGGCCGACCCTAAGCTTGAGCTTCAAGCTTAGCTTGGCCGGCCCCTATTGGTTGGGTAAGAAGGTGGGTATGTGGTGGGTATAAATCTCTATATACAAGAGGCTACGATAGGGACCAAGAGGAGGAATTGGTTTTGGTCTCCCGATGAAATTAAGCTTCCCGTGTTCGCCCCGAACACACAACTTAATTCCATCAATAATATTTCATTCCACTAAAGAACTATTATTGAACTACCGCACCAATCCCAAATTACATTTTGGGCTCCTTCTTATTATGAGTGTGTTAGTCTCCCTGTGTTTAAGATGTCAAATGTCCACTAATTAAGCGAGTTACTGACAACTCATTTAATTAATATCTTAGTCCAAGAGTAGTACCACTCAACCTTATCGTCATGTCGGACTAAGTCCACCTGCAGGGTTTAACATGACAATCCTTATGAGCTCCTCTTGAGGACATTCTCAACCTAGATCACTAGGACACAGTTTCCTTCTATAATCAACAATACACACTATAAGTGATATCATTTCCCAACTTTTCGGGCTTATTGATTCATCGAACTAAATCTCACCCATTGATAAATTAAAGAAATAAATATCAAATATATGTGCTTGTTATTATATTAGGATTAAGAGCACACACTTCCATAATAATTGAGGTCTTTGTTTCTTTATAAAGTCAGTATAAAAGAAACGACCTCTAATGGTCCTACTCAATACACTCTAAGTGTACTAGTGTAATTATATAGTTAAGATAAACTAATACCTAATTACACTACGACCTTCCAATGGTTTGTTCCTTTCCATTATGATCGTGAGTTACTGTTTATAATTTATAAGGTACTGATAACATGATCCTCTGTGTGTGACACCACACACCATGTTATCTACAATATAAATTAATTGAACAACTACATTTATCATAAATGTAGACATTTGACCAATGTGATTCTTATTTCTAGATAAATGTTTATACCAAAAGCTAGGTTTTTAGTATACACTTTAACACAACTCAACTTTATTGTCATGTCGGACTAAGTCCACCTCCATGCTTTACATGACAATCCTTATGAGTTCCTCAAAGGGACATCATCAACCTAAATCACTAGGACACAGTTTCATTCTATAATCAACAACACACCATATGAATAATAGCATTTCCCAACTTATCGGGCCTATTGATTTAACGAACTAAATCTCACACTTTGATAAATTAAAGAAATAAATATTATGTATATGTGCTAGTTATTATATTATGATTAAGATTACGCACTTCCATAATAACAGAGGTCCTGTTCTTTTTTTACAGTCAGTATAAAAATGAATAACCTCAAATGTACTTGCTCAATACACTCAGAGTGTACTCGTATAATTTTATAGTTAAGATAAACTAATACCAAATTATACTGCAACCATTCCAATGGTTTGTCCCATTCCATCTTGGTTGTGAGCAACTATTTATAATTTATAAGAAACTGATAATATGATCTTCTGTGTGACACCACACACCATGTTATCTTCAATATAAATTAAATGAACAACTACATTTAGCATATAAATGTAGACATTTGACCAATGTGATTCTTATTTCCAAATAAATGTTTATACAAAAAACTAAACTTTTAGTATACATTCTCATAATCTCCCACTTATACTAAAAGACTATGCTACCATAAATGTTGCCCTCAACATGCCGATCAAAAGCTTTTGTCGGAAGGACCTTAGTGAAAGGATTTGCCAGGTTATCTGTTGATGTAATCTTGGTGACAACAACTTCTCCTCGCTTTACGATGTCTCGTATCAGGTGGTACTTGCGCTCAATCTGTTTACTCACCTTATGGGCTCGTAGTTCCTTCGAGTTTGCTACTGCACCACTATTATCACAATAAATTGTGATGATTTTGGGCAAACCAGGAATCATATCTAAGTCCATCAAGAAGTTCCTAAATCATATAGCTTCTTTAGCTGCCTCAGAGGCTGCCACATACTCGGCTTCCATGGTGGAGTCTGAAACGCATTTCTGCTTAACGCTCCTTCATGTTATGGCTCCACCTCCCAAAGTAAACACATACCCCGAGATTGATTTACTGCTGCCCCTATCTGATTGGAAGTCTGAATTCGTGTATCCCACAGGGAGCAAATCATCTGCTTGGTAAACCAGCATAAAATCTCTAGTCCTTCTCAGGTACTTTAATATATGCTTTACGACAGTCCAATGTCCCTGTCCTAGATTACTTTGATATCTGTTAACTATGCCCATGACAAAATAGATATCCGATCTTGTGTATAACATTTCATACATTAGGCTTCCTACAGCTAAAGCATAAGGAACTGCCTTCATTTCCTCTATCTCTTTTGATGTCTTAGGAGACATCTCTTTAGATAAAGATACTCCATGCAGAAAAGGTAGAAAACCTTTCTTGGAGTTTTGCATGCTAAAACGAGCTAAGATAGTATCGATATATGAAGCTTGGGATAAGCAGAGCATTCTTTTCTTACGATCGCTTATTACTTTGATCCCAAGAATATGTCCGCATTCTCCCAAGTCCTTCATATTGAATTGCTTAGACAACCATACCCTTACTTCTGACAACACTTTGACATTGTTGCCAATTAACAAAATATCATCTACGTATAGTACAAGAAATATCACCACATTTCCGTCACACTTCTTGTATATACAAGACTCATCCAGACACTGAATAAATCCATAAGATTGAATTACTTCATTAAACCAGATGTTACAAGATCATGAAGCTTGCTTCCATCCATAAATAGACCGATTAAGCTTACATACAAGATGCTCTTTGTCCTTTGCAATAAACCCCTCTGGTTGCTTCATATGAATGTTTTCTTCAAGACTTCCGTTTAGGAAAGATGACTTGACATCCATTTGTTAAAGCTCATAATCCATATAAGCAACAATAGATAAGAGTATCCGGATAAACTTAAGCATAGCTACTGGCGAAAAGGTTTTCTCATAATCGATTCCCTCATTCTGAGTATACCCCTTCGCAACAAGCCTTGCTTTGAAGTTTTCCACCTTCCCGTCTGTCCCTCTTTTTCTTTTGTAGATCCATTTACATCCAATAGCTTTTACACCATTTGATGGTTCTACTAGCTCCCAGACTTTGTTAGAATACATACATTCTATTTCTGAATTCATTGATCTTTGCCAAGATGCTACATCTTTATTTTAGAGTGCTTCATCATATGTTCGGGGATCAGGTTCATGTTTACCTGGGATCAAGTCCGAAGACTCTCCCAAAAACATGAATCTTTCAGGTTGCTGTTAGCTAGAGCCCTAGACCAATCATTTGATGATTGTATTTTGGACTTATTGTATCATATTCTATATTAATAAAGACATTTGGTATTTGGTTATTATACTTACTTATATTGGTGCCAAATAAACTAAGTATAATAACGTCCTTGAGTAGAAGGTTCTTACCTATATCAATCGGTTAGCTGAACCGATAGTGAGATGATATAGGGAATGTTAGCTAGAGCCCTAGAGCCAATCATTTGATGATTGTATTTTTGGACTTATTGTATCATATTCTATATAAATAAAGGCATTTGGATTTTGGTTATTATACTTACTTGTATTGGTGTCAAATAAACTAAGTATAATAATGTCCTTGAGTAGATGGTTCTCACCTATATCAATCGGTTAGTTGAACCGATAGTGAGATGATATAGGGAACACTACTCTTAATCATTCCTAGTCGAGTATTAACATTCAGGGACAATGTTAATGCAATAAGACTAGCATGTAGGTCAACTCGATGACTTGATCTCACAAGTCATGAATATAGAGATATCAAGTTGACACATGGGTATACATTAGAGAATGTATACTGAATGACCCGCCATGAGAAAGTATCATGGATCATTATATGAGTGTCATATACTTTCTCATGTGGCTATTAGTATGACTACTAGTCCTTAGACCTGAAGTCACCATAGATCCCTACAAAAGGAGTTATGTACTTTGGTTTCGTCAAACGTCACCCGTAACTGGGTGGACTATAAAGGCGATTACTGGGTATATATCAAATTATGCAGAGGGATGTGAGTGATGTAGATGTGATCTATCCCTCCTATATGATGGGAGAGACATCGGTATTCTTGATAGAGTGAGACCACGAAGTGCATGGCCATGCCCAAATGAGTCAATATAGGATATCGAGCTCATTTGATTTAGTGAGTCTACTTGGAGTTCAAGATTTAGATTGGTCAGAGGATGACACGGTCTATGCCTCACATTGATCAATCTAGATGTCTAGGATAGAAGGACACTTGTCATATTTTGTGAGGAGTCACAATTAGTAGTCACAAATGTGATGTCGGATCTCGACATTCTTGTAACTTGGGTAGTAATGATGTGTTGCTAGATACCGCTTATTACTTATGCTCCTAAATGGGTTTAGGGCATTGCCAACGTTACAAGAACCTATAGGGTCACACACTAAGGACAATTAGATGGAGATTAGGTTCATATGATGAACCAAGAGGATTAGATTCATTTGATGAATCAAATTGGATTAAGAGTAATCCTAATTGGGCTAACTTGAGTTGGACTCAAGTTGATTCATGTGTTCAATGAGTCTAATTTAGATTATGACTCATTGAATCAATTTAATTTAATGAATTAGATTCATTATATATTAAATTGGCTTGATTCAAATGGTTAGATTAGATCAACCATGGAAGAGATTTGGTCAAGTTTGACTTGACTTGAGAGGAAGATTAAAAGTCTAGTTTGACTTGATTTTATGCCACCTCATTGGTGAGTTGGCATTGATGTGGACTAATGATGTTACTCCACATCATCATGGTTGCCACCTCATGGGAGTTACTAGTGAGTGCCACCTCATAGAGGTTACATTCTCTCCTTGATGACAACTTAATGCATTAATGAGGGGAGTTACACATGAGAAAGGTGGCCGGCCACATTTTGAATGGGGTGTGAATTGATTTTCATGATTCATTCAAGTGTGGAATTTTGCATCTTCTTCCTCTCAAGCTCTCCCTCTCCTCCTTCCTTGGCCGAACCATAGGTGCTAGCACAACTTGGTTTTTTTGGTCACCTCCACCTAGTGTGTTCGTGTGGATACGTGTAGAGAGTTGTCTATATTGACAACATCGAGATCCGGCGTACCGAGGGCGACCGGGATACGCAAAAGGGCACGCAACAAGGGTAAAGATCTTCCTCATGTAGATCTAGAAGTTTTTAACTCGTACTCGTATGTTTTCGAATATTTCTTCGCACGAGATCCGTTGGCTAGGGTGATTCGGGGTTTCCGCGATGCGAAAAAGCGGTTTTCGCAGACCGAAAAACCCAACAGGGAACACTACTCTTAATCATTCCTAGTCGAGTATTAACATTCAGGGACAATGTTAATGCAATAAGACTAGCATGTAGGTCAACTTGATGACTTGATCTCACAAGTCATGGATATAGAGATATCAAGTTGACACATGAGTATACATTAGAGAATATATACTGAATGACCCGCCATGAGAAAGTATCATGGATCGTTATATGAGTGTCATATACTTTCTCATGTGACTATTAGTATGACTACTAGTCCTTAGACCTGAAGTCACCATGGTTCCCTACATAAGGAGTTATGTACTTTGGTTTCGTCAAACGTCACCCGTAACTGGGTGGACTATAAAGACGACTACTGGGTATGTAACAAATTATGCGGAGGGATGTGAGTGATGTAGATGGGATCTATCCCTCCTATATGACGGGAGAGACATCGGTATTCCTGATAGAGTGAGACCACGAAGTGCATGGCCATGCCCAAATGAGTCAATATGAGATATTGAACTCATTTGATTTAGTGAGTCTACTTGGAGTTCAAGATTTAGATTGATCAGAGGATGACACGGTCTATGCCTCATATTGATCAATCTAGATGTCTAGGATAGAAGGACACTTGCCATATATTGTGAGGAGTCACAATTAATAGTCACAAGGTGATGTTGGATCTTAACATTTCTTGTAACTTGGGTAGCAATGATGTAATGCTAGATGCCGCTCATTGCTTATGTTTTTAAAGGAGTTTAGAAACATTGCCAACGTTACAAGAACCTATTGGGTCACACACAAAGAACAAGTTGATGGAGATTAGGTTCATATGATGAACCAATTGGATTAGGTTCATATGATGAACCAATTGGATTAGGTTCATATGATGAACCAATTGGATTCAGATTGATTTAAATTAGACTTATTGAGTTAGACTCAATTAGATTCAATTGTTGAATGAGTCTAATTTAAATTTGATTCATTAAGTCAATTTATATTAATGAATTGAGATTCATTAGATTGAAATTGGCTTGAATCAAAGAATGAATTCAACTCAACATGGAAGAGATTTGGTCAATTTTGACTTGACCAAAATGGGAAGTTGAAACATCAAGTTTGACTTGATGAATTGCCACTTCATGGAGGATGACTCATCCTACATGGCAGCCACATCATCTCCTAGTTGTCAAGGAGGTTACAATCCTCCATTTAATGTGGCCGACCACATTAAATGAGGGGGTTACCCATGTGTGGCCGGCCACATAATGAAAGGAGGTTTCATTTTTGTGGCAATTGATTAGGTGGTAATGATTCCATCTTCTTCCTAGCTTCTTCCTCCTCCTTTGCTGTGGTTTCCGTGAGTTTTCATGGAGGGAGAAGATGTATGAGTTGTGTTCCAAGAAAAGGGTGTAGTGAAGGTCACAAAGGAGGGTACCTAGAGGATTATGTGAGATCCTTTTTCTTTCTCTCCTTTCTCTCCTTTTTAAATCCTACCCGAGAGCCCTAGAAAGTGCTAGCATACTTGGGTGCTCTTTTCTCCATCCTTGTGTGTTAGAGAACACACCTTGTTCGTGTGGATATCACTAGAGAGTTGTCTACGTTGACAACTTCGAGATCCGGCGTACCATTGGACGAGCGTGATTTGTGAGGGCACGCTTCGAAGGTAAAATATTTTTCCTTTGTAGATCTACTGTAGATCGTAGTTTAAAACTCGTACTCGTGGTTTCGGAAAGTTTTCTTCGCACGAGATCCAATGGCTAGGGTGATTCGGGGTTTCCGCGACGCAAAAATGCGGTTTTCGCGGCCCGAAAAACCCAACAGTGGTATCAGAGCCACGTGCGAAGAGAGTACGAGTTTAGATTCGTATTTTTATGAAAAATATGCATACTGTAACATTCTGTGAATTTTCTAATTTTTATGATTTTATGGGTATTTTTCTCGTAGAAGTGAAGCACAAGTGTTTTTACACTTGTAGGCTTCGACTACCGAGAAGAATTTTCTGAAACGGCAATGTTTCGACCCAAATCGTTTTGGGACAGTGGACTTAGGCGCTATAGGATCGCTTAGGAGCAACTCGCGATGGTTAGATCGCGGGTAGGGGTACTGCCCCTAACCCCGCAAGGGGATTTGCTCCGCGATTGCGCTCGAAATCGCTAATCGGGACCGCCGAGAAAATTTTACTCATAAAATCTGTAAAATTATGAAAAATTATAGAAAATTATGTAAAGTATATAATTTTGAATTATATATTAATTTTGTGATAGTCATGGCCCAAAGACCCAATTTGATTGGACAATTTGTGTTGTAATTCATAATACGGCCTGCGCGCCGTGATGTGATGTGCGTGTTGTATTTTATTTTATTTTTGGTTTATTTTTCGTGACCTGCGCGTCATGCCTTTCTTTTATTCTGGTTGTAAATTAGATTTAGACTCGAATGTAACTCGAGTTTCAAAATTGTAATGTACAAAATTGGAGCTGTGGAAGGTCCACTCGAGACGGAGTTACGAGGAAGGCGCGAGCAACACAAGGTGGTCAAAAGGAAGGCGCTTGAGAAGTTGACTTTAGGTTGACCATCCGATCTTCTCATTGGCTTGAGAAGATCGTAGTAGGGCCATGACTAATCACAAAACTTAGTTAATTACTTGTGTATATGATGCATGTTTAATTAAGTAATTAATTAGTGCCTAGAGATTAAGATTAGATCTAAATCGTGCGCAAGATGCACCTTTACGATTAGATTAGATCTACATCATGTACAAGATGCACTCTATCAATTAGATTAGATCTATTTCGTGTATATGATACAACATCATTTAGATTAGATCTAAATCATGACAACTCAAAATGCCTACCATGCCGTGATACCTACCACTACCTCGATCGCATGATGTTGTTGAATCTGCCAAAGCAGAGCAACACATACTATCTTGGTAGGGTACGGAGGGACAATCTTGGTCCCGCCTATCAACGCATGGGCGAGTACAAACTCAATTAGATTGAGTATTCCTAGTTTACTCGGTTGGATCGAGTACAACTATAGGCATTCTTCCAATGGTTGGAAAGGTAGGACAAAATCACGTTTATATTAATTCTCGGGCGTATTAGCCAAAGCTAACTCAAGTTTTAATATAAATGCGGATTTCATCCTATAAACAAGAGTTGCATAGAGATGTAATTGGTAATCGTTACCTACCGATCATACTAAATCTTGGGTGTATTAGCCAAAGCTAACTCAAGGGTTAGTATGATGTGGATCTTGTCCCACATGAATTATAGAATTCAGTGGGAGCATCATTTAGTTAAAGACCTAATTAAATGATTAAGAATATGATACTTATTTCTGCATTTATTTCTGTTGTAGAATTGCCATGACGTCAAATACGAACACTTTCTCTCTGCGATCTATCCTTAAGAAGGACAAGCTCAACGGAGCAAATTTCCTGGACTGGTACAGGAACCTGAGAATAGTTCTCACCCAAGAACGTAAACTGTATGTTCTGGAGCAGCCCATTCCGGAGGCTCCTCCTGCCACTGCCATGCGAGCAGACCGAGATGCTTACAAGAATCATCAAGATGACGCATTAGATGTGTCCTATCTTATGCTCGCGACTATGAACTCTGAGCTTCAGAAGCAACATGAGTTGATGAGCGCTTACGATATGGTTGAACATTTTTGTCACCTATATCAAGGACAAGCAAGGCACTGGAAGAGGAACTCCAAAGAATACCTGGAAGATCTTAAGAAGAAGAGAAATAAGATTTCTACTTCAGGTATACATGTTATAGAAGTCAACCTCTCTATTTCTTCATCGTGGGTATTAGATATCGGATGTGCTTCGCACATTTGTACTAATGTACAAGCGCTGAGAAATAGCAGGGCATTGACGAAGGGTGAGGTAAACCTACAAGTAGGCAATGGAGCATGGGTTGCTGCTATTGCTGTAGGAACTTACATTCTATCTCTGCCCTCTGGACTAGTACTAGAATTAGATGATTGTTGTTATGAGCCTGCCTTGACTAAGAACATAATTTCAGTTTCTTGTTTGAACAAGAAAGGATTCTCGTTTATAATAAAGAACAAATGTTGTTCCGTCTATTTAAACGATATGTTCTATTGTAGTGCACCTCTGATAAACGGACTCTATTTTCTTAACCTTGAGAGCCCTATCTATAACATAAATACCAAGAGGTTCAAGTCAAATGACCTGAACCAAACCTATCTCTGGCACTGTCGCTTAGGTCATATAAATGACAAACGCTTATCCCAGCTCCATAAGGATGGTTTACTAGACTCATTTGATTTTGAATCATATGAGATATGCCAGTCATGCCTACGAGGCAAGATGACCAAGACTCCCTTTAGTGGGCACAGCGAAAGGGAGACTGATTTGTTAGGACTCATACATAGTGATGTATGTGGCCCTTTCAATGTCACTGCTAAAGGCGGTTATAGGTACTTCATCACATTTACTGATGACTTCAGTACATATGGTTATGTGTACTTGATGACACATAAGTCTGAATCCTTTGAAAAGTTCAAAGAATTCAAGAATGAAGTACAGAACCAACTTGGCAAGAGTATTAAGATACTTCGATCCGATCGAGGAGGAGAATACCTTAGCCATGAGTTTCGTGACTATCTAGCTGAGTGTGAGATTATATCCCAACTCACTCCTCCTGGAACACCACAGTGGAATGGTGTATCCGAAAGGAGGAATCGTACCCTATTAGATATGGTACGATCTATGATGAGTCACACAGATCTTCCAGCATACCTTTGGGGCTATGCTCTAGACACGACAGCTTTTATACTCAACCGAGTTCCATCAAAGGCCGTGATAAAGACACCATATAGGATATGGACTGGGAGAGATGTCCAGGTGTCTTTCATGAGGATTTGGGGTTGTGAGGCTTACGTACGACGTCAAGTCTCAGACAAATTAGGACCCAAATCCGACAAGTGCTATTTCATTGGATATCCCAAGGAAACTAAGGGATATTACTTCTACAAGCACAAGGTAGTTGTGGCAAAGACTGGGGTCTTTCTAGAAAGGGACTTTGTTTCTAGAAAGACTAGTGAGAGCGCGTTCGATCTTGAAGAAGTTCAAGATGCGAACAATAGCACTGATGCCTCGATGGAAATTGAACTGGAACCACAAAGTGTTGTGGATGATGTTGTTCCACAAAGAGTTGAGGAACAACAACCAGTTCAAGTAGACATACCTCTTCGCAGGTCTGATAGGGTATGTCGTCAGCCTGAGAGATACTCATTTCTCTTGTCTGACCATGATGACGTTGTGCTCATAGAGGATGAGCCTACCACCTATCAGGAAGCTGTGATGAGACCAGATTCTGAGAAATGGCTAGAAGCCATGATATCCGAGATGGAATCCATGTACACCAACCAAGTATGGACTTTGGTTGATCCACCTGAAGGGGTAAAACCCATAGGGTGTAAGTGGGTCTTTAAGAGAAAGACTGACATGGATGGACTTATCTATAAGGGTCGCTTGGTAGCTAAAGGTATCAAGCAGATTCATGGTATTGACTATGATGAGACCTTTTCTCCAGTAGCGATGTTTAAGTCCATTCGGATCATGCTTGCTATTGCAGCTTACCAGGATTACGAGATCTGGCAGATGGACGTCAAAACTGCGTTTCTGAATGGAAACCTACTCGAGGATGTGTACATGACACAGCCTGAGGGTTTTGTCGATCCACAGCATACTAGTAGAGTATACAAGCTGCATAGGTCCATTTATGGAATAAAGCAAGCTTCTCGGAGCTGAAATCTTCGATTCGATGATGCAATCAAACAGTTTGGTTTCATCAAGAACGAAGATGAACCTTTTGTCTACAAGAAGGTTGTAAGGGACATAGTTGTCTTCCTCATATTGTATGTGGATGACATACTGCTCATTGGGAAGGACATCCCAATGCTTCAGTCTGTCAAGACCTGGCTAGGGAGTTGCTTCTCAATGAAGGCATTAGGTGAGGCATCCCGCATTCTAGGGATACAGATCTATAGAGATAGATCTAAGAGATTGCTTGGCCTAAGTCAGAGTACATATATTGACAAGGTACTCCTTTGGTTTGCCATGCAGAACTCCAAGAAGGGATTTCTGCCGATGTCACATGGCGTGAGTCTTTCGAAGACTCAAGGTCCCTCTTCTAGAGAGGAGAGAGACCGAATGGATCAGATCCCTTATGCCTCAGCCATAGGATCGATCATGTACGCCATGCTATGTACTCGACCTGATGTCTCGTATGCTTTGAGCATGACGAGCAGATACCAGTCAGATCCAGGTGAAAGTCACTGGATAGCGGTCAAGAATATTCTTAAATACTTAAGAAGGACTAAAGAATATTTCTTGATATATGGAGGCAATGATGAGCTAGCTGTAAAGGGTTACAGTGATGCTAGCTTCCAGACCGACCAGGATGACTATAGATCGTAGTCGGGGTTCGTATTTTGTATTAATGGTGGTGCTGTGAGCTGGAAGAGTTCGAAAAAGGACACAGTAGCTGATTCTACGACAGAGGCCGAGTATATTGCTGAATCAGAGGCAGCAAAGGAGGCAGTTTGGATTCGCAAGTTCATCACTGAACTTGGGGTGGTTCCTAGCATTGCTGACCCTATTGAGCTCTATTGTGACAACAATGGAGCTATAGCACAGGCGAAGGAACCTCGCTCACACCAGCGGACCAAACACATACTACGGCGCTTCCATCTCATTCGAGAGATCATCGAGAGAGGAGATGTGAAGATTTGCAGAGTACCTACAGAGGCTAACATCGCAGATCCCTTGACCAAGGCTTTGGCACAGAGGAAGCATGATGGTCACACTAGGTCATTGGGGCTTAGAGCCTACACTGATTGGCACTAGTGCTAGTGGGAGATTGTTAGATAGAGCCCTAGAGCCAATCATTTGATGATTGTATTTTAGACTTATTTTATCATATTCTATATTAATAAAGGCATTTGGTATTTGGTTATTATACTTACTTATATTGGTGCCAAATAAACTAAGTATAATAACGTCCTTGAGTAGAAGGTTCTTACCTATATCAATCGGTTAGCTAAACCAATAGTGAGATGATATAGGGAACACTACTCTTAATCATTCCTAGTCGAGTATTAACATTCAGGGACAGTGTTAATGCAATAAGACTAGCATGTAGGTCAACTCGATGACTTGATCTCAAAAGTCATGGATATAGATATATCAAGTTGACACATGGGTATACATTAGAGAATGTATACTGAATGATCCACCATGAGAAAGTATCATGGATCGTTATATGAGTATCATATACTTTCTCATGTGACTATTAGTATGACTACTAGTCCTTAGACCTGAAGTTACCATGGTTCCCTATATAAGGAGTTATGTACTTTGGTTTCGTCAAACGTCACCCGTAACTGGGTAGACTATAAGGGCGACTACTGGGTATGTAACAAATTATGCGGAGGGATGTGAGTGATGTAGATGGGATCTATCCCTTCTATATGACGGGAGAGACATCGGTATTCCTGATAGAGTGAGACCACGAAGTGCATGGCCATGCCCAAATGAGTCAATATGAGATATTGAACTCATTTGATTTAGTGAGTCTACTTGGAGTTCAGGATTTAGATTGATCAGAGGATGACACGGTCTATGCCTCATATTGATCAATCTAGATGTCTAGGATAGAAGGACACTTGTCATATATTGTGAGGAGTCACAATTAATAGTCACAAGGTGATGTTGGATCTCAACATTTCTTGTAACTTGGGTAGCAATGATGTATTGCTAGATGCCGCTCATTGCTTATGTTTTTAAAGGAGTTTAGAAACATTGCCAACGTTACAAGAACCTATTGGGTCACACACAAAGAACAAGTGGATGGAGATTAGGTTCATATGATGAACCAATTGGATTAGGTTCATATGATGAACCAATTGGATTAGGTTCATATGATGAACCAATTGGATTCGGATTGATTTAAATTAGACTTATTGAGTTAGACTCAATTAGATTCAATTGTTGAATGAGTCTAATTTAAATTTGATTCATTAAGTCAATTTATATTAATGAATTGAGATTCATTAGATTGAAATTGGCTTGAATCAAAGAATGAATTCAACTCAACATGGAAGAGATTTGGTCAATTTTGACTTGACCAAAATGGGAAGTTGAAACATCAAGTTTGACTTGATGAATTGCCACTTCATGGAGGATGACTCATCCTACATGGCAGCCACATCATCTCCTAGTTGTCAAGGAGGTTACAATCCTCCATTTAATGTGGCCGGCCACATTAAATGAGGGGGTTACCCATGTGTGGCCGGCCACATAATGAAAGGAGGTTTCATTTTTGTGGCAATTGATTAGGTGGTAATGATTCCATCTTCTTCCTAGCTTCTTCCTCCTCCTTTGCTGTGGTTGCCGTGAGCTTTCATGGAGGGAGAAGATGTATGAGTTGTGTTCCAAGAAAAGGGTGAAGTGAAGGTCACAAAGGAGGGTACCTAGAGGATTATGTGAGATCCTTTTTCTTTTTCTCCTTTCTCTCCTTTTTAAATCCTACCCGAGAGCCCTAGAAAGTGCTAGCACACTTGGGTGCTCTTTTCTCCATCCTTGTGTGTTAGAGAACACACCTTGTTCGTGTGGATATCACTAGAGAGTTGTCTACGTTGACAACTTCGAGATCCGGCGTACCATTGGACGAGCGGGATTTGCCAGGGCATGCTTCGAAGGTAAAATGTTTTTCCTTTGTAGATCTACTGTAGATCGTAGTTTAAAATTCGTACTCGTGGTTTCGGTAAGTTTTCTTCGCACGAGATCCAATGGCTAGGGTGATTCGGGATTTTCGCGACGTGAAAATGCGGTTTTCGCGGCCCGAAAAACCCAACAGTTGCCTCACAAACCTCCCACTCCGACGAGGCACTATCTGTTGTTGTGTATCATTTGTGATACGTGTTGCAGTTTCCAGTGATATTTCATCTTGCACTATTGGTACTAAAGTATACGTGTCCTCTCTCATTTTATCTAGAACAATTTCACTCATGGGCTTGTAGTTTATTACATAGTCCTCTTCTAAAAATCGGGCATTAGTGCTAACAATGACCTTCTGATCTTTAGAATTATAAAACAAACCATCTTTCGTTCCTTTAGGATAACTTATAAACTGGAGAACTTCTGTATGAGATTCCAACTTATCAACATCTCCCATCAGCACATGTGTTGGACTACCCTAAATCCGAACATGACTCAGACTAGGCTTACGCTTATTCCACAATTCCGTGGGAGTAGAGGGTACTGATTTAGAAGGTACCAAGTTCAGAATGTACACTATCATTTCTAAAGCATATCCCCAGAATGAATTTGGTAATTCTGAAACTCATCATCGATCTAACCATTTCCATAAGAGTCATATTCCTTCATTCTGCCACACCATTCTGTTGGGGTGTACCAAGTGAAGACAATTGGGATTGAATTCCAACCTCTGGTAAGTAATTCCTAAACTCTCCGAGAGATACTCGCCACCACGATCAAACTGTAGTGTCTTGATACTTTTACCATAACGTTTCTCCACATCAGCCTTGTACTCTTTGAACTTATCAAAGCACTCAGACTTACGGCGCATCAAGTAAATATACCCATATCTCGAATAATCATCTATAAAAGAGACAAAATATTTTAAACCACCTTTCTCCTGGGTAGTCATAGGTCCACACAAATAAGAATGAATCAATTCCAACACATCTTTTGCTTTATACCCCTTGGCCTTAAAGGGTCTCTTGGCCATTTTTCCTTCCAAGCAAGATTCACAGGTTGGAAAGTTTTCCAACACTAATGAATCCAAGAGTCCATCGGCTATTAGCCTTTGAATCCTACTCAAGTTAATATGACCAAGTCTTAGATGCCAAAGATATGTTTGGTTCATTTTTGAAGGTTCCTTTCTCTTATTAGAATTAGAGGATGTGTTATTAATTTTCATTTGTTGCTTTGAGGGAGTTATTGGATTTAGAGTATACAAATTGCCAACTAATGTACCAGAACAGATAACTGCCCTATTTTTCTTGATAACCACTTTGTTATCAAAAGAAACATTATATCCATCCGAAAACAGTTTAGAAGCTAATATTAAATGTTTTCTAAAACTTGGTACATAAAGATAATTTCTCAAAATCAAAGTTCTATTCCTATCAAATGATAAGTAAATATCTCCCACTGCAACAGCCGCCACTTTCGTAGTATTGCCTATGTAGACGGTTATCTCTCCTTCATATAGTCGTCGGGTTTCTTGGAACCCCTGCAATGAATTGTAGACATGATCAGTGTCTCCTGTATCTACACACCAGGTACTGGTAGATAACACTGCTAAATATATTTCAACTGTTGGATCGAAAAGAATTTAGATATCTCCACAATGACATGATATTGTCCACTTTGGACCTAAGCCCTCATGGTTTTGCTCTTGGGCTCTACCCAAAAGGCCTCATGCCAATGGAGATATCTTTCTCTTATAAACCCATGATCTTTTCCATGTGTTTTCAATATGGGACTATGTTTGCAACCTTGCAACCCCAACAATCCCCCCCTCAAACAAAGGACCATGGGCTTCCCACGTCCGATCCTTGACCCACCAGGTCTTCCTACCCCTCGGTCTACCCGACCTACTAGGACTTCCTACCCCTCGGTCTACCCGACCTACTAGGACTTCCTTGCCTAGCCGCAACTAGGACTTCCTGCCCCTCGGTCCACCTGACCTACTAGGACTTCCTGCTTGGTGTCTGGTCCTCTTGATCCGAACATAGGAGCCCCCGCTTTCTTTGTTCGAGGTCAATATTGTACTCACATGGTTCAATCAAACCATAGCTCTTGTGCACAGTCGACGGTTAAACCTTCTGGCAGTCCGGGCTCTGATACCACTTGTTGGATCGAAAAGAATTTAGATATCTCTACAATAACATGATATTGTCCACTTAGGGCCTAAGCCCTCATGATTTTGCTCTTGGGCTCTACCCAAAAGGCCTCATGCCAATGGAGATATCTTTTTTTCTTATAAACTCATGATCTTTCCCATGTGTTTCCAATATGGGACTATGTTTGCAACCTTGCAAACCCCAACAAACTACTAGAGAATAAGATATACCTTTATTGTTCTCTTTCCTACGAGGACATTCCGCCTTCCAATGTCCAGACTGCTTACAAATGAAGCACTTGCCCTTCAGCTTCTTCAGTCTTGCTTTTAGTCCAGTACCTAAAGATCGATTTACATTCTTTGCCGAGCCAGCTTGTTTCTTCTTCTTCTTCTTGCCTTTCGACTTAGAAGTAGAAACATTTTCACCAAAGTAGATTTAAGAACTATGACGAAATAACCCTTTTGCTGCTTGAAGTTCTGTCAGTAGTTCCGCCAATAAATAAATCCTTTTATTCATATTGTAGTTTAGGCGGAACTGCTCAAAACTTTTGGGTAGCAATTGGAGAATAATATTGACCTGGGGTTCCCCATCGATTTCAGCTCCAAGCATTTGTATCTTGTTCAAGTAAGCCATCATTTTGAGGATATGACCCCTTACGGGTGCCCCCTCTAACATGGTGGTTGTCATTAAGTTTTTCATAGCCTCTTGCCTAGCAGCCCGATTCTGGTGTCCGAAGAGTTCCTTGAGATTGTAGATCATGTTATAGCCAGTAGGCATGGCCTGATGCTGATGTTGCAACACATTTAACATAGAAGCCAAAATGTAATACCGCGTCATCTCATCTGCCTTGACCCATTTCTTATGATACTCAGTATCCTCTTCACTAGAATCATTATTAGGCACATTAGGGCAGACCTCTAATAGTACAAACTTATAGCTTTCAGCAGTTAGGACAATGTCCAAGTTTCTTTTTCAATCTATGTAATTGGGACCAGTAAGTTTGTTCTCTTTCAGAATAACAACAAGTGGGTTGAAGGCCTTTTAAAATCCTAAGAATCACAAAATAAGTTTTGGTTAAAACTTAAGAATTTAGAATAATATTGATTCCTCAAACAATATCATTTAAATTCACCAACACCTCAAAACATCGTGAATTTTGTATGCCACGATAGTGTGGACGTATACAAATTCAAACATTTGTAAGAGGAGGTTTTACTCGTTAATTTTATTCTTGTCAACCTAACTTTATGGCAAATAAAATTAATAGTTAGTATTCCTTCAGTCACACAAATAATAGCAGTGACTCCGATGGGGAGGATACTATTAAATGCGCCTAAGTTTATACCATTACTTGATACTTAGTCCATTAAATAGGATTGTGCCCCTTCAGATGGAGAAGATCACACGCTCCTAAATAATTTCCTATAATCATCCATAAAGGAAGTTTGATCTAGTGATTCGCAAACAAACTCATCTGATGTGGAGGAAGGCACTCAGAGCCAACGCGCAACTTTGTTTGCATCACTTACAAGCCAGTAATGGAAACCATGGAATTTATTTAAAAATCCCTCTCCCACTTAGTTATTTAAGATGAGGATTTTAACATGCACACACACACATCACAGCAAATAAAAACAATAAATATGAAAAAAATAATTTTCCAACTATTATGGCCTCTTCCATCACTATCCTCCGTGTGCCGCCAGCCCTAGAAGTCGTCAAACCTAGACGCCAGCCCTAGGGCTCATGTCGTCGCGTCCATCGAGCTTCATTTTCCGTTGCGCCTCTGGTCCTCAAATAGCACTACGCCTCACAAGGATACGATCTGTTACAAAAATAAAATTTTACATATATCAATCCTATATTCCACAAAGGAATGTACATAAAGTCTAGATCGAATAAAATGTAAAATCCTAAACTAATATAGCTCCTGTTGTATTTAATAAATACAATCATGCACATACATAAAATGCCCTCGACATGTCTGAGGGTCCAATCACACATAATCACAATAGGCCATAATAGTTGGAGCTTGCAACCACAGAGTTAATCTATTTGCATATCCTACTATTTTCATGCCTAAAATATGTATGACATATGCATAATTAACTGAAAACCAAACACACAGAGGCATAAACCTAGCTCTAATACTAATTGTTGGTTGCAACTCAGAATACCATTCTAGTTCCCCTGTACAAAAATTTGTACAAGCATAGAACTATCCTAGCTACCCATGTGCTCTACTGAAGTTAAATTTGGATTGCAAATGATGCTTAACATTATTAATCCAAATTTTCTTTCAGAAGTTAACCTTGGATTGGAAATGATACTTAGCATTTTTGTTCCAAGTTTAACCGATGTGTTCTTCATAAGTTAAACCATATTACAAAAGTTAATTAAATATCTATTTCAAAGATCGACTTCCAGGTTAAACATGGTGAGGCACTAGGCTTTCTTGGATATGGGATCATCCACCACTTCCTAGACAAATCCTTTCAATGAAATCAGATATTTAAACTTCTTACAGTAAACTAGGTTTAACTACAGAGACCTTAATAGAAGCACAATATCGAAACATGAAATCGAAACAAAAAATTCATAACAAAAATGATAGCCTAAAATCGATAGCCTCTTGTGTTTGGTTTTTCATGATCTATACAAAGAAGATGAACTAGTTATGATGCGGAAATAAATAACTAGTTATACCTTTCTTAGTAGATTATAGGTCTCTTGATCTTCTATTGTATTCCTCTCCTCCTCTTGGACGTCGTATGGGCGACGATCTACCAAGATGAAATCCACCCAAGCTTCTTCCTTTGCTTCCAAGTTTCAGCCAACAACTAACTTCCAAGGGATGCTAGACAAGAGAGCTTCCTTCTCTTCTTCTTCTCCTTCAAGCAACCGGCCACCAAGAGAAAACCAAGCTTGATGTTGCCGGCCTCCTAGAAAGAAAACAAAAAGAGAAGAAAGAAGGAAGAGGGATGGCCACCAAGGGAATAGAAGAAAGGAGTTTCGGCCACAATAGAGAGGATGCAAGGCTTAGGTTGATCTCAATGAGGCACCCTCTCCCCCTCTTTTATAATCCTTGGTGAATCCGAAAAAGGAAAGTTTTAAAAAAAAAAATTGAAACTTCCTTTTATTCCTTTACATGGTCGGCCACCACTTGTGCATCAAACAAGGAAAGATTTTAAACAAAAAATTAAAATCTCTTTTTAAAAATCCCTTATGTGGTTAACTATAAAAGACATGTTTTATAAAATTAAAATCTTCTCTTTTAAATCCTTTTGTGAAAGTCTATAAAAGAAAAGATTTAAAATAAAACTCCTTTTATATCATGGTTACAAAAAGGAAAGTTTAAAATTAAAATCTTTCTTTTAAACATTATATTATAGATAACTACAAATAAGGAAAATTTTCAAATCTCTCTTTTAATCCTTTGTAGAAAGCTATAAAAGGAAAGATTTTAAAATTTAAAACTCTCTTTTAAAACCATGTGGAAAGCATCATAAAAGGAAAGTTTTTAACAAAATAAAAACTCCCTTTTATTTCCTTTTCTCTTCTTATATAGTCGGCCCCTTGCTTGGGCACCAAGCAAGGCTTGGCCAGCCCTAGCTTAAACTCTAAGCTTGACTTGGTTGACCCCTTGCTTTGGCTCCAAGCAAGGATGTGGGCGACCCTTAAGCTTGGTTAAGAGGCTGGGCTTTGGGTAGATATATGACTTTATAAATAAGATGCTACAACAAGGACCGAGAGGAGGAATTGGTTTTGGTCTCCCGATGAGCTTGAGCTTCCCATGTTCGCCCCGAACACCAAACTCAAGTTCATCAATAATAACTCATACCACTAAAGAATTATTATTACACTATCGCGCCAATCCCATAGTACAATATGGGATCCTTCTTATTATGAGTGTGTAAATCTCCCTGTGTTTAAGATATCGAATGTCCACTAATTAAATGAGTTACTAACAACTCAGTTAATTAATATCTAACTCCAAGAGTAGTACCACTCAACTTTATTGTCATGAGGGACTAAGTCCACCTACAGGGTTTATATGACAATCCTTATAAGCTCCTCAAGGGGACATCATCAACATAGATCACTAGGACACAATTTCATTCTATAATCAACAACACATCATATAAATAATATCATTTCCCAACTTATTGGGGCTATTGATTTAACAAACTAAATCACTCTTTGATAAATTAAAGAAATAAATATTAAGTATATGTGCTTGTTATTATATCATGATTAAGAGTACCCACTTCCATAATAACAGAGGTCATGTTATTTTTTTATAGTCAGCATAAAAAGAATAATCTCAAATGGTCCATCTCAATACACTCAGAGTGTACTAGTATAATTTTATAGTCAAGATAAACTAATACCAAATTATACTACAACCATTCCAATAGTTTGTCCCATTCCATCTTGGTTGTGAGCAACCATTTATAATTTATAAGAAACTGATAACATAATCTTCTGTGTGACACCACACACCATGTTATATTCAATATAAATTAAATGAACAACTACATTTATCATATAAATGTAGGCATTTAACCAATGTGATTCTTATTTCAAAATTAATGTTTATACAAAAAGCTAGACTTTTAGAATACATTCTTACACTTTCAATATACAAGTTAAAAAGTGAAGTATCGCTCTCTCCATCCTCGTCTTCTTTGAAGTTCTTTCAGGTGGTCGAAGACGGTTCAGATTGAGCTTCCAAATATAGGCGCTATGAAAATCTACACACTCAAAAGAAATACAAATCTCCCACAAGCATGTTAAATAAGATAGAACCATAACCATATCAAGATAAGCTGAATGCGTAATAAAAATTGAATCACATCCAACAAAGTCAACGATGGGCACCTCTATAATCTTGTCCAAAAGATCACAAGAAATACTAACTTTTCTTTACTCAGAGATACTTGAAATTTCTAAACATGTGGATGTTGTTAGCTAGAGCCCTAGAGCCAATCATTTGATGATTGTATTTTGGACTTGTTGTATCATATTCTATATAAATAAAGGCATTTGGTTTTTGGTTATTATGCTTACTTGTATTGGTGCCAAATAAACTAAGTATAATAACATCCTTGAGTAGGCGGTTCTCACTTATATCAATCGGTTAGTTGAACCGATAGTGAGATGATATAGGGAACACTACTCTTAATCATTCCTAGTCGAGTATTAACATTCAGGGACAATGTTAATGCAATAAGACTAGCATGTAGGTCAACTCGATGACTTGATCTCACAAGTCATGGATATAGAGATATCAAGTTGACACATAGGTATACATTAGAGAATGTATACTGAATGACCCGCCATGAGAAAGTATCATGGATCGTTATATGAGTGTCATATACTTTCTCATGTGGCTATTAGTATGACTACTAGTCCTTAGACCTGAAGTCACCATGGTTCCCTACATAAGGAGTTATGTATTTTGGTTTCGTCAAACGTCACCCGTAACTGGGTGGACTATAAAGGCGATTACTGGGTATATAACGAATTATGCAGAGGGATGTGAGTGATGTAGATGAGATCTATCCCTCCCATATGACGGGAGAGACATCGGTATTCTTGATAGAGTTAGACCACGAAGTGCATGGCCATGCCCAAATGAGTCAACATGAGATGTTGATCTCATTTGATCGAGTGAGTCTACTTGAGGTTCAAGACTTAGATTGATTAGAGGATGACACGGTCTATGCCTCACATTGATCAATCTAGATGTCTAGGATAGAAGGACAATGTCATATATTGTGAGGAGTTACAATTAGTAGTCACAAGGTGATGTTGGATCTCAACATTTCTTGTAACTTGGGTAGCAATGATGTATTGCTAGATGCCGCTCATTGCTTATGTTTCTAAAGGAGTTTAGAAACATTGCCAACGTTACAAGAACCTATTGGATCACACACAAAGAACAAGTGGATGGAGATTAGGTTCATAGGATGAACCAATAGGATTATATTCATTTGATGAATCAAATTGGATTAAGAGTAATCCTAATTGGGATAATTGAGTTGGACTTAAGTTGATTCATGTATTCAATGAGTCTAATTTAGATTATGACTCATTAAATCAACTTAATTTAATGAATTAGATTCATTATATTAAGTTGGCTTGAATCAAATGGTTAGATTAGATCAACCATCGAAGAGATTTGGTCAAGTTTGACTTGACTTGAGAGGAAGAGGAAGAGTCAAGTTTGACTTGACTCATTGCCACATCATTAGTGAGATGGCAAGATGTGGACCAATGATGATGCTCCACATCATCATGGTATGCCACATCATGGATGTTACAAGCCTCCATTCCCATTAATGTGGCCGGCCACATTAAATGAGTGGGAGTTACTCATGTGGCCGGCCACAAAAGTGAATGAAGGGGAATGAATTTTCATTCATGAGTCTCATTCATTTCATCTCCTTCCTCTAGCTATTCTCCTCTCCTTCTCCTCTTTCTTGGCCATGAGTTTCAAGGAAGAAACAAGGTGAGAGGTTTTGAGTTTCATGAAAGAAAATAGAGTGATTGTCACATAGAAGAAGAAGAAGAGTGTTCTTGTTTTTTCATCTTCTCTATTTTTCTTTCAAATCCCATCTGAGAGCCCTAGAAAGTGCTAGCACACTTGTGGTGCTCTTCTTCTCCATCCTTGAGTGTTAGAGAACACTTCTTGTTCGTGTGGATATCACTAGAGAGTTGTCTACGTTGACAACTTCGAGATCCGGCGTATCGTTGGACGAGCGGGATTTGCGAGGGCACGCATCGAAGGTATAAAATGTTTTTCCTTAGTAGATCTACTGTAGATCAAAGTTTTAAACTTGTACTCATATTTTTGAAAGTTTTTCTTCGCACGGATCCAATGGCTAGGGGGTTTCGGGGTTTCTGCGACGCGAAAAAGCGATTTTCGCGGCCCGAAAAATCCAACAGTGGTATCAGAGCCACATGCGAAGCGAGTACTAGTTTCAATTAGTATTTTTGTGAAAAATATGCATACTGTAACATTCTGTGAATTTTATTACTTTTATGATTTTATGGGTATTTTTCTCGTAGAAGCGAAGCACAAGTGTTTCGGCACTTGTAGGCTTCGACTACCGAGAAGAATTTTCCAAAACGGTACTGTTTCGACCCAAAATTTTTTGGGACAGCAGGCTAAGGCACTTTTGGATCGCTTAGGAGCAACTCGCGATGGTTAGATCGCGGGTAGGGGTACTGCCCCTAACCCCGCAAGGGGATTTGCTCCGCTATTGCGCCCGAAATCGCTAATCGGAACCGCCGGGAAAAATTTACTCATAAAATCTGTAAAATTATGAAAAATTACAGAAAAATTATGAAAAATATATAATTTTGAATTATATATTATTTTTGTGATAGTCATGGCCCAAAGACCCAATTCAATTGGACAATTGTGTTGTAATTCATAATACGGCCTGCGTGCCGTTATGTGATGTGCGAGCTATATTTATCTTATTTTTATTTATTTTATTTTTCGCGACCTGCGCGTCATGCCTTCTTTTTATTCTGGTTGTAAATTAGATTTAGACTCGAATGTAACTCAAGTTTCAAAATTGTAATGTAATTTTGAAGCGGTGGAAGGTCCACACGAGACGGAGTTACGAGGAGGGCGCGAGCAACACAAGGTGGTCAAAGGAAGAAGCTTGAGAGCTGTTGACCTTAGGTTGACCATCCAATCTTCTCATTGGCTTGAGAAGACCGTAGTAGGGCCATGACACAATCACAAAATAATTTAATTAATTGCTTATATGTATGTGATGCATGTTTAATTAAGTAGTTAATTAGTGCCTAGCGATTAGATAAGATCTAAATCGTGCACATGATGCACCCCACGATTAGATTAGATCTAAATCAAGTATTTGATACGCATCATCATTTAGATTAGATCTAAATCACGTCAACTCTAATACCTACCGTGCCGTGATACCTACTACTACCTCGATCGCATGTAGTTGTTGAATCTGCCAAAGCAGAGCAACACATACTATCTTGGTAGGGTACGGAGGGACAATCTTGGTCCCGCCTATCAATGCATGGGTGAGTACAACTCAATTAGATTGAGTATTCCTAGTTAACTCGGTTGGATCGAGTATAAATATAGGCATTCTTCCAACGGTTGAAAAGTTAGGTCAAAATCACATATATATTAACTCTCGGGCGTATTAGCCAAAGCTAACTCGAGTTTTAATATAAATCCGGATTTTTGATTCTATAAACAAGAGTTGCATAGAGATGTAATTGGTAATCGTTACCTACCGATCATACTAAGTCTTGGGCATATTAGCCAAAGCTAACTCAAGGGTTAGTATGATGTGGATCTTGTCCCACATGAATTATAGAATTCAGTGGAAGCATCATTTAGTTAAAGGCCTAATTAAATGATTAAGAATATGATACTTATTTCTGCATTTATTTCCGTTGTAGAATTGCCATGATGTCAAACACGAACATCTTCTCTCTGCTTTCTGTCCTTAAGAAGGACAAGCTCAACGGAGCAAATTTCCTGGACTGGTACAGGAATCTGAGAATAGTTCTCACCCAAGAATGTAAATTATACGTTCTGGAGCAGCCCATTCCGGAGGCTCCTCCTGCAACTGTCACGCGAGCAGACTGAGATGCTTACAAGAAGCATCAAGATGACGCATTAGATGTGTCCTGTCTTATGCTCGCGACCATGAACTCTGAGCTTCAGAAGTAACATGAGTTGATGGGCGCTTACGATATGGTTGAACATCTATGTCACCTATATCAAGAACAAGCAAGGCACAGGAAGAGGAACTCCAAAGAATACCGGGCAGATCTTAAGAAGAAGAGAAATAAGATTTCTTCTTCAGGTATACATGTTATAGAAGTCAACCTCTCTATTTCTTCATCGTGGGTATTAGATACCAGATGTGCTTCGCACATTTGTACTTGATCCTGTCTGAGAAGCTGAACACGACGGAGATCCGGAAGAAAGAAAACCCACCGCGATGATGAAGAATGATGTCCGCAGAATACCGACCCGAGAAATCCAAAGCGGATCGGGAAAGATGGAGTTACCGAGAGTCCTCCTCGCACGAAGACCCGATGATGAAGAAGAAATCCCAATCTGAAGAGGAAAACCTCAGATTCGAAGCTTCCAAGACTTCCTGCGCACAAGAGATCAACCAACACTATCGTCAGTGACCTAAGACCGGGGTGGGAATCCCTGGCTAGGCCCTCCGACGCTCAAGTCAGTGATCTCCCTTGGTGTGGAAGAAAGAGGAAGATGATGAACAGTAGCCGGAAATCAAGATTATCAATGTGTGCAATGATGTGAGCTTGTCAACTTACCTTGGCCAACGGAGAGGATTCCCCCTTTTATACCACTTCATATAACCTCCGTAGTCATGAAGTGGACCCCGGTTTGTTAGAGTTCGTTATGAGCTGACGTCAGCTGCGTACTTGTGGTAGATGATTTTTAAGGAATCTTTTTCGTACCCCAGATGTACCTTCTTTGTCATTTAGTACCTGCAACATAATATGAAAACGTATTTCCCGCCAAAACAATATATATTTTCTGTCAGATAGTTACACATTGTGGGTATCTTACCCCTCTTGCTATAATTAATTCAATACACCAACATTCTTTATATCGATCGGAGTCATTATATTCTACCCAAGGTATTTCCCCATCATAGGTCAATCGACCGGTCTTGTCTCCTCTCAGGAGGCATGTCCCAGCAGATATTAGCTTGACTCTTCCTGAACAATATGCACCAGTCGATATTATACCTAACTTTGCCTAGGAGATATGTCCCGATCGATATTAACCTAGCTTTGTTTAGGAGGTATGTTTCGGCCGATATTAGATTATTTCCTTCCTGAAGGTATGTCCCGGCCGATATTACCCTACCTTCATCATGGAGGCACGTCCTGACCGATATTAGCCTAGCTTTGCTTAAGAGGTATGTTTCGGCCGATATTAGATTATTTCCTTCCTGAAGGTATGTCCCGACCGATATTAGCCTATCTTTTTGATTCCTTTTCTTTCCTCATCGAGAGACTCATAAAACCTAACCCATATCACTAGCCTTCCCTTCAAGTCTAGTCGAAGGAGGTTTAGACGACTGACTAGACATAAGTATGGTCCTGTCTTTTCCTACCCGTGCCTCTGCTCCAGATTTTGAAATGACCTCACAGATTTTGTGTACCACTGTCTTAATAAATTAAGTATAGCAATCCTGTGAGCCTTTTTTCTCCTTTAAATAGGGCTACAATCTTCTTTTCACCCACAACCCCTCTCAGTTCTTTCCCTTCCTTGCCACCTTTTATTGCTAAGGCCATGGTCGTGGATCCTCCTCTTTGGGGGCAACTTTTGTTGGACAAGGTGAGATCTATGTATGAGTTTATTGAGATTTTTGCTTCGGTTACTTCTGGAGTTCAAGGGATCGTCTTAAGAGATGAAGCCTCGCAGTCCAGATCTTCTATCCAAAGATGCAGGTGCTCTGAAGGACTCAAGAAACTTCAGAGAAATGTTTACTACTTATAGAGGGGCAGCAAAATGACCCAGGGGTGTTGTGTGAAGGGCACAACACATGTCACCCTTGGGCTAAAATTGGTTGCTTCACTTGCTGAGCTCATACGGCTTGAGAGGGGAAGTGGTTTTCACATTTATTTTTCCATTATGGAATGAATCAATGTTTCCCTGTCTCATCGCCTTTGAGCTTTTCTATTTTTTGTTGCTTTCTTCGTCCCGGGCAAAATATTGCCTCTTATGAGCCTTGACAAGCTCGGACGGAGTGGGCTATTTCCATCTCTGCTCCATGGTAAGTTTGTATCCAGTGGGACTAAAATTTTCTAAGTGCTCTAAGAGTTTATGCTTGTAATATTTGCTATCTATTCAAGGTTTACTGTTCCTGAGGGAAATATAATGCTATGTATTTGATCAGATTCTAAGTGTAAAAACAAACTTTTGTATCTAATCAAATGATTCTACCGAATACTTCTATATTTACAAAATGTGGTGTTGTGTTCATCATTCCTTCGTGTATCTTATGTGTCATTTATCATAGCTAAGGCTATCTTAACTATTAGTATAGTTCGATATTATAACCAATGTTATACCAACTGATGTTGTCTTATTGACTGAAGTCAATATCATACTTATCTAGCATAACCACAGTTTCCCTCGTCAATATAAATTTATTTCGATAAATATTAAGTTGCGTTTTATAAGGATAATTTAAAAATTTGTTATTCTTCTAAATTTCTATTCTTAAAATGTTTTTGTCTATAGCCTGGGTTTGGTCAAAAAGTTCAGTCCTTTTTAATTTATTATGCCCAGTCGATCACGTCTTCTTTCGAGGTTTCTGAACTGGTGATTGGTTCTCCTTTGGGTGAGAGAATGTTCGAGGTACTACCAACCCTATCGTGATCCGATTCGTCACATCTGATATAAATGCCCCTCTTTTTTTATGATGACCTGACACCTACCCTTTCTGGCCGCCACGTCACGTAGGTCTTTTGCCTTTCTATTACGATCCTCAACGTCTGCTGAGACACCAGTGTCCTGATCTGACGACAGTCGTGCATTTTTCAAAACCCTAAACCCTTCGTCTCCTTTTTAACCTTGTCTTTCCTTTTTTCTTCTCTAGAGTTCTTTTCTTGTTGCTGCCTTCAACCAGACCTCGTGCTCATCGTTTCACGACGATCCCCTTTCTGGTCTCCAGTAAGTAATCCATTGTTTTCTTAGCCTATACCTTTGCCCATGGCCGCGGAAATAATTGCTCCTTGGTATGCCCATATGTCTTCTATCTTTGATAAGAATGCTAGATTATCCATCCGTCGTCAATATGAAATTCCTAAGGAATATAAAATCATACTCCCAACACCGAATGATCGACCTCATCATCCCCCTGATAACTGCGTGACTTTTTTCAAGGATCAGTTGATAGGGGGCTTAAGGTTCCCCATTCCTCCTTTCTTAATCGAAATAAGTCGGTATTTTGATATTCCTTTGTAACAATTTGCCCCTAATGCATTTCGTTATCTATGCGGTACTTACATGTTGTTTTGTCTACGAGATATTCCTCCTACTCCTCAAAATTTCTTCATGTTTTCCCTACCCCAAGTTCTCGAAACCTGGTGTCTTCTTATTCTAGTCGAGAACTAAAATGGTCCTTTTTGGAGATATGCCATCGTCTCTCAAAGCCTGGAAATCTCATTTTTTCTTTTTAAAGTTTCCGGGACCTATTCCTTGGTCTTATGCATGGAAATCTTTCTTGCCTCCCTTACCCGATGTTAGAGAGTTTCATCTTCTTCCCACTTTTCCTATTTATTGTGAGAAGTTATTAGGTCACCGACTCTCGATCCCGAAATGGTTGAAGGTCGAGCTTCTATACCTATTTGGTTTAAGCCCCGTCAAACCCGATACTCACATTTCCTTAGGTAACATTTTGTTCCTTTCTTCTTGCTTTTAACTGCCTCAACTGTTTTTCTTTTTTACACAGTGGAAAGCTTTTATGATGCCTTGATTGATGAAGAAATACGCGTAGAAGAAGACCTGCTTCATGCCAAGGAAGCTGAGTTTTTGGCCGCTATTGCTCCTCCACCCTCAATTGAAGAGCCGACTTTCTTAGTCAAAGTATCTAGTTCTTCAGGGGCTCGTGAGGTTCCTGAATGTTCTCCTGAGGATCCTGCTGTAGAGATCATTCCCAATCTTATACCCACTATCACCTCTCCAGTGGTTGCTGCTGTCTCCTCATCTACCTCTCTTCCTTTAATTGAGCTCACGTCTCCTAGTAGCTCGGGTAAATTGATAGCTGAAGTTTCCGCAGGCAAGCGTCCAGGACGCAAACTAACCAGGGCTCCTCCCTCAAAAAGGAGGCTCATTCTTCCTGCTGACGAGTTGGTTTCAGAAGGCTTTGCTTCGGGTAGCCTTCCTTCTGATGAGCCGACGCTGGCGGAGCTCTATCCTTCTCTCAACTTTCCTGCCTCGCCTTTCTCCAGTGCCGGCGCCTCTGGAGATGTTTCTTTTACTTTTCCTTTATCCATACCAACTTCGTGGTCTTTGCCTTCCTCGCCTTCCTCTTACTTAGTCTTTGCTCCCCCCTCTATTCCTACTTCTTCCTTCTCGGCCGGTTCTTCTGCCATTCCTGTTCTCCCTATATTATTAGGAGGTTCTTTTTCTAGCTCTTGGGACAAAGTTCGTCCCCTTTTTGAAGAGCTTTCTATTGCTGAAGCAATTGATCGCTTCTCTCACAAGGAGAATCAAGTATGCTTATCAACGCCTATTCTTTATTTCTCAACCATTATCTTATGCCCTTTCATTACATTTCCAGCGATGGCTAGAAAATATGGGTATCTCTCGATTACTGCACAACCTATATACTGAGAACCAGAGGTTGCGATCGGAGAATGACAAGCTAAAGCAAGAGGTTGTTGCATTGTCTTCTACTGCGTTTTCTGCTACCGACAAGGAACAGTTCGAAGTACAAATTGAAAACCTTCAGGTAAAATTTAAATCGATTACAGACCTCAATCGAGAATTGACTTCCAAGCTTGGAGAGCTAAAGGATAATTATGAAGCAGAATTGACTGAGCAGCTCAAAGCCTTACAGCTGAAATAGGATGAGGTAGCCTCTTTGACCATCTCCCTTGATTCGGCTAAAGCTGAGGCTTCTGCCAAAGAAGATGAATTAAAAACCTCTCAAATGGCGCTGGTAGTCTACAAAGGGGGCGAGGATGTTCGTTACAAGGAGCGAGCCACGACCATGATTGCATCCCCCGAGTTCAACAGACCGATCGTGAGGTCCATTCTATCTGCTTTTACTACAGGAGCTCAAGGGGCGATTCAGCAATTAAAGGAAGATCATTATTTATCTCGCGATCCCCCCCTAATTTCTTAAACAAACGCAAACTAATTGAAAACAAACCTCCTGATCTGTACCCTAAGTTGACTCTAACTTAGGTTCGAGTTATTGCGATTCTGTAATGATAAGTTTGTGTGACTTTGATTAATCCTTTTGAGTTGTAAATCTTACTCTTTCTCGGGATAAATATCTGTTTTCTGTAAATGTATCTAATGTTATTTGGTTTATCCTAACGCGAGATTTCCCTATAGGTCTTTTCTTAATGATCGACCGGTATATATTAAGATTGATAAATACCGCCCGATATTGTATAGCTTAGTTACATCTCGCCCGATTTAACACGACTTCGTTGTTACGCTCCGCAAGTGTACGGAAATGTCGCAAGTAATATAAAAGATTATCGTATCCACAGGGACTGGAATAAGCACTAGAAATGCCTCAATGTGAATTAGCTAAACAACTATCCAATTGTTTCAAATGCAAAGTGAAGGTAAACAAATCTAATATTAAAGATCAACAAACAAGAGTTTAGTGTTTTGGGTTATGATAAGGGGAGATTCTAGGAGTTTCAGTTTCTTTGTAAGATTTCTTGAATGTAAATGGTTCACCAATTCTTATCCCTCAATTGCCAAACACTTGTAGAAAGTTGCCGGTTCTCTCTTGCAATAGATAATCGGCTAAGGACTGAGAAATGTATCTAAATATGATCAATTAGACGTGAACCTATGTTGTCCTTACACAGAAGCGCACCTATTACTATGCCTTCCTCGGATATCAACATAGAAGCCCACAACTTATTAATCTATCAAGATACAAGAAACTAATAACAAGATCCATCCTACTCTCTTGAATATTCCTATTTCCTCTTCAAGATTATCTCTCAAACGTCCTTACACGGGCTTGCACCTGTCACGTGGATCCCTCGGATGATCGAGTGAGAGTTTATCTTTACTAAGTCCACAAGAAATCCAAACAATCAATCAAGAATGAGAGTTAAGCACAAATCACCATTAATCATTCAAGATCTAATTGATACAAGCAAGACAATGTCATTGAAACAAGAAATTGGCAAATCCATAAGAGATTACATCAATCCATCATACAAATACTCCCTTAATCCTAGAATACAAGATCTACTCCATGAATCGAGGAAGAATACCCGAAGAAATAAGGATTACAAGCATTTCTTAAATCCCCAATCCAAGAAACCAAGAAAGGGGGGAAGAGAAAACTTATCTACGAAGAAGCCTCGTCTTCGGATCCAATCCTCGCTCCGGAGTCGAAATCGCCAAGAACTCCCCTCGAATTGTCCAAAAATCCTCCCAAGAATGGGAGGATACCACCAAATCTTGCCTTCTCCCAAAGGGGAAGAGATCCCCTTTCAATTCATGAAGGAGGGTTTAAATAGAGGAGGAAATCGGGCGCCACACGGCCCCATGACACGACCGTGTGAGATTCACACGGCCATGTCCACTTCCTTCTCTGCCAAAGCTGCACGGCCGTGTGACTCACACGGCCAGGACCCTTCTGTTCTATGGAAATGCTACACGGCCATGTGGTGCACACGGCCACCACCTGCTTGGCCTCTGGAAACCTCACACGGCCGTGTAGATCTACACGGCGATGTAAGGCATCTGCTCTAATTTCTTCAAATCAAGACACGGTCTTGTGAGATTCACACGGCCATGTCCTCTTCCCTTCCTGTTAAAACTACACGACCGTGTGTGGTACACGGCCTGATGCTCTCTCCCTTCAATTCCTTCCAAGCTTGTCCGAGGACGCATAATCTTCACCAATTTCGACTCCTGTGTACAGAAAATGCACAAAAAGCAGATCTCCGAACCAAAAGAGTAAATATGCTAAAAGGAAAGCTGGAAGTATAAAAATGCATAGATCAAGCATGCTCAAAGTATGTAAATGTGCGTAAAAACATGCATAAAAGAGTATATAATCTACGCACATCACACCCCCAGACTTAAACCTTTGCTTGTCCTCTAGCAAAATGCTGCAGTCTAAATTCATATGTTCTATGACACATTCATAAAACCTAGTGCACTTTCCTAACTCTATCAAAAAGTTTCATTAACAAGCGTGATCATGGAAACAAGTAAAGTATGGTTCAAGCATAAGAATCTTGTGCACAGTGTAAAAGTAACTCAACACCCTTCAAGTCTCAATCCATGTCCTAGTCAAGTCGTCATCAAATTTGAATTCCTAATGTTTCCAGTGAAAGACAAGTAACCAGTGATAGGCACTTACTCACCATTCACTTGGTTCATATTTCTCAACTAACCCAAGGTCTCAAAGGTGTGCTCAATCTCAAGGGAAGCTAGGCAGTCATTTCCCCAGTAACCTAACTCGGTCTCAAAGGGGTGACTTGCTAGATTCCACTCATGACAACTGTTTTTTATATCCCTTATTATTATTATTTTTTTTAAGTGTTTGCATTGTGCAAAACTTATTCACAAATGTACTTTTAGCACACATGTTGGGATATTTTGATTTTTCCAAATGAGCTTTAATGATTTGAGTATCATCCAGTAACCAAAATGAAAGTTGAGAAATCACCATGGAAACCAAGTACTAAGCAAACAAGATGAATCATGACTATTTCAATGACATCAACTATTCAAGCATCAAACACAAGTGTAGTGAAGATAAAATCCTTAAGGTTGAACCAAAACTAAAACTCATCACCATAAGATTCTTAGCTTATTAATGCTTCCCAAGATAGAAAAAAGAACTACACAAAGTTTACTACTAGCATCATTCGAACATCATGAATCAAGACAATAATCGTGCTAACATTTCACTTGAATCCAAGAAAGCATATAAGTGAAGATTTGATGTTCTCAAAATTTTTTTTTTTTTTTTTTGCCATGATTATTTCAAAAACAAGCAAAATAAAGCAACAAGCAATGAAAATATGAACCAACATGAAAAACTAACAAAAACTACAAACTGAAAACCAAACTAAACAGTACATGACACCCCCCCAGACTTAAACTTTTCATCGTCCCGATGAAATCAATATGGTGGAGGAGGTGGACGAGGGAAAGGAGGTCTACGACGTGGTTGGCCAATAGGAAAACTAGGAAAACCTGGAATCTCACCCAAGGATCTATGATACTCATATAAAGCATCTACTTGTTGGCTAGTAAGCGTCATGCTCTGCATAAAATCTCTCATCCTAGCCTGATCAGTATCATAATCCTGCACAAACTCAGCCACTTGACCTTGAAAATTCCTCGTAAACTGAAAATGATTTTGTACCTCCCTAAACTGATCATCAGATAAAGAGAAGTGCCCCTCCATCAGTTTTCGTTGGGCATATTGCTTCTCATGAAGTGATTCTAGAGACGTACGAAAATATGAAAAATCAAACCTAGAAGATCCCGTGTCATATGCAAAAGAATGCCTAGCAGGCTCCATAAAACTAGAAGGCTGCGGATCCAGATGACAAGGGCTCATGATGTGGCTCAGTGTCTCCAGGTATAGAAGGGTTATCCTCAAAATCTAACTCAGAAATTATCCAATTAGCCGGGTTACGAATAGTAGTTCGTTCAGGAAAAGGAAGGGGTAAAGGAGAACCACTCCTCCTAGGAAACGCGAAACCATTCTCATTCCGAACGATTATTTTCATAGCAAGACATGTATCAATGTCAATCATGTCATTACCATGAATTATTTCCAACCCATCAACATCAAGATTTAAATTATAAGTTATTCGGGTAATCAAACCACCAAAAATAATTGATCCCGATGATGCCCTAGCAGATCTTAATAAGGTTTGAACAAAATGAAAACCAGAATCAAATTCAACCTTATAAAGCATAGCCCATAAAGCATAAAGCTCTATCTTTTTAACCACCCCATCACTCTCTCCCCTACCAAAAATAATTTTACTTATGACTCTATGTAGATACCTAAAGATGGGGTTTTGCATATGGGAGACCTTAGCTCTTGAAGGCTCATAAGGTTGATCTAACCCAGTTATTGCATTCCAAAAATGATTCCAATTAAACCTTGGATCAAACCTACGAGGGCTACCGGTGGTTAATCCAAAACAAGAATTAAAGTCACTAAATGCCCATAGAAATTCTTGATTCATTAGCCTAAATGAGATTTTTCCAAAGTAATCATCTTCATTAGTAAAATGGACATCCAATGAACTTAAAAATTCCAAAACAAGACGAGGATATGTAGGCAAATGTGTGTACATAATATCACTCCAATCCAAAAACCCAATCATCAAATCTACATCTTCCCTAATTCCAAGCATATCAAGAACAGTTGGGTCCATATATCTAGTACACACTATCTTTCTATTGACAAGAATTGCAAATCTAGTTACTTGATCATCATTTCTAAACACAATATTGAATTCATTGTCATTACCTTCGTTACGTGAAGTCCTTTTGCCTTTGCCCTTCACTGGTTGTTTTCCTTTGTCCCTTGATGGCTCCTTCTCTTTGTCTCCACTGGATCCACCACCTCCTTTGCGAAGTTTCTTTAAAATGTTGGACATCTTGATGAGTTTAGATAGGGGAAGAATTATCTAGGGTTGGAAAAATGGAACTCAAAGAACAAAACTTCAAAAAGCAAAGATCTTAGGTTAGGAGAATAAAAAGTCCAAGTCTCAGAGAGGAGGAGAATCCGGATCTAAGAGATCTTGAGAGATTAGAGAGGAGTTTTTAAGAGATTGGGAGAGAAAGAGATGTTTTGGAGAGTTGGGGGTGTGTGGAACACGGCCAAGATCTGGCCGTGTAAGGTAGAAAGAAGACTTAAATAACTCTCCTACACGGCCCGTGCAGATCCACACGACCTCCCCCTCTTCCTTCTCTGGATTCTTCGCACGGCCGTGTCAGGGACACGACCTCTCCATCTTTCTTCTCAGAATTCTTTGCACGGCCGTGTTTGGGACACGGCCTAGTCCTTTTTCTCCTCGGGAGATCCTACACAGTCGTGTCTGGATGACACGGCCCAAGTACTTCCCTTCTCTGCAACCTTTGCCTGGCCGTGTATAGCACACGGCCGAGTTCTGTTTTGCACCTAACCTGAAAACAAAATCAAAAGAATGCATCAAACTAAAAGAAATTAAAATACAAATCAAAACTAACTAAAAGAACCCTTGGGTTGCCTCCCAAGAAGCGCTTGTTTAAGGTCTTTAGCTCGACCAAACTTGATCATTCACTTCTTTTCCTCTCCCTTGGAGGACAGATATACTTTTCATTTTTGTTGGGAGATCTTCTCCCAACATCTTCCACCACATTGTCTCCTTCGTTTGGTGGCCTTCCATGAGGATGAAAATTCCATTCCTCAAGTTTATAAATGCTTGTCCTGCTACAAGCATTTAAAAGAGACGAGACATGGTTAGAGATATTAGATAAATCATATTCCAACCTTTCCTTACCAATTACCAAAGAAAGCTTATGATTTTTGACATCAATTATAGCTCCAGCTGTAGCAAGGAAAAGTCTTCCTAATATGATAGGAATCCTGGGGTCCTCTTCCATGTCCAACATGACAAAATTTGTGGGAATAACATTCCCATCCACCTCTACTGGCACATCTTGTATAATACCCAAAGGGTACCTACAGGAATGATCGGCAAGTTGAAGTGCCATAGTAGTAAGTTTAATATTTTTGAGACCTAATTTATTACAGATTGAATAGGGAATGAGGCTAACACTTGCCCCCAAATCACAAAAAGTTTTTTCAAAAAAATATTTTCCTATGTTGCAAGGAATATAAAAGCTCCCTGGGTCCTTTAGTTTTGGGGAAGTGTTCTTCTCCAAAATAGCACTACATTCCTCACTAAGCGCAATTGTCTCAACCTCTCCTCTTCTTCTCTTATTTGACATGAGATCCTTCAGGAATTTGGCAAATCTAGGCATTTGAAGAATAGCATCAATAAGAGGTACCTCTACACAAATTTCCTTAACTTTTTCTAAAAACTTGCCAAATTCTTCATCTTTCTTGAGCATTGTAAGTCTCTGAGGAAAAGGGACAGCTTTGCTCTGATGGTTCAGTGGAAGAGTCTCTTCAACCTCAATGGTATTCTCCTCATTAGCTTGAATCTGATTTGGTATAAGAGGAGAGAGCTCTCCTTCTTTTTGTATCCCTTTTGGAGCAGTCACTTGGGAGTCTCCCAAGGTCCGTCCGCTCCTAAGCTCAATTCTATTGCAATGCTCCATAGGATTCACATCAGGTTTTCCTGGAAGTTGTCCTGGTGCTCTGGATGATGAGGAAGCTAGTTGGGCAATTTGACTATCCTGGATCTTTTGATGCTTTTCAGAATTATCCATTCTCTGAATGAGCTTTGCTAAATCTTGCTTCATTTCATTCTGACTTGAGATAATTTCTTCAAGCATCTTTTCAATATTTGACTTTGGTAAGCCTTGAGAAGATAGATGTTGAAAATTTTGTTGCCCAGCTTGAAAATTTGGTCTTGCCCCCATAGATGGTCCTTGATCTTGATTATTTCTGTAAGAAAAATTGGGATGGCTCTTCCGTCCAGGGTTATAAGTATTTGAGTATGAGTTGTTCTGCCTTTGATTATAACTCATGATTGCATCACATTGTTCCAGTTGATTGATTTGTGTAGTGATAGCTCCCAATGGACATGAGTCATTTGAGTGCTCTGAACTCCCACATACTTCACAAGATGTACTAATAGCATTGACCATATTAGCACTAGTCCCCATATTCTCAAATTTCTTTGTAAGAGCGTCCAATTTTGCAGACAAAAGAGTGACTGCATCTACATCAAACTTCCCTGATGCTTTAATTGTTGGGTTTACAAAAGAATAGCCACCACTTCTTTCATTTGCCCATTGATGATGATTTTGTTCTACACTGTCAATAATTTCTTCAGCTTCATCTAAACTTTTATTCATAAGTTCCCCTCCAGCAGCTGAATCAAAGGACACTTTGGTATGATAGTTGATACCATTATAAAAAGTGTGCAACACTAACCATCTTTCCAACCCATGATGTGGGCATTGTCTGAGCATACTATTATATCTATCCCATGCTTCAAAAAGAGATTCTGAGTCAGTTTGCTTGAAGCTTGCAATTAAATTCCTCATATGAGCTGTTTTGCTTGGTGGATAGAATTTATCAAGAAACTGTTGCTCACACTGCTCCCAAGTGGTGATGCTATTAGGGGCCAAAGAATTCAGCCATTGCTTTGCCCTATCTCTTAAAGAAAATCCAAATAATAATAATCTAACTGCTTCTGAAGGAACTCCATTCATTTTCATGGTACCACATATTTCATAAAAGACCTCTAAGTGTTGATTGGGGTCTTCATGAGGTCCTCCACCAAATTGGTTCTACTGCACCATAGATATAATTGCGGGTTTGATCTCACAGTTATTAGCTTCCACTGAAGGTCTTGAAATACTAGATCGAAAACCTCTTGCATAAGGTGCTGTATAATCCTTGAGTGGTCTATTCGTCATGTTCGAATGTTCCTGTTCTTCAATTTGCCTTTGCAGAATTCTTCTTTTATGGAAAGTTCTGTCAATCTCAGGGTCAAAAGGAAAGAATTCCCCTGTAAAGTTAGATCTTCGCATACACAAGAACAAGATAGCAAATGACAATTCAACAGAAAAAGAAAAAAAATAAAAGAATCAAAAATGCAGAATTGAATTTGTACAAAAAGAATTAACAAGAAGTAAATGTTATACAAGAAAGTAAAAACAGAAATATAATGATTAGTTACAACTATGCAATATGAAAGGAAAACAAATGTTATGTTTAGTCTAACTCAATTAATAATTCCTAATGTTATAGCGCAGTCCCCGGCAACAGCGCCAAAAACTTGTTACGCTCCGCAAGTGTACGGAAATGTCGCAAGTAATATAAAAGATTATCGTATCCACAGGGACTGGAATAAGCACTAGAAATGCCTCAATGCGAATTAGCTAAACAACTATCCAATTGTTTCAAATGCAAAGTGAAGGTAAACAAATCTAATATTAAAGATCAACAAACAAGAGTTTAGTGTTTTGGGTTATGATAAGGGGAGATTCTAGGAGTTTCGGTTTCTTTGTAAGATTTCTTGAATGTAAATGGTTCACCAATTCTTATCCCTCAATTGCCAAACACTTGTAGAAAGTTGTCGGTTCTCTCTTGCAATAGATAACCGGCTAAGGACAGAGAAATGTATCTAAATATGATCAATTAGACATGAACCTACGTTGGCCTTACACAGAAGCACACCTATTACTATGCCTTCCTCGGATATCAACATAGAAATCCAAACAATCAATCAAGAATGAGAATTAAGCACAAATCACCATTAATCATTCAAGATCTAATTGATACAAGCAAGATAATGTCATTGAAACAAGAAATTGGCAAATCCATAAGAGATTACATCAATCCATCATACAAATACTCCCTTAATCCTAGAATACAATATCTACTCCATGAATCGAGGAAGAATACCCGAAGAAATAAGGATTACAAGCATTTCTTAAATCCCCAATCCAAGAAACCAAGAAAAGGGGGGAAGAGAAAACTTATCTACGAAGAAGCCTCGTCTTCGGATCCAATCCTCGCTCCGGAGTCGAAATCGCCAAGAACTCCCCTCGAATCGCCCAGAAATCCTCCCAAGAATGGGAGGATACCACCAAATCTTGCCTTCTCCCAAAGGGGAAGAGATCCCCTTTCAATTAATGAAGGAGGGTTTAAATAGAGGAGGAAATCAGGCGCCACACGGCCCCATGACACGGCCGCGTGAGATTCACACGGCCATGTCCTCTTCCTTCTCTGCCAAAGCTGCACGGCCGTGTGACTCACACGGCCAGCTCTCTTCTCTGGAAATGCTACCAGTGCACAGGCTACCACCTGCTTGGAAACCTCACACGGCCGTGTAGATCTACACAGCCATGTAAGGCATCTGCTCTAATTTCTTCAAATCAAGACACGGCCGTGTGAGATTCACACGGCCATGTCCTCTTCCCTTCCTGTTAAAACTACACGGCCGTGTGTGGTACACGGCCTGATGCTCTCTCCCTTCAATTCCTTCCAAGCTTGTCCGAGGACGCATAATATTCACCAATTTCGACTCCTGTGTACAGAAAATGCACAAAAAGCAGATCTCCGAACCAAAAGAGTAAATATGCTAAAAGGAAAGCTGGAAGTATAAAAATGCATAGATCAAGCATGCTCAAAGTATGTAAATGTGCGTAAAAACATGCATAAAAGAGTATATAATCTACGCACATCATTCGTCACACTGTCCTTGATATTGGTCAATTTGTATTGCTCGACCGGTTTACCATTGTATCCTCATGTCTTCTTCCACATAGTAATTGAGTCTCACTGGGTTTTATCATAACGTATATTATCTGCCCTACTATAATAAGCCTATGGTCAATATATTTTGAATGGTCTTTGTTTCGGCCGATATATCAAAAACTGTCCGATTTTCATCTACGGATTTCGTCTATTAACTACTATCCGACGCTTAACTTCCATTTTATCATATCCATACCTCAAACTTATAGTTTATTGTACTAATTTCTATTTGTCCTTGTCAGGATTTCCTAAGAAGACTTCTGAGGAAACTCACACCTTTTTCCGAGGTAGCTTTTTAACTTTACTTTTTTCTCCTGATTTTATTCTTCAATATTATCATCTATTTATGACGATCGATACTCCAAGCACCTTTTTCCTCCTTTTGCTGTTTCATCTTAAGGGTTTTAGTACAAGACAGAAAGAAAGATAAGGGCTTACGAAGTTTTTCTCTTATTTTTCTTCATCTTTCGTCTTCTTCCTTGATCCCTTTTTCTGTGATTGCTTCTCCTTATGGCGGTTTCTTCTCCTGCGTGGTTTCTCTCATGTTCTTCTGTTCTCAGAGATACAGAAGAAGTGGATTTACATGCAACCTATGGTTTTCCTTCCTATATCATTCATCCTGCTTCCCATGAGGGTCCACATCTTCCTCCCCTAGGATGTATTTCCATCTTCAGGGACCAAGTCCTACAAGGTTTTAGATTTCCCCTTCATCCTTTTTTCTGCAATGTCAGCCGTTATTTTGATATCCCACTAAACCAACTCGTCCCTCAATCTTTTTCTATTCTAATGGGTTTCATTGGGGTATCAAAACTGTTGGATTTCCCCTTGTCTCCCCGTCTTTTTCATCACTTCTTCATTCCTCGCCGAATAGATGTTGGCGTTTTCAAGTTTCAGTCTCATCCTAAGGCCATTCTATTTAACCGCATTCCTCCTCAAGGTGAATGGTATCGTAAATTTTTCTATATGCGTCTCCCTTCTCCCCCTCCGTTTCCTATCCAATGGATACATGACTTACCTTCACTTCCTGACACCCATGATCTTCTTAACGATCCCTCTGTTGCTTCTGCTTTACCCAAACTGCGAGGAGCGAAATTCAGTTTGCCACATCTGATTGAAGAGGGCTTGATGTTTCCCTTCGGGATAGGCAACATTGATACTCCTTTGGATAGTTCCTTTGGTGAGTATAATTATTTTACTTCACCTTTGCTGATTAGCATATATCTTTGACAATAATGTTTATCCTCTGTATTTCAGCCGATGCAATTCTTCCGGCTTTTATGTACAGGAATTCCGTTATGACCAAATCCTTTATCAATAATCTTGGAGAGAAATGGTTGTTGGTTCGCCAATCCGATCCTAATCCCTCTACTTTGGGCTTGCTTTCCGAAGAAGAGCGGCAAGCAGTGGGTATCGCACTCATGGAAGAGGAGGAAGAAGAGCCTTTTGTTACTTTAGTTAAAAAGCCAAATATCACTAAGGACTCTCCCTTTGGCGATTTTTTTGGTACTTTTGTGCAATCTCCTCTTGTTTCGGCACCTATTTCTGTTGAGAGAGGTAAGGTACCGATGACTCCCACCAATATTATCTCCAATCCTACTCTTCGGATGATGAGGCCTGGTCTACTTATCCCTTCTTCTTCTATTATTTCAGCTCCTACTGCTTCTGCCTCTGAGATGGTCGCTATCCCTCCTATGTCTTCTATATCTTTGGCATTGGCCTTGCCTCCCTTGTTTTATAGGCCTCAAGCAAAACGAACACCTTGCCGGAGATCTTCTCCCGGTGTCAGCCCTTCAGCTGTTAGTGTTTCCACAATTGCAACTACCCCTCCTACACTACTACCTTCTATTCCATCTAGTTCCTACCCTGCTCCTCCTGCTTCTACTATCCCTTTTCCTTCCATTGCCTCCTCTTCTTCTCCGTCTCCGGCTTCCTCTAATCCCCCTCCTTTATTTAAAGTGGCTACGGGCTTACCTTCTCAATTAGGACAGCCTTCTAGTCCTCCTGGCTATGGCACTCTGCAACTGCAAGGTTTATTGGCCGAATCTTGGATGCAGGGTTATGAACAACTACGAGGACTTAGTCTCCCACATCGAGCGGATCGCCATAGTCGTCAGGTAGTGGCTGTAAGTATTCCTAGTTATGTGTTATTAGCTTTGTAACTTCATCTTTAACTTACATTATCCTCTTATTTAGTTTCTAGCCACAAGCCTGCATATCGATCAACTACTTACAGCTAAAGATCATGAGAACGATAAGTTGAAAGCTCAACTGGAGACATTGAAGGCTGCTTCTCCTTCTTCTGGTGGTGATAGGGCTCAGTTGCAAGAGAAGGTGGCCTTGCAAAATCAACAATTGGGAACCTTGAAGCAAGAATTAGAGGAATGTCAACAACTGTTGAAAGACAAAGAGCTTACTAGGAGGAAATTAGAATTACAGGTGGAGAGGTTACACTCTGGTCTTCGACTAGAGATTGCTTTGAAAGAGAAAGCTCTTTCAGATGCTTCTCAAAAAAGCCTTATTTTAGAGAAATTAGAGAAGCTACATAATGACTGTCTTTATGACCAAGCTCAGGACTTAGCCTCTCATGATTTCACTCTCCTACAGGAACAAGAGAAAAGGAAAGCTCAAGAGGTTGAATTGTCATCTCTTCAAAAGGAATTGGAGCAGCTTAAATCAGAGAAGAACGCTTTGAAAGATCAGAACGCCAAGCTACAAGCTGATTTTCAAAATTACAAGGAGCAAGAGAAGAACCGGTGGGAGGAATGGCGTCAGGCTTATTTGAAGTCTTTAGCCTTTGCTCGGGAATTTGTTCGTAGGATAGTAGGTGCTCTAAACCATTATGTATCGGGAGTTCTTCAATAATTAAGAGAGAGTGGTTATTTACCCCAAGAACCTCCCCTATCTTTCATAAATCGCCGCAGGCTTAATGAAGAGCTACCCGCGGATTTAAAAGGCCCCTTTCCGAATGTTTAAAGAAATTTTTTATAAAAGACTTGTACTATAGGAGCTGCTAATGAAAAAACAGGTATAATTGAAGCTTGTGTAATTAAGTACTTGCAGTGTATAAGAAAATTTTGATACTTACTTGTTTTTTCATCATGCTGATTTGAGAATATCCCTTCTGAAATATTTTTGGATTTGTTGAGTATAAGCTTTATGCAAGAATTCCTGGTTTGTCTTGTGAAGTTAAGCCCAGTCCCGATGAATACTCTTGCGAACCACATCTGGTATATTTCATATTTCCAAAAGAATGCATAATTTCAACTGATTTCTGGATAGAAAGCTGTGTAAGATTCTTGAGTTCCGAGCTTAATGTAATATTCTAGGCGGATTTTGAATAAGGACTTCTACATGGACAGGCCTCCAAATGAATAATGCATCATATGTCTAACATCCCTTTTGAATTCCAGCCTCATGTCCCCGTAATCTCGGTTGATTAGGTCTTGCTTACTTGTGATTTGTGATGGTTTAGAAGACCCGTTCGAGTTGCAGACAATTTTGTTCAGAGATAGCTTAGAGTCTCCAGTTCCTCTTATAAAGACCCGACCGAGTTACTTCATAGAATTTCCCGATCGAATTTTGCTCTGGAATAGTTTAGAGTCTCCGGTTCCTCCTATGAAGACCCGACCGAGCTACTTCATAGAATTTCCCGATCGAATTTTGCTCTGGAATAGTTTGGAGTCTCCGGTTCCTCCTATGAAGACCCGACCGAGTTACTTCATAGAATTTCCCGATCGACTTTTGCTCTGGAATAGTTTAGAGTCTCTGGTTCCTCCTATGAAGACCCGACCGAGTTACTTCATAGAATCTCCCGATCGACTTTTGCTCTGGAATAGTTTAGAGTCTCCGGTTCCTCCTATGAAGTCCCGACCGAGTTACTTCATAGAATTTCCCGATCGACTTTTGCTCTGGAATATTTAGAGTCTCCGGTTCCTCCTATGAAGACCCGACCGAGTTACTTCATAGAATTTCCCGATCGACTTTTGCTCTGGAATAGTTTAGAGTCTCTGGTTCCTCCTATGAAGACCCGACCGAGTTACTTCATAGAATTTCCTGATCGACTTTTGCTCTGGAATAGTTTAGAGTCTCCGGTTCCTCCTATGAAGACCCGACCGAGTTACTTCATAGAATTTCCCGATCGACTTTTGCTCTGGAATAGTTTAGAGTCTCCGGTTCCTCCTATGAAGACCCGACCGAGTTACTTCATAGAATTTCCCGATCGACTTTTGCTCTGGAATAGTTTAGAGTCTCTGGTTCCTCCTATGAAGACCCGACCGAGTTACTTCATAGAATTTCCCGATCGACTTTTGCTCTGGAATAGTTTAGAGTCTCCGGTTCCTCCTATGAAGACCCGACCGAGTTACTTCATAGAATTTCCCGATCGACTTTTGCTCTAGAATAGTTTAGAGTCTCCGGTTCCTCCTATGAAGACCCGACCGAGTTACTTCATAGAATTTCCTGATCGACTTTTGCTCTGGAATAGTTTAGAGTCTCTGGTTCCTCCTATGAAGACCTGACCGAGCTACTTCATAGAATTTCCCGATCGACTTTTGCTCTGGAATAGTTTAGAGTCTTCGGTTCCTCCTATGAAGACCCGACCGAGTTACTTCATAGAATTTCCCGATCGACTTTTGCTATGGAATAGTTTAGAGTCTCCGATTCCTCCTATGAAGACCCGACCGAGCTACTTCATAGAATTTCCCGATCGACTTTTACTCTATGTAGAAAATATGATTTTGATACTAACCTCTTTACTGTTTTCTTGACCTTGCGGGAAGCTATATAGGCCGGTTAGGATTTCCTCCTATTGATTGCTCAAAATAGAAAATGAAAATTCTTTTAATATCTGTCAATCTGTATGAACCATACTTATTTCCAATGATGATATCCGTCTTGCCTGGTTTTTATTAAAAGAAATACGGTACATAAACTGTAGGTATATTTATCCTCGGTTTCCCAAGGACCTCAAATAATTGTGAACATTTTCTTAAATAGGGTGATCTGGTCAGGTTCGATAAGGCTGTAAATGATTAGCACTCCAAGGGTGTTCCAAAATTCTCCCTTCAACATCTTGAAGATAATATGAACCTGATGCGAGCTTTTCTACCACCTTGTAAGGTCCTCCCCATTGTGGTGCCAGCTTACTGAAATCCCCCACAGGTTTAATTCGTTTCCATACCAAATCATCTACTTAGAAAAATCTGGGTATCACTCTCTTGTTATAGTTTTGCCTTATCCGCTGTCGATATGACACAAGACGGGTAGCAGCTTTATCTCTTATTTCCTCTATCAAATCTAACTCCATAAGTCATCGACCTTCGTTGTCTTCATCATATAATCTCCGTCTATCAGACTCTACCCCCACTTCAATGGGAATTATTGCTTCTCCTCCATAAACTAATTGAAAAGGCGTGATTCCTGTAGCTTCCCGAGGTGTAGTACGTTAAGCCCAAAGAACATTGGGTAATTCGTCTACCCAGCTACCTCCCACATGATCCAATTTGGTTTTTAGACCTCTAATAATCTCCCTATTAGTTACTTCTGCTTGGCCATTGCTTTTTGGGTAAGCTACAGAGGTGAAGGCTTGAATAATGTCGTAACTGTTGCACCAGTCTAAAATCCTATCCCCTTGGAATTGTCTTCCATTATCAGAGACCAATTTATGAGGAATGCCAAACCTGCAGATTAGATTTTTTCATAAAAATTTAATAACTTCATCTTTAGTAATTCGAGCAAGTGGTTCTGCCTCTACCCATTTAGAAAAATAATCCACTGCTACCAATAAGAATTTTCTCTGTGCGACTGCCATAGGAAACAGTCCTACTATGTCCATGCCCCACTGATCAAAGGGACATGCAACTATAGAAGTTCTCAATAACTGTGTAGGATGATGTGAGATATTTTGATGCTTTTGACAAGAAACACAAGTTCTCACCAGCTTGTTAGCATCTTCATGTAAAGTGGGCCAAAAATATCCTGCTAACAGAATTTTACGAGCCAAAGATCTTCCCCCTATATGACTACCACACGAACCTTGATGAACTTCTCGTAAAATAAACTGTATATCTTCTGTGCCAATACATTTGAGCAAAGGTCTGGAAAAAGCCCTTTTATATAATTGTTCTCCCACCATAGTATATTGAGCGGCCCTCTTCTTAAATACTCTCGCCTTTTCTACGTCACTAGGAAGAATACCTTGCTACAAATATAATATGATCTGAGCCCTCCAATCACTTTGAATCTCTGCTTCAGCATGTCTTTCAATGCAGGATACTAACAGAGTTTGTTCCACGGGTCTGTCTAGACTCCATGGTACTACAGCAGAAGCCAATTTAGCCAATTCATCTGCTACTTGATTTTCAGATCTGGGAATCTTTTGTATATTGACTTCTTGAAATTGATACTTCAACTTATCAAATGCTTCAGCATATAACTTAAGTCTATCATTATTGATTTCAAAATTACCTGATAGTTGTTGAGCTGCTAATTGAGAATCGGAGTAAATAAGGACTCGAGCTACCCCTATATGCCGAGCAGCTTGCAAACCGGCTATTAAGGCTTCATATTCTGCCTCGTTGTTGGTAGCTCTATAGTTCAACCTGATAGAGCGTTGCAATCTGTCTTCCCTTGGTGATATAAGAAGAACACCAATTCCGCTACCTTGTCTAGTTGAAGAACCATCTACATAAATCTTCCAGGTGTTTTCTTCCTCGGGGCCTTGCACTTCTATGATGAAGTCTGCCAGAGCTTGTGCCTTGATGGCCGAGCGAGGTTGATACTGGATGTCATATTCCCCAAGTTCAGTTGTCCACTTAATTAGCCGTCCCGATGCCTCTGGGTTGAGTAATACCCGCCCAAGAGTGTTGTTAGTTAATACAATAATCTCATGTGCTAAGAAATATGGGCGCAACCTCCGAGCAGTCAGTGCTAGGGCATAAGCCAATTTTTCTAATGTAGTATATCTACACTCAGCTCCTTTTAATAAATGGCTAGAAAAATATACAGGTTGTTGCTCCTTTCCCTCTTGTCTAACTAGTACAGAGCCTACAGTGTTCTCATTAGCCGACAGGTATACCCACAGAGTTTCTCGTACTATAGGTTTAGCCAACACAGGGAGAGTAGCCAAATAATCTTTCAATTCTCGGAAAGCCTTATCACACTCCTCATTCCATTGAAACTTATTAGCCTTTCTGAGTATTTTAAAGAAGTGAAAACTACGATCAGCCGATCTAGAAATAAATCTAGACAAAGCTGTGATTCGGCCTGTCAATCTTTGAGCTTCCCTCATGTTGCGCGGTGGCTCCATGTTCTGCAATGCCTTGACCTTGCTTGGGTTGGCCTCTATCCCCCGTTCGGACACCATATATCCCAGGAATTTTCCTCCCTTCGCGCCGAATAAACATTTGCTGGGATTCAACTTGAGCCCATATTGTCTTAGAGTCTTGCAAGTTTCCTCTATATCCCTGCATAGATCAGCAGCTTGAAGAGATTTAATTAAGATGTCATCAACATATACTTCCATATTTCTACCAATCTGCTTCTGGAAAACCTTATTCATAAGCCTTTGATAAGTTGCTCCTGCATTTTTTAGTCCAAAGGGCATAACATTATAGCAATAAGTACCTTCAGATGTTATAAAACTGACCTTTTCTTGATCTTCTTTGGCCAAAGGAACTTGATGATAACCTTGATAAGCATCCAACATAGAGATATATTCGCATTCGGCGGTGGAGTCAACGAGTTGATCAATCCAGGGTAATGGATAATAATCCTTCGGGCAAGCTTTGTTGAGATCCCGGAAGTCAATGCAGACTCGCCATTTATTTCCTAGTTTAGAGACTAACACCACATTAGCTAGCCAACTTGGGAACTGTACTTCTCTAATGTATCCTGCCTCCATAAGTTTGGTGATCTCTTCTTTGATGATTTGATTTTGTTCTGCACTAAAACTTCTTTTTCTTTGCATGACCGGGCGGGCATCTGGGAAAACATGCAAGGAATGTTCCATGACGGTAGGAGAAACGCCCGAGACTTCTTTAGGAGTCCATGCAAAGACATCATTATTTTCTTTCAAACATTGTACTAATGCAGCCTTTAAAGTAGGCTCAAGATCGGTCACGACATATGTAGTAGCTTCAGGTCGACCGGCTTGGATTTGAATTTCTTCCTTTTCTTCATAAACCAGGGTGGGCTGCTTTTCTGTAATGGCGTTAACTTCCATTCTTTGTATCTTTCGGGCGGTGTTAGCTTCATCTCGAATTATCTCTACATAACATTTTCGGGCTGTCTTCTGATCACCCCGTAGTTCTCCAACTTGATCATCCACAGGAAATTTGATCTTTTGACAAAAAGTAGAAACGACTGCCCTAAACTCGTTTAGGGCAGGTCGACCCAATATTACATTGTAAGAGGATGCAGCGTCTACCACCATAAAATAAGCTCTTCTGGTTCTCATCAGAGGTTCTTCTCCCAGTGAAATGGCCAACTTTATTTGACCTAAAGGTTGTACCTCATTGCCTGTGAATCCATACAGAGGAGTAACAATTTGTTGAAGCTCACTTGGATCAATTTGTAGCTAATCAAAAGCCTTCTTGAATATAATATTGACGGAGCTACCCGTGTCTATGAAGGTACGAGCAATGGCGTAATTGGCTATCACAGTTTTGATGATCAGAGCATCATCATGAGGTATTTCTACCCCCTCAAGATCTCTGGGCCCGAAAATTATCTCCGGGCCAGCCGCTCGTTCCATGCTGCATCCTATTGCATGAATCTCCAATCTTCGGGCATGCGCTTTTCTGGCTCTATTAGAATCCCCAGCAGTGGGTCCGCCCGCAATCATATTGATATTGCCTCGAGCAGCATTATTTCTATTTTCTTCCTGTCGAGTCATCACAATTTCAGAAGGCGCTTTTTCTGATACTTGACTAATACCAGCCGGGACTGGTATTGCCTCCTGCCGAGTCTCGACCGGACGATATTCCAATTTAGGTGGACTTTGCTGTCTGGGGTATTGTTTCCAATAGTAGTTCTGCCTCTGATATCGCTCTCTATTGGCCCGTCTATTTCTAAAAACAAAACAGTCTTCGGCATGATGACTGCTAGTTTTATGATAAGTGCACCACCTCCTGGGTGCCTCTGGCTGTATCTCCACATGTTGTACAGCTTGTGGACGATACTCGGGTTGTCGATGGGGTGGATGAGTTATTCTAGGACCTCTTGATGGAGGCACAGGAGCTGGAGCTTTCTCTTTAACTTGGGTAGGAGAAGAGGTGACACTCTCCTTTCTACGAGCAGCTTGAGATTCTTCTACATTAATAAACTCAATGGCCTGCTCAATCAAGGAATCAAAATTAACAGGGGGATTTCTTACCAAATCTTTAAAGAAATCATTATCATTCAGACCTTGAGAGAAAGCACTTACTAATATCTCAGTAGTAGCATTAGGCACATCAATAGCTACCTTATTGAAACTTTTGATGTATGCTTGGATAGATTCTTTAGACGACTGTTTGATTGAAAACAAGCTCCAAGGAGTCTTATGATACCTCTTGTTGCTAGAGAAATGGTGCAGAAAGACTTTCTTGAAGTCCTTGAATTTCCGAATAGATTTTTTTGGTAATCTCTTGAACCAACGCTGTGCTGCTCCTCCGAGGGTAGTAAGAAACATCCGACACTTCACTTCATCGGAGAATTGTTGTAATAATGCTACATTTTCAAATTTCAGCAGATGATCTTCTGGATCTGTTGTTCCGGTATATTCCCCGATTTGTAGATTTAGGTACCGCTTGGGAAGAGGATCATCTAATACACTTTGAGAAAATGGGGAGATGACCTTCTCAGGTGAGCTATCACTAGTTATCATTTTGATCTTACGCTTTTCTTTATCGGGTGCTTCGCCAGAGGATTCTTGGAACACAGGTCTTCTACCCCCTGCTCCATAGGAGTACGAAGGAAGGCTCGGGGATGCCTCGTCAGAGAAACAGCAATTGGAGGAAAATATGCATGTTCCTCTTCTTCTAGTTCCTTTCCTTTCCTCTGCTCAGTAGTCGATACTGCCGAATTATGAGCTGTCAGTAGAGTAGCTCCAGTATGAGCTTGAAGTTGTTGTTGTTGCTGCTGCAAGGCTTTCTGGACATGGGAGTTGATGAGAAAATCCAAATCCTCCCGATTGATAGTAAGTAGGTTTGATTTCCCGATCTCTTGCATCATGTAGTCTCAGATCCAGGTGAGATTTCCCACAGACGACGCCAAATTTGATCCTGTCTGAGAAGCTGAACATGACGGAGATCCGGAAGAAAGAAAACCCACCGCGATGATGAAGAATGATGTCCGCAGAATACCAACTCGAGAAATCCAAAGCGGATCGGGAAAGATGGAGTTACCGAGAGTCCTCCTCGCATGAAGACCCGATGACGAAGAAGAAATCTCAATCTGAAGAGGAAAAACCCAGATCCGAAGCTTCCAAGACTTCCTGTCCACAAGAGATCAACCAACACTATCGTCAGTGACCTAAGACCGGGGTGGGAATCCCTGGCTAGGCCCTCCGACGCTCAAGTCAGTGATCTCCCTTGGTGTGGAAGAAAGAGGAAGATGATGAACAGTAGCCAGAAATCAAGATTATCAATGTGTGCAATGATGTGAGCTTGTCAACTTACCTTGGCCAACGGAGAGGATTCCCCCTTTTATACCACTTCATATAACCTCCGTAGTCATGTAGTGGACCCCGGTTTGTTAGAGTTCGTTATGAGATGGCGTCAGCTGCGTACTTGTGGTAGATGATTTTTAAGGAATCTTTTTCGTACCCCAGATGTACCTTCTTTGTCATTTAGTACCTGCAACATAATATGAAAACGTATTTCCGGCCAAAACAATATATATTTTCTGTCAGATAGTTACACACTGTGGGTATCTTACCCCTCTTGCTATAATTAATTCAATACACCAACATTCCTTATATCGATCGGAGTCATTATATTCTACCCAAGGTATTTCCCCATCATAGGTCAATCGACCGGTCTTGTCTCCTCTCAGGAGGCATGTCCCAGCAGATATTAGCTTGACTCTTCCTGAACAATATGCACCGGTCGATATTATACCTAACTTTGCCCGGGAGATATGTCCCGGTCGATATTAACCTAGCTTTGCTTAGGAGGTATGTTTCGGCCGATATTAGATTATTTCCTTCCTGAAGGTATGTCCCGGCCGATATTACCCTACCTTCATCATGGAGGCAGGTCCCGACCGATATTAGCCTAGCTTTGCTTAGGAGGTATGTTTCGGCCGATATTAGATTATTTCCTTCCTGAAGGTATGTCCCGACCGATATTAGCCTAGCTTTGCTTAGGATGTATGTTTCGGCCGATATTAGATTATTTCCTTCCTGAAGGTATGTCTCGACCGATATTAGCCTAGCTTTTTTATTCCTTTTCTTTCCTCATCGGGAGACTCATAAAACCTAACCCATATCAGTACTAATGTACAAGCGCTGAGAAATAGCAGGGCATTGACGAAGGGTGAGATAGACCTACGAATAGGCAATGGAGCACGGGTTGCTGCTATTGCTGTAGGAACTTACCATCTCTCTCTGCCCTATGGGCTTGTACTAGAATTAGATGATTGTTGTTATGTGCATGCCTTGACTAAGAACATAATTTCAGTTTCTTGTTTGGACAAGAAAGGATTTTCGTTTATAATAAAGAACAAATATTGTTCCGTCTATTTAAACGATATATTCTATTGTAGTGCACCTCTGATGAACGGACTCTATATTCTAGACCTTGAGAGCCCTATCTATAACATAAATACCAAGAGGTTCAAGTCAAATGACCTGAACAAAACCTATCTCTGGCACTATCGCTTAGGTCTTATAAATGACAAGCGCTTATCCCAGCTCCATAAGGATGGTTTGCTGGACTCATTTGATTTAGAATCATATGAGATATGTGAGTCATGCCTACGAGGCAAGATGACCAAAACTCCCTGTAGTGGGCACAGCGAAAGAGCGACTGATTTGTTAGGACTCATACATAGTGATGTATGTGGCCCTTTCAATGTCGCTGCTAGAGGCGGTTATAGGTACTTCATCACGTTTACTGATGACTTCAGTAGATATGGTTTTGTGTACTTGATGACACATAAGTCAGAATCCTTTATAAAATTCAAAGAATTCAAGAATGAAGTACAGAACCAGCTTGGCAAGAGTATTAAGATTCTTCGATCAGATCGAGGTGGAGAATACCTTAGCCATGTGTTCCGTGACTACCTAGCTGAGTGTGAGATTCTATCCCAACTCACTCCTCCTGGAACACCACAGTGGAATGGTGTATCCGAAAGGAGGAATCGTACCCTATTAGATATGGTGCGATCTATGATGAGTCACACAGATCTTCCGACATACCTTTGGGTTTATGCTCTAGACACGGCAGCTTTTATACTCAACCGAGTTCCATCCAAGGTCGTGATAAAGACACCATATAGGATACGGACTGGGAGAGATGCCCAGGTGTCTTTCATGAGGATTTGGGGTTGTGAGGCTTACGTTAGATGTCAAGTCTCAGATAAATTAGGACCCAAATCCGACAAGTATTTTTTCATTGGATATCCCAAGGAAACTAAGGGATATTACTTCTACATTCCCAGTCAGCACAAGGTAGTTGTGGCAAAAACTAGGGTCTTTCTAGAAAGGGACTTTGTTTTTAGAAAGACTAGTGGGAGCGCGTTCGATCTTGAAGAAGTTCAAGATGCGAACAATAGCACTGAAGCCTCGATGGAAGTTGAACTGGAACCACAAAGTGTTGTGGATAATGTTTTTCCACAAGGAGTTGAGGAACAACAACCAGTTTAAGTAGACATACCTCTTCGCAGATCTGATAGGGTACGTTGTCAGCCTGAGAGATATTCATTTCTCTTGTCTGACCATGATGACGTTGTGCTCATAGAGGATGAGCCTACCACCTATCAGGAAGCTGTGATGAGACCAGATTCTGAGAAATGGCTAGAGGCCATGAGATCCGAGATGGAATCCATGAACACCAACCAAGTATGGACTTTGGTTGATCCACCTGAAGGGGTAAAACCCATAGGGTGTAAGTGGGTCTTTAAGAGAAAGACTGACATGGATGGACTTATCTATAAGGGTCGCTTGGTAGCTAAAGGTTTCAAGCAGATTCATGGTATTGACTATGATGAAACCTTTTCTCCAGTAGCGATGTTTAAGTCCATTCGGATCATGCTTGCTATTGCAGCTTACCACGATTACGAGATCTAGTAGATGGATGTCAAAACCACGTTTCTGAATTGAAACCTACTCGAGGATGTGTACATGACACAACCTGAGGGTTTTGTAGATCCACAGCATACTAGCAGAGTATGCAAGATGCATAGGTCTATTTATGGACTAAAGCAAGCTTCTCGGAGCTGGAATCTTCGATTCGATGATGCAATCAAACAGTTTGGTTTCATCAAGAACAAAGATGAGCCTTGTGTCTACAAGAAGGTTGTAGGGGATATAGTTGTCTTCCTCATATTGTATGTGGATGACATACTACTCATTGGGAAGGACATCCCTATGCTTCAGTATGTCAAGACCTGGCTAGGGAGTTGCTTCTCAATGAAGGAATTAGGTGAGGCATCCCGCATTCTAGGGATACAGATCTATAGAGATAGATCTAAGAGATTGCTTGGCCAAAGTCAGAGTACATACATTGACAAGGTACTCCTTCGGTTTGCCATGCAGAACTCCAAGAAGGGATTTCTGCCGATGTCACATGGCGTGAGTCTTTCGAAGACTCAAGGTTCCTCTTCTAGAGAGGAGAGAGACCGCATGGATCAGATCCCTTATGCCTCAGCCATAGGATCGATCATGTACGCCATGCTATGTACTCGACCTGATGTCTCGTATGCTTTGAGCATGACGAGCAGATACCAGTCAGATCCAGGTGAAAGTCACTGGATAGCGGTCAAGAATATTCTTAAGTACTTAAGAAGGACTAAAGAATATTTCTTGATATATGGAGGCAATGATGAGCTAGCTGTAAAGGGTTACAGTGATGCTAGCTTCCAGACCGACCAGGATGACTATAGATCGCAGTCGGGGTTCGTATTTTGCATTAATGGTGGTGCTGTCAGCTGGAAGAGTTCGAAGCAGGATACAGTAGCTGATTCTACAACAGAAGCCGAGTACATTGCTGCATCAGAGGCAACAAAGGAGGCAGTTTGGATCCGCAAGTTCATCACTGAACTTGGGGTGGTTCCTAGCATTGCTGACCCCATTGAGCTCTATTGTGACAACAATGGAGCTATAGCACAGGCGAAGGAACCTCGCTCACACCAGCGGACCAAACACATACTACGGCGCTTCCATCTCATTCGAGAGATCATTGAGAGAGGAGATGTGAAGATTTGCAGAGTACCTACAGAGACTAACATCGCAGATCCCTTGACCAAGGCTTTGGCACAGAGGAAGCATGATGGTCACACTAGGTCATTGGGGCTTAGAGCCTACACTGATTGGCACTAGTGCTAGTGGGAGATTGTTAGCTAGAGCCCTAGAGCCAATCATTTGATGATTGTATTTTGGACTTGTTGTATCATATTATATATAAATAAAGGCATTTGGTTTTTGGTTATTATGCTTACTTGTATTGGTGTCAAATAAACTAAGTATAATAACGTCCTTGAGTAGGCGGTTCTCACCTATATCAATCGGTTAGTTGAACCGATAGTGAGATGATATAGGGAACACTACTCTTAATCATTCCTAGTCGAGTATTAACATTCAGGGACAATGTTAATGCAATAAGACTAGCATGTAGGTCAACTCGATGACTTGATCTCACAAGTCATGGATATAGAGATATCAAGTTGACACATGGGTATACATTAGAGAATGTATACTGAATGACCCACCATGAGAAAGTATCATGGATCGTTATATGAGTGTCATATACTTTCTCATGTGGCTATTAGTATGACTACTAGTCTTTAGACCTGAAGTCACCATGGTTCCCTACATAAGGAGTTATGTATTTTGGTTTCGTCAAACGTCACCCGTAACTGGGTGGATTATAAAGGCGATTACTGGGTATATAACGAATTATGCAGAGGGATGTGAGTGATGTAGATGGGATCTATCCCTCCCATATGACGGGAGCGACATCGGTATTCTTGATAGAGTTAGACCACGAAGTGCATGGCCATGCACAAATGAGTCAACATGAGATGTTGATCTCATTTGATCGAGTGAGTCTACTTGGAGTTCAAGACTTAGATTGATTAGAGGATGACACGGTCTATGTCTCACATTGATCAATCTAGATGTCTAGGATAGAAGGACAATGTCATATATTGTGAGGAGTCACAATTAGTAGTCACAAGGTGATGTTGGATCTCAACATTTCTTTTAACTTGTGTAGCAATGATGTATTGCTAGATGCCGCTCATTGCTTATGTTTCTAAAGGAGTTTAGAAACATTACCAACGTTACAAGAACCTATTGGGTCACACACAAAGAACAAGTGGATGGAGATTAGGTTCATAGGATGAACCAATAAGATTAGATTCATTTGATGAATCAAATTGGATTAAGAGTAATCCTAATTGGGATAATTGAGTTGGACTTAAGTTGATTCATGTATTCAATGAGTCTAATTTAGATTATGACTCATTAAATCAACTTAATTTAATGAATTAGATTCATTATATTAAGTTGGCTTGAATCAAATGGTTAGATTAGATCAACCATGGAAGAGATTTGGTTAAGTTTGACTTGACTTGAGAGGAAGAGGAAGAGTCAAGTTTGACTTGACACATTGCCACATCATTAGTGAGATGGCAAGATGTGGACCAATGATGATGCTCCACATCATCATGGTATGCCACATCATGGAGGTTACAAGCCTCCATTCCCATTAATGTGGCCGACCACATTAAATGAGTGGGAGTTACTCATGTGGCCGGCCACACAAGTGAATGAAGGGGAATGAATTTTCATTCATGAGTCTCATTCATTTCATCTCCTTCCTCTAGATATTCTCCTCTCCTTCTCCTCTTTCTTGGCCGTGAGTTTCAAGGAAGAAACAAGGTGAGAGGTTTTGAGTTTCATGAAAGAAAATAGAGTGATTGTCACATAGAAGAAGAAGAAGAGTGTTCTTGTTTTTTCATCTTCTCTATTTTTCTTTCCAATCCCATCCGAGCGCCCTAGAAAGTGCTAGCACACTTGTGGTGCTCTTCTTGTCCATCCTTGAGTGTTAGAGAACACTTCTTGTTCGTGTGGATATCACTAGAGAGTTGCCTACGTTGACAACTTCGAGATCCGGCGTACCGTTGGACGAGCGGGATTTGCGAGGGCACGCATCGAAAGTATAAAATGTTTTTCCTTAGTAGATCTACTGTAGATCAAACTTTTAAACTCGTACTCGTATTTTCGAAAGTTTTTCTTCGCACGGATCCAATGGCTAGGGGGTTTCGGGGTTTTCGCGACGCGAAAAAGCGGTTTTCGCGGCCCGAAAAACCCAACAGATGTAACTTCCCTTGAATCAAATGATGGTTTTGGTTCTAGCTTAGGTGTGGTGCTACCAAAGGTGGTGATTCTTGAGACTGCTAATTCTATATAAGTCCCTACACATTGGTCCACAATATGTTCAATCCTTGCTGTTGGTTGCTACTCGGAATACCATCTTAGTTTCCCTGTACAAAAATTTATACAAGCATAGAACTATCCTAGCTACCTATGTGCTCTACTAAAGTTAAATTTGGATTGCAAACGATGTTTAACATTATTAATCCAAATTGTCATTCAGAAGTTAAACTTGGATTGGAAACGATACTTAACATTTTTACTCCAAGTTTAACCGATGTGATCTTCCTAAGTTAAACCATATTACAGAAGTTAATCAAATATCTATTTTAAAGATCGGCTTTCAGGCTAAAAATGACGAGACACTAGGCCTTCTTGGGCATGGGATCATCCACCACTTCCTAGACAAAGCCTTTCAAAGAAATCGGATATTTAACTTCTTACAGTAAACTAGGTTTAACTATAAAGACCTCAATAGAAGCACAATATCAAAACATGAAATCGAAAATAAAATCGATAACAAAAATGATAACCTAAAACTGATAACCTCTTGTGTTTGATTTTTCAAGATCTATACAAAAGATAAAGTAGTTATGATGCAGAAACTAATAACTAGTTATACCTTTTGTAGCTTATAGACCTCTTGATCTTCTGCTGTATTCCTCTCCTTCTCTTGGACGTCGTGTGGACGACGATCTTCCAAGATGAAATCCACCAAAGCTTCTTCCTTTGCTTCCTAGATCCGGCCACCAATTAACCTCCAAGGGATGCTAGACAAGAGAGCTTCCTTCTCTTCTTCTTCTCCTTCAAGCAACCGGCCACCAAGAGAAAGCAAGGCTTGATGCCGCCGACCTCCAAGAGAGAAAACAAAAGGAGAAGAGAAAAGGACAAGGGCCGACCACCAAAGGATTGGAAGAGGGGAATAGAAGATGTGTTATCTCATGAGGCACCCCTCCATCTCTTTTATAATCTTTGGTCTTGGCAAAAAAGGAAAGTTTTAAACATAATTAAAACTTCCTTATATTCCTTGCCAATGACTAAAAATGAAAGTTTAAAAAAAAAAAAAATTAAAACTTCCTTTAAGGCTTGTCATGGCCGGCCCTATACTTGTGCTCCAAACAAGGAAAGTTTTAAACATAAAATTAAAACTTCCTTATTTTTTTATGGTAAGAAATTTTAATAAAAAAAATTCTCTTTTAAATCCCTTGTTGGTTATAAAAGGAAAATTTTATAAATTAAAATCTCTCTTTTAAAACATGTGGATGGTTACAAAAAAGAAAAGTTTTATCAAAAATTAAAATCTTTCTTTTAACTACAAATAAGGAAAGATATCAAACCTTTCTCTTAATCCTTTGTAGAAAGCTATAAAAGAAAATATTTTAAAATTTAAAAACTCTCTTTTAAAACCATGGCTTCCACAAAAGAAAAAATTTTAAAATTTAAAATACCCTTTTAATTTTATGTGGCCGACCACCGAGCTTGGGCTCCAAGCTTGGCCGACCACAACTTGGCTCCATCCTTTAGCTTGGCCAACCCTAGCTTGGGCTCCAAGCTTGGCTTGGCCGGCCACAACAAGATGGGTAAGAAGCTTGGCTTTAAGTGGATATAAGGCTTTATAAATAAGAGGCTACAACAGGGACCGAGAGGAGGAATTAGTTTTGGTCTCCCAATGAGCTTGAGCTTCCCGTGTTCGCCCCGAACACCTAACTCAAGTTTATCAATAATAACTCATACCACTAAAGAGTTATTATTGCACTACCGTACCAATCTCATATTACAATATGTGCTCCTTCTTATCATGAGTGCGTTAGTCTCCCTGTGTTTAAGATATTGAATGTCCACTCATTAAATGAGTTACTGACAACTCACTTAATTAATATCTAGCTCCAAGAGTAGTATCACTCAACCTTATTGTCATGTTGGACTAAGTCCACCTGCAGGGTTTACATGACAATCCTTATGAGCTCCTCAAGGGGACATCATCAACCTAGATTACTAGGACACAGTTTCATTCTATAATCCACAACACACCATATAAATAATATCATTTCCCAACTTATCGGGCCTATTGATTTAACGAACTAAATCTCACCCTTTGATAAATTAAAGAAATAAATATAAGTATACGTGCTTGTAATTATATCATTATTAAGAGTAGACACTTCCGTAATAACAAAGGTTTTGTTCTTTAATGTAGTTAGTATAAAAAGAAACTATCTCAAATGGTCCTGCTCAATACACTCATAGTGTATTAGTGTAATTTTATAGTCAAGATAAACTAATACCAAATTACACTACAACCACTCCAATGGTTTGTCTCATTCCAATTTGGTTGTGAGCTACTATTTATAATTTATAAGAAACTGATATCATGATCTTTTGTGTGTCACCTCACACCATGTTATCTACAATATAAATTAAATGGACAACTACACTTAGCATAAATGTAGATATTTGACCAATGTGTTTCTTATTTCAAAATGAATGTTAATACAAAAAGCTAGACTTTTATTATACATTCTAACACTTGCAACTCTCATAATCTTATACGGTTGTGTGGACAAAGGAGGTGATTCTGCTTCCACACCACAACTCCCTACACTTCCTTCCATATCAATATTATCATCACATTCACTGCTGAATAATACATCGAGATCAATATCATCTAAAAGAGAATCAACGACATGAGGATCACCGACTTCATTTGCATTCTTAAGTTGATCTACCACATCACATTCATCATCTGAAAATTTAATTTCACTATAACATCCTGTAAAACTTGTTACGTCACCGCAAGTGCATGGTTACGTCATTAGTAATATAAAAGATTATCGATGTCACAGGGACTATTGATTAAGCACTAGTTAACTCTGTACGGTGAATTATCTAGACAATCGAAGGTTAATTAGAAAAGAGAGAGTGAATAAAAGAGATAATGTAAAGAGTAGAGAAAGGGGGAGAGTTGGATTTGGGGATGGATAGATACTAGGATTTCGATTTCACTATGATGCTAGTTAATGTCCCTATGCATTGTTCATCTAGCTAACTCTATACTTACACTTGTGTCGAAGCTTTAACTAAAGTCCGGTACTATCCCGCGAAGATCGCACCGAATAGTTTACCCAAAATCTACCGCCATTAAGTAGAAGAGGTAATTTAAGAAGTTCGATTATAAGGAACATCCTTCTGTCACCAGGGCCCATAGTCCATGTTCCTAGATTACACATATCACTTCCTAATGGTAGATTAATGTAATTAAGTAGAAGAGGTAATTTAGAAAGTTTGATTATAGGGAATATCCTTCTCACACAAGGACCCATGGTTCACGTTCCTAGATTACACAAGTCACTTCCTAACATTAATTTAGGAGCACCCTTTAAACTTTAATTAGTTTTCCTAGTAGAGTCTTAATCCCTGTTTCAAGGAACTGCCGTAGAAAGTAAGGGATACCTTCTGTCACAAGGTTCCATGATCTTACAGTCCAAGACTCTTCCTCTACATGGTGATCTAACCCTACATCTACATGGATTTATCTCACACACATTTCGTCAAACGTATACAAGGCACACCACACATAGATGATGATATAAACACTTCATTGCATAGAAAAATATCCAAATGCATAGTTCATACATTCACAATCACATCACAACTACTTCTGACATCCTAGATCTAGAGATCTACTCTATAGCAAAGGAAATACAACCAAAGACGAAGAAGCAAACTACAACCTAATACAAAGAAGTAGAGAGAGGAGAGTACTTATCCTTGAAGCGTAGTGTCCTTAGAGGTGTTCCCTTGCTCCGGAGGTGGACGGATTAGTGAAGATGTGGTTTCTAGGGTTCCCCCAAGGGGAGAACCCTTCCCAAAGCAATGGGGAAGAGCCCCAAGCCAAGATTAGTGAAAAGGGGAGAAAACCCCCTTTTATAGAGTAGAACATGGGCACCACACGGCCTGTGACATGGCCGTGTGGATCCACACAACCTCATACATTTTGCTCTCAGCCAGAGTGACATAGCTGTGTGGCTCACACAACCATCTTCTACTTTAGTTTTGGATAGATTCACATGGTTGTGTGGCTCACTCGGCCTGACATTGCTTGGCCTTTGGAAATGTTGCACAATCATGTAGCTCACATGACCAACCACTGCTTACTCTCTTGAAATATTGCATGACCATCATGGCCATGTGTCTTACATAGCCATGTGGCTCATACAGCCATGTGGTTCACATGGTCATGTGGCTCACACGGCCATATGGCTCACATAACCTAGCTCTTTTTGGTCGTGTGTCAAGGATGCATAGAATTTAGGCCATTTTGTCACCTCATATCTTGGTATTCTTGAGTTGCGGTCGTCATCACAGTTGTAGAGCTTGAAGTTATCTACATTTCGGTATAAATAACAGCCCGAAACTCCAACTGAATACAAAGTTATGCTCATTTTACTCTTGGTATGCAGTGTAGGATTTGGCACGGCCTTGTGTCAAGGCCATGTATCATTGAAACATCTTTTACACCATTAATATGAGGTTTTCTCTAGTTTAAGTCTTCATCAAAGTTATAGATCTTGAAGTTATCTACATTTTGATATAAAAAACAGCCAATAACTCCAACCGAGTACAAAGTTATGATCATTTTACTTTCAGTCTGTAGTGTTGAAAACTCCACACGACCCCCACACGGCCTTCACACGGCCGTGTGGTGTCCACATGGCCAGAACATGGAAAAAACTTAAGTTTTGCATGCCTGAGTGAGTTCCACATGTCCCAGATACTCTGGAAGCTCTAGACTTCATTTAAGCTTCATTTTTACTCCAAGTCACGTCCTACCAATCAAAACAAGCAAAGAGTAGATCTCCGAACATAATATAATGGAAGTATGACATTATAATGAAATAGGGTGCAATAAACATAGATTATACTCATGAAATATAAGTAGATATGCATCAAAGTATGCATAAAAGTGTATATAATTTATGTACATCAAAAACCTAGAGGCAGATCTGAAAACTTGGTTCCACTGCATTATCATCACAATCCTCATCTGAAGAGTCTTCATCTTTATATACATCAGGAAATCTGTACTCAACCGTATTTGGATCACAGAATTTGCCAGGATCTTTATCTTTGTTGGCCCCCACTAGCCTTTGTGGAAAAGGAACCGTTAGTGATGGTTTTGAGAATGGTTGAGCTTGTGGCTGAGGTTGAACTCGTTTATCTAGTGTTGGTATGATCAATCGTTGAGGGAAAGGAACTTGTGGCCTTTGGGAACTTCCTGGAGTAATGGAACTGAGCTCTTGAGGTCTTCTATTATTCTTCTCCTCAATTCTATACAAGTCCTTTTCCATAAGTTCTTCATAATTTTTGCCACTTCTCAACTTAATAACATTACACTGTTCACTAGACTTTATTTTTGTAGGAGAGTGGTCATGTTTGAACCATTTTGAAACTATGTTATCAATCTTTGCCTCCAACTGTTTGAACTCCTCATTCTGTGACTTGTGAATTTCAAAACTCTTGGATGATTGAATTGCAATTTGTTTGCACAATGGTAGATATAAATCTAGCAGAAATTTGTGTAGAAAATTCTCTCAAAGGCATGTTTAACATGTTAGTGCTCATGGATATCTAAGAAAAAAAATTATGAGAAAAAAATAAAAATGAAGAATTAAAGAGAAGAAATAAAATGTTATATGAAAAACAAGAAAGAAAATGCAGAATTTAAATTGTAAGAAAGAGAGTGCATAATGAAAACAAGAAAGAAAAAGCAAAATAAAAAAGAAAAATGTCTAGAGTAACTCATATACTATTCAACTAATGTTAATCGAAAACAGTCTCCGGCAACGGCGCCAAAAACTTGTTACGTCACCGCAAGTACACGGATACGTCATCAGTAATATAAAAGATTATTGATCCCACAGGGACTGTTGATTAAGCACTAGTTAACTTCGCATGGTGAATTATTTAGACAAACGTAAGATTGGTTGGAAAAGAGAGAGTGAAGAAAAGAGAGAATGTAAAGAGTAGAGAAAGAGGGAGAGATGGATTTGGGGATGGATGGATACTAGGATTTTAGTTTCGTTGTGATTTTAGTTAATATCCCTATGCATTGTTCATCTCCCTAACTCCATGCTTACACTCGTGTAGGAGTTCTAACTAGAGTCCAGTATAATCCCGCGAAGATTGCACTGAAGAGTTTACCCATCTTCTACCACCATTAAGTAGAAAAGATAATTTAGGAAGTCTGATTATAGGGAACATCCTTCTGTCACATAGGCCCACGGTCCACGTTCCTAGATTACTTATATCACTTTCTAATGGTAGATTAATGCAATTAAGTAGAAGAGGTAATTTAGGAAGTCCAATTATAGGGAACATCCTTCTCACACAAGGGCCCACGATCCATGTTCCTAGATTACACAAGTCACTTCCTAGTATTAATTTGTGAGAACCCTCTAAACTCTAATTAATATTCCTAATAAGAATTTATCTTCATTTCAAGGAACTGCTGTAGAAAGTAAGGGATACCTTCTGTCATAAGGTCTCATGATCTTACATTCCAAGGCTCTTTCTCTACATGCTGATCTAACCCTACATCTACATGGATTTACCTCACACACATTTCGTCAAACGCATACAAGGCACAACACACAAAGATGATGATATAAACACTTAATTGCATAGGAAAATATACAAATACATAGTTCATAGATTCACAATCACATCACAGCTACTTTCTACATCCTATATCTAGAGATCTACTCCATATCAAAGGATTTACAAATAAGAGACAAGAAATTAAGCATTCCACACTCCAAAACAAGAGATAGAGAAGAGAGGAATGCTTATCTATATGTCGTCGGTCTTCTTACTTGCAACCCTTGCTCTGGAGGTGGAAGGATCAGTAAAGATGGAAGATCTAGGGTTTCCCCAAGGGGGAGAACCCTTCTCCAAGGAATGTGGGTGGTGAAAAGGGGAGAAACCCCCCTTTTATAGAGCAGGAAATGGGCACCACACGACCCATGACACGGTCATGTGGATCCACATGGCCTCATACATTTTGCTCTCGGCCAGAGTGACATGGTTGTGTGACTCACATAGCCATGTTCTTCTTTAGTTATGGATGGATTCACACAGTCGTGTGGCTCACATGGCCTGACATTGCTTGGCCTCTAGAAATGTTGCACGGTCGTGTGGTTCACACGACCAACCACTGCTTACTCTCTGGAAATATTCCAAGGTCGTGTGGCTCACATGGTCATGTGGCTTACACAGCCATTTGGCTCACACGACCATGTGGCTCATACGGTCATGTGTCTCACACGGCCATGTGGCTCACACGGCCTTGCTCTTTTTGGACGTGTGTCAAGGATGTGTAGAATTGTAGGCCATTTTAGCACCTCATATCTTGGTATTCTTGAGTTACGGTCTCCAAGAAAGTTGTAGAGCTTGAAGTTATCTACAATTAGGTATAAAGAAAAGCTAGAAAATCCAAATTAACACAAAGTTATTCCCATTTTACTCTTGGTATGCAGTGTAGGATTTGACACGGCCTTGTGCCAAGGTCGTGTCTCATATAAACGCATTTTAGGCCTTCAAGACGTGATTTTCTCTGGTTGAAGTCTTCATAAGAGTTTTAGATCTTGACGTTATATACATTTTGATATAAATAAGAACCCATAACTCCAACTAATCAGAAAGTTATGGTCATTTTACCTTTAGTCTGCAGTGTTGAAAATGACATGTCATGTGGAATTGACACACTCGTGTGGAATTGACATGGCCGTGCCTTTTAGGAATGGCCAGGCCATTTGGACCTTGTTTTGTGTCATACCTTCACACATCCATGCCTCATAAGCACAGACCGAGCATTTTGGAAGTTCTAAACTCCATTTAAGCTCTGTTTTTTCTCCAAATCACGTTCTGTCAATCAAAATATGCAAAGAGTAGATCTTCGAACAAAATGTAATGGAAGTATGACATTATAATAAAATAGGGTGCTATAAGCATACATTATATGCATGAAGTACAAGTAGATGTGCGTCAAAGTATGCATAAAAGTGTATATAATTTATGCACATCAATATACCTGTCTTCCCACGAGACCATCCGTTGTAGAGTGTTCTCCCACAGACAGTGGCCACTTATATATCCTATCTGCCCATGGGACCATCCATGGTAGAGCGTTCTCCCACAGACAGTGATTGTTTTCATACTCTGACTGCCCACGGGACCATCCGTGGTAGTGTTCTCCCGTAGTCAGTAGCTGAGGTGCTAGATAGCTACCTCATCTTGTCCGCCCACGGGACCATCTGTGGTAGAACATTCTCCCGCGGATAGTGACTATTTACATACCTTGATTATCCATGAGATCATTCGTAGTAACATATTATTGAGACAGTCAGGACTTGTTATTTGCTGGTAATGCATTTGTTTATACAAGGTCTAGACATACTGTAGGTACTCCCGATTTAATGGTTACACCTAGTTGAGCAGGTTGGTGGAGGTTATATTATGAGGTATGTTTTGCTTAGTAGATGATTATATGGGTACACCTATTTGGTAAGTATTTCTTCTGAGACTATTTCCTTTGATCTCCTTATATGCATATAGTATCATGCATTATCTTCGTATACCCGCTGAGTATTTTATACTCACTACCCTTACTTTCCCTTTATTTCCAGGTTAATAGGTAGAGAATGTGTCATGTCACTCGGAGGTCTTGGCTGCCAGCCCCACATCACACTCGAGATCATGTTTTTCATGTTATTTTTATTGCTATTTTCGTTCTGGTTTTTCAACTTGGTTGTGCAATAATTAATATGATTATGGTTTCAGTTTTGTGATGTGGTTATATTTGGTTGTTTACTTGTTGTGTCAAGCCGGCCTGGCTCGCAGCAGTTGTATTATTTTTATATTTTTCTTTGTCTTCTATTATCTTTTTCTTATTCCAGCCATGTGGGCTACTTATAAATTGTGTGGTTGTGTGTTCATTCAGCCATGTCAGCTGTTGTTTCTTGTGAGCAGCCTTGTGGCATTGTATACATGTCTCAATTATCATTGTTACAAGGGAGTTGTTGTCCGATTTTTGTCAGACAACCTTACTCTTGGGGCATGACAAAGGGCCTTCAACAGTAGCTTCAGAACATCAATAATTATGACTTTCATTTTCAAGTGCTGCTTCGAAAAGGCTCGGACGATACTAAAAGGCTGCTCCGAAGTTCAAGGAATAAGAGACTTCATTTTCCTTTCTGTTTGTCTGTAACTTTGTTATTTTTAGTTCTTGTACTTAACTTTTATAATACTTTTACGAACTGATAGTGATTTCCTAATGAAAGTACTCGACGACTGCGTGCCTTGGAGTAAGAGTCGTCGAACGCTTCGAACCAAGTAAAAAATGACTTGTGTTAGCGCTTAGTTTCTCTATTTCCTTTCCTTCTTATTTCCATTGCGTAACTTGTTTTTAGTCCCAATTTTTGAAGAATGCTATTAACCCCCCCTCCCCCTCTCCTAGTGTCTTTCCGATCCTATAAGTGGTATCCAAATGAGGCCGCTCTTAATTGGTGAAACCACCAATCGAGCAGGGGGTTCAATTTTGAAAAAAAATTATATATCGTTTTTGTTTAAACGTGCCTACGCCTTTCATTTTTTTCCTTCCATTTTTTAAAAATTTTATTTTTATTTTTTCACCATCAGTCAAATTTGGTGAAATAACTCTTTTGATAAAATTTGTTATAATATTATTTTATATTTATTATTATTATTATTATTCTCAAAATTTGTGCAATACTACTCGAGTAATTTCTTTATCTCCCGTATTACTTACCCCAAGACATAGTCTTGGAATCTTTGTGAATTTTCTTTTAGTGCTGAAAAATGGTTTGCAAAGAATTGCATATGCGAAATGTCAATGCCTCTATATGAGATGTACAAGTGGCACGAATTCAATATGTGGAGGATGCAGATGGAAAGCTTCATCCTTATGAACGACTTCGATGATCGCATGACACTAAGGCGATCAACCCAAAACATAGAAGCCAACAGAAAGGTAATAAATTCAATTATAAAATTATTATCTAATGAAATTACATACAAATTAGAGAACACCAAGATGCCTATGAGTTCTGGACTCATCTAACTAAGCTTCACAAGGAGCCGATGGAGCTAGAAGATCAAGTCAAAAGCAAATCCAGACTCTAGTTCAACTCAACGAAGAAACCTACTGAATTAGAGGATGCGCTTAAGGTTAGTATAATTTACCAAAATACCTCTATCAGTAGTAGTTTAAATAATCTGCATGATATTTTAGAAAAATATGAAATTTTCCCTTGTATAGTACATGATAATCTAGATTTACATTATTCAAATTTAGAACTATAAAATAATCTAGATTTTGATTAAATCAATCAAGACTTCAATCAAATCGGCATCAACTTTAACTTAGTCAAACGGAATATTGACCAAATCAATTTAAATAAATTAATTAATTCAAAAAATTTAAAATTAAATAAAAATTTAGAAATAATTAATTTGAACATTAAAATAAATTTGAATTTAAAACTTAAAAATAAGAAAATAGATTTAGATAAAATCAATAAATAGCTTAATAAATTATTTAATAATCTAGATAATATCTGTCACGCCCAGAGGAGTTCCTACCCGACAAACAGACAGCATCTCCCATGTAATAGTGACAATTTAAACATGTATATAATGTCACAAGGCTACTCACAAGCTATAGTCAACAACCCAGACGGTTGGAACATATACAACCATGCAGTTATATACATAGCTCACTCGGTTGGAATAAAATGATCACAACCACACAGTTGTATACATAGCCCACTCGGTTGGAATAAAATGATCACAACCACGCACTTGTATAATAAACAACCCACGACAGCTATACTAAAAAAACCACAGCGAAAAACAAAAGGAAAGCCCATAAACTAAAAAGATACAATGCGTGCTAGCACAACTTAAACACAAAAAAAATACCAAATGATAAAATAGTCACATGGCTAAACACCAATACAATGCCAATACTATAAGAAAAACGGGTAAGAAAATAAGAGCGAAGTAAAGACCATCTTCTGATGTGACGTGGGACCGACAAATAGGATACTCCAAGCGACTCCACAATCTTTTATCTACTACCTGAGGAAAAAGACAATACACAAATGCAGTGGTGAGTGCGAGTCACTCAGCAGATAATAGATAAGATAGTGTATGGTCTATATAAAATATGGAAATTAAAGTATACAGTCTAGTAGGGAAATAAAAAGATGATCATACCGGCATAATCAATGCATCTAAAACATAACTGGCAAAATGAATTCACATACCCAATCTGGATCTAACGAATAAGATCATGATCGCCCATGACATAATAAACATACATACTCAATCTGGATCTAACACATAAGGTCAATATCAAAAATGATATAATAAATGCATATACCCAATCTGGAATTGACACATACAGTATAATGATTAGTAAACTCACCAGCAATCTGCAACAAAAGCTCATGACACTTGAGTAATATAACCGATAGCATATACATGTATAATAAATCACATGTATCCAGCATGGCAACCATATGCAAGAATCATAGCTCAAATAAGTGCAACATATAACAATCACATGTAGCTACTAACTACAAGATATGTGTGCAGATATATCTCTACAGATGCACCGCGCATCATATGCAAATGTGCATGCATGTATGTGCCACTTCCGTACCCAACTCACAGCTGCCACTACATCAGAGTGATCGAACGGGTAGGATCGTGGCAACTTCTCACGTCTCCAAGCTACCACTACATCAATGTGGCAGAGATGGGCAGGATGCAGAGTAGCTATCTAGCTACAAAATAACGAGGGTCACTGTCTGCGCGACTCCATGCCACCACTACACAGAGTGGTTGAGCGGCATGATAGGGCAAGTTCCACTCCATACCACCATCCTCCCCTGAGTAGCCGAATGGTCAGCTATGAATGTCCGAATGGTCAGCTAGAAATGACTGACAACTAGCTCATACCACAAGGGAGCAATGTTCATCAACATGCAGTGCAATGATGAGCATGATGTAAATAATCATGATATAGATCCCGTCATCATGAATGCAGTAACCCAATCTACATAGGAATAATCATCATGATATTTCCATCAATCACACCAAACATGTGTGCTCACCCAACATAGGTATAATCGACATGAAACCTTTACTAACACATAGACACATGTACACACAACAAAAGTACAATCCACATGATCATCCAATAATCACACAAGTCGCATATGATCACAAACATAGGTATTATCGACATAACTCCTCCAATAGTATACACCAGACATATGTATATACACAGTATAGGTACAATCGACCTGATTCCTCCAATAGTAAATACCGAACATGTGTACACACACAACATTCAAATGGACAGTCAATATGGTGACTCCTGTAACATATACCAATCATGTGTACCCTCAACATCAAAATGTATAATCAGCATGTTAACTCAATCAACAAGATATCCCTTACGGTACATACTCTAAATGTGTATATACAACAGAATATAGATATTCAAAAGCCAAGATTCTATATGAAATAAATAGATCATCTCCAAGGACAATAACAAGTATCAAGCAGGATAACAATACAAATAGATTTAAGGTAAAGTAGCTTAATCCATCAAATAATAACCATGCACTAAGTTCAAAGAACTATATAGAGACCAAGGAAGAAATACCCACCTTTAATTGTAGATTGTGCCTACTGTCTTCAACAAATCTAAAAGATCACATCCAGCTCAAATCCTATAAATACAGGATATGAGGTAAAAACTAAGGATCTATAATCATGTATCAACTATTAATCAATCTAAACAAATAGAAATTCTTCCTTCACATGCTTCAATTTAATCTAAGAAAGACATGAACTAACAATCCAACATATCCAATTAATAATGGATTATCCACATACTCACCAAATCTATCACTAATCAAATCCCATCATAAATCCTTCAATCTTTCCAAACATAATATATGATCCATCAATTAATCCAATATAACTTAAATCAATTTCTACAATCCATCACTAATAATCCAAACTAATGTAGAAATGAAATCACCTCTAAAACTCACCTAAATCCGTAGGACAACTACTTGATTCGTTGTTGGGGGAGGTTGAAGCCGGAAATAGTGGGTGGACCAAGGTGGAGTCGTTGTCCAAACAATCAAATGCCCCAAAATTAGCACCTAGCATGGACCCAATGTCCAATTCACAATCAGTACTATTTCAATTGAGCTTAAGACCAAAATCTTAATATATAACCTTCAAACTAACCACTTACCCCCAAACAACCCCCACCTTCTGGTCAGATTATCGGAACATCATAGATTTGCTAGAAACTTCACGTTAGGGTTGAGGTCCATAGCTGGTCAAGATGATGACAGTGTGAAATGCCAAGGGTCATCGACGCCCTTGGCAGGATCTCACGGGGGAAGGCAGATCGGGAGAAAGAAGAGGTGATGATAGCAACTTGATCGTCCAAGGGCATGAGCTAGAGCACTGCATCGATGCTACCTGGCGTGAGGGGATCGGAAGGGGGGCCTTGACTTCTAGGGCACAACGAAGAGAAAATCGATCGGTGTTGGCAAGATTAGGGTTATGGGAATCGAGGGACGTGACATCGGTATCATTGTCAGCGATCTAGTCCCACAAAAAGGCAGTGAAGGATCTGCGCCGCTAAAATCACAAGATGGGAGGTGGATCAGGTGCTGCTTGGTGCGAGGAGGCTATCCTCCTCTCCCGTCGCGGCGATCAATGATGGTGGGCATGGAGGCTATGCTGGAGTTGTCTGCCCTTCATAGTCGTTGGCATCGACGCTCGGTAGTAGCACGCAGGGAGATGGTGGCTGCAATGTCTCCAATCGGGTCTTCATGAAACAAGGAGGTGACAGGAGATCAGGAAGCACATCTGCCGTCAATGATTGGGCATCAATGATCGAGAGATAGGAGAAAGCGGTGACGAGTGGAGATGGTAGGGGAAGAGGAGATCGAGAGAGTGCAAATAGGTGTAAGAAGAGGAATTAGGGCTCAATTAAATTCTTAGGGTTAATTTATTAAATCCCAAGTTAAAATCTCAATCAACTCCCACTAAATTGATATATCAAACAGGCTTTCTTTAAGTCTATTCGATTCATCCCCTTAAACAAGTCATACGGACTCCGTTTAAATCATGAAAAATTTCTAAAATTTTTTGAAAAATCTAAAGGCTATTCCTCTAATAACACTTATTATTGAATTTGTAATGCCCCGACCCGAGCGAGCCCCACCCGGACGAACCGGGAACGCCACCAGAATTGCCCATCGGGTTGATGACTAGCTCCACAAACCACCAGAGGTCCTTTCAGCGCGCTTTGTCCTCACTCACATGCACCATAGAAAACTTCCCAGGAGGTCACCCATCCTTAGATTACTCCAAGCCAAACACGCTTAACTTTGGAGTTCTTAAGTTTGGGTTTCCAAAAAGGAAGGTGCACTTTGGTGATATGGATGGTATCATCTAACCTTTTAAGCTATACTAACCAGAATCTCAGAACTAGGGTATTACAATCACCCCCACTTAAAGACACAATGCTCTCGTTGTGTAACCACGAATCACACCACAAACAAATCCCAGAATCTCCCTCGCTAGGTGGTGCCCTGGGTGCTCTTGCCACAGGCGCACTCATGGTCGTAAGGTCGCTCTAATACCATCTGTAATGCCCCGGCCCGAGCAGGCCCCACCCGGGCTGAACCGGGAACGCCACCAGAATTGCCCATCGGGTTGACGATTAGCTCCACAAACCACCGGAGGTCCTTTCAGCGCGCTTTGTCCTCACTCGCACGCACCCTGGAAAACATCCCAGGAGGTCACCCATTCTCAGATTACTCCAAGCCAAGCACGCTTAACTTTGGAGTTCTTAAGTTTGGGTTTCCGAAAAGGAATGTGCACCTTGGTGATATGGATAGTACCATCTGACCTTTTAAGCCATATTTAAACAGAATCTCAGAAACAACGTATTATAGAATTTGTAGTATCTTACACTATGAATCTAAATAATTCTATCCAAAATCAAGATAATTTAATTAACAAAAAAATTAAATCTTAAAGATAAGAATATAGATAAAACTAATCTAATAAATTCAACTAATAATATAAATTTTAAAGACAAAAAAAATATAAGTATAAAATTAAACACTTTGATAAAATCAAAATCAAATTCAAAATTAAATATTAAAGATAATATCTTAAACAAAGATAATCTAACAAATTCAAAATTAACAATTAATAAAAAGTTAAACATTAAAGATAAATCTTTAAAGAAATATAATTCAAACAATTTAACCAACTCGAAATAAACAATTAATAAAAACTTAAACATTAAAAATAATCTCTTAAAGAAAGATAATTCATTTAACTTAATAAAATTAAAATTAAAAAAAATAACTATTAAGTACACTCTTTTAAAGAAAGACAATTTAACTAATTTAATTAATTCAAAATTAAAACTTAAATTCAACATAAATTATAACTAATTAAACCTTGACTAAAACTTAATCAAACTTAATTTAACATAACTCAAGTTCAATAACTCAGGGGGAGACACTAAATTAGTTGGCACATCCAAAATAATAGTTTACCTGGCGAGGTAATTAAGAACTAGTGTAATTAGGGATAAAAGTTTAATTTAACAAATAGTATTGAAGAAGTTTTGGATGATAGTAGATTAGGAAAACTATGTCTATGCATGTCTAGGAAGATATAACTTTGACTTGGTGTATTTGGTTTAGTGGAACTAACTGAAGCTACCCCTTATCAATCATAGCTGGTTAGACCAAAGTTTTATTATTAAGTTTAGTGGATAGGACTATTTAAAAATTTTTGAATGCGTGGTTACTCTAATGATGTCCAGGTGACTCACCACAGCTTAGAAGTTTATCCAAAAATATCTTTTTGTTGAACCCAAAGCTAAACTTGATCTATCACGCCCCAGGTAGTCTCTGCCAGAAGAAATTTCGACAGCATCTCCCCTATCCGGGTGACAATATAAATCCATAATACATATATCTAATCCACGGCCCACACGGCCGGAACAATACAACACAATAATAAACAAACCACACAGTTTATATCAACATTCCACACAATGTATTATGAACCATCCACAATCATAAAGACGATATAAAAATCATCGTAGATATATGTAAAACCTCCTACTCAACTATAACGAAGAATAACAAAATCCACGAAGTAATGAAAATATCCGTAGTGGAAAATAAGAGTAGCAAACCCAAAAGTCAACATAAAGTACAAGTACAAAAATCCCACATCACCCGCATATGCATAGAAACAATAACAGAAATCAACAACAAGAAATCCTCGTGACTAGGGGGCTAGCGACTGGAATATCTCCCGATGGCCTCAACCTGAAAATAGTAATATAACGCTGTGAGTCCAAAGAACTCAGTAGGTAATCCAATAGATATGTACAGCGACATATAACTACCAGTAATAACCTATAGTACAGTCTCCTAAACCATAGAGCCTATAGTACAGTCTTCTAAACCATAGAGCCTATAGTACAATCTCCTAACAGTATAACAGGTATGCATAGCTGAATAAACTGTAATAACTAACAAGAAGCATGTAATACAGTTTACAGCAAGAATAATAAGAAATGCATATCTGGAATAAATTGTACTCACCTACAAATCCTCTGAGTTGTAACTATGAACATACACAGATCAAAATAGTCAGAGCAAATAAGCATGTATTCTGTATGCATGTCAATCATATGCAATCACCAAAATACATCATCTAATATGTAACAATCACAATAAATGCAATATGTGCATATGATGCAATGACATGTCTTGGTCACCCCTGACGCCAGTCAGCCATCTCACACACAATGGTGAGACCGAGTGGTTAGGGCTGTGACACCGTGCACTCTGCCGTCACTACCCCTGAAGAGTGACCGAGTGGACGGGATACTGTCGGTATCAGAGCGACGTTTACGAGTCTTATATCCCGTGTTTCGATGTGACTTTTCGAGTTTTGAGACTTGGAAGCAGCAGGACATCTCCAAGCTATAGGAGGTATGTTGGTATACTGTTATCCTACTTTTTTGTTAGTATGCATTGTTGACTATAATAGTTATGACATGTATTAACACTTTTTATTTAGTACCTGTCTGGTTGTTGTAGCTCATATTACATGTGATGGGTTAGCCACTGATGATGATCGACCCTAATAGAGATCAAGGATTACAGTCTCTGGTGATTTTTCATATCATACCACCAGTAGTTTTAGCTTATGTTACTACTAGTAGGAGATGGAGGCACATACCAGCCTCTGCTATTATTAGCTGGGTAGTGGATAGTATCTACATATTCATGTTGACTTAGCCAGTAGAATACCATGTTATCTTAGTTAATTTCATCAGTAGATAATTGATTTACTCTTGTTAGATCGGTCAATAGAAGACCGATTTACGTTTTTCGACTTGGGTAGTTGTAGATCGATTTACCTTAGTTGCTTGCGGAGGATTAAAGTGCAGTTATTAGATTTAGATAGTCGATTACCGATTCATTTTTTTTGGATTGGTCCAATCAGCAGGGGGTCGACTTACTCTATTTTTAGAGGTTCGAATCTTTGGATTATTTGTGTTTAGTTAGGTATCTAGAGCACATTTGAGTACATAACTTGTACTGACGTGGAAAAGACTGAATTAGCCGTATACCATTGTCAGCTTGGTCAGTCTATAGAGGATTGATGTATCCTATTTCATGGGGTACTTTAATTTTTGACTGTATGTACCTAGTTGGATAACTTAGAAGGTAGCATAGAGAATGCCAGGTTGATTGGGTTATATATGCTGATTATTCATATCTATGTTATGTGTACATATGTTTGGTGTATTATGGGAGGTATCTTGTTGATTATATTTGTTCTGTGTGTACACTTGTAACTATTATGGTTCGTTGAAAGTATTACGTTGATTATACTCTTGGCATAGGTGTATATATGTTAGGTGAGTGTTGTTTGAGGTGTATTGTCGATTATACCTACGTTGATATATGCACACGGGCTTAGAATGTATTTTTGGAGGTATCACGTTGATTTATACCTGTGTTATGAGTATGTTTGGTGTGTACTAATTGGAGGATTATGTCGATCATACCTATGTTGTGTGGGCACATGTGCTAGGTGTATTGTGGGTAGCATCATGATGATTCTACTTATGTGGAGTGTCTACATTATGTCATTTGTTGTATTGCCTTGTCAACTAATTCTCCTATTAGTGGGTGACCCACTACGATGTTGATAGAGTTGACGATGGATTTGATTTGCTTACTAGATTGTGATACCCTTGGCTGCCCACAGTGATATGTGGTAGAGTGATCATGTGCAGTCTCTAGTTGGATAGTTAGATGTATTGGTCACTTATGGATTGCTTGTGGTGGAGTGTTGCTCCTACATGTTATGTATTGTTTGTGGTTGAGCGTTGCTCCCACATATTATGGATTGTTTGTGATGGAGCGTTGCTCCCGCATATTTTGGATTATTGTGGTGGAGCGTTGCTTCCACATATTTTGGATTGTGTGTGGTGGAGCGTTGCTCCCACATATTTTGGATGGTTGGGGTAGAGCGCTGCCCCCATATAGGTTGCCTTGTTGGTGGTAGAGCGCTGCTCCCACATATGTAGTATATCTTGTGATGGAGCGTAGCTCTCACATTAGATGATCTATTCTTTGGTGATTTATAGTTAGTGACCAGATTTCGGACTTGTTATCGGGGATCTCTGGTTGAGAATGTTTGTTGTACAGACATTATGAGTTTTTGGTAATGCCATTTGGGCTTACCGATGCTCCAGCGGTATTTATGGATTCGATGAACCACATCTTTATGGAGTATCTAGATCAGTTCATTGTCGTTTTCATCGACGAAATATTGATCTACTTGCGTTCCGAGGAGGAACATGCACAGCATCTTCGCATAGTCTTGGAGACTCTTCGACGACATCAGCTATATGCGAAGTTCAGTAAGTGTACTTTTTGGCTATCCTCAGTCGGTTTTCTGGGTCATGTGTTCTCTAGATGAGGTATTTTAGTAGACCCTCAGAAGATCGAGACTGTCACCAGTTGGGAGCAACCAAAATCAGTGCAGGAGATTGATAGTTTCTTGGGACTGGTAGGATATTACAGACGTTTTGTCGAGGGTTTCTCCCGTTTATATATGCCACTAACACGCTTGACCAGGAGAGGCATGAAGTTCACTTGGACTGAAGACTGCGAGACCAGCTTCCAGGAGCTGAAGCGGAGATTAGTGTCGGCTCCAATTTTGGTTTTACCCTCCAGAGAGGACGGATTTGTACTCTACACCAACGCGTCTCTTCAGGGTTTGGGCGCTGTTCTGATGCAGCACGGCAGGGTAGTCTTCTATGCTTCTCGACAGTTGAAGGAGCATGAGAAGAACTACCCAGTACATAATCTGGAGCTAGCCGTCATCATCTTTTCTTTGAAGATTTGGCGGCATCATCTGTACGACATTACCTTTGAGATTCTTACAGATCATAAGAGTTTCAAATATATTTTCACCCAGAAAGAACTTAATCTCCGACAGAGGAGATGGATGGAGTTCCTGAAGGATTATGATTGTACCATTAGCTACCACCCGGGGAAAGCTAATGTGGTTGCCGATGCACTCAGCTGGAAGTCCAGAGGGACTTTGGCTTGCCACCGAGTTTCAGTCACAGACTTGGTTCAGAGTTTCTCTGAGTTAGGCTTTCAGGAACAGGGACAGACAGAGCAAGGTATTCTGGTTACCATGGTTGCTCAGTCGTCGATCAGGACGAGGATCCGAGAGGCCCAGGCTGGTGATCAGCATTTGCAGTTCATTGGTAGCGAGATAGCTTCCGGGAAACAAACCGAGTTCACTCGAGATGAGGAGGGTATTGTATGCTTCCGAGTCAGATTATGCGTACCTCAGTCTCACCCGATCTTGTAGGAGCTACTTCAGAAGGTTCATCGCTCTCGATTTACGATCCACTCCGGTGGTGCCCGTATGTACCGAGATTTGAGGCGTTCTTATTGGTAGAACGGCATGAAGAAAGACATCGCGGAATTCGTAGTTAGATGTCTTGTTTGTCAGCAGGTGAAGGCTGAGCACCAGAGACCTTTCGGATTTCTACAGAGGATTCCTATTCCTAAGTGGAAATGGGAACATCCCACCATGGACTTTGTGGTGGGTTTTCTTAGGACACGACGAGGCTATGACGCGATTTGGGTAATCTTTGATCGATTAACCAAATCTATGCATTTCTTAGCGATTCGGAGGACTGATTCCCTAGATTGATTGACAGATCTGTATTGTCGGGAGATCATCAGATTACATGGTGTCCCTTTGACTATTATTTTGATTAGAGACCCCCGGTTCATATCTCGTTTCTGGCATAGTCTGTAGTAGGCCTTGGACACCTAGCTTCGTTTCAGTATAGCTTTCCATCCGTAGACAGATGGATAGTCAGAGTGGACCATTCAGACTCTAGAGGACTTGCTGAGGTCATGTGTATTGGATTTCGGAGGCAGTTGGGGGGGATCATTTGTCATAGGTAGAGTTTGCCTACAACAACGACTTTCATTCGGCTATCCAGATGGCACCGTTTGAAGCGTTGTATAGTAGGCCTTGTCGGACACCCACCCTATGGGATGAGGTGGGGAAGTCCCAGTTGTTGGGACCTCATAGAGCTCATCATGAGGTAGAGTTGGTCTGTACTATTAGACGGAGGATGTCAGAGGCACAGGACCGCCAGAAGAGATCGGAGATGGAGACCCCTAGAGTTCTCTACTGGTGACCATGTTTTTCTACGAGTCTCACCCACGAAAGGGGTGAAGAGATTTGGCCTCAGAGGGAAGCTAGCTATGCGATACATTGGCCCTTTCCAAATCCTGGAGAGGATTGGAGCAGTAACATATCAGCTGGCACTACCACCGTCCCTGGAGGGCGTTCACGACGTATTTCATGTATCTATCCTGAGGAGATACATACTCGACCCAACACATATGCTGTCTGATATTTCAGTTCCTATTTAGCTGAAGCCACCTATGAGGAGGTTTAGGTATGGATTCTGGACCAGAAAGAGTGTCAGTTGAGGAACAAGATAATCCGACTGGTTAAAGTCGGATGGCAGCATCATTCGGACGAGGAGGCTACTTGGGAGCTCGAGGATACGATCCGATCTCGATATCCCCATCTTTTCACTTGAGGTATGTGGGTTATTTTCCGTTCAGCATCTATACTTTCTATTTATTATTAGTACTTGCTGATGATAGATAATGAAATTTGGGGACCAAATTTTTATTAGTGGAGGAGAATGTAAAATATCAAAAAAGGGCGAATAATAATAAGGAAATTTTTCAGAATTTTTAGAAACTTTCTGAGAATTTTTCGGAGCCCATATGGTGAAGGTTACGGGGATCGATTATGGCCCCCGGGAAAGCCTGTTTAGGCTACCCCATTTAAACGAGGAAAAGACGGAATTTTCCTTTTCTTTTCTCTTTCTATTTCTTCTTTTCCTCTCCCATGCCATAACCATCACCGTTCCTTCTCTTCTTCCCCCGAACTCCTTATCTCCCCAAATCGACTGCTGCTTCTTCTTCTCCTCCTCTATTTCCCTTCTTCCTCACTGCCGTCGTGACGCCAAGTGCCTCTGCACAGCACCTCCGCCGGCCACCAGGTCCGACCCAGTGCCGCCGTCGCTTGTGCCCTAGCACCGCCGGTTGCCGCTCCTCCTCAGCCCTAGTACCGACCCTTTTTCTCCTCTTCTGAGCGCCAGCAGCCGAGCACCTCTCCTTTTCCTAGCGCTTGTGCCCTAGCTTCTGAGTTCCCTTCTTGTGTTCGTGCCCTAGTTTGGCATTGCCGCCGACTACTTGCCTCTCTAGCCGGTTGTTGGAGCCACTTCCATAGAGTGGGGTTGATTCGCTTTCATAGGACTGATCCAGATGCCCTCTTCTTCTTCTACCGACCTTGCCCCAATGCCCACTACTTGATGCCACCATCCAACGGCTACCTCCCATGCCATAGCATCGACCCACATCTCGCAGTAGGTACAAGCCGATGATCCTTCTCTTACCCTTGGAGCTTGTGTTGATTGCTTATGCTCGTTGTTGCTGCGGGTGTGGACTACCACTAAGGGTTCACCGAAAGGAAGAAGGAAAGGGGTAAAGGTCTGTGCCCTAGTTTGCTCTTCACTGTGGTCCTATCCTTGTTGTACCGTGCTCTAGTTGTGATTTATCTAGAATTGTTGCTAATTTAGGGATATTGATTTGGTGGACAGTAGCTTGATGAGGGCAGAGAAGTAGTTTCCAGTAGCATCTCCTTTCCGGCAGCAACGTTTTCGGCTGTGAATTGAGGTATGGGATTAGGGATAAATTGGATTACTAGTTGATACATGATTAGTGTGATTGATTAGTTAAATGTAGGTTTTGATTTTAGATGTAGATCATGGTTGGATTTGATTATTTTAGATGATTATGCATGTTGTAGTAGGTTGATAAATAGGAGGTTAATCAATAGTCGTATTCGATTAAGATTATCCTAAATATGTTTGAGGATTTGATTTAGCTAATTAATTTATATGTAATTAGCTAAATCTATATATCATGTATTATAGTACTCTGATTCGAGATGAGCATCTCGATGTTGGATTTGACTAGATTGCACCTGCTATTTGAGGCGGGTACCTTGACTTATCTTTGATAATGTCATGTTGATATGTTTAGTAGGTTATAACCTTTAGTAATAATTATGCTCATCTTTGCTTCGGTTGGTCACTACTCGATACCTGTTACATGCTTGTTTTGTTTACTTATTATGCAGTTCATGTTAGTACCTACCTGATTATACATGCTTATAGGGGTAGTGACACAACCATGTGTTTATTATGTTCAGGATCTAGGTTTTTATACCTTATCTGATCTGTGTACCTTTGATTTGGTTCATTGGCCTATGGTACACATTTTATATATATATGGATATTGCTATGTTGTTCAGGATTTTGCCATGCTTAGTGGCATGCACCATCTCGCATGATTGCATGTTGTGCGATAGTTGGCTCCATTATTGTTGAGCACATCGCCAGTTACATAGATCTGCACACACCACCACTCATGAGTTAGTGGTATATCAAGCAGGTGTGTGGCAGTTCTGTTGTTAGTCTCCGCTGGTCTGGCAGACAGTTCTGCTCTGTTAGGCTCCGTTGGTTTAGAGACGCAATGTGGTAGCCGGTAGACAGTTTGCTCTGTTTGGCTCCGTTGGTCCGCTCATGGGTAGTGTGATGCAGCGTGGTAGCCGGCAAGGATCCATCCTCTGGACTTTCTCAGGGAGAAGAGAGCATTGAGCTTCCCCACTTATGATTTGGGATAGGAGGATAAGTGTACTCCGACAGTATCCCGTTCACTCAGTCACTCATCAGGAGTAGTGATGGCAGAGTGCACGGTTGTCACTGCCCTACCCACTCGATCTCACCATCGTGTGTGAGATGGCTGACTGGCGTCAGGGGCGACCAGGACATGTCATTGGCATCATACGCATGATGCATTTATTGCTTTTGTTTGCTGCATTTATTTGTTGCATTTGGATGGATGCATATGATTGACAAGCATACAGGATTTATGATACTCTCGATCTGACAACCTGACTATTCTGATAGGAGGCCCTGGTGAGTACAGTTCTCTTCAGCCATTTTCTATTGTGCTTTTCCAGCTTTTGTCCAGGAGACTGTACTCCATCGTTATTACTATTTGTTATAGTTTACTATACATGTCAACTAGGTATCTGCTGAGTTGTTGAACTCACCCCCATGGACACTATCTTTTTCAGGTACCAGGTTGTTTATGGAGTCGCTTGGAGTATCCTACCTGCCGATCCCCACATCACATCAGAAGACCTGTCTCCGCTTTTGTTTATTTTTATTTTGGTATATGGAATTTGTGTATTTAGCTTGTGTTCTGGTTTTGTTTCTGGAGCATTGCTTTGTTGTGTGGTGTAAGCCTAGCCGGCTAGCAGTCTTCATTTTTTTAGTTTGTATGTGTTGTCCATTGTATTTTCGATGTGTTTGGTTTTTGGTACAGCCGAGTGGGCTGTTATATTTACATATAACTACGTGGTTGTGTTTTTATTGTATCAACCGAGTAGGTTGCATATAAACTGTGTGGTTGTGTGTATATTCCAGCCGCCTGTGGTTGAGGTATATTGTGTTTGTAGAAATGGTTAAGATTATCACCCGTACAGGGGAGATGCTGCCAGAATTTCCTCTGGAGGGGACTCCTCTAGGGCGTGACAGTCGGAGTAGACATATCCTTCTACCTCAAATCAGAGTGAGGGAGCACAATGCTCTCATCTCCTGGTACACAATGACGGGGAGGAACCCCGGCGTGCTACCATGCTCCTATCACGCTACCCATGAGCGTCCTAGCGGAGCACCACCGGGCAACCTGCCATACACACCCTGAGTGTTGTGCCACTACCCATGCAGTGGTCACATTGTGTGCAGGCCCATATAGCCGGCTGATGAGCTCAACAATAATGGAGTCGTCAATCACCCAGCATGCAATCATGCAATATGATGCATGTGGCTACAGTATGGCATACCTAAACATATCCTCCTCCATATGTGTAGGTGCCAAAAAGATAAGCACATATATAACAAGGACAATAAACAACATGAATCCAACATCACATATCCAACATATCTATCAACTAATCCAGTATAGAGGGAAGTACAATAAATACCTCTATCTCTATGAACACAGATAAACATAGCCAGAAAGAAAAGCATGTCAGACTAATTTATAGCAGATAACAGTAGAAGCATGTATCAGGTATCAACTAAACTAAACCCAGGGAAAGTGCTAAACTACCAATCACTAGTAATTATATATAAACTATACATATCATAAGATAATATCAAAAAGATAAGTCAAAGGGTACCCGCCTCAAATAGAAGGTACTATCAAGCAATCCAAAGTCGACGTCAAGGCGCCCGTCTCAAATCAAAATCTTGCATCAAACAATATATATATATTTTTTTATTTAGCTAAATCCATAAGAATAGCTATATAAAATCCCTAATACTAAATTAGGGCAAAAACCCTAATCATATCACCATTATCCGACCTAAATTAATCCAACAATTAGTTAGGGTTAGTTACCTAATCCCCAATCATCAATTAGATTAGAAATCCAAATCTAAATAAATTTCACATAATCAACATTCAATTCAATACATACACCTAACTAATGTACACATGATCAACAACTAATTACACTAATCATGTATCAATTCCTTGTTCCTTACCTCAATCACAGCTACTGGAGAAAGTGCTGCCGGAACCAAGAAAACCTCACAGTAAACAGAACTCACCTCACTGATCGGATCAAGAGAAGAGATCAACATTTCACTCTCTGTTGATCCTCAATCATAGATGATTGCTGCCAGAAGGAAACGTTGCTGGATTGTAGAACACCACAGTAAGACACCTCCCTGCTGGAATTCCTTCCCTACCGTTTGGATCAAGGTGAGATCAAGCAAGAAGATCACTTATCTCAATTTCTTCAACCGCAACCCCCAATCAACCGCAACGAAGAAGGGATCTAAGATCTGATCTGGGATCACCGACAAATCAGAGAGGAAAAGAGCAAGAATCGAGGAAGAAGACTCGAAACTAGGGCACAAATCAGGGAAATAGAAAGAGGAAGGATCAGTCTCTTACCCTCGGAGCCCTAATTGTCTCTTCACGCCAGTGATCGGTGGATCGGCTCGATCCAGTGGCGTCGATCGAAGAAGAAAGGTCGACAGTCGACTAGAGGAGACGTGACGTCGTGTCTGTGATCCGAAGAGGAATAGCGCCGCCTGAATCTGAGCTCAACGATCGCCGATGCCCGTAGAGAAAGATCACCGGAGCTAGAAACCCTAATGCCTTCGGCGTTGCTTGCCCGCGAGAGAGAACAGAGAAGGAAGGGAGTTCGCGTTGGGGCAGAGGGGAAGAAGGAAATGGTTTCGGGTGGATCGGCGTTTGAGAAGGGAAATAAGAGAAAGAAAAGGATTTATAATTAAAAATATTTCCTCACCTAAACGAGTATCCCAAACAGGCTTTGTCCGAACTTGCCAATCAATCCCCTCAAAACCCTCCGTACGAGCTTCGAAAAATTCTCAGAAAATTTCTAAAAATTCCGGAAAAATTCTTTAAGGCTATTTCCAAACTAACCTTATTATTTAAATTTTTCTGATATTTTACATTCTCCCCTACTAATAAAAATTTGGTCTCCAAATTTCGCTATAACCAACAACAAACACTAGAATATAACCAAACAGTATAAATGCTGAAAGGACTCTAACCCACATATCTCAAGTAAAAAGATGAGGGTATCGAGCTTGGATCGTATCCTCCATATCCCAAGTAGCCTCCTCGTCAGAATGATACTGCTATCCGACTTTAACCAGCCGGACCATCTTGTTCCGCAGCTGACGCTCTCTATGGTCCAGAATCCATACCGGAACCTCCTCGTAAGTAATGTCAGGCTGAATGGAAACAGATATATCTGACAGAACATGTACTGGATCAGATACGTATCTTCTCAGCATAGATACATGGAATACATCATGAATGCTAGCTAGAGATGGTGGTAGCGCCAGACGGTAAGCTACTGCTCCAATCCTTTCCAAGATCTGGAATGACCCAATATATCGTGGAGCTAACTTACCTCAGAGACCAAATCTCTTCACCCCTTTCATGGGTGAAACTCTCAGAAATACATGGTCACCAGTAGAGAACTCCAGGGGTCTCCGTCTCCGGTCAGCATAACTCTTCTGACGGTCCTGAGCCTCTGACATCCTCCGTCTGATAGTGTGAACCAACTCTGCCTCCTGCTAAGCTCTCTGAGGTCCTAGCAGCTGGGCCTTCCCAACCTCCTCCCAAAGGATGGGTGTCCGACAAGGTCTACCATACAACTCCTCAAACGGTGCCATCTAGATAGCCGAATGATAGCTATTGTTGTAAGCGAACTCCACCAATGGCAGGTGATCCTCCCAACTGCCTCCGAAATCTATAACGCAATATCTCAGCAAGTCCTCCAAAGTCTGAATGGTCCGCTCTGACTGTCCATCTATCTACGGATGGAATGTCGTACTGAAACGAACTTGTGTGCCTAAAGCCTGCTGCAGACTCTGCCAAAATCGGGACGTAAACCGTGGGTCTCTATCCTATATAATGCTCAATGGAACACCATGAAATCTAATAATCTCTCGACAGTATAACTCTGCTAATCGATCCAGAGAATCAGTCTTTTGAATCGCTAAAAAGTGTGCGGATTTGGTTAATTGGTCAACGATTACCCAAATCGCATCATGGCCTCGTCGAGTCCTAAGCAATCCTACTACAAAATCCATAGTAATGTGCTCCCACTTCCACTCTGGAATAGGGATCCTCTGAAGTAAACTAGCATGTCTCTGGTGCTCAGCCTTCACCTGTTGACAGACAAGACATCTAGCTAAAAACTCTGCGATGTCTTTCTTCATACCGTTCCACCAATAGGAACGCCTCAAATCACGATACATACGGGTCCCACCTGGGTGGATAGCAAATCTAGAACGATGAGCCTCTTGAAGTAACTCCTCGATGACCGGGTGAGACTGAGGTACACATAATCTGCCTCAGAAATAAACAATACCCTCGTCATCTCGTTGAAACTCGGTCTGCTATCCGGAAGCTATCTGGCTACTAATGAACTGTAAATGCTGATCTCTGCCCTGGGCCTCTCGAATCCTCATCCCGATCGACGACTGAGCAACCATGGTAACAAGAATACCCTGCTCTGTCCGTCCCTGCTCCTCAAGGCCCAACTCGGAGAATCCCTGAATCAAGTTCGTGATTATAACTCGATGGCAAGCTAAAGTCCCTCTGGACTTCCTGCTAAGTGCACCAGCAATCACAATAGCTTTACTCGGATGGTAGCTAATAGTACAATCATAATCCTTCAGGACTCCATCCATCTCCTCTATCGGAGATTGAGTTCCTTCTGTGTAAAAAGATATTTGAGACTCTTATGATCAGTAAGAATCTTAAAAATAATACCATAAAGATGATGTCGTCAAATCTTCAAAGTAAAGATAATAGCGGCTAGCTCTAAATCATGTACTGGGTAATTCTTCTCATGCTCCTTCAACTGACGAGAAGCATAGGAGACTACCCTGTCGTGCTGCATCAAAACAACGCCCAAGCCCTATAGAGATGCGTATGTGTAAAGTACGAATCCGTCCTCTCCGGAAGATAAAACTAAAACTGGTGTCGATACTAATCTCCACATCAGCTCCTGAAAGCTGGTCTCACAAGCCTCTGACCAAGTGAACTTCACACCTTTTCTGGTCAGACGTGTCAACAGCATAGCAATACTGGGGAAACCCTCAACAAATCATCCGTAATATCCAGCCAATCCCAAGAAACTACGGATCTCCTGGACTGACTTAGGCTGCTTCCAGCTGGTAATAGCCTTGATCTTCTGAGGATCTACTGAAATACCTTGGCTAAACACCACATGTCCCAGAAAACCAACCGAGGATAGCCAAAATGCACACTTGCTGAACTTCGCATACAGATGATGTCGTCGAAGAGTCTCCAAGACTATGCGAAGATGTTGTGCATGTTCCTCCTCGAAAGGCGAATAGATCAATATGTCATCAATAAAAATAATAACGAACTGATCTAAATACTCTAGAAAGATACGGTTCATCAGATCCATAAATACTGCAGGAGCATTGGTAAGCCCAAACGGCATTACCAAAAACGCGTAATGTCCGTATCTGGTGTGAAAAGTTGTCTTCTGAATATCCGAATCTTTGACGCTCAACTGATGATATCCAGACCGCAGATCAATCTTAGAATACACTGATGTATCTCTGAGCTGATCAAATAAATCCTCAATTCACGGCAAGGGGTACTTATTTCTGACAGTCACTGCATTCAGCTGCCTATAATCGATGCACAACCTTAGAGTACCATCCTTCTTCTTGATGAATAATACTGGAGAACACTAAGGAAGAATACCGTGGGGTTCTCCACAAGGACACCGGAATGCTCCTGCCCATGCATGTCATATGCAGCTTCTGCAGGAGGAGTTGTCCTCAGCTGACGCTGCGAAGATTGGGTTTTTGGCCCACGTCCCTGAGTCTCGGACTGACCAAACTGTCCTTCCGGAACAGAAATCCCGGAAGCTACATGCTGAGCCTTCAGCGAACAGTCTCGGCTCAAGTGTCCAGGCAATTTGCAATAATAGCAAACTGACTGTCCTAGGGTGCATGTAGAGGTGATGTGATCTCGAGATCCGCATCGGGTGCAGTAAGGGTCACCGGTGGACTGTTTTTGGTTCTAATGAGAAGACTAGGAACGTCCAAATGAAGATCGTCCTGACTTCTAGGGTCGTCCCGATGACCCAAAAGTACCTTGACCCGTCTGAGTACGACTGCTCTGCTGATTTCCTGTAGTCTGTGACTGTTGGATCTGTCTAAAAGTCAGATCAGTCTGTTTTCTCTTCTTATCTGTATTCACTCCCTGCTGAGCAGACTCAATCATAAGCGCTCTATCCAGTGCCTCTGTGTATGATGAATGACCAAAACCGGCAATCTTCACTTGAAGATGCCCGTCTAGACCCTGGACAAACTGAAACATAGGAGATCTATCCTCGGCAATTAACTCAGGATAGAATCTGGCCAACCAATTAAATTCGACATTATACTCCATCACTGAGCGGTTATTCTGCTGAAGACTCAGAAAATCCTACCGACGTGTCATCTGATATGTGCGGAGAAAATACTGACTCTCAAATGCCTCCCTAAATCTCGTCCAGGTAATATGCTGCTCGTCTATAATCGAGCGTTGCGTATCCCACCATATCTCTACCTCAAGTACGCAGTAGTAGGCATGACTGGAGGGGGTGCCGGGTATACTGAAGGTGATACCACTAGTGGTACAGTCGAGGTATGTACCTCTGAAGTCGGAACTATCGAGGTCTTATAATTTGACGTGCCTATAATATCCTGATGAGTCCCTGCCAAAAGAAATTTTGGCAGCATCTCCCCTGTCCGTGTGACAATATGAATCCAGAATACATATATCTAATCCTCGGCCCACACGGCCGGAACAACACAACACAATAATAAACAAACCACGCAGTTTATATCAACATTCGACACAATGTATTATGAACCATCCATAATCAGAATGACGATATAAAAATCATCCTAGATATATGTAAAACCTCCTACTTGTAGGACTGTTAGATTCGATAGAGGGGGGGTGAATATCGATTCGAAAAGTCGAGTAAAAATACGCAGCGGAAAAGTAAATGAACACAGTTGTTTTTACTTCGTTCGGAGCCTGTGACGACTCCTACTCGAAGGCCCGTGGTCCTTGACCACTTTCGTTGGGCAATCACTAACAATTCGAATATAATTACAAAATGAATACAGGGAATGCTAGTTAAACAAAGTAATACCGACAAGGAAATTAACTAAAACCGAAGGAGCACTTTGTCGGAGCTTTGTTGGCGTCGCAGCAGAGCAGCAAGACCAGCAGTAGAAGAGTTCTCAGATTGATGATTCTGAAGCTCCTGCCTGGGGCTTCTTTTATATGTTGCTCCGGGCGCCTGGATTCCTTCCGGGCGCCTGGAATGTGACGTAGCTGCTCAAACCGAGATGCTCCACGTGGCGACGACTTGGCTGGATATAATTTGCCTTCCGGGCGCCCGGATCCCCTCCAAGCGCCCGGACCACCTTGTTCCAGAAAACTCCCTTTTCCTGCAAAACAAAGTTAGTCCGAGGCAATATATATCCTGCAACATAGATTGTTAGCACATTTTATAATAGTATGAATTAGCACAAATAGTATGACTTAGATTCCGTCTTTCCGAGACCGGAATCTAGTCACAATCTCGACTTAGACATCTGAAATAGATCTAAGCCGGATCGACGCCTAATGTTCCCTTCCCGGGAACGCGTCCTCGCAGTCACTCCCCTCCAGTGACTTACCTCACTTACCTGCCAGACGTCTGGTCAGCCCTTCGACCCGTCTGGACTTCTTGCCAGCTATCCGGTCAGCCCGTCGACCTAGCTGGACTTCTTGCCAAGCGTCCGGTCAGCCCGTCGACCCGCTTGGACTTCTCGCCAGCTATCCGGTCAGCCCGTCGACCTAGCTGGACTTCATGCCAAACATCCGGTCAGCCCGTCGACCTGTCTGGACTTCTCCTGCACACTCGATCAAAGTGTCAGACAACAACAAAACTAACTTAACCTATTTGTCATTCATCAAAACCTGGGTTAAATCGTTAGTGCTAACCGCACCAACAATCTCCCCCTTTTTGATGGAATGACAACCTGGTTAAGTTAGTGAAAACATATGCAAGAAACAACATGCATTTATGTGGTTTTAAAGTTAGTCTGTATTTTAAAATTGGTTTAGCTAACTTAACCACCTAACTCTCCCCCTTTGGCATTCATGAAAAAATAAGCAGGGGTAAACAAGCATAGTGTAGAGTAATAAAAAGTTTAGTTCAAAAATTCAAAGATACTGATAAAAGTACAATTTTTAACAGCAAGTTAAAAAAATAGTCAAGTTGACTTGGGGGAGTTTAAAGTTTTGAAAACTTGTTTAAAGCATTAGCTTTTAGCTTTTAGAAAAATTGCTAAGTTTAGATAGTCTAATTTTCAAACATAAGTGTATAAGGTCTAAATTTCAAGATCAAGTTTAAATTTTCAAAACAAGTTTCAACTTTGAAACGCTTTTCAAACATAAGTTTTCAAAACCAAAATTCCAAAACTAAGTTTGAAAAATCTATTTTTCAAAACTGATTGAAATTTATTTTTCAACACTAAGTTTGTAAAAGATTCAATTTTCAAAATTAAGGAAAATGATTTTGAGAAGCTTAGTTTGTAAACTTAAGTTTTGAAAAATCTAATTTCCATAATTTTCAATAACAACGTAATTTTTTTTCTAAACTAATTTTTGTAAAATTTGTTTTCAAAAGTTTAAAAGTACTAGTTTCAAAACTATGGTTTAAAATACTTGAAAAGTTCAGTTTTCAAAGACTAAGTAAAATGGATAAAAAGTTTGTGATTTAAAAAAAAAATCACAATTTTAAACAAGTTGTTTTTTAAACTTTGATTTTCAAAATTAAGTTTAAAATTCAATTTGGAAAACTAAAGGAGTTTTATTTCTCCCCCTGAATTTGATACTCCTTTAATTTATTACTCTCCTTTAATTTATTAAATTTTCTAGGGGATTTAAAAAGAAAAAATTGAACCTCCCCCTGAATTGGTTACTCCCCTTAATTTAATATCTCTCCCTTAAGTTAATACTAAGGTTTGGTTGTGTTAAATTTCAAAAGCCTTAACACATTTGTCTAATTTAGTAACACTTATATTATTAGCTCCGTATCCTTGGTATAACTGTTTATTTGAATTTGATTAATCAATTATTAATTAATTTTAGATTGCGCTTAACTTTAGTTTAAGGTTAAATAAGATAAGATTTTATTAATTCAATAACAGTTAAGCATTATCAATAATTTATTGATTAGTTTTTACTTGATTTAATAATTTAATACTTAGTGAAATAATTTAAATTTCATATTACCTGATTGAGTTGGTCAATAAAAGTGTTAGTTATAATTATTATTATTATTATTTTTATTTATTTATTTAATTTTTTTTTAAAGGGATTTCTAAAACAGCATTTAAAAGGAATTTAAAATGAATTTTATTAGAGTAAAAAAAATAAGAAGAATTTTTCAAAATGATACATAATTTTTTAAAATAGTTTTTAAAGAATTTTTAAAATAGTTTTTTAAAGAATTTTTAAAATGTTTTTTTTTTAAAGAATTTTTTAAAATAGTTTTTTTTATTTTTAAAGAATTTTTAAAATAGTTTTTAAAGAATTTTTTTTAAAAAAGTTTTTAAAAGAATTTTTAAAGAATTTTTTTTTAAAAAAAAATTAAATAAATTTTTTTTTTTAAAAAAAAAAAGAGTTTTAATGAATTTTTAAAATACTTTTTAAAGAATTTTTAAAAGAGTTTTTAAATAATTTTTAAAATAGTTTTTAAATAATTTTTAAAAGAGTTTTTAAAGAATTTTTAAAAGAGTTTTTAAAGAATTTTTTTTTTAAAAAAAAAAAATTTAAAAGAATTTTAAAAAAAGTTTTTAAAGAATTTTTAAAAAAGTTTTTAAAGAATTTTTAAATTTTTTTTTTTTTTAAAAAGAGTTTTAATGAATTTTTAAAAGAGTTTGTAAAGAATTTTTAAAAGAGTTTTTAAAGAATTTTTAAAATAGTTTTAAAAGAATTTTTAAAAGAGTTTTTTTATTTTTTAAAGAATTTTTAAAAGAGTTTTTTTTTTTATAGAAATTTTAAAATAGTTTTTAAAAGTTTTTAAAATAATTTTTAAAAGAAATTATTTTTTTTTAAAGGTTTTTTTTAAAAATAATTATGTTAAAATAATTTTTAGGTTAAAATAAATTTTTAAGTTAAAAAAAAATTAAGTTTTAAAATAAATTTTTAAGTTAAAAAAATTAAGTTTTAAAATAAATTTTTAAGTTAAAAAAAATTAAGTTTAATTTTTAAAATAGTTTTTTAAAAAATTTAATTTTAATTTAATTTAATTTTAATTAATTTTAATTTACTTTGAAATTTGAAATTTAATTTGAAATTCGAAATTTAATTTTAATTAATTTAATTCAATTTGAATTTGAAATTCAAATTTTAATTTTAATTAATTTTAATTTCGTTTGAAAATTAATTAATTTAATTCTTATTCATCTCACCCGATCTAGATTATCAATCAGGGAATCTTATAATTTTGTGAGATGAATTTGATTTAATTACAGAGTTTGGTTTAACTTGTGTTAGATTCAGGTTTAGCTTTGGTCTCAACAAATAGTCATTCTTCGGATAAACTTCTAAGCTTGGTTAGTCACTTGGACGTCATTAGAAGTAACCAACCTTTCGAGGTTTTCCGAATAGTCCTATCCACGGAGCTTAGTATTAAACCTTGGTCTAACTCGTTAGGATCCATTTAAAGGTAGCTTCGGTCGGTTCCACTTGGCCAAATGCACCAGATTGAAGCCATATCTTTCTAGACATGCGATGCCCAAGCTTCCCCAACGTACTATAATAAAAAAACTTCACCAGTACCATGATTCAAGTTAAACTTGAACCCTCTTTAACTAGTCCTAATTACCCTGTCGGGTAGGTTGGTTGGGGTTACCCTTTTCGGGTAGGTTGGTTAGGGTTACCCAGTCGGGTAGGTTAGTTTTGGAGGTGCCGGCTATTCTGGAGCCTCCCCCTGAACTATTGGTCATTAATTTAGTTTTTAATTCTGGGTTTATTATAGTTAAGTTTTGGTTAAAATTTAATGTTTAATTTATAATATAGATTCAAGTTTTTAATTTTGAATTAATTAAATTAGTCAAATTATCTTTCTTTAAGAGAATGTATTTAATATTTAAATTTTCTTTCAATTTCACTTTTATTAAGTTAATTGAATTATCTTTCTTTAATAGCTTATTTTTAAAGTTTAAGTTTTCATTCATTTTTAAACTTGAATTAATTAAATTGTTTGAATTATATTACCTTAAAGGTTTATCTTTTAACCTTTTATTAATTGTTAATTTTGAATTTTTTCAGATTATCTTTATTTAATATGTTATTTTTAACATTTAATTTTAATTTTGTTAAATTTAGTTTTAATTTTATCAAAGTGTTTGATTTTATTCTTATATTTTCTTTATTTTTTTAGTTGATATAATTAGTGGAATTTATTAGATTATTCTTATCATTAAAATTTAATTTTTTATTAATTAAATTATCTTGGGTTTGGATAGAATTTTCTAGATTAATATTGTCTAGATTATTAAATAATTTATTAATTTTATCTAGATCAATATTGACTTTGTTATCTCTATCATTTGAGTTTTCAGATTTGTTTAGGTTCAAGTTTGAATGTTTTAAATTAATTGGATTTGTTTTATCAGATAATATTCTAGGGGTATTTTTGTAATTATTGTCAACTACATTATTTTCACATATATTTTCTGAAATAATCAGATCAATGCTCATATTTTTTAAACTACTATTAGCAGGGGTATTTTGGTAAATATCACTAACCTTGAGCGCAACTCCTAATTCAATAGGCTTTTCAATTGGATATAACCCGAGTTCGGATTCGATTTTTACTTGATCCTCGAGCTCCATCGGCTCCTCGTGAAGTTTGATCAATTGGATCCAAAGCTCATGTGTATCTTTGCACTTTTTTACTCTGCATAAAACATTGTTAGGTAAAACATTACAAATGATTTTACTTACATTTGTGTTTAGTTCTGAGTTCTGAGAAGGTTTTCTCAATATCAGCCAATAATCAAAGTTTACGCTTCCTAAGAAGCATTCCATTAATCGCTTCCAATAGTTGAAATCTTGATCGTATGGTGGTGGTTCGTGGGGGTTTCGTCCTTCTTGAAGAGTCTTTTTTCTTGCATACAGAGAAACAGAAAAAAAATCCCAAGACTTGGTCTTGGATTAGTAGTGCTGAAAAAAAATAATATTTCACTATTTTTGGAAAAAAAAATAAAATATTAATAAAATAATAATAAAATATTTGAAAAAATATTATTTCAAAATTTTGAAAATGTAATATTTTTTAAATACTAAACAATGGTGAAAAGATGATGATGTATTTTTCAAAAACCATTTTGGAGGGAAAAAAACGAAAGGCGTTATTCTGCTAAAGCGGTTATCCTCGGCAATTAACTCAGCAATTAACTCAGGATAGAATCTGGCCAACCAATTAAATTCGACATTATACTCCATCACTGAGCGGTTATTCTGCTGAAGACTCAGAAAATCCTGCCGACGTGTCATCTGATATGTGCGGAGAAAATACTGACTCTCAAATGCCTCCCTAAATCTCGTCCAGGTAATATGCTGCTCGTCTATAATCGAGCGTTGCGTGTCCCACCATATCTCTACCTCATCTCGTACCTCAAGTACGCAGTAGTAGGCATGACTGGAGGGGGTGCCGGGTATACTGAAGGTGATACCACTAGTGGTACAGTCGAGGTATGTACCTCTGAAGTCGGAACTATCGAGGTCTTATAATTTGACGTGCCTATAATATCCTGATGAGTCCCTGCCAGAAGAAATTTTGGCAGCATCTCCCCTGTCCGTGTGACAATATGAATCCAGAATACATATATCTAATCCTCGGCCCACACGGCCGGAACAATACAACACAATAATAAACAAACCACGCAGTTTATATCAACATTCGACACAATGTATTATGAACCATCCATAATCAGAATGACGATATAAAAATCATCCTAGATATATGTAAAACCTCCTACTTGTAGGACCGTTAGATTCGATAGAGGGGGGGTGAATATCGATTCGAAAAGTCGAGTAAAAATACGCAGCAGAAAAGTAAATGAACACAGTTGTTTTTACTTCGTTCGGAGCCTGTGACGACTCCTACTCGAAGGCCCGTGGTCCTTGACCACTTTCGTTGGGCAATCACTAACAATTCGAATATAATTACAAAATGAATACAGGGAATGCTAGTTAAACAAAGTAATACCGACAAGGAAATTAACTAAAATCGAAGGAGCACTTTGTCGGAGCTTTGTTGGCGTCGCAGCAGAGCAGCAAGACCAGCAGTAGAAGAGTTCTCAAATTGATGATTCTGAAGCTCCAGCATGGGGCTTCTTTTATATGTTGCTCCGGGCGCCTGGATTCCTTCCGGGCGCCTGGAATATGACGTAGCTGCTCAAACCGAGATGCTCCACGTGGCGACGACTTGGCTGGATATAATTTGCCTTCCGGGCGCCCGGACCACCTTGTTCCCGAAAACTCCCTTTTCTTACAAAACAAAGTTAGTCCGAGGCAATATATATCCTGCAACATAGATTGTTAGCACATTTTATAATAGTATGAATTAGCACAAATAGTATGACTTTGATTTCGTCTTTCCGAGACCGGAATCTAGTCACGATCTCGATTTAGACATCCGAAATGGATCTAAGCCGGATCGACGCCTAATGTTCCCTTCCCGGGAACACGTCCTCGCAGTCACTCCCCTCCAGTGACTTACCTCACTTACCTGCCAGACGTCCGGTCAGCCCTTCGACCCGTCTGGACTTCTTGCCAGCTATCCAGTCAGCCCGTCGACCTAGTTGGACTTCTTGCCAAGCGTCCGGTCAGCCCGTCGACCCGCTTGGACTTCTCGCCAGCTATCCGGTCAGCCCGTCGACCTAGCTGGACTTCGTGCCAGACATCCGGTCAGCCCGTCGACCTGTCTGGACTTCTCCTGCACACTCGATCAAAGTGTCAGACAACAACAAAACTAACTTAACCTATTTGTCATTCATCAAAACCTGGGTTAAATCGTTAGTGCTAACCGCACCAACACTACTCAACTACAATGAAGAATAACAAAATCCATAAAGTAATGAAAATATCCGCAGCGGAAAACAAGAGTAGCAAACCCAAAAGTCAATAGAAAGTCCAAGTACGAAAATCCCACATCACCGGAATATGTATAGAAACAATAATCGAAATCAACAACAAGAAATCCTCGCGGCAAGGGGGCTAGTGACTGGAATATCTCCCGACGGCCTCAACCTGAAAAATAGTAATATAACGGTGTGAGTCCAAAGAACTCAGCAGGTAATCCAATAGATATGTACAGCGACATATAACTACCAGTAATAACCTATAGTACAGTCTCCTAAACAATAGAGCCTATAGTACAGTCTCCTAACAGTTTAATAGGTATGCATAACTGAATAAACTGTAATAACTATCAAAAAGCATGTAATACAGTTTACAGCAAGAATAATAAGAAATGCATATCTGGAATAAACTGTACTCACCTGCAAATCCTCTAAGCTGTAACTGTGAACATACACAGATCAAAATAGACAGAGCAAATAAGCATGTATCCTATATGCATGTCAATCATATGCAATCACCAAAAGGCATCATCCAATATGCAACAATCACAATAAATGCAATCGGTGCATATGATGCAATGACATGTCCTGGTCACCCCTGACGCCAGTCAGCCATCTCACACACAATGGTGAGACCGAGTGGGTAGGGCTGTGACACCGTGCACTCTACCGTCACTACCCCTGAAGAGTGACCGAGTGGACGGGATGCTGTCGGACTGCACCTATCCTCCTACCTCAAATCAGAGTGAGAGAGCGCAATGCTCTCATCTCTCGGTACACAATGACGGGGAGGGACCCTGGCGTGCTACCACGCTCCTGTCACGCTACCCATGAGCGTCCTAGCAGAGCACTACTGGGCAACCTGCCATACACACCCTGAGTGCTGTGCCACTACCCATGCAGTGATCACGTTGTGTGCAAGCTCATGTAGCCGGCCGACGAGCTCAACAATAATGGAATCGTCAATCTCCCAGCATGCAATCATGCAATATGGTGCATGCGGCAACAGTATGTCATACCTGAACATATCCTCCTCCATATGTGTAGGTGCCAAAAAGATAAACACATATATAATAAGGATAATAAACAACATGAATCCAACATATCTATCAACTAATATAGTATAGAGGGAAGCACAATAAATACCTCTATCTCTATGAACACAGATAAACATAGCCAGAAAGAAAAGCATGTCAGACTAATGTATAGCAGCTAACAGTAGAAGCATGTATCAGGTATCAACTAAACTAAACCCAGGGAAAGTGGTAAACTACCAATCACTAGTAATTATATATAAACTATACATATCATAAGACAATATCTAAAAGATAAGTCAAAGGGTACCCGCCTCAAATAGAAGGTACTATCAAGCAATCTAAAGTTGACGTCAAGACGCCCGTCTCAAATCAAAATCCTGTGTCAAACAATATATATATTTTTTTATTTGGCTAAATCCATAAGAATAGCTAAATAAAATCCCTAATACTTAATTAGGGCAAAAACCCTAATCATATCACCATTATCCTACCTAACTTAATCAAACGATTAGTTAGTGTTAGTTACCTAATCCCCAATCATCAATTAGATTAGAAATCCAAATCTAAATAAATTTCACATAATCAACATTCAATTCAATACATAAACCTAACTAATCTACACATGATCAACAACTAATTACACTAATCATGTATCAATTCCCTATTCCTTACCTCAATCCCAGCTACTGGAGAAAGTGCTGTCGGAACCAAGAAAACCTCACAGTAAACAGAACTCACCTCACTGATCGGATCAAGAGAAGAGATCAACAATTCACTCTCTGTTGATCCTCAATCGTAGATGATTACTGCCGGAAGGAAACGTTGCTGGATTGTAGAACACCACAGCAAGACACCTCCCTGCTGGAATTCCTTCCCTATCATTCGGATCAAGGCGAGAACTGTTGGGTTTTTCGGGTCGCGAAAACCGTTTTTCGCATCGCGGAAACCCCGAATCACCCAAAGCCGTAGATCCGTGCAAAGAAAAATTTCGAAAACACAAATACGGGTTTTATACTACGATCTACAGTAGATCTACAAAGGAAAAACCATTTTACCTTCGATGCGTGCCCTTGCAAAATCCCGCTCGTCCAAGGTACTTGTCGGACTCCAAAGTATCAAGATAGATACTTCTCTAGTGATATCCACACGAACAAGAAGTGTCTCCCACACTCAAAGGATGGAGAAGAAAGCCCCAAGTGTGCTAGCACTTTCTAGAGCTCTCGAATGGGATTGGAAAGGAAGAAAAAGAAGAAGGTACAAAAAAATCTTATACACTCACTAGTAGTATCCTTCCTTTGTGACCTTCACTCTACCTTTGCTCTTGGATTCACTCAACCACCTCCTCCTCACCAAGGAAGTCACGGCAACTACCAGCAAAGAGAGAGAAGAAGCAAGGAAGAAGATAATAGAATCAATGCACACCTCAATTCACAAAATCAAAACACCTCACAACATTAGTGTGGCCGGCCACACAATGTAACCCCCTTCATTAATGTGGCCGACCACATTAAAACCAAGGGGAGAGTGTAACCCCCATGAGGTGGCATACCTCATGAGGTGGAGGTGATGTGGCAAGGATGAGTCATCCTTATGATGTGGCAATGGCAATACATCAAGTCAAACTTGATGTTTCAACTTCCATTTGGTCAAGTCAAAATTGACCAATTTCTTCCTTGTTGAGTTAAATCGAATCTTTGATTCAAGTCAATTTCAATTTAATGAATCTCAATTCATTAATATAAATTGACTCAATGAATCAAATTTAAATTAGACTCATTCAACAATTGAATCTAATTGAGTCTAACTCAATAAGTTAAGTCTAATCCGAATCCAATCTTTGGTGCATCATATGAACCTAATCAAATTGGTTCATCATATGAACCTAATCTCTATCCACTTGTTCTTTGTGTGTGACCCAATAGGTTCTTGTAACGTTGGCAATGTTTCTAAACTCCTTTAGATACATAAGCAATGAGCGGCATCTAGCAATACATCATTGCTACCCAAGTTACAAGAAATGTCGAGATCCAACATTACCTTGTGACTACTAATTGTGACTCCTCACAATATGTGACATTGTCCTTCTATCCTAGACATCTAGATTGATCAATATGAGGCATAGACCGTGTCATCCTCTAATCAATCTAAATCTTGAACTCCAAGTAGACTCACTCGATCAAATGAGCTCAACATCTAATGTTGACTCATTTGGGCATGGCCATGCACTTCGTGGTCTAACTCTATCAAGAATATTGATGTCTCTCCCGTCATATGGGAGGGTTAGATCCCATCTACATCACTCACATCCCTCTGCATAATTTGTTATATACCCAGTAATCGCCTTTATAGTCCACCCTGTTACGGGTGACGTTTGACGAAACCAAAGTACATAACTCCTTATGTAGGGATCCATGGTGACTTCAGGTCTAAGGACTAATAGTCATACTAATAGCCACATGAGAAAGTATATGACACTCATATAACGATCCATGATACTTTCTCATGGCGGGTCATTCAGTATACATTCTCTAATGCATACCCATGTGTCAGCTTGATATCTCTATATCCATGACTTGTGAGATCAAGTCATCGAGCTGACCTACATGCTAGTCTTATTGTATTAACATTGTCCCTGAATGTTAATACTCGACTAGGAATAAATTAGAGTAGTGTTCCCTATATCATCTCACTATCGATTCAACTAATCGATTGATATAGGTATGAACCTTCTACTCAAGGACACTACTATACTTATTTTATCTGGTACTAATACAAATAAGCATAATAAACAAAAACCAAATGCCTTAATATATATATAAGAATATGATATACATGAGTCCATACAATCATCAAATGATTGGCTCTAGGGCTCTAACTAACAATCTCCCACTAGCACTAATGTCAATCAGTATAGGCTCTAAGGCCTAAAGACCTAGTGTGACCATCATGCTTCCTCTGTGCCAAAGCCTTGGTCAAGGGATCTGCGATGTTAGCCTCTGTAGGTACTCTGCAAATCTTCACATCTCCTCTATCGATAATCTCTCGAATGAGATGGAAGCGCCGTAGTATATGCTTGGTCCGCTGGTGTGAGCGAGGTTCCTTCGCCTGTGCTATAGCTCCATTGTTGTCACAATAGAGCTCAATGGGGTCAGCAATGCTAGGAACCACCCCAAGTTCAGTGATGAACTTGCGGATCCAAACTGCCTCCTTTGCTGCCTCTGATGCAGCAATGTACTCGGCTTCTGTTGTAGAATCAGCTACTGTATCCTGCTTTGAACTCTTCCAGCTGACAGCACCACCATTTATGCAAAATACGAACCCCGACTGCGATCTATAGTCATCCTGATCGGTCTGGAAGCTAGCATCACTGTAACCCTTTACAGCTAGCTCATCATTGCCTCCATATATCAAGAAATATTCTTTAGTCCTTCTTAAGTACTTAAGAATATTCTTGACCGCTATCCAGTGACTTTCACCTGGATCTGACTGGTATCTACTCGTCATGCTCAAAGCATACGAGACATCAGGTCGAGTACATAGCATAGCGTACATGATCGATCCTATGGCTGAGGCATAAGGGATCTGATCCATGCGGTCTCTCTCCTCTCTAGAAGAAGGACCTTGAGTCTTCGAAAGACTCACGCCATGTGACATCGGCAGAAATCCCTTCATGGAATTCTGCATGGCAAACCGAAGGAGTACCTTGTCAATGTATGTACTCTGACTTAAGCCAAGCAATCTCTTAGATCTATCTCTATAGATCTGTATCCCTAGAATGCGGGATGCCTCACCTAAGTCCTTCATTAAGAAGCAACTCCCTAGCCAGGTCTTGACAGACTGAAGCATAGGGATGTCCTTCCCAATGAGTAGTATGTCATCCACATACAATATGAGGAAGACAACTATATCCCCTACAACCTTCTTGTAGACACAAGGCTCATCTTCGTTCTTGATGAAACCAAACTGTTTGATTGCATCATCGAATCGAAGATTCCAGCTCCGAGAAGCTTGCTTTAGTCCATAAATGGACCTATGCAGCTTGCATACTCTGCTAGTATGCTGTGGATCTACAAAACCCTCAGGTTGTGTCATGTACACATCCTCGAGTAGGTTTCCATTCAGAAACGCGGTTTTGACATCCATCTGCCATATCTCATAGTCATGGTAGGCTGCAATAACAAGCATGATCCGAATAGACTTAAACATCGCTACTGGAGAAAAAGTTTCATCATAGTCAATACCATGAATTTGCTTGAAACCTTTAGCTACCAAGCGACCCTTATAGATAAGTCCATCCATGTCAGTCTTTCTCTTAAAGACCCACTTACACCCAATGGGTTTTACCCCTTCAGGTGGATCAACCAAAGTCCATACTTGGTTGGTGTACATGGAATCCATTTCGGATCTCATGGCTTCTAGCCATTTCTCGGAATCTGGTCTCATCACAGCTTCCTGATAGGTGGTAGGCTCATCCTCTATGAGCACAACGTCATCATGGTCAGACAAGAGAAATGAGTATCTCTCAGGCTGACGACGTACCCTATCAGACCTGCGAAGAAGTATGTCTACTTGAACTGGTTGTTGTTCCTCAACTCTTTGTGGAACAACTTCATCCACAACACTTTGTGGTTCCAGTTCAACTTCTATCGAGGCATCAGTGCTATTGTTCGCATCTTAAACTTCTTCAAGATCGAACGCGCTCCCACTAGTCTTTCTAGAAACAAAGTCCCTTTCTAGAAAGACCCCAGTCTTTGCCACAACTACCTTGTGCTGACTGGGAATGTAGAAGTAATATCCCTTAGTTTCCTTGGGATATTCGATGAAATAGCACTTGTCGGATTTAGGTCCTAATTTGTCTGAGACTTGATGTCGTACGTAAGCCTCACAATCCCAAATCCTCATGAAAGACACCTGGGCATCTCTCCCAGTCCATATCCTATATGGTGTCTTTATCACGACCTTTGATGGAACTCGGTTGAGTATGAAAGCTGCCGTGTCTAGAGCATAACCCCAGAGGTATGTCGGAAGATCTGTGTGACTCATCATAGACCGTACCATATCTAATAAGGTACGATTCCTCCTTTCGGATACACCATTCCACTGTGGTGTTCCAGGAGGAGTGAGTTGATTTAAAATCCCATACTCAGCTAAGTAGTGACGAAACTCATGGCTTAAGTATTCACCACCTCGATCGGATCGAAGTATCTTAATACTCTTACCAAGCTGGTTCTGTACTTCATTCTTGAATTCTTTGAACTTTTCAAAGGATTCGGACTTATGTGTCATCAAGTACACATAACCGTATCTACTGAAGTCATCAGTAAATGTGATGAAGTACCTATAACCGCCTCTAGCAGCGACATTGAAAGGGCCACATACATCACTATGTATGAGTCCTAACAAATCAGTCGCTCTTTCGCTGTGCCCACTAAAGGGAGTCTTGGTCATCTTGCCTCGTAGGCATGACTCGCATATCTCATATGATTCAAAATCAAATGAGTCCAGCAAACCATCCTTATGGAGATGGGATAAGCGCTTGTCATTTATATGACCTAAGCGACAGTGCCAGAGATTGGTGTGGTTCATATCGTTCGATTTGAACCTCTTGGTACTAACGTTATAGACTCAAGGTCTAGAATATAGAGTCCGTTCATCAGAGGTGCACTACAATAGAACATATCGTTTAAATAGATAGAACAACATTTGTTCTTTATTATAAACGAGAATCCTTTCTTGTCCAAACAAGAAACTGATATAATGTTCTTAGTCAATGCAGGCACATAACAACAATCGTCTAACTCTAGTATAAGCCCAGAGGGCAGAGATAGAAAATAAGTCCCTACAGCAACGGTAGCAACCCATGCTCCATTGCCTACTCGTAGGTCTATCTCGCCCTTTGTCAATGCTCTGCTATTTCTTAGTGCTTGTACATTAGTACAAATGTGCGAAGCACATCCGGTATCTAATACCCACGACGAAGAAATAGAGAGGTTGACTTCTATAACATTTATACCTGAAGTAGAAATCTTATTTCTCTTCTTGTTAAGATCTTCCAGGTATCCCGTGAAGTTCCTCCTCCAGTGCCCTGCTTGTCCTTGATATAGTTGACAAAGATGTGCAACCATATCGTAAGCACCTATCAACTCATGTTGCTTCTGAAGCTCAGAGTTCATGGTCGCGAGCATTAGACATGACACATCTAATGCGTCATCTTGATGCTTCTTGTAAGCATCTTTGTCAGCTCGCGGGGCATTGGCAGGAGGAGCCTCCGGAACGGGCTGCTCCAGAACGTACAGTTTACGTTCCTGAGTGAGAACTATTCTCAGGTTCCTGTACCAGTCCAGGAAATTTGCTCCGTTGAGCTTGTCCTTCTTAAGGACAGATCGCAGGGAGAAAATGTTCGTATTCGACGTCATGGCAATTCTACAACAGAAATAAATGCAGAAATAAGTATCATATTCTTTAAAATCATTTAATTAGGCCTTTAATTAAATGATGCTCCCACTGAATTCTATAATTCTTGTGGGACAAGATCCACATCATACTAACCCTTGAGTTAGCTTTGGCTAATACGCCCAAGGCTTAGTATGATCGGTAGGTAACGATTACCAATTACATCTCTATGCAACTCTTGTTTATAGAATCAATATCCGCATTTATATTAAAACTCGAGTTAGCTTTGGCTATGAGAGTTAATATAGATGTGATTTTGACCTATCTTTTCCAACCGTTGGAATAATGCCTATAGTTGACTCGATCCAACCGAGTAACTAGGAATACTCAATCTAATTGAGTTTATATTCACCCATGCGTTGATAGGTGGGACCAAGATTGTCCCTCCGTACCCTACCAAGATAATATGTATTGCTCTGCTTTGGCAGATTCAACAATACATGTGATCGAGGTAGTGATAGGTATCACGGCACGGTTAGGCATTTAGAGTTGGTTCGATCTAGATCTAATCTAATCGAGAAGGATGCATCTTGTGCATGACTTAGATCTAATCTAATCGCAAGGGTGCATCATGTGCACGACTTAGATCTAATCTAATCGTAAGGCACTAATTAATTAATTACTTATTAAACATGCATCATATACATAAGCAATTAACTAATTAATATATTTGTGATTTAGTCATGGCCCTACTACGATCTTCTCAAGCCAATGAGAAGATCGAATGGTCAACCTAGGGTCAACAGCTTCTCCAAGCTCCTCCCTTTGACCACCTTGTGTTGCTCGTGCCCGCCTCGGAACTCCGTCTCGTGTGGACCCTCCACCGCTCCAATTTGTACATTACAATTTGAAACTCGAGTTACATTCGAGTCTAAATCTAATTTACAACAAGAATATAAGAGAAAGGCACGACGCGCAGGTCGCGGAAAAATAAAAACATACAACACGCGCAAACACATAACGGCACGCAGGCCGTATTATGAATTACAACACAATCCAATCATATTAAGTTTTTTTGGGCCATGACTATCACAAAATTAATATATAATTCAAAATTATAAATTTCCCGGCGGTCCCGTTTAGCGGTTTCGGGCGCAATCGCGGAACGGATCCCCTTGCGGGGCCCAGAGGCAGCGCCCCTACCCGCGATCTAACCATTGCGAGGGTTCCTTTGCGATCCAACAGCGCCTAAACCCGCTATCCAAAAATGATTTGGGTCGAGACATTGTCGTTTCGGAAAAATCTTCCCGGCGGGTTCGTTTTTAGCGATTTCGGGTGCAATCGCGGAGCAAATTCCCTTGCGGGGTTAGGGGCAATGCCCCTACCCACGATCTAACCATCATGAGTTGCTCCTTTGCGATCTAAAGGCACCCAAGCCCGCTGTCCCAAACGGATTTGGGGCAAAACGAAGCCGTTTTGGAAAAATCTTTCCGGTAGGCGAAGCCTACAAGTGTTGAGACACTTGTGCTTCGCTTCTACGGAAAAATTACCCATAAAATCATAATTTTATAGAAAATTACAGAAACTTTAGTTTTCATAAAACCAAAAACAAACTCGTATTCGCCTTGCATGTGGCTCTGATACCACTGTTGGGTTTTTCGGGCCGCGAAAACCGTTTTTCGCGTCGCGGAAACCCGAATCACCCAAAGCCGTAGATCCGTGCAAAGAAAATTTTCGAAAACACAAATACGAGTTTTATACTATGATCTACAGTAGATCTACAAAGGAAAAACCATTTTACCTTCGATGCGTGCCCTTGCAAAATCCCGCTCGTCCAAGGTACTTGTCGGATCTCCAAAGTATCAAGGTAGATACTTCTCTAGTGATATCCACACGAACAAGAAGTGTCTCCCACACTCAAAGGATGGAGAAGAAAGCCCCAAGTGTGCTAGCACTTTCTAGAGCTCTCGAATGGGATTGGAAAGGAAGAAAAAGAAGAAGGTACAAAAGAAATCTTATACACTCACTAGTAGTATCCTTCCTTTGTGACCTTCACTCTACCTTTGCTCTTGGATTCACTCAACCACCTTCTCCTCTCACCAAGGAAGTCACGGCAACCACCAGCAAAGAGAGGGAAGAAGCAAGGAAGAAGATAATAGAATCAATGCACACCTCAATTCACAAAATCAAAACACCTCACAACATTAGTGTGGCCGGCCACACAATGTAACCCCCTTCATTAATGTGGCCGGCCACATTAAAACCAAGGGGAGAGTGTAACCCCTATGAGGTGGCATACCTCATGAGGTGGAGGTGATGTGGCAAGGATGAGTCATCCTTTTGATGTGGCAATGGCAATACATCAAGTCAAACTTGATGTTTCAACTTCCATTTGGTCAAGTCAAAATTGACCAATTTCTTCCTTGTTGAGTTAAATCGAATCTTTGATTCAAGTCAATTTCAATTTAATGAATATCAATTCATTAATATAAATTGACTCAATGAATCAAATTTAAATTAGACTCATTCAACAATTGAATCTAATTGAGTCTAACTCAATAAGTTAAGTCTAATCCGAATCCAATCTTTGGTGCATCATATGAACCTAATCAAATTGGTTCATCATATGAACCTAATCTCTATCCACTTGTTCTTTGTGTGTGACCCAATAGGTTCTTGTAACGTTGGCAATGTTTCTAAACTCCTTTAGATACATAAGTAATGAGCGGCATCCAGCAATACATCATTGCTACCCAAGTTACAAGAAATGTCGAGATCCAACATTACCTTGTGACTACTAATTGTGACTCCTCACAATATGTGACATTGTCCTTCTATCCTAGACATCTAGATTGATCAATATGAGGCATAGACCGTGTCATCCTCTAATCAATCTAAATCTTGAACTCCAAGTAGACTCACTCGATCAAATGAGCTCAACATCTAATGTTGACTCATTTGGGCATGGCCATGCACTTCGTGGTCTAACTCTATCAAGAATATTGATGTCTCTCCCGTCATATGGGAGGGATAGATCCCATCTACATCACTCACATCCCTCTGCATAATTTGTTACATACCCAGTAATCGCCTTTATAGTCCACCCTGTTACGGGTGACGTTTGACGAAACCAAAGTACATAACTCCTTATGTAGGGATCCATGGTGACTTCAGGTCTAAGGACTAATAGTCATACTAATAGCCACATGAGAAAGTATATGACACTCATATAACGATCCATGATACTTTCTCATGGCGGGTCATTCAGTATACATTCTCTAATGCATACCCATGTGTCAGCTTGATATCTCTATATCCATGACTTGTGAGATCAAGTAATCGAGCTGACCTACATGCTAGTCTTATTGTATTAACATTGTCCCTGAATGTTAATACTCGACTAGGAATAAATTAGAGTAGTGTTCCCTATATCATCTCACTATCGATTCAACTAATCGATTGATATAGGTATGAACCTTCTACTCAAGGACACTACTATACTTATTTTATCTGGCACTAATACAAATAAGTATAATAACCAAAAACCAAATGCCTTAATATATATATAAGAATATGATATACATGAGTCCATACAATCATCAAATGATTGGCTCTAGGGCTCTAACTAACAAGATCAAGCAAGAAGATCACTGATCTCAATTTCTTCAACTACAACCCCAAATCAACCGCAATGAAGAAGGGATCTAAGATCTGATCTGGGATCACCAACAAATTAGAGAGGAAAAGAGCAAGAATCGAGGAAGAAGACTCGAAACTAGGGCACAAATCAAAGAAATAGAAAGAGGAAGGATCAGTCTCTTACCCTCGGAGCCCTAATTGTCTCTTTACGCCAGCGATCGGTGGATCGGCTCATTCCAGTGGCGTTGATCGGAGAAGAAAGGTCGGCAGTCGACTAGAGGAGACATGACGCCGTGTCTGTGATTCGAAGAGGAATAGCGCCGCCCGAATCTGAGCTCAACGATCGCCGATGCCCGTAGAGAAAGATCACCGGAGCTAGAAACCCTAATGCCTTCGGCATCGCTTGTCCGCGAGAGAGAACAGAGAAGGAAGGGAGTTCGCGTTGGGGCAGAGGGGAAGAAGGAAATGGTTTCGGGTGGATCGGCGTTTGGGAAGGGAAATAAGAGAAAGAAAAGGATTTATAATTAAAAGCATTTCCTCACCTAAACGGTTATCCCAAACAGGCTTTGTCCGAACCCGCTGATCGATCCCCTCAAAACCCTCCGTACGAGCTCCGAAAAATTCTCAGAAAATTTTTAAAAATTTCGAAAATATTCTATAAGGCTATTTCCAAAATAACCTTATTATTTAAATTTTTCTGATATCTTACATGATCTAACACAAGTTAAACTAAATCTTAAAATTCAACATAACTCATCTCAAAAAATCATAGGATTCTTTTGTCTTAAAACTTAGACTAGGTGAGATGAATAAGGATTAAATTAAAATAAAATTAAAATAAAATAAATACCAATATTAATTTAATTAAACCCTAAAATCAAAATTAAATTAAACATACATTAATTAACATATTACATATAAATTATTTTAAAAAATATTTAAAAAATCGTTTCCAAAATTATTTTTAAAATTCTATTAAAAATTATTTTAAAATTTCATTTAAAAAATCTCTTAAAAATCTTTTACAATTTATTTTTAAAAACATTTAAAAAATACTTTTAATAATATTTTAAAAATTATTTTAAAAATCCTTTGAATTTTTTTTAAAAATATTTTAAAACTCTTTAAAAAATATCTTTTTAAAAATTATTTTTAAAATCAATTTTAAAATTGTTTTAAAAAACTCTTTTAAAAACTCTTTTAAAAAATCCTTTTAAAAATTATTTTTTAAATCATTTAAAAATTATTTTAAAAAAATCTTTAAAAATTATATTTTAAAAAAATTATTTTAAAAATATTTTAAATCGTTTTTTTAAGAAATTATTTTAAATGTTTTAAAAAATTATCTTAAATAAATATTTTAAATTATTTTTTAAATAATCTAAAAAATTTATTTTCAAATTCTTTTAAAATATCTTTAAAATTTAATTAACTTAAATCTTAAATATTAACTTAATTTAATTAAAATTTAATTAACTTAACTTGGAACTTAAATCTTAATTATTAAATCAATTAAAATTTAATTAACTTAAACTTTAAACTCAATTAAATAATTAATTAGTAAATAATTAAAACCTAATTGAATTAAAAACTTAAACATTAATCTAAACTTTACTTTAATGTAACCTTAATTAAGAACTTATATCAAAATTAATTGAAAACTTAACTTAACTTGATTACTACCTTAATTTAACCTAATTAAAATTAAACTTGACTTTACATTAAAAAGTAAATTAAAACTTAACCTTAATATTCAACTTTAATTTCAATGTTAATAAAAAATCTTAACTTTACTTTAATTAAATCTTAATTTATCTTAATTAAAGACTGACTCAAATTGAACCTTAACTTTATTTAATAACTTTAACAAATTTAACTCTTAATTAATACTGACTCTAAACTTAGTTAATCCTAATTTAACGTAACATAAGTTAAATCTAATCAAAAACTTAAAGATAAAGTAAATGAAAAATTAAATTAAAATTAATACTTTTATTAATCAATTAACTCAATCAATTAATATGAAATTTAATTTTTAATCAAATAAGTATTAAATTATTGAATTGAGTTAAATAAATGTTAATCAATTAAACATTGATAATGATAAACTATTATTGAGTTAGTTACAAATTATTTCTTAACTTAATCCTAGGTTAATAATTCATTAAATGATTAATTTAAATAATTAATGGTTAATCAAATTTAATAGAGAATTAATAGAAAATATAAGTTTTATTTAATAAAATATTTTCCTTAATATTCTCAACGCTAAATCTCCTAAACACTTAGTTAGAACTTTTTATTACTAAAAAAATAATCAGGTGCTAAGTTAAGGAGGAGAAAGGGCCTTGAAAATATGTTGCAAAATTTAGCATATCCTAATACAAATTAAGGGGGAGTGTTAACTTAAGGGGGAGGAAAGGGTTCAACTACTTTGAAAAATATATTCACTTTATTCTAAAACAATATTTTATAAATATTTTCAAAATTAATTTACTGAATTTCTTTGAAACATTAATTGGGAAAAAAAACCTTTCAAAATTTGCAACTTACCTTCAACACATCTTGGAAAACTCATTTTCTTTGAGAAATACATAATTTTTTAAAAAAATCATATCATTTGTAAAATTATTATGAATATGTACCCTTAAAATTATTTTAAAAAAAATTTTGACCTAAGAATTTTGAAAACATGTACTAAAGATATTGGTAATTGAATGAATATTTTTTATCAGATTCAGGGGGAGGATCGAATTTCAAATAATTGTCAAAAATTATAAAATGTTTACTTAAGAAATTTTTCCTAAAATTTTTTTCCCTAGAAAATCTTTCCTTAAAATTTTTTCTATATTCCTTAGAAAATTTTTCTCTAAAAACTTCTTTAAAAATTATTCCTTAGAAGATTTTTCTTTAAAATTTCTTTTGAAAATATTACTTAGAGTCTTTTCAAAAAAATTTTGAAAATCTTACTTAGAGAACTTTTCCTTTATTTTTTTAATCTTATCTAGAAATTTTTCTATACAAGTTTTTTTTTGAAAATCTTACTTAAAAAAATTTCTCCTAAAAGCTATTTTAAAAATCTTTACTAGAAAATTATTAGAAAATATTTACTAAGAATAACGTTCCTTTGCAAATATTTACTTAGAAACTTCCTTCTTTAAAATTACTTTGCAAATATTTACTTAGAATTTTACTCAGAAATTTTTGAAAAAAAAAATTCTTAGAACTTTTTGAAAATGTCTACTTAGGAATTTTTGAAGTGTACTTAGAAATTTTTTAAAAAATTACTTAAAAATTCTTGAAAAACTTTACTTAGAAATTCTTGAAATACTTTACTTAGAAATTTTTGAAAAAGTTTACTCAGAAATGAAAGTTTTCTTAGCAATATTTTACCTTGAAATTTTTGAAGTTTTCTCAGAACTTTACTGTAAGATATGACAAATTAAATAATAAGTGTTATTGGAGAAATAACCTTATTGAATTTTTCAGAAATTTTTAGAAATTTTTTTGAAATAAAACGGAGTCCATATGACACTTTTAAGGGGATGAATCAATAGGGCTTAGAGGGAGCCTATTTAGAATATCCCTTAAGTGGGAGTTGATTATTTTCATTAAGCCTAATTGACCTAAGTATAAAAACTAAACCTAAGTTTAATTGTCGATTCATTTACTTCTCCCGATTTTCCCCTTCTCCTCTTCTCACCACTCTTTTCTCTTATGTCTCGATCGAATCGAGTCAATGATCATCAAATCATCGACGTTGACCATCGAGCGCCGATCCAGCTGTTGTCTTTCCTGTTGGATATTGGGGCCTTAAATGGACCAAAACGATTTAGAGGAAGGAAGCCATCAATTGTTGAAAGTCGTAATTGACTTCAAAATTGAAATCTACGATTCGCGTAGATAGATTTAGACTATTAATTTGCTCAAAACCGATTAAGGGTGAATGAGAAATTAATGTTTAAAGTCATCACAAAATAACATTTATTATTCATTAATAAAGTGCATGGGAGAATAGTCTCACATCGGAAATTCTCGATGTGTATTCTCTACTTATTAATGAAGATGTGTTAATGGAGTTAACACAAAAAAAAATAAAAGGACAGGTGACCCCTTAGCCCAGGGAGAGCAGGTGCTCGCACCTGTGAGCCCGCCACCTGCCACGTGCGCAATGGACGCTTTGTAGGCGCACTTTGCACTTTGCACGTACGCATCATCGCGAGGAGCATTGAGGAGCTTAAATTTATGCTCCAGGTGACATTGCAGTGCCTACGTGGCACTCGGGTGACGTGTCAGGCTCGTACCTGACGTGGCAGTACCTACGCGGCATCCTCGTGGGCAAAGGGAGATGACTGGACAGTTGACTTAGGGAATGGATGGCTACCGTTGATCAACATTGATCAAATAGGTATGATGGATCGCTTGTGATGCGATCTAGAGCGTTAGATTGCAAAGAGTAACGATCTGACGGCCTGGGATGAGACTTGATCTGAAGCATCGAATCAATGGATCCAAATCCGATGGCCAATGACAATAGGCGGATCTGAGGGTCACCACTCCTCAGATCTGATGGATGAGAATGAAGTGGGCTTGGTGAAGGGTTACAACCCTTCAGAATAGATGATCTAGATCGATCCAGCCCAAGGAACACATCAACTCACCCAAAGGACACTCAACCTCTTCTTTCAGTATAAATAGAACCCTCCAGATGATGGAATACTCACTCAATCCTCTCTTCTCTTCCTCAAGCATTCATCTCATCTTGTGCATACAAGAGTCCAAGAAGTCTACTAAAAGGTTCGCTGGTCTCGAAAGTCGGAGTGCTACGATTCCGAGAAGTTCGTCGTTGTATCTTGGGAACGAATTGCAACAATCCGTTAAGCACTGTAGCGGAGCAATATCGTTTACGGAGATAGTGTCGAACACTAGCCTCGACGATCAGTTTTGCATACTCCAGAAGCTACCCGGGGATCAACAGTCGTAAACGATATTCCCTGCAAACTGATATGGCTATCAACGACATTCCGACGGTCGTTCCGACCGTCGTTGTAACGCCCGAAAATTCTCAAACATGCATTAGAATTATTCTATGATTTTTCTGGAATTTTTAGATATTTTTCCGAAATTTTCCGAGTAGCGGAAGTAGCAAAAATAAAAAAAAAATAAAATAGCTTAGGCGGGAATCGAACCCGAGACCTATGGTGTAAGGGATAATGCTAGTAACCGGTGAACCCAGCAGGGCCGTGCTGAGAGGAAAGGGAGACGATTTAATTTATATTAGAGTTGGGCCGGAATTACCACTTAATATAAATAGAAGGTTTAAGTGGGGTTTGGGTTATTTCTTATTTTTGGGTTCGGCAACTTCTCAACCCTCACCACCGAAACCTCACCGCCACCTCTCCCTCTCCTCTTTCTCTCGGCGCCCCAGCCCCCAAGGTCCATAGGTTCATCTTCCAGCGACGACTCCAACACGAAAGAGGTTCTTCTCCGCGAGAGGAACGCAAAGACGTGAGTGGATCGTCGAGAGTGTCATCTCCACCAGAATTCGAGCAAATAGAATCGTAAGAAATTACGAACAGGAGGTAAGAAACCCCTCACCTGTAGTATAATAGCTACCGTTTGATTTCCTGTGCATTAGTTTAGTTATATGCGTATGTTTTTGACATATAGGGTGTTTTTAACCTTCCTCGCAGGTTTAGGGATTTAGTGAGTACCTTTAGATGGGCCAGACACGTCATTTCTCCTTCAGTTGGAGGTTTGGATGCTGTTGGGTGCCTAAGGGTAGTCTCCCTAATAGAGAGGGGAGTTAAAGCACACTAGGTGGTCGATTAAATAACTAGTTTAGGAAAAATGCAACCTAGGTATTTTTATTAGCACAGTTGAATGCATTAGAAGCATCTAAATCAGTAAATCAGTTATCCTAGCTTATATGGGACTACGGTCCAATGGGTGGGCTCCCACAGTCGCCTCTAGGTTCAGATAACCTAGAAATAGCTATTTAGAACAGTTTAGCTATACTCAGTATTTTACTTTTCAGTTGGCACTGTACTGGATCAGATATCCATTGGGCTGGGCTCCCATAGTCGGTCCCTAGGTTTAGATAACCTAGTAGCTCTACTAAATTCGGGATTTGCAACCCCGGGTCTAGTTAGAGATGCGCGCATAGCAAGTACAGTTGTCGGGCCCAAACAGCAGCATGATTACTATTTTCACTTATTATGATATTAGCTTTCAAACTCTTAATCTAATCCAGTGATTATAGTTTAAGATCAGTTTTGGCTTAGTTCAGTTTCAGTCAGTATCATGCTCCAGCTTAGCTTTTCCGTGTGAATATGCATGATAACTTTATGTGCAGTTGTTATACATGTTTGTATGTTCAGCTTTAGATATGCCATGATTGTATGCTTATATGTCATGCCATGCTTAGTTTATTCAGTATATCCAGCATAGGTTTTAAATAGCATGATTTAAAAATCATATTTGCATCATTGCATGTTTTTGTGAGGTAGATGGTTTCTTACTAAGTTTTTTAGCTTACAGATGCTACTTTTCTTATACTGCAGATAAAGGTAAAGGAAAAGTGGACCAGTAGCGGAGGCTGGAGGTCAATGCAGATCAAGATGTGTGTGGCAGGAACTGGAATAAAAGATTCTAAGGGATTTTAGCAAGTTTTACTTAAGCATCAGAACTCTACAGTATTTTGTTATTTGCACTCTAGTTGTTAATCACTATGAATTAGTTCGCTATGCACTCTATTATGCTTAGAACCCTTCTCTTATGTTGTGAGGATGTTAGTTTCCATTATTAGAGTGTTTCCTAGCCTTATTAGAACTGTTGTGTGAGGTTTTGGCACGCCAAGGTGCTGAAATTAGAGTCCCCGGACGAAATCAGAACTCTGATCGGTCTCCAAACCGATCAGAGCCTGGGCAGTGCCACTGGATCGGTCAGCCGACCGATCCAGATAGATACAGTATGCTACTGTATCCTCCTGAATCGGTCAGCCGACCGATCCAGCACGATACAGTAGCATTCTATGAGAGCTTCAGGTGCCTGGATCGGTCAGTCGACCGATCCAGACATACCTGGATCGGTCAGTCGACCGATCCAGACATACCTGGATCGGTCTGACCGACCGATCCAGCCACACCTGGATCGGTCAGCCGACCGATCCAGTTGGGAACAGAACGACCGCAGCTCCGATCGATCTGTGGATCGATCGGCAGGTCTGTGGGTAGTTGGGAAGTTTAGTCCTAGTCCCTAGTTCAGTTGGGATGTCCAATTTCCCTCCTTAGCATGTGTATACCAGCAAAGAACCAGCAAAGAAGGTCTTTGGCCCTTTCTTACCAGTTGTATCCGTCCTTAGTAGAGTAAAATTTTTAGTTAGCCCAGCTTTCCGCACAGTATAGTTTAGCATTATTGTGACGATCGGCCTTACAGCCAGTACCCAGAAGGTGGGTCGTTACAGAGTGGTATCAGAGCCAAGTTCCATACTTCCTACACACACATCAGCATTATACCTACAGCTTCCAAGTAAGAATACCTCTACTTAATTTATGCTCCTTGTTTTGCTATTACAGTTCATGTTTATAAGCCTACTGCTTGTTAGTATGTGATAGTTTTTAAACATGATATCAGTAGTTATATAACTGTGATTACATTAGTTATGTTATGTTCTCTATGTCATTAGAAATGGCACGAGGACGCCCAGCTAGAAGGGCACTAGCTACTGAGCCCCAGCAAGAGGCAGGCAGTTCAGTGCCTCCTCCAGACCTTACAGCAGCAGCTAGCTGAACAGCAACAGGAAATAGCCACCTTAAAGGCTAATCAGCAGAATACCCCCACAGTCACCCCGGAACCAAATTTGACGACTCCGGTAGTCTTAGAGGTTCCACCAGCTCAGCCTACAGCACCAGCACCAGCACCAGTACCAGCAGCCCCAGCAGCTGAGCCAAGAAAGGAAGCCTATCTGATCCAGTGGCAGCGAGTCAAGCCAGAGAACTTCTCAGGCACTAGTGAACCATGGGATGCACAAGCCTGGTTCAAAACACTGGAGAGCACGATGGAGCTTCTGGACTGGCCAGAACACGAGAAGGTGAAGTGTGCCTCCTTCTGCCTGACAGGAGACGCACGCATGTGGTGGGAAAGGATCAGAACGAAGCGCCCAGTGAACCAGATGTTATGGGCTGACTTCGAGAAGGAGTTCTTCGAGGAGTTCTTTCATATACGGGTCACAAACCGCCACTACGACGAGTTCACTGAGTTTCGTCAGGGCAACCTTTCAGTGGAGGAAGCCGTGAAGAAATTCAACAGGTTGGCTCGTCTATGCCCAGAGCTAGTCAGCACAGAGAAGGAACGAATCCGGTTGATGCTCAAGATGCTGAGGCCAGAGATAGCAGTGAACGTGGCTGGTGGCATACATAGGCCACAAACCACAGAGGAGTTAGTGAGCAGCTGACCACAGAGCATTACCAGAATAGCATAAAGCAGCAGAAGCAAGTCTCCTCAGAGTCCAAAGGCCAAGGAAACTCTCACACTCAAAAACAGCAAGGCCACAGCTCTAACTGGAAAGGGAACTCCAACAGCAAGCGCAAATCAGGGAGTGACCCAAAAGGAGGACCATCTAGCAAGCGACCCAGTTATCCAAAGTGTGCTACTTGTGGGAAATTCCACCCAGGGGTTTGTCGCAAGGGCACACGAGGATGCTTTGAATGTGGACAAGAAGGGCACATGGCCAAGCAGTGCCCGAACAAGACCGGTCTTCCTCAGCCACAGCAGATTCAATATGCAGGCCAGCCAGCTCAGTTATATCAGATGCAGGCCGCTCTAGAAGGTCCACTTATCAGCCAGGGTAGATTAGAAGCCCCTCCAGCTACGGCGAATGCGAGGATCTACTCACTCACCGGAGAGGCGTAGCCAATGCCTCGGCAGTTGTCACAGTCGATTAGCATTTTTCGATATAGTGCTCTTTATTTGACATCGGGGCAACCTATTCATATATAGCCGTGGTGTTCTCCGGAAAATAGAAATACCCTCAGAGGTACTCATCACTACCTTCAGGAGAGATCATGGCATCCACGCCCTGGCTCAGAAGGCAGAGAACTCTTTTATGATCCGATCCTGCTGGAAATGATCGACTACGACGTCATCCTTGGAATGGACTTCCGATCGATCGGTGCTTCCATAGAGTCCGTAAACAAAAGTCGATTCCAACCCGAGCGTAAACACGAGTACACGGAGAACCAAAGAGAAAAGCCAAAAAACTTCTCTCAGCTATGAAGGCACAGAAGTTGATGGATTCGGGTTGTACGGGGTACCTAGCACATGTAGTCAATACCAGCCAGGACAAGGACCAACAGCTAGCAGGGGTCCGAGTTGTATGTGACTACCCAGCAGTCTTCCCTGAGGAGTTACCAGGCCTAGCACCAGTCAGGGAGATTGAATTTGAGATAGAGCTCTTCCCCGGCACCAATCCTATTTCCAAAGCGCCATATCGCATGGCTCCAGCAGAGCTGAAGGAACTTCAGGAGCAACTACAGGAGCTGCTTGACAAGGGTTTCATACGCCCTAGTCACTCACCATGGGGAGCGCCTGTGTTGTTCGTGAAGAAGAAGGATGGAAGCATAGACTACAGATCACTGAACCAAGTCACAATCAAGAACAGGTATCCCCTTCCCAGAATCGATGACCTGTTCGACCAGCTGAAGGGAGCAGCAGTGTTCTCTAAGATAGATCTCAGATCAGGTTATCACCAGGTGAAGGTTAAAGAAGGGGATATACCCAAGACAGCATTCAGAACCAGATACGGGCACTACGAGTTCGTAGTCATGCCCTTTGGCGTGACCAATGCTCCAGCTACATTCATGGATCTCATGAACAGAGTATTCAGGGAGTACCTAGATAAGTTTGTTATTGTGTTCATCGATGACATCCTTATCTACTCAGGAACTCAGGAAGAACACGCAGAGCACCTGAAACTAGTGTTGCAGACCCTTCAGCAGAACCAGCTATACGCCAAGTTCACGAAATGTGAATTTTGGCTAGATCAGGTGTCCTTCCTGGGTCACATCATCTCCAAGGATGGTATTATGGTAGATCCCAGCAAGATAGAAGCAGTAAGTAACTGGAAGAGACCTAAGAACGCCAGCGAAATCAGGAGCTTTCTGGGATTAGCAGAATACTACAGAAAGTTTATAGAGGACTTCTCAAGGATAGCCTCCCCAGCTCTTACCGTAAAGAACAGAAATTTCGGTGGACGGAGGGTGTGAGAACTTGAGCTAAAAGGAGATTGACCGGTGCTCTATTTTGGCTCTACGACAACACCGAGCTTTGACATCTATACCGATGCCTCTAAGTTGGGACTAGGAGCAGATTGATGCAAAACGGCAAGGTGATCGCCTATACCTCCGGACAACTCAAGGATTATGAGAAGAATTACCCTACTCATGACCTTGAGCTTGCAGCAGTAGTGTTCGCTCTCAAAATTTGGAGACATTACTTATATGGAGCTCAGTGCAGAGTGTATACAGATCATCAGAGTCTGAAGTACTTCTTCACTCAGAAGGATCTGAACATGCGACAGCGCAGATGGCTTGAGCTGGTCAAAGACTACGATATAGACATCCTCTACCATCCAGGGAAAGCCAATAAGGTAGCCGACGCACTTAGCAGAAAATCCAGTGCTACCTTATTATCTCTTACAGCCATGTCACCGCCCCTACAGAAGGAGATCGTAGATTTCGGTCTCGAACTCATCGTTGGACAGCTCTCTACTATGACCTTAGAGTCTACCTTGCTTGGTGATATTCAGTCAGCTCAGGGGCAGGACCCTGAAATTCAGAAAATCAAGCAAGGGCTAGCAGAATCAGAAAGTAGAGAATTCAGAGTGTCTGATAGCGGGGTGTTGTATTTTGGTGACACTGTGTTCCAGATCAGGAGGAGCTACGGAGACAGATTTTAGATGAGGCTCACAAGACTCCCTATGCGATGCATCCAGGTTCCACCAAAATGTACCAAGACCTGAAGAACCGTTTTTGGTGGCCCGGGATGAAGCGAGACATCGCCAGATATGTTAGCATCTGCCTCACCTGTCAGAGGGTCAAGGCAGAACATCAGCGACCAGGAGGAGTTCTGCAGCCTATACAGATTCCAGAATGGAAGTGGGAGGATATCTCTATGGATTTCATAGTGGGACTGCCCAGAACCATGAATGGTTTTGACGCCATCTGGGTAATAGTCGACAGGTTGACTAAATCAGCCCACTTCTTAGCTATCAAGATATCTTACTCCATGGAGAAGCTAGCTCAGTTGTATCTCCAGGAGATCGTCAGACTACATGGAGTCCCACGAACCATCATTTCAGACAGAGACAGCAGATTCACATCACACTTCTGGGAGTGTGTACAGTCAGCGTTGGGCACTAAGTTAAAGTTCAGCACAGCATTCCATCCTCAGACAGATGGTCAGACGGAGAGAGTAAACCAGGTACTCGAAGATATGCTCCGAGCGTGTGCCCTAGACTTCAAGGGAAGTTGGTGCAAATATCTAAGCTTAGCAGAATTTGCATACAACAACAGCTATCAGGCCACTATCGGCATGACACCTTACGAGGCTCTCTATGGGCGGAGGTGTAGATCTCCAATCTGCTGGTATGAGAGTGGTGAACAGAAGGAACTAGAGCTTCAGACAGATCTAGTCGCAGATACCATAGCAGCCATACAGCAGATCCGCCAGAGGATAGAGACAGCTCAGAGCCGCTAAAAGAGCTATGCTGATACGCGGCGCAGACCCTTAGATTTTTCAGTCGGGGATACAGCGTTCCTCAGAGTAGCTCCCATGAAGGGAGTGATGCGTTTTGGGAAGAAGGGCAAACTTAGTCCCAGATATGTGGGACCATACCTTATCAGCAGAAGAGTGGGCAAGGTAGCATATGAGCTACAGCTACCCCAGGAAATGTCTGCTGTCCACAACGTATTTCATATCTCTATGCTGAAGAAGCATACCCCAGATGCCACCCAGGTGATTGAGCCCCAGTCGGTACAGATCCGCGAAGACCTCAGCTATGATAGTCGGCCTATTCAGATAATAGACCGAGCAGTTAAGAAATTGCGGAACAAGGAAGTACCATTAGTCAAAGTCATTTGGCACAGTCACACAGCAGAAGAGGCAACTTGGGAGACAGAAGCCAGCATGAGACCCAGAATTGTTCTAAGTTCGAGGACGAACTTTTTATAAGGTATGGGGGATTGTAACGCCCGAAAATTCTCAAACTTGCATTAGAATTATTCTATGATTTTTCTGGAATTTTTAGATATTTTTCCGGAACTTTTCGAGTAGCGGAAGTAGCAAAAATAAAAAATAAAAATAGCTTAGGCGGGAATCGAACCCGAGACCTATGGTGTAAGGGATAATGCTGTAACCGGTGAACCCAGCAGGGTCGTGCTGAAAGGAAAGGGAGATGATTTAATTTATATTAGAGTTGGGCCGGAATTACCACTTAATATAAATAGAAGGTTTAAGTGGGGTTTGGGTTATTTCTTATTTTTGGGTTCGGCAACTTCTCAACCCTCACTACCGAAACCTCACCGCCGCCTCTCCCTCTCCTCTTTCTCTCGGTGCCCCAGCCCCCAAGGTCCATAGGTTCATCTTCCGGCGACGACTCCAACACGAAAGAGGTTCTTCTCCGCGAGAGGAACGCAAAGACGTGAGCGGATCGTCGAGAAGGTCATCTCCACCGGAATTCGAGCAAATAGAATCGTAAGAAATTACGAACAGGAGGTAAGAAACCCCTCACCTGCAGTATAATAGCTACCGTTTGATTTCCTGTGCATTAGTTTAGTTATATGCGTATGTTTTCGACATATAGGGTGTTTTTAACCTTCCTCGCAGGTTTAGGGATTTAGTGAGTACCTTTAGATGGGTCGGACACGTCATTTCTCCTTCAGTTGGAGGTTTGGATGCTGTTGGGTGCCTAAGGGTAGTCTCCCTAATAGAGAGGGGAGTTAAAGCACACTAGGTAGTCGATTAAATAACTAGTTTAGGAAAAATGCAACCTAGGTATTTTTATTAGCACAGTTGAATGCATTAGAAGCATCTAAATTAGTAAATCAGTTATCCTAGCTTATATGGGACTACGGTCCAATGGGTGGGCTCCCACAGTCGCCTCTAGGTTCAGATAACCTAGCTCTAGGTTCAGATAACCTAGAAATAGCTATTTAGAACAGTTTAGCTATACTCAGTATTTTACTTTTCAGTTGGCACTGTACTGGATTAGATATCCATTGGGCTGGGCTCCCATAGTCGGTCCCTAGGTTTAGATAACCTAGTAGCTCTACTAAATTCGGGATTTGCAATCCCGGGTCAAGTTAGAGATGCGCGCATAGCAAGTACAGTTGCCGGGCCCAAACAGCAGCATGATTACTATTTTCACTTATTATGATATTAGCTTTCAAACTCTTAATCTAATCCAGTGATTATAGTTTAAGATCAGTTTTGGCTTAGTTCAGTTTCAGTCAGTATCATGCTCCAGCTTACCTTTTCTGTGTGAATATGCATGATAACTTTATGTGCAGTTGTTATACATGTTTGTATGTTCAGCTATAGATATGCCATGATTGTATGCTTATATGCCATGCCATGCTTAGTTTATTCAGTATATCCAGCATAGGTTTTAAACAACATGATTTAAAAATCATATTTGCATCGTTGCATGTTTTTATGAGGTAGATGGTTTCTTACTAAGCTTTTTAGCTTACAGATGCTACTTTTCTTATACTGCAGATAAAGGTAAAGGAAAAGTGGACCAGTAGCGGAGGCTGGAGGTCAATGCAGATCAAGATGTGTGTGGCAGGAACTGGAATAAAAGATTCTAAGGGATTTTAGCAAGTTTTACTTAAGCATCAGAACTCTACAGTATTTTGTTATTTGCACTCTAGTTGTTAATCACTATGAATTAGTTCGCTATGCACTCTATTATGCTTAGAACCCTTCTCTTATGTTGTGAGGATGTTAGTTTCCATTATTAGAGTGTTTCCTAGCCTTATTAGAACTGTTGTGTGAGGTTTTGGCACGCCAAGGTGCTGAAATCAGAGTCCCCGGACGAAATCAGAACTCTGATCGGTCTCCAGACCGATCAGAGCCTGGGCAGTGCCACTGGATCGGTCAGCCGACCGATCTAGATAGATACAGTATGCTACTGTATCCTCCTGGATCGGTCAGCCGACCGATCCAGCACGATACAGTAGCGTTCTAGGAGAGCTTCAGGTGCCTGGATCGGTCAATCGACCGATCCAGACATACCTGGATTGGTCTGACCGACCGATCCAGCCACACCTGGATCGGTCAGCCGACCGATCCAGTTGGGAACAGAACGACCGCAGCTCCGATCGATCTGTGGATCGATCGGTAGGTCTGTGGGTAGTTGGGAAGTTTAGTCCTAGTCCCTAGTTCAGTTGGGATGTCCAATTTCTCTCCTTAGCATGTGTATACCAGCAAAGAACCAGCAAAGAAGGTCTTTGGCCCTTTCTTACCAGTTGTATCCGTCCTTAGTAGAGTAAAATTTTTAGTTAGCCCAGCTTTCCGCACAGTATAGTTTAGCATTATTGTGACGATTAGCCTTACAACCAGTACCCAGAAGGTGGGTCGTTATAGTCGTTCCGACCGTCGTTCCGACCACCATTCCGCACGGAGAAAAGCCAGAGAAATTCACCGGAACCGACTTCAAAAGATGGCAGCAGAAGATGTTGTTTTATCTAACAACGCTAAACCTTGTACGGTTTTTACACGAAGACACGCCAGCCGCTACGGAAGGTAGTAAGGCTGCTAGCGATGCGTGATCTCATGGAGATTTTCTGTGCCGCAATTATATACTCAACGCCTTGGACAACACGTTATATAACGTATATTGTTCTTTGGAGACGGCAAAATCTTTGTGGGAATCCCTTGAGAAGAAATACAAGACCGAAAATGCTGGATTGAAGAAATTCATCGTCGGTCGGTTTCTGGATTTCAGGATGGTGGACTCAAAAAGCGTCTCATCTCAAGTCCAAGATATGCAATTAATACTGCATGATCTGGACACCGAAGGCATGAAGCTGAACGAGACATTCACAGTTGCTGCGGTAATTGAGAAGCTCCCTCCGTCATGGAAGGATTTCAAGAATTACATAAAGCACAAGAAAAAGGAAATAGGGCTGCAAGACCTGATCCTGAGGCTACGAATAGAGGAGGATAATCGAAAGTTATCCGACTCCAGAGGAACCAAGCGGACTATAGACGAAATGTCCAACCTGGTCGAGCCGAACGCCAAAAATCCGAAGCAGTTCAAAAAGAAGGCTCAAGCAAAGAAGTTCAAAGGCTCCTGCTACAACTGTGGAAAGGCAGGACACCTATCCAAGGACTGCAAACGCCCAAAGAAGCCAACCAAGGGGCCAAAGGATGTTGCGAATCATGTCGCAACCTCTCTTGAGGACTTGGATCTCACTGCGGTTGTATTTGAAGCCAACTTGGTGGATACCAACCCGAAGCAGTGGTTCATTGATACTGGAGCAACTCGTCATATCTGTTCCGATAAAGCGATGTTCTCCAAGTATACTCCGATAAATGGCAGGAAGCTCTATATGGGTAATTCCACGACGTCGCCAATTGTTGGACTCGGAAAGGTTGTTCTGAAGATGACGTCCGGAAAGGAGCTAACACTCATTGATGTACTCCATGTTCCCGACATCAGTAAGAACCTAGTTTATGGAGCGGCATTGGTCAAGGCCGGATTTAGGCTAGTGTTCCAGTCAGACAACTTTGTACTTACGAAGAATGGTGTCTTCGTAGGAAAGGGGTACCTAGAAAAGGGTCTATTCAAAATGGTTGTAATGCTTGTACTCCTAAATTTTGATGGTAATAAAATAAATGCTTCCAGCTATGTTGTTGAGTGTTTTAATTTATGGCATGATCGACTCGGACATGTGAATAATAATACTCTCAAACGTCTCGTCAAATTAAATTTATTACCAAACGTCAATGTTGACGGAACACACAAATGTGAAGTGTGCGTGGAAGCGAAAATGACGAAACTACCTTTTTCATTCGGTGGAAAGGACAACAACTCCTCTAGAGTTAATACATAGTGATCTATGTGACTCTAAATTTGTGCAAACTAAAGGAGGTAAAAAATATTTTATTACTTTTATCGATGACTGCACAAAGTTCTGTTATGTCTTTCTTTTAAGAAGTAAAGACGAAGCCCTAGAGGCGTTCAGAACCTATAAAACAGAAGTTGAAAACCAACTTGACAAACGAATTAAAATAATTCGAAGCGATAGAGGTGGAGAATATGGTGCACCGTTTGATGAATTTTGTACAGAATCTGGCATTATCCATCAAACAACGGCACCTTACTCACCTCAATCAAACGGTGTTGCCGAACGTAAAAATCGGACACTAAAAGAAATGATGAATGTCTTGTTGATAAATTCAGGCTTACCTCAAAACTTGTGGGGGGAAGCAATATTATCGGCAAATCACATTCTCAACATAATCCCTCATAAGAAAAATGATAAAACTCCATATGAACTATGGAAAGGCCGCGAGCCATCGTACAAATACCTGAAAGTGTGGGGGTGCTTGGCAAAGGTCGAGGTACCTAAACCAAAGCAAGTAAAGATCGGACCTAAAACGTTCGATGCGATATTTGTCGGATATGCCCATAATAGTAGTGCATATCGTTTCCTAGTTCACAAATCAGACATTCCTGATATACATGTGGGAACAACTATAGAATCTCGGAATGCGATATTCTTTGAAAACGTATTCCCAAATAAAAAGGGAAACGTTGAAAGTGATAACAACGGAAGTTCAAACAAAAATGACGTTACTTAGCTGTTATAAAAGGACTATTGACGATCAAAGTGAAGAGCCACGTCGTAGCAAACGGGCTAGAGTTGAGAAATCGTTCGGGCCAGATTTCATGACTTTCATGTCAAAAATGGAACCAAGAACATTAAGTGAAGCTCTCTCTAGACCCAATGCTCCAATGTGGAAAGAAGCTGTCAATAGTGAAATTGAGTCTATCATGAATAATCATACTTGGGAATTAGTAGACCTTCCTTCTGGTAATAAACCATTAGGTTGTAAGTGGATACTAAAATGTAAGTATAAAGCTGATGGATCAATTGACAAGTATAAGGCCAGACTTGTAGCCAAGGGGTACAAGCAAGAGGAAGGCCTTAATTACTTCGATACATACTCACCGGTGACAAGGATTACGTCCATACGAGTGCTAATAGCCATTGCAGCACTGTATGACCTTGAAATACATCAAATGGATGTTAAGACTGCGTTCTTAAATGGTGAGTTGGAAGAAGAAATTTATATGGAGCAACCCGAAGGGTTCATGGCTCCTGGAAATAAGAAAAAGGTGTGTCGACTTGTTAAGTCGTTGTACGGACTTAAGCAAGCGCCTAAACCATGGCACGAAAAATTTGACAAAGTAATGCTGTCAAACGAATTCAGAATAAATGAATGTGACAAATGCATTTATGTCAAAAACACACCTGAAGGCTATGTAATTGTCTGTCTATATGTAGACGACATGCTAATAATGGGCAGTAATCATGATGTAATCATGACTACAAAGAAAATGTTGACCAGAAATTTTGATATGAAAGATATGGGTCAAGCAGATGTTATATTGGGAAATAAAATTCTCAGGGCATCAGAAGGGATAGTTTTAACACAATCCCATTATGTAGAATCTGTATTGAAAAAATTCAATGCGTACGATCTCTCTTCAGTGAAAACACCTATGGATCTAAGTCAACACTTAGCGAAAAACCATGGTGAGACCATATCGCAGTTGGAATATTCTCGGATAATAGGCAGTTTGATGTATCTCACAAACTGCACACGTCCGGATATTGCCTGTACGGTCAACAAACTGAGTCGTTTTACGAGTAATCCAAACGACACCCATTGGAAAGCATTGATGAGAGTTGTCAAATATTTGAAATATACTATGAACTATGGATTACATTATGGAAAATATCCCGCTGTGTTGGAAGGATATTGTGTTGGACCCCGTGGTAGTTTTGATGTGATCAACCAAGTTAGTTAGGTCCTGCTGTGTTTGATCCCTGTGTCTGAGTGTGCAGGAGCTTAGGAACACAGGAAGTCGAGCGGAAGACGCAGCCAACGAGAAGGATGGCACGGGAAGGGAGCCGACGGGCTCGGTGCGTCCGAAGGACGAGAGAGCTGCGGAAGAGTACTCCGGTGGGCGTGAAGAGCGTGCGCGGCGTTCGAGGGACGTTAAGCCGGGACGGAAGGCTGCCGGGAATTGGGTTCGGGTGAGCCCTATTTCGGTTGGTCGCAATCACCCAAAAGAACGGAGCTTCGGAAGCTAAAGAGAAGAAGAAAAGAAGACAAAAGAGGCTGAAATTACTGTAGCAGTAACCTTGAAGGCGCCTTAAACACATTGAAGGCGCCTTAAACACATTGAAGGCGCCTTGAATGATTGTTTAAGGCGCCTTGAGCAGTCCAGTTTGACCGTTTGCGCTGCGGATAAAGTTTTATCCGCAGATCGAGTTGGAGGCGCCTTAAACCTTGTTGGAGGCGCCTTGGACCCTCGAGATAGACTTTCCAGGAGCTATAAAAAGGCCCCTGGAGCTAGGAATTCAACAACAACTCAAGCAATCATTGTGTAGCCATTCCTAGCAATAGTTCTAAGCTTCCAAAGTGTAAAAGGCTTCTCCGCCTTCAAAGAAAGAGATTTTTCATGAGCTTTTTCTTACTGCCCTGGATTAACAACCTCCTTGGTTGTAACCAGGTTAAATCCTGTTTTCTACTTAATTTCTATTTCCTTGCTTGGTTTAATTTTATTTCTGCCTTTACTTTATTTACTATTGCATTAATTGAGTTGAAATTCGAGGAGGGTATTTTTATTTTGTGTTTTCAGCAATTCACCCCCCTCTTGCCGGCCTCCGCTGCACCAACAAGTGGAATCAGAGCCTGATCGCCTCAGAAGGACTAACCGCCAACTGAAGCACTACGATCAAGACGATGGCCGGAGCGAACATCCATCCCCCGAAGTTCGACGGAGACTTCGCCACATGGAAGCGCAAAATGGAGGTATTTTTTAAAACAGACTTTGATATTTTAATTACTATGAAATATGGTTTTGCAGCTCCTAAAGACAAAGAAGAAAACACGTGGAGCAAAAAGGAGCAAGCAGATTTCATCGCCAACGGAAAGGCTGAGATCCACCTACTCAGCGTTCTGCCGCCGCAGGAGGTAAACCGGATCGGAAGCTACGACTCCGCGAAAGATCTCTGGGAAAAGTTCCTTGAACTTCACGAAGGTACCTCCGAAGCAAAGCTAGCAAAGCGCGACATCCTCCGGAACCAGTTGACGAACCTCCGGATGAACCAAGGCGAGAAGGTAGCGCAACTCCAAGCGAGAATCAAGGAGCTGATAATGCAACTAACGAACCTTGGAGAAGAGGTAACCAACCGGGACTCTATCCGGTACGCGCTCAATGCCTTCCCGAGAACTCCAGAGTGGGCCTCCTTAGTAGATGCATACTACATCTATAAGGACCTCGAGGTAAGTACGTTAGAACAGTTATTTTCGACTTTTGAACTTCACGAATCTCGAGTTTCAGAGCCAAATGGAGTAGAGAAGACCGGTCAGAACATAGCTCTAAAGGCAAAAGTAATCGGTTCTGACTCCGAAGTCTCGGTCGATGAATCTGAAGCAGCACTACTGGTAAAACGGTTCAATAAGTTTTTTAATTCTAATAAATTTAGACCGCAGAAAAAGAGGCATCAACAAAGAAAAAGGACGGTTCGCTGCTACAACTGCAACGAAGAAGGGCACATCAAGGATGACGGCCCGAAATTAAAGAGAAAGGAGAAAGAAAGGGAAAAATCAAAAAGCAAGAAACCAGAATCCTCCATGCACAAGAACCTGAAGGCTACTTGGTCAGATTCATCATCCTCCGAGTCAGACATCGAAGAATTCTCGGGACTAGCACTGATGGCCAACCATCAGCTAGAAGAAACGACTAGCTCAGAAATGAGCATAGATGAAGGGGGAGGAACATCAGAAGGAGAAAGCAATGATGAAGGGGGAACATCGCAAGATGAGGTAAGTAAGGTACGTGCCCTAAACTCTAAACAGTCTTTTGAGTTTATTAAAGCTTTGTCTAAAGAATTAGATCAATTAGAAAAAGAAAATAAAAATTTGAAATCTGAAAATAAAAATCTAAAATTAGAAATTGAGAAATTAAGAAATAGTACATGTTTAAATAGATTTCCAAATTCAAAAATTAAAGTTTATGGAAAATTGAACTGGTATATTAGAAACCATCAGGGTCAGCTTAGAAGGATACCCAAAAATTATGTACCCCCTAAGTATCTGAATAACTCTGTAGGTAGGAACCTCTATTGGGTTCCAAAATCTGTGCTTAATTAATTTTTCAAAAATTAAAAGCTTACAGTGAGAAAATTAAATATTGAAATTCTTTATGGAAGCTTTGTCTAAGGAAGTGGTTGTTGCTCCAATAACCAAGAAGGCCTAGTGCCTCGCCACGACCTGGAAGCTAAAATATTGAAAGAAAATGTTTAATTAACTTTTTGAAAAAGCATTAAACTAGAATTATATAATGCTTTAAAAGTTTTTAAATCTTTTTAAAATTCTAAAAAGTCAGATTGTGAAAATTCAAAAATTTCAATTTGACTTAGAAATTTTTTATTGACTTAGAATTTTTTTAAAAAATTTGACTTAGAAATTTTTTTTTGGGAAAAATTCATTTTGACTGAGAATTTTTTAAATTTCTATATATTTCACTTAACTTAGTTTTTTTTTAACCCCATTTTTGCTGTGATCAAAGGGGGAGAGAAAAGTATAAGTTTAGGGTATAAGTTTAGGGGGAGTTAGAAAAATTTAACATTTCTGTTATTATAAAAAGTGTTGCAATTTTACTAATTGCAAAAAATTATGCTTAACTTGTTAGTTTAGTAATTTTTTCTTTAAAATTACTTTTTATGTCTATTTTAACCCTAACTTGAACTTGGGTTGATGCACATCAAAAAGGGGGAGATTGTTGGACCCCGTGGTAGTTTTGATGTGATCAACCAAGTTGGTTAGGTCCTGCTGTGTTTGATCCCTGTGTCTGAGTGTACAGGAGCTTAGGAACACAAGAAGTCGAGCGGAAGACGCAGCTAGCGAGAAGGACGGCACGGGAAGGGAGCCGACGGGCTCGGTGCGTCCGAAGGACGAGAGAGCTGCGGAAGAGTACTCCGGTGGGCGTGAAGAGCGTGCGCGGCGTTCGAGGGACGTTAAGCCGGGACGGAAGGCTGCTCGAGGAGAAGGCCGGGAATTGGGTTCGGGTGAGCCCTATTTCGGTTGGTCGCAATCACCCAAAAGAACGGAGCTTCGGAAGCTAAAGAGAAGAAGAAAAGAAGACAAAAGAGGCTGAAATTACTGTAGCAGAAATTACTGTAGCAGTAACCTTGAAGGCGCCTTAAACACATTGAAGGCGCCTTAAACACATTGAAGGCGCCTTGAATGATTGTTTAAGGCGCCTTGAGCAGTCCAGTTTGACCGTTTGCGCTGCGGATAAAGTTTTATCCGCAGATCGAGTTGGAGGCGCCTTAAACCTTGTTGGAGGCGCCTTGGACCCTCGAGATAGACTTTCCAGGAGCTATAAAAAGGCCCCTGGAGCTAGAAATTCAACAACAACTCAAGCAATCATTGTGTAGCCATTCCTAGCAATAGTTCTAAGCTTCCAAAGTGTAAAAGGCTTCTCCGCCTTCAGCGAAGGAGATTTTTCTACTGAGCTTTTTCTTACTGCCCTGGATTAACAACCTCCTTGGTTGTAACCAGGTTAAATCCTGTTTTCTACTTAATTTCTATTTCCTTGCTTGGTTTAATTTTATTTCTGCCTTTACTTTATTTACTATTGCATTAATTGAGTTGAAATTCGAGGAGGGTATTTTTATTTTGTGTTTTCAGCAATTCACCCCCCTCTTGCCGGCCTCCGCTGCACCAACATATTGTGATGCTAATTGGATATCAGATACAAAAGACTCCAAATCCACTAGTGGATATGTATTCATGATCGGTGGGGGAGCAGTATCTTGGAAATCCACTAAGCAGACTTGCATTGCTCGGTCAACTATGGAATCCGAGTTTATAGCACTAGACAAAGCAGCTGAGGAAGCTGAATGGCTACGGAATTTCTTGGAAGATATTCCTAGCTGGGTGAAACCTGTGCCTGCCGTACTAATCCACTGTGATAGTCAATCGGCGATTGGAAGGGCACAGAGTAATATGTATAATGGGAAGTCACGACATATACGTCGTAGACATAATACCATTAGGCAGTTGATCTCGAATGGAGTGATTGCAATCGACTATGTTAAGTCCAAAGATAATTTGGCAGATCCTCTAACGAAGGGGTTGAGTCGAGATCAAGTATACTGCTCATCAAGAGGAATGGGATTAAAAATCTACAACTAAAAATGACTGTAGCGGTAACCCAACCTTGTTGACTGGAGATCCCAAGATCTTGGTTCAATGGGACAACGAAGTTACAGAAGTTGTGGTCCAGCACATTAGATAGTTTATCTCTATCCCAATCCTAGGATGAATTTGTGCTGTCCTACCTCATGTAGTGAGGTTAAGCTTATGCTTTTAGTGACTTCTATACCTGATAAGGTGGAGTATGGTAGGATACTCTTGATAGAAGTGTCACCTATGTGAGTGTGAAGATAGGCCGCTTCAATGAAACACTCATGAATCCAAGATGGTATCCATGGCCGAAACGGAACCAACCATGAGAAACTAAAGTAGGTGAGATAGATCTCTGTGTGGTGTTATTGTCTAAGTATACACCAACAGCTGAGCAGTTCAAGACATCACGTTCACTGCACAGTCTAGTATACTCGATAGCATTTCACTACGGAAGGTTCAAAGCCACAAGCTACCTCTCACGATGCAGTGACTTATCGATTGGACTCTTGTAAAATGTCAGCATGCATACACGCATTGCATTAATTTCCATTCATGTGGGGGATTGTTAGATATTGGGGCCTTAAATGGACCAAAACGATTTAGAGGAAGGAAGCCATCAATTGTTGAAAGTCGTAATTGACTTCAAAATTGAAATCTACGATTCGCGTAGATAGATTTAGACTATTAATTTGCTCAAAACCAATTAAGGGTGAATGAGAAATTAATGTTTAAAGTCATCACAAAATAATATTTATTATTCATTAATAAAGTGCATGGGAGAATAGTCCCACATCGGAAATTCTCGATGTGTATTCTCTACTTATTAATGAAGATGTGTTAATGGAGTTAACACAAAAAAAAATAAAAGGACAGGTGACCCCTTAGCCCAGGGCGAGCAGGTGCTCGCACCTGTGAGCCCGCCACCCGCCACGTGCGCAATGGGCGCTTTGTAGGCGCACCACTTTGCACTTTGCACTTTGCACTTTGCACTTTGCACTTTGCAAGTACGCATCGTCGCGAGGAGCATTGAGGAGCTTAAATTTATGCTCCAGGTGACATTGCAGTGCCTACGTGGCACTCGGGTGACGTGTCAGGCTCGTACCTGATGTGGCAGTACCTACGCGGCATCCTCGTGGGCAAAGGGAGATGACTGGACAGTTGACTTAGGGAATGGATGGCTACCGTTGATCAACGTTGATCAAATAGGTATGATGGATCGCTTGTGATGTGATCTAGAGCGTTAGATCGCAAAGAGTAACGATCTGACGGCCTGGGATGAGACTTGATCTAAAGCATCGAATCAATGGATTCAGATCCGATGGCCGATGACAATAGGTGGATCTGAGGGTCACAACTCCTCAGATCTGATGGATGAGATTGAAGTGGGCTTGGTGAAGGGTTACAACCCTTCAGAATAGATGATCTAGATCGATCCAGCCCAAGGAACACATTCACTCACCCAAAGGACACTCAACCTCTTCTTTCAGTATAAATAGAACCCTCCAGATGATGGAATACTCACTCAATCCTCTCTTCTCTTCCTCAAGCATTCATCTCATCTTGTGCATATAAGAGTCCAAGAAGTCTACTAAAAGGTTCGCTGGTCTCGGAAGTCGGAGTGCTACGATTCCGAGACGTTCGTCGTTGTATCTTGGGAACGAATTGCAACAATCCGTTAAACACCGTAGCGGAGCAATATCGTTTACGGAGATAGTGTCGAACACTAGCCTCGACGATCAGTTTTGCATACTCCAGAAGCTACCCGGGGATCAACATTTCCCCTCTTAGCCGTAGACACTCGGAGCTTGCCGAAAATCAAGCAAGGAGCCCTAGATCTTTCGATTGCTTGTCGGCACGATCCTGACCAAGAGTCAGTCGATGCGTCGGCTACCCACAAGCCTCACTGAGTTGAGCCCTAGCCATCGATCCACCCCCATGCCCTTCTCTAGGCGCCATCTCACTCATATTTGTGTGCGCAGGTTTCTACCGATTACTTATTGGTCGACCATGACTGCCGGCGCCGCTCTCTTCTTTCGACCACCGAGCCATGTCCAAAATTCCGATCCCTTCCTCCCCTGCTGTTACATCACCATGGTGGGCAGAACTAGGCACCTACACTTGCTGCAAGCATCCAACAAATGCAGGTCAACCTTCACTGTGCTATTTGCGTTGTGGGCATCATTATAGCAGCCTCATCTCATTGTTGCCCTAGTGCAATCGTCGCCCTCCTCTATCCTGGATCGGCATCATGACAGCAAGTTGATTTTGTCAGAGAAGAGATTGTGAATCTGGATTTGGGGTAAGTGGTTAGTTTGAAGGTTGTGGATCAAGAATTTGGTATTATGCACAGTTGAGGATGTATTGATTATGAATTAGGCATTGGATCCATGCTAGGTGCCAATTTGGGGGGAATTTGATTGGTTGAACAATAGCTCCACTTAGTCCCAATCATCATTGCCGGCAACAATCTTCTCTGGCTATGAGTTAACAATGGAATACACTGATTTGGGTGAGACTGGTTGGTCTATTTCCTTATCATGTTTAGTAGATAATACAATGGATTGAATGATGAGTTATTTATAATTAGTGGAATGCTTAGGGTTCATGGATTAATAAGTTGAGTAACTTAAGGATTAAATGATTGAATTAATTGATGATTCATGTATAAACCTAATCTAATTAGGTTGTAGTATATTTATGATTAATTGGGGGATTAATCCATAATCATGATCGATTAGGGTTACTCTAATTAGGTGGGGGAGTTATTTAGCTATTTACTTCATATGTAATTAGCTAAATACATTATGTGATCACAGGACTTAGATTTGGGGTGAATGTCTCGAAGTGGGATTTATTTGGCACAATCTACATAATAAAGGTGGGTATTTCTTACTTGGCCTCTTTAGTTTTTTGAACTTAGTACATAGTTATTTTTGATTGATGGATTAGATTACTTTACCTTAAATTTATCCGTATTGTTATCCTACTTGATACTTGTGATTGACCTTTGAGATGATTTATTTATTTCATCTATAGTCTTAGCTTTTGGATAACTATACTCTGTTGTACATATAGATGTATAGTATGTATGGTATGTAACGACCACCCTTCTTACTACTACTCTCTAAGGGCGACCGTTACTTATCTATTACTCTACTTACTAGTGTCACTAATGCTATTATTAGCATCACTTAGATTTATCACGGCCCCAGAGGAGTTCCTACCGAAAAATTTCGGCAGAGTCTCCCCTGTACCGATGACAAAATCAACAATACATACAAAATAAAACCATCAGCCACATGCGGCTGGTATATATATCTCACAACCACGCAGTTTATATATAACCAAAAGAATCAACTCTAGCAATGGACAATAAAACAATCCAAAGAATAGCATATACAAGTTCTAAATTCTTTTAACAGTTAAGACTCTTAATAAAATCTTAACAACTTCTCAGATCTCTCCACAGTCCAGACATCACACGCCCATCACCATGCATCCTCCTTGTCGCCTTCCTCTTTATACTTTGGCTTTTCCTTTATCTGCAGTAGGAGGAAATTAAATCTATAAGAGAAATGCTTAGTAAGTACTAAATTATCTCACAAAAACTCGAAAGTGCATAAGATACAAAGAATGCTAAAACTGAAATGCTAAAAGAAAAGCTACAAATGCTCATCTATAGCAAGAAACTAAAATAATTTGCATACTCATGATATACAAGAATAAATCTGCATGCTGGGAATAAAGCTAATCATGCTCAAGAAACTCATAAGGAAAGCAAATGAAAACTCATACGGTATGCTTAGAATTAAAAGAGCTAACTTTGCTAGTTCTAAACATAGGTGATACTTGTTTCATTTACTTATAACTTTACACTTGAAATTAATATTTAACTTTCTTCTTCTCTTTCTTGGGCCCAGGCTTAATACCATCTTATGCGCGCTCTCTAATAGTGACTGAGGTAGCGAGCCTCCAGTCCTATGAGGATAAAGACCTTAGTCTTACCAGGGCCAAGACCTCGGAATTGGTCACCTGAATTTGTTTAACGACAACCTCGGAAGTCGGGTACCAGCCTCTTACTTTAATTTACTTATTATCCTTTCTAACTAGACCTTGGTCTTTTTCTTTACTCATACTTCTCATAATCCTTTATTAGAGCTTACTAGAACCCTGTAGGTATATCTAACAAATAGAGAATTGCAACTAACTGAGCATGCTATAAAATAAAACAAAGCCAACCAAACTACAAGATAAACTTAATAACTGTTCATGTTCATGAAAACCAAGAAACTAACACTACATGCTTTAAATAAAGGGATGTTCTTGCCCTTTGAGTAGCAAGGAAAATGCTATTCATCGTAGTGACCACACATATAACATGGCGTAATTCTAGTATGGTGATTTGTATAGATGGCGATGTGTAAGCATAGTTATCCATTCCTATCTACAGCCAAGTATGTGCAAGATACCTTAACTATACAGGTGTCAATTTATGGAAATTTTGCTACTAGATTATGTAGGCATTGGAACTTTGCAAGAACAAAGTATCAAACTAGAATCATGACTCGTCCAAACATATTTCTTTAAGCTCTAAACATGTTACAACAGAAATACATAGCAACTAGCTAAACTCTTTAATCATGCTATAACAGGATTATATAGAAGCCAACTAATCTCTTTAATCATGCTTCATCAAGAAATACTAAACGGTAATGAAAGGAACTCAAACTAAGTTCTGCATTTATCTATGTATACATGCTTATTCATATCCAGCAAATGGCACAAACAAAACTAATACTTGCTGTAATTAAAACCTTTATAACACTTGTTCCAATGATATAAATGAAATATAAATCTGCACATGTACAGGACTAGATTCAGGACATACATGCTATAACAGAACACAAGAAGCAAGCGAAGAACTCCCTTTCAGCATGCTATAACAGAAAAACTATGGCAGAACATGCTATAATCTACACGGTATAAGGGAACTAATAGCACAAGACAGCTACATATCAAACCCTAAACCATTCATATCCTTCTTTGAACCTCACGGCAACAAACATGAACTGGGTGATCTGTACAGTATGATCCGAAAATAGAAAAAGCAAGGAAACAGACCGAAGCTCGGAGCAACTCCTACCACAGGTGAGTAGTACTTACCCTTGGTCTTGCACTTACAACCAAGAAGAGGTCCTAGGGTTTCGGAGAACTTGCAACTCTCGGCCTCTTCTTGTGCCCGCGCGCTCTCCTTGCCGAGAGAAGCTCGGATTTGTGAGGAATCCGCGGAGGAGGGAGCTCGCCGGCCGCCGGAGTGAAGCCCTAAGCCTGCTTCTTCGTTTCTGCCACGAGAGAAAAAATGTCGTCGAGAGGGGAGAAAAGATTTCCGGGTTCGGGAAGAAAAGAAACCTAGGTCCCCTTTTAAACTAGGGTTTCAATTATAACTCAAATATTATTCGGTTCGGGTTTTACTAAGAAACATTCGGCTGGTTTGTTGGTTAAGTGAATCTCTGCTTAACCCGAGGTTTTCGGTTCAAACCTCGGCTTTGACAATTTTTTTGTCAAAACTTCCTTCGTTTTGTAAAAATATCAAACGACTTCCAAAAATTACGTAAAAATACTCTAAAAATTTCTAAAAATCTCTAGAATATTTTAAAAGTATTTCCAGATATTTTTAAGGACATTTATAACTTGAAAACAAGGAAATTTTGGGTCATTACAATCCCTCATACCTTATAAAAAGTTTGTCCTCGAACTTAGAATAGTTCTGGATATTTCTGTCTCATACTATCCTCATGCTCCCAAGTGACTTCCTCGTGCTTCTTGTTCTGCCAGATGACCTTCACTAGTAGTACTTCTTTATTCCTAGGTCTCTTGACTGCTCTGTCCACTATCTGTGTAGGTCTGCTCTCGTAGCTAAGATCCTCCTGAATCTGTACTAACTGAAGCTGAATCACTTGGCTAGGGTCGTGGAGATACTTCTTTAGCATGGAGACATGAAATACGTTACGTATTGCCGACATGTCCTGTGGTAAGTCCAGCTTGTAAGCTACTTTCCCAATCATTTCTGTGATCAGGTAAGGTCCTACGTAGCGAGGACTTAATTTGCCCTTTTTGCCAAATCTCATCACTCCCTTTATAGGAGCAACCTTGAGAAAGACTGAATCCCCTACTTGGAATTCAAGTGACCTACGACGTGTGCCAGCATAACTCTTCTGTCTACTCAGGGCAATCTCAATTCTCTGTCTGATTTTCTGAATAGTCTGAGTAGTCTCATCTATCAGCTCTGTCTGTATGCCCAGTTCCACTTCCATTTATTTTCTTTCACCTGCTTCTTGCCAGCAAATGGGTGATCTGCACTTCCTGCCATATAACACCTCATATGGTGCCATCTTGATAGTAGCCTGATAGCTGTTGTTGTAGGCAAATTCAGCTAAGCACAGATACTTGCACCAACTTCCCTTGAAATCTAGCGCACAAGCTCTAAGCATATCTTCTAAAATCTGATTTACTCGCTCTGTCTGTCTATCAGTCTGAGGATGGAAGGCTATGCTGAACTTGAGTTGGGTGCCTAGTGCATTCTGGACACACTCCCAAAAGTGAGAGGTGAAGCGCCCATCTCTATCAGAAACAATAGATTTAGGAACTCCATAAAGTATGATCACTTCCTTAACGTATAGTTGTGCCAACTGCTCTATGGAGTGGGACACCTTGATGGCTAGAAAATGAGCTGACTTAGTCAATCTGTCCACTACTACCCATATTGCGTCATATCCGTTTATAGTTCTTGGAAGACCTGTTATGAAGTCCATGGATATGTCTTCCCACTTCCACTCTGATATTGGGAGAGGTTGTAACATTCCTCCTGATCTCTGGTGTTCTGCTTTGACTCTCTGGCATGTCAGGCAGGTACTGACATACTTAGCAACGTCTCTTTTAAGTCCAGACCACCAGAACCTTTGTTTCAAGTCTTGGTACATCTCGGTGGAACCAGGATACATGGAGTAAGGAGTACTATGGGCTTCTTCTAAAATCTTCTTTCTCAACTCTTCGTCATTGGGGACACAAAGGTGGTTCCCCTGGTAGAGGATTCCACTATCTGATACTCGAAACTCTGAATTTCCCTTTTCTTGTATCCCTTGCTTGATCTTTTGGACATCTGGATCTTCACTTTGCTTTCTCTGTATATCCTCATGCAGGGTTAACTCTGAGGTCAATGCAGAGAGTTACCCATAAATAACTTCAAGTCCGAAATCTGACAACTCCTTCTGCAGTGGCAGAGCTAATGATGACAAGAACATCAGGGATGCACTGGATTTTCTGCTTAGTGCATCTGCCACTTTATTAGCTTTGCCTCGGTGATAGAGGATTTCACAGTCATAGTCTTTGACCAACTCTAGCCACCTGCGTTGTCTCATGTTCAAGTCCTTCTGGGTGAAGAAGTACTTAAGACTCTGATGGTCTGTGAAGATTCTGCACTGAACGTCATACAAATAATGTCGCCAGAGTTTTAGTGCAAAGATCACAGCTGCCAACTCAAGATCATGAGTGGGGTAGTTCTTCTCGTAATCCTTGAGTTGCCTGGAAGCATAAGTTATAACTTTTCCTTCTTGCATGAGTACAGCTCCTAGGCCCATCTTGGAAGCATCACTGTAGATGTCAAAACTCTTGTCACTTTCTGGGACTGTCAGAATAGGAGCACTGATCAGTCTCTTCTTGAGCTCTTGGAAATTCTGCTCACATTTATCTGACCATTCAAACTTCTTGTTCTTCCTGATTAAGGTCGTTAGTGGAGAAGCTATCCTGGAAAAGTCCTCCACAAATTTTCTGTAGTATCTAGCTAAACCAAGGAAGCTTCTGATCTCCCTGGCGTTCTTGGGTCTACTCCAGTTGTTGACCGCTTCTATTTTGGCTAGATCCACTTGGATAGCTTCTTTAGAAATTATGTGGCCTAGAAACGCCACCTGATCTAACCAGAACTCGCACTTTGAGAATTTAGCATACAGTTGCTTCTGCTGTAGAGTCTGTAGTACTATTCTCAAGTGCGTGTCATGCTCCTCTGGGGTCCTTGAATAGACTAGAATGTCGTCGATGAATACAATGACAAACTTGTCAAGGTATTCTCTGAACACTTTGTTCATCAGGTCCATGAAGACTGCAGGTGCATTAGTCTCACCAAAAGGCATGACTACGAACTCATAGTGTCCATATCTGGTCCTAAAAGCTATTCTGGTTATATCACTTTCCTTCAGTTTCAACTGATGGTACCCAGAGCGTAGATTTATTTTAGAGAACACTATTGCCCTTTTTAGCTGATCATATAGATCACCTATTCTGGAATGAGGGTACTTGTCCTTAGCTGCTACTTTGCTCAGCACTCTAAAATCTATGCACATTAGCATGGATCTGTCTTTCTTCTTAACGAACAACTCTGGAGCTCCCCGGGGTGAATGACTAGGGCGGATGAAACCCTTGTCAAGTAGCTCCTGAAGTTGCTCTTGCAACTCTTTCAGCTCCGCTAGAGACATGCGGTATAGAGCTTTTGAAATTGGCTCCACTTCTCTGTTGGGAGGTAGTCCAGGTAGCTCTTCAGGAAATACCTCTGGATACTCGCAGACTATCCGAACTTTCTCCTGCTTGGGTCTTTTTTGTTCTTTTGTACTCACAATGAATGCAAGTAAACCAGCACACCCTTTAGCTAACCTCTGGTGAGCTGCTAGAGAAGAGAGAAGTTTCTGGGTCTTCTTCCTTGGCACTCCCGTGAATTCAAAAGGTGGTTCACCCTCTGGACTGAAGATTACTTTCCTTCTGCGGTAGACCACTGAAGCACTGTACTTGCTGAGGAAGTCCATACCCAAAATGGTATCGAAATCCTGCATGGTGAGGACTACCAGGTTAACGTATAGCTCTCGGTCTGTAATTCTGACTGGTACAGCCCGAAGCCACTGGTTGGATTCCATGACTTCCCCAGAAGGTAGGGTCGTCAGGAACTTGGACTTCATACTTTTCATAGGTACCTGTAATTCTTTGGCAAAGGGTACTGATACAAAAGAATGGGTCGCTCCAGTATCAAATAGTGCAGTAGCTAAATGCTGAAAAATAACTACTTGACCTGTTACGACCGTGGAGGCACTAGCAGCTTCTTCTTTGGTGAGGGAGAATACTCTGGCACTATCAAAGGCTGGAACTGGTGGAGCTTCCAACCTTCCCTGACTGATATAGGGTCCCTCTAGTGCTTCTTCCATGTGATATAACTGTGCAGGCTTGCCTCCATATTGCACTGGCTGTGGCTGAGGTGATTTGAGCTTGTTAGGACATTCCTTAGCCATGTGTCCTTCCTGACCACAGGAATAACATCCAGTCTTACCCAAAAGACAGGCTCCTGGATGCATTCTCCCACATTTGGGACAGGGAGGGAACTTGGTCTGCTTCTTTGCTGGTCCTCCCTTCTGGTTACTTCCTGAGTTCCACTGCTTTCTTTTGCTGCCCTTGCCTTTCCAGTTCTGTTTACTTGACTGGGATTTCTGGCTCCCCACTGTCTTGCCCTCTATCTTCACTGGCTTGTGTTGCGCTCGTTGCGCTTTGATGTCGTTCAGGTAGTGCTCAGCAATTAATGCCCTACTGATCAACTCTTCACCAGTCTGGGGCCGATGAGTTCCACTACTCACATTCAGTGTTATCTGCGGTCTCAGCATTCTGAGCATCAGTCTGACTTGCTCCTTCTCTGTACTTACCAGCTCTGTGCAGAGGTGAGCTAGCCTGTTGAACTTCTTGGCTGCTTCTTCCACTGACAGGTCACCCTGTTTGAACTCTATAAATTCCTCATAGTGCTTGTTGGTGATCTGTAGGTGGAAGAACTCTTCATAAAACTCTGACTGAAAATCAGCCCAACTCATCTGATTGACTGCCCTTTTGGTCTTTATCCTCTCCCACCACATACGAGCATCTCCTGATAGGCAGAAAGAGGCGCACTTGACCTTCTCGACTTCTGGCCAGTCAAGAAGCACCATGGTGCTCTCCAATGTTTTGAACCAAGCCTGGGCATCCCAGTGCTCAGTAGTGCCTGAGAAGCTCTGTAAGATACCGTAAAATTTAATAATAAATGTTATTGGACGAAAAATCTTATTGGATTTTTCAGGAATTTTTAGAAATTTTCTGAGAATTTTTCAAAGCTCGTAAGACGAGTTTTGAGAGGATCAATTTCGGGTGAAGATAAGGTCTGTTTGGGATACCCATTTAGGTGAGGAAATGTTTATAATTATAAATTACTTTCTTTTCCTTTAATTCCCTTCCCAAGCACCGTTTCCCCCAAACCCGACGTCGATCCTTCCTCCTCTCCTTCCTTCCCCGACCTCCCTTCCTTCTCCGATCTCCCTCGCAGACGACCGACGCCGATGAGCCCCTGGTTGTCGATCGTCGATACTATTCGATAGCTTCCAGCCCTCTCCGATCTCCACTGTCGCCCTCTTGCTGTCTCGATCCATCGCCAATCGCCACAGAGCTTCGCCTCTCCATCGCCCTCTGTGGATTTTCTCCGATTCCACCGCGAACCGTTGGTTGTCGTTGCTTGATCGTCGGTGTCGGGAGCCCTAGCTGTTCTTGCGTCGTTTCTGCCCAATTTCGGTGGACACCGCCTGACGCCGTGTCGTTGTCGTCGGAGGAAGGATCGAGGCAAAGGGGAGGTTAGGGCTAACTCTCCCTCTCGCTTGGAGACCTCGATCAGTGCCGCTACCAGTAGGGGTGGCATCTCCTCTCCTCTCTCGGCTGCGGAGCACTGCAATCCACGGTGTTGATGTTGTCAATCGCCAGCACTGATCCATGCCAACACCCGAGCCCTAGCTGCCTCCTTATCATCGGATTCTCTTTGGATCAACGAGGTCCATTGCCCTAGTTCCTTCCTCCGATCACTAAGTCATGCCCTAGCACTGTCGCTGCCCTTCCCTGTCCTGGATCAACATCACGGTAGTTGGAGGGATCTTTCTTTGTGTGATTCAGATCTGGATTTAGGGTAAGTATGTAGATTTTGATTGATAGCAGGAGGAATTCTTGTCTTGGTTATCTTGTTGGGATGATTTCATGTCCTGGAATTTCGGTGGCAGATTTAAGGGGGGTTGGATTTGCTGTGGCGATCCTTCTTCAGCTGAGGATTGAATGAGGAAGGCTATTAAGGTTAGTTTTTATGGTTAACATTGATCCAGTCAATGAATATATTGATACTAGTTTTAGTATGTGTTATTATGTGGTGGTTTAGTTAGTTGTAGATAATAATGGGATTTTGGAGTTTATGATCGGTTATGGATTTGGGATTCATTTGTGGATGGAGTTAAATCTAGTTAGATTTATTTGGGTGTTATTAGGGTGTTACAGGTTGAATTGATTATGGATTGATTAGGGTTTGTATTGGGTTGGAATTTATGGATTGGATGTATTATTGTGGATTAAGGATTAAGGTTTTGCCTCTAGTGGTAAGTATTGTTTTGGTTGATATAGATTATTATGTGATCATTTTTAGGATCATTGGGTGGATTGTTGATTGGATTATTAGATGAGGTAGGTTGTTGATTTGATTGTTTGGTTGATGTGGATTTATGATGGAGATTTGTGCTTATGATAGGTTTTATGGTTGATATCATTATGTAGTGGGTTGGTAATTAAGAGAATAGATTTATTATTGGATTAAATGAGGTGTTGATTTAGAGGAGTTTTGGAGATGTATCATGTATAACCTAATCTAATTAGGTTGTATTATGGTTAAGGTTAGTTGGGGGATTAATCCATAATCATGTTTAATTAGGGTTATTCTAATTAGGTGGGGGGAAGTTGTTTAGTTAATTACTTCGTATGTAATTAGCTAAATATATTATGTGATCGCAGGACTTGGGTTCGGGATGAGCATCTCGACGTGGGATTGGATTATCTAATACGGTCGACAGATAAAGGCGGGTATTTCTTCCTTGGCCTCTTTATAGTTTCTTTGAAACTTAGTGCATGATCATTATTGGATGAATTAGGCTGCTTTATCTTTTATCATGATCGGTTGCTGTTTTTCCTGCATGATACTTATGCTTGACCCTTGTGATGATCTATTTAATTCATATACAGTCTCTACTCTTGATATCTACTCTGTTGTGATTTCATGTGTAGAGTATGTCTTGTAGGGATTGTCGGGTTGTTGGTATTACCATACTGATTGGGTATATGATGTTAACTGTACATAGGTGGGGATGTGTTATAGGAGTCATCTTGTTGACCGTGCATTTGCATGTTGTATGTACACACGTATTTGTCATGTACTTTTGGAGGAGTTGTGTTGATTGTATGTTTGGGGTATATACACATGTTTGTTGTGTTTTTACTGGAGGATACATGTTGATTGTATTTATATTTTGTGTACATGTGTCTGGTGGGATTATTGGAGATTTTTGGTTGATTATACATGTGTAGTGTGTACATAAGTTTGGTGGGATATGTAGAGATATCATGACGATTATACTCTTGTTGGAGGTATTTATGAGGTTTGGGGTTGTTGCATGGATGATTATATATATATATATATATATATATATATATATATATATATATATATATATATATATATATATATCATGTTCATCATTCATTGCATCTGATGACCATTATCTCCCTTGTGGTTGAGAGAGTCATCAGTTGGTTTGGGAATAGCACCGCACACTCGGCCACTCATGGGTAGTGGTAGCTAGAGCAGTTGCTGCTAGTCCTGTCGTGCCACCCGGTCATGAGGTTTTTGTGAGATCCGGCGTTGTGAGCAGTCAGGGACCCTGATACTACGTAGCTAGATAGTTACTAGTGGACTGTCCACCTCGACCACTATATAGTGGGCTGGAGGGTAGTACAGTCGTCACAGACCCAAGCCTCTCGGCCATACAGGGGTCGTGGTATCTGGAGAGGTGGTGGGGGTGACCATGGAGCATGCATGCACTTTTGCATATGATGTGCGGTGCATCTGGGGGGATTCATTTGCATACATGCCTAGTAGATACTAGTTGCATGTGATTGTGATATGTTGCACTTGTTTGAGATATGATTGTTGCATATGGTTTTCATGTTGCATACATGTCATTTATTTTACATATATATGCAGTTGTATTTATATTGCACAGGTGTCATGGGTACGTCTGTTGCAGATCCGGTGAGTTTACTGATCATTGTACCATGTGTCGATTCCAGATTGGGTATGTATCTGTCATTATGTTAGTTGTGATTTGTACAGTTTATATATCAGGTTATTATGTCAGATATGTTTAGGTGCATTGATTATGATAGTATGATCATGTTCTTTATTCCCTACTGAGACTGTATACTTGTGATCTCCATGTTTGTTTATGGACCATGCACTATCTTATCTATATTACCCGCTGAGTTACCTATACTCACCACCGCATGTATATATTTATGTTTTTAGGTAGCTTGTAGATGGTTGGTGTCGCTCGGAGTATCCTGTCTGCCGGGTCCTACGTCACATCCGAAGATCGTGCTTATTTTCTTTTGTATATTCTTTTCTTATTTTTGGCATTGTATTTGTGCATAGCCATGTGGCTATCTTATGGTTTTGGTGTTGTATTTGTGTTTAAGTCGTGCCGGCATGCATTGTATTTATTTGGTTTGTGTGGGCTTTCCTTCGTTTTTCCGCTGTGTTTTAGTACAGCCGTGTGGGCTATTTTATATATAACTGCGTGGTTGTGATTGTTTCATTCCAGCCGAGTGGCTATTATTATAACTGTGTGGCTGTGTATATAAATATTCCAGCCGCATGTGGCTGATGTATTTTGCTTGTATTGATGCTTCAGATTGTCACCGGTACAGGGGAGATGTTGTCGGATTTTTGTCTGGCAGAGACTCCTTTGGGGGCGTGACAAGCTCTCTGGTTTCAGTTTCAGCCACTGTATGAGGTAAGCTTCTTGTCTCTGAGATTTTGTAACGACTCTGTGGGCAGCTGGTGGAACCTCAGTTACCACTGGAGTCTCCGCAGTGACAGCCGGGGGAGGGGGAGGAACTGGCTGCTGATTTGTCATCAAATTGGCAATTACTTGCTGCTGCTCTACTACTTGTTTCTGGAGTTGAGCAATAACTTCAGAGAGATTGGGATTAGTTGAGCCTGGGCCTTCGTTCTCCTGAACCTGGTCCTCAGCACGAACGGTACGGGGACGTCCTCTTCTTGCCATCTAATTTTGCAAAGGAAAAGGCTTGATATCTTCTCTAACCCTTCTAACATACATATATATGGATCAAGAAAGGAGAAACAATAACTTCTATCTTACTTAAGTACTCATAAGCAATTACACTGTACTGCAGTTAATAATAAGGAAAGCAATAAAAGAAAGAATTTAAATACTTTCTTACTTGAAGACGGCAAGGTTGATGCTGATGTGTGTGTGATGCTAGAGAATGGGAACTGCTCTGATACCAACTGTAACGACCACCCTTCTTACTACTACTCTCTAAGGGCGACCGTTACTTATCTATTACTCTACTTACTAGTGTCACTTATGCTATTATTAGCATCACTTAGATTTATCACGGCCCCAGAGGAGTTCCTACCGAAAAATTTCGGCAGAGTCTCCCCTGTACCGATGACAAAATCAACAATACATACAAAATAAAACCATCAACCACATGCGGCTGGTATATATATCTCACAACCACGCAGTTTATATATAACCAAAAGAATCAACTCTAGCAATGGACAATAAAACAATCCAAAGAATAGCATATACAAGTTCTAAATTCTTTTAACAGTTAAGACTCTTAATAAAATCTTAACAACTTCTCATATCTCTCCACATTCCAGACATCACACGCCCATCACCATGCATCCTCCTTGTCGCCTTCCTCTTTATACTTTGGCTTTTCCTTTATCTGCAGTAGGAGGAAATTAAATCTATAAGTAAAATGCTTAGTAAGTACTAAACTATCTCACAAAAACTCGAAAGTGCATAAGATACAAAGAATGCTAAAACTTAAATGCTAAAAGAAAAGCTACACATGCTCATCTATAGCAAGGCACTAAAATAGTCTGCATACTCATGATATACAAGAATAAATCTGCATGCTGGGAATAAAGTTAATCATGCTCAAGAAACTCATAAGGAAAGCAAATGAAAACTCATACGGTATGCTTAGAATTAAAAGAGCTAACTTTGCTAGTTCTAAACATAGGTGATACTTGTTTCATTTACTTATAGCTTTACACTTGAAATTAATATTTAACTTTCTTCTTCTCTTTCTTGTGCCCAGGCTTAGTACCATCTTATGCACGCTCTCTAAAAGTGACTGAGGTAGCGAGCCTCCAGTCCTATGAGGATAAGGCCTTGGTCTTAACAGGGCCAAGCCTCGGAATTGGTCACCTAGATTTGTTTAACGACAACCTCGGAAGTCGAGTACCAGCCTCTTACTTTAATTTACTTATTATCCTTTCTAACTAGACCTTGATCTTTTTCTTTACTCATACTTCTCATAATCCTTTATTAGAGCTTACTAGAACCCTGTAGGTATATCTAACAAATAGAGAATTGCAACTAACTGAGCATGCTATAAAATAAAACAAAGTCAACCAAACTACAAGATAAACTTAATAACTGTTCATGTTCATGAAAACCAAGAAACTAACACTACATGCTTTAAATAAAGGGATGTTCTTGCCCTTTGAGTAGCAAGGAAAATGCTATTCATCGTAGTGACCACACATATAACATGGCTTAATTCTAGTATGGTGATTTGTATAGATGGCGATGTGTAAGCATAGTTATCCATTCCTATCTACAACCAAGTATGTGCAAGATACCTTAACTATACAGGTGTCAATTTATGGAAATTTTGCTACTAGATTATGTAGGCATTGGAACTTTGCAAGAACAAAGTATCCAAACTAGAATCATGACTCGTCCAAACATATTTCTTTAAGCTCTAAACATGTTACAACATAAATACATAGCAACTAGCTAAACTCTTTAATCATGCTATAACAGGATTATATAGAAGCCAACTAATCTCTTTAATCATGCTTCATCAAGAAATACTAAACGGTAATGAAAGGAACTCAAACTAAGTTCTACATTTACTATGTATACATGCTTATTCATATCCAGCAAATAGCACAAACAAAACTAATACTTGCTGTAATTAAAACCTTTATAACACTTATTCCAATGATATAAATGAAATATAAATCTGCACATGTACAGGACTAGATTCAGGACATGCATGCTATAACATAACACAAGCAGCAAGCGAATAACTCCCTTTCAACATGCTATAACAAAAAAACTATGGAAGAACATGCTATAATCTACACGGTATAAGGGAACTAATAGCACAAGACAGCTACATATCAAACCCTAAACCATTCATATCCTTCTTTGAACCTCACGGCAGCAAACATGAACTTGGCAATCTGTACAGTATGATCCGAAAATAGAAAAAGCAAGGAAACAGACCGAAGCTCAGAGCAACTCCTACCACAGGTGAGTAGTACTTACCCTTGGTCTTGCACTTACAACCAAGAAGAGGTCCTAGGGTTTCAGAGAACTTGCAACTCTCGGCCTCTTCTTGTGCCCGCGCGCTCTCCTTGCTGAGAGAAGCTCGGATTTGTGAGGAATCCGCAGAGGAGGGAGCTCGCCGGCCGCCGGAGTGAAGCCCTAAGCCTGCTTCTTCGTTTCCGCCGCGAGAGAAAAAACGTCGTCGAGAGGGGAGAAAAGATTTCCGAGTTCGGGAAGAAAAGAAACCTAAGTCCTCTTTTAAACTAGGGTTTCAATTATAACTCAAATATTATTCGGTTCGGGTTTTACTAAGAAACATTCGGCTGGTCTGTTGGTTAAGCGAATCTCTGCTTAACCCGAGGTTTTCGGTTCAAACCTCGGCTTTGACAATTTTTTTGTCAAAACTTCCTTCATTTTGTAAAAATATCAAACGACTTCTAAAAATTACATAAAAATACTCTAAAAATTTCTAAAAATCTCTAGAATATTTTAAAAGTATTTCCAGATATTTTTAAGGACATTTATAACTTGAAAACAAGGAAATTTTGGGTCGTTACAATCCCCCATACCTTATAAAAAGTTCATCCTCGAACTTAGAATAGTTCATGATATTTCGTTCTCATACTGTCCTCACGCTCCCAAGTGACTTCCTCGTGCTTCTGGTTCTGCCAGATCACCTTCACTAGTAGTACTTCTTTATTCCTTAGTCTCTTGACTGCTCTGTCCACTATCTATGTAGGTCTACTCTCGTAGCTAAGATCCTCTTGAATCTGTACTGAGTGAGGCTGAATCACTTGGCTAGGGTCGTGGAGACACCTCTTTAGCATGGAGACATGAAATACGTTATGTATTGCCGACATGTCCTGTGGTAAGTCCAGCTTGTAAGCTACTTTCCCAATCCTTTCTGTGATCAGGTAAGGTCCTACATAGCGAGGACTTAATTTGCCTTTTTTGCCAAATCTCATCACTCCCTTCATAGGAGCAACCTTGAGAAAGACTGAATCCCCTACTTGGAATTCAAGTGGCCTACGACGTGTGTCAGCATAACTCTTCTGTCTACTCTGGGCAGTCTCAATTCTCTGTCTGATTTTCTGAATAGCCTGAGTAGTCTCATCTATCAGCTCTGTCTGTATGCCCAATTCCACTTCCATTTCTTTTCTTTCACCTGCTTCTTGCCAGCAAATGGGTGATCTGCACTTCCTGCCATATAACGCCTCATATGGTGCCATCTTGATAGTAGCCTGATGGTGCCATACAACGCCTCATATGGTAACAGAACAATTGAGGTTTCGAATTTTGTTTCTTGTTTTTCCGGAGCTTGTTGAAAACCCTAGAGTGGTTCCGAGATTTGATTGCTCCTCTTTGGTTTACGATCATGATGCTTAGATTGTACTGGTTTTGGGTTTTGATTGGTAACCAGTTAGATAGATCTGTGAAGCCTATTCTGCTTAGGAGATGTGGAAATATGGAACAATTAGAAATATATCCTACACTCTATTGTGCACGAACAGATTTCATATTCACTAAGTACCCTATGCCATATATGAATGTAGATGGAGAAAAGTTCGGACAGTATGTTTGATATTCTATATCATTTGATAGTTGTAGACTTCTAAAGTGAAGTAGTATCTAATTGTTGGAATTATTTTGTTATTATACTGTGAGTTAATCTTGTGTAGTTTTGGATTTATTGGAGTGAGTTTTCACATGGATTGAGGTGGAGTTAAATTTCAAACCCTAGTTTTCGGTTTGAGCTCATGGTGGTAATCCAGTTTAGATCATGTAGTAATATGTTTAAAGACCTCTTCTACTCTACGAAAGTGCAAGCTTTACCCAAGTTTTAAATTCCAGCAGGTTCAAGCATTCCATCATCTTTATGAATCACTTTCTTTTATAGTGATAGTATTCTTACCTTATGCCTTGCTTTGCTGGAAATGAATCAGAATCTGTAGACCTACGGAGTGCATGCCTTAGTATATCATGGGTTAACTTTTGATAGCAGCAGTGATTTCCTCTTCCTTATGCTCTGGTTTGCTAGAAGTAATTTAGAAGGTGTAGGTTTGTTAAGTGTATGTCCTAGTATGTTGCTATCTTTATGTGGAAATTTATGATAGCAGCAGCATCCTTTCCTCATGCTTTGCCTTGTTGGAAACAGCTTAGAAGTGTAGACCTAGTAAGTGCAGATTTTTGAATTCTTTAAGCATGACATATGTTTTATTTTAATTTGAATTCATTGCTTCTGGTATGCATAGCTTTAAGTCCATCATATTCCTAAACATGATTTACCTTAAGCTCTAACTGTTTTTACCCAAGTTGACTTAATTGAATGCAATCATGCCATAAGTGGTTGAGGTTGACCAAATGATGTTATGGAGATTTTTGGTGCAATTATACCAAGCAGTCGAGGCCAACTAAGTAGCTTTAATATTCCAACAACATGCTTAAGTTAAGTTGATATCGTTTGTTAAGTAGATTAAGATTAATTAAATACTTATCAATCAAGTCAAGGGTGGTTGGATATTTGACAATTGAAGAGGTCTAAGTAAGTTAAGATTGATACGATACTCTATGGATTGAATTGGGTCACACCTTTGTGAGAAGTTGAGGATTGTTTCTTTAAACTTGCTGCCGTGAATTACAAAGGAAGAAAATAAAGTATAAGCTTAGAACCAATAAAAAACAAGATCTTATTCCAGTAGCTAGGATTTAGCTTATTTTTCCTTGCTTTCGGATCAGATTGGTCTTCTTCTTTTAGTTGTTTTGGAGATCTTTGTGAAGGGGTAAGCTTTGAATAAGATTACATAGGTTTGCTTTAAAAGTTATAGTGTAGAATTAGTTTTGCCTTTTTCTATTAGCAAGTGCAGAATTTTGATTAGCATAAAGTAGTGCAGATTTTTGTTAGTTATGTATGCAGATTTCTATTTAAGCTTGAAATGCATATTTCTGTTGAGCATTGCAGTACAGAATTTTATTAAGCACTCTATTGAGTTTAAATGTAGATTTTTATAAGTGTAGTATGCTGATTTTGTTTTCTCTTGCTTTAAGATGTGCATGAACAGAATATAGCATATACATATATATACATAGCATGTAGTTTAGACTATCCTTGCTATAATGAGTAGTTATAAGTGAGAAAAGACCAAGGTCTTAAATTGATCCTAAATTCCAAAAGTTTAGGATTAAAAGCACACTAAGTGTTTGAATAAATGCCAAGGCATTTTGTTATAAGAGAATTAAAGAATAACAAGTATAAGGAAGTTATAGTTAAAAATAAAATAAGTATTTTACTTTTTAATGGCATGTACCGGACACAAGGTCCATTGGGTGGGCTCCTAGATCGCCCCTAGGCACAAGATCGCCTAGAAGTACCTTAGTAGTTTCGGGATTAGCTACCTCGACTCATATTAAGGATGCACGCAAATTGGTACAATGTCGGGCCCAAGAGAAGTTGATTATTATTTTAAAGTAATAAAGTATAAGTTTTGAAACAAGCACCATTTATGCTTAGAGTCAGTAAGTTTAGCTTCTTTTAATTTGGAGCATGCAGTTTTAATTTTGTTTGTTTCCTGATTAGTTATTTAGCATGATTAGCTTTATCTACCAGCATCCAGTTTTATCCTTGAATAGCATGATTAGCTATTAGAATGACATGAGTAGATTTCTTTAGCTTTACTTTGCTTTTAGATTAACATGAGCATCCATGTTTATACTTTATTTTCTTTTAGAGCATATAGTTTCTAGTTCTTTCTATATACATGCATATTCGTGTTTTTGTGAGTTAGATAGCGCTTACTAAGCAAATTTTGCTTATAGATTGCATTTCCTCTTACTGCAGATAAAGGAAAGAAAAAGATTTAGTAAGGAAGGCGACAAGGTGGTGTGGATGGTGTGTGATGCCAGGACTATGGAAGTCTTGGGGCTAGAAAAGAGTTCTTTTAGTTTTCTTTCTTTATTACTAAGTTTTCCATGTTTTAGTGGACTGTAAACATTTGATATTGTACTTTATAGTTTATGTCATTTGAGTTCATCTTTGTTTTAGATTGTTATTACTGCGTGGTTGTGAAGTATATATACCAGCCACATGTGGCTGATGGTTATTATTTGCCTGTATTGACGAATTTGGTCACCTGTACAGGGGAGACTCTGTCGAATTTTTTTGGTAGGGATTCCTCGTGGTTTCGATCACACCGGATAAGTAGAATTAATAGTTAAGTAACGGTCACCTAGTAGTAGAGTTGTAAGAAGGGTGGTCGTTACATGATATGTACTATTAGAGGAATCATGTCGATGATGTCTATGTTGATGATCTTATGTGTCTAGTGTGATATTGGAGGTATCATATTGATTATACCTATATTGTAGTGTGTGTACGTATGTGGTGTGTATGTGTCTGGTGTTGCTACTTATTGTATTTGTTGTTTAGTAGACACTAGTTGAATCTACCTATACCTATAGATATAGGTGTTAGATGGATTATTATACTGGAGGTATTTATGATGGATTGAGGTGTTGCATTGGTGATGACTGTGTCTTTATCATGATTATCACATCATGCCCATCATTTGCACTTCATGCTAACAATCAAATGTCTCCCTTGTGGTTGAACGGATTGTCAGTCATTTATAGCGTCCATTCGACCACTGTGGGAGAGTAGTAGCTAGGAGTGGAGCTAGTTTTGTCGTGCTCACTTGGCTGCTTAGTGTTATACTCTGTCAGCCTCGACCACTCATGAGTAGTGGTATCTATAGGGTACAGTAGTCAGGGGGCTAAAGATGTGAGTAGTTAGGGACCCTGATGCTATGTAGCTAGATATCTACTTAGCGAACTGTCCGCCTTGGCCACTATATAGTGGTATCTAGAGGTTAGTATAGTTGTCACAGACCCAAACCTCTCTTCCATATAGGGGTCGTGGTGTCTGGAGGGGTGGTGGGGGTGACCATGTGGCATGCATGAGCTTTTTGCATATGATGCGCGGTGCATTTGTGGATGCATATTTGCATACATGTCTAGTAGATACTAGCTACATGTGATTGCGATATATTACACTTGTTTGAGCTATGATTGTTGCATATGGTTGTCATGTTTCATATATGTCATTTATTATACATGTATATGCTGTCGGTTATATTGCTCAGGTGTTACGAGCAGATATGTTGCTGATCCCTGGTGAGTTTACTGATCATTGTACCGTATATGTTAGTTTTAGATTCGGTATGTACATTTATTATGTCAGTTATAATTTTATGCATTCCTTATGTTGGATATGACTATGATTATTCATTATGTCAGTTATGTGTAGGTGAATTCATTATGTAAGTTATGATCATGTTTTTATTTCTCTGATGAGACTGTATACTTTGGTCTCTATATTTTATTTAGAACATGCACTATCTTATCTACTACCCGCTGATTGATGGCTCGTCACCATATTTTTGTGTTGTCTTTTTCCTCAAGTAGCAGGTAAATGATTGTGGAGTCACTTGGAGTATCCTGTCTGCCGGTCCCACGTTACATCCGAGGATGATTTTCTAGTTTAGTTTCCTACGTTTCTTGTATTATGTATTTGTATCCTTGGCATTGTACACTTTGATTTTATTTTGGAGTTTTGCTATGTTAGCATTTTGTATTTGTCTTGTTGTGGTTGTGTAAAGCCTAGCTGGCAAGTAGTGTGTTGTTTTGGTTTATAGGTTTTCCTATTGTTTTCCACTGTATTTTTAGTACAACCGTGTGAGCTGTTTATTATACAACTGCGTGGTTGTGATCATTTTGTTCCAGCTAAGTGGGTTATGTATATAACTACGTGGTTGTGTATGTTCCAACCGTGTGGACTGTTGATTATAGCTTGTGAGTAGTCTTGTGGCATTGTATTTTATGATTCATATTGTCATAGTTACAGGGGAGATGTTGTCCATTTGTCAGGCAGAAACTCCTCTAGGGCGTGGCATTTACTTACAAATTTTAGAAAAAGACTACTCAAATATTTTCAATTTCCTTAGAAATTTTTTGAAAAGATTGACTCAAAACTTTTTGTTCAAACCTCTTCCTAAGTCTGAAATATACAAGGTATTTACTTTCAGCTATTTTTTACATTATTGTCTGGCATTACCTTTCTTATACTTGTGTTTTCTTTTCCTTAGTTTTTTATGATGAATGTCAAAGGGGGAGGGTAAGGGTTAATGTAGAAAAATAACAAACAAATTTGATCACGTAAAAAATACAAAACAAACTAAGATCATTTGTTTGCTATTTTACATATTGTCTCAATATTATTTGTTTTTCTAACTTTAACCCGGGTTGTCATTGTATTAAAAAGGGAGAGATTGTATAGGATCAGTGCAGTCGAGAGAGGGGGAGAGGGGTGAATCTCAACTTGTCTCTTTCTTTTTGATTTCATTTGTTCTTTCTATCAAAGTCGTTAGTAGCAGCGGAATATAAAATAAAGTATGAAAAAAATAATACTCACATGATTTACTTGGTTCCCAACCCCGTAGGGTTAGTACGTCCAAGGCCTACGCACTCAAACACCAGTCTACTAGTGGTCTGCTTTTTGGAAACTTCCCGAAGATGAAGAAACCCATCTTATAGTTTATCAAATACAAGTATAAAAGAATGATAAAGTAAATATGGCTTGTAATAAAAGAAATATAAACAGAAACTTTGCTAAGCTGGTCCAGAAGTTCTGAGTGTAACGCACCCTTCCTAGAGCTTCCCCGTTAGTAAAGCTTCATGTTGTAGCCTTCCTTTTGAGCACACGGAATATGAGTAGTAGAAGAAGCGATGTATTGAATGTAGAGCCTTCATCTCCTTTTATAGAGTTAGATCATATCCTTATTTGGATCAACTCTTATCTAGATGAAGTTATATTTAGATGAAGCATATCTGGATAAAGCAATATATGGATCAAGTCTTATCTCTATCCACTTCATCTAGCTTATCCTTATCCTTATCCTTATCCAAATCATAAAAATAAACTAGATCTTTTACTACATCATCTTCCATATCAATATTTCACAACTTAGTAATTTGGACCAAGCCTAATTGGTTTGCCAAACCACTAGTTCAGTCTATTGAACTGGTTTGGGTCTGGTTCGACCCAAGTTAAGTCTGGTTCACCCATTTATATTTGTCTTCTCTCTGTTTTATTTTCAACTCTAGGTTTCTACAAAACAACCAAACATACACAAACAAGCAACCTTAGACTTAATCTTGTAAGTCTACTTGAGCTACTAGGCTTACCTTTTACTTAGAGGTCCATCCTCCAAGTCTACTACTGAAGGGTCAATCCCTTAGGATCAAGTCGCACTCTTGTAAGTCTACCCAACCTATTAGGCTTACCTTTTTCTTAGAGGTCCCTCCTCCAAGTCTACCACCTAAGGGTCAATCCCTTAGGATCAAGCCGCACTCCTATAAGTCTATTCGACCTACTAGGCTTCATGCTTGGATTGTATTCAAGACTTTACCATTACCTAGGGTTACCTCCCCCTAGGATTTCCACTGCCTAGCTTTACTCACTAGGACTTCCACCACCTAAGGTTACCTTCTCCTAGGATTTTTACCACCTAGATTTACTCACTAAGGCCTAGCTTCACTCACTAGAACTTCTACCACCTAAGGTTACCTCCCCCTAGGATTTTCACTACCTAGCTTCACTCACTAGGACTTACCCTTGCCTAACTAAGTTAAGACTTTTACGAGTCATTTAGTCATGACTAGACTTCTCTCTTCCAAATATTAAGTCTTGTTTGGATAAATCCTTAGTCAAACTGACCAGACTATATTGTCAAATATCAAAACTCTTGAGACTAATTGCACCAACAATCTCCCCCTTTTTGATATTCGATAATTTTTTTAAGTTAGGTATTTGGTCTTTAGGGTTTTATACCAAAGTTGAGAGTCAAAATATTTTAACTTAAGATTACTCTCCCCCTTTGACATACATCAAAAAGATTACCTAAGATTTCCTTGGTTTTGTACTAACAATTTTAAAAATACTTTGAGAAATCTTTGTGAAAACATTTGTTTTCAAACATTATTTTTAAAATAGAATCATTTTTGAAAATATCACATTAAAATTATAGTTAAAAAATAATTGTCAAAAAGTTTTCAAACATAATTTTAAAGAATTTTGAAAATTAACTTTGAAAACTATATTTGATCTTTCAATTAGGACTCCCCCTTAATCTGACACTTTCTTAGGACCTTATTAACCACAAGGAATACATCCTATGTGTCTTAGAGGTTGATTCGAATTGAAAGATCAATTAAAATAAAATTTTCAAAACATAAATTTTCAAAATAGTGTTTCAAAAGATTTTCAAAAAAAATTTAAGAAAACATTTCTAGATTTTTCAAAGAGTTTTCAAAAATTTAAAAAGAATTTTTAAACTTATATTGATCTTTTTATAAGGACTCCCCCTTATTCTGACATATCCTTAAGACTCCTTGTTAACCACAAGGAAGACCGCCTATGTGTCGAGGGGTTGATCCAAATTAAAAGAACAGTTAAAATATATTTTTCAGAAGATAATTTTTCAAAGTGATTTTTTAAAGTAATTTTCTAAAATATTTTATAGATTTTTCAAATATTTTCACAAAAACAATTTTTCAAATGCTAGATTTTTCAAATATTTTTCACAAAAAATAATTTTTCAAAAATATTTCTTTAAAAGTTTTAAAAACACCTCCCTTTAATCTAATATACCTTGGTTGTCCGTGTTGACCACAAGGAATTCTACCTAAATATCTAGGGGGATGGGTTCTAGTTTTAACTTTGGGATGTGGATTTCTAAGTATTTGTCAACAATCAATATTTTGCAAGTATATAGATTTTTTAAAATTTATATATAAATACAACCAATTAAGCATGAAATTCATTAAAATATTATTATGTTAAATCACTATTTTAAAAATATTTTTTACAAAATTATCTATTAATTTTGAATACTTTTTCAAAATATTTTCAATTTAATAGTCCTTATCATCTCACTCATTCTAAATGTTTCAGCACAATCAATCAGGGTACCCTTATGGATTATCATTTAAAATTTAAGTTGGAATCTAAGGATTGATTTACACTTGAGTTAGACTAAGGTTTGATACTTAGTTGGTTAAATATTCATTTCAATAATCGACTTCCAAGTTGTGGAGAGGTACAAGACTTTCTTGGGTATTGGAATAACAACCACTTATAGACAAAGTCTTTTAAAGAAATTGAATATTTAACTTTCTTTCTGAGAATCCTTGTTTTAACTAAATATCGATCAAGCCTAAGTCCTTAATCATTCAGATTAAGCAAAAATACTAGTATGAATGACATGACATTTATCAATAAATTAACATTTAATAATGCATGTACATGGCAAACATGCATGTGTTAAACAAGTCAAACAATTTATAGTTAATTTATAAGGATGCATCAAATTCTCAATTTGATATATTTCGTGTGAACCCACGAAAGTGTCAACTCACTTTGACACATTTTAATTATTTTAATTGTTACATTGAGTAAGATTTATTAATTAGTTTCATAATTAATTTTGATGTAATTTTTGAATTTATACTTCTTAAATTTTCTGGTTTATTGACATTAATTTCAAATTTTAATCTTCAATTTATATCTTTATTATAGAGAGTTAATGTATTTAAATTATAATTAAAATTTAAACTTTTGTATTCTAAATTTTCAAATTTTTTTTGTTTTAATTTTGAATTATTGTATTCTTAAGATTGGAATTAATCAAATTATATTTAGATTTATTTTAATTATTAATTAAAATTTTATCGTGGTTAGTTAAACCATTAGGTTAGTTTTATCTTGACTGTTGAATTATTTTTTTTTAATAATTATATCTGAATTTTTAAGATTTAATTTCAAATTTATTATATTAAGTTAGAGTTTACCATTTGATTTGAATTTAACAAAACTTTTATTAATTTTATTATTATTATTATTATTATTATTATTATTAATTTTGGTTTACTTTGTAAAAATTAGTAGATTCTATTTCTAGAATTTTTATATTTAAATTTGAATTTATTATTCATTGTTTCATAATTAAATGGTACAATATTATAATTAATTAGATTCAATTTTTTGTAATTAAATTATAATTATTAATATTTGAAGTTTTATTTCCTAAATTTTTAAGAATTAAGTTTGAATTTTTAAGACTTAATTATTTATTGTTTCATAATTAAAGGGCATGTTATTATAATTAATTATATTTGAATTTTTAACATTAACTTTTGAATTAGTATTCTTAAATTTTATATATTTGATTTCTGGATTTTTAAATTTTAATGTTAAATTTTTAAGATTTAAATCTGTAAGATTAGAATTTATCTTATCTTTTGAATTTGTATCTTTAAGATTATCTTGACTCATTAATTAACTTAACATTTAATTCAAAATTATTAAATAACTTGGATTTATTCAAATTTAGTTTATCTTGTTTAGTTGAAATGTTAATTAAGTTGGAATTTGAATTATCTTGATCAAATTGATTAAAATTTTTATTAAGATTTCATGTAATTTTAACTAGTTCTAGATTAATTTGATCATTTTCTTGACTAAATATTTTTGATTTTTTAAGTTTAAAGTTTGAATTTATCTTGATATTTATTTTTTATTTTTTAATATTTTATTAATTAATTTATCTGAATTTTTAGATTTATTAATTAAATTCACAAAGTAAATAATTAAATTTTTAGAATTATTATTTTCAGAATTATATATTAAATTCCTAGAATTATTAATTAAATTTATAGAATTAATAATAGAATTTTTATAATTACAGTTTAAATTATCATAATTATTAATTAAAAATTTAGAATTATTGTATGAATTTTTAGAATTATTATTTAAAAAAATATGATCAAGATCAGAATTCATGTTATTAAGATTTGATGTATTATCTTCTTAAATTTTGATATTTAATTTTGAAGTTTTAGGATTAGAGTTGATCAAATTATTTTTAGTATTTTGATTAATTAATTCACTATTTAATTCCAAGTTCTTAAAAATTTTAAGATCAAAATTTGAATTAATTTTATTACTTAGATTTGAATTTTTTAGATTAACTTATTTTTGAGTGTTTCTTTAGACTTGTTGAATTAAATATTTTATTAAGTATTTTATCAATTTCATCCCTATTGACCTGGTCAATTTCTTTAGTTGTGTTTTTAATAATTTTAATTATTTCTAAATTTTTAAGATTTAATTTCAAATTTTTTAGGATTAAAATTTTTATAATTTGAATTTAAGTTATTAAGTTTATCTTGATCATTATTTAAATTAATTTTATCTTGATCATTATTAATATTTGAATTAGTCAAATTATTTTTAGAATTATCTTGATTAATTAGATTTAAATTTTTAATGTTTATATATTTATTAATTAAATTTAATTTTGAATTATCACAATTATAGGAATTTAAATTTTTTACGTGAATATTTTTATTAATTAAATTAAATTTTGAATTTTCAAAATTATTCAAAATTTGTAAATCTAATTTATCATGCACAATATTATCAAATTTATTATAAAAATTATTCTCTAAATTATCATGCATAGGGGTAGTTTCAGAAACAATATCTTCATGCAAATTTATTGACATATTTTCGAATGTACTACAATTTTAAAAAAAAAATTGGATTTGCATGAAATATAAAATTACTAACCTTTTTCGTAATCTTCCTTATCGGACAGCAGTTCTTGTAGTGTCCAAACTCCTGGCACTTAAAACATTTGATATGATCATTTCTCCTTCGAACTTCGTGCATCGATTCCTCCTTTGCCACCGATGGTGTCGTTTGATTCTTACGAGTAGGGCACATATTTTTATAATACCCTCTCTCCCTGCACTTGAAGCATATAATATGTAATTTAAAATTTGACATTAAATAAAATTACCATTTTACCCCTCTCCCTCTCAATTCATGGTCTTCTTGCTCCGTCGACGGTTAGTCCAATCAGAGCCTCTTGCTCTGATACCAATTATAGGATCGGTGCGGTCGAGAGAGGGGGGAGGATGAATCTTGACTTAGTCATTTTCTTTTCGATTTTGTCTGTGCTTTCTATTAAAGTTGTTAGTAGTAGCAAAATATAAAATAAAGTACGGGAAAAATAATACACGCGGGATTTACATGATTCCCAATGTTGGTTGCTACTCAGAATATCGTACTGATTCCCCTGTACAAAAATTTTGTACAAGTCATGAACCTTTTCTAACAACCTATTGTGTTCTTTAGAAATTAAATTAGGAATCGCAAATAAAACTTAACATTATTGATTCCAAATTCAATTTATCTATTCTCAGAGGTTTAGACTTGGATCGTAGACGATGCTTAACATTATTAATCCAAATCCACCTATATTACAAATTTGATTAAATATTTATTTCAGAGATCGGCTTCCAGGTTAAACATGGCGAGACACTAGGCCTTCTTGGTTTTGGGAGCATCCACCACTTCCTAGACAAAGCCTTTTAACGAAATTCAATATTTAATCTCCTTATAGTAACCCTAGGTTTAACCAATAAGAACAATCGAATCACAAGATCGAAAAAAAAAAAAATACAAATTCGAATCATAAATCTGAAACCAAGAAACGTTAGCCTCTTGTGTTTGGTATTTCAAAATCCGTACAAAGAAAACTAGTATGATGCAGAACAAGACAACTAGTTATACCTTTCTTTGTAGCTAATAAACCTCACGATCTTCTATCGTATTCCACTTCTTATCTCGGGCGTCGTGTGGGTGACGATCTACTGAGACGAGAATCCACCCAAGCCTCCTTCTTCTCCTTGCAAGTTTCGGCCACCAACAATCTCCTAGAGATGAAGAACTTCGGCCACCAACCAAGCTCCAAGGGATGCTAAGAAACAAAGCCTCCTTTCTCTACTTCTTCTCCAAGCAAAGTCTGGCCACCAACAAGCTCCTTAAGAGTTGATGCCGCCAGCCACCAAAGAAGAAGAAAAGGAGGAGAGGAAGAAGATGAGGGTCGGCCACCACCAAGGAATTGAGGAGAGGAATAATAGATGTGTTATTGTGAGGTGAGGCACCTCTACCTTCTCTTTTATATTCCTTGGTCTTGGCAAATAGGAAAATTTTTAATTAAAACTTCCTTAATTTCCTTGCCAATGAAAGGAAAATTTAATTAAAAATTCCTTTTATTCTATTAATGTGGTTGGCCCCTACAACTCCTTCAAACAAGAAAAGTTTTAAATACAAAATTAAAATTTTCTAATTTGTTTCCGGAAATTTTTAAAATAAAAATTTCTCTTTAAAAATTCCCTGCATGGTTGGTTATAAAAGGAAACTTTTATAAATTAAAATCTCTCTATTAAAACATGTGGATGATTACAATAAGAAAAGTTTTCTCCAAAATTAAAATCTTCCTTTCAATCTACAAATAAGGAAAGATATCAAACCTTTTCTCTTAATCTTTTGTAGAAACTATAAAAGGAAAGATTTAATTTTTAAACTCTCTTTTAAATCATAGCTTCCACATAAGGAAAGATTTTTTTAAAAAAATAAAATCCTTTTAATTTTATTGTGGCCAACCACCAACTTGGGCTCCAAGTTAGGGTCGGTCACCTACTTGATCCATCCAAGGTTTATCTTGGTCGGCCCTTGCTTGGGCTCCAAGCTTGGCTTGGTCGGCCACCTTAGGATAGGTAAGAAGGTTGGCATGGGTGGGTATAAGACTTTATAAATAAGAGGCTACGACAGAGACCGAGAGGAGGAATTGGTTTTGGTCTCCCAATGAACTTGAGCTTCCCGTGTTTGCCCCGAACACCCAACTCGAGTTCATCAATAATAACTCATACCACAAAAGAGTTATTATTGAACTACCGCACCAATCTCATATTACTATATGGGCTCCTTCTTATCATGAGTGTGTTAATCTCCCTGTGTTTAAGATATTGAATGTTCACTAATTAAATGAGTAACTAACAACTCACTTTAATTAATATCTAGCTCCAAAAGTAGTACCACTCAACCTTATTATCATGTCGGACTAAGTCCACCTGCAGGGTTTACATGACAATCCTTATGAGCTCCTCTTGGGGACATTATCAACCTAGATTACTAAGACACAGTTTTCTTCTATAATCAACAACTCACCATATAAATAATATCATTTCCCAACTTATCCGGCCTATTGATTTATCGAACTAAATTACACCCTTTGATAAATTAAAGAAATGAATATTGAGTATATGTGCTTGTTATTATATCATGATTAAGAGCACACACTTTCATAATAACAAAGGTCTTGTTCTTTTATGTAGTCAGTATAAAAAGAACTTACCTTAAATGGTCTTGCTCAATACACTCAGAGTGTACTAGTATAATTTTATAGTCAAGATAAACTAATACCAAATTACACTACGACTATTCCAATGGTTTGTTCCTATCCATCTTAGTCGTGAGCTACTGTTTATAATTTATAAGGAACTGATAACATGATCTTCTGTGTGTGACACCACACACCATATTATCTACAATATAAATTAATTGAACAACTACACTTAGCTTATAAATGTAGATATTTGACCAATGTGATTCTTTATTTCAAAATAAATGTTTACAAAAAGCTAGGCTTTTAGTATACACTCTAACAATCTTCCACTTATACTAAAAGACTATGTTGTCATAAACGCTGACATACATCTATTTCCCATTCCTTCAGCATGCCGATTGAAAGCTTTCGCCGGAAGGGCCTTAGTGAAAGGATCTGCCAGGTTATCTGCTAATGTAATCTTGGCAACAACGACTTCTCCTCGCTTTACGATGTCTCGTATCAGGTGGTACTTGCGCTCTATGTGTTTACTCGCCTTATGTGCTCATGGTTCCTTCGAGTTTGCTACTGCACCGCTATTATTACAATAAATTGTGATGATTTTGGGCAATCCAGGAATCACATCTAAGTCCATTAGGAAGTTCCTAAGCCATACAACTTCTTTGGCTGCCTCAGAGGCTGCCACATACTCAGCTTCCATAGTTGAGTCTGAAACACATTTTTGCTTAACACTCCTCCATGCAATAGCTCCACCTCCTAAAGTAAACACATAGCCTGATGTAGACTTACTATTGTCCCTATCTGATTGGAATTCAGAATCTGTGTATCCCACAAAGAGCAAATCATCTGCTTGGTAAACTAGCATATAATTTCTAGTCCTTCTTAGGTACTTTAATATATGTTTTCCAGTAATCCAATGTCCTTGTCCAGGGTTACTTTGATATCTGCTAACCATGCCCACGGCAAAACAGATATCTAGTCTCGTACACAGCATAGCGTACATTAGGTTTCCAACAGCTGAAGCATAAGGAACTGCCTTCATGTCCTCTATCTCCTTTGATGTCTTCGGAGATATCTCTTTAGATAAAGCTACTCCATGCCTAAAAGGTAGAAAACCTTTCTTGGAGTCTTGCATGCTAAAACGAGCAAGGATTGTATCGATATATGAAGCTTGAGACAAGCACAACATCCTTTTCTTGCGATCCCTTATTACTTTGATCCCAAGAATATGTGTGCATTCTCCTAAGTCCTTCATATCAAATTGCTTGGACAACCATACCCTTACTTCCGACAACACTTTGATATTGTTTCCAACTAACAAAATGACATCTACGTATAGTAAAAGAAATATCACCACGTTTCCATCACACTTCTTGTATACGCAAGACTGATTTGGATACTGAATAAATCCATACGACTGGATTACTTAATTAAATCGGATGTTTCAAGATTTTGAAGCTTGTTTCAGTCCATAAATAGACTGATTTAGCTTGCGCACTAGATGCTCTTTGCTTTTTTCAATGAACCCCTCTGGTTGTTTCATATGGATATTTTCTTCAAGACTTCCATTAAGAAAAGTTGTCTTGACATCCATTTGTCAAACCTCATAATCCATATGAGCAGCAATAGATAAGAGTATCCGTATAGACTTAAGCATAGTTATTAGCGAAAAGGTTTTCTCATAATCGATTCCCTCTTTCTAAGTATACCCCTTCTCAACAAGCCTTGCTTTGAAGGTTTCCACCTTCCCATCTATCCCTCTTTTCCTTTTGTAGATCCATTTACATCCAATAGCTTTTACACTATTTGATGGGTCTACTAGCTCCCAGACTTTGTTAGAATACATAGATTCTATTTCTGAATTCATTGCTCTTTGCCAAGATGCTGCATCTTTATCTTGGAGTGCTTCGTCATATGTTCGGGGATCTGGTTCAAGTTTACCTGGGATCAAGTCCGACGACTCTCCCAAAAACATGAATCTTTCATGTTGCCTAACAACCCTCCCACTACAATGAGGCACTGTATGTTGTTATGTATCATTTGTAATGCGTGTTGCAGTTTCTTGTGATATTTCATCTTGCACTGTTGGTACTAAAGTAGGCGTGTCCTCTCGCATTTCTTCTAGAACAATTTCAATCATGGGCTTATGGTTCATTACATAATCTTCCTCTAAAAATCGAGCATTGGTACTAACAATGATCTTCTGATTTTTAGGATTATAAAATAAACCACCTTTCGTTCCCTTAGGATATCCTACAAACAGGCAAACTTCTGTACATGATTCCAACTTGTCAGTATCTCCCTTCAGTACATGTGTTGGACTACCCCATATCCGAATTGACTCAGACTAGGGTTACGCCCGTTCCACAATTCCATGGGAGTAGAGGGTACTGATTTAGAAGGTACCATATTCAGAATGTACACTACTGTTTCTAGAGCATATCCCCAAAACGAATCTAGTAATTCTGAATAACTCATCATCGATCTAACCATTTCCATAAGAGTTCTATTCCTTCTTTCTGCCACACCATTCTGTTGGGGTATACCAGGTGCAGACAATTGGGATTGAATCCTGGCCTCTGATAAGTAATTCCTAAACTCTCCAAAGAGGTATTCGCCGCCATGATTAAACCGTAGTGTCTTGATATTTTTACCATGGCGTTTCTCCACATCAGCCTTGTACTCTTTAAACTTATCAAAACATTCAGACTTGTGGTGCATCAAGTAAATGTACCCATATCTCGAATAGTCGTCTATAAAAGAGACAAAGTATTCAAAACCACCTATCGCCTGGATAGACATAGGACCACACAAATCAGAATGAACCAGTTCTAACACATCTTTGGATCTATACCCCTTGTCCTTAAAAGGTCTCTTGGTCATTTTACCTTCCAAGCAAGATTCACAAGTTGGAAAGTTTTCCAACACTAATGAATCCAAGAGTCCATCAGTTATAAGCCTTTGAGTCTTACTCAAGTTAATATGACCAAGCCTTAGATGCCAAAGATATGTTTGGTTCATATTTGAAGGTTCATTTCTCTTATTAGAATTAGAAGATGTGCTATTAATTTCCATTTATTGCTTTATAGGAGTTATTGGATTTAAAGTATACAAATTGCCAACTAATGTACCAGAATAGACAATTACCCTATTTTTCTTGACAACCACTTTGTCATCAAAAGAATAGTATATCCATCCACAAATAGTTTAGAAACTGAAATTCAATTCTTTCTAAAATTTGGTAGATAAAGATAATTTCTCAAAACCAAAATTCTATTCCTATCGAATGATAAGACGTCTCTCACTGCAACAGCAGCTACTTTCATAGCATTACCCATGTAGACGATTATCTCTCCCTCATATAGTCGTTGGGTTTCCTGGAACCCCTGCAATGTATTACAGACATGATCAGTGGCTCCTGTAGCTACACACCAGGTGCTGATAGATAGCACCGCTAAACATGTTTCAACTACTAGAGAATAAGACATACCTTTATTGTTCTCTCTCTTACGAGGATAGCCATCCTTCCAATGTCCCGACTGCTTGTAGATGAAGCACTTGCCCTTTGGCTTCTTCACTCCAACTTTTGGTCCAGTACCTAGAGATCTATTCACCTTCTTTGCTGAGCTAGCATGTTTCTTCTTCTTCTTGCCTTTCGACTTAAAAGTAGAAACATTTTCAGCAAAGTGAATCTGAGAACTATGACGAAATATACCTTCTACTACATGAAGCTCTGTCAGAAGTTCCGCCAATGTATAAGCCCTTTTGTTCATGTTATAGTTCAGGCAGAACTGCTCAAAACTTCTGGGTAGCGTTTGGAGAATAATATCGATCTGGGTTTTCCCATTGATTTCATCTCCAAGGATTTGTATTTCGTTCAAATAAACCATCATCTTTAGGATATGATCCCTTACGGGTGTCCCCTCTGACATGGTGGTTGTCATTAATTTTCTCATTGCCTCTTGCCTAGCAGTCCGATTCTGGTGTCCGAAGAGTTTCTTGAGATTGTTCATCATGTCATAAGCAGTTGGTAAGTCCTAATGCTGATGTTGCAGCACATTTGACATTGAAGTCAAAATGTAACACCGCGCAATCTCATCTGCCTTTACCCATTTCTTATGATACTCAATCTCCTCTTCACTAGAATCACTATTAGGCACATTAGGGCAGACCTTTAACAGTACAAACTTATAGTCTTCAGTAGTTAGGACAATGTCCAGGTTTCTTTTCCAATCTATGTAGTTGGGACCAGTAAGTTTGTTCTCTTTCTGTATAATAGCCAGTGGGTTGAAAGTCATCCTAAGAATCACAAAATAAACTTTTGGTCAAGACACTAAATTTAGAATAATATTGATTCCTCAAATAATACTATTTAAATTTACCAACACCTCAAAACACCGTGAATTTTGCATGCCACGTTAGTGTGGAAGTATACAAATTCAAACATTTGTAAGAGGAGGTTTTACCCATTAATTTTATTCTTTTCATCCTAACTTTATGACAAATAAAATTAATAGTTGGTATTCCTTTGGTCACACAAATAATAGCAGTGACTCCATTGGGGAGGATTGTAAAATACCAGAAAAATGACGAATATTAATAAGGGAATTTTCTGGAATTTTTAGGAATTTTTTAGGAATTTTTAGGAATTTTTCTGGAATTTTTCGGAGACTGTATGGACGAGTTTACGGGGATAAAATCGGGCCCCGGGAAAAGCCTGTTTAGGCTACCCCATTTAAGCGAGGAAAACTTTTATTTCTTTTACTTTTTCTTTTTCTCTTTATTTTCTTTCTCCCGATTTTTCCTCGTGGCACCGAAGCCTAACTCCCTTCTCCGCCCGTTCCTTTTCTCCTCTTCCTCGCGCCGATTTCCTCTCCCAAACCCGATCTTCTCCTCTTCTTCACTGCAGCGCCACCAGCCACCGAGACCCCCTTCTTCCTCCCTGTCCAAGCGTCGGCAGACGCGCGAGCACAGCCGATTAGAGACCTTTCTCTGCCCTAGCCTCTTCTCCGCCGCAGGTCGCCGCCCTTTATGCCTTCTTCCTCTCTGCCCACCGGCGCCGGTCATCTTCCTCTTCTTCTTCCCGGGACACCGCTGGCCACCTCTACCCTGTGCCCTAATCCTCTGATCTCCTCTCATCAGAGCCGAGCTCTCCTCACAGCGAACCGTGCCCTAGATTTTGGACCACAGCCGTTTGATCGTCCCCTCTTCCTCTGGAAAGTGTAGCCGCCGCACGCGACTAGCGCTGGTCATCTCCACAAGGTGCCCTAATTGCGATCCTGAAGGTAAGTATTATATCCTATTCGTGATATAGGTCTTCTTCTCTGTACTTGATCCTCCTATGTCTTGGCTGAAGATTTAGGTCACAGGATTGAAGAAGAGGAGTGAGGTTCTATTCTGTGGATCTGAAATTCTGTTATGTAAAGTTCCTTGACTCCGGTAGTAATACCATCCAATGGCTAGCCTTGTTCCAGCAGCAATTATGGCTGTGAATTTAGGTAAGGTTCGGGTATCAGAAGTTTTCTTACTGTAATTCAGTTGTTTGGACTGATTCAAAGTGGAACGTATGTTGGTTGTTCTTTAGGTAGAAGTCGACAGAAGCTTTAGGGCGGTGAGGTGGATTTCCAGCAGCTCACAGTGTTTATAGCTGTGAGTTTGAGGTATGTTGTAGGAATTGGACTATGTGTTGAAGTGGATAATGGATTGATTTAGTATGATTTAATTACATGGTTATGTGTAGGTTTGAATTGGTGGTTGTAATTAGTTATCAAATGTGGATTAGGTTTATGTGATTGTTGTTTAGGGTTTTGCCCTAATTTAGTGTAAGAGATTTTTATTTAGCTATTTATAGGAGTGTAGCTAAATAAAATCTTTATTTATTGGTGACTCTGGGTTTTGACGCGAGACGAGCATCTCGACGTCGGATTTTGACCAGATTGAATCCTTTTCTTTGGAGGCGGGTACTTTTGACTTATTGTCTTTGATATGCTTAGTAATGAAATTAACATGTTGCATTAATTGTGTTTCTTATTTGTTTCGGTTAATCACTGCCCGATACATGTTACCTGCTTGATTGATTGTTTGTTTGCATCTCGTATTGATACCTATCTTATTTCACATGCTCATGGGTAGTGATATAACCATGTTTTACCATGTCGGGACCTAGGTTTGATACCTTATTTGATCAGTATACCTTGATATGATTTATTTACTTTGGTGCACATTATTATATGTCCAGAGATTGATTTAGCATATTACCATGCTTAGTGACATGCACCATTCGCATGATTGCATGTTGTGTGAGAGATTGCTCCATTATTGTCGAGCACTTTGCCAGTTTTCATCACTGTTCGGTGCTCCGTTGTGACGCTCATGGGTAGCGTGACACAGCGTGGAAGCACGTCAGTTTGACTCTTCCGGTGCTCCGTTGGTCCGCTCATGGGTAGTGTGACGCAGCGTGCAGCACGTTAGAGATCCCTCCCCGTCACAATGTACCGGGAGATGAGAGCATTGCGCTCCCCCATTTATGATTTGGGGTAGGAGTATGTGTGTACTCCGACAGCATCCCGTCCACTCGGTCACTCATCAGGGGTAGTGATGCAGAGTGCACGGTCGTCACAGCCCTACACACTCGGTCCCACTTTTGTTGTGAGTTGGCTGACTGGCGTCAGGGGTGACCATGACATTGGCATCATATGCATGATGCATTTATTGTTTGTGATTGTGTTTGCTGCATTTATATGCTGCATATTGTTTGGATACCTATGTTTGACATGCATACAGATCTTCTATACCTTTCGGACTGTTTGTCCTTATACCGGGTCCTGGTTAGTACAGATTCTCTCCTGTCTACTTCGGTTTGCATTTATCTTTATTTTATTCAGGAGACTGTACGCATGATTAGTGCTAGGTGTTATTTCTTTAGTTTGCATATCAATTGTACCTACTGAGTGTTGGACTCACCCCGCCTCCATTGTTGTTATTTTCAGGTTGATGCTGTCAGGAGGGAGTTCCAGTCGCTAGTCCCCACTGCACGTAGTGCTAGACCTCTGCTGACCATGAGATGTTATTTTAGTTTTCTTTATCAGACTATGTCTTAGTCTTGTATTGGTTTTTTTATTTATGGATCTTGTATGGGTTCTTATCGTTTGATGAATTTTTAGTATGGTTTGGATATGTTTTACTTCACGCCTGCCTGGACGGCAGAAGAGGTAAGTTTGTCGAATTTGTGTTTTACGAGTGTAGTTGAGTAGGGTGGTTTTCGAGTCAGAGTATTACTGCTTTGTTTACTTGTTATATAAACTGCGTGGTGATTGTTTTATTTTGTTATTATTCCAGCCGCATGTGGCTGAGGTATATAGTGCTTGTAGAAAAGTTTCAGATTGTCCGCCGTACAGGGGAGATGCTGCCGAAATTTCTTCAGACAGGGACTCCTCCGGGGCGTGACAATTTAGTGGTATCAGAGCGCCAGGTTAGCGATACATGTTTGATTTTCGTGTTACGGATTTTGAGATTTATCTGATACCAATTTATTGGTATCAGAGCGGGTTATGATACCTGCTTATGGTGTTCTGTATTTTTGGAGTTAGCCCGAGTTTACTAGTAAACTTGGGTATTTATTTCGGAGCTACGAATTTCCATTATGTTTATGCTTCGGACTTTGGTTTCGGATTTATATGGATTTCCGGTGATTTTCATGTTCGGAATTTTGAGGTCAGAAGTTGGGGACTGGACAGCGATGGAACATCTCCAGACGGCATATAGGTATGATGTTTAATTTTATAGTTTATGATAGGTATTAGCATTCTTTATGTAGTACCTGTTTGGTTGTTGTAGCACATGGTACATGTGATGGGTTAGCCATTGAGCATGGTTGACCTTAATAGAGATCAAGGATTATAGTCTCTGGTGATTTTTCATATCATACCATCAGTAGTTTTAGCTTTTATTACTACTAGTAGGAGATGAAGGCACATACCAACCTCTGGTATTGTTTGATGGGTAGTGGATGATACCTATATATTCCTGTTGACTTAGCCAGTAGAGTTTTTATACTCATATCTTTTGGATATTAGGATACCTGATATGATGAAAATTGGTCATTTGGGAGTTATCATGTTTGATCATTGTTGAGAATGGTTTGAGGTTGAGGGATATTGCGAGATCAGATATTGTGACATGTTGATTTCTATTGATTTATGAGAGTAAATGTTATGTGGTTGTCTGAGGATCTATTACTAGATATTTATTTTGATGATCTATTAGTGGATAAATATTTTGTTGATCTATTATTTGGGTTGTCGTTGATGGTGACATAGTGAGTGCCATGTATATTATTCATAGGTTTGATGATTATAGTTGGTGATCAGATTATAAATCGGGTGCTAGAGAGTTTACGGTTGAGTGTGCCTATGAGATTTTAATAAATCTGGTTAGTTGTGGTTAGTTAACAGGATGATAAAAATTGATAATTGCTTCCTCTGATATTGGACTATGTGGATAGTTTATAGAGGATCGATGTATCCTATTCCATGAAGACTTTGACCATGGACTGTATATACCCGGTTGGATGACTCAAAAAGTGCATTGGGATATGTGACCCCGCTGATGTAAGGAAGTGTAGAGCTAATTGCTTAACACTTATGGGATACAATCGTTACTAGTGTATACTGGGAGAGTACATTTGGATTTAAGATGATAAAATTTTCCCCATTAGATATAGTCTTGGTAGTGTACGACATTGACTTGCAATGTTATACCATGGTGTGTATATCTTTCTTGTCCGATATTATTTCCTTTGAACCTAGAGCAGGGTTGTTACTGGATGATTAGGCTGCTTTATTTTGGGTTGCTTTTGATTGATGTATTCATGCTTGATACATATGCATGAATTTTGTTTAGATATACCCATAAACCATGAGTGTTGGTAGCATAAGGTTGGTCTCTTTGATTGAGCTGGTATGCTGATTTTGCATGTCTATGTTGCATGTATATTATGATTGTTATGTGTTGTAGGAGTCCTATGGTAGATTGCCCATTTGCGAGTAGTATATGTATCCATGTTCTGATATGGTTTGTAGGTTCCTTGTGGATCATGGTTATGTAGTTCGATGTATGTATCTGAATGTATTATTGAAGATATCTTGTCGATTAAATCCGAGTTGTGGTATAAGTACATCTGTGGTGTTTTGATGGAGGTATCTTGTCGATTTAATCTGAGTCGTGATATGTACATATGTGTTTGGTGTGGTATCTGAGGTATCTTTTTGATTATGTTTGATTTGTGAGTGCACCCGGGTTTAGTATGCTTTATTGGAAGTATATGTTGGTTATTCTCTTGGCATAGGTGTATATATGTCATGTGAGTGTTGTTGAGGTGTATTGTTGATTATACCTATGTTGATATATGCACCCGGGTTTGGTATGCATTGTTGGAGGTATCACGATGAATCATACCTATGTTGTGAGTATGTGTGGTGTGTACAAATTGGAGGATTATGTCGATCATTACATATGTTGTGTGAGCAAGTGTGCCAGGTGTATTGTTGGTAGTAGCATGATGATTCTACTTATGTTGAATGCAGGATGTGGAGTGTCTGCATTATGTCATTTGTTGGATTACCCTGTCAGCTCATATTCTTATCAGTGGGTGACTCACTACGATGTTGATATATTTGACGATGGGTTTGATTTGATTGCTGGATTGTTATACCTTTGGCTGCCACAGTGATATGTGGTTGAGTGATCTAGTGCAGCCTCTAGTTGGATAGTTAAGTGCCTTGGACATTTATGGATCGTTTGTGGTGGAGCGGAGCTCCCACATATTATTGTTGGCTTGTGATGGAGCATTGCTCCTATATTTATTGCAGATACATATTTCAGATTATTTGTGGTGGAGTGTTGCTCCCACATATGTGGTATTTCCTGTGATGGAGCGTTGCTCTCACACTGGAGGATTTATTCTTGGTGATTTATGTTGTTGATGATCAGATTTTTGATTTATTATCTGAGATCTTATGGATAGGAATGTTTGTGATATGAACATTATGTGTCTTTGTTTTTGCCATATAGGCTTACAGTGCCTTAGATGTTCTCAGGGACTCGATGATTCTGGTATGTCGAGGATGTTTGGATCGGTTTTCATTGTCTTTGTTGACGATGTTGTGATCTATATCGGATCTGCGGTGAGTCACGCACATCATCTTTGCATAGTCTAGAGATGTTTCGATAGGAACATCTATATGTGAAGTTAGGTAGTGCGTTTTGGGTTTGTTCTTCTGTGAGATTTTTGGGACACACGGTCGCCAATAGGAGTATACCATGGTTTCACAGGGGATCGAGGTTGTTACCGTTGGGAGTAGACAGAGTCTATAGAGGAGGCTCGCAACTTCCTTTGTTTGGCTCGATGTTTTCGGAGATACGTTGAGAGTTTCTCATGGATTGTCATGCTACTTACACGCCTGACCATGGAAGGCGTGAAGTTTACTTGGACTGAGGATTTCAAGATCAGCTTCTAGGAGCTGAAGCGGAGACTAGTGTCGGCTTCGAGTTTTAGTATTTACCTTCTGGAGAGGACGGATTTGTCCTCTACACTGACGCGTTTCTACAGGGTATGGGTGCTGTTCTGATGCAGCACGGTAGAGTATTCTCATATGTTTCTCGATAGTGGAAGGAGCATGAGAAGAAATACCTAGCTCATGATCTGGAGTTGGCCACTATTATTTTTGCCCTGAAGATTTGGCGGTAATACTTGTATAATATTACATTGAGATTCGCACTGACCATCAGAGTCTCAAATATCCGTTCATTCAGAAGGAACTTAATCTTCGACAGAGAAGATGGATGGAGTTCCTGAAGAATTATGATTGTACCATTAGCTATCACCCGGGAAAAGCTAATGTGGTTGCCGATGCACTTAGCCAGAAGTCCAGAGGGACTTTAGCCTGCCATCGAGTTGTGGTCATAGACTTGATTCAGGGTTTCTCCGAGTTAGATCTTGAGGAGCAGCGATAGATCGAGCAGGGTATTCTTGTTACCATAGTTGCTCAGTCATCAATCAGGACGAGAATCCGTGAGGCCCAGTTGTTGGGACCTCATAGAGCTCAGCATGAGGCAGAGTTGATCCGTATTATCAGACGGAGGATGTTAGAGGCGCAGAATCGCCAGAAGTGTTATGCTGGTCGGAGATGCAGACTCCTAGCGTTCTCCATTTGCGACCATGTATTTCTGCGAGTTTCACCCATGGAAGTGATGAAGAGATTGGCATCAGAGGTAAGCTAGCTCCGCGGTACATTGGACTTTTCCGGATCTCGGAAAAAAAAAATATTTATATATATATATAGAGCAGTAGTTTACAGTCTGGCACTACCACCGATCCGGACAGGTGTTCACGACATATTTCGTGTATCTATACTGAGGAGATACATAGCAGACCCAGCTCACGTGTTGTCTGATAATCTCAGTTCCCATTTAGTCTGACGTCACCTATGAGGAGGTTCCGGTATGGATTGTAGACCGGAAAGAGCGTCAGATGCGGAACAAGACTATTTCGCTGGTTAAGGTCGGATGACAGTATTATTCAGACGAGGAAGTTACTTGGGAGCTCGAGGATACGATCCGAGCTCATTATCCCCATCTTTTCACTTGAGGTATGTGATTTATTTACCGTTCAGCATTTATACTATTTATCTGTTGTTAGTATAATTTTTTAGTACTTGCTGATGGTAGATAACAAAATTTGGGGACCAAATTTTTATTAGTGGAGGAAAATGTAAAATACCGAAAAAATGACGAATATTAATAAGGGAATTTTCTGGAATTTTTAGGAATTTTTCTGGAATTTTTCGGAGACTGTATGGACGAGTTTACGGGGATAAAATCGGGCCCCGGGAAAAGCCTGTTTAGGCTACCCCATTTAAGCGAGGAAAAGTTTTATTTCTTTTCCTTTTTCTTTTTCTCTTTATTTTCTTTCTCCCGATTTTTCCCCGTGGCACCGAAGCCTAACTCCCTTCTCCGCCCGTTCCTTTTCTCCTCTTCCTCGCGCCGATTTCCTCTCCCAAACCCGATCTTCTCCTCTTCTTCACTGCAGCGCCGCCTGCCACCGAGACCCCCTTCTTCCTCCCTGTCCAAGCGTCGGCGACGCGCGAGGACAGCCGATTAGAGACCTTTCTCTGCCCTAGCCTCTTCTCTGCCGCACGTCGCCGCCCTTTGTGCCTTCTTCCTCTCTGCCCACCGGCGCCGGTCATCTTCCTCTTCTTCTTCCCGGGACACCGCTGGCCACCTCTACCCTGTGCCCTAATCCTCCGATCTCCTCTCATCAGAGCTGAGCTCTCCTCACAGCGAACCGTGCCCACGATTTTGGACCACAGCCATTTGATCGTCCCCTCTTCCTCTGGAAAGTGTAGCCGCCGCACGCGACCAGCGCTGGTCATCTCCACAAGGTGCCCTAATTGCGATCCTGAAGGTAAGTATTATATCCTATTCGTGATATAGGTCTTCTTCTCTGTACTTGATCCTCCTATGTCTTGGCTGAAGATTTAGGTCACTGGATTGAAGAAGAGGAGTGAGGTTCTATTCTGTGGATCTGAAATTCTGTTATGAAAGGTTCCTTGACTCCGGTAGTAATACCATCCAGTGGCTAGCCTTGTTCCAGCAGCAATTACGGCTGTGAATTTAGGTAAGGTTCGGGTATCAGAAGTTTTCTTGCCGTAATTCAGTTGTTTGGACTGATTCAAAGTGGAACGTATGTTGGTTGTTCTTTAGGTAGAAGTCGACAGAAGCTTTAGGGCGGTGAGGTGGATTTCCAGCAGCTCACAGTGTTTATAGCTGTGAGTTTGAGGTATGTTGTAGGAATTGGACTATGTGTTGAAGTGGATAATGGATTGATTTAGTATGATTTAATTACATGGTTATGTGTAGGTTTGAATTGGTGGTTGTAATTAGTTATCGAATGTGGATTAGGTTTATGTGATTGTTGTTTAGGGTTTTGCCCTAATTTAGTGTAAGAGATTTTTATTTAGCTATTTATAGGAGTGTAGCTAAATAAAATCTTTATTTATTGGTGACTCTGGGTTTTGACGCGAGACGAGCATCTCGACGTCGGATTTTGACCAGATTGAATCCTTTTCTTTGGAGGCGGGTACTTTTGACTTATTGTCTTTGATATGCTTTGTAATGAAATTAACATGTTGCATTAATTGTGTTTCTTATTTATTTCGGTTAATCACTGCCTGATACATGTTACCTGCTTGATTGATTGTTTGTTTGCATCTCGTATTGATACCTATCTGATTTCACATGCTCATGGGTAGTGATATAACCATGTTTTACCATGTCGGGACCTAGGTTTGATACCTTATTTGATCAGTATACCTTGATATGATTTATTTACTTTGGTGCACATTATTATATGTCCAGAGATTGATTTAGCATATTACCATGCTTAGTGACATGCACCATTCGCATGATTGCATGCTGTGTGAGAGATTGCTCCATTATTATCGAGCACTTTGCCAGTTTTCATTACTGTTCGGTGCTCCGTTGTGACGCTCATGGGTAGCCTGACACAGCGTGGAAGCACGTCAGTTTGACTCTTCCGGTGCTCCGTTGGTCCGCTCATGGGTAGTGTGACGCAGCGTGTAGCACGTTAGAGATCCCTCCCCGTCACAATGTACCGGGAGATGAGAGCATTGCGCTCCCCCATTTATGATTTGGGGTAGGAGTATGTGTGTACTCCGACAGCATCCTGTCCACTTGGTCACTCATCAGGGGTAGTGATGCAGAGTGCACGGTCGTCACAGCCCTACCCACTCGGTCCCACTTTTGTTGTGAGTTGGCTGACTGGCGTCAGGGGTGACCATGACATTGGCATCATATGCATGATGCATTTATTGTTTGTGATTGTGTTTGCTGCATTTATATGTTGCATATTGTTTGGATACCTATGTTTGACATGCATACAGGTCTTCTATACCTTTCGGACTGTTTGTCCTTATATCGGGTCCTGGTTAGTACAGATTCTCTCCTGTCTACTTCGGTTTGCATTTATCTTTATTTTATTCAGGAGACTGTACGCATGATTAGTGCTTGGTGCTATTTCTTTACTTTGCATATCAATTGTACCTACTGAGTGTTGGATTCACCCCGCCTCCATTGTTGTTATTTTCAGGTTGATGCTGTCAGGAGGGAGTTCCAGTCGCTAGTCCCCACTGCACGTAGTGCTAGACCTCTGCTGATCATGAGATGTTATTTTAGTTTTCTTTATCAGACTATGTCTTAGTCTTGTATTGGTTTTTTTATTTATGGATCTTGTATGGGTTCTTATCGTTTGATGAATTTTTAGTATGGTTTGGATATGTTTTACTTCACGCCTGCCTGGACGGCAGAAGAGGTAAGTTTGTCGGATTTGTGTTTTACAAGTGTAGTTGAGTAGGGTGGTTTTCGAGTCAGAGTATTACTGCTTTGTTTACTTGTTATATAAACTGCGTGGTGATTGTTTTATTTTTGTTATTATTCCAGCCGCATATGGCTGAGGTATATAGTGCTTGTAGAAAAGTTTCAGATTGTCCGCCGTACAGGGGAAATGCTGCCGAAATTTTTTCGGACTGGGACTCCTCCGGGGCGTGACAAGGATACTATTAAAAGCGCCTAAGTGTATACCATTACTTGATACTTAGTCCATTCAATAGGATTGTGCCCTTTCAGTTGGAGAAAATCACACACTCCTAAATAATTTCCTCTAACCATCCATAAAGGAAGTTTGATCTAGTGATTCGTAAACAAACTCATCCGTTGTGGAGGGACGCACTCAGAGCCAACACGAAATTTGTTACATCACTTACAAACCAGTAATGGAGACCGTGAAATTTATTTACTAATCTCACTCCCACTTAGTTATTTAAGGTGAGGAATTTTAACCATGCACACACACATCACAGCAAATAAAGCAATAAATATGGAAAAATAATTTTCCAACTATTATGGCATTTTCCATCACTGTCCTCCGTGTGCTGCCAACCCTAGCTGTTGTCATCTTTAACCACCGCAATCGGGTCTAGTCGCTGCATCTATCTTGCTTCTTTTTCTACTGCGTCTCTGGTCCACAAATAGTACCATGCCTCACAAGGATACGATCCACGACAAAAATAGAATTTTACATATATCAATCCTATATTCCACAAAGGAATGTACATGTAATCTAGATCGAAACAAAAATGTAAAATCCTAAAATTAATACAGCTCCTATTATATTTAATACATACAATCATGCACACACATAAAATGCACTCGACATGTCCGAGGGTCCAATCACACACAATCACATTAGGGCTATAATAGTTGGATCTAGGATGCCTGCAACCACAGAGTTAAATCTATTTGCACATCCTACTATTATCCTACCTAAAATATGTATGACATGTGCATAATTAAACTGAAAACCAAACACACACAGGCAACCCCTAGCTCTGATACCAATTGTTGGTTGCTACTCGGAATATCGTACCGGTTCCCCTGTATAAAAATTTTATACAAGTCATGAACATTTCCTAACAACCTATTGTGTTCTTTAGAAATTAAATTAGGAATCACAAACAGAACTTAACATTATTAATTCCTGATCCTGTCTGAGAAGCTTGACAAGACGGAGATCCGGGAGAAAAAACCTACCGTTGGTGAAGGATAATACCTGTAGAACAACGATCCGAGAAATCTAAAGCGGATTGGGAAAAATAGAGTCACCGAATGCCCTCCTTGCATGAAGATCCAATGACAAGAGAGAAATCCAATCAAAGAGAACCCCAGATTTGGAGCTTCCAAGACTTCCTGCACACAAGAGACCAACCAACACCACCGTCAGTGACCTAAGACCGGGGTGGGAATCCCTGGCTAGGCCCTCCGACGCTCAAGTCAGTGATCTTTATTGGTGTGGAAGAAGGAGGAAGAAGATGAACACTAGTTGAAAAATTAGGGTTATGAATGTGCGCAATGATGTGAACTTACCTCGCCAACGGAGAGGATTCCCCTTTTTATACCACTTCATATAACCTCCGTAGTCATGAAGTGGACCCCGGTTTGTTAGAGTTTGTTATGAGATGACGTAAGTTGCGTACTTGTGGTAAATGACTTTTAAGGAATCTTTTTTGTACCCCAGATGTACCTTCTTTGTCATCTAGTACCTGCAAAATAGTCTATAAACACATTTCCCGCCAAAGTATATAACGCCTGTTATACAATCATGTACTGTAAATATTTTCATTAACTATTTTATTTACAATATCTACTTCTATCCTGTTCCACAGGTCCTTTAAAGTGTTACTATCATTCCTACTTGCCCCTCCTGTCTTTGCCATGTCATAGATAGCTTAATGTACCAATGTTCCTTGTATCAGTTGGAACTGGGCCTAACTAGGTTTGACCAATTATTGTTACCTCTCATGAGGCTCCTAGGGGCAGTGCTCGTCCGAGCTTCTTTATTTATTATTCTAGCTAGCATTGGGCTATATTTTATCAAATATCTTTTCATGGTATTAGTCAACCCGGCTGATATTGACCTTCCTTCTTAAAGGTATGTTTCGATTGATACTAGTCTACTCATTTGGAAGTATATCCCGGCCGATATTGGCCTACCTCCTTTGAGGCATATCCCGGTCGATACTGGCCTACTCCCTTTGAGGCATATCCCGGCCGATATTGGCCTACTCTCTTTGAGGCATATCCCGGCCGATATTGACCTACCTCCTTTGAGGCATATCCCGGCCGATATTGGCCTACCTCCTTTGAGGTATATCTCGGCCAATATTGACCTTCCTTCTTAAAGGTATATTTCGATTGATACTAGTCTACTCATTCGGAAGTATATCCCGACCGATATTAGCCTACTCCCTTTGAGGAATATCCCGACCGATATTGACCTTCCTTCTTAAAGGTGTGTTTCGATTGAAACTAATCTACTCATTCGGAAGCATATCCTGGCCGATATTGGTCTACCTCCTTTGAGTCATATCCTGGCCGATATTGGGCTTCCTTCCTGAAAGTATGTCTCGATCGATATTGGCCTACCTCCTTTGAGGTATATCCCGGTCGATATTAGCCTACTTCCTTTGAGGTATATGCTGATCGATGTGGGTTTTCTCCCTTGGAGGCATATCCGTCCAATATCAATCTATCTTCTCTACTTGGTTATTTCCTCTTCCCTCCTTACCGGGGATCCATGAAACCTAACCCATATCACTAGCCTTCCCTTCAAGTCTAATCGAAGGAGGTGTAGGCGACTGACTAGACATAAGTCTGATTTTGTTTTTCCCTACCCGTGACTTTGCCACAGGTATTGAGATGACCTTACAGATTTTATGTACAGCTATCTTGTGAACCTGAGTACAGTGATCCCGTGAACCTTGGTACAGTGATTTCTTGGGTCCTTTGATCCTTTAAATAGGGCTATAACCCTTCTTCTTGTTCATCATCCACCTCAGTTCTTTTCCTTCCCTACTGGTCTTTCCTGTTAAGAGTATGGCCTTGGATCCCCCTCTTTGGGGGCAACTTTTGTTGGACAAGGTGAGATCTATATGTGAGTTCATTCAAGTTTTTACTTCGGCTAACTCTAGGGTTCAAGGAACCTTCCCAAAAAACATCGTTTCTCGAGGTCTAGAATTTTCATCTAAAGGTGTCAATGTTCTGAAGGCTCAAGAAACTTCAGAGAGGTTTTTGTTACTCATGGAGGACCAGCTAAATAGTCCATGGATGTTGCTACAAACGTGTAGCCCATGTTGCCCTTGGGCTAGGATTGGTTGCTCTAGTTGCAGAACTCCGAGGCTCGAACAGGGGAGAGGCTCTTTCAGTCACCTCTTCATCATGGTCTGAATAGATCCATCCCCTTCCCCTTGCCCTTGAGTCTTTCTGCTTCACAGTTTTCTTCGTCTGGGGCAAAATATTGCCACTTATGCGCCTTGACAAGCTCGGACGGGCTTCCTGTGCGTTAGGTAAAATGTTTCCACTTCTGCTCCATGGTAAGTTTGACTCCAGTGGGACTGAAATTTTCTAAGCATCTCGAGGGCTTATGTGTGTAATTTTTGTTATCTGTGTGAGGTTCAATGTTCTGAGGGGAAATGTAATGTTATGTACTTGACCAGATTCTAAGTGTAACAATAATCTTTTATATTGAATCAGGTAACTCTATTGAATCCTTCTAATCCATAAGAATAAAGGTGATGTTGTGCTCATTACCCCTTCGTATATCCTATGTTTCGTTATCTTGACAAATATTTTTCATTTATCATGACCACAGCTATCTTGACCACTGGAATACTTTCTTATAGCTAACATTATACCGACCAGCATTAACTTGTTGATCGCAAATAATGTTATTTAAACCAATGTTATACTTGTCTAACATGGCAGAAGTTATGTCGGCCGATATAAAATTATCTTGATCAACGCCAGTTTGTATTTAATTTAAAATCTGTTATTCACCTAAATCACTATCCTTAAATGTTCTTGTCCTTAGCCTGGACTTAGTCAAACTCAGTCTCTCTACCTTTATTATGCCTAGTTAATTAAGTCTCCTTTCAATATTTCCTGATTGGTGATTGGCTCTACCTCGGGTGAGAGAATGTTGGAAGCGTACAACGAGATGTTACCAACCCCCAGCGTGATCCGATCTGTCACATCCAGTATAAATGTTTATTTATAACTATATGACACATACTTTCTCTTATTGCCACGTCATGTACGCCTTTGTCTTTTCCCTATGATCCTCAGCGTTTGCTGAGATAAAATATTTTGATCTGACGACGACTGTGTGTTTTTCAAACCCTAAACCCTTTGTCTTCTTTTCAACTTTGTCTCTTATTTTTTCACCTCAGCATTCTTGTTTTGCTGCAGTTTTTGACCAAACCTCATGCTCATCGTTTCTCAGTGATCTCCTTTCTTGCTTTCAGTAAGTAATCTGTTGTTTTGCTAGCCTCTACTCTTGTCTATGGCTGAGGAAGCAATTGCTCCTTGGTATGTCCACATGTCTTCTTCCTTTGATAAAAGTGCTAGGCTCACCATCCGTCGTCAATATGAAATTCCCCGGGAGTATGGCATCATAATCCCAAAACCAGATGATCGTCCTCATCGTCCTCCTGCTAATTGCATGACTTTTTTCAAGGATCAGTTGATAGGAGGTTTAAGGTTTCCCATTCCTCCTTTCCTGATCGAAATAAGCCAGTATTTTGATATTCCTCTGCAACAATTTGCCCCCAACGCCTTTCGTTATCTATGTGGTGCTTACATGTTATTTTGTCTGCGAGATATTCCTCCTACTCCTCAAAATTTCTTCATGTTTTCTTATCCCAAGTGTTCGAAACTTGGTGTTTTCCTGTTTCAGTCACGAACTAAAATGGTTCTCTTTGAGGATATGCCCTCGTCTCTTAAAGCTTGGAAATCCCGCTTTTTCTTCATAAAATTTCCCGGACCCATTCCTTGGTCTTATGCTTGAAAATCCTCCTTACCTTCTTTGCCTGATATCAGAGAATTCCATCTTCATTCTTCTTTTCCTATTTATTGTGAAAAGTTGTTAAATCGTCGACTTTCTATTCCCAAGTGGCTGAGAGTCGATCTTCTATACTTGTTCGGCCTAAGTCCCGTCAAACCTGATACACAAGTCTCTTTAGGTAAAACCTTGTTTCTTTCTTCTTGATTTTAACTAACTAAACTATTTTTATTTTCTATGTAGTGGAGAGCTTTTATGACGCTTTGATTGATGAAGAACTACGTCTGGAGGAGGACATAATTTGCGCCAAAGAAGCAGAGCTTCTGGCTGCTATTACTCCGCCACCTTCAATTGATGAGCCGGCTCCTTTAGTTGGGGTACCCAGCTCTTCGGGAGTTCTTAAGGCTCCTGAAGGTCTTCCTGTAGAAATCCCTGCTGTCGATTCTCCAGTGGCTGCTGCTACCTCGTCGTCTGCCCCTCTTCCCATCATTGAACTCACATCTCCTGGTAGCCCAGGTAAATCGATAGCTGAAATTGCTACCGGCAAACATCCGGGGCGCAAACTTACCAGGGTTCCTCCGTCAAAAAGGAGGCTTATCCTTCCCGCTAACCTTCCTTCTGATGAGCCTACGCTGGCTGACCTTTACCCTTCTCTTAGTTTTCCTGCCTCCCCTTTCTCCAATGCCAATGCTTCTGGCGATGTCTCTTTCACCTTTCCATTGTCTATTCCATCGTCTGGATCTTTACCCTCCTCACCTTCTTCTTATTTAGTCTTTGCTCCTCCATCTATTCCTACCTCCTCTTTTTCTGTTGGTTCTTCTACTATTCATGTCCTCCCCATATTGCTAGGGGGTTCCTTTGTCGACGCTTGGGATAAAGTTCGTCTCATTTTTGAAGAGCTCACTACTTCTGAAACAATTGATCATTTCTCCCATAATGAGAATCAGGTATGTTTACTAACGTCTACTTTCTATTTCTTAGCGATCATCTCATGCCCCTTTATTATATTTCTAGCGATGGATAGAAAACATGGGCTTGTCTCGGCTGATGCACAATTTATACCACGAGAACAAGAAGCTGAGATCTGAGAATGATAAGCTGAGAGAACAGGTTACTGAGTTATCTTCTGCCTCATTTTCCACTGCTGCCAAGAAACAACTTGAAGCTCAGATTGAAAATCTTCAAGAAAAATTCCAATCATCCACGGATCTTAACCAAGAATTAACTTCCAAAATCGGCGAACTAAAGGCTGATTATGAAGCGGAATTGGCTGAAAAACTCAAAGTCTTGCAGCTAAAGGAAGATGAAATAACTTCCTTGAACACCTCCCTTAATTCAGTTAAAATCGAGGTTTCTGTTAAAGAAAACGAACTGAAGACTTCCCAAACGGCTCTAGTGGTCTATAAGGCGAACGAAGATACTCGTTACAAGGAACGGGCCACCGTCATGATTGAATCTCCTGAATTCAATAGGCCAATTGTGAAGTCAATCCTAGCGGCCTTTACTGCGGGAGCTAAAGGGGCGATTCAGCAATTGCGAGAAGAAAACTACTTATCTCGCGATCCTCCTCTCAACTTCCTAAATCGTCGCAAACTTATTGAGGACAAGCCTCCTAATCTATTCCCTCAGCTGACTTTAGTATGACATTCTTTTATTACTTATATTCGAATCCCTGTAAAGGGGGACTAAAACTTTGTGATGACAATCTAGCAAACTCATGTAAAGTTGATTATCCCTTCTCATTGTTAAATTTACTCTTCCTTATGACGATCGTCTGTTTTGTTTAAATATGTTAAATGTTGCTTGGCTAGTTATCATAAAACCTCACCCAATATATTATTATGTTTATCTATTTTAAACTGTTTCATCATGACCGGGCGGTATATATCAATGCTGACAAATACCGTCCGATACTTTATAGATTAATTGTGTCTCATTCGCTCTAGTACAATTCTATTATGATTTTCTCGATATCGGTCATTTTGTTCTACTTGATTGATTTACGCTCGTATCTATGTATGTCCTCTTATGTATTAACCAAATTTCATATGGTTTTATCATTGTGTATGGCATTTGACTTATCCTGATAAGCCTTTGATCGACATATTTGAATTACATTTATCTCGACCGATCTATTATGACCGACCGATTCATATTTATGAATCTCGTCCAGTATCCTTTAACCAAGTCTCATTTATTAACTAATGCATTATACCCAACTTTTACCTGGTCTTATTATGTCCCTTTGGGTTAGACAAATAATTCAAACTTATAGTACTTGACCAATTTTTCTTTATATTTGTCAGACTTTCTTAAGAATTAAAATTATATTTAGGGAAACTTTTTGCATTTTTCGAGAAAGATTATTTAACTTCACCTCTCTTCCTCGGGATTCATTCCCCTTTTCTAGAATTTGATTTTATCCTTTAATGTTACCACCCCTTTATGACGATTGAGCATTTTTTTTTCTTGTTTCCTTCTGCTATCTTTGTTTGGGGGTTTTAGCACAGGACCGAAAGGAAAACAAGGGTTTTAAGAAGTTCTCTCCCACTTTTCTCTTCATCTCCCTTGATTCCTCTTCCTTCTACTGTTTCACTATGGAAACATCCCCTCTTGAGTGATTTCTTTCGTGTGTTTCCGACCTTATAGAGACAGAAGAGGTGGATTTGAAGGCGACTTATGGTTTTCCTTCTTATATAGCTCATCCCACTCCGCTGGATAGTCCACATCTTCCTCCTTTAGGGTGTATATCTATCTTCTGAGATCAAGTCCTACAAGGTTTTCGATTTCCTCTTCACCCTTTTTTTCTAACGTTAGCCTTTATTTTAACATTCCGCTCAATCAGTTTGTCCCTCAGTCCTTTTCTATCCTTATGGGTTTTATCGGGGTATCTAAACTGTTAGATTTTCCCTTATCTGCTCGTCTTTTCCATCACTTCTTCGTTCCTCGTCGAGTAGATGTTGGTGTTTTCAAATTCCAATCTCGTCCCAAGGCCATTTTGTTCAACCGAATTCCTCCTCAGGGGGAATGGTATCACAAATTTTTCTATATGCGTCTCGCTTCTCCTCCTCCATTTCCCATTTAATGGATATATGATCTACCTCCGATTCCTAGTACCCATAATCTTCTTAACGATCTCTCTGTTGCCTTTGCCCTCTCTAAACTGAGGGGAGCAAAATTCAGCTTGTCGCATCTAACTGTGGAGGGTTTGATGTTTCCTTTTGAGATAGGCAATATTGACACTTCCTTGGATGGCTCTTTTGGTACGTATAAACATTTCACCCTGCGTTTACTAATTAGTATATTTATTTTATAATGGTATTTAATTCCTGTGTTTCAACTGATACTCTTCTTCCAGCCTTTATGTACAAGAATCCTACTATGACTAAGTCCTTTGTTAATAATCTTGGAGAAGAGTGGTTACGAGCTCGCCGGGCTAATCCTAATTCCTCAACCTTGGGCTTGCTATCCGAAGAGGAACGACAGGCAGAGGCTGTTGCAGCCATGGAAGAGGAAGAAGAAGAGCCTTTTATTGCCTTAGTCAAAAAGCCAAAGCTTACAGAGGATGCCTCCTTTGGCGATCTTTTTGGTACTTTTGTGCAAACTCCTCTGGTTCCGGCGCCCATTTCTCTTGAGAGAGGTAAGCCACCGATAACTCCTACCCATATTATCTCTAATCCTTCTCTTAGGATGATGAGACCTGGTCTGCTCATCCCCTCTTCTTGTGATATTATTTCAGCTCCTTCTGCTTCTGCTTCTGCTTCTAAGATGGTCATTATCCCTTCTATGTCTTCTACTCCTCTTTCATTGGCCTTGCCTCCTTTGGCTTCTGGACCCCGGGCCAAACGGACGTCTTGCCGGAGATCTTCTCTAGTGTCGGGCCCTCAGCTATTCGCGTTTCCACGGCTGCATCAGTATCCCTTGCGTTACCACCTCCTATTCCATCTAGTTCTTCTTCTGCTGCTCTTGTTTCTACCACTTCTTTCCCTTCCCTTGCTTCTTCTTCTTCCCTACCTCCTTCTTCCTTCGTTCCCCAGCCTTTGTTTAAACAAGCCATGGGTCTGCCCTCTCAATTGGGACAGACCTCTGATCCACTTAGCTATGGTTCTCTACAACTGCAAGGCCTATTGGCCGAATCTTGGCTACAGGGCCAAGAACAACTGAGGGGCCTTAGTCTTCCAAATCGAGCCGACCACCACAGTCGTCAAGCAGTAGCTGTAAGCATTCTTCGTTATATGTTGTAAACTTCGCATCCTTATCTTTAATTGTATTATCATTTTGTTTAGTTCCTTGCCTCGAGTCTACATATCAACCAGCTAGTTATGACTCGGGACCGGGAGAATAATAAGTTGAAAGCTCAACTAGAGACATTGAAGGCTACTTTATCTCCTTCTAATAATGACATGGCTCAGTTACAAGAGAAAGTGATTTTGCAAGAGCAACAATTAGGGGCATTGAGACAGGAATTAGAGGAATCACACCAATTACTGAAAGACAAAGAGCTTGCAAGGAGAACTCTGGAATTACAGGTGGATCGATTACATTCTGGTCTCCGACTGGAAATTGCTTTAAAGGAGAAAGCTCTCTTAGATGTTTCTCATAAAAGTCTTATTTTAGAGAAAGTAGAGAAGCTTCATAATGCTTATCTTTCTGAACAAGTTCAAGACCTAGCCTCTCATGATTTCACTATCCTACAGGAACAAGAGCAAAGGAAAGCTCAAGATGTTGAGTTGTCACTGCTCCAAAAGGAATTGGAACAGCTTAAATTGAAAAAGGATGCTTTAAAAGATCAACACACTAAACTGCAAGCTGATTTTCAAAGCTATAAGGAGAAAGAGAAGAGTCGGTGGGAAGAGTGGCGTCTGGCTTATCTAAAGTCTTCGGCGTTTGCCCAAGAATTTGTTCGTCGGATAGTGGGTGCTTTAAATCATTCTGTATCGGGAGTTCTTCGACAATTGAGAGAAGGTGGTTATCTACCCAAGGAACCTCCCTCCTCTTTCATAAGTCATCGCAGACTTAACGAAGAACTGCCCGCAGACTTAAAAAGTCCTTTTAATTAATCATGTCTGTGTATCTAAAAATATTGTTCATAAAAAGACTTGTATTGGAAAAACTTGTAATGAAAAGAATTGTAACAAAAAACTTGGTAATTAAGGGATTGCGATATATAGGAAATTTTTTATACTTACCTGTTTCTTCCGCGTGTTAGTTTGAGAAATGCCTCTTCTGAAATGCTTCCGAGTATTGAGTAGAAGTTTTATTCAAGAATTCCTTGCTTACCTCTTGAAGTTAAATTTTGTCTTAATGAATCTTTTTGCAGATAATATCTAGTGTGCTCCATATTTCAAAAGAATGAATAATCCTGAATGATTTTAGATAAGAAATTGTATAAGACTCCTGAATTCTGAGCTAAGTATAATACTCCAAGCGATTCTAAATAAAGATTTCCATGTGAATAGGCCTCTAGACAGAAAATGTGTCATATGCATAAAGTCCTTCTTGAACCCTGGCTTCTGATCCAGTGTAAAATGTCAACCGATTTTGTGAATAAATCCATGTAACCTTGCATTTACTATGCCAATAAAGACTAAGTTCCATGATAGTTTAAAGTCTTCGGTTCCTCCCATGAAGACCCGCCCGAGTTATTTCATGAAATTTCCCAATCGACTATGTTCTGTGATAGTTTAAAGTCTCCGGTTCCTCTCTATGAAGACTCGTCCAAGTTACTTCATGAGATTTCCCGATCGACTATGTTCTGTGATAGTTTAAAGTCTCCAGTTCCTCTCTATGAAGACTCGTCCGAGTGACTTCATGAGATTTTTTGATCGACTATGTTCTTTGATAGTTTAGAGTATCCGGTTCCTCCCATGAAGACCCGTCCGAGTTACTTCATGAGATTTCCCGATCGACTATGTTCCGTGATAGTTTAGAGTCTCTGGTTCCTCCCATGAAGACCCGTCCGAGTTACTTCATGAGATTTCCCGATCGACTATGTTCTGTGATAGTTTAAAGTCTCTGGTTCCTCCCATAAAGACCCATCCGAGTGACTTCATGAGATTTCCCGATCGACTATATTCTGTGATAGTTTAGAGTCTCTGGTTCCTCCCATGAAGACCCGTCCGAGTTATTTCATGAGATTTCCCGATCGACTATGTTCTGTGATAGTTTAGAGTCTCCGGTTCCTCCCATGAAGACCCGTCCGAGTTACTTCATGAGATTTCCCGATCGACTATGTTCTGTGATAGTTTAGAGTCTCTGGTTCCTCCCATGAAGACCCGTCCGAGTTACTTCATGAGATTTCCCGATCGACTATGTTTCGTGATAGTTTAGAGTCTCCGGTTCCTCCCATAAGACCCGTCCGAGTTACTTCATGAGATTTCCCGATCGACTATGTTATGTGATAGTTTAAAGTCTCCGGTTCCTCTCTATGAAGACCCGTCCGAGTTACTTCATGAGATTTCTCGATCGATTATGTTCTGTGATAGTTTAGAGTCTCCGGTTCCTCCCATGAAGACCCGTCCGAGTTACTTCATGAGATTTCTCGATCGACTATGTTCTGTGATAGTTTAGAGTCTCCGGTTCCTCCCATAAAGACCCGTCCGAGTTACTTCATGAGATTTCTCGATCGACTATGTTCTGTGATAGTTTAGAGTCTCCGGTTCCTCCCATGAAGACCCGTCCGAGTTACTTCATGAGATTTCCCGATCGACTATCTTCTGTGATAGTTTAGAGTCTCCAGTTCCTCCCATGAAGACCCGTCCGAGTTACTTCATGAGATTTCCCGATCGACTATGTTCTTATGCCAAATTATGATGTTTATACTGACCTTATGATGGTTTTAAAATTTATGGATTTTTCTTAGTGGAACTGAATAGGTCTTTAGGATTCCCCACTGTTGATTGCTTGAAAATAGATTATGAAAGTTCTGCCAATACTTGTCAATCTATATGAACCACATTTATTTCTGTGGCAGTATTTATCTTGCATTGCATTTATTGAAAGAAATGGAGTGCATAAACTGTAAGAATACTTGTCTTCATCTCACCGGGAACTTACTTCAAATAGTTATGATTTGTTCCTTCTGACGTATTCTTGAGTGGCATGATCTTGTCAGGTCCGGTAAGGTTGTAAATGATTTGCACTCCAGGGACGTTATAGAATTCTTTCTTCAGTATCTTGGAGATAATATGAACCTGATGCGAGCTTTTCCACCACTTTGTAGGGTCCTCCCCACTGTGGTGCCAACTTACTGACATCCCCAACAGGTTTAATACGCTTCCATACTAAATCTCCTACTTGGAAAAATCAGGGGATGACCCTTTTATTATAATTTTGCCTCATTCGTTGTCGGTATGATACGAGACGAGTGGCAGCTTTATCTCTAACTTCCTCTATCAAGTCTACCTCCATGAGTCGTCGACCCTCATTGTCTGCATCATATAATTGCCTTCTGTCAGATTCTACTCCCACCTCAATGGGAACTATTGCTTCTCCCCCATAAACTAATTGAAAGAGAGTGATTCCTGTAGCTTCTCGAGGTGTAGTACGGTATGCCCAAAGAACACTGGGTAATTCATCTACCCAACTACCTCTGACATGATCCAGTTTGGTTTTTAAACCCCTTATAATTTCTCTATTGGTTACTTCCGCTTAACCATTACTCTGCGGATAAGCTACAGAGGTGAAGGCTTGAATAATACCATAACTTTTGCACCAAGCTAAGATTCTATCCCCTTGAAATTGCCTTCCATTATCAGAGACTAATTTATGAGGAATGTCAAATCTGCATATGATATTTTTCCCACAAAAATTTAATAACTGCATCTTCAGTAATCCGGGCAAGTGGTTCTTCTTCTACCCATTTGGAAAAATAATCCACTGCTACCAATAAAAACCTTCTTTGTGTAGTCGCCATAGGAAATGGGCCTACTATGTCCATGCCCCATTGATCGAAGGGACATGAGGCTATAGAGGTTCTCAACAACTGTGTGGGATGATGCGAAATATTTTAATGTTTCTGGCAAGACATACAAGTTCTTATCAACTTGTTGGCATCCTCGTGTAGAGTAGGCCAGAAATATCCTGCTAATAAGATTTTACGGGCCAAGGATCTCCCTCCTACATGACTACCATATGAACCTTGATGAACTTCCTGTAAAATAAATTGTATATCTTCTGTGCCAATACACTTGAGCAAATGTCTAGAAAAAGCTCTCTTATATAACTGTTCTCCTACCATGGTGTACTGAGCAGCTCTCTTCTTAAATACCCTTGCATGTTCTGTATTGCTTGGAAGAATACCTTGCTGTAAATACAATATGATTTGAGCCCTCCAGTCACCTTGAATTTCTGCGTCAACTTATCTTTCAATACACGATATTAACAGAGTTTATTCTACGGGCCGATCTAGACTCCATGGCACTATAGCAGAGGTCAGCTTAGCCAATTCATCTGCTACCTGATTCTCAGATCGAGGAACCTTTTGTATGTTTACTTCTTGAACCTGAGACTTCAACTTATCAAATGCCTCAGCATATAACTTGAGTCTATCATTATTAATTTCAAAATTACCTGATAGTTGTTGGGCTGCTAATTGAGAGTCAGAATAAATGAAGACCCGAGCTGCCCCTATATGCCGAGCGGCTTGCAATCCAGCGATTAAGGCTTCATATTCTGCCTCGTTGTTAGTAGCTCTATAATTCAATCTGATAGAGAGTTGAAGTCTGTCTTCCCTGGGAGATATAAGAAGAACACCAATTCCGCTACCTTGTCTAGTTGAGGAGCGATCCACATAAACTTTCCAGATGTTTTCTTCCTCAGGGCCTTGAACTTCTATGATGAAATCTGCTAGAGCTTGTGCCTTGATGGTCGAGCGAGGTTGATATTGAATGTCATATTCTCCAAGTTCAGTTGTCCATTTGACCAATCGACCTGATGCCTCTGGATTGAGTAACACCCGTCCGAGAGTACTGTTGGTTAATACAACAATCTCATGTGCTAAGAAATATGGTCGCAGCTTCCGAGCAGTCAACACTAATGCATAAGCCAATTTTTCTAGTGTAGTATATCTACACTCAGACCCTTTTAATAAATGGCTGGAAAAATATACAGGTTGTTGTTCCTTTCCTTCTTATCTGACTAATATAGAGCCTACAGTGTTTTTATTAGCCGACAAATATGTTGGTGCGGGAAGCATCCGACGATCGAACCTAAGTTTTGATAATGGCAAAGGATTCAAAGTTAAGGTGCTTTGTTGTCTGACAGCTTTTACTGAGTGTTTCAGGAAAGTCCTAACTGCAGTTAGGCAAGGCAAAACCCTAGGGGGTGGTAACCCTAGGTCATAGGGGGTGGTAACCCTATGAGGAAAGTCTTGGCAGGTCGATGGCTTCAGGAAAAAGTCCTAGGGGGTGGTAACCCTAGGTGAAAAGTCCTGGTGTCGCGAACCAGGTGAAAGTCTGAACTGGCCGGTGAAGCGGATGTTCAGCAGAAAGTCCGGAAGCATCGAGTGCCGAGCAAAAGTCCAGTCGATCTGGAGGATCGTACTGGCAACAGGTAAATCTCCTGAGTGGAGTAGGTGAGGACGCGTTCCCCGTAGAGGGAACAGTGTCGGGTCGACCTAGGGTTTCCGGCAGGAAACCCGAAGTCAGACTCGGACAGTCCGGAGACTGTCTACACTTTATTTATCATGTGTACTGTGCTAACTTTGTTTTGCAGGGTATGTGTTTTGGACTAACACATTTTTCAGGAACAAAGGAGCAAGTTACAACTCGGATGAACAGTGTCCGAGGCGCCTCCATGGAGCTTGGAGGCGCCTCGGGTGCGAGCCAGGAAAAGGCCAGCGCAGCAGACTGGAGGCGCCTTGAATGGAGCTCAAGGCGCCTTGGACCGGAGGTTGAAGGCGCCTTGGATAGGCTGAAGGCGCCTTGAACCAGATAGAGTTCGACCAGGTCAGTGCTGATCCACGCGGGTGACTCGGCTCGTTCAAGGCGCCTTGATGAACAGTATAAGGCGCCTTGAACCCTCTTTATAAGGGGTCTCGACCAGCAACTCTCTACAACTTCTTCCAAGCGATCTTTCTGCTACAAGCTGCTCACGAGATGATCCCGAAGTGCTGCTACGAGACACCGACGACCCGGAGCTCCGAAATCTTCAGATTACGATATTGTCGTCGGTATAACTATACTTTTTCATTATACTTAACTGTAATACTTGTACTCTTATCGAGCTTATAGTTGTTGCCCACAGAAAGCGATCAAGGATCGCGGGCCTTCGAGTAGGAGTCGTCACAGGCTCCGAACGAAGTAAATTCCCTTGTCTTTCTGTGTGTTTGTTTCTTTCCGCTGCGTTAATTACTCTACGAACATTTTACGATTCCGATAATCGAACAAATAGCCGCGAGCGCTATTCACCCCCCCCCCCCTCTAGCGCGTCTCGATCCAACAATTGGTATCAGAGCGGGGTCGTTTTGAATTGGTGCAACCACCTTTCAAAACAAATTTTTCGTAGTTTTTTTTTTCGTTTTCGGAGTCGAATTAGAATTTAGCCTTATAGCTATATTCTAATTTTTGTTTCCCTCGAATCGACTTTTGCTCGAAGTAGGTGCAACACCACTCGAGTTCGTTTTTATTATCCTTTACTCTCGCACTACTAATCCAAGACTCGGTCTTGGAATAGATTTTGTTGTTTTTGTTCTTTTAGATCTAAAATGGCCCAACAAGAAGGATATAGCACCGTTCGTCCCCCACTATTTTCCGGAGAAGACTTCGGGTATTGGAAGGGGCGAATGGAGATATATATGAAGATCCAGTTCGATACCTGGATGATCATCAAAACAGGACTGGAACTGCCAACTGGTACCGACGGTAAGCCTACACCCTGTGAAAATTGGGAGCCAGCATTTATCAAAAAGGTGGAAGCTGACGCAAAAGCCACCTGCACCATCCAATGTGGTCTTACCAAAGAAGAGCTCAACAGAGTCGGTCCATTCTCCTCCGCAAAAGAACTCTGGGAAAAGCTCATCGAACTCCACGAAGGCACTGATGACACCAAGGTAAGTAAAAGAGATCTTTTACTTAATAAATTATATAATCTAAAAATGCAGGAAGGCGAAACGGCGAGTTCTCTTCACGCGAGAATACAAGACATCCTTAACTCTCTTCACGGAATTGGCCAGAAGATAGAAAATCGGGACGTAATAAGGTATGCCCTAAACTCGTTTCCAAGGAATACATTGTGGGCATCAATGGTAGATGCCTACAAAGTTTCCAAGGATTTATCTTCTTTAAAACTAGATGAACTTTTTAGTGAATTTGAACTTCATGAGCAGACTAATGCACAGCCAATCGAGAAAGGTATTGCGTTGGTTGCAGGTACAAGCCAAACTCGGGAACCGAAACCACGACGGAGAACCGAACCAGCATCAGAAACTGAACCAGACTCTGACGATGAAGAAGATGACATTACAACCGAGCTGGTAAACCTCGTGAAGAAGCTCTACAAGACGAAAGGATTCGACAAAAGAGATCTAAAGAAGGCAGTAAAATCAAAGGAAGGCCCACAAAATACAAAGATGAAGTTTGAAGTTACATGCTACGGGTGTAACCAAAAAGGGCACATCAAATCCAACTGCCCTAACCTGAAGGAGGTCAAAAAGCAAAGAAGGAAAAAGGTCCTTAAGGCAACATGGGACGAATCTTCATCGGAGGACGACGACGACGAGCTCGAACAAACGAGTCTACTCGCATTAATGGCCCGGGACCAAGTCGTCGAATCCGGATGCGAGAGCGAGTCTGAGGCAGAGTCCGAGCAAAGCCACGGATCCGTATCCGTTTCTGAAGGACCAGACCCCGCTGTAAGTATCTCCCGGTTGAACAGTTTAGTTAGCTATTTATTGCGCAAATTAGCTAAGTCAAACCTGAAAGTTAAGTCACTTCTAAAGGAAGTAAGTGTCCTTAAAGAAGTGGCTGACACAAAACCCTTACCTGACCAGAGTCAGACTGAATTTCCAACTCAAGTTCAAAAACTTGAGGAAGAAAATTCAAGTCTAACAAATCAGGTTAAAGATTTAGAAAATACCTTAGAACGGTTTACTTTGGGCTCCAAGAATTTGGACTTGATTCTTGGGACACAAAGAGCCGTCTACAACAGAACTGGGCTGGGATACAGAAGTAAATATAGATCTTATTTATCATTAATAAACAAACAAAGTGTTAAAACAGTCCAAGCATGAGTCTCCAAGTCTAACTTGGTCAATCAAGTTGGATTTGGCCAATACTGGGTTCCGAAAGATCAAATATGCTACCTCGATAGACCATATCGAGCCCATGATCCAGGGGGAGCAAAAAAGAAAAATAATCCTAAAAATTTAAAGTTAAATTCAAAATTCGAAATTAAAATTAAAATTAAATTCAAAATTCGAAATTTAAAATTAAAATTAAATTCAAAATTCGAAATTTAAAATTAAAATTAAATTCAAAATTCGAAATTTAAAATTAAAATTAAATTCAAAATTCGAAATTGAAATTAAAATTAAATTCAAAATTCGAAATTGAAATTAAAATTAAATTCAAAATTCTAAATTGAAATTAAAATTAAATTCAAAATTTAAAATTAAAGTTAAATTCAAAATTCGAAATTAAAATTAAAATTAAATTCAAAATTCGAAATTTAAAATTAAAATTAAATTCAAAATTCAAAATTTAAAATATTAAATTCTAAATTGAAATTATAATTAAATTCAAAATTCGAAATTAAAATTAAAATTAAATTCAAAATTCTAAATTTAAAATTAAATTCAAAATTCAAAATTAAAATCAACTTCAAAACTTAAAATTAAGTTATAAGTTCAAGATTCGAAATTAAATTAAAACTCAAAGATGGAGGATCCAGACTCGTTGGCACCCCCAACTAAACTACCCGGCAGGGTAACTGAACCTAATCTACCCGAAATGGGTAAAACAAGAGTAGATTACTCGGCAGGATAATTAAGGTTAGATTAAAACGGACTAAGGTTAACTTGAACCACAGTACTGGTGAAGTTTTTGGATGATAGTACATTAGGGAAGCTTGGGCATCGCATGTCTAGGAAGATATGGCTTCGACCTGGTGCATTTGGCCAAGTGGAACTGACCGAAGCTACCCTTAAATGGATCCTGACTAGTTAGACCAAGGATTGGTATTAAGTTCAATGGGTAGGACTATTTGGAAAACCTCAAAGGCATGGTTACTTTAATGAGTTCCTTGTGACTCACCATAGCCCAGAAGTTTATCCAAAGAATGCTTACTTGTTGAACCCAAATCTAAACCTGAATTTAACACAAAGTTAACCCAAACCTAAAAGTTGAATTATAAATCATCTCACATCAATCATAGGATTCCCTGATTGAAAATTTAGATCGGGTGAGATGACTTAGTGATAAAATTCATTTGAAAATTATTTATAAAATCCTTTCAAAATCGTTTCAAAATTATTTTAAAAACTTAAATTTCAAAATTATTTTAAAAAACTTAAATTTCAAAATTATTTTAAAAACTTAAATTTCAAAATTATTTTAAAAAACTTAAATTTCAAAATTATTTTAAAAACTTAAATTTCAAAATTATTTTAAAAACTTAAATTTCAAAATTATTTTAAAAAACTTAAATTTCAAAATTATTTTAAAAACTTAAATTTCAAAATTATTTTAAAACTCAACCACTTCCTATGTAGGAATTGGATCAATGGATGTTGGATAGTGGCTGCTCCAGACACATGACTGGAGATAAATTGAAGTTTACTAAACTCACGTACAAAAACTTAGGATCAGTTGCATTCGGTAACGAAGGTCAACTTAAGGTAATCGGAAGAGGTAATATCAAACTCAACTCCGATTTTATTATTCGAAAAGTCCTTTTAGTTGAAAATTTCAAGTTTAATTTACTAAGTATAAGTCAATTGTGTGATAGCGGATACTTAGTAACTTTTGAAAAAACCAGGTGTTTAGTTAAAAACATTGAAAATCCTGAAATCTTACTTAAGGGACTTAGGATAAATAATATGTATTCAATTAATCTACCGACATCCTCAACAAAATGTTTTCTAACACAAGAAGAGGAAACTGATTTGTGGCACAGAAGATTGTGTCACACTCACACTAGACTCATTTCAAAAATGAGTCATAATGGTCTAGTTAGAGGTTTACCAAAACTAAAATTCATTGAAAATTCAATCTGTAATGCTTGTCAACAGGGAAAACAAACTAAGTCAACACACAAATCAACAAATCTCGAAAGGACCAGCTCCTTACTTGAGCTCCTTCACCTTGACTTATTTGATTCACATGGAGCTAAGTCACTAAGCAAGAACCAGTATTGCTTAGTAATAATTGATGACTACTCTAGATTTTCATGGGTAAAATTCCTAAAAACTAAAGATGAAACCTATGAAATATTTAGTAACTTTTGTAAATTAATAGAAAATGAAAAAGATACTAAAATTAAAAGAATAAGAAGTGATCATGGAGGGGAAATTGAAAATCATAAATTTACCCAATTTTGTAAAATAAATGGATATCAACATGAATTTTCATGTCCTAGAACCCCCCAACAAAATGGTCTGGTGGAACGTAAAAATAGAACTCTACAAGAAGCCGCTAGAACCATGTTAAATGAATATAATTTAAATCACCAATTTTGGGCAGAAGCAATAAATACTGCAAATCATATTCAAAACCGCATTTTGATCAACAAATTTCACAAGAAAACCCCTTATGAACTATATTATCATAAAATTCCTAACTTAAATTATTTAAAAGTATTTGGATGTAAAGTTCACATTTTAAATACTAAAGATTATTTAAGAAAATTCACACCCAAATCTAACAAAGGAATATTTTTAGGATACTCCTCAAACAGTCGAGCCTATAGAGTCTACAATCAAAACACCCTAAAAGTTGAAGAAACAACTAATATAATATTTGATGAAGAAAATAGTCTACCAAATATAAATGAGAATGTTGATATTGATCCAAGAAATATAGAAGATGATGAAATTCAACCAAATCTTAATAAACCAGAGGAACCAGCCCCTGACCCACTTACAAGACCAACTAGGGCCAGCACCTCTCACCCATCTGATCAAATTTTGGGTGATCCAAATCTAGGAGTCAGAACTAGATCCTCCTATAGAATCCACAGTCAGATTGCCCTAATTTCTAAAATCGAACTAAAAACAATAGAAGAAGCACTACCTGACCCGGACTGGATCATAGCTATGCAAGAAGAGTTAGCCCAATTTGAGAGAAATCAAGTCTGGGAACTTGTATCTAAACCCTCAAATAAATCAATAATCGATACAAAATGGGTATTTAGAAACAAGCTAGATGATCAAGGCGAAATAATTAGAAATAAGGCTAGACTTGTAGCTAAAGGATTTAGCCAAGTTGAAGGTTTGGACTATGATGAAACCTATGCCCCAGTAGCTAGACTCGAATCCATTAGAATGTTGTTAGCCTATGCAGCAAACAAAGGATTTAAACTATACCAAATGGATGTCAAGTCAGCATTCTTAAATGGATTTATTAAGGAGGAAGTATATGTAAGCCAACCCCCAGGATTTGAGGACTTAGGATATCCTAATCATGTATTTAAGTTAAAAAAGGCCTTGTACGGACTTAAACAAGCCCCTAGGGCATGGTATGAACGATTATCAAATCACTTAATATCCAAAGGTTTCAACCAAGGTCAAATAGATCCAACTCTATTTGTAAAAACTGTAGAAAAAGACATCTTCATAGCTCAAATCTATGTTGATGATATAATTTTTGGATCAAATAACTCTAAATTTTTAAAAGAATTTATTAAATTAATGGAAAATGAATTTGAAATGAGTATGGTTGGTGAACTAAATTTTTTCTTAGGCTTACAAATAAAACAAACTAAAGATGGAATATACATCTATCAAACTAAATATGCAAAGGAATTAATTAAAAAATTCTGCATGGAAAATTCAAAAATAATAAATACTCCAATGGCCACCAACATTAACATAGACTCTGACCCTGAAGGAAAACCAGTAGATCCAAAGTACTATAGGAGTGCCATAGGAAGCTTGCTTTACCTAACTGCAAGCCGACCCGACATATTATTTGCGGTTGGTATGTGCGCAAGATACCAATCTTGTGCAAAAGAGTCACATTTAACCTATGTTAAAAGAATACTTAGGTACATTAAAGGTACTCTAAATATAGGACTCTGGTACCCTAGAACTTGCACCTTTGACCTTCTTGGCTATTCTGACTCGGATTACGCCGGATGCAAGTTAGATAGAAAAAGCACAAGTGGTAGTTGTCAATTTCTAGGACAATGCCTAGTAAGTTGGTCAAGTAGAAAGCAACATTGTGTTGCTTTATCTACCACTGAAGCTGAATATATAGCCTTAGGTGAATGCACATCTCAATTGCTTTGGATGATGCACACTCTTAAAGACTATCAACTGAACTATCATAACACAAAAATCTCAATTGACAATATAAGTTCCATAAACTTAACAAAAAACCCAATTCATCACTCAAGGACTAAACATATAGAAGTGAAGCACCATTTTGTAAGGGATCATGTAGCTAAGGGTGATATTATACTCAACTATGTTGAGTCAAAATCAAATCTAGCTGACATCTTCACAAAACCCTTACCTGAACTTGAGTTCAGCTCACTTAGAAGACAAATAGGAATGTGTTGGGTAGAATAGACAATGTTTTTTAAATTGGTTTATCATTTGCTTTTAAAATTCTAGGAAAATACTTATTTCAAAATTCCAATTTCTTAGAAGTTTCAAAAAAATTCGGATTAAGCCTAGGTTTTCCCCTAGATATCATGTACCCCTAGATTAAAGCCAGAGCATCTCACAATTACCTAGGTATACCTTGCTTGTGTTTGACAAACTTAGAATGGCGTGAGATGCATAGGGTACAGCCTGGACTCAGGAATGCTTATATTTGTGCATCGATATGAGTCTGGGCGTTAAACACATTATAAATAATAATCAAGTCAAGTCTTCCAGCTCTAGCCAACTCTAACTGGACCAAATGGACTTAATTTGACTAACCATGTGAAAGCTACTGCCCTCTAGGCAATCAGCAAGTAGCTAAAGGTTAGACAATTGGGAAAAGTGTGTTTCAATTTTTTTTTTTTTTTAAGCATGATGGTACTTTAAGGTTCTAATCAAATTACCTTACCTGATTATTTTAAGGCTCTGATACTTAATCAAATTAAACTCAATAATTTAATTTGACTCATGCTTGGACTAGAAAACAAACTACTGCTACTCCCTCTGTCCTAAAACTAAATATTTTTCTTTAATATCAAAGTTTCTTAAAAATGAGTACTCAAAACTTAATTACAGTTTTTCAAAAAACTTGTCCATGAAATTGAGTATTAAAATCTAGTCATCTTTTTATAACGTTTTAAAGTTATTTTTTAAGTGACCTCATATTTTATAACTTCTAAAGCAAATCCTTTTATTGAAAATTCAAATACTCATATTTTCAAACTTAGTTACTTTTAAGACTATTTTAACTAGACTTAGTTAGATTGGACTCTAAACTTAGCTATTTGGCAAAATATTTTTTCAATACAAATCATTTCGAAGCTGAGTATATAGCTAAGTATTTTCAAATTTGGCAAATTCCAAAACTCAAAAAGCTAAGTCGTTTTTGCTAAGAAGAAAAATTGATCCTTTTCCCTCTTTGAAAATTTCCCTTCAGAAAAAATACAAATCTACTTTCAAACTGGTTTATTTTTTATATATGGCAAAGGGGGAGAGTAGGTAAATTAAAGTTAAAGGAAAATTCAAAGCAGAGAGTAGGTAAAGTAAAGTTAAATTCAAGTATTTAATAAAAGGAGGGCTTTTATTAAGGGGGAGTCTAATATTACAAAGTACAAAGTTTCCAGCTTAACTGTTATTGCATTTGAAGTTTACTTACTTGAGCTTGGTTAACTTTATGCAGTTATTACATATGTTGTTTTTTTCTTAACTTTGAATTACGTGTTGCCATAATCAAAAAGGGGGAGATTGTTGGTGCGGGAAGCATCCGACAATCGAACCTAAGTTTTGATAATGGCAAAGGATTCAAAGTTAAGGTGCTTTGTTGTCTGACAGCTTTTACTGAGTGTTTCAGGAAAGTCCTAACTACAGTTAGGCAAGGCAAAACCCTAGGGGGTGGTAACCCTAGGTCATAGGGGGTGGTAACCCTATGAGGAAAGTCTTGGCAGGTCGATGGCTTCAGGCAAAAGTCCTAGGGGGTGGTAACCCTAGGTGAAAAATCCTGGTGTCGCGAACCAGGTGAAAGTCTGAACTGGCCGGTGAAGCGGATGTTCAGTAGAAAGTCCGGAAGCATCGAGTGCCGAGCAAAAGCCCGTAGAGGGAACAGTAGGCGTCGGGTCGACCTAGGGTTTCCGGTAGGAAACCCGAAGTCAGACTCAGACAGTCCGGAGACTGTCTACACTTTATTTATCATGTGTACTGTGCTAACTTTGTTTTGCAGGGCATGTATTTTGGACTAACACATTTTTCAGGAACAAAGGAGCAAGTTACAACTCGGATGAACAGTGTCCGAGGCGCCTCCATGGAGCTTGGAGGCACCTCGGGTGCGAGCCAGGAAAAGGCCAGCGCAGCAGACTGGAGCTCAAGGCGCCTTGGACCGGAGGTTGAAGGCGCCTTGGATAGGCTGAAGGCGCCTTGAACCAGATAGAGTTCGACCAGGTCAGTGCTGATCCACGCGGGTGACTCGGCTCGTTCAAGGCGCCTTGATGAACAGTATAAGGCGCCTTGAACCCTCTTTATAAGGGGTCTCGACCAGCAGCTCTCTACAACTTCTTCCAAGCGATCTTTCTGCTACAAGCTGCTCACGAGACGATCCCGAAGTGCTGCTACGAGACACCGACGACCCGGAGCTCCGAAATCTTCAGATTACGATATTGTCGTCGGTATAACTGTACTTTTTCATTATACTTAACTGTAATACTTGTACTCTTGTCGAGCTTATAGTTGTTGCCCACGGAAAGCGATCAAGGATCGCGGGCCTTCGAGTAGGAGTCGTCACAGGCTCCGAACGAAGTTAATTACTCTACGAACATTTTACGATTCCGATAATCGAACAAATAGCCGCGAGCGCTATTCACCCCCCCTCTAGCGCGTCTCGATCCAACAAAATATACCCAAAGAGTCTCTCCTACTATAGGTTTAGCTAATGCAGGAAGAGTAGACAAGTAGTCTTTTAACTCTTGGAAGACCTTATCACATTCCTCGTTCCACTGAAATTTGTTTGCCTTCCTGAGTATTTTGAAGAAATGGAAGCTACGATCGGCCGACCTGGAAATGAACCTAGACAAGGCTGTAATTCGGCCAGTCAGTCTTTGAGCTTCTCTCATGTTGCGCGAAGGCTCCATGTTCTGAAGTTTCTTTACTTTGCTTGGGTTAGCCTATATTCCTCGTTCGGACACCATATACCCCAGGAATTTTCCTCCTTTCGCTCCGAATAAACATTTGTTCGGATTTAACTTGAGCCCATACCGTCTCAATGTCTTGCAGGTCTCCTCTCCTAGAGATATGGCCAACTTTATTTGACCCAGCGGTTGTACTTCGTTGCCTGTGAATCCATATAAAGGAGTGACCATCTGTTGAAGTTCACTTGGGTCAATCTGTAATTGATCGAAAGCCTTCTTGAATATAATATTGACAGAACTGCACGTGTCTATGAAGGTACGAGAAATAGCATAGTTGGCTATCACAGCTTTGATAATCAAGGCATAATCATGGGGAATTTCTACCCCCTCTAGATCTCTAGGTCCAAAACTTATCTCGGGACCAGCTGCTCATTCCATGCTACACCCCACGGCATGAATTTCCAATCTTCGAGCATGTGCTTTCCTGTCCCTATTAGAATCCCCATCAGTGGGCCCACCTGCAATCATATTGATACTGCCCCGAGCAGCATTACTCCTGTTTTCTTCTTGTCGAGTTGTCATGGCTTCAGAAGGAGCCTTTTCCGATACTTGACTTGTATCGGCCGGGGCTGGCAATGCATCCTGCCGAGGCTCGACCGGGTGATATTCCAACTTGAGTGGACTTTGTTGTCTAGGGTACTGTTGCCGATAATAATTTTGCCTCTGATAACGCTCCCTATTAGCCCGTTTATATTTTAAAACAAAACAGTCTTCAGTATGATGACTGCTAGTTTTATGATAAGTGCACCATCTTCTTGGTGCCTCTGGCTGTATCTCCACGTGTTGTACTGCCTGTGGACGATATTCTGGTTTATGGTGAGGTGGATGAGTTGCTCGAGGCCCTCTTGGTGGAGGAACAGGGGCAAGAGCTTTCTCCTTAACCTGGATAGGAGAAGAAGTAACGCCTTCCTTCCTACAAGCAGCTTAAGCTTCTTCCACATTAATGAATTCAGTAGCACGCTCAATCAAGGAATCAAAATTAATAGGAGGATTTCTCACTAAATCTTTAAAGAAATCATTATCATTTAAACCTTGAGAAAAAGCGCTCACTAAGATTTCTGTGGTAGCATTAGGTACATCGATAGCTACCTGATTGAACCTTTTGATGTAGGCTCGGATGGACTCCTTGGATGCCTGCTTAATTGAAAATAGACTCCAAGGAGTCTTATGATATCTCTTGTTGCTGGAAAAATGATGCAGAAAAACTTTCTTGAAGTCTTTGAATTTTCGGATAGACTTCTCTGGTAGTCTCTTGAACCAGCGTTGTGTGGCTCCTCCGAGAGTAGTAAGAAACATCCGACATTTCACCCCATCAGAGAATTGTTGTAATAATGCTACATTCTCAAATTTTAATAAATGATCTTCTGGATCTGTTGTTCCAGTGTACTCGCCGATCTGAAGATTTTGATACCGCTTAGGAAGCGGATCATCCAGTACGCTTTGAGAGAATGGAGAGATTACCTTTTCTGGTGAGCTATCACTAGTTATCATTTTGATCTTATGCTTTTCTTTGTCTGGTGCTTCACCAGAGGATTCCTAAAACACAGGCCTCCGACCCCCCTGCTTCATGGGAGCACGAAGAAAGGCTCGCGGACATCTTGTCGGAGAAACGACAACTGGGGGAAAATACGCATGTTCCTCCTCTTCCGGCTCTTTTCCTTTCCGATGCTCAGTAGTCGAAATTGCTGGGTTAGGAGCTGTTGGCAGAGTAGCTCCAGTATGCGCCTGAAGTTGTTGTTGTTGTTGTTGCAAGGCTTTTTGCACATGAGAATTAATGAGAAAATCCAGATCCTCACGGTTGATGGTAAGTAGATTTGATTTTCCGGCCTCTTCCATCTTGTAGTCCCAGATTCAGGTGAGGTTCCCACAGACGGTGCCAAATTTGATCCTGTCTGAGAAGCTTGACAAGACGGAGATCCGGGAGAAAAAATCTACCGTTGGTGAAGGATAATACCTGTAGAACAACGATCCGAGAAATCCAAAGCGGATCGGGAAAAATAGAGTCACCGAATGCCCTCCTTGCGCAAAGATCCAATGACAAGAGAGAAATCCAATCAAAGAGAAACCCAGATTTGGAGCTTCCAAGACTTCCTGCGCACAAGAGACCAACCAACACTACCGTCAGTGACCTAAGACCGGGGTGGGAATCCCTGGCTAGGCCCTCCGACGCTCAAGTCAGTGATCTTTCTTGGTGTGGAAGAAGGAGGAAGAAGATGAACAGTAGTTGAAAAATTAGGGTTATGAATGTGCGCAATGATGTGAACTTACCTCGCCAACGGAGAGGATTCCCCTTTTTATACCACTTCATATAACCTCTATAGTCATGAAATGGACCCCGGTTTGTTAGAGTTTGTTATGGGATGACGTAAGCTGCGTACTTGTGGTAAATGACTTTTAAGGAATCTTTTTTGTACCCCAGATGTACCTTCTTTGTCATCTAGTACATGTAAAATAGTCTAGAGACATATTTCCCGCCAAAGTATATAACGCCTGTTATACAATCATGTACTGCAAATATTTTCATTAACTATTTTATTTACAATATCTACTTCTATCCTGTTCCACAGGTCCTTTAAAGTGTTACTATCATTCCTACTTGCCCCTCCTATCTTTGTCATGTCATAGATAGCTTAATGTACCAATGTTCCTTGTATCAGTTGGAACTAGGCCTAGCTAGGTTTGACCAATTATTGTTACGTCTCATGAGGCTCCTAGGGGCAGTGCTCGTCCGAGCTTCTTTATTTATTATTCTAGCTAGCATTGGGCTATATTTTATCAAATATCTTTTCATGGTATTAGTCAACCCGGCCGATATTGACCTTCCTTATTAAAGGTATGTTTCGATTGATACTAGTCTACACATTCGGAAGTATATCTCGGTCGATATTGGCCTACCTCCTTTGAGGCATATCCCGGCCGATACTGGCCTACTCCCTTTGAGGTATATCCCGGCCGATATTGGCCTACTCCCTTTGAGGCATATCTCGGCCGATATTGACCTACCTCCTTTGAGGCATATCCCGGCCGATATTGGCCTACCTCCTTTGAGGTATATCTCGGCCAATATTGACCTTCCTTCTTAAAGGTATGTTTCGATTGATACTAGTCTACTCATTCGGAAGTATATCCCAGCCGATATTGGCCTACTTCCTTTGTGAAATATCCCGACCGATATTGACCTTCCTTCTTAAAGGTGTGTTTCGATTGATACTAATCTACTCATTCGGAAGCATATCCTGGCCGATATTGGCCTACCTCCTTTGAGGCATATCCCGGCCGATATTGGGCTTCCTTCCTGAAAGTATGTCTCAATCGATATTGGCCTACCTCCTTTGAGGTATATCCCGGTCGATATTAGTCTACTTCCTTTGAGGTATATGTTGATCGATGTGGGTTTGCTCCCTTGGAGGCATATCCGACCAATATCGATCTATCTTCTCTACTTGTTATTTCCTCTTCCCTCCTTACCGGGGATCCATGAAACCTAACTCATATCAATTCCAAATTCAATTTATCTGTTCTTAGAGGTTTAGACTTGGATCGCAAATGATGCTTAACATTATTAATCCAAATCCACCTATGTTACAAATTTGATTAAATATTTATTTCAGAGATCGACTTCCAGGTTAAACATGGCGAGGCACTAGGACTTCTTGGGTATGGGAGCGTCCACCACTTCCTAGACAAAGTCTTTCAACGAAATTCAATATTTAATCTCCTTATAGTAACCCTAGGTTTAACGAATAAGAACAATCGAATCACAAGATCGAAAAACAAAAGAAATACAAATTCGAATCATAAATCTGAAACCTAGAAACGTTAGCCTCTTGTGTTTGGTATTTCAAAATCCGTACAAAGAAAACTAGTATGATGCGGAACAAGATAACTAGTTATACCTTTCTTTGTAGCTAATAAATCTCACGATCTTCTATCGTATTCCTCTTCTTATCTCGGACGTCGTGTGGGCCACAATCTACCGAGACGAGAATCCACCCAAGCCTCCTTCTTCTCCTTGCAAGTTTCGGCCACCAACAATCTCCTAGAGATGAAGAACTTCGGCCACCAACCAAGCTCTAAGGGATGCTAAGAAACAAAGCCTCCTTTCTCTACTTCTTCTCCAAGCAAAGTTCGGCCACCAACAAGCTCCTTGAGAGTTGATGCCACCGGCCACCAAAGAAGAAGAAAAGGAGGAGAGGAAGAAGATGAGGGCCGACCACCACCAAGGAATTGAGGAGAGGAATAATAGATGTGTTATTGTGAGGTGAGGCACCTCTACCCTCTCTTTTATATTCCTTGGTCTTGGCAAATAAGAAAAGTTTTAATTAAAACATCCTTAATTTCCTTGTCAATGAAAGGAAAATTTTATTAAAAATTCCTTTTATTCTATTAATATGGTCGGCCCCTACAACTCCTCTAAACAAGGAAAGTTTTAAACACAAAATTAAAATTTCCAAATTTGTTTTTGGAAATTTTTAAAATAAAAATTTCTCTTTAAAAATTCTCTGCATGGTTGGTTATAAAAGGAAACTTTTATAAATTAAAATCTCTCTATTAAAACATGTGGATGATTACAATAAGGAAAGTTTTCTCCAAAATTAAAATCTTCCTTTCAATCTACAAATAAGGAAAGATATCAAACCTTTTCTCTTAATCTTTTGTAGAAACTATAAAAGAAAAGATTTAATTTTTAAACTCTCTTTTAAATCATGGCTTCCACATAAGAAAAGATTTTTTAAAAAAATAAAATCCTTTTAATTTTATTGAGGCCGGTCACCAACTCGGGCTCCAAGTTAGGGTCGGCCACCTACTTGATCCATCCAAGGTTTATCTTGGTCGACCCTTGCTTGGGCTCCAAGCTTGGCTTGGCCGACAACCTTAGGATGGGAAAGAAGGTGGGTATGGGTGGGTATAAGACTTTATAAATAAGAGGCTATGACAGGGACCAAGAGGAGGCTATGACAGGGACCAACAGGAATTGGTTCTCATGTTCGCCCCGAACACCCAACTCGAGTTCATCAATAATAACTCATACCACTAAAGAGTTACTATTGAACTACCGCATCAATCTCATATTACTATATGGGCTCCTTCTTATCATGAGTGTGTTAATCTCCCTGTGTTTAAGATATTGAATGTCTACTAATTAAATGAGTTACTAACAACTCACTTTAATTAATATCTAGCTCCAAGAGTAGTACCACTCAACCTTATTGTCATGTCGGACTAAGTCCACCTGCAAGGTTTACATGACAATACTTATGAGCTCCTCTTGGGGACATTATCAACCTAGATTACTAAGACACAGTTTCCTTCTATAATCAATAACACACCATATAAATAATATCATTTCCCATCTTATCGGGCCTATTGATTTATCGAACTAAATCACACCCTTTGATAAATTAAAAAAAATGAATATTGAGTATATGTGCTTGTTATTATATCATGATTAAGAGCACACACTTCCATAATAACAAAGGTCTTATTCTTTTATGCAGTCAGTATAAAAAGAACTTACCTTAAATGGTCCTGCTCAATACACTCAGAGTGTACTAGTGTAATTTTATAGTCAAGATAAACTAATACCAAATTACACTACGACTATTCCAATGGTTTGTTCCTATCCATCTTAGTCGTGAGCTACTATTTATAATTTATAAGGAACTGATAACATGATCTTCTGTGTGTGACACCACACATCATATTATCTACAATATAAATTAATTGAACAACTATACTTAGCATATAAATGTAGATAGTTGACTAATGTGATTCTTTATTTCAAAATAAATGTTTACAAAAAGTTAGGCTTTTAGTATACACACTGACACCCAACCCCCTAGGGTCAGTACTTCTAAGGCCTACGCACTCAAGTGCGAGTCCACTAGTGATCTCCTTTTCAGAAACTTTTCGGAGACGGAGAAACCTGTCTTACAGTTTATTAAATACAAGCATAAAAGAATGATAAAGTAAATATAGCTTGTAATAAAATAAATACAAACAAAAACTTTACTGAGCCGATCCGGAAGTTCTGAGTACAGCGCACCCTTCCTAGAGCTTTCCCGTTAGTAAAGCTTCGCGTTGTAGCCTTCATTTTGAGCACATGGAATATGAGTAATAGAAGAAGTGATGTATTGAACATAGAGTCTTCATATCCTTTTATAGAGTTAGATTAGATCCTTATTTGGATCAACTCTTATCTAGATGAAGTTATATCTAGATGAATCATATCTGGATAAAGAAATATATGGATCAAGTTTTATCTCTATCCACTTCATCTGACTTATCCTTATCCTCATCCAAATCATAAAAATAAACCAGATCTTTTACCACATCAACTTCCATATCAACATTTCATAACTCAATAATTTGGACCAAGCCCAATCGATCTACCAAACCACTGGTTTTGTCTATTGAATCAGTTTGGGTCCAGTTCGACCCAAGTCAAGTCCGGTTCACCCATTTGTGTTTGTCTTCTCTCTGCTTTACTTTCATCTCTAGGTTCCTACAAAACAACCAAACAAACACAAACAAACAACCTTATCCTTAATCATGTAAGTCTATTTGTCATTATAGGCTTACCTTTTACTTAGAGGTCTCTCCTCCAAGTCTACCATCTAAGGATCATTTTGGAACCCCAAGGTGGTTTTGATGTGATCAACAAGTTAAGTTAGGTCCTGTCATGTTTTAACCTTGTGTCTAAGTGTGCAGGTGCTTAGGAGCACAGGGAGTCGAGCAAAAGACGCAGCTAGCGAGAAGGACGATAATGGAGGAAGCCGACGGGCTTGGTGCGTTTGAGGTACGAGGCACTGCGGAAGAGTAAGCGAGCGGACGAGAAGGAGGTGCGCGACGTTTCTGAGGGACGAGAAGTCGGAGTGAAAGGTTGCTCGAGAAGGCCAAAATTGGGTTCGGGTGAGACTTATTTCGGTTGGCTGAAATCACCCAAGGGAGCAGAGCTGGAGAGCCTTATTTTGGTTGCGAAGGGGATAAAAGTTTATTCCCTCCCAGGCACCTGAACCCTTCCAGGCGCCCCGACCAAGGCTATAAATACAGCCTTGGTCCAGAAGCTTTTCATCAACTCAAGAATTCTGTATTCCAACACTTGTGCACTTCCTTGTTAGTTTAGCTTCTATTTTTTTCGTTGTCACTGTTGTAAGAGGCTTCTCCGCCTGAAGGAGATACTAGTGCAACATTTTCCTTGGATTAACAACCTCTCTGGTTGTAACCAAGTAAACATCTTGTGCCTCTTCTTTTCTATTTTAATTTATTATTTTTATAATTTATGCAGGTGTTCTGTTGAAAGTTCGAGAAGGGTTGTTTGTATTCTCGCAGGGTTATTCAACCCCTCTTCTAGTCGGTCGTCGCGATCCAACAAGTGGTATCAGAGCAAGGACGCTTCAGGAGGACTAATCGTCGATCAAAGCAAAGACGATGGTCGGATCGAGAAAATACCTGCCAAAGTTTGAAGGGGAATTCGTTACCTGAAAAAAGCGAATGCGGGTATTTTTCAAAACTGACTTTGAATTACTTCTTATAATGGAATTTGGTTTTGTAGCACTGGAGGGAAAAGAAAAATATCAATGGACAAAAAAGGAGCAAGTCGACTACGTGGCAAACAGCAAAGCAGAGTACCATCTGCTGAGTGTTCTTCCACCACAAGAAGTCAATCGAATCGGCAATTACGACTCCGCGAAGGAACTTTGGGAGAAGTTTCTTGAGCTGCATGAAGGGACGTCCGAAGTCAAGCTCGCAAGATGGGATTTACTTCGCAACCAGCTCACCAACCTGTGACTCGGAGAAGACGAAACAACTGAGCATCTACACTCGAGAGTTAAAGAGCTTATCACCGAACTTTCGAATCTCAAAGAAAATGCAAGTAACCGAGATTCGCTAAGGTATGCACTAAATTCTTTTCCTAGAAATACGAAATGGGCATCACTAGTAGATGTTTTTTATATTTCTAAAGATTTAGAAAAAATTACTTTAGAAGAATTATTCTCGACATTTGAAGTGCATGAATCAAGATGTGCATGTACGAAGGAGCCCAAGCACAATGTCGCCTTCAAAGCTTCGAGAGACAAACCTGAGTCAGAGTCCTCTCTCGACGACGAGGAAATGGTTATGATGGTAAGACGTTTCAAGAAACTTTGTAAATCTATAAATACTAACCATCCGCAGGATAGAAAGAAAAGGATGATCCGCTGCTACCACTGCAGCGAAGAAGGGCACGTCAAAGACAACTGCCCCAAGCTGAGGAATAAGGACAAGGACAAAGGTAAGAAGTCTGTCCAAAAACGTAAGGTCTTAAAGGCGACGTGGGATGATACGTCGTCCGAATCGGAAGTCGAGGCCTTCTCCAGACTTGCACTAATGGCAAGTCATCAAGACGACGACTGCGAGTCAAGCTCTTCCGAAATGAGCATCGAGAGCATCGATGAAGGGGGAACTACGTCGGAAGATAGTAAAAGTTCAGGGGGAGACACGGGCAACGAGATCGATAAGGTAAGTCAGGTACGATTTCTTCCTCCCGATAAACTATTTAAGTTTAGTAAACTGTTAACTAAGGATTGCTGTAAATTAGAAAAAGAAATTAAAAATTTAAAAGTAATACTAGCTAAATCTTGCCCTTTAGAAGAGTTAGACAAATTAAAATTAGAAAATGATAATTTAAAAATACAAGTAAATAACTTGAAAAATCGTGCATGCTCATCTAATACAAATGTTAGAAAATTTAATAATCTAAATTGGTATTTTAGATACCACAAGGAATAAATTAGGAATATCTCAAAAAAATGTATGTCCCTAAAACATTTTTAGTCAGTCCAGTAGGCTAGAACCTATATTGGGTTCCAAAGTCCTGTTTAACTTGAACTGTTAATTAGATTTAGAACTTTTAGCGAGAAAATTAAACATTAAATTTCTTTATGAGTCTTTGTCTAAGAAAGTTGTTGTTGCTCTAATAACCAAGAAGGCCTAGTGTCTCGCCACTGCCTGAAAGCCAAAATATTAAAAGAAAATGTTTAATTAACTTTCTAATAAAGCATTAAGATTGAAATTTAATAATGTCTTAAAAAGTTTTTCAAACATTTTTATTAAATCTTTCAAAAAAAAATTTGTTATACTTAGAAAAATTTTCTTGCATAAAATTTTTACTTAAAAAAAATTCTCAAAAATTATTTTTGCCTAAGTTAAAATTTCTTTTGAAAATTAGAAATTGTTGTTTAAATTTCTTTTTACTCAGAAAATTTTTTACCTAAAGTTTTACTTAGAAAATTCTCAAAGATTTAAGTTAGAAAAATTCTTTCAAGAATATTTCTTTTGCAAATTATCTAACTTAGAATTTTTTTAACCTAGATTTTTTTTAAGAAACTTAGAAACATTATTGAAAATTATTACAATTTTTAAATCATTGAAATTATTTTTCAAAATTTTCTAAGTTTTAACCCTTATATTTTTTCTTGGAAACTCATTTTTTTGTGATCAAAGGGGAAGAAGGAAAAGTATAAGTCTATGGAGAGGTATACCAATTTTTTCTATAATTTCTCTATCTTTGTGCACATTATTACAATATTAGTTATTTCATTTTTATGTCTATTTACCCTAGCTTAACTTATGTTGCTCACATCAAAAAGGGGAAGATTGTTGGAACCCCAGGGTGGTTTTGATGTGATCAACAAGTTAAGTTAGATCCTGTTGTGTTTTAACCTTGTGTCTAAGTGTGCAGGAGCTTAGGAGCACAGGGAGTCGAGCAAAAGATGCAGCTAGCGAGAAGGACGGCACTGGAGGGAGCCGACGGGCTTGGTGCGTCTGAGGTACGAGGCGCTGCAGAAGAGTACGCGGGCAGACGAGAAGGAGGCACGCAGCGTTTCCGAGGGATGAGAAGCCGGAGCGGAAGGTTGCTCCTGAAGGCCGAAATTGGGCTCGGGTGAGCCTTATTTTGGTTGGTCGAAATCACCCAAGCGAGAGGAGCTGGAGCGGAAGACCCGAACTTAGGCGATCAGCACCGGAGCAGAGGGACCGGACCAAAAGTCAACCCTGTTGACCTTAGTGGTCCGGGCGCACAGAGCCATTTCGGGCGCCCAGAGTTGAGCTTTGACTAGGATCGCGTCAAACCCGGTCCGTTGCAAAGGGGATAAAAGTTTATCCCCTCCAAGGTGCCTGGAATCCTTCCAAGCGCCCCGACTAAGGCTATAAATACAGCCTTAATCCAGAAGCTTTTCATCAACTCAAGAATTATGTATTCCAACACTTGTGCACTTCCTTGTTAGTTTATCTTCTGCTTTTTACGCTGTCACTGCTGTAAGAGGCTTTTCTGCCTGAAGGAGATACTAGTGTGACATTTTCCTTAGATTAACAACCTCCCCGGTTGTAACCAAGTAAACATCTTGTGCCTCTTCTTTTCTACTTTAATTTATTGCTTTTATAATTTATGCAAGTGTTCTGTTGAAAGTTCGAGAAAGGTTGCTTATATTCTTGCAGGGCTATTCAACCCCCTTCTAGCCGGTCACCGCAATCCAACAGATCAATCCCTTAGGATCAAGCCACACTCTTATAAGTCTACCCGACCTATTAGGCTTACCTTTTGCTTAGAGGCCCCTCCTCCAAGTCTACCACCTAAGGGTCAATCCCTTAGGATCAAGTCGCACTCCTGTAAGTCTACCCGACCTACTAGGCTTTATGCTTGGACTATTTCTAAGACTTTACCATTACCTAGGGTTACCTCCTCCTAGGATTTCCACTGCCTAACTTCACTCACTAGGACTTCCACCACCTAAGGTTTCTTTCTCCTATGATTTTCACCACCTACCTTCACTCACTAGGGCCTAGCTTCACTCACTAGGACTTCCAACACCTAAGGCTACCACCCCCTATGATTTTCACCACCTAGCTTCACTCACTAAGGCCTAGCTTCACTCACTAGGACTTCTACCATCGAAGGTTACCTCCCTCTAAGATTTCCACTTCCTAGCTTCACTCACTAGGATTTACCCTTGCCTAAATAAGTTAGGACTTTTCCTAGTCATTTAGTCATGACTAGACTTCTCTCTTCCAAATATTAAGTCTAGTTTGGATAAACCCTTGGTCAGACTGACCAAACTATATTGTCAAATTACATCAAAACTCTTGAGGCTAATTGCACCAACAAATTGTTGATGTAATTTACACTAATGATCTAACTTAGGTTTTGATGAATAACAAGGGGTTTAAAGTTAGAGTGTTTTATGGTCTAATTACTTTACCAAGTGTTTAGGAGTTGACTAGTCTAAAGGACCTGACACCGGATTGCAATCCAGCTAGGTCCGCGGGAATCGATAGCTAGTGAGAAGTTCAGGTAGGTCCGCGTGGCCCGATATCTGGCGGAAAGTTCGGTTGTGTCCGCAGGACCTGACAACCGACCGAAGTTTAGTTGGATCTTCGGACCTAGCAATTGACGGGAAGACCTGGTGGGTCAAAGGCAAGTTAAGTGACTGCAGTTGGTAAGTGAAAGTAAGCAACTGGAGGAGAGATCTAGTGAGGACACGTTCCCCATTGAGGGGACTGCAGGAGTCGATCGAGCTTAGGTCCATTTGGCAAACCTAAGCTGAGACTTTGACTAGATCCTGGTCTCGGGGAGATAAGATCTAATTACTATTATTTTACTAAATTGGGCTAACTTTATTTTATATGATATACTTATTTTTACTGTCTAAGACTAACTCTTTTTTATAGGGAAGAAGGCTAGAAAAAGAGGAGTCCGGGCACTCTGGGCACCCAAACTCAGTCTAGGCACCTGGACCTGAAAACTCATCCAAAAGTTGAGGAGGAGCAAAGCAACTGGCTGAGCCACATCGATCATCGTGGTCTAAGCGCCCAGAGGGGTTCTAGCCACCCAGAATGGGCCTATATAAGGGTCTTCGACCAGTAGATTTAGAACATCAATAATTACGACTTTCATATTCAAGCGTTGCTCCGAAAAGGCTCCGACGATACTGAAAGTTTGTTCCAAAGTTCGAGGAACTAGAGACTTCATTTTCCTTTCTGTTTGTTGGTAACTTTGTTATTTTTAGTTCTTGTATTCAACTTTTATAATACTTTTATGAATTAATAGTGATTGCCTAATGAAAGCACTCGACGAGTGCAGGCCTTGGAGTAGGAGCCGTCGAAGGCTCCGAACCACGTAAAAAATTACTTGTGTTAGTGCTTGATTTCTCTGTTTCCGTTGTTCCTTCTTATTTCCACTACGTAACTTATTTTTAGTCTCAATTTTTGAAGAACGCTATTCACCGTCCCCCTCTAGTGTCTTTCCGATTCAACAAAGAGGACATGGAAGAGGGCATACAAACTTGAGGTATGATAAATCTCAAGTTAAGTGCTATAATTGTGACAAGTTTGGGCATTATGCTAAAGAATGCAGATTGCCCAAGAATAAAGTATGTAAAAGAGCAAACTATATGGAAGAAAGGAAAGAAGAAGATGACACCCTACTGCTAGCATATAAAGATAATAAAAGAGGTGAAGATACAAGTTGGTAGCTTAACACTAGTGTAAGCAATCATATGTGTGGGAAAAGAAACATGTTTGTAGAGCTAGATGAATCAGTTGGTGGTAATGTAACCTTCAGAGATGAATCAAAGATCGAGGTGAAAGACAAAGGTAACTGTCACGCCCTAGGTAGTCCCTGCCCGAAGAAAATTTCGGCAACATCTCCCCTGTACGAGTGACAATCTGAAACTTTTCTACAACATAACCATCACATACACGACCAACACGGCAAGAATAATAATAATAAAAGAACTAAACAACAACACACAGTATAATAGTGAACTAAAACAACGATAAGTAAAACATCTCAAAACATCCTACTCAACTACACTCATAAAACTCGAATCATATTCCTACTCAACTATACCCATAAAGCACAAATCACAATGAACTCACCTCTTCTGCCATCTAGGTAGGCATGTAGCAAAAACACATCCAAATAAAAACTCATTGACAATAAAACAAAACTATACAGTATCCAAGTGTCAAAAACCAGAACAAGTCTACAACATCATTTAGATATCATCATAAGAAAATCAAAAGATTGAAACAACACATCCTCGCGACCTGCAAGGGACTAGCGACTGGAACTCCTCCGGACAGCCTCAACCTGAAATATAATAATAACGATGAGGTGAGTCAACTCCTCAGTGGGTAATATTGACATGCATAGTAAGAAAATAATAACTATCACTAATCATGCGTACAGTCTCCTGATATAAGAATGATAAATTCAACTGAAATAAACAGGAGCAAACTGTACAAACCGGGACCTGGTAGAAATCACAAGGTCGTCAGACCAAGAGTGTCATAAATCCTATATGCATGTCAATCATATGCATCCATCCAAATGCAGCAAATAAATGCAGCAAACACAAGCAATAAATGTATCAATGCGTATGATGGCAATGACATGTCCTGGTCATCCCTACTCTCCAGTCAGCCGTCTCACACACGATGGTGAGACCGAGTGGGTAGGGTTATGACAACTGTGTACTCTACCGTCACTGCTCCTAATGAGTGATCGAGTGGACGGAATGCTGTCGGAGTACACCTATCCTCCTACCCCAAATCATAAGTGGGGGAGCTCAATGCTCTCATCTCTCTGAGACAATCTAGAAGAGGGATCCCTGATGTGCTACCACACTGCGCCACGCTACCCATAAGTGGACCAGCAGAGCACTGACAGAGCAAACTACCACACACTCTGTCTGATATACCACCAATCCATGAGTGGTGGTGTATGCAGATTCTTGTAACTGGCGATGTGCTCAACAATAATGGAGCCTACTATCGCGCAGCATGCAATCATGCGAGATGATGCATGACACTAAGCATGGAAGCCCTGACCATATCTACTTCCATAAAATATGTACCAAAAATCTACATGGATCATATCAAAAGATCTAGGTACACAGGTCAGATATGGTATCAAATAAGTCCGGTATATCCTATGGCATGGTATGTCATTACCTTTATGATCATAAGTAATTTGAAGGTATAAACATGAATGCAAACAGTAAACAATCAAGCATTCACAGGTAATGGATAATGACATACCGATGCAGATATAAAATATAATCATTACTATTTGTTAAAAAATTACTATGCACATCAAATGACAAATCTAAAAGATAAGTCAAGGTACCCGTCTTCAATGTAGATCGAGCTAATCAAGCTCTATATCGATTTACTCATCCCGAATCTGAATCCTGTAATAAATCGTACAGTTTACCTAAAAATAAAATAGCTAAACAAAATCCTAATCCGATTAGAAAACTATGTTTTAATTCCATTTAATTATCTTATCCTTCCTACATAGTTGATATCCTTGAATTAGTTCAACTAGAGAAGTCAACTGATAAATGAATCTCTAATCATAATCCATTAGATTAAGCAACCCTATTCATTTATCCTTTAAATTAGATAACCATGTAATTAACCAAGGCTATTAACCATTGGCTAATCCGAAGAAATCAACCATATCACTTCACTAAACCAAGTCTTAATACGTTACCGTTCCTTCTCCTATACAACAACAACAACAACCAAGCCTTTTCCCACTAGGTGGGGTCGGCTGTATGAATCCTTTTACGTCATTGAGCTCTATCTCCTATTATATCATCATCTATATTTAAATAAATTTTATCTTATTTTATTGTTGCTAACCAAGTCTTTTTTGGTCTTCCTCTTCCTCGTTTGATATGCATGTTTATCATAGTTTCACATCACCTAACTGGAGCATTTATTGGTCGTCTAAGTACATGTCCGTACCATCTTAAACGTGTCTCTCGGAGTTTTTCCTCAATAGATGCAACTCCGACTTTCTCTCTAATGCTCTCATTTCTTATTTTGTCCATCTTCGTATGTCCACACATCCACCTTAACATCCTCATCTCTGCAACTCTCATCTTCTGCTCCTGTGCTCGAGTCATAGCCCAACATTCAGCTCCATATAACATAGCAGGTCTAACTGCGGTTTTATAGAACTTACCTTTAAGTTTAAGAGGTACTTTACGGTCACATAAAACACTCGACGCTCCCCTCCATTTCACCCATCCTGCTTGTATTCTATGTAAGACATCTCTCTCAATCCCTTCGTCATTTTGTAAAAATGATCCTAAATATTTAAATCTCTCGATTCCGGGCAACTCGTCCTCTCCTATCTTAACAATTGTCTCATTACTTCTAATATTGCTAAACTTAAATTTCATATATTCTGTCTTTAATCTACTAAGCTTAAAATCTTTCTCTTCTAGTGTTTCCCTCCAAGATTCTAGCTTAACATTTACTCCTTCACGTGGCTCATCTACCAAAATAATATCATCTGCAAATAACATGCACCACGATACTGTGTCTTGAATGTGCGCAGTGAGTTCATTCATAATTAGTGTAAAAAGATAGAGATTTAGAGTTGATCCTTGATGTAACCCTATTTTTATTGGAAATGATTCAGTTACTCCTCCTGAAGTATTTACTCTGGTCGTTACATCTTCATATATATCCTTAATTAGTTCAATATATGTTACGCTAACACCTCTCTTTTCTAAAATTTTCCATATAATTTCTCTTGGGACTCTATCATAAGTTTTTTCTAAGTCAATGAATACCATGTGTAGATCTTATTTTTGCTCTCGATATTTTTCAATTAATTGTTTAAGAAGATGTATAACTTCAGGCATGAACCCAAATTGATTTTCAGTTATTGTCTCCTTCCTTAATCTCTATTATTTTTTCCCAAAGTTTCATAGTATGACTCATTAGTTTAATACCCCTATAGTTTGCACAATTTTGTACGTCTCCCTTATTCTTATATAAGGGAACTAGAGTACTTATCCTCCATTGATCAGACATTTTTTTCGTTTTCAATATCATGTTAAATAATTTTGTAAGTCATTCAATACCTTGTTTCCCTAAGCACTTCCATACCTCTATTGGAATATCATTTGGTCCAACGGCTTTTCCATTGTGCATCTCATTTAAAGTTTGTTTTACTTCTGAAATTTGAATTCTATGATAAAAATTAAAATTTCGATGCTCATTTGACCTAATTAAATTACCCAAGTTAAGTTGGTCTCCTAAACCTTCATTAAAAAGTTGATGAAAATACCTCTTCCACCGCTCTTTTATTTCTCCATCGCTTACTAATACTCTATTACATTCATCTTTAATACATTTTATTTGGCTAAGATCTCTTGTTTTTCTTTCTCTCACTTTAGTTATTCTATAAATGTCTCTTTCCCCTTCTTTTGTATCCAATTTTTGATATAACCGTTCAAAAGTTTCATTTTTTGCTTCACTCACCACTTTCTTAGCTTCTTTCTTAGCTATTGTATATTTTTTTAAGTTTTCCTCATTCTTACAAATATATAATTCCTTATAAGCTATTCGTTTTTCCTTCACTTTCTCTTGTACTTTCTCATTCCACCACCAAGATTCTTTACTTAGCGGTGCATGCCCCATTGACTCACCGAGGACACTCTTAGCTACTATTTTCAACTTTGATACCATCTTATCCCATGTTGTATTAGAGTCATCGTATATTTCACCTAATGCTTGTACTTCTACCTTCTCCTTAAATATATGTTGCTTCCCATCTTTTAACTTCCACCACTTAATTCTAGGAATTGTATATATTTTCTTTCTATTGATACTATGTTTAAGATGTAAATCCAACACTACTACCCTATGTTGGGTAGTTAAGCTTTCTCCAGGGATGACTTTGCAATCTTTACAAATCTTTCTATCCTTCTTCCTAACCATAAGAAAGTCAATTTGTGATTTATTATTCCCACTTTTGAATGTGACTAAGTGTTCTTCTCTTTTCTTAAAAAACGTATTAGCTAATATAAGGTCATATGCTATCGCAAAATCTAATATAGTTTTCCCTTCCTCATTCCTCGTTCCAAACCCATAACTCCCATGTACTCTCTCATATTCCTCATTTTTCACTCCGACATGTCCATTTAGATCACCTCCTATTAAAATCCTTTCATTTGGTGAAATATTTTGTAATATTTCATCTAAGTCCTCCCAAAACCTTGATTTGGTAGCTTCATCTAATCCTACTTGTGGTGCATATACGCTAATTATGTTCATAGTTTCTTTCGCCACTATTATCTTAAGGGCTATAATTCTATCCCCTTTTCTAACTACTCCAACAAATTCATTTTTTAACAAACTATCTACAATAATACTCACTCTATTTCTTGTTTTACTCTTTCCAGTGTACCATAACTTAAAACCTGTGTTCTCTATCATCTTTGCCTTCTCACCTGTCCATTTTGTCTCTTGTACACACAAAATATTAATTTTTCTCCTAATCATCATATCTACTACCTCCATTGATTTACCAGTGAGAGTTCCTATGTTCCAAGTTCCAAATCTTAGATTATTAGTTTTCCTATCATATTTGTTCTTATCTAACCTATGGTGTGAGAACTCTTGCCTATTTAACACTACACCCAAGTTCTCATGGAGATGTAGCGGTCCTTGCTGAGACGTTACAGTCGGACCCTGTAACGCGAACTCTTGCATATTTATCACTACACCCGAGTTTTGGAGATGTAGCGGTCCTTGCCGAGACGTTACAGTCGAACCCTGCAACGCGTTCCTTCCAGGGAACAACCTAGCATTAGCACAATAGTTTAATGGATTCATTCATGAAATATTTGCCATAGTTTGACGCTGGCTGGCAACCTAACGCAACCCTCCTCCTTTATCCGGGCTTGGGACCGGCCATGACAGGTCATCATGGGCGGAGTTACCGTTCCTTCTCCTATCTATAGCAAAAATTCCTGATAGCCCAACAGATCCACAACAGAGACAACTTGCTGCCGAGAATGGATCTCACCGCCAGAAACCATTACTCCTAGTTAGTACAAGAAAAATCAATACTCAACCTCTACAAACCTATACAGAAAATGCTACTCCAATTTCTATAAATCTAATATCAACCACAGCTTAATTAACAAACTCACCAACTCTGTATCGGAGGTAGCTGCTGGTGCTAGGGCAGAGGTAGGGCAGAGGAAAAAGATGGTCAGTGCTAGGGCTCAAGAAGAAGATGAAGAGAAGCTTCGATCGGTCAGCGGTGTTGCTCGGGTTGCCGGTGAGAAGGAGACGTCGGCTGGAGACTAGGGCATGGGTAAGAAAGAGGAGAGGAGGGTGGAGCCTAGGGAACGGCTTGACGTCTAGTCTCCCGGTGAGCTCCTGTTGACCGCGGCCAGGAGAGGGAGAGGTCAAGTGGTGCTTGGTGGCTAGCACAGAGGAGGCAGCCGGCGATCGGCTCGCGTCGCTGCGCGCGTCAAGCAACGGTGGCGCTGGGTGGGCGTCGACGCGCAAAGGAGAACAAAAGAAGGAACAGAGGGGATCGGGTGTGGCGATTTGAGTCTGCATTCCCCTTGGCTAAGGCTTAAACTGCGAGGAAGAAGAAACCGCCCGCTTGCGATTAGGGAAGATCGGGCACGAGGGGAGAAGGCGCGGGGACGGCGTCGGGAGGAAAAGAAGGAAAGAATAAAAGGAAAAGGAAAAGGAAAGTAATTAAAAAAATTAAGCATTTCCTTGTTAAAACGGGATGGCCTAAACAGGCTTTCTTGGGACCCAATTTTATCCCCGTAAACTCATTCATACGATCTCCAAAAAATTTCAGAAAAATTTCTAAAAATTCCAAAAAATTCCCTTATCATTATTCGCCATTTTTCGATATTTTACATTCTCCCCCACTAATAAAAATTTGGTCCTCAAATTTCATTATCTACCATCAGCAAATACTAACAACAGGTAAAGAGTATAAATGCAGAACGGTAAATTAAATCACATACCTCAAGTGAAAAGATGGGGGTATCGAGCTCGGATAGTATCCTCGAGCTCCCAGGTAGCCTCCTCGTCTGAATGATGTCGTCATCCGACTTTAACCAGTCGTATAGTTTTGTTCCGCAACTGACGCTCTTTCTGGTCCAGAATTCGTACCGGAACCTCCTCGTAGGTAGAATAAGGCTGAAGGGGAACAGGGATATCTGTCAGCACATGTGTCGGGTCGGGTATGTATCTCCTTAGCATAGATACGTGGAATACGTCGTGGATGCCTGCCAGGGACGGTGGTAGTGCCAGCCGATAAGGTACTGCTTCTATCCTCTCCAGGATCTAGAAAGGGCCAATGTACCGCGGAGCTAGCTTACCTCTGAGGCCAAATCTCTTCACCCTTTTCGTGGGTAAGACTCGCAGAAATACATGATCGCCAATATAGAACTCTAGGGGTCTGCATTTTCGATCAGCATAACTCTTCTGGCGGTCCTGCGCCTCTGACATCCTCCGTCTGATAGAACGAACCAACTCTGCCTCATGCTGAGCTCTATGAGGTCCCAACAGCTGGACCTTCCCAACCTCATCCAAGATGATGGGTGTCCGACAAGGCCTACCATACAACTCTTCAAACGGTGTCATCTGGATAGCCGAATGAAAGCTATTGTTGTAGGCGAACAATATCAATGGCAAATGGTCCTCCCAACTGCCTCCAAAATCCAATACACAAGATCTTAGCAAGTCTTCTAGAGTCTGAATGGTCCACTCTAACTGTCCATCTGTCTGCGGATGAAAAGTTGTACTGAAACGGAGCTGAGTGCCCAAGGCATGCTGCAGACTCTGCCAGAATCGAGACGTGAACCGAGGGTCTCTATCCGAAATAATAGTCAAAGGGACACCATATAATTTGATGATCTCCCGGCAATACAGATCTGTCAATCGATCCAGGGAGTCAGTCTTCCGGATCGCTAAAAAGTGGGCTGATTTGGTTAATCGATCAACGATTACCCAAATCGCATCATGGCCTCGACGTGTCCTAGGCAAACCCACCACAAAATCCATGGTAATGTGTTCCCATTTCCACTCAGGAATAGGAATTTGCTGAAGTAATCCGGCAGGTCTCTAGTGCTCAACCTTCACCTGCTGACAGATAAGACATCTGGCTACAAATCCCGCGATGTCTTTCTTCATACCGTTCCACCAGTAGAAACGCCTCAAATCTCGATACATGCGGATACCACCTGGATGGATCGCAAATCGAGAGCGATGAACCTCCTGAAGTAGCTCTTGCAAGACCAGGTAAGACTGAGGTACGCATAATCTGCCTCGAAAGTATATAATACCCTCCTCATCTCGTGTGTACTCAGTCTGCTGCCCGGAAGCTATCTGGCTGACTGATCACCGGCATGGGCCTCTTGGATCCTCATCCTGATCGACGACTGAGCAACCATGGTAACCAGAATATCGTGCTCTGTCTGTCCCTGCTCCTGAAGGGTCAACTCAGAGAAACCCTGAACTAAGTCTGTGACTAAAACTTGGTGGGAAGCCAAAGTCCATCCGGACTTCCTGTTTAGTGCATCGACAACCACATTAGCTGAAACATCCTGTAACCAACCCTCAGTTTTTTTTTAAATATCAGAACACACCATCCCACTAACCCAAGCTCAGCATACACATGTAACATGATACCAAAACTAATGTTTCATTTCAAAGAAAATAAGGTCATCATCTCACACAAAAGTTTAGCACAATGAACCCAGCTAAGAATCCAGTACACCACCATAGCATAAACTCAACACTCCTAATGTCCGGACAGCACCATGCGTCCATCCCGCCTTCTCGTCTACTCCGTCTGTCAAACCTCCGCCATGTCCAAAGACTCATCCTCACCTGTAATGTAGGCATCATGAGTCTACAGCCTAGTAAGTATAATCTCATGTGATCGAATATGATATCCATAAAATAGTAGAGTTAGGAACTAAATGACAGTACATATATAAAATGTTGTATATCAAAGAAATAGCGATAGATAAAAGTTCCTACATGGCTATAAAGGTGAATATAACACATATCCGGTAACCACAATTAGAGCCAGTCAATCCAGTCCCATGAACCTAAAGGTACCTCCTAGAGAACATGTAATCAGTCATATAACCGAAGCTGACAATAAATTACAATATCAATCAAGTTTGGATGGGACCTCCTCGGAGTTCATCCCGGGTCACCCATCCCGTAGTGCTACTACATATGCACATATTCAACCATCTAGCCACATAAAACTTATACTACCCATAATATAAACATAATAATAGCCCAATTCATCATATCCTGTAATCATGTCAATTTAACAATAACTCAATTCTTCGTATACGGTAAACATGTCAATTTTTTGTATCCATTCAAATTCAAAGTAAATGCATCATAGGAAGATATATGAGCAGGTATAGATATTAATTTACCACAAGAGACTGATAAATAACCATTAAGCTTACAATACAAGACTAAGGCTTAGGAAAAATAATTCATACCCATGATAACTACTATATACCAGTAACCAATTCAATTTCTTCTCCTAAATGAAAATTTACAACAGTAACAATTTATTCTTTTGTTTCACTGCAAACCGTATCCTCACAAAATCCCAATAGCAATAAATCCCAAGGAAAAACCAAACTTACTACCAAACTATTAAATCTCTTATCCAGCACGAAGAATATCACCACAAACGAGTCAACTAAGTTTTCTACGGCATTGTTAAACACTTGTACCGACAGTACAGCAAGATCTACACAAAATCCTCAATTCCAAAATCCGTAAACGATATCAAGCAGCGGAGTAAACATGTTGAATGAAACTATACGAAGATTTCAAAGCAAACTTCCCACGGAGGCACAAATTCGACTCTAAATCATCACAAAACTCCTCAAGTAGAATCTAAAACGTCATAGAGCGCTCGAATCACAACCGGCATCTCTATTGAACATTCAACCAAACAGATAACGTGCATCCTATTAAAACTTGTTCATCTCGGAAAACACAACTCAAATTCCAAAACCCCAACTCATCAAACACCAGTCGAACCTCCAGGAAAGCCCACTATGAAATTATAACTTCGTCACGCAGAAATCACCGTCAAACATTATCGGTAACATTTGCAAATCAACGGAAACCTTCAACCGAAACCTCCAACAAGAACACATCCCACAAAGAAGAAACCAATCCACAACGTCTACCAAGAAAAGCCAATCGAAGACATCCACAAGGGAGAAAACGATCGAAAGCATCCACAAAAGAATCAGTTCGAGACATCTCCAAAGAAAACCAATCAAACATCACAGTGAGAAACCAATCGAAAACCCATACCAAAGCTCACCTTATTTAGGTTTTCCGCCCCTCTATACCTTACAGATCTCAAGTTATCACAGTAGATACACTCACCTTCCCTTCCGCGTCCCGTGTCCCTCCGTTTAGGACTTTCTCCTTGCCGTAGCCGCCGATGCGGTGATCAAGGGAACTCCCATTCGCTTGCAAATCCTCCACGGATCCGCCGGAGTAGCTCGACACTCGATCGAAAATCTGAGCTCGGTGGAAGACCAAGCTGAGACCGACGAGACTGAAGAGGAAGAACTAACGGCGATAAGGGCACAGTGCTAGGTTGTAGGGAAATGGGTGGTTAAGCTTTTATACCTAGGTCTTAAAGACTTAGGGCAATTACTCCCTAACCTAGGTCATTATAATTCCTTAACTCCTAATTTAAAGTCCTTAATTAAATTGGTTCATGATGTCGTACCAATTCATCTAAAATTCCTAAATTTCATAGAAAATTTTGTGAATAATTTTCCTTTTTTGTTACCTCTAGACTTTTAATTTATTCATCTTATCTTACTTTAATTAAATTACGTATCTAACACTTGGGAGACCTTACATTATCTTTCCCCGGGTGATAGCTAATGGTATAATCATAATCCTTCAGGACCTTCATCCATCTCCTCTATCGGAGATTAAGTTCCTTCTGAGTGAAAATATATTTGAGACTCTTATGATCCGTAAGAATCTCAAATGTAATGTTATACAGATGATGCCGCCAAATCTTCAAAGTAAAGATGATGACGGCTAGCTCCAAATCATGTACTGGGTAGCTCTTCTCATGCTCCTTCAACTGTCGAGAAGCATAGGAGACTACCCTGATGTGCTGCATCAGAACAGCGCCCAAACCCTGTAGAGATGCGCCGGTATAGAGCACGAATTCGTCCTCTCCGGAAGGTAAAACCAAAATCGGAGCCGACACTAATCTCCGCTTCAGCTCCTAGAAGCTGGTCTCGTAGTCTTTAGTCTAAATGAACTTCACGCCTTTCTTGGTCAGACGTGTCAACGACATAGCAATCCGGGAGAAACCCTCGACGAATCGTCTGTAATATCCAGCTAGTCCCAGAAAACTGCGGATCTCTTGAACCGATTTCGGTTGCTCCCAACTGGTGACAGCCTCGATCTTCTGAGGGTCTACTGAAATACATCTGCTAGAGACCACGTGTCCCAAAAAACTAACTGAGGATAGCCAGAAAGAACACTTGATGAACTTCGCGTACAGCGGATGTTGTCGAAGAGTCTCCAAGACTGTGCGAAGATGCTGCTTATGTTCCTCCTCGGAACGCGAGCAGACCAATATGTCATCGATGAAAATGATAACAAACTGATCAAGATACTCCAAGAAGATACGGTTCATCAAATCCATAAATACCGCTAGAGCATTGGTAAGCCCAAATGGCATTACCAAAAACTCATAATGGTCGTATCTGGTACGGAATGTTGTCTTCTGAATATCCGATTCTCTGACTCTCAGCTGATGATATCCAGATCGCAGATTAATCTTATAATACACTGATGTACCTCTAAGCTGATCAAATAAATCCTCGATCCTTGGTAAGGGTACTTATTTCTGATGGTCACTGCATTCAGCTGTCTGTAGTCAATGCACAACCTCAGTGTACCATCCTTTTTCTTGACAAATAATACCGGAGAACCTCATGGAGAAACACTAGGGCATATAAATCCCCTATCTAAAAGCTCCTGGAGTTGAACTTTCAGTTCGTTCAACTCTTTTGGTGTCATACGATAAGGAGATTTCGATGTCAGTGCGGTTCTCGAAATCAACTCAATGGCAAACTCCACTTGCATTCTAGGAGGCAAACCTGGTAGCTCCTTTGGAAATACATCCGGATACTCTCAGACTACTGGAACGTCGGAGAGTTGAGAACTACTGCCATCTTCAGTATGAATCAAGGATAACAGAAAACCCGGACAATCATGTGACAGCAGCTTCTGAGCCTGAGTCGCCAAAATGATCGATATGTCGTCGTCTCTGATGCTAGTGAAATCCCATGAGGGTTGGTTCAGAGGCCGGAATGTGACCACCCTCGTTTGACAATCAACAGCTGCATGATATGCTGTAAACAGTCCATGCCAAGAATAATATCAAAGTCAACCATTTCCAATACTAAAAGATCTACCGTAAGTATCATGTTACCAAAATCTAACGGACAACCTCTGACCTCCTGAGTGGCGTCTAAGGTATCACCGAACGGTAGAGAGACAGTCAATTGCTGTGGTCTGAAAGTGGGTAACCTACCAATCTCCTACATAAGGGTATGGGATATAAAAGAATTCGAGCTACCGGTATCTATCAGCATATCAGCAGATAAGGCATACATAGAAATCGTTTCACGAAAAACGTATCCGTCGACCCACTGCGCATCCTTTCTGGTAACCACATGAATATGTCCAGTCTCTAGCGGTGGAGGAGGTGGTAGTGCTGTCAAAGCCTACTACGCCTGAGTTTGAGCCTGCCACTGTGACGGTGCCGAGTACTAAGCCAGAGACTGATAGGTAGGCTGAGACTGATACTGGACCGGCGGCTGGGGCGATGACTGGTACTGGACTAGTGGCTAGGGCTGCAACTGATACTGCCCCTGAGTCAGATATTGTGGTCCCCAAATTGAGCTCTGTGCTGTCAAAGCCTGCTGCGCCTGAGTCTGAGCCTGCCACTGTGACGGTGCCGAGTACTGAGCCAAAGACTGATAGGTAGGCTGAGACTGATACTGGACCAGCGGTTGGGGCGATGACTGGTACTGGACCAGTGGCTGGGGCTGTAACTGATACTGCCCCTGAATCAGATATTGTGGTCCCCGAACTGAGCTCTGTGGTACTATGAGGGCACTGGGTGCTCCTATCCATACATACCATATGCAACTACTGTAGGGGGGGCAGACATCTGCTGACGATGCGAAGATTGGGCTCTCTGCCCTCCTCACCGAGTCCCTGACTGACTGTGTTGTCCTCCCTGAACAGTAACTCCGGAGGCAATATGCTGAGCCTTCAGGGGACAATCTCTGCTCTGGTGCCCGGCAGTTTGCAATAATAACAAATTGACTGTTCTAGAGAACAGACTGAGGTGATGTGGTCTCTGGACCCACATCGTAAATAGTGAATGTCACTGGTGGGTTGTTTCTGATTCTGCTGAGGAGATCGAAAAGGTCATGAGGAAGACTGCCCTGACTTCTGAGGCCGACCCGATGTCCCAGAAGTACCCTGACCTGGCTGACTGGGACCACTCTGCTGCTGTGTAGCCTGTGTCGACTAGATCTGTCCTGATGTTCGATCTGTCTGTTTCCTTTTCTTGTCCGGATATGCTCTCTACTGTGTTGACTCAATCATAAGAGCTCTATTCAATGACTCCAGGTAAGACAAATTCCTAAAGCCGGCAAGCTTTACTTGCAGATGTCCATCTAGTCCCTGAATAAACTGCTGCATACGGGAACTGTCCTCAGCAACCAGTTCTAGACAAAATCTGGCCAATCGATTAAACTCTGCATTGTACTCTGTCACCGATCGGTTGTTCTGTCGCAGACTCAAAAAGTCCTGACAGCGAGTCATCTGATAGGCCCGTGGAAAGTAACGGCTCTCAAAAGCCTCACTGAATCTGCCCCAAGTGATGTTCTGCTCGCCTATGACGGAACACTGCGTAACCCACCAGGTGTCGGCCTCGTCCTGTAAATGGAAAGCAGCTAGCTCCGCTTTCTCCCACTCGGAACAAGCCATGTAGAAGAAGGTCCACTCCATGGTCTCTATCTAGGACTGGGCCACGCTTGGATCAACCTCTCCTCGAAAGAGTATGAATCGACTCTTCATCGACTCTGCTAATGTTGGGATCCACGCTCGTGCCGCGACAATATATGTGAGGTGGGTAGGAACGGTTGCTGGAACTGGTGGAACCTCCGGAGCTGGTGGTACAGGTAGTACCGCTGGATAGAATGGGGGGAGGTACTCCTGGTGTTGCTGCATAAGCTGGAGCATATACCGTTGGTGGTACTGCAGGGCCGATATGGGTGGTCGCAGCTGGAGGTACGGTAGGCGGTGGTACCGGAAATGGAGTAATCGGTACCGCTGGTGTGGGCGCTGGGCACACTTAGGCACTAGGGGCACGGGTGCCGTTGGACCCGGGTACACGGAAGGTCCAGGTGGCAGTGGTGCCGGGTACGCCGCAAGCTCTGCTGGTGGAGGTATCGGGTTTGCAACGTGTGGTACAGTGTATACAGTATGGGTGGGTACCTCCAACAAAGCCACCGGAGTTTGAGAGCCCGACGCACCCGCAGTATCTTGAGTCTGTCCCTGACCAACAAGCTCAACCCCAGTAGGGATCTCCGGCGAGTCCATTGCCAGAGATTCCAAAGTCCTCTTACATGGTCGTCCAGCACCACGTCTCGTAGCTACTTGTGTAGATCTCCTCATATCTGTTAAGTTATATCACAAATATTACTACAAGTAACAAATAAATTTACTTTTATACCTATTTGTCGTCTAGAGATGTTTTGTCGCTATCCAGTCCCCAAATTTAACCTCAAAATTTCGGACGAGAAAATCGAAGGAAACCCATACAAATCCGAAAATAAATAACTAAGTTGACTAGCAAACTTGGGTTAACCCAAAAATCCAAAACACTAAAAGCAGATATCACAACCCGCTCTGATACCAAATAAATTGGTATCAGATAAATCTCGAAAATCCAATACACGGAAATCAAACAAGTATCGCCAACTTGGCTCTGATACCAAATAAATTGGTATAAGATTATTTTGAAAATCCAACACACAAAAGCTTGACTCACCATAACTAAAAATACGGAAACCAAGCATCAGAAACCTGACTCTAATACCAAATAAATTGTCACGCCCCAGGTAGTTCTTGGCCGAAGAAAATTTCGGCAGCATCTCCCCTGTACGGATGACAATCTGAAACTTTTCTACAACATAACCATCACATACACGGTCAACACGGCCTCGAACAATAATAATAAAAGAACTAAACAACAACTATGCAGTATAATAGTGAACTAAAACAACGATAAGTAAAACATCTCAAAACATCCTACTCAATTACACTCATAAAACTCAAATCATATTCCTACTCAACTACCCATAAAGCACAAATCATGATGAACTCACCTCTTCTGCCATCCAGGCAGACATGTAGCAAAAACACATCCAAATAAAAACTCATCGACAATAAAACAAAACTATACAGTATCCAAGTGTCAAAAACCAGAACAAGTCTACAACATCGTTTAGATATCATCATAAGAAAACCAAAAGACCGAAACAACGCATCCTCGCGACCTGCAAGGGACTAGCGACTAGAACTCCTCCAGACAACCTCAACCTGAAATATAATAATAACGACGAGGTGAGTCAACTCCTCAGCGGGTAATATTGACATGCATAGTAAGAAAATAACAACTAGCATTAATCATGCGTACAGTCTCCTGATATAAGAATGACAAATGCAACTGAAATAAACAGGAGCAAACTGTACTAACCGGGACCTGGTAGGGATCACAAGGTTGTCAGACCAAGAGTGTCATAAATCCTTTATGCATGTCAATCATATGCATCCATCAAAATGCAGCAAATAAATGCAGCAAACACAAGAAATAAATGTATTAATGCGTATGATACCAATGACATGTCCTGGTCACCCCTACTCTCCAGTCAGCCGTCTCACATACGATGGTGAGACAGAGTGGGTAGGGCTATGACAACCGTGCACTCTGCCGTCACTGCTCCTGATGAGTCACCGAGTGGACGGGATGCTTTCAAAGTACACCTATCCTCATATCCCAAATCATAAGTGGGGGAGCTCAATGCTCTCATCTCTCTGAGACAATCCAGAAGAGGGATCCCTGACGTGCTACCACGCTGTGTCACGCTACCCATGAGTAGACCAGCGGAGCACTGACAAAGCAAACTGCCATACACCCTGCCTGATATACCACTAACCCATGAGTGGTGGTGTGTGCAGATTCATGTAACTGGCGATGTGCTCAACAATAATGGAGCTGACTATCGCGCAACATGCAATCATGCGAGATGATGCATGACACTAAGCATGGAAGTCCTGACCATATCTACCTCCATAAAATATGTACCAAAAATATACATGGATCATATCAAAAGATCTAGGTACACAGGTTAGATATGGTATCAAATAAGTCCGGTATATCCTATGGCATGGTATGTCATTACCTTTATGATCATAAGTAATTTGAAGGTATAAACATGAATGCAAACAGTAAACAATCAAGCATGCACAGATAATGGATAATGACATATCGATGCATTTATAAAACATAATCATTACTATTTGTTAAAAAATTACTATGCACATCAAATGACAAATCTAAAAGATAAGTCAAGGTATCCGCCTTCAATGTAGATCGAGCTAATCAAGCTCTATGTCGATATGCTCATCCCGAATCTGAATCCTATAATAAATCGTACAATTTAGCTAAAAATAAAATAACTAAACAAAATCCTAATCCGATTAGGAAACTATGTTTTAATTCCATTTAATTATCTTATCCTTCCTTCATAGTTGATATCCTTGAATTAGTCCAACTAGAGAAGTCAACTAATAAATGAATCTCTAATCATAATCCATTAAATTAAGCAACCCTATTCATTTATCCTTTTAATTAGATAACCATGTAATTAACCAAGGCTATTAACCATTTGCTAATCCGAAGAAATCAACTATATCACTTCACTAAACCAAGTCTCAATACGTTACCGTTCCTTCTCCTATCTACAGTAGAAATTCCTGATAGCCCAACATATCCACAACAGAGACAACTTGCTGCCGAGAACGGATCTCACTGCCAGAAACCATTACTCCTAGTTAGTACAACAAAAATCAAAACTCAACCTCTACAAACCTATACAGAAAATGCTACTCCAATTTCTACAAATCTAATATCAACCACAGCTTAATTAACAAACTCAATAACTCTGTATCGGAGGTAGCTGTTGGTGCTAGGGCAAAGGTAGGGCAGAGGAAAAAGATGGTTGGTGCTAGGGCTCAGGAAGAAGATGAAGAGAAGCTTCGGTCGGTCGGCGGTGTTGCTTGGGTTGTCGGCAAGAAGGAGATGTCGGTTGGAGTCTAGGGCACGGGTAAGAAAGAGGAGAGGAGGGCGGAGCCTAGGGCACGGCTTGCCACCTGGTCTCCTAGTGGCTCTTATTGACCGCGACCAGGAAAGGGAGAGGCTAAGTGGTGCTTGGTGGCTAGCACAGAGGAGGCGGCTGGTGTCGCTGCGAGCGTCGGGCGGCGGTGGCGCTGGGTGGGTGTCGACGCGTAGAGGATAAGAGAAGAAGGAACAGAGGGGATCGGGCGTGGCGATTTTGAGTCCGCATTCCCCTTGGCCAAGGCTTAAACTGCGAGGAAGAAGAAACTGCCCGCTTGCAGTTAGGGCAGATCGGGCGTGAGGGGAGAAGGCGCGAGGACGGTGTCGGGTGAGGGTTAGGGGGAAATGAAGGAAAGAATAAAAGAAAAAGGAAAAGGAAAGTAATTGAAAACAATAAGCATTTCCTCGTTAAAACGGGGTAGCCTAAACAGGCTTTCCCGGGACCCAATTTTATCCTCGTAAACTCATCCATACGGTGTCCGAAAAATTCCCGAAAATTTTCTAAAAATTCTGAAAAATTCCCTTATCATTATTTGCCATTTTTCTGTATTTTATAGTAACATTCTCATCCGTTTAAAGAATGTAAAACATGAATATATTTCGAATGTTTTCTTTGTGTCGAATATGAAAAGCAACATTTTGAGCTTAGGACAACTCTTGGAAAAAGGATATGATATTCATCTAGAAGACAATATGCTTATTTTGAAAGATGATATTGGTTGCTTAATTGATAAGTTTCCTATGTCAAGAAATAGAATGTTCTTGCTTAATATTCAAAATGATGTTGTAAATTATCTCAAAGCTTGTTATAAAGACATCACTTGGCTATGACCTCTTCAATTTGGGTATCTCGATTTAGGAGGACTAGAATTACTTTCAAAGAAAGAGATGGTGAGAGGACTACCTTGCATCAAATATCCTCATCAATTATGTGAAGCATACCTACATGGGAAATCATTTAGAAGAGGTTTTTCATAGTCAAGTTCAAGAGCTCAGAAGCCACTTAAACTTATACACACAGATGTTTGCGGTTTGATAAAGCTAAGTTCACTTGGTAAGAGTAATTATTTCATTCTTTTCATAGATGACTTTTCTCAGAAAACCTGGGTATATTTTTTGAAGCAAAAATTAGAGGTCTTTGGCATATTCAAGAAATTTAAAGTGACCATAGAAAAGGATAGCGGTCTCGAGATCAAAGCTATGCGTTCTGATCGAGGAGGAGAATTTACCTTAAAGGAGTTTCAAGAATTGTGTAAAACCAACGGAATACGACGACCCTTGACGGTTCCAAGATCTGCTCAACAAAATAGAGTGGTGGAAAGAAAGAATCGAACCATCCTTGACATGACAAGGAGCATTCTCAAAAGAAAGAGGCTACTAAAAGAACTTTGGGCAGAAGTGATTGCATGTGCAGTCTACTTATCCAACCGATCACCGACAAGGAGTGTGTGGGGCAAGACATCACAAGAAGCATGGAGCGGAAGGAAGCCTGAGATTTCTCATCTAAGAGTTTTTGGGAGTATAGCTCACGTTCATATACTCGATGAAGTAAGAAGCAAATTGGATGATAAAAGTAATAAATTTATTTTTATTGGCTACAATACTAACTCAAAAGGGTATAAGCTATACAATCCAGATACTGGGAAGACAATCATCAGCTGGGATGTCGTATTTGATGAAGAAGGAGAGTGGAATTGGAAATCTCAAAATGAAGATTATAACTTTTTCCCATATTTTGAAGAAGAAGATGTGGAGCAACCAAGGGTGGAGCAAACAAAAGAGGAGCCTACTACTCCATTAATAACATCAACATCAAGTACTCAAGGAAATTCATCTGCATCGACTTCAAGTGAAAATTCAAGTGAGAGTATCACGCTTTAGAAGCTTATGGGAAATTTATGAGGTAATTGAAAATCAAGATAATCTTACTCTATATTGTCTCTTTGCCGATTACGAGCCTATGGATTTTCAAGAAGCTATAAAAAACAAAAAGTGGAAAGATGTGATGGATGAAGAAGTCAAGGTGATTGAAAAGAAAGGTACATGGCAGTTAACTCCACTTCTTGAAAGACATAAGACAACTAAAATTCGAGTTGATAACAAATCTACAATAACACTAGCAAAAATTCTAGTCTTTCATGGTAGAAGCAAGCACATCAATACACACTATCACTATATCAGAGAGTGCATTACAAGAAAAGAGGTGCGAGTGGAATACATAAAGTTTCAATATCAAGTTGCTAATATTTTTACCAACCCGCTCAAATTTGAAGACTTCATCAAGATGTGATATTTGCTTGGAGTCATAAAACCAAATTTAAGAGGGGTTGTTGGAAATTAAATTTAATTTTATTGATAGAGATAATATATTATAAAATATTATGGATAGAGAGAGAATGATGAGGTGGTAATTCTTGATGAGCGTTCGTGATAGGATAGAGATGGAATTTGATGAGGTGACAATCTTGATAAAAATAAAAGTTTGTGGAGATAGAATAAAAAAAAGTCTAGATTCAATGTATTTGAGATTAGTACTTATCCAATAAACCTATAAATATATATTTTTTCTAATAAACGAAGCAAGTTCAGTTCTTTTGTTTTGTTCTCCTCCTCTTCCACGTAAAATAGTTTTTCTTCTCCCATAAGTCTTTTATTTCTTCTCTAATAATTCTTTTTCCAACACTTCAATTGCTCATCGAATAGAGGCCTTCAACAAGGGAGATAGTGCTAGCGCTAAATTTTGAGGGTCAGGTTTGATCTAATATTAGAAATGTATTTGACTTTTAAATTTTAATTAAATATTTGATTTAGAATGTAATTAAATTATAGGTTGTATTAGATTATAAAATATTATTATCTTTTATAATTGAGATTATATTATAAGGGTATTGCTAAATGGTCAGAATCTGGCCAGCTAGAATATATGCATGTGTGTATATGCATGAGTATTTTAGTAATTTCATATGGTCACATTAATTATATGCATGTCCATACATGCATTTTAATTAGGAGATAGAGATTTCTAGCTAGTCAGATTCTGGTCAGCAAGATTTACTCATATTATAATACAGTTTTACAAATGACTGATTACCTCGTCAAAAGAGACTTAGGCTCTGTTTACTTGGGAGAGTGGAAAGTAAAATTAAGGAAAAGTTTCTACGGTGGAAAAGTTTCCGTCGTTTACTTCATTAAAATTTTCCGAAGGAAAAGTAATGTAATCCATCCGTGGATAATTTTGGAGCCAAAATCAATCATCTCAAAATCGGACTGAAAGCAACGGATGGAAAAAAAATGACGCATGTACCCCTTTTGTATTCACAAAATTACACCATATACCAAAAAAATGACGCATTTACCTTTTTTAAATCACAAAATTACACTATGTACCAAAAAAAAAATGACGCATGCACCCTTTTTTATCTATAAAATTACATCATAAGTATTCACCTTCCTCTATCAAGATAAACAAGTGTGCAAAGGAAAAGATTTCTTCACCCTTTCTTTTCTCTTCCTCCAAAGATAACTTTCTATCATTGATTCTTTTCCTTTCCTCATCCACCCTCTAGAATAAACATAATCTTAATGAAACGCGTGCGGGAAAGGTAAGACGGTGAAATTTTAGAAACACATGTTTTAATTCGTTGAAATCTAATACGTTTCTCGTGGCTCAACCTCACGTTTTAAGTCTGCGTCTTTTTAATGATTAGGTTATCGCGCTGGAAGTGGGACAGCTGAAAACGATAAGGTTTTAAATTGGGTGTCGGAAAAAAAAAACACATTTTCGTTGCTGCTATATCGTGGCTACGGTGTATCTGGCCATGGTCAGTGATAATTTCTACACGTCTGTTTTTTTTTTTCGTTGAACATGTGTAGTCTTTCAATAATGTTAAACGCTAGTTTCTATCGAATTTTCAATTTTTTTCCAGACCATGAAAAGCGTGGAGGTTCTACCTGGACCTTGCCGCTATAAATGCAAGCCACCGTCTCTTTTGCAGCTATCAACGCACCAATTGATCGATTTATAGCAATCGGTATTACCAATGGCCAAACAAAGGGCTTCCGACTCTTCGATCACAGACGGCCTCCTAGCGAAGGAGGTCCCTGGCAGCTACGGCATCCCGTTCATCTCCGCCATACGAGACCGTCTCGGATTTTACTACGACGGGCAGGACAAGTTCTTCCAGTCTCGAGTCGACCAACACAACTCCACCGTCGTCCGCCTCAATGCTCCGCCGGGACCCTTCATGGCTTCCAACCCACGCGTCATCGCCCTCCTCGACGCCAAGAGCTTCCCTGTCCTTTTCGACGTCGACAAGGTCGCCAAGCGTGACCTCTTTACGGGAACCTACATGCCCTCCACCGCACTCACCGGGGGCTTCCGGGTCTGCGCCTACCTTGACCCTTCCGAGCCGAAGCACGCCCAGATCAAGCAGCTCCTCCTTACCCTCCTCGCCGCACGGAAGGACGCCGTACTCCCGGCCTTCCGATCCGAATTTGGCGCCCTTTTCGACTCCGTAGAGGCGGAGTTGAACTCTGGGGCGGGGAAGTCGTCGGATTTTAACAAGCTTAACGATGGCACCGCGTTCGACTTCTTGGGTGAGGCGTTCTTCGGCGTTAGGCCGTCGGCCACGACGCTCGGCAGCACGGGGCCGTCGAGGAGCACCCGGTGGCTGTTCCTACAGCTATGCCCTCTCATGACGCTCGGCCTCCCCAAGATATTGGAGGAGTTGTTTCTGCATACATTTCCGCTGCCGCCGCTCATCGCGCGATGGGACTACAAGGCACTCTACAAGTACATCAGCGAGGCTGCCGCCTCCAGCGGCGTGCTCGACACCGCCAATAAGTTGGGTATCTCGCGGGACGAGGCATGCCACAACCTCCTCTTCGCCACCGTCTTCAACTCCTATGGAGGGATGAAGGTGCGACGCCACTTAAAATTGTTCATTTAGCTGTTGTTTTAGATCACCTTAATTGAAAGATCATGGACTCCAACCCCTACTGTAGGTATTGCTGCCCGGGATAATGGGGTGTCTGGCAAAGGCCGGCGAGGGCCTGCACAAGCGGCTGACAAAGGAGATCCGCGGAGAAGTGGCGGCGGCAGGTGGCAAGGTGACGGTGGCCGCAGTGGAGCGGATGGAGCTGACACGCTCGGTGGTCTACGAGGCACTGCGCCTGGACCCTCCCGTGAAGTACCAATACGGGCACGCTAAGCGCGATTTGGTCATCGAGAGCCACGATGGGGCATACAAAGTGCGATCCGGCGAGATGCTCTTCGGCTACCAGCCTTTCGCCACGCGCGACCCCAAAGTCTTCGACCAAGCCGACCAGTTCGTGCCCGATCGGTTCGTGGGCGAGGAGGGGAAGAAGTTGCTCAAGTACGTGGTCTGGTCGAACGGGCCAGAAACAGAGAGCCCGACGGTGGCGGACAAGCAGTGCCCAGGGAAGGATCTGGTGATCCTCGTGGGGCGGCTCCTCGTCGTGGATTTCTTTCTCCGGTACGACTCCTTCACTGCCGAGGTGGGCACGCAGTTGCTCGGCGCACAGGTGAACATCACCTCCTTGGCTAAGGCGTCCACCAGCGCCGCCTCTACCAGCGACAACTAATTAGCCGATCTCGGTGTGTTGGGTTAGTACTGTTTGAGTGATTAGCGTATGTTATCATCGTGAAATTTGTGATTCAAATCGATAAGATAAAGATAAATGTCTTTCTTGTGCTAGTTATTATTTCAATAATGATTAGTAGTTATCCCTTCTCCATAATGATCTGAGGATGTATTGATGGAGATATTGGGGGGCGAGAACCTTTTGACACCGTGTATTGTTTGAGTTGTTTAATTATCAGCCTGTTGAATATAATGCGATTGGGATTTAAATAATTTTAACATCATCACTATAAAAGCGTAGGCCCGCCGTGAGGGGGCGTATGGATTTCAATATAATAAATTGAGTGATTACCTATTTCTACGAAACTTCTCCGGATAGGAAGGTTGTGGACCAAAAATAATTACATAAAAAAATTATAAAATGTTTACTTGAGAAGGATAAGGCAACATGTGCGTTGAATAGTCGTCATGGACCAATCTTTGATAATTCTAGTCAATTTCAAAGGTTGATCAAATTAAAAGACAAAAGGATTGAAGCATTCGAAGTCGGTTAACGAGATTCTTCACCACACCCTCAAATGACCTAAAATCTTCTCTATGATACCAACTACTGTTATCTTCTTGCTAAATTTAAGAATCAATTGTTAAGGGTATAGCTACTTAGTTTCTTGTATGCCTTTGTTGGGTACTTAATTACTACGGTCACTTACTGATATGCCTTGCGTGAGGGCAAAAGTAACATATGTGCTCCAAATTATTTGGATTTCAGCTAGAACGTAAACATGATTATTTGAATCTACACCTAGAAAAATAATATCAATGATCTTCTATGGTTGGTCATGCCTATCAAAATTTAGGGACCCAATAACAATAATATATATTTTTACCAAAATCTACATTTAGATTTTTAAAATTTTCAAATGACAACTAAAAATAAGGGCAAAAACTAAAAACGTTTCACTAATTTAGGGCACCTTTTTTTTTAAAAAAAAAAAATCATGAAAATAGTGTCCTAATATATGTTTCATCTGAAAGTATCCCTATGTTAATATTATTTGTCATAGTTACATTATAATTGTTACAATATAAGCAGCTACATCATAGTTATTATAATATATTAAAATTAATTAAATTAAATTTATTATATATTAAATATTATTATAATAAAATACTCTATCAATTAGGTTTAAATTGACCAAATTTAAATGAAATCATTCTGTTGAAGATATTTGGTGAAGAGAATAAAAATTACCGAATATAAAATCGTTAAATATAAAAGATTTAGTCATCTGATTTGCTGAGATGGCTTTGATTTGTTGATTCAAGTGTGTGAAGTTGGAAGGATGCACTGTCTGCGATGACTGTGTCATCTAGGAAGACTGAGTTGCTAAATGCCCGAGTCGTTAGAGTCAATCGAGTGCTCGAGTGGGTCGATTGTTGAGTTGTCGAGTGGCCTAAATGTTGAGCTACTCGAGTAGGTCGAGTGCCAAGTGAGTTGATCATCGAGTGGGCTAACTGTTAAGTGGCCCGAGTGTCAGTTATCCATTTTGAGTAGGAATCTGGGTTCAGCTCTACCAAGGCTGGTATTAGATACAGTTTCTTTGAAAATGATTCATCCCCTTCGATGATACTTCAAGATTATATTGGACATAAATTTTCAGGTACAACGGTGCAACCATGATCATAATCATGTTGAAATATATAAAAAAGTCTAGTTTTTTTATAAATATTTACTTAGAAATAAGAATTATATTGATCAAATATTTACATTTATAAGTTAAGTGTAGTTGTTCGATTAATTTATATTGTAGATAACATGATGTGTGATGTCACACACAGAAGATCATGTTATCAATTCCTTATAAATTATAAACAGTAGCTCACGACTGAGATGAAAAGGAACAAACCATTGGAATAGTCGTAGTGTAATTGGGTATTAGTTTATCTTGACTGATAAATTACACTAGTACACTCTGAGTGTATTGAACAGAACATTTAAGGTAAGTTCTTTTTATACTGACTTAATAAAAGAACAAGACCTTAGTTATTATAGAAGTATGTGCTCTTAATCCTAATATAATAACAAGCACATATATTTAGTACATTTATTTCTTTGACTTATCAAAGGGTGAGATTTAGCTCGATAAATCAATAGGCCGGATAAGTTGGGAAATGATATTACTTAGAGTGTGTGTTGTTGATTATAGAAGGAAACTGTGTCCTAGTAATCTAGGTTTATAATGCCCCCAAGAGGAGCTCATAAGGATTGTCATGTTAAACCCTGCAGGTGGACTTAGTCCGACACAATAAAAAGGTTGAGTGGTACTACTCTTGGACTAAGATATTAATTAAAGTGAGTTGTCAGTAACTCAATTAATTAGTGGACATCCGACATCTTAAACACAGGGAAATTAACACACTCATGATAAGAATGAGCCCAAAATGTAATTTGGGATTTGTGCGATAGTTTAATAATAATTCTTTAGTGGAATGAATTATTATTGATAAAATTAAGTTGGGTGTTCGAGGCGAACATGAGAAACTTAATTTCATCGAGAGACCAAAACCAATTCATCCTCTCGGTTCTTATCGTAGCCTCTTATTTCCAGAATATTATACCCACCTATACCCACCTTTATACCCGTCCTAAGGTGCCCGGCCAAGCAAGCTTGGAACCCACGCTTGGGCCGGCCAAGCAAATAGGATGAACCAAGTTGTGTGGCCGGCCCTAGCTTGAATCCAAGCTTGGTGTGGCCGACCACATTAAATTAAAAATGATTTTATTTTTTAAATCTTTCTTATGTGGATACCATGGTTTTAAAAGAGAGTTTAAAATTTAAATCTTTTCTTTTATAGATTTCTACAAAAGATTAAGTAAAAGGTTTGATATCTTTCCTTATTTGTAGTTAAAAGGTAGATTTTAATTTTTGATAAAACTTCCCTTTTATGAAACCATCCTAATGATTTTAAAAGAGAGTTTTAAAATTAAATATTTCCTTTTATAGATTTCTACAAAAGATTAAGAAAAAATTTGATATTTTTTCTTATTTGTAGATTGAAAGGAAGATTTTAATTTTTGATAAAACTTTCTTTTTTCGAAATCATTCACATGTTTTAATAGAGAGATTTTAATTTATAAAATTTCTTTTTATAATCAACCATGAAGGGAAAAATTAATAGATAAATTTTTATTTTAAAAATTTTCGGAAACAAATTAAGAAATTTTAATTCTTGTGATTAAAATTTTCATTACTTGGAGAATTAGAGATGACCGGCCACTTTAATAAAAGAAAATAAAATTGTTTTTATCAATTAAATTTTCCTTTTTCAAGGCAAAGAAAATAAGGAAGTTTTTTATTAAAACTTTCCTTATTTGCCAAGACCAAGGATTATAAAAGAGAGGGAGGGGGTGCCTTCACAAAGAGAATTCTCTTCTATTTTCCTCCCCCTCTTCCTTGGTGTGGTCGGCCCTCTTATTCTCTCTTCTCCCTTTTCTTTCTTCTCCTTAGTCAAACCTCATCATCTCTTGGAGCTTGGAAGGTGGTCGGATCTTGCTTGGAGAGGAAGGAGAAAAAGGTGGCTTTGTTTCTAACATCCCCTGGAACTTGGTGGAGGTGGTCGGGACTTGCTTTCTCTTGGAGAAATTAGCTTGGCCGAAACTTGGAAGATGGAAGAAGGAGGCTTGGTGGATTCTCATCTTGGTAGATCGTTGCCCACACAACGTCCGAGATAAGAAGAGGAATACGGTAGAAGATCAAGAGGTTGTTGTTTACAAAGAAAGGTATAACTAGTAATTCTTTTCCACATCATACTAGTTTTTCTTTGTATGAATTCCAAACACAAGAGGCTAGAGATTCTAGATTTTCGGATTTGTAATTCAAAGTTGTGTTTCTTTTATTTTATTTGTCGATCTTGTGATTCGATTGTTCCTTATGGTTAAACCTAAGGTTATATAAGGAAATTAAATATTGAATTTCGTTAAGAGGCTTTGTCGAGGCAGTGGTGGATGTTCTCATACCCAAGAAGGCCAAGTGTCTCGCCATGTTTGACCTGGGAGTCAATTTCTGAAATAAATATTTAATTAAATTTGTAACTTAGGTGGATGTGGATCTATAATGTTAAGTATCGTTTGCGATCCAAGTCTAAACTACTAAGAACATATAAGTTAAATTTGGAATCAATAATGTTAAGTTCCGTTTGTGATTCCGGATTTAATTTCTAAAGAACACAATAGATTGTTAGGAAAGGTTCGACACTTGTATAAAATTTTAATACAGTGGAACTGGTACGATTTTCCTAGGACCAACCAACAATTAGTATCATACCTAAGATTTGCCTCCGTGTGTTTGGTTTTCAGTTTAATTATGCATATGTCATACATAATTTAGGCAGAATAATAGTAGGATATGCTAACTCTGTGGTTGTAGGCTCCAACTATTATGGCTTATGATTATTTTGTGTGATTGGACCCTTGGACATGTCAAGGGTATTTTATTGTGTGTGCATGATTGTATTTAACTATTACAGCAGGAGATGTATTAGCCCTAGGATTTTACATTTATGCTCGATCTAGACTTGATGTATATTCCCTTGTGGAATATAGGATCGATGTATGTAAAATTTTATTTTTTTCTGTCGCGGATCATATCCTTGTGAGGTGTGGTGCTATTGGAGGACCAGAGACGCAGCGGAAAAGGAAGCTCGATGGACCCGACGGCATGAACCCTAGGGCTGGTAGCACGCGAAGGGAAGTGATGGAAAAGGCCATAATAGTTGGAAAATTAATTTTCATATTTATTGCTTTTATTTACTGTGATGTGTGTGTGTGCATGTGATGTATGCTAGCATAGTCAAAAATCCTCACCTTTAAAAACTAAGTGGGAGAGGGATTAGTAAAATTCCACGGTCTCCATTACTGGTTTGTAAGTAATGCAACAAGCTTGCGTGTTGGCTCTGAGTGCCTCCCTCCAAAACGGATGGATTTGTTGCGGATCACTAGATCAAACTTCATTTATGAAAGTATTTAGGAGTGTATGATCTTCTCCAACTGAAGGGGCACAATCCTATTTAATGAACTAAGTATCAAGTAATGGTATACACTTAGACACATTCAATAGTATCCTCCCCAATGGAGTCACTGCTATTGTTTTGTGTGACCAACGGAAAACCAATTATTAATTTGTCATAAAGCTAGGTGAAACCCCCACTTACAAATGTTTGAATTTGTATACGTCTACACTAACGTGACATACAAAATTCATGATGTTTGATGTAATTTTATTTATCATAAAGTTAGGTTGACAAAATAAAATAGGTAAAACCTCTTCTTACAAACAATTGAATTTGTATACGTCCACACTAACGTGGCATACAAAATTCATGGTGTTTGAGGTAATATAAGGTTGACAAGATAATTAATGGGTAAGACCCTCCTCTTACAAATATTTGAATTTGTATACGTCCACACTAACGTGACATATAAAATTCACGGTGTTTGAGGTGTTGGTGAATTTAAATAATATTATTTTGAGGAATCAATATTATTTTAAATTCAAAGTTTTGACCAAATATTTGATCAAAGAAAGACCAACTATTAATTTTATTTGTCATAAAGTTAGATAATAAAATTAATAGATAAAATCTCCTCTTAAAGTTTGAATTTGTATACGTCCACACTAACATGTCATACAAAATTCACGGGGATTTTGATGTATTGGTCTTAACCAAATATTTTATGATTCTTAGGATTTCAAATGTTTGTCAATCCCCTAGGTGTTATACTATAGAATAGACTTAGTAGTCCCAATAATGATTGGAAACAAAACTTGGACACTAAGGTGGACTGTCCTCTTAGAACTAAGAACAATAAAGGTGTATTTTATTTGTTAGTTGTTGAAACATGTTTAGTGATGTTATCTACCAGTACCTGGTGTGTAGATACGGGAACTACTGATCATGTCTGCAATTCATTGCAGGGGTTCCAGGAAACTCGACAACTATATGAAGGAGAAATCACCGTCTACATGGGCACTACTGCAAATATAGCAGTTGTTGCAGTGGGAGATGTTTATTCTCTGATAGGAATAAAACATGGATTTTGAGAAATTATCTTTACGTACCAAGTTTAGAAAGAACAAGATTTCAGTTTCTAAACTATTCAAAAGAACTTGATATTCTGTCTCTTTTGATAACAAAGTTGTTATCAAGAAAAAGAGAAAAGTTATCTATTATGGTACATTGATTGGGAATTTATATAAATCCAATAAATTCCACGATGAAACAAATGAAAATTAATAACACATCTTCTAACTCTAATAAGAGAAAGCAACCTTCGAACCAATAATATCTTTGGCATCTAAGGTTAGGTCATATAGCCGATGAACTTTTGGGTTCATTGGTGGTGGAAACTTTCCAACCTGCGAGTGTTGCTTGGAAGGAAAAATGACCGAGAGGCCTTTTAAGTCTAAGGGGTATATAGCCAAAGACATGTTGGAATTGGTTCATTCAGATTTGTGAGGACCTATGACTATCCAGGTAAGAGGTGGTTTCGAATATTTCATCTCTTTTATAGACGACTATTCGAGATACGAGTACATTTACTTAATGCCCCACAAGTCTAAGTACTTTGATAAGTTCAAAGAGTACAGGGTTGATGAGGAGAAACGTTAAGGTAAAAGTATCAAGATACTGTGGTGAGATCGTAGTGACGAGTACCTCTTACGAGAGTTTAGGAGACACTTATCAGAAGTCGGGATTAAATCCCAACTGACTGCACCTAGTACACCCCAACAGAATGGTGTGACAGAAAGAAGGTATAGGACTCTTATGGAAATAATTAGATCGATGATGAGTTATTTAGAATTACCAAATTCGTTTTGAGGATATATTCTAGAAACGGAAGTGAACATAGTACCTTCTAAATCAGAACCCTCTACTCCCATAGAATTGTAGAATAGGCGTAAGCCTAGTTTAAAGCATATTCGGATTTGGGGTAGTCTAACACATGTGCTGAAGGGAGACACTGATAAGTTGGAATTAAGAACAAGAGTTCACTTGTTTATGGGTTATCCTAGATAAACAAAAGGAGGTTTATAGTCCTAAAAATCAGAAGGTCATTGTTAGCACTAATGCTCGATTTTTAGAAGAGGACTATGTAATGAACCACATGCTCATAAGTAAATTTATTCTTAATAAAATAATAAGGGGCACGTCTAATCTAGTACCAACAGTACAAGATGAGATACCACAAGAAACTGCAACACGTGTCACAAATAATGCACAATTACAGACAGTATCTCATTGCAGTGGGAGGGTTGTTAAGCAACCTGAAAGATTCATGTTTTGGGAGAGTCTTTGGACTTGATCCCTGATGAACATGAACTTGAAGTCTTGAAGAAATCATCCATATAAAACAACCAGAGGGGTTCATTGCAAAGGGCAAAGAGCATCTAGTATATAAGCTCAATCGGTCTATTTATGGACTGAAGCAAAACTTCAAGATCTTGGAACATCCAATTTAATGAAGTAATCCAGACCTTTGGATTTATTCAGTGTCCGGATGAGTCTTGTGAAGTGTGATGGAAATGTGGTGGTATTTTTTGTACTATATGTAGATGACATATTTGGTAGTTGGAAATAATATTAAAGTGTTGTCGGAAGTAAGGGTATGGTTGTCCAAACAATTCAATATAAAGGACTTGGGAGAATGCACATATTCTTGGGATCAAAGTAATAAGGGATCACAAGAAAAGAATATTATGATTATCCCAAGCTTCATATATCGATACAATCCTAGCTCGTTTTAGCATGCAAGACTCCAAGAAAGGTTTTCTACCTTTTAGACATGGAGTAACTTTATCTAAAGAGATGTCTCTGAAGACATCAAAAGAGATAGAGGACATGAAAGCAGTTCCTTATGCTATCGGAAGCCTAATGTATGCTATGCACGAGACCGGATATCTGCTTTGCCGTATGCATGGTTAGCAGATATCCAAAGTAACCCTGGACAGGGACATTGGACTGCTGTTAAACATATATTAAAGTACCTGAAAAGGACTAGAGATTATATGTTGGTTTATCAAGCAGATAATTTGCTCCCTGAAGGTTACACGGATTTTGACTTCCAATCAGATAGGGACAATAGTAAGTCGACCTCGGGGTTTTGTGTTTACTTTAGGAAGTGAAGCCATAACAATGGAAGAGTGTTAAGCATAGGTGCTTTTCGTATTCCACCATAGAAGCTGAATGACTCAGAAACTTCATGATGGACTTAGACATGATTTCTGGTTTGCCCAAAAATTATTACAGTCTATTGTAATAGTAGTGGTGCAGTAGCAAACTCGAAGAAACCATAAGTCCATAAGGCAAGTAAACACAATAGAGTGCACGTACCACCCAATACGAGACATCGTATAACGAGGAGAAGTTGTTGCCGCTTATATTGCATCAGGTGATAACCTAGGAGATCCTTTCACTAAGGCCCTTAAGGCAAGAGCTTTTGATGGGCATGTTGAAGGGATGTGAATCAGATGTATGGCAGGATATATGGAAGCATAGTCTTTTAGTTTAAGTGAGAGATTGTTGGAATGTATACTAAAAGCCTAGTTTTTTGTATAAACATTTATTTAGAAATAAGAATCATATTGGTCAAATATCTACATTTATAAATTAAGTATAGTTGTTTGATTAATTTATATTGTAGATAACATGGTGTGTGGTGTCACACATAGAAGATCATGTTATCAATTCCTTATAAATTATAAACAGTAGTTCACGACTGAGATGGAAAGGAACAAACATTGGAATAGTCATAGTGTAATTAGGTATTAATTTATCTTGACTGATAAATTACACTAGTACACTCTGAGTGTATTGAGCAGGATCATTTAAGGTAAGTTCTTTGTATAATGACTTAATAAAAGAACAAGACCTTAGTTATTATAGAAGTGTGTGCTCTTAATCCTAATATAATAACAAGCACATATATTTAGTATTTATTTCTTTGACTTATCAAAGGGTGAGATTTAGCTCGATAAATCAATAGGCCCGATAAGTTGGGAAATGATATTACTTAGAGTGTGTGTTGTTGATTATAGAAGGAAACTGTGTCATAGTAATCTAGGTTGATAATGTCCCCAAAAGGAGCTCATAAGGATTGTCATGTTAAACCCTGTAGGTGGACTTAGTCCGACACGACAATAAGGTTGAGTGGTACTACTCTTGAATTAAGATATTAATTAAAGTGAGTTGTCAGTAACTCAATTAATTAGTGGACATCCGACATCTTAAACATAAGGAGATTAACACACTCATGATAAGAAGGAGCCCAAAATGTAATTTTGGATTGGTGCGGTAGTTCAATAATAATTCTTTAGTGGAATGAATTATTATTGATAAAATTAAGTTGGGTGTTCGGGGCGAACACGGGAAGCTTAATTTCATCGGGAGACTAAAACCAATTCCTCCTCTCGATCCCTATCAGAGCCTCTTATTTATAAAATATTATACCCACCTATACCCACCTTTATACCCATCCTAAGGTGGCTGGCCAAGCAAGCTTGGAACCCAAGCTTGGAACCCAAGCTTGGGCCGACTAAGCAAATAGGATGAGCCAAGTTGTGTGGCCGACCCTAGCTTGAATATAAGCTTGGTTTGGCCGGCCACATTAAATTAAAAAGGATTTTATTTTTTAAATCTTTCTTATGTGGATACCATGATTTTAAAAAAGAGTTTAAAATTTAAATCTTTCCTTTTATAGATTTCTACAAAAGATTAAGTGAAAGATTTGATATCTTTCCTTATTTGTAGTTAAAAGGAAGATTTTAATTTTTGATAAAACTTTCCTTTTATGAAACCATCCTCATGATTTTAAAAGAGAGTTTTAAAATTAAATATTTCCTTTTATAGATTTATACAAAAGATTAAGAAAAGATTTGATATCTTTCTTTATTTGCAGATTGAAAAGAAGATTTTAATTTTTGATAAAACTTTCCTTTTTGGAAATCATTCACATGTTTTAATAGAGAGATTTTAATTTATAAAATTTCTTTTATAACCAACCATGAAGGGAAAAATTAATAGAGAAATTTTTATTTTAAAAATTTCCGGAAATAAATTAGGAAATTTTAATTCTTGTGATTAAAACTTTTCTTACTTAGAGAATTATAGGTGGCCGACCACTTTAATAAAAGAAAAGGAAAGTGTTTTTATCAATTAAATTTTACTTTTCAAGGCAAAGAAAATAAGAACTTTCCTTATTTGCCAAGACCAAGGATTACAAAAAAGAGGAAGGGGGTGCCTTCACAAAGAGAACTCTCTTTTATTTTCCTCCCCCTCTTCCTTGGTGTGGCCAACCCTCTTATTCTCTCTTCTCCCTTTTTTTTCTTCTCCTTGGTCGAACCTCATCATCTCTTGGAGCTTGGAAGGTGGCCGGATCTTGCTTGGAGAGGACGGAGAAAAAGGTGACTTTGTTTCTAGCATCCCTTGGAGCTTGGTGGAGGTGGCCGGGACTTGCTTTCTCTTGGAGAAATTAGCTTGGCCGAAACTTGGAAGAAGGAAGAAGGAAGAAGGAAGAAGGAAGAAGGAAGAAGGAGGCTTGGTGGATTCTCATCTCGGTAGATCGTTACCCACACAACGTCCGAGATAAGAAGAGGAATACGGTAGAAGTGTTGGAGTGTATACTGAAAGCCTAAGCTTTTGTAAACATTTGTTTTGAATAAAGAATCACATTTGGTCAAATTATCTACATTTGTTTGTAGTTGTTCAATTAATTTATATTGTAGATAACATAGCATGTGGTGTCACATGCAGAAGATAATGTTATCAGTACCTTATAAATTATAAATAGTAGCTCACGACCAAAATGGAAAGGAACAAATCATTAGAAGGTCGTAGTGTAATTAGGTATCAGTTTATTTTGACTGTATAATTACACTAGTACACTTAGAGTGTATTGAGTAGGACCATTTGAGGTCGTTTCTTTTATACTGACTTTATAAAGGAACAAAGACCTCAGTTATTATGGAAGTGTGTGCTCTTAATCCTAATATAATAACAAGCACATATATTTGATATTTATTTCTTTAATTTATCAATGGGTGAGATTTAGTTCGATGAATCAATAAGCTCGATAAATTAGGAAATGGTATCACTTATAGTGTGTGTTGTTGATTATAGAAGGAAACTGTGTCCTAGAGATACTAGGTTGATAATGTCCTCAAGAGGAGCTCATAAGGATTGTCATGTTAAACCCTGCAGGTGGACTTAGTCCGACATGATGATAAGGTTGAGTGGTACTACTCTTGGACTAAGATATTAATTAAATGAGTTGTCAGTAACTCACTTAATTAGTGGATATTCGATATCTTAAACACAGGGAGACTAACACACTCATAATAAGAAGGAGCCCAAAAATGTAATTTGGGATTGGTGCGGTAGTTCAATAATAGTTCTCTAGTGGAATGAATTATTATTGATAAAATTAAGTTGTGTGTTCGGGGCGAACACGGGATGCTTAATTTTATCAGGAGACCAAAACCAATTCCTCCTCTCGGTCCCTATCGTAGCCTCTTATTTATAGAGTACTATACCCACCTATACCCACTTTCTATACCCACCTAAAGGGGGCCGGCCAAGCTAGCTTGGGAACCAAGCTAGGGCTGGCCTAAGCATGAATTGGGGTGGCCGGCCCTAGCTTGAACCCAAGCTAGAGGGGCCGGCCATATTTATTTAAAAAGAATTTTAATTTTAATTTTTATTATGCGGAAGGTATAATTTATTAAAGAGAATTAAAATTAAAATATCTCTCTTGTAAAAGATCTACAAAAGATTAAAGAAAGAGATTAGATCTCTTTCCTTATTTGTAGATTGGTGAGATATTTTATTTTCTCTTTAAAATTTATTCACATGTTGTAAAATTAAAATTATGGAAATTTCTTTTTATCAACCATGAAGAGATTTTAAAAGGAAATTTTATTTTTTCCAAAGACAAATAAGGAAGTTTTAATTGTTGATTAAAATTATCCTATTTGCTCTATATGAGGTGGCCGGCCACATACAATTAATTAGGAAAATTTATTTAATTTTTCTTAATTAATTGTTGTCAAGGAAAATTAAGGAAATTTTATTATAAATAAATTTCCTAATTTACCAAGGCTAAGGAATATAAAAGAAGGGGTGAGGGTGCCTTCATGAGACAACCTCTATTATTTTCTCTCCCTCTTTTCCTTGGTGTTGTGGCCGGCCATCATCTTCTCCCTATCTTCCTCTTGTGGTGGCCAAATACTTCATCCCTCTTGGAGTTCTTGTGGTGGCCGGATACTACTCGGAGAAGAAGAAGAAGAAGGAGAGAAAGCTAGCATCTCTTGGAGCTTGGTTGGTGTTTTGATCTTCTTCCTTGGTGAAGCTTCCTTATTGTTGGCCGAACCTAGCTAGGAGGAGAAGAAGGTGGTTGGTGGTTTCTCATCTTGGAAGATCGTTGCCCACACAACGTCCGAGGTTAGAAGAGGAATACGGTAGAAGATCAAGAGGTCTTTCTAAAAGGTATAACTAGTAATTTTTCTTTCTGCACCATACTAGTTATTTATGGAAATAATACCGAATACAAGAGGCTTACGATTCTAGTATTTCGAATATGTTTTTCGATGTTGTGTTCTTTTGTTTTATTTTTCCTTGTGATTTGATTGTTCTTTTCGGTTAACCTAAAGTTATTTTAGGAAATTAAATATTAGCTTTCCATAAGAGGTTTTGTCTAGTCGGTGGTGGTTGCTCCCATATCCAAGAAGGTCATGTGCCTCGCCACGTCATACTGGGAACCAATTATGGAAATTAATATTTAATGGAATTAATAACTTAAGGTGACTTGGGTCGAATGTGTTAAGTTCCGCAGGAGATCCAAGTCAAAACCTAAAAGAACAAATAGATTAAGTTTTGGATCAAACGTGTTAAGTTCCGCAGGCGATCCAAAATTTAATTTAAAAGAACACATGGTAGCTAGGAAAAGGTTCAGACCTTTGTACAAAATTTTTGTACAGTAGAACCTCTAGGTTTTCCGAGTAGCAACCAACAATTGGTATCAGAGCTAGGGTTTTGCCTCTGTGTATTTGGTATTAGGTTAATTATGCACATGTCATACATAATTTAGGCAGGTTAATAGTAGGATGTGCTAACTTTGTGGATGCAGGATCCAACTATTATGGCTTTTAGTTATTATGTGTGTGATTGGACCCTTGGACATGTCAAGGGCATTTATCTGTGTGTGCATGATTGTATTCAAATACAGCAGGAGCTGTATTTAGTTTTATTAGGATTTTATTTTTGATCTAGATACATGTACATTCCTTTTATGGAATATAGGATCAAAAATATAAAATTCTATTTATGTCGCGGATCGAATCTTGCAAAGCGTGGAACCTTCTAAGGACCAGAGGCGCAGCGGAACTAGGAGCAAGATGGATGCGACAGCTAGACCCGGTAGCGGTGGCCAAATATGACAGCAGCTTGGGATGACAACACACGGAGGACAACTAGAGATAAAAGCCATAATAGTTGAAAATTAGATTTTCTATTGCTTTTATATTGTGCTGTGTGTGCATGTTAGTTTACAAGTTTAGTAGGCTAGCATAGTTAAAATTCCTCATTTATAAATAACTAAGTGGGAGAGGGATTTTTAAGTAAATCCCATGGTCTCCATTACTGGTTTGTAAGTGATGCAAACAAGCTTGCGCGTTGGCTCTGAGTGCATTCCTCCATAACGGATGAGCTTGTTTGTGGATCACTAGAACATACTTCCATTTTTGGATGACTATAGAAAGTTAATTAAGAGTGTGTGATCTTCCCCAACGGAAGGGACATAATCTTATTAATGGACTTAGTGTCAAGTAATGGTATACACTTAGACACATCTAATAGTATCCTCCCCATCGGAGTCACTGCTATTATTTGTGTGACCAAATGATACCAACTATTAATTTTATTTGTCAAAAAGTTAGGTTGACAAGATAAAAAAATTAATGGGTTAAAACCCTCCTTTTACAAATGTTGAATTTGTATACGTCTACACTAACGTGGCATACAAAATTCACGGTGTTATGAGGTGTTGGTTAATTTAAAATAGTATTGTTTGAGGAATCAATATTATTCTAAATTTAGAGTTCTGACCAAAAGTTATTTGTGATTCTTAGGATGACTTTCAACCCACTGTCCATCATACTTCAACAGAATAGACTTACTGGACCTAATTACATAGATTGGAAAAGAAACCTAGACATTGTTCTTACTGCTGAAAGCTATAAATTTGTACTGACTGAGCAGTGCCCTGAAGCACCTACTGGTGAATCTACCCAAGAGAAGATTGAATATCATAGGAAATGGATAAAAGCAGATGAGATGACGCGGTGTTACATTTTGGCTTCAATGTCAAATGTATTGCAACATCAGCATCAAGATTTACCAACAGCCTATGATATTATGAACAATCTCAAGGAACTCTTTGGTCATTAGGATAGGATTTCTAGGCAAGAAGCCATGAGAAAGATAATGACAGCCACCATGCAAGAGGGTACTCTTGTAAGGGATCATATCCTAAAGATGATGGCTTATCTGAACGAGATACAGATCCTTGGAGGAGAAATTGATGGGGAAACCCAGATCGATATGATCCTCCAAACGCTACCTAGAAGTTTTGAGCAGTTCCGCCTGAACTATAATATGAATAAGAGGATTTATTCATTAGGGGAACTACTGACAGAACTTCAAGCGGCAGAAGGATTATTTCGTCACAATTCTCAAATTCACTATGCTGAAAATGGTTCTACTTCTAAACCGAGAGAAAAGAAGAAGAAGAAACAAGCTGGCTCAGCAAAGAAAGTGAATAAATCTCAGAGTACAGGATTTAAAGCTGGAGTGAAGAAGCCGAAGGGCAAGTGCTTCATCTGCAAGCAGTCAGGGCATTGGAAGGCGGACTGTCCTCGTAGGAATCAGAACAACAAAGGTATATCTCATGCTCTAGTTGTTGAAACATGTTTAGCGGTGTTATCTACCAACACCTGGTGTGTAGATACGGGATCCACTGATCACGTCTGCAATTCCCTGCAGGGGTTCCAGGAAACCCGACGACTAACTGAAGGAGAGATTACCGTCTACATGGGTAATGCTACTAAGGTGGCGGTTGTTGCAGTGGGAGACGTCTACTTATCTTTTAGTAGAAATAGAAATTTGGTTTTAAGAAATTATCTTTATGTACCCAGTTTTAGAAAGAATTTAATTTCAGTTTCTAAACTGTTCTTAGATGGATATTCAGTTTCTTTCAGTAACGATGTAGTTATTAAAAGAAATAAAGTGATTATCTGTTCTGGTGCATTAGTTGGAAATTTGTATACTTTAAATCCAATTTCTTCCACAAAGCAAAACATGAAAATTTATAACTCATCTTCTAACTCTAATAAGAGAAAAGAACCTTCGGAAATGAACCAAGCATATCTTTGGCATCTAAGGCTTGGTCATATTAACTTAAGTAGGATTCAGAGGCTTATAGCCGATGGACTTTTGAGTTCTTTAGAGTTGGAAAATTTTTCAACTTGTGAATCTTGCTTAGAAGGTAAAATGACCAAGAGACTGTTCAAGGCCAAGGGGTATAGAGCCAAAGAAGTGTTAGAATTGGTTCATTCTGATTTGTGTGGTCCTATGTCTGTCTAGGCAAGAGGTGGTTTTGAATATTTTATCTCTTTTATAGACGATTATTCAAGATACGGATACATTTACCTAATGCGCCGCAAGTCCGAGTGCTTTGATAAGTTCAAAGAATACAAGGCTGATGTGGAGAAACGACTAGGTAAGAGTATCAAGACACTACGGTCTGATCGTGGTGGCGAATACCTCTTAGGAGAGTTTAGGAATTACTTATCAGAGGTCGGGATTCAATCCCAATTGTTTGCACCTGGAACACTCCAACAGAATGGTGTTGCAGAACGAAGGAATATGACTTTTATGGAGATAGTCAGATCAATGATGAGTTATTCAGAATTACCAAATTCGTTTTGGGGATATGCTCTGGAAACAGCAGTATACGTTCTGAACTTAGTACCTTCTAAATCAGTTTCTTCTACTCCCATAGAATTATGGAATGGGCGAAAACCCAGTCTAAGACATATTCGGATTTGGGGTAGTCCAGCACATGTGCTGAAACCAGATGTTGATAAGTTAGAATCCCGTACAGAAGTTCGCGTGTTTGTAGGATATCCCAAAGGAACGAAAGGTGGTTTATTTTATAGTCCTAAATACCAGAAGGTCATTGTTAGCACCAAATGCCCAGTTTTTAGAAGAAGACTATATAATGGATCACAAGCCCAGTAGCAAAGTTGTTTTAGAAGAACTTAGAGAGGACACGTCTACTTCAGTACCAACAATACAAGATGAAGTACCACAAGAGACTGCAACACGTGTCACACATGATACACAACCACAGATAGTGCCTCGTCATAGTGGGAGGGTTGTAAGGCAGCCTGAAAGATTCATGTTTTTGGGAGAGTCTTCGGACTTGATCCCGGGTAAACATGAACCTGATCCCCGGACATATGACGAAGCACTCCAAGATATAGATGCAGCATCTTGGCAAAAGGCGATGAATTCTGAAGTAGAGTCTATGTACTCTAATAAGGTCTGGGAGCTTGTAGAACCACCTGATGGTGTAAAAGCCGTTGGATGTAAATGGATCTACAAAAGGAAAAGAGGGACAGACGGGAAGGTAGAAACCTTCAAAGCTAGGCTTGTTGCGAAAGGGTACACTCAGAAAGAGGGAATCGATTATGAGGAAACCTTTTCACCGGTAGCCATGCTTAAATCTATCCGGATACTCTTATCCATTGCTGCTCATATGGATTATGAGATTTGGGAAATGGATGTCAAGACAGCTTTCCTTAATGGAAGTCTTGAAGAGAACATCCATATGAAGCAACCAGAAGGGTTCGTTGAAAAAGGCAAAGAGCATCTAGTATGCAAGCTCAATCGGTCCATTTATAGACTGAAGCAAGCTTCAAGGTCTTGGAACATCCGGTTTAATGAAGTAATCCAGTCGTATGGATTTATTCAGTGTCCGGATGAGTCTTGTGAAGTGTAACGGAAACGTGGTGGTATTTCTTGTACTATACGTAGATGATATTTTGTTAATTGGCAACAATGTCAAGGTATTATTAGACGTAAGGGTATGGTTGTCCAAACAATTTGATATGAAGGACTTAGGAGATTGTGCACACATTCTTGGGATCAAAGTTATAAGGGATCGTAAGAAAAGAATGTTATGTCTGTCCCAAGCTTCATATATAGATACAATCCTTGCTCATTTTAGCATGCAGGATTCCAAGAAAGGTTTCTTACCTTTTAGGCATGGAATAGCTCTATCTAAAGAGATGTCTCCGAAGACATCAAAAGAGATAGAGAACATGAAAGCAGTTCCTTATGCTTCGGCTGTAGGAAGCCTAATGTATGCAATGCTATGTACGAGACCTGATATCTGTTTTACCGTGGGCGTGGTTAGCAGATATCAGAGTAACCCTGGACAAGGACATTGGACTGCGGTAAAGCATATATTAAAGTACCTAAGAAGGACTAGAGATTATATGCTAGTTTATCAAGCAGATGATTTGCTCCCTGTGGGTTACACGGATTCAGATTTCCAATCAGATAGGGACAACAGTGTAACTGTTAGGATCGATGATCGCGGCTAGAGAGGGTTAGCGCAGCGGAAATAACTAAATAGAAACGTAAAAAGGAAAGATCAAACCTCAAACTCGAACTCGACGATGTAACGAGGTTCGGAGATGAAACTCCTACTCCTCGGCGTGTCTGTAAGGTGGACGAAGCCTATCAATCCGTCGGTGGATGAGTCCCCGGAAAACCGGCTAATGTAACACTCCTTCTGGGTGGAGAAACCTCGCCACAATGTTTTGCAAAAGCAATACAGGAGATACAAAGAAGAGCAAGAACAAAATACACAATGAATGTACAAATACTCGCTTGCCTTCTCGTTGACTGAAGTCCCGGATGAAGCACCAACTTCACGGACGAATGCCAACAAGCAACTCAGTCAAGGAAGCTCCCCCGAAGCTTCGGAGCTCAGCAAAGCTCAAGCACAGCTTTCAGAAGAACAGCAGCTCGAAGAGGAAGAAGAAGAGTAGCAGTCAGCAGCCCTCGATCTCTTCTTATAACCTCTGATATCCTGAGCCAACCTGCGAACCTGCAAGCAAAAAGACCAGAACACAGAAGCCCGAAATAACCTAGCCGTTGAGTCACAACGGCTAGGGCTGGACCGATCAGGCTCCAACCTGATCGGTCCACACTATCCCTGATCGGTCTTGGGGACCGATCAGGATAAGCCTGGACCAATCAGGCTATGTCCTGATCGGTCCAGGAGGAGTCTGATCGGTCCCTTGGACCGATCAGCCTTTCTCCTTCTTCTCTTCTGTTTGCTTCCTGATCGGTCTTCAGACCGATCAGATAATCCACAGAAGCATTCTGTTTGACTACTGATCGGTCACCAGACCGATCAGCCGTATCACTGGATCGGTCCCCAGATCGATCCAGAGCTTGGTTTTTGCTCAAACCAAGTCCCAAACCTTCCAAACCAACATCCGGTCAACCTTGACCTGTTGGTACATCATGCTTAGCATCCGGTCACTCCCTTGACCTGCTAAGACTCCCCACCAAGTGTCCGGTCAATCCCTTTGACCCACTTGGACTTTTCTCTTCGTGTCAAGTATCCGGTCACTCCCTTGATCTACTTGACCTTCTCAACACCAGATGTCCGATCACCCTTGATCCATCTGGATTTTCCCTTGCCCGGCTTCACTCACCAGGACTTTCACCTAGCTTCACTCACTAGGGTTTTCACCTGGCTTCACTCACCAGGATTTCCAATCTGCCCGGCTCCACTCACCAGGACTTTCCAACTGCCTGGCTTCTCTCACCAGGACTTTCCAACTGCCTGGCTTCACTCACCAGGACTTTCCTACTGCCTAGCTTCACTCACCAGGACTTTCACCTAGCTTCACTCACTAGGGTTTATCCGTCTGCCTGGCTTCACTCACCAGGACTTTCCTCATCCGGTCCAGAGAACGAGCTACCGAGCCCTCTCTGACCACAGTTCGGAGAACGAGCTACAGAGCCCTCTCCGACTTCCATCTAGTCCAGAGAACGAGCTCCCGAGCCCTCTCTGACCACAGTCCGGAGAACGAGCTACCGAGCCCTCTCCGACTTCCATCCGGTCCAGAGAACGAGCTCCCGAGCCCTCTCTGACCACGGTCCGGAGAACGAGCTACCGAGCCCTCTCCGACTTCCATCCGGTCCAGAGAACGAGCTCCCGATCCCTCTCTGACCACAGTCCGGAGAACGAGCTACCGAGCCCTCTCCGACTTCCCATGTGCCAAGCTTCCATACTTGGACTTCTCCGTGCCAAGTCTCCATACTTGGACTTTTCCCGTGCTAAGCTCCCTGCTTGGACTTTTCACCATGCCAAACTCCCTGCTTGGACTTTTCCCGTGCCAAGCTCCCTGCTTGGACTTTTCCGAGTCAGGTCAACTTACCTCGGGTCAACCAGGTCAACCTTGACCATGGGTTGCACCCACAATCTCCCAAGCTTGTTCTTGTCAAACATCAAAATACAACTCGAGTCAAGTCAACTCGAGTCTGGTCAACCAGGTCAACCTTGACCTAAGGTTGCACCAACAATCTCCCATCATGTTCTCGTCAAACATCAAAATACAACTCGAGTCAGGTCAACTCGAGTCGGGTCAACCAGGTCAACCTTGACCTAAGGTTGCACCAACAATCTCCCCCTTTTTGATGTTTGACAAAACCCATAATCAAACCCATAATCAAGTTAGGTTAACCCGATAACCTAACTTAGGTTTTCTAATGTTCTTCCTTGAACATTCTCCCCAAACCTACACTCTCCCCCTTTTTGACACAAATCAAAAAGAGTGAATCAGGGTCAAGAGTTTCTTCCTAATGAAAGTCCCATACTTTTCATTGAAACTCTTAATTTCCCCCTTGATACTAAGGTCAACAATTAACTTAGTGATAATCTCATATCACTCAAGTCTTTAGGAGTAAAAACTCCCCCTAAAAGTCAACTCCCCCTTGACTAATAGGTAAAACTCCCCTAAAAGTCAACTCCCCCTTGACCATTGCACCAACAATGTCTTGGAGAGTTTCAAACCTTTAGAACTCTAAAACACCACTTCCATAGCTGCAATTTCAGACAAACAATCGAAATTCAGCAGGTTGGCACGCCCTGATCGGTCACCAGACCGATCAGCCTTCACTGGATCAGTCAGCATCCCCTGGATCGGTCCTAGTGACCGATCCACAACTGCCTGGATCGATCAGACTCCCTTCTGATCGGTCCACAACCTCTGATATCAGTTTCTGAATTTCCTTCCGAAATTCAGAAACCCCTACAAAATTTCAGAAAATTCCAAAAATTGTGAAATTTTGAGGATACATTCCTCATAACATATACTATCATGGAAAAATAGTTTTCTATGAAAATAACTTCCATTTTTCAATCTTGATACAAAGTTCAAAAGTCTTTGAAATAGCTCAAAGTTAACTCATCTTTGTATCACTTTGCTCAATGATGAATGCTATCACTAGAAAAGCTTCATCAAGGTTTTTCAAATCAATTTTGAAATGATTTTAAAACAATTCAATTTAGGACCATAATCTTTGGGCTAAATGTACATGACTTGTACATAAGCTTTCCCTATGATCCCCAATTTTGATTTAGGCTCATCTAGGTACAAGAACTATGCACCTTGATCCTAACTCATGATCCTAATATCTCACACACATCTAAGGTGTATCAAACACATCCAAGTCAATTTTGATGTGAGATATGGGTTTAGGTTAGCTTATTCTAAGTTCTCATGCATTTTTCTAAACAACAATTTGATCTCCATATCAAATTGTGTTTCTTATCCTTAAATCAAGTTAATTGATCATTAATGCACAAGATGATGACATGGCATATAATTGTATCATAAATAGAAACATGTGCCAATGTCATGATGTCATGGCATAAAGTATGAAACTTAAATAAGGCATGACATTTAACTAACCTAAGCATTATCATGACATTTTAAATGATCATAAAATAAATATGATGTCATGACATGACATATGACAAACAATATATGGCAAATAGCACATAAAGGTATAGAAAATCCCTAATTCTAGCCTTAGTTGCCATTTTTGATAATTTTGATCATTTTGCCATAAATTCTATATTCCTAAGTGTGATAGACCTCAAATCATATACCAAAGATGTTTAGATCACTATGTGCCAATTAGATTGACTCTAGACAACTCCTCAAATTTAATTGGCACATTCTAATCACCTTAGGAATAATTTTCCATTTCATTTTCAAGGCTTGATTGCACCTTGAAAATTCCTAAAGTGCCACCTTTTGCCATGATTAGGTTAACTACCTATTCAAGTAAGGTTGGCACACCCTAAACCATCTAGCGTGATGGAATCACGCTCCTAGGAACCCAATACCTATTTGAGCTCATTGGGTTCACTAAATATTCACTAGGGATGACTTCCCTAGCAACCCTCCTAATGACCCTCTTATGCTTTAAAGCCTTGGTCATTTGAGACTCATCAAGATCAACTCTAGGGGTGACTCCCCTTGTGACCTTGGTGATGGTCTTTCTAGCCCTAGATTTTGTTCCATAATCTAATGGAACATTGTGATAAGTGGGCTTGACCACTTGGGACTTAGGTTTGTGACCCAAACCTTTCATGTCCTTAGACTTGGGTTTTTGACCCCTAGGCCCTATAGTCAAATCCTTAAGAGCCTTTTATAGAGAGTCAAGTCTTGACCTCAAGACTAGATTTTCTTTCTCTAATACCTCAAGCTTTAATTTATCATTTTTCTTTGAGGTATTCCTAGGCATGTGTCTAGTTGATTTGGGATTTCTACCTAGGTTCTCCCTAACCTTAGATGAGTTAATCCTAGGATTGACATTCCTAGTGTTATCCTTATCTAGGCTCACATGTTTGGCACCTAAGCATGTGTATCGATTTCTAATGTTATCATGCTTACCATTATTAACAATAGCAATAAGGCTACTAGCATGTGTCTTATTATTATTGCAATAATGTGCCTTAGAGATTACCTTAGGGTTTGCCTTAGCTCCCCCTATCGATGTGCTCGTCTTCTTGTCCTTGTGAGGTTGCCTCCCCCTCAGACATTGACTCCGATAATGTCCCCTTCACTTGCATTGGAAGCACACCACGTGCTCCTTGCTCTTGCGTATCGGGACTCCGGCTTCCTTGATCTTTGGCGCCGGTGGAGTCTTCCTAACCCTCTTTGGACATTTACTCTTGTAATGTCCAAATTCCCTACACTCAAAGCACATTATGTGTAGTTTGTTTGAAATTAAATGGCTTGAGTTACCTAGGGTTGAGGATGGATGAAGACTTTTTTCTTCATCCATTCCGGAGGTAGAAGCTTCTTCCTCTTGCTCCATTCTTGAAGAAGAACTCTCCTCCTCTTCTTCCTTAGATGTTGAGTAGCCCTCAACTTCTAATTCCTCTCCTCCATGATGTGAACTACTTGGCTCACTTGACTCCTCTTCATGGCTTGAATTAGAGCTCTCCTCATGGAACTTCGCCAAGTTATTCCACAACTCCTTGGCATCGTTATATCCACCTATCCTATACAAAACATCATTAGGTAAAGAAAATTCAAAAATTTTCAATACCTCATCGTTGACTAGGGATTGGTGGACTTGTTCCTTGATCCACTTCTTCTTCTCTAGGGTTTCTCCTTTCTTGTCCATCGGAGGCTTGAAACCTAATTGAACACAACTCCAATTTTCAAGGTTAGTCATAAGAAAATACCTCATTCTTACCTTCCAAAACGCGAAGTCGTCGCGATCGTAGAAGGGTGGAATCGTGATGTCCTCCCCAAGCCGATCCATCTCTAGCTTGTGCTCCCTCGGGTGTTAATCCAACGAAGAGCGACCTCGCTCTGATACCACTTGTTAGGATCGATGATCGCGGCTAGAGAGGGGGGGTGTGAATAGCCGCCCCAAATTCTTCGTTTCTTCCTACGATTAGGGTTAGCGCAGCGGAAATAACTAAATAGAAACGTACAAAGGAAAGATCAAACCTCAAACTCGAACTCGACGATGTAACGAGGTTCGGAGATGAAACTCCTACTCCTCGGCGTGTCCGTAAGGTGGACGAAGCCTATCAATCCGTCGGTGGATGAGTCCCCGGAAAACCGGCTAATGTAACACTCCTTCTGGGTGGAGAAACCTCGCCACAATGTTTTGCAAAAGCAATACAGGAGCTACAAAGAAGAGCAAGAACAAAATACACAATGAATGTACAAATACTCGCTTGCCTTCTCGTCGACTGAAGTCCCGGATGAAGCACCAACTTCACGGACGAATGCCAACAAGCAACTCAGTCAAGGAAGCTCCCCTGAAGCTTCAGAGCTCAGCAAAGCTCAAGCACAGCTTTCAGAAGAACAGCAGCTCGAGGAGGAAGAAGAAGAGTAGTAGTCAGCAGCCCTCGATCTCTTCTTATAACCTCTGATGTCCTGAGCAAACCTGCGAACCTGCAAGCAAAAAGACCAGAACACAGAAGCCCGAAATAACCTAGCCGTTGAGTCACAATGGCTAGGGCTGGACCGATCAGGATAAGCCTGGACTGATCAGGCTATGTCCTGATCGGTCCAGGAGGAGTCTGATCGGTCCCTTGGACCGATCAACCTTTCTCCTTCTTCTCTTCTGTTTGCTTCCTGATCGGTCTTCAGACCGATCAGATAATCCACAGAAGCATTCTGTTTGATTACTGATCGGTCACCAGACCGATCAGCCGTATCACTGGATCGGTCCCCAGATCGATCCAGAGCTTGGTTTTTGCCCAAACCAAGTCCCAAACCTTCCAAACCAACATCCGGTCAACCTTGACCTGTTGGTACATCATGCTTAGCATCCGGTCACTCCCTTGACCTGCTAAGACTCCCCACCAAGTGTCCGGTCAATCCCTTTGACCCACTTGGACTTTTCTCTTCGTGTCAAGTATCCGGTCACTCCCTTGACCTACTTGACCTTCTCAACACCAGATGTCCGATCACCCTTGATCCATCTGGATTTTCCCTTGCCCGGCTTCACTCACCAGGACTTTCACCTAGCTTCACTCACTAGGGTTTTCACCTAGCTTCACTCACCAGGATTTCCAATCTGCCCGGCTTCACTCACCAGGACTTTCCAACTGCCTGGCTTCACTCACCAGGACTTTCCAACTGCCTGGCTTCACTCACCAGGACTTTCCTACTGCCTAGCTTCACTCACCAGGACTTTCACCTAGCTTCACTCACTAGGGTTTATCCGTTTGCCTGGCTTCACTCACCAGGACTTTCCTCATTCGGTCCAGAGAACGAGCTACCAAGCCCTCTCTGACCACAGTTCGGAGAACGAGCTACAGAGCCCTCTCCGACTTCCATCCGGTCCAGAGAACGAGCTCCCGAGCCCTCTCTGACCACAGTCCGGAGAACGAGCTACCGAGCCCTCTCCGACTTCCATCTGGTCCAGAGAACGAGCTCCCGAGCCCTCTCTGACCACAGTCCGGAGAACGAGCTACCGAGCCCTCTCCGACTTCCCATGTGCCAAGCTTCCATACTTGGACTTCTCCGTGCCAAGTCTCCATACATGGACTTTTCCCGTGCTAAGCTCCCTGCTTGGACTTTTCACCATGCCAAACTCCCTGCTTGGAATTTTCCCGTGCCAAGCTCCCTGCTTGGACTTTTCCGAGTCAGGTCAACTTACCTCGGGTCAACCAGGTCAACCTTGACCATGGGTTGCACCCACAATCTCCCAAGCTTGTTCTTGTCAAACATCAAAATACAACTCAAGTCAAGTCAACTCGAGTCTGGTCAACCAGGTCAACCTTGACCTAAGGTTGCACCAACAATCTCCCATCATGTTCTCGTCAAACATCAAAATACAACTCGAGTCAGGTCAACTCGAGTCGGGTCAACCAGGTCAACCTTGACCTAAGGTTGCACCAACAGTAACACCCACGAATTTCTTTATAAGTACATGAGTAATTATTTCCACTAGAACTTAGAAATAAAATAAAAAAAAAAGATATATAATAATATGATAAGAGGAGAAGGTCAAGGATTGAACCTTGAACCTCCCACAAACAATGGAGAAAGATTTATCGCATGATCACCACTAGGATAGAGAGTAACATATGGATAGGAAGAGATAAAAATGTTATTTAAAGGAGAGAAAAAGAAAATAAAGCAAGAAGCAAGAGAAAACCAAATTTGCTTATCTCTCCTTCCTCTTGGTTAAGAGAAGGAACAAGAAGAAGGCAAGTTGCCTTCCTCACTTCTCCCTCTTCTCATTCTCATGAGAACCAAGGGAAGAGACATGGGAGAGTTAAGAAAGGGAATAAATGAAGGCATAAATTCCCCTCATGGTGAATGAATAGAAAAATGAGAAAGTAAATCTCTCATTTTCTCCTTCTTCCTCCTCCTTCCTCCTTTTCTCTTCTTCACAGAGACTAAGAGGTCTTCCCTCTCCTTGATCCGAACACTAAGTCAAGTTTCTTCTCCAAGAAAACTAATTTTCGAGAAGGAATCTTCAAGTTCTAGCCCTTCCAAGCAAAGGAAACCAAAGGAGACACAAGAAGAAGAAGCTCCTTCATTTCTTAGCTCCTAGGATATTCTTCTCCTTAAGAAAAACCACAAGCGAAAGGATGTAAGTTCCCCTCACCTGTGGTACAATAGCTATATGATTGTGATGTAAATATATTGCTAGAAAAACCTATGTTTGTTTCATGTGGGTTTCGGCCAAAACAAAAACAAAACAAAAAAAAGAAAGAAAGGTTTTAAGAACTTGAAAACCAACTAGGTATGTTCATGATGTTTCCTATGATATGTATCTGATGGTAAGGGGGTTAAACTAATATTTTCATGCTAGAATGTTTGGTTAGAACATAAGTTTATGGGCTTAGACTTTCGTCCAATAAAGAACAAAAGAACTAGAAGAACTCTAGACCTAAACCAAAGCATGCTCTCTTGTCCTTATGATATGTACCTTATGGTAGATGGTGTTGTTAATGTTTTTCCCACTTGGATGTTAATTTAAACTTGATTCCATCTTCATGAACTTTCGGCCATGATAGAGTTGAGGGCCTAGAAGGGCTTTAAACCTAAAATTTAGCATGCTATGATTTTCATAAGACAAGATATGAAGCTAATATGACATGTCATGATCTTAGGTTAAGTTGAACTATGTTTTTTTTTATGCATATGATGATTCGGCCATGTTGAGACTTGAACCCTAGGAAAGTTTAAATCAAGCCTAAGATACTTATGATTTTCTTGATGAAAAGATATGAAGTAAACTAATGTTCTTATGTTGCTTGAAACTTGAATTCTTGTTCTATAACTTTTGGCCACACTTGTTTCTTTGACCTAGGATGCTCAAATTCCAAACTAAGTGGTCCAGGATATTCCTTGAAATGAATGCTAGGAAAATTCTTATGGTCTTCATGCTATTATGCCACTAGAAACCTAATTCCCATGCTTAACAAGATTCGGCCACATTAGGTTAAAAAGCTTAAGAAGCTTGAAACTTAGACTAAAAGTACTTATGGTGCTTCTCATGATATGTATTGGGATATTGGTATGAAGTTCAACATTTTTATGTTACTTGTAACCTAGAAACATGTTGCTAGGGTTTCGGCCATGTTGGGGTTAAAGGCTTAGAGAACTTAGAACCTAAATCAAACATGCTCAAGTTGTTTCTTATGAAATATGATGTGACAATTGTTAGGGTTTTTCATGCTTGTATGATGTTTATAACCCAAAATAATGGCTTAATGGGTTTCGGCCATGTTATGAAAAGGAACCTAGAAAGCTTGGAACCTATACCTAACATGCTTAAGATGTTTCTTATGTTCTAAGAAATGATAAATGTTTAGGGTTCACATGTTTTTTTTTGTTGCTTGATAACCCAAGCTATCTCTACATGTTTCGGCCACCCCTTGTTACTAGGGTTAGAGACCTAATTAGGTTCTCCCATGAACTTCACATGCAATGCTTTATGATATGTTAAGAGTATGACATGCTGTGATGTTTATTTATGTATGTTAGGTCCAATTTCATGATATGCTATGTACTTAAGTTCATGAAATGTTGTGTGCTAAATTTCATGATATGCTATGTGCTTACTTTCATGATATGCTGTGTGCTAAATTCCATGATATGCTATGGGCTTATTTTCATGATATGCTGTGTGCTCAATTTCAGAATATGCTATGTGCTTAACTTCATGATATGCTGTGTGCTCAAATTCATAATATACTATGTGCCTAAACTCATGATATGTTATGTGCTCAAATTCATGATATACTGTGTTCTTAAACTCATGATAGGTTGTATGCTTAATTATGCATGTGTTTATGATATGCTGTGTGCCCAAAATCATGATATGCTGTGTGCTCAAATATACATGCTTTAAGATATGCCTAAAAGAGTTGCTTCCCTATAAGTGGGATCAAGAGCACTCTTCATGACATGACTATGACATGAGTGATATGGACTATGTAGATATGACATGCTATTTTACTTTTAAGGCTTGTACCAAGGGTGGGCTCCATAAGCGCCCCGGGGTCGATGGACTAAGAAACGGGCCTCGTTAGGGATGGGCTCCTAAGTGCCCCTAGGTCGATGGACTAAGAAACGGGCCTAGTATATGTATACCTTGTAGGGTTCAAGACTTGCTACCTTTGACCTACTAGGACGCGCGCATTTATGTACGTGGTACAAGCCGGGATCCCCTCTTATGATTGAGATTATGTTTAAGTATCTATGCTATACGTTTTAAAAAGACATGATGCATAACTTTCATGATGTATGTTTAAGAGTTCACCCTGCATATACCGTAGGAATATGCCATGATAATTATGATGATCATGTTATGATATGCCATGCTACCTTGTGTTTATGCCATGATTATGCCATGATATCTATGATGATGCTTATGACATGTATGATGATCATGTATGTTATGTCATGATACCTTATGCTATGATGTATGCTTTGTGATTGTTGACATGCTATATGGTTTTTGTGAGTAGGAAAGGAACTTACTGAGCCATGAGTGCTCACAACTTACTTTCTTGTACCACAGATAAGGGCAAAGGATGGATGAACTACGAGAGCAGCAGGAGGGGCTAGCAGGATGTGTGTGGCAGTGACTGGCTAAAGAAGAAAAAGACCTGCTTTTATTTAATAGGAATTATGCCTAGTTTATATTACTACGTTATAACTCCATGACATTTTATCATGTTTACTTTATATGTCTTGAAATAATGTTAAGTATGACATATGAATTCTATGTTTCAAAATAATTTACAAGTAAGACTTCCGCTGTAATAAGGTATTAAGTTGTTAAGTATGGTAAGTAACCCCCGTCGCCTTAGCAGGAGGGGCGGGGCATTACAGTTTGGTATTAGAGCCAGGTTAGCCTCTCACTACACACATGCCAAGCCTTCCTCCTGCCGCTCCAAGTAAGAATTTATATGTTTAAGTTAAATTCTTTTGTTATGATGCTTTAATATTATGCATGTTTACTTATCCTGTTTGATTATGATAAGTCACAAGTTTAGGATAGGAATGCTTGCTGACAGAGTAAGAATGATAACGACCTTATGTTAAATTGGATAGAAATAACGATAATTTATTGTCATTTAAATGAAGATAAGCATGGCTAGGAGACGCACTACTCGAGCCGACGAGACAGCGACTCCATCGGATCTGACACAGGTAGTTACCGACCTCCAGCGTCAGATCGCAGAGCAACAACAATTGATCACGACTTTAATGGGTCAGCAAGGAAATCCTGCCACCCCGCCAGTGAATTAGAACGCAGCGCCAGTTATTCCAGTAGTTGCACCAGTACCACCGATAGCCCCTATTCCGGTGGTCCGACAGGAGACCTACTTGATATAGTGGCTACGACTGAAGCCAGAGAACTTCTCAGGTACTTGCGAACCATGGGACGCCCAGGCCTGGTTCAAGACAGTGGAAAGCATAGTAGAATTGTTGGACTGGCCCGTGTCGAAAAAGATCAAATGTGTATCGTTCTATTTTTCTGGAGACGCAAGGATGTGGTGGGAAAGAGTAAAGGCAAAGAGACAGATTAATCTGATGACCTGGACGGACTTCGAGACAGAGTTCCTCGAGGAGTTCTTCCATATGCAAGTGACGAACCGACACTATGACGAATTCACCGAGTTTCGACAAGGTGACCTATCAGTGAACGAGGCAGTGAAACGATTCAACCGATTGGCACGCCTATGTCCGGAGTTGGTTCGCACAGAAAGGGAAAGGGTCAGACTGATGCTGAAAATGCTCCGACCTGAGATAGCACTGAACGTGGCCGGCGGAGTTAATAGACCACAGACTACAGAGGAACTAGTCAGCAGTGCCCTGATCAGGGAGCACTATCAGAAAGCAATGAACGAGAATAAGAGTCAGTCCCGAACAGATGGACAGAGACCCTCAGGCAGCAAAACAAACTGGAAGGTGGCCTCTACCGGAAAAAGGAAGCAATGGGACAATGCTAAAGGTGGCCCAACGAATAAGCAACCGAGATACCCCCAGTGCACTATTTGCGGAAAGCTGCATTCCGGAGTATGTCGCAAGGGTTCAAGAAGGTGCTATAATTGCGGAGGGGAAGGACATCTGGCTAGAGACTGCACCAACCAGGTTCAAGCACCACCCCAGTAGAATAACCAGAACAGGAGTGTTCCCTCACAACTACATCAGATGCAAGCTACCATTGAAGGGACACCGATTAGCCAAGGGAGATTGGAAGCCCTGCCAACTACAAACGCCAGGGTTTTTTTGCTCACTGGAGAAGATGTGGCGAATGCCTCTACAGTCGTCACAGGTCAGCCGCCTAATTCTAGTCAATATGCTAAAGTTTTATTTAATACTGAAGGTAAACCGGTGGTCGAATCTATCGGGAGACCAAGGGATATTTCATGTCATGGAGTCGAGATTATCTCCGGACAACTCTCCACCCTGACCATAGCAACCACCCTATTCGATAATATATTGGAGAAGCAAACCAGAGACCAAATCCTCCAAAGGATTAAACAAGAGATCTCAGGAGGAAAGAATGACGGGTTCCGTATCGCGGACAGTGGAATATTATACCTCGGGGATCGATTATGTATTCCCGAGGATCCCGAGCTACGAAGGAAGATATTAGAAGAAGCTCATTCAACGTCCTGTGCAATGCATCCGGGATCCACCAAAATGTATCAGGATCTGAAAAAGAGATTCTGGTGGCCCGGTATGAAAAGAGATGTGGTTCAGTATGTCAGTGCCTGCCTGACCTGTCAGAGGGTTAAAGCAGAACACCAGAGGCCAGGAGGATTACTGCAGCCTGTCCAAATTCCAGAATGGAAATGGGAAGATATCTCTATGGACTTCATTTCAGGATTACCCAGGACAACGAACGGCTATGACGCTATATGGGTAATCGTGGATAGATTAACCAAATCCGCCCACTTCCTAGCAATCAAGATGACTTATTCAATCGAGCAACTGGCTCAACTATACGTCAAAGAAATTGTTAGGCTACATGGGATTCCTAAGACCATCATTTCAGACAGAGATGGTCGTTTTGTTTCACATTTTTGGGAAGGCGTCCAGAAGACTCTGGGTACAAAGCTATTATTCAGCACTGCCTTCCACCCTCAGACCGATGGACAGACGGAGAGAGTTAACCAAGTATTAGAGGACATGTTACGAGCTTGCGCATTAGACTTCAAAGGGAGCTGGAGTCGATATCTATGCCTAGCAGAATTCGCCTACAACAATGTTGGGTTCATCGGGCCGCGAAAACCGCTTTTTCGCGTCGCGGAAACCCCGAGTCACCCAAAGCCATGGATCTCGTGCAAAGATTCGTAAACAAAACTTTTCGAAAAATCTTTTTCTTGTACGAGTTTGTAAAAACTTTAGATCTACACTAAAGTTAAGATCATTACCCATGTAGCGAAGCCCTTCGCGTTCCCGCTCGTCCAAGGTGCCGGATCTCTAGACAGTCAAGTGTACGGTCCTCTAGAAGTATCCATACGAACAATCCTTGATGGAGAAGACCAAACAAAGGTGTGCTAGCACCTTGTCTTGTTCGGCCAAGAGAGGAGGAGAGGGAGAAGAGAGAGCTCTAGAGGAAGAAGATGACTTAATCACACTTGAATGAAAAATGAATATTTTCATTCCCCACTAGAGTGGCCGGCCACATCTTGGACGTGTAACTCCCCACATTAATTCCAATTAATGTGGAGACCATTAAGAGTTGTAACCCCTATGAGGTGGCACTCTAGGATGATGTGGATCAACACTATTGGTCCACATCTTGCCACCTCACTAAATGACATGGCAACAAGTGTAACCTCCTCATTTAATGTGGGTCGGCCACATTAAATGCTATGGAGGCTTGTAACCTCCATGAGGTGGCACACATTGATGATGTGGAGCAATCCTATTGGTCCACATCTTGCCAACTCACTAGTGATGTGGCAAAAAGTCAAGTCAAACATGACTTTTTCTCTTCCTCTCAAATCAAGTCAAACTTGATCAAATCTCTCTCATGGTTGATCTAATCCAACCATATGATTCAAGCCAACTTAATATAATGAATCTAATTCATTAAATTAAGTTGATTTAATGAGTCATAATCTAAATTAGACTCATTAAATACATGAATCAACTTGAGTCCAACTCAATTAGCCCAATTTGGATTACTCTTAATCCAATATGATTCATCAAATGAATCTAATCCTCTTGGTTCATCATATGAACCAAAGCTCTATCTAATTGTCCTTAGTGTGTGACCCTATAGGTTCTTGTAACGTTGGCAATGCCCTAAACCCATTTAGGAGCATAAGTAATGAGCGGTATCTAGCAACACATCATTACTACCCAAGTTACAAGAATGTCGAGATCCGACATCACCTTGTGACTACCAATTGTGACTCCTCACAAAATGTATGACATTGTCCTTCTATCCTAGACATCTAGATTGATCAATGTGAGGCATAGACCGTGTCATCCTCTAATCAATCTAAATCTTGAACTCCAAGTAGACTCACTCGATCAAATGAGCTCAACATCTAATGTTGACTCATTTGGGCATGGCCATGCACTTAGTGGTCTCACTCTATCAAGAATAGCGATGTCGCTCCCGTCATATGGGAGGGATAGATCCCATCTACATCACTCACATCCCTCTGCATAATTCGTTACATACCCAGTAATCGCCTTTATAGTCCACCCAGTTACGGGTGACGTTTGACGAAACCAAAGTACATAACTCCTTATGTAGGGATCCATGGTGACTTCAGGTCCAAGGACTAATAGTCATACTAATAGCCACATGAGAAAGTATATGACACTCATATAACGATCCATGATACTTTCTCATGGCGGGTCATTCAGTATACATTCTCCAATGTATACCCATGTGTCAGCTTGATATCTCTATATCCATGACTTGTGAGATCAAGTCATCGAACTGACCTACATGCTAGTCTTATTGCATTAACATTGTCCCTGAATGTTAATACTCGACTAGGAATGATTTAGAGTAGTGTTCCCTATATCATCTCACTATCGATTCAACTAATCGATTGATATAGGTATGAACCTTCTACTCAAGGACGCTATTATACTTAGTCTATTTGGCACTAATACAAATAAGTATAATAACTAAACAAATGCCTTTATTAATATACAAGAATATGATATACATGAGTCCATACAATCATCAAAAAATGATTAGCTCTAGGGCTCTAACTAACAATCTCCCACTAGCACTAGTGCCAATCAGTATAGGCTCTAAGGCCTAAAGACCTAGTGTGACCATCATGCTTCCTCTGTGCCAAAGCCTTGGTCAAGGGATCTGCGATGTTAGTGTTACGCTCCACAAGTGTACGGAAATGTTGCAAGTAATATAAAAGATTATCGTATCCACAGGGACTGGAATAAGCACTAGAAATGTCTCAATGCGAATTAGCTAAACAACTATCCAATCGTTTCAAAAGCAAAGTAAAGGTAAACAAATCTAATATTAGAGATCAACAAACAAGAGTTTAGTGTTTTGGGTTATGATAAAGGGAGATTCTAGGAGTTTCGGTTTCTTTGTAAGATTTCTTGAATGTAAATGGTTCACCAATTCTTATTCCTCAATTGCCAAGCATGTAGAAAGTTGCCGGTTCCCTCTTGCAATAGACAACCGACTAAGGACTGAGAAATGTATCTAAATAGGATTAATTAGACATGAACCTACGTTGTCCTTACACAGAAGCGCACCTATTACTATGCCTTCCTCGGATATCAACATAGAAGCCCACACCTTATTAATCTATAAAGATACAAGAAGCTAATCATAGAATCCATCATACTCTCTTGAATATTCCTATTTCCTCTTCAAGATTATCTCTCAAACGTCCTTACACGGGCTTGCACCTGTCACGTGGATCCCTCGGATGATCGAGTGAGAGTTTATCCTTACCAAGTCCATAAGAAATCCAAACAATCAATCAAGAATGAGAATTAAGCACAAACCACCATCAATCATTCAAGATCTAATTGATACAAGCAAGATAATGTCATTGAAACAAGAAAATGGAAACTCCATAAGAGATTACATCAATCCATCATACAAATACTCCCTTAATCCTAGAATACAAGATCTACTCCATGAATCGAGGAAGAAAACCCGAAGAAATAGAGATTACAAGCATTCCTTGAATCCCCAATCCAAGAAAACAAGAAGAGGGGGAAAGAGAAAACTTATCTACGAAGAAGCCTTGTCTTCGGATCCAATCCTCGCTCCGGAGTCGAAATCGTCGAGATCTCCCTAAGAATCGCCCAGAAATCCTCCCAAGAATGGGAGGAAACCACCAAATCTTGCCTTCTCCCAAAGGGGGAGAGATCCCCTTTCAATTCATGAAGAAGGGTTTAAATAGAGGAGGGAATCGGGCGCCACACGGCCCCGTGACACGGCCGTGTGAGATTCACACGGCCATGTCCAGTTCCCTCTCTGCCAAAGCTGCACGGCCGTGTGACTCCACACGGCCAGAACCCCTCTGCTCTCTGGAAATGCTACACGGCCGTGTGGTGCACACGGCCACAGCCTGCTTGGTCTCTGGAAGTCTCACACGGCCGTGTAGATCCACACGGCCATGTAAGGCTTCTGCTCTGGTTGGCTTCAAATCTTGACACGGCCGTGCGAGGTTCACACGACCATGTCATCTTCCTCTTCTGTTGGTGCCAAACTCCACACGGCCCGAGCTCCATCCCAGTGCATGGCCGTGTGAGGTACACGGCCCGGTGCTTTCTCCCTTCGTTTCCTCCAATGCATGCCCAAAGATGTAGATTCTTCACCAAATCGACTCCTGTGTACAGAAAATGCACAAAAAGCAGATCTCCGAACCAAAAGAGTAAATATGCTAAAAGGAAAGCTGGAAGTATAAAAATGCATAGATCAAGCATGCTCAAAGTATGTAAATGTGCGTAAAAACATGCATAAAAGAGTATATAATCTACGCACATCACACCCCCAGACTTAAACCTTTGCTTGTCCTCAAGCAAAATGCTGCAGTCTAAATTCATATGTTCTACAACACATTCATAAAACCCAGTGCACTTTCCTAATTCTATCAAAAAGTTTCATTAACAAGCATGATCATGGAAACAAGTAAAGTATGGTTCAAGCATAAGAATCTTGTATGTAAAAGTAACTCAACACCCTTCAAGTTTCAATCCATGTCCTAGTCAAGTCGTCATCAAATTTGAATTCATAATGTTTCCAGTGAAAGACAAGTAACCAGTGATAGGCACTTACTTACCATTCACTTGGTTCATATTTCTCAACTAACCCAAGGTCTCAAAGGTGTGCTCAATCTCAAGAGAAGCTAAACAGTCATTTCCCCAGTAACCTAACTCGGTCTCAAAGGGGTGACTTGCTAGATTCCACTCATGACAACTGTTTTTTATATCCCTTATTGTGTTTTTTTTTTTTTATAAGTGTTTGCATTGTGCAAAACTTATTCACAAATGTACTTTTAGCATACATGTTGGGATATTTTGATTTTTCCAAATGAGCTTTAATGATTTGAGCCTCATCCAGTAACCAAAATGAAAGTTGAGAAATCACCATGGAAACCAAGTACTAAGCAAACAAGATGAATCATGACTATTTCAATGACATCAACTATTCAAGCATCAAGCACAAGTGTAGTGAAGATAAAATCCTTAAGGTTGAACCAAAACTAAAACTCATCACCATAAGATTCTTAGCTTATTAATGCTTCCCAAGATAGAAAAAAGAACTACACAAAGTTTACTAGTAGCATCATGCGAACATCATGAATCGAGACAATAATCGTGCTAACATTTCACTTGAATCCAAGAAAGCATATAAGTGAAGATTTGATGTTCTCAAAATTTTTTGCCATGATTATTTCAAAAACAAGCAAAATAAAGCAACAAGCAATGAAAATAAGAACCAACATGAAAAACTAATCAAAAACTAAAAACTGAAAACCAAACTAAACAATATATGACACCCCCCCAGACTTAAACTTTTCATCGTCCCGATGAAATCAATATGGTGGAGGAGGTGGAGGTGGACGAGGGAAAGGAGGTCTACGACGTGGTTGGCCAATAGGAAAACTAGGAAAACCTGGAATCTCACCCAAGGATCTATGATACTCATATAAAGCATCAACTTGTTGGCTAGTAAGCATCATACTCTGCATAAAATCTCTCATCCTAGCCTGATCAGTATCATAATCCTGCACAAACTCAGCCACTTGACCTTGAAAATTCCTCGTAAACTGAAAATGATTTTGTACCTCCCTAAACTGATCATCAGATAAAGAGAAGCGCCCCTCCAACATTTTTCGTTGGGAATCTTGCTTCTCATGAAGTGATTCTAGAGACGTACGAAAATCTGAAAAATCAAACCTAGAAGATCCCGTGCCATATGCAAAAGAATGCCTAGCAGGCTCCATAAAACTAGAAGGCTGCGTATGTCCAGATGACGAGGGTTCATTATGTGGCTCAGTGTCTCCAGGTATAGAAGTGTTATCCTTAAAATCTAACTCAGAAATTACCCAATTAGCCCAGTTACGAATAGTAGTTCGTTCAGGAAAAGGAAGGGGTAAAGGAGAACCACTCCTCCTAGGAAACGCGAAACCATTCTCATCCCGAACGATCATTTTCATAGCAAGACATATATCAATGTCAATCATGTCATTACCATGAATTATTTCCAACCCATCAACATCAAGATTTAAATTACAAGCTATTCGGGTAATCAAACCACCAAAAACAATTGATCCCGATGATGCCCTAGCTGATCTCAATAAGGTTTGAACAAAATGAAAACCAGAGTCAAATTCAACCTTATAAAGCATAGCCCATAAAGCATAAAGCTCTATCTTCTTAACCACCCCATCACTCTCTCCCCTACCAAAAATAGTTTTACTCATGACTCTATGTAGATACCTAAAGATGGGGTTTTGCATATGGGAGGCCTTAGCTCTTGAAGGCTCATAAGGTTGATCTAACCTAGTTATTGCATTCCAAAAATGATTCCAATTAAACCTTGGGTCAAACCTACGAGGGCTACCGGTGGTTATTCCAAAACAAGAATTAAAGTCACTAAATGCCCATAGAAATTCTTGATTCATTAATCTAAAAGAGATTTTTCCAAAATAATCATCTTCATTAGTAAAATGGACATCCAATGAACTTAAAAATTCCAAAACAAGACGAGGATATGTAGGCAAATGTGTATACATAATATCACTCCAATCCAAAAACCCAATCATCAAATCTACATTTCCCTAATTCCAAGCATATCAAGAACAGTTGGGTCCATATATCTAGTACACACTATCTTTCTATTGACAAGAATTACAAATCTAGTTACTTGATCATCATTTCTGAACACAATATTGAATTCATTGTCATTACCTTCGTTGCGTGAAGTCCTTTTGCCTTTGCCCTTCACTGGTTGTTTTCCTTTGTCTCTTGATGGCTCCTTCTCTTTGTCTCCACTAGATCCACCACCTCCTTTGCGTAATCTCTTCAAAATATTGGACATCTTGATGAGTTTAGATAGGGGAAGAATTATTTAGAGTTGTGGAACTTCAAAGAACAAAACTTCAAAGAACAAAAGATCTTAGGTTAAGAGAACAAAAGTCCAAGTCTTAGAGAGGAGGAGAATCGGATCTAAAAGATCTTGAGAGATTAGAGAGGAGTTTTTAAGAAATTGGGAGAGAAAGATATGTTTTGGAGAGTTGGGGGTGTGCGGAACACGGCCAAGATCTGGCCGTGTGAGGTAGGAGGTAGACTTTAATAGTTCTCCTACACGGGCCGTGTAGATCTACATGGCCTCCCCATCTTTCCTCTCGGGATTCTTTGCACGGGCCGTGTAGATCCACACGGCCTCCCCCTCTTCCTTCTCTGGATTCCTCGCACGGCCGTGTCTGGGACACGGCCTCTCCATCTTTCCTCTTGGGATTCTTTGCACGGCCGTGTCTATGACACGGCCTATACCTTTTTCTCCTCGGGAGATCCCACACGGCCATGTCTGGATGACACGGTCCAAACACTTCCATTCTCTCCAACCTTTGCCTGGCCGTGTATAGCACACGGCCTGACTCTGTTTTGCACCTAACCTGAAAACAAAATCAAAAGAATGCATCAAACTAAAAGAAATTACAATACAAATCAAAACTAACTAAAAAAACCCTTGGGTTGCCTCCCAAGAAGCGCTTGTTTAAGGTCTTTAGCTCGACCAAACTTAATCATTCGCTCCTTTTCCTCGCCCTTGGAGGACAGATATACTTTTCGTTTCTGTTGGGAGATCTTCTCCCAACATCTTCCACCACATTGTCTCCTTCATTTGGTGGCCTTCCATGAGGATGGAAATTCCATTCCTCAAGTTTATAAATGCTTGTCCTGCTACAAGCATTTAAAAGAGACGAGACATGGTTAGAGATATTAGATAAATCATATTCCAACTTTTCCTTACCAATTACCAAAGAAAGCTTATGATTTTTGACATCAATTATAGCTCCAGCTGTAGCAAGGAAAGGTCTTCCTAATATGATAGGAATCCTAGGGTCCTCTTCCATGTCCAACACAACAAAATCTATGGGAATAACGTTCCCATCCACCTCTACCGGCACATCCTCTATTATACCCAAAGGGTACCTGCAGGAATGATCGGCAAGTTGAAGTGCCATAGTAGTAAGTTTAATGTTTTTGAGACCTAATTTATTACAAATTGAATAGGGAATGAGGCTAACACTCGCCCCCAAATCACAAAAAGTTTTTTCAAAAAATTCTTTTCCTATGTTGCAAGGAATATAAAAGCTCCCTGGGTCCTTCAGTTTTGGAGAAGTGTTCTTCTCAAAAATAGCACTACATTCCTCACTAAGCGCAATGATCTCGACCTCTCCTCTTCTTCTCTTATTTGACATGAGATCCTTCAGAAATTTGGCAAATCTAGGCATTTGTAGAATAGCATCAATAAGAGGTACCTCAACACAAATTTCCTTAACCTTTTCTAGAAACTTGCCAAATTCTTCATCCTTCTTGAGCATTGTAAGTCTCTGAGGAAAAGGGACAGCTTTGCTCTGATGGTTCAGTGGAAGAGTCTCTTCAACCTCAATGGTACTCTCCTCATTAGCTTGAATCTGATTCGGTATAGGAGGAGGGAGCTCTTCTTCTTTTTGTATCCCTTTTGAAGCAGTCACTTGGGAGTCTCCCAAGGTCCGTCCGCTCCTAAGCTCAATCCTATTGCAATGCTCCATAGGATTCACATCAGGTTTTCCTGGAAGTTGTCCTGGTGCTCTGGATGATGAGGAAGCTAGTTGGGCAATTTGACTATCCTGAATCTTTTGATGCTTTTCAGAATTATCCATTCTCTGAATGAGCTTTGCTATATCTTGCTTCATTTCATTCTGAGTTGAGATAATTTCTTCAAGCATCTTTTCAACATTTGACTTTGGTAAGCCTTGAGAAGATAGATGTTGAAAATTTTGTTGCCCAGCTTGAAAATTTGGTCTTGCCCCCATAGATGGTCCTTGGTCTTGATTATTTCTGTAGGAAAAATTTGGATGACTCTTCCATCTAGGGTTATAAGTATTTGAGTATGGGTTGTTCTGCCTTTGATTGTAACTCATGATTGCATCACATTGTTCAAGTTGATTGATTTGTGCAGTGATAGCTCCCAATGGACATGAGTCATTTGAATGCTCTGAACTCCCACATACTTCACAAGATGTACTAATAGCATTGACCATATTAGCACTAGTCCCCATATTCTCAAATTTCTTTGTAAGAGCGTCCAATTTTGCAGACAAAAGAGTGACTGCATCTACATCAAACTTCCCTGATGCTTTAATTGTTGGGTTTACGGAGGAATAGCCACCACTTCTTTCATTTTCCCATTGATGATGATTTTGTGCTACACTTTCAATGATTTCTTCGGCTTCATCTAAGCTTTTGTTCATAAGTGCCCCTCCAGCAGCTGAATCAAGGGACACTTTGGTATGATAATTGATACCATTGTAAAAAGTGTGCAACACTAACCATCTTTCCAACCCATGATGTGGGCATTGTCTGAGCATACTATTATATCTATCCCAAGCTTCAAAAAGAGATTCTGAGTCAGTTTGCTTGAAGCTTGCAATTAAATTCCTCATATGAGCTGTTTTGCTTGGTGGATAGAACTTATCAAGAAACTGTTGCTCACACTGCTCCCAAGTGGTGATGCTATTAGGGGCCAAAGAATTCAGCTATTGCTTTGCCCTATCTCTTAGAGAAAACCCAAATAATAATAATCTAACTGCATCTGAGGGAACTCCATTCATTTTCATGGTACCACATATTTCATAAAAGACCTCTAAGTGTTGATTAGGGTCCTCATGAGGTCCTCCACCAAATTGGTTCTGCTGCACCATAGATATAATTACGGGTTTGATCTCAAAGTTATTAGCTTCCACTGAAGGTCTTGAAATACTAGATCGAAAACCTCTCGCATAGGGTGCTGCATAATCCTTAAGTGGTCTATTTGCCATATTCAAATGTTCCTGTTCTTTAATTTGCCTTTGCAGAATTCTTCTTTTATGGAAAGTTCTATCAATCTCAGGGGCAAAAGGAAAGAATTCCCCTGCAAAGTTAGATCTTCGCATACACAAGAACAAGATAGCAGATAGCAATTCGACACAAAAAGAGAATTAGAAGAATCAAAAATGCAGAATTGAATTTGTACAAAAAGAATTAACAAGAAGTGAAAGTTATACAAGAAAGTAAAAAAAACAGAAATCTAATGATTAGTTACAACTATGCAATATGAAAGGAAAACAAATGTTATGTTTAGTCTAACTCAATTGATAATTCCTAATGTTATAGCGCAGTCCCCGGCAACGGCGCCAAAAACTTGTTACGCTCCGCAAGTGTACGGAAATGTCGCAAGTAATATAAATGATTATCGTATCCACAGGGACTGGAATAAGCACTAGAAATGTCTCAATGCGAATTAGCTAAACAACTATCCAATCGTTTCAAAAGCAAAGTAAAGGTAAACAAATCTAATATTAGAGATCAACAAACAAGAGTTTAGTGTTTTGGGTTATGATAAAGGGAGATTCTAGGAGTTTCGGTTTCTTTGTAAGATTTCTTGAATGTAAATGGTTCACCAATTCTTATTCCTCAATTGCCAAGCATGTAGAAAGTTGCCGGTTCCCTCTTGCAATAGACAACCGGCTAAGGACTGAGAAATGTATCTAAATAGGATTAATTAGACATGAACCTACGTTGTCCTTACACAGAAGCGCACCTATTACTATGCCTTCCTCGGATATCAACATAGAAGCCCACACCTTATTAATCTATAAAGATACAAGAAGCTAATCATAGAATCCATCCTACTCTCTTGAATATTCCTATTTCCTCTTCAAGATTATCTCTCAAACGTCCTTACACGGGCTTGCACCTGTCACGTGGATCCCTCGGATGATCGAGTGAGAGTTTATCCTTACCAAGTCCATAAGAAATCCAAACAATCAATCAAGAATGAGAATTAAGCACAAACCACCATCAATCATTCAAGATCTAATTGATACAAGCAAGATAATGTCATTGAAACAAGAAAATGGAAACTCCATAAGAGATTACATCAATCCATCATACAAATACTCCCTTAATCCTAGAATACAAGATCTACTCCATGAATCGAGGAAGAAAACCCGAAGAGATAGAGATTACAAGCATTCCTTGAATCCCCAATCCAAGAAAACAAGAAGAGGGGAAAAGAGAAAACTTATCTACGAAGAAGACTTGTCTTCGGATCCAATCCTCGCTCCGGAGTCGAAATCGTCGAGATCTCCCTAAGAATCGCCCAGAAATCCTCCCAAGAATGGGAGGAAACCACCAAATCTTGCTTTCTCCCAAAGGGGGAGAGATCCCCTTTCAATTCATGAAGAAGGGTTTAAATAGAGGAGGGAATCGGGCGCCACACGGCCCCGTGACACGGCCGTGTGAGATTCACACGGCCATGTCCAGTTCCCTCTCTGCCAAAGCTGCACGACCGTGTGACTCCACACGGCCAGAACCCTTCTGCTCTCTGGAAATGCTACACGGCCGTGTGGTGCACACGGCCACAGCCTGCTTGGTCTCTGGAAATTTCACACGGCCGTGTAGATCCACACGGCCATGTAAGGCTTCTGCTCTGGTTGGCTTCAAATCTTGACACGGCCGTGCGAGGTTCACACGACCATGTCATCTTCCTCTTCTGTTGGTGCCAAACTCCACACGGCCCGAGCTCCATCCCAGTGCATGGCCGTGTGAGGTACACGGCCCGGTGCTTTCTCCCTTCGTTTCCTCCAATGCATGCCCAAAGATGTAGATTCTTCACCAAATCGACTCCTGTGTACAGAAAATGCACAAAAAGCAGATCTCCGAACCAAAAGAGTAAATATGCTAAAAGGAAAGCTGGAAGTATAAAAATGCATAGATCAAGCATGCTCAAAGTATGTAAATGTGCGTAAAAACATGCATAAAAGAGTATATAATCTACGCACAACAGTTAGCCTCTGTAGGTACTCTGCAAATCTTCACATCTCCTCTATCGATAATCTCTCGAATGAGATGGAAGCGCCGTAGTATATGCTTGGTCCGCTGGTGTGAGCGAGGTTCCTTTGCCTGTGCTATAGCTCCATTGTTGTCACAATAGAGCTCAACTGGGTCAGTGATGCTAGGAACCACCTCAAGTTCAGTGATGAACTTGCGGATCCAAACTGCCTCCTTTGCTGCCTCTGATGCAGCAATATACTCGGCCTCTGTTGTAGAATCAGCTATTGTGTCCTGCTTCGAACTCTTCCAGCTCACAGCACCACCATTTAAGCAAAATACGAACCCTGACTGCGATCGGTAATCATCCTGATCGGTCTGGAAGCTAGCATCACTGTAACCATTTACAGTTAGCTCATCATTGCCTCCATATATCAAGAAATATTCTTTAGTCCTTCTTAAGTACTTAAGAATATTCTTGACCGCTATCCAGTGACTTTCACCTGGATCTGACTGGTATCTGCTCGTCATGCTCAAAGCATACGAGACATCAGGTCGAGTACATAGCATGGCGTACATGATCGATCCTATGGCTGAGGCATAAGGGATCTGATCCATGCGGTCTCTCTCCTCTCTAGAAGAGGGACCTTGAGTCTTTGAAAGACTCACGCCATGTGACATCGGCAGAAATCCCTTCTTGGAGTTCTGCATGGCAAACCGAAGGAGTACCTTGTCAATGTATGTACTCTGACTTAGGCCAAGCAATCTCTTAGATCTATCTCTATAGATCTGAATCCCTAGAATGTGGGATGCCTCACCTAAGTCCTTCATTGAGAAGCAACTCCCTAGCCAGGTCTTGACAGACTGAAGCATAGGGATGTCCTTCCCAATGAGTAGTATGTCATCCACATACAATATGAGGAAGACAACTATATCCCCTACAACCTTCTTGTAGACACAAGGCTCATCTTCGTTCTTGATGAAACCAAACTTTTTGATTGCATCATCGAATCAAAGATTCCAGCTCCGAGAAGCTTGCTTTAGTCCATAAATGGACCTATGCAGCTTGCATACTCTGCTAGTATGCTGTGGATCTACAAAACCCTCAGGTTGTGTCATATACACATCCTCGAGTAGGTTTCCATTCAGAAACACGGTTTTGACATCCATCTGCCATATCTCATAGTCATGGTAGGCTGCAATAGCAAGCATGATCCGAATAGACTTAAACATCGCTACTGGAGAAAAAGTTTCATCATAGTCAATACCATGAATTTGCTTGAAACCTTTAGCTACCAAGCGACCCTTATAGATAAGTCCATCCATGTCAGTCTTTCTCTTAAAGACCCACTTACACCCAATGGGTTTTACCCCTTCAGGTGGATCAACCAAAGTCCATACTTGGTTGGTGTACATGGATTCCATTTCGGATCTCATGGCCTCTAGCCATTTCTCAGAATCTGGTCTCATCACAGCTTCCTGATAGGTGGTAGGCTCATCCTCTATGAGCACAACGTCATCATGGTCAGACAAGAGAAATGAGTATCTCTCAGGCTGACGACGTACCCTATCAGACCTGCGAAGAGGTATGTCTACTTGAACTGGTTGTTGTTCCTCAACTCTTTGTGGAACAACATCATCCACAATACTTTGTGGTTCCAGTTCAACTTCCATCTAGCATCAGTGCTATTGTTCGCATCTTGAACTTCTTCAAGATCGAACGCGCTCCCACTAGTCTTTCTAAAAATAAAGTCCCTTTCTAGAAAGACCCCAGTCTTTGCCACAACTACCTTGTGCTGACTGGGAATGTAGAAGTAATATCCCTTAGTTTCCTTGGGATATCCGATGAAATAGCACTTGTCGGATTTGGGTCCTAATTTGTCTGAGACTTGACGTCGTACGTAAGCCTCACAACCCCAAATCCTCATGAAAGACACCTGGGCATCTCTCCCAGTCCATATCCTATATGGTGTCTTTATCACGGCCTTGGATGGAACTCGGTTGAGAATGAAAGTTGCCGTGTCTAGAGCATATCCCCATAGATATGTCGGAAGATCTGTGTGACTCATCATAGATCGTACCATATCTAATAGGGTACGATTCCTCCTTTCGGATACACCATTCCACTGTGGTGTTCCAGGAGGAGTGAGTTGGGATAGAATCCCACACTCAGCTAGGTAGTCACGAAACTCATGGCTAAGGTATTCTCCACCTCGATCTGATCGAAGTATTTTAATACTCTTGCCAAGCTGGTTCTGTACTTCATTCTTGAATTCTTTGAACTTTTCAAAGGATTCGGACTTATGTGTCATCAAGTACACATAACCATATCTACTGAAGTCATCAGTAAATGTGATGAAGTATCTATAACCGCCTCTAGCAGCAACATTGAAAGGGCCACATACATCACTATGTATGAGTCCTAACAAATCAGTTGCTCTCTCGCTATGCCCACTAAAGGGGGTCTTGGTCATCTTGCCTCGTAGGCATGACTCGCATATCTCATATGATTCTAAATCAAATGAGTCCAGCAAACCATCCTTATGGAGCTGGGATAAGCGCTTGTCATTTATATGACCTAAGCGACAGTGCCAGAGGTATGTTTGGTTCATGTCATTTGACTTGAACCTCTTGGTACTAATGTTATAGATAGAGCTCTCAAGTTCTAGAATATAGAGTCCGTTTATTAGTGGTGCATTACAATAGAACATATCTTTCAAATAAACAGAACAACATTTGTCTTTTATTATAAAAGAGTATCCTTTCTTGTCTAAACAAGAAACTGAAACTATGTTCTTAGTAAGAGCAGGCACATAACAACAATCATCTAAATCTAGTACAAGCCCAGAGGGCAGAGATAGCTGATAAGTTCCTACAGCAACAGCAGCAACCCGTGCTCCATTGTCTACTCGTAGGTCCACCTCGCCCTTTGCCAATGCTCTGCTATTTCTCAGCGCCTGCACATCAGTACAAATGTGAGAAGCACATCCAGTATCTAATACCCATGATGTAGAAATAGATAGATTGACTTCTATAACATATATACCTGAAGTGGAAGTCTCACTTCGCTTCTTCTTAAGATCCTCCAAGTATACCTTGCAGTTCCTCTTCCAGTGCCCGGTCTGACCGCAGTGGAAGCAGGTAGCATCCTTGGCGACCCCTCCTTTAGGCTTCAGTGCCTTTCCTTTTCCCTTGGTTTGGGACTTTCCCTTACCTTTGGGCTTGCCCTTGCCCTTGCCCTTGTGCTTCTGGACCATCAGAATGGGCTTAACCTTCTTAAGGTTAATCTCAGTAGTTCGTAACATACTAAATAGCTCGGGCAGTGGCTTGTCAATCTCGTTCATGTTATAGTTGAGAACGAATTGACTATAGCTATCCGGCAAGGACTGCAAGATCAAGTCAGTGGCCAGCTCTTGGCCAAGTGGGAACCCCAGTCTTTGTAGGTTCTCTATGTACCCAATCATCTTGAGTACATAAGGACCTACAGGTGCCCCGTCTGACATCTTGCACTGAAACAGTGCCTTAGAGATCTCAAATCTCTCATGCCTCGCTTGTCCCTGATATAGTTGGCGAAGATGCTCAACCATATCGTAAGCGCCCATCAACTCGTGTTTCTTCTGAAGCTCAGAGTTCATGGTCGCGAGCATTAGACAGGACACATCTAATGCGTCGTCTTGATGCTTCTTGTAAGCATCTTTGTCTGCTCGCGGGGCATTGGCAGGAGGAGCCTCCGGAATGGGCTGCTCCAGAACGTACAGTTTACGTTCTTGGGTAAGAACTATTCTCAAGTTCCTGTATCAGTCTAGGAAATTCGCTCCGTTGAGCTTGTCCTTCTCAAGGACAGATCGCAGGGAGAAGGAATTCGTGTTCGACGTCATGGTTATCTACAACAGAAAAATTTGCAGAAATAAATATCATATTCTTTAAAAATTATTTAATTATGCCTTTAACTAAATGATGCTCCCACTGAATACTATAATTCATGTGGGACAAGATCCACATCATACTAACCCTTGAGTTAGCTTTGGCTAATACGCCCAAGGCTTAGTATGATCGGTAGGTAACGATTACCAATTACATCTCTATGCAACTCTTGTTTATAGAATCAATATCCGCATTTATATTAAAACTCGAGTTAGCTTTGGCTAATACGCCCGAGAGTTAATATAGATGTGATTTTGACCTATCTTTTCCAACCGTTGGAATAATGCCTATAGTTGACTCGATCCAACCGAGTAACTAGGAATACTCAATCTAATTGAGTTTGTATTCACCCATGCGTTGATAGGCGGGACCAAGATTGTCCCTCCGTACCCTACCAAGATAATATGTATTGCTCTGCTTTGGCAGATTCAACAATACATGTGATCGAGGTAGTGATAGGTATCACGGCACGGTTAGGCATTTAGAGTTGGTTCGATCGAGATTTAATCTAATCGAAAAAGGATGCATCTTGTGCATGACTTAGATCTAATCTAATCGCAAGGGTGCATCATGTGCACGACTTAGATCTAATCTAATCGTAAGGCACTAATTAATTAACTACTTATTAAATATGCATCACATAGACAAGCAATTAATTAATCTATTTGTGATTTAGTCATGGCCCTACTACGATCTTCTCAAGCCAATGAGAAGATCGATTGGTCAAACTAGGGTCAACAGCTTCTCCAAGCTTCTCCCTTTGACCACCTTGTGTTGCTCGTGCCCGCCTCGGAACTCCGTCTCGTGTGGACCCTCCACCGCTCCAATTTATACATTACAATTTGAAACTCGAGTTACATTCGAGTCTAAATCTAATTTACAACCAGAATAAGAGAAAGGCACGACGCGCAGGCCATGGAAAAAAAATAAAAATACAGCACACACAATCATATGACGGCACGCAGGCCATATTATGAATTACAACACAAATCCAATCTTATTGGGTATTTTGGGACATGACTATCACAAATTAATATATAATTCAAAATTATATATTTTTATAATTTTTTTGTAATTTTAAAAATAAGTTTTTTACAATTTTTATAAGTAAAATTTTTCGGGCGCAATCGCGGAACGGATCCCCTTGCGGGGCCCAGGGGCAGCGACCCTACCCGCGATCTAACCATCGCGAGGGTTCCTTTGCGATCCAACAGCGCCTAAACCCGCTGTCCCAAAATGATTTGGGTCGAGACATTGCCGTTTCGGAAAAATCTTCCCGGCGGGTTCGTTTTTAGCGATTTCGGGTGCAATCGCGGAGCAAATTCCCTTGCGGGGTTAGGGGCAATGCTCCTACCCACGATCTAATCATCGTGAGTTTCTCCTTTGCGATCTAATGGCACCCGACCCCGCTGTCCCAAACGAATTTGGGGCAAAACGAAGCCGTTTAAAAGAAAACTTTCCGGTAGCCGAAGCCTACAAGTGCCGAGACACTTGTGCTTCGCTTCTACGGAAAAATTACTCATAAAAACTCTAAAAACTCAATTTTTACAGAAAATCACAGAAGGTATATTTTTCATAAAAATACAAACGAACTCGTACAAGTCTTTGCACGTGGCTCTGATACCACTGTTGGGTTTTTCGCGTCGCGGAAACCCCGAGTCACCCAAAGCCATGGATCTCGTGCAAAGATTCGTAAACAAAACTTTTTGAAAAACCTTTTTCTTGTACGAGTTTGTAAAAACTTTAGATCTACACTAAAGTTAAGATCATTACCCTTGTAGCGAAGCCCTTCGCGTTCCCGCTCGTCCAAGGTGCCGGATCTCTAGACCGTCAAGTGTACGGTCCTCTAGAAGTATCCACACGAACAATCCTTGATGGAGAAGACCAAACAAAGGTGTGCTAGCACCTTGTCTTGTTCGGCCAAGAGAGGAGGAGAGGGAGAAGAGAGAGCTCTAGAGGAAGAAGATGACTTAATCACACTTGAATGAAAAATGAATATTTTCATTCCCCACTAGAGTGGCTGGCCACATCTTGGATGTGTAACTCCCCACATTAATTCCAATTAATGTGGAGACCATTAAGAGTTGTAACCCCCATAAGGTGGCACTCTAGGATGATGTGGATCAACACTATTGGTCCACATCTTGCCACCTCACTAAATGACATGGCAACAAGTGTAACCTCCTCATTTAATGTGGGCCGGCCACATTAAATGCTATGGAGGCTTGTAACCTCTATGAGGTGGCACACATTGATGATGTGGAGCAATCCTATTGGTCCACATCTTGCCAACTCACTAGTGATGTGGCAAAAAGTCAAGTCAAACATGACTTTTTCTCTTCCTCTCAAATCAAGTCAAACTTGATCAAATCTCTCTCATGGTTGATCTAATCCAACCATATAATTCAAGCCAACTTAATATAATGAATCTAATTCATTAAATTAAGTTGATTTAATGAGTTATAATCTAAATTAGACTCATTAAATACATGAATCAACTTGAGTCCAACTCAATTAGCCCAATTTGGATTACTCTTAATCCAATATGATTCATCAAATGAATCTAATCCTCTTGGTTCATCATATGAACCAAATCTCCATCTAATTGTCCTTAGTGTGTGACCCTATAGGTTCTTGTAACGTTGGCAATGCCCTAAACCCATTTAGGAGCATAAGTAATGAGCGGTATCTAGCAACACATCATTACTACCCAAGTTACAAGAATGTCGAGATCCGACATCACCTTGTGACTACCAATTGTGACTCCTCACAAAATGTATAACATTGTCCTTCTATCCTAGACATCTAGATTGATCAATGTGAGGCATAGACCGTGTCATCCTCTAATCAATCAAATCTTGAACTCCAAGTAGACTCACTCGATCAAATGAGCTCAACATCTAATGTTGACTCATTTGGGCATGGCCATGCACTTAGTGGTCTCACTCTATCAAGAATAGCGATGTCGCTCCCGTCATATGGGAGGGATAGATCCCATCTACATCACTCACATCCCTCTGCATAATTCGTTACATAACCAGTAATCGCCTTTATAGTCCACCCAGTTACGGGTGACGTTTGACGAAATCAAAGTACATAACTCCTTATGTAGGGATCCATTGTGACTTCAGGTCCAAGGACTAATAGTCATACTAATAGCCACATGAGAAAGTATATGACACTCATATAACGATCCATGATACTTTCTCATGGCGGGTCATTCAGTATACATTCTCCAATGTATACCCATGTGTCAGCTTGATATCTCTATATCCATGACTTGTGAGATCAAGTCATCGAACTGACCTACATTAGTCTTATTGCATTAACATTGTCCCTGAATGTTAATACTCGACTAGGAATGATTTAGAGTAGTGTTCCCTATATCATCTCACTATCGATTCAACTAATCGATTGATATAGGTATGAACCTTCTACTCAAGGACGCTATTATACTTAGTCTATTTGGCACTAATACAAATAAGTATAATAACCAAACAAATGCCTTTATTAATATACAAGAATATGATATACATGAGTCCATACAATCATCAAAAAATGATTGGCTCTAGGGCTCTAACTAACAAACAATAGTTACCAGGCTACTATTGGGATGACACCTTACGAGGCTCTGTATGGGAGGAAATGTAGATCCCCTATATGTTGGTACGAAGGCGGTGAAAAGAAAGAGATGGGGTTTCAAACCGAATTCATCGATATCACCACCCGTGCCATACAGAACATCCGCCAACGAATAGAAACTGCACAGAGCCGACAAAAGAATTATGCAGATAAACGACGAAGGCCATTGGAATTCAACGTCGGAGACTCAGTATTTCTCAAGGTAGCTCCTATGAAAGGAGTTATGAGGTTTGGCAAGAAGGGAAAACTAAGTCCGTGCTATTTGGGACAATACCAAGTTCTAAAAAGAATCGGCTAGGTAGCCTATGAAATAGAGTTACCTCAAGAGATGTCAGCCATTCACAACGTGTTCCACGTTTCGATGTTAAAGAAATGTATTCCGGGCACGGACCAAGTGATTGAACCACAGGCAATACAAGTGCAAGAGGACCTGACATACGAGAGCCGACCAATTCAGATATTGGATCTAGACGTCAAGAGACTAAGGAACAAGAAAGTACCCTTAGTAAAAATCCTATGGCAAAATCAACGACACGAAGAAGCTACGTGGGAACGGGAAGATGATATGAAACGGAAATATCCATCGTTATTCTAAGTTCGAGGACGAACTTTCTATGAGGTATGGGGTACTGTAACACCCACGAATTTCTTTATAAGTACATGAGTAATTATTTCCACTAGAACTTAGAAATAAAAGAAAAAAAAAGATATATAATAATATGATAAGAGGAGAAGGTCAAGGATTGAACCTTGAACCTCCCACAAACAATGGAGAAAGATTTATGGTATGATCACCACTAGGATAGAGAGTAACATATGGATAGGAAGAGATAAAAATGTTAGTTAAAGGAGAGAAAAAGAAAATAAAGCAAGAAGCAAGAGAAAACCAAATTTGCTTATCTCTCCTTCCTCTTGGTTAAGAGAAGGATCAAGAAGAAGGCAAGTTGCCTTCCTCACTTCTCCCTCTTCTCATTCTCATGAGAACCAAGGGAAGAGACATGGGAGAGTTAAGAAAGGGAATAAATGAAGGCATAAATTCCCCTCATGGTGAATAAATAGAAAAATGAGAAAGTAAATCTCTCATTTTCTCCTTCTTCCTCCTCCTTCCTCCTTTTCTCTTCTTCACCGAGACTAAGAGGTCTTCCCTCTCCTTGATCTGAACACTAAGTCAAGTTTATTCTCCAAGAAAACTAATTTTTGAGAAGGAATCTTCAAGTTCTAGCCCTTCCAAGCAAAGGAAACCAAAGGAGACACAAGAAGAAGAAGCTCCTTCATTTCTTAGCTCCTAGGAAATTCTTCTCCTTAAGAAAAACCATAAGCGAAAGGATGTAAGTTCCCCTCACCTGTGGTACAATAGCTATATGATTGTCATGTAAATATATTGCTAGAAAAACCTATGTTTTTTTCATGAGGGTTTCGGCCAAAACAAAAACAAAACAAAACAAAAAAAAAAGGTTTTAAGAACTTGAAAACCAACTAGGTATGTTCATGATGTTTCCTATGATATGTATCTGATGGTAAGGGGGTTAAACTAATATTTTCATGCTAGAATGTTTGGTTAGAACATAAGTTTATGGGCTTAGACTTTCGGCCAAGAAAGAACAAAAGAACTAGAAGAACTCTAGACCTAAACCAAAGCATGCTCTCTTGTCCTTATGATATGTACCTTATGGTAGATGGTGTTGTTAATGTTTTTCCCACTTGGATGTTAATTTAAACTTGATTCCATCTTCATGAACTTTCGGCCATGATAGAGTTGAGGGCCTAGAAGGGCTTTAAACCTAAAATTTAGCATGCTATGATTTTCATAAGACAAGATATGAAGCTAATATAACATGTCATGATCTTAGGTTAAGTTGAACTATGTTTTTTTTTATGCATATGATGATTCGGCCATGTTGAGACTTGAACCCTAGGAAAGTTTAAATCAAGCCTAAGATACTTATGATTTTCTTGATGAAAAGATATGAAGTAAACTAATGTTCTTATGTTGCTTGAAACTTGAATTCTTGTTCTATAACTTTCGGCCACACTTGTTTCTTTGACCTAGGATGCTCAAATTCTAAACTAAGTGGTCCAGGATATTCCTTGAAATGAATGCTAGGAAAATTCTTATGGTCTTCATGCTATTATGCCACTAGAAACCTAATTCCCATGCTTAACAAGATTCGGCCACATTAGGTTAAAAAGCTTAAGAAGCTTGAAACTTAGACTAAAAGTACTTATGGTGCTTCTCATGATATGTATTGGAATATTGGTATGAAGTTCAACATTTTTATGTTACTTGTAACCTAGAAACATGTTGCTAGGGTTTCGGCCATGTTGGGGTTAAAGGCTTAGAGAACTTTGAACCTAAATCAAACATGCTCAAGTTGTTTCTTATGAAATATGATCTGACAATTGTTAGGGTTTTTCATGCTTGTATGATGTTTATAACCCAAAATAATGGCTTAATGGGTTTCGGCCATGTAATAAAAAGGAACCTAGAAAGCTTGGAACCTATACCTAACATGCTTAAGATGTTCCTTATGTTCTAAGAAATGATAAATGTTTAGGGTTCACATGTTTTTTTTTGTTGCTTGATAACCCAAGCTATCTCTACATGTTTCGGCCACCCCTTGTTACTAGGGTTAGAGACCTAATTAGGTTCTCCCATGAACTTCACATGTAATGCTTTATGATATGTTAAGAGTATGACATGCTGCAATGTTTATTTATGTATGTTAGGTCCAATTTCATGATATGCTATGTACTTAAGTTCATGATATGCTGTGTGCTAAATTTCATGATATGCTATGTGCTTACTTTCATGATATGCTGTGTGCTAAATTCCATGATATGCTATAGGCTTATTTTCATGATATGCTGTGTGCTCAATTTCAGAATATGCTATGTGCTTAACTTCATGATATGCTGTGTGCTCAAATTCATGATATACTATGTGTCTAAACTCATGATATGCTATGTGCTCAAATTCATGATATGCTGTATGCTTAAACTTATGATAGGTTGTATGCTTAATTATGCATGTGTTCATGATATGCTGTGTGCTCAAAATCATGATATGTTGTGTGCTCAAATATACATGCTTTAAGCTATGCCTAAAAGAGTTGCTTCCCTATAAGTGGGATCAAGAGCACTCTTCATGACATGACTATGACATGAGTGATATGGACTATGTAGATATGACATGCTATTTTACTTTTAAGGCTTGTACCAAGGGTGGGCTCCATAAGCACCCCGGGGTCGATGGACTAAGAAACGGGCCTCGTTAGGGATGGGCTCCTAAGTGCCCCTAGGTCGATGGACTAAGAAACGGGCCTAGTATATGTATGCCTTGTAGGGTTCAAGACTTGCTACCTTGGACCTACTAGGACGCGCGCATTTATGTACGTGGTACAAGCCGGGATCCCCTCTTATGATTGAGATTATGTTTAAGTATCTATGCTATACGTTTTAAAAAGACATGATGCATAACTTTCATGATGTATGTTTAAGAGTTCACCCTGCATATACCGTAGGAATATGCCATGATAATTATGATGATCATGTTATGATATGCCATGCTACCTTGTGTTTATGCCATGATTATGCCATGATATCTATGATGATGCTTATGACATGTATGATGATCATGTATGTTATGTCATGATACCTTATGCTATGATGTATGCTTTGTGATTGTTGACATGCTATACGATTTTTGTGAGTAGGAAAGGAACTTACTGAGCCATGAGTGCTCACAGCTTACTTTCTTGTACCACAGATAAGGGCAAAGGATGGATGAACTAGGAGAGCAGCAGGAGGGGCTAGCAGGATGTGTGTGGCAGTGACTGGCTAAAGAAGAAAAAGACCTGCTTTTATAGGAATTATGCCTAGTTTATATTACTACGTTATAACTCCATGACATTTTATCATGTTTAGTCTATATGTCTTGAAATAATGTTAAGTATGACATATGGACTCTATGTTTCAAAATAATTTACAAGTAAGACTTCCGCTGTAATAAGGTATTAAGTTGTTAAGTATGGTAAGTAACCCCCGTCGCCTTAGCAGGAGGGGCGGGGCGTTACAAACAGTAAGTCTACATCAGGCTATGTGTTACTTTAGGAGGTGGAGCCATTTCATGGAGGAGTGTTAAGTAGAAATGCGTTTCGGACTCAACCATGGAAGCTGAGTATGTAGCAGCCTCTGAGGCAGCTAAAGAAGCAGTATGGCTCAGGAACTTTCTAATGGACTTAGATGTGATTCCTGGTTTGCCCAAAATCATCACAATTTATTGTGATAATAGCGGTGCAGTTGCAAACTCGAAGGAACCATGAGCTCATAAGGCAAGTAAACATATAGAGCGCAAGTACCACCTGATATGAGATATCGTGAAGCGAGGAGAAGTTGTCATCGCCAAGATTGCAACAGTGGATAACCTGGCAGATCCTTTCACTAAGGCCCTTCCGGCGAAAGCTTTCGATCGGCATGTGGAGGGAATGAGAATCAGATGTATGGTAGAAGATATGGCAGCTTAGTCATTAGTATAAGTGGGAGATTGTTGGAGTGTATACTGAAAGCCTAAGCTTTTGTAAACATTTGTTTTGAATAAAGAATCACATTTGGTCAAATTATCTACATTTGTTTGTAGTTGTTCAATTAATTTATATTGTAGATAACATAGCATGTGGTGTCACATGCAGAAGATAATGTTATCAGTACCTTATAAATTATAAACAGTAGCTCACGACCAAATCATTAGAAGGTCGTAGTGTAATTAGGTATCAGTTTATCTTGACTGTATAATTACACTAGTACACTTAGAGTGTATTGAGTAGGACCATTTGAGGTCGTTTCTTTTATACTGACTTTATAAAGGAACAAAGACCTCAGTTATTATGGAAGTGTGTGCTCTTAATCCTAATATAATAACAAGCACATATATTTGATATTTATTTCTTTAATTTATCAATGGGTGAGATTTAGTTCGATGAATCAATAAGCCCGATAAATTGAGAAATGGTATCACTTATAGTGTGTGTTGTTGATTATAGAAGGAAACTGTGTCCTAGAGATACTAGGTTGATAATGTCCTCAAGAGGAGCTCATAAAGATTGTCATGTTAAACTCTGCAGGTGGACTTAGTCCGACATGATGATAAGGTTGAGTGGTACTACTCTTGGACTAAGATATTAATTAAATGAGTTGTCAGTAACTCACTTAATTAGTGGACATTCGATATCTTAAACACAGGGAGACTAACACACTCATAATAAGAAGGAGCCCAAAAATGTAATTTGGGATTGGTGCGGTAGTTCAATAATAGTTCTCTAGTGGAATGAATTATTATTGATAAAATTAAGTTGTGTGTTCGGGGCGAACACGGGATGCTTAATTTTATCGGGAGACCAAAACCAATTCCTCCTCTCGGTCCCTATCGTAGCCTCTTATTTATAGAGTACTATACCCACCTATACCCACTTTCTATACCCACCTAAAGGGGGCCGGCCAAGCTAGCTTGGGAACCAAGCTAGGGTCGGCCTAAGCATGAGTTGGGGTGGCCGGCCCTAGCTTGAACCCAAGCTAGAGGGGCCGGCCATATTTATTTAAAAATAATTTTAATTTTAATTTTTATTATCTGGAAGGTATAATTTATTAAAGAGAATTAAAATTAAAATATCTCTCTTGTAAAAGATCTACAAAAGATTAAAGAAAGAGATTAGATCTCTTTCCTTATTTGTAGATTGGTGAGATATTTTATTTTCTCTTTAAAAATTATTCACATGTTGTAAAATTAAAATTATGAAAATTTCTTTTTATCAACCATGAAGAGATTTTAAATGGAAATTTTATTTTTTCCAAAGACAAATAAGGAAGTTTTAATTGTTGATTAAAATTATCCTATTTGCTCTACATGAGGTGGCCGGCCACATACAATTAATTAGGAAAATTTATTTAATTTTTCTTAATTAATTGTTGTCAAGGAAAATTAAGGAAATTTTATTATAAATAAATTTCCTAATTTGCCAAGGCTAAGGAATATAAAAGAAGGGGTGAGGGTGCCTTCATGAGACAACCTCGATTATTTTCTCTCCCTCTTTTCCTTGGTGTTGTGGCCGGCCATCATCTTCTCCCTCTCTTCCTCTTGTGGTGGCTGAATACTTCATCCCTCTTGGAGTTCTTGTGGTGGCCGGATACTACTTGGAGAAGAAGAAAAAGAAGGAGAGAAAGCTAGCATCTCTTGGAGCTTGGTTGGTGTTTTGATCTTCTTCCTTGGTGAAGCTTCCTTATTGTTGGCCGAACCTAGCTAGGAGGAGAAGAAAGTGGTTGGTGGTTTCTCATCTTGGAAGATCGTTGCCCACACAACGTCCGAGGTTAGAAGAGGAATACGGTAGAAGATCAAGAGGTCTTTCTAAAAGGTATAACTAGTAATTTTTCTTTCCGCATCATACTAGTTATTTATGGAAATAATACCAAATACAAGAGGCTTACGATTTTAGTATTTCGAATATATTTTTCGATGTTGTGTTCTTTTGTTTTATTTTTCCTTGTGATTTGATTGTTCTTTTCGGTTAACCTAAAGTTATTTTAGGAAATTAAATATTAGCTTTTCATAAGAGGTTTTGTCTAGTCGGTGGTGGTTGCTCCCATATCCAAGAAGGTCATGTGTCTCACCACGTCAGTACTGGGAACCAATTATAGAAATTAATATTTAATGGAATTAATAACTTAAGGTGACTTGGGTCGAACGTGTTAAGTTCCGCAGGAGATCCAAGTCAAAACCTAAAAGAACAAATAGATTAAGTTTTGGATCAAACGTGTTAAGTTCCGCAGGCGATCCAAAATTTAATTTAAAAGAACACATGGCAGCTAGGAAAAGGTTCAGACCTTTGTACAAAATTTTTGTACAGTAGAACCTCTAGGTTTTCCGAGTAGCAACCAACAAGAAGATCAAGAGGTTGTTGTTTACAAAGAAAGGTATAACTAGTAATTTTTTTCCGCATGATACTAGTTTTTCTTTGTATGAATTCCAAACACAAGAGGCTAGAGATTCTAGATTTTCGGATTTGTAATTCGAAGTTGTGTTTCTTTTATTTTATTTGTCGATCTTGTGATTCGATTGTTCCTTTTGGTTAAACCTAAGGTTATATAAGGAAATTAAATATTGAATTTCATTAAGAGGCTTTGTCGAGGCAGTGGTGGATGTTCCCATACCCAAGAAGGTCAAGTGCCTCGCCATGTTTGACCTGGGAGCCAATTTTTGAAATAAATATTTAATTAAATTTGTAACTTAGGTGGATTTGGATCTATAATGTTAAGTATCGTTTGCGATCCAAGTCTAAACTACTAAGAACAGATAAGTTAAATTTGGAATCAATAATGTTAAGTTCCGTTTGCGATTCCGGATTTAATTTCTAAAGAACACAATAGGTTATTAGGAAAGGTTTGACACTTGTATAAAATTTTTGTACAGTGGAACCGGTACGATTTTCCTAGGACCAACCAACAAATCGAGCATTGATTCTCTGTAGCGAACTAAATGTGTACCCGAATGCTTTCACAGGGAAGTGAAAAATATTATCACTTGACAGAGGGGTGAAAAGATTGTTGGATATGTGTGAATAGAAAAGAGGTGAAGAGGAAAGACACTCGATTGTTAAAAAGACTTTAGTTCCACATTTAGAGTTTCAAGACATATTGATAAGTTTATACTGATTCACAAGCATTATAGTTGTGAACAAATGCATGGGGAGATGCTTTCTCTCGCGCATGAGTGAGCAGGGGTGCAAATCCTGGGCCTAAATTTATATTGAACCAAGTTGACTTGTGTATGAGCATGATTTACGCACGTCGAATGTTAGACCGATTAGGATAAAATTTGCCCAAACAAATGAACACAACAAATGATTTTAATTCGACCATCAGGTATTTTCTCAATTCGCCATGAACAACTAGTGCTTAGTTGTGTATGTGATTTTATTGTTGTATCATGGGAAACGAACATCCATAATAACCTCAAAGTACAACCGGAAGAGGACGAACTTATTTTAAGGAAACTAAGTCACATAGGAATCGGAAACTATTACTTCCATCTCAGGTATTGGCGTCAAGCAAGCCTCGGTAACTCTTACTTCCATCTCGGGCCTCGGCGTCAAGCAGGCCTCGACAACTCTTACTTCCATCTCAGGCCTCGGCCTCGTGTCTTAGCATCTTGGCCTCTATCTCAGCTGGACATTAATGTGTCTATTTTATATTGGAATTTCTAATTAGTTTAGATGCATTTATTGACTAACTTTGTGTACAATTAACTCATGATTTTATATCTTTGTACTTCATTTCAATTTATTTCCAATTCGTGGTACTGTGCTTATGTATTTCCTGTGTTAGGATATGAAATAGAGTGAAACCAAGGATTGAAGATCATGGAAGGAAGATCCCAAGGTTGAACATGGGTGACCGTTCCTAATGGCACGACCTGTGTTCCTTTTTGTTGGAATAACACAGAGGGTCATGCCCAGCAGCACAACTCATGTTCTTCTCTGTTACCAAACCATAGCACCCATATTCAGCGACATGGGCCATGCTCAACCATCATCAGCGAGCATGGGTGCCTGTGCCCAACTACACAGGTCGTGCTCAGGCACGCCCTGAAGTAGCAGCGCCTGACACGAGAGCCTGTGTCCAACGACACGACCATTGTCGGGTTTTTGCTTCCTTGCCTATTTAAGCTCCTCATGCCAACTTTGAAAGGGATCTGATCTGGGAACCCTCTGAGGGTTCCAAGGAGGCTTGAGGAGGAAATCCCAGCACCATCCATGCCATCTGGGCAAAGAAGCAAGGCCAAGAACATCTAGGAAGCGGAATCTAGGATCAAGCCTAAGCCTCTTCTCTATTTTCTCTGTTTCTCTGAGATTGCAATAATATTTCTGATTTGTGAATATATTTTGTGATTGTAACCCCACATTTATGGGGTAAACTATATATTCTAGGATTAGGGAGTAGCTTCTTGCGATGTAAACACTATCTCTTTGGATCTAAGCATGTTTACATCTTCTTATTTTATGATATATGATTTATAGTCTGGATCAACTATGTTATCATGATCTCGATGCCAAAAGAATAAGATCTTATTCTACAAGGGATTCGGAGATGAACCGAAAGATAATCCAACCCTCTGACCCGTAGAAAGCCAAGGCACAGAGAGTCGGTTATGATAGTAGATCAGTAAGCTGCGAGGAACCCTAGATTATCATAGAACATAATGGATTAATATTAATTCATAGTCACATAGTAAGAGGACGATCATATAGAGGTTGGGGGGTCTTGTGACAAGGCCCTGTTGGTGCAAGGAACACCAGACGATCGAACCTGTGTTTTGATAATGGCAAAAGGATTCAAAGTTAAGTTGTCTTGTTATCTAATAAGTTGAACTGAGTGTGCAGGAAAGTCCTAATTGATTTTAGGTAAAGGAAAGTCCTAGTTGAGGCTAGGCAGGTGGAAAGTCTTAGATACAGTTAAGCAACAAAGTTCTCTAAGGGATTAGGCAAACTCTTAGCAGGTTAAGGATGTTAGGCGAAATCCTAGGATTGTGGATTTTAGGTGAAAGTTCCAGGGTCGCAGATACTAGGTGGAAGATAGGATGGGGCGACGATCAGACATCCAACGGAAAAATCTTGAAGTCTCATATGCTGAGCAAAAGTTCAAATGGTCTAGAGGACTAGTCTGGCAAAAGATAATTTCTCCTAAGAGGAGTAGGTGAAGACGTGTTTCTTGAAAAGGGAACAGTAGGCGTCGATCCGACCTAGAGTTTTAGCGAAACTCAAAGTCAAGATCGGACAGCACGGATGTTGTCAAAAAGTTAATTTTTATATATTGTTTGCATATTATTCTAACTTTATTTTGCAGGAAGACTAATATTTTGTAGGGTCAGAATTTGCCTTGTTCAATCGATCGAACATCGGGATCATTCAACTGAACACCAGAGATCAGATCAGCTCATGGTGCAGCTTCGACCATGGGATCGATCGATCGAACCTCGGGTTCAGTCGATCGAACCTTGGGTTCTATTGACTTAACAGTGGATAGACTGTAGGCTGATTGAATCTAGTTGATCAGATTCGATAAGCTGAGGAGCGTCGAAGGTTCAACACACCAAATGGCTAGATCGGTCAATCAAACAAAGACTTTTATCTGAAGTGACAGCATCTGGATGGAAAGCTGGGTGGACTCAGAAACATTAGTTGACCGATCAGTCGACTGATCCACATCGAGTCAAACTTGATCCTGAGATCAGTGGATCTGGATCAGGCTAAAGTTGGCTATAAAAGAAGATCTCGACCAGCACTGCAAAGCAACAATTCAGAATAACTTCTACTCTGTGCGCTGCTCTGGAACAATTCAACAGACGCCCAACCACTACTCTAACAATCAACGAACATCTTCTTATTCTTTTATTGTCGGTAACTAAATTTTTATATAGTAATTATACTTTAAATTATAATATTATTTAAGCTATTAGTGATTGCCCAACGAAAGCGATCAACGATCGTGGGCCTTGGAGTAGCTGTTGTCAAAGGCTCCGAACCAAGTAAAATTACTTGTGTTTGCGATTGTGTTTCTTTATTTCCGTTGTGCATTCTGTGTTTTCTGAAAATGTGAAAAAGAAAAAAAAACCATGAGTTCTATTCACCCCTTCTATAGCATGTCTCAATTCTACAATTGGTTTCAAAGCTATGCCGCTCTGAATTGGTGAAACCACCAATCAAGCAGGGGGTTCCTTTTTGTGAAAGAAAAAAAATTATATATCATTTTTTATTAGAAATTATTCTTACACCTTTCATTTTTTACCTCAATTTTTTTAAAAAAAATTCTCATTTTTTTATTTTTATTTTTTCACCATTAGTCATAATTGGTGAAATAACTCTTTTGACAAAATATGTCATAAGATTTATTATTATTATTTTATTATTTTTTTCTTAAAATTGGTACAACACCACTCGAGTAGATATTTCATCTTATTTTCCTACTGCACTACTAATTCAAGACCCAGTCTTGAAACATCCGTCATCTTTTTCCTGTGTGCGAGATTTTCTATCAATGGCCCACCAAGAAGGCTATAGTTCCGCTCGCCCGCCTCTTTTCTCTTGTGAGGACTTCAGATACTGGAAGGGTCAGATAGAGTACCACATCAAGACGCAGGTGGAGATGTGGATCATAATCCAAATTGGATTCACACTCTTCACTAAAAATGGAGAACCATTAGCCTGCGACAAATGGGATGAACCAACAAAAACAAAAATTGAGGCAGACACAAAGGCCACTCAGACCCTATAGTGCAGCTTGACCAAAGATGAGTTGAATCAAGTTGGACTATTCAGCAGCGCAAAGGATCTCTGGCAAAAGTTGTTCAAACTTCATGAAGGGACCTCTGATGCTAAGGTATCTAAAAAAAATTTGTTGTTAAATAAATTATATAAAATTGTAGAATGGAGAATCAGCAAGTTAACTACATGCTCAGATCCAAGACCTACTTAACGGACTACACACTATTGGCTAGAAGGTAGAGAATCGTGATATTATAAGGTATACACTACAAGCATTTCCTAGGAATACCTTATGGTCATCCATAGTAGATGCCTACAAAATTTTCAAGGATCTTTCAATTATTAGATTAGATGAATTATTTTTTGATTTTGAGTTATATGAACAAACTAATGCATGCCTAGTTGAGAAAGGTATTGCTTTGGTTGCAGACACAAGCAAGATTAAGAAATCAAAGCTCAAATTCTTACCTAAACCCGAATTCAAATTAGAAGACAACAAGTAGATCATCTCCAAACTAGTCAGTCGAGTAAAAATTGCTAAAGAAGCAAAGGACAAGGAAGGCGTTGAAAGCAACGTGGTTCGAATCCTCGAAAGACTCAGACGAAGAACATGAACAAGCGAGCTTCCTTGCTCTACTGGTACAAGCTTACGTTGCCAAAACTGAGTCTGAGTCCGAAACTAGAGCTAAATTAGAAAGTGAGTCCGAAAGAAGCCACAGATCCATATCCATTTCTAAATGGCCAAATAATACTGTAACTTCTCTGGTTGCTGGTGCTCAAGTAGATGATCTACAGAATTTAGTTTCATATTTATTAAGGAAGTTGGCCAAATCTATTATCCGGGGCAAGTCACTCCCAAAGGAGGTAATAGACCATAAGGACGTGATTAACTCGAGTTTTTTGACTGAGCAAGCTCAAGATGGAACCTCAACTCAAGTCCAATAACTTGAGGAAGAGAATTTCAATTTAAAAACTCAAGTCATAGAACTAATAGACACGTTAGAATAGTTCACCTTGGGTTCCAAAAATCTTGATCTAATTCTTGAAAAATAAAGAAGCATATATAACCAAATCAGACTTGGGTACAAGGCTAGACATCGATCCAAATCTTACTAGTGAATTGATCAACTAAGAACCTAGTCCAAGCATGAGTCCCCAAGTCTAACCTAACTAATCAAGTTGGACTTGATCAATATTGGATCCCCAAAAATCATATCTACTACCTTGATAGAGCTTATTGAGGCTACAATCCAGGGGGAGCCAATAGAAAAATCATTTTCATTAGATAAACCTGATTGATGGTTGATTTACTATTTTTTTCTTAATCATGCTTAGATTAGGATAGATAAGGACTTAAGCTTGATCAACACTTGGTTAGTTAAATTAAGGATTCTCAGAAAGAAAATAATATTTAATTTCTTTAAAAGACTTTATCTAGAAGTGGTTGTTGTTCTAATATCCAAGAAGGCCTAGTGCATCGACACAGCTTGGAAGCCAATTATTAAAATGAATGTTTAATTAAGAATGTTGAAAATCTTGAAATTACACTTAAGGGAATTAGCAAAAATAATATTTACACAATTGACTTACCAATCTCCTCACTAAAGTATCTTTTGACACAATAAGAGGAAACTAAGTTGTGACACAGAAGACTAGGCCATACTGACATCAGATTCATTTCAAAAATGAGTCAAAATGATTTAGTTAGAGGTCTACCCAAATTAAAAAATTTAGAAAATACAATCTATAATGCTTGTCAATAAGGTAAGTAAACTAAGTGAACCTACAAACTAACAAACCTAAATCGAACCAACTCGATACTTGAGCTCCTACACTTAAACCTATTTGATTCACATGGAACCAAGTCACTAAGTAGAAACTAATAGTTCTTAGTCATAATTGATGATTACTCAAGATTTACTTGAATAAAATTTCTTTTAAGAATAAGAGAAAATGAAACCAAAGAAGAAAAGAAAAAAAAAGAAAGAAGAGAGTGGTCAAGGCTTGAACCTTGAACCTCTTAACAAATGGTAAGCTTTAAGTGGTAGGGAATAACCAATAGCCCAAGAGGAAGTGTTGTTAGAAAGGAAAGGGAATTTGTGGTTAAAGGTAAGGAAGGTAATGGGACACCTTTTTCTTTCACCAAGAATAATGAGAGTGATGAAGAGAGAGCAAGAGAATGACAAGTTGTGTTCTTCCCCTTTCTTCCTTTTATTTAGAATAAATAGAAATAAAAAGGTAAGGGAAAGAAAAGTTCATTCCTCTCTCTTCCTTTCATTTAGGATAAGAAGGAATAAGAGGGCAAGGGAAATTGGTTTTCTCTCCTTCCTCCTTCTTCTTCCTCCACCGAAACTCCAAGCTTCCCCTCTCCCATTTCCAAATTCAAGCTAAAGGTTTTCTTCCTAGGAAATCTTCACAAAGGGAAGTCTTTAAAACCTACTTCCCCTTACAAGCAAGATAAGCAAAAGGGAGTTCTAGAAGCAAAAGCTTTCTTCTTCTTCTTCTTCACCAAGGGTATTTTCTTAGTAAACCAAGCAAGAGGATGTAAGTATCTCCCTCACCTGCAGTACAAGTGGTTTTTGAGTGTTTTTCCATGTTTTTATGTTTCTTAAAACATAGGGTTAGGTTTTGTAAGTTCGGCCAAGACATGAAACAAGGGTTGAGGAGAGTTAAAAATATTAACCATGCTTGCTTATGTTTCCTCATGTTGTGTAAGCTATTATGTGATAGAGCTTCATGCTTAAAGATTGTTAATTGAAACCTAGAACCATGCTTTAGAGTTTCGGCCAAGACTTGAAGTTAGGGTTAGAAACTCATCTATGTTTGCTAAAAGTCTTATTTGCTATGCCATGTATTCTATGATATTAGTTTAGAACTTCATGCTTAAAGATTGTTAATTGAAACCTAGAACCATGCTTTAGAGTTTCGGCCAAGACTTGATGTTAGGGGTTAGAAACTCATCTATGTTTACTAAAAGTCTTATTTGCTATGTCATGTATTCTATGATATTAGTTTAGAGCTTCATGCTTAAAGATTGTTAATTGAAACCTAGAACCATGCTTTAGAGTTTCGGCCAAGACTTGATGTTAGGGTTAGAAACTTATCTATGTTTGCTAAAAGTCTTATTTTCTATGCCATGTATTCTATGATATTAGTTTAGAACTTCATGCTTAAAAATTGTTAAATGAAACCTAGAACTATGCCTTAGAGTTTCGGCCAAGACTTGTTGTTAGTGTTAGAAACTCATCTATGTTTGCTAAAAGTATTATTTGGTATGCCATGTATTCTATGATATTAGTTTAGAGCTTCATGCTTAAATATTGTTAAATGAAACCTAGAACCATGCTTTAGAGGTTCGGCCAAGACTTGAAGTTAGGGTTAGAAACTCATCTATGCTTGCTAAAGGTCTTAATTGCTATGCCATGTATTGTATGATATTAGTTTAGAGTTTCATGCTTAAAGTTGTTTAAATGAAACCTAGAATCATGCTTTATATGTTCGGTCAAGACTAGAAATTTGGGTTAGAAACTCACCTATGTTGCAAAAAGTCTCACATGTTATGCTATGCTATGTGAATTGGTTTAAAGTTTCCATGTTTAATGTTGCTCAAAAACCTAGGATTTGCTCCTTTAGGTTTCGACCAAGAAGAAATAAAAAGGATTAGAGAAAGTTTTTTTTTAAAAAAAATCTAAACTATGCTTGCTTATGATTCCTCATGGTGTGTAATCTATTATATGATGTTAGTTTAAGGTTTCCATGCTTTATGTTGCTTAAAACCTAGGACTTGTTAGTTAGAGCCCTAGAGCCAATCATTTGATGATTGTATTATGGACTTATTGTATCATATTCTTATATAAATAAAGGCATTTGTTTTGGTTATTATACTTACTTGTATTGGTGTCAAATAAACTAAGTATAATAGCATCCTTGAGTAGAAGGTTCTCACCTATATCAATCGGTTAGTTGAACCGATAGTGAGATGATATAGGGAACACTACTCTTAATCATTTCTAGTCGAGTATTAACATTCAGGGACAATGTTAATGCAATAAGACTAGCATGTAGGTCAACTCGATGACTTGATCTCACAAGTCATGGATATAGAGATATCAAGTTGACACATGGGTATGCATTGGAGAATGTATACTGCATGACCCGCCATGAGAAAGTATCATGGATCGTTATATGAGTGTCATATACTTTCTCATGTGGCTATTAGTATGACTACTACTCCTTAGACCTGAAGTCACCATGGTTCCCTACATAAGGAGTTATGTACTTTGGTTTCGTCAAACGTCACCCGTAACTGGGTGGACTATAAAGGCGATTACTGGGTATGTAACGAATTATGCAGAGGGATGTGAGTGATGTAGATGGGATCTATCCCTCCTATATGACGGGAGAGACACCGATATTCTTGATAGAGTGAGACCACGAAGTGCATGGCCATGCCCAAATGAGTCAATATGAGATATTGAGCTCATTTGATTTAGTGAGTCTACTTGGAGTTCAAGATTTAGATTGGTCAGAGGATGACACGGTCTATGCCTCACATTGATCAATCTAGATGTCTAGGATAGAAGGACACTTGTCATATATTGTGAGGAGTCACAATTAGTAGTCACAAGGTGATGTTGGATCTCAACATTCTTATAACTTGGGTAGTAATGATGTGTTGCTAGATACCGCTCATTACTTATGCTTCTAAAAGGGTTTAGGAGCATTGCCAACATTATAAGAACCTATAGGGTCACACACAAAGGGCAATTAGATGAAGATTAGGTTCATTTGATGAACCTAAAGGATTAGGTTCATGTGATGAACCAAATTGGATTAAGAGTAATCCAAATTATGCTAATTGAGTTGGACTCAATTTGGTTCATGTGTTAAGTGAGTCTAATTTGGACTTAGACTCATTGAATCAATTTAATTCAATGAATAGAGATTCATTAAATTAAAATTGACTTGAACCAATGGTTAGATTTGATCAACCATGAGAGAGAAGTGGTCAAGTTTGACTTGACTTGAGAGGAAGATGAAGAGTCAAGTTTGACTTGACTTTATGCCACCTCATTGGTGAGTTGGCATTAAGTGGTCCAATGATGATGCTCCACATCATCATGGTTGCTTAAGTGGAATGCCACCTCCTAGGAGTTACCAAGAGTTGTGACTCTTGGCATCCCATGGAGGTTACAATTCCCCTTAAAGTGGCCGGCCACTTTTGATGAGTAGTTAGTGCATTTTTGTGTGCTTGTGTGAGTAACTCCCATCTTCTTCCTCTCTAGCTTTCTTCTTGCTCTCCCTCTCCTCCATTACTGATCTCTAAGGTTGCTAGCACATCCTTAGAGATTTTTCTCCATCTCTTGCTTGTGTGGATACACATAGAGAAGTGTCTACTTTGACACTTTTGAGATCCGGCGAACTGAGGATGAGCGGGATTGCGAAGGGCTTCGCATCAAGGGTATAACCTTTCTTCTTTGTGGATCTACTGTAGATCGAGGTTTAGAAACTCATACTCGTAAGTTTTTCGAAAGTTTTATCTTTGCACGGATCCGGTGGTGGGGGTTTCGGGGTTTCGTATAGTCCTGTTGGGTTTTAATGACGAGCTAAGGTTTCCATGCTTTATGTTGCTTAAAACACCCAACAGGACTATACCTTTTGTAAGTTTCGGCCAAGAAGGAAATGGAATGGACTAGGGAAGTTTAACTCCAACTAGACTTGCTTATGTTTTCTCCCATGTTATGCTATGTATTATGTGGTATTAGTTTGATGTTCCATGCTTAAATGTGGCTTAAAAATCTAGTACCATGTCTTGTAAGTTTCGGCCAAGAAGGAAATGAAAGGGCTTAGGGAAGTTTAACTCCAACTAGAATTACTTATGTTTTCTCCCATGATATACTATGTATTATGTGATGCTAGTAGGATGTTTTCCTTGTTTAAAGTTGCTTAAGATTTAAGATCATGTCCCATGCAAGTTTCGGCCAAGATATGAGTTAGGGTTTGCAGAAAGATCAAAACCCCAACTATGCATGATAATGACTCTTCATGATATGCTATGTGATATGTGAACTTTATGTCACCATGTTATGCTTATACAAGGCTTATGTATGATGAAACGCCTAAGAGATGCTTCCCTATAAGTTGGGACTAAGAGCACTCTTCATGATATGACAAGAAACATGATATGCTATTTTACTTTTGTATGGCTTGTATCGGACCCTAAGAATGGTCAATGGGATGGGCTCCTAAGTTGCCCCTAGGTCGAAGCACGGGCCTAGTTCCCTAGTAGGTTCGGGATTAGCTACCTCGGATTTATTTAGGGATGCGCGCAATTCATGTATGTGGTACAAAGCCAGACCCTCATGTTGAGATTTATGTTTAAGTACCTATATGATATATGCTTTCAAAAGAACATCCTGCATATACTTATTTCATGCTATATGATTTTGATACATGTTTTCAAAAGAACATCTTGCATATACTTATTTCATGCTATATGATTATTATGCTTTAGGAAGATGCTCTCTTGAGATATGTCTATGATACCTAGAAGAACATGCTACTACCTTATGTTTATGCTCTCATATGCTATGCCCAAATGAGTATGACACTATTTTATGCTAGCATGAAATGTTAAATCTAGATGTGGGTTAAATGAATATATCACTACTCCATGATTTATGGCTTTCGTAAGTAGGAAAGGATCTTACTAAGCCTATGTGCTTATAGTTTTAAATTTCCTTGTACTGCAGAAAAGGGTAAAGAATGACTAAACTAAAGGGAGCAGTAGGGAGGACAAAGATGTGTGTGGCAGTGACATGGTAGAAGAGATATGTGTTTTGTGCTTCCAGACTTATATATGTTTTATGCTTTTGCATGTGAACTATTTCTTTTCTTTCTAATTTTGATGATATTAACTTGAACTTGTTTGGATGGTTTATACTTAAGGTGAACTTATACTTTCCCTTGTCTCCATGAAACCTTGAAAGGTTAAGTACTTGTTAGTTATCATGAACTCTAGAGAACAATATACATGTTTAGTTTCCTTCTTATTTAGTACGCTCTATACTCTAGTTAAACAAGCATGTATCATGTTTCAAGTAATAGATAGTAAATAAATTTTATATGCATGAATGCTGACATGTTCACCTAGTTTGTTTATATGATTAAGTTTTAAATTTTCTTCCGCTGCAATGATTGCATATTCATGTATGTATGTTCGCGTAGCGCCGCCCTTGCTATCAGTAGGGGAAGGGCGGGCGTTACAGGTTGTGCCAATCAACATGGCTGAGCCATGTTGGCTTCGAGAAGGAGGGCACGACCGACTCGTGCTGGCAGCTAGAAGAGGGCGCATGGTCGTGCCAAATGACATGACCTTCCCAATGTTGGCTTCCGGATGTGTTTTATCTTTGCGTACTTTATTTAATTTTGATCCTCATCATGCTCTATCAAAGATAAAAAGAGAAGAGAAGATCTCCAAACAAGAAAATAGTAATGCTAGAAATAATAATGAAAAGATGTGTGATGGTGTGAATTATAGACAAGAAATTCATATAAATGTGCATCAAAAGAAGCTCAAATACATGTATAACCTACACACATTAATAGCATCTCTCTCTCCATCTTCATCTCCTTGAAAGTTGTTTCTAGAGGTTGGAGATAGTTCATATTGAGCTTCCATAAAAACCTACACACCCACAGGAAAAGCATACCTCCTATAAGCACATTATATAAGATAGAACTAGAACCATATTAAATTTGACAAAGCATGTATCAAAAATTGAATCATATCTAACAAAATCAATTACAGGTATCTCTATAAAGTTTTCTAAAAGATCACAAGAAATACTAACATTGCATTGCTAAAAGGTAACTAAAAGTTCTAAATAAGCGGATGTGACTTCTTCAAGAGAAAATGATGGTTCTGGCTCTGGCTTAGGTGCTAGTATAACTAAAGGTAGTGATTCTTGGGGTTCTTCCATCTATGCACAAGTCCCTACACATTGATCTACAACATGTTTAATTCTTGTAACTCTCATAATATCAAGGGGTTGTGGGAATAGAGGAAGTGATTCTTGAGATACTACTTGCAGAATACAACTCCCTACACTTTATTCCAAAACATTAACATCATCATATACAGTGTTGAATAATAGACTAAGATCAATATCATCTATAGGAGACTCAACAACAAGAGTATTGACAACTTCATTTGCAATTTTAAATTAATCAACCTCAACACAACCATCATCTAAAAATTCTATTTCACTATAGTAACTAATAACCCTAATAGGTAGATCTGAAAATTTACTATCCACTACATTATCATTACAATCATCATCTAAAGAGTTTTCATCTTTATATATATCAAGGAATCTGCACTCAACTATATTAGTATCATAGAATTTGCCAAAATCTTTATCATTATTGGCCCCCACTAGCTTTTGTAGAAAAGGAATCCTTAGTGGAGGTCTTGGGAAGAATTGTTATTTCTTTTCCCCAAATTCTTTTTGAGGTTGTGATGAAGGCCCAATTTTATTGTCTAGTGTTTGTGTGATCAACCGTTAAGGGAAAGGTACCCATGACTATAGACACATGGAATTATGTTTTTGCAGTTCTCTTTTGTTTTTCTTCTCATTTCTATACAGATCTTTCTCTAGAAGTTCTTCAAGATTATTGACATTTCTCAACTTGATAACATTACATTATGCACTAGACTTTTTTGTTCTTTTTGACCCCCCTCATTCTACGATTTGATGTAGTTTCTATGATTTGATGAAGTTTCCTCACTGTTCATTGGCGGTTGTAACAACTTTTGTTTGACAATTTCCATTGCATTCTTGGTTTGCACTTCAAGAATTATTAGGGGAGATTCCATCCAATTTTTATCTGACCATTCTTGGAGATTCAATGTCACTTGATCAATTAATGTGCATGATTCATCCAAGATTTTACACATCAAAGAACCTCCAACAAATGAATCCAATAGTCGCTTATCCGAGATGAGAATCTCAATGTAGAATTTATGCACTGTCAATCATCTTTCCCAAACCATGATGAGGACATTGTCTTAATAAACCTTTGAATTTGTTCATGCTTCAAATAGTGATTCTCCATATGCTTGAGAAAAATTTATGATGAAATTCTTTATGTGCACCGTTCTTCTTTATGTGCTCCAATTGTTTCCAATTTATAATACTTTGAGGATGGAGAGAATAAAACCAAGTTATTGCTTTATCTTTGATGCTAAAGGGAAATGTCATCAACCGGATGGCATTCGCTGATACTCCTTCACATTTCACCATGTTGCAATATTTATGAAATACCTCATGGTGTAAGTATGGGTTTTCTGAAATTTCTCCTCCAAATTTATGACCATGTATTATGAAAATTAATGTCGGGTTTAGTTGGAAACTTGCTGCTTCAATTTGAGGATCCACAATGGGAGACATTTTTCTTGCAGAAAAGGATGTGATAAAGTCTCTTAAAGGTTTTCTTGACATGTTAGTGCTCATGATATCTAAAAAAAATTATAAGGAAAAATAAAAAATACATAATTAAAGACAAGAAAGAAAATACATAATGAAAAATAAAAAAGAAAAAGAAAAATATCTAGAGTAACTTAAATGCTAATTAACTAATGTTAATCAGAAACAGACCCAGCAACAACTCCAAAAACTTGCTATGAAGCCGCGAGTACATGACCACTTCATCAGCAATATAAAGATATTGAACTATAGGGATTGTTGATTAAGCACTAATTGATTTCACAAAGAAAGTTATCTAGATGATCGAGAGGTCGGTTGAGAGCTTATGAACTAGAAAGAGGAGAGAGAGAGAGATGATCTTGAGAGGGGATGAGCTTAAGGAGATGGTTTCTAGAATTTTAGTTTCATTATGATGCTAATTAATATCCCTAGTGCATGTTTAATTTATTACCCTTTGCGTTTATAATCATGTAGGGATTCTATCCTAATTACCAATAAGCTACAATAATTCCAACATTATTTAGTAAAGGAGTAATCATAGAAAGATCGGTTAAAGGTATACCCTCTATCACTAAGAGCCATCCGGTCATATAATTGCTAGAGTTATCTCAGTTACTTCCTAACGAGGATTAAAGGCTACACTAGAGTGTTTACACCATTCTCATTCAATGTTACTAAGTAGAAGAGGTAACATAAAAATTCTGGTTACAGGGATACCCGAGGGTCCCTCGGTCATACAATCGCTATATTATACAAGTCACTTTTTGACATTAAATTAGTGTAAACCAAGCTCTTAGGTAGCTAATCTCCCAATTCAAGGTAATACTCCAAAGAATCTAGTTAAAGGGATACCTTCTGTCACCAGTCCCTCGGGCATATAATCTAAAGTATCGCTACATGGTGACTAATCCCTCATATCTACATGTTTACACCATTCACACATTTCATCAAATACTTTCAAGGCACAAAATATATAGAACATAATATAAACACTTCATTGAACAAGGAAATGACATATACACAGTTCATATATTAATCAAAATATTAAAACTACTCTGTACATCCTAGAAAGGGGAGGATCTACTCTATTACAAGAGAATACAACCAATAGACGAAGAAAGTAGTAAACTGTGACTCAATATATGGAAACAGAGAGAAGAGAGTGCCTATCCTTGAAGCTCGATGTCTTTGGAGGTGTTCCATTGCTCTAGAGGTGGACGAATCATGAAGAAGAAGAGCTATAGGATTTTTTCCCTAAGAGAAAAACCTTTACTCAAGGAGAGGGGTGAAACCCTGAACCAAAGATGAGTGAAAAGGATAGAAAATCTCATTTTATAGCAGGGGCACAACCCCCTTATTTTCTTTGCCACATGGTCGTGCCTCAAGGCATGATCGTGGCATGTGTACCATGGCCTAGGGTAGGAACGACCGTGCCTCAGGGCACTGCCTGCCCATGGACTTCTCTAGAAGATGAGACACAACCGAGCGATATGTATTGTTGGGAAGAGAGGCATGATCATGCCTAAGGGTATGGCTAGGCCATGGGTCTTGGCTGGAGTGGGACACGGTTGTGCCTTAAGGTATGACTTGCCCGTGTGGTCTTTCTAAGGGTGGCTCTCGGGGAGGCACACGACCATGCAAGGAGGCATGACCTGCGTTGATGATTTGGTCCAATGGCCAATTTGCTCCATTTTGCTCCAAAATATGTCTTGTCAATCAAAACAAACAAAGAACAGATCTCTAAATAAAAAGTAGTAGAAGCATGGTAATATAATAAAATAGGGTACAATAAATATAAATTATATTCAAGAAATGCAAGTAGATGTACGTCAAACAATACCTAAAAACATATATAATCTACGCACATCACTTATTTAAAGAATAATTATCTATTAACACAACTTCCACCCATATGAATTCTGACAGTTTAGAACTCAATAGAAGAGTATTCATCATCTTCTTTAGAGTGTGATTCTTTTGCTCAGCAACTCCATTTTGTTGAGGAGAATAAGAAGTTGTTGTTTCATGTTTCATCCCATGTTCAGTATATAACTCAACAAATGGTTATACATATTCACTGTCTCAGTCATTTCGAACCACCTTAATCTTTATATTAAGTTATTTTCTATAAGGATCTAGAGCGCTAATTACGCGAAAAGCATAGCGAAAAATAAACTAGATCCTCTCCAGAAGATCCATGCAAAGGATAAAACATATACTAAATTTGTTAAAAGGGAGTTATACATTTGTCGCGTGCACACAAACTCCCGACAGCTAGGATCTCAGCACGATCAAGCATCCATGCCTCTTTCGGTATTCACACAAACAAGCTTCTCATCCATCTCACAAACTCAGGAAGTGGAGAAGAAAACCAACCAAGGTTGTGCTAGAAACCACAAGGAAGGTCTCGATGGAGGAAAGAAGAAGAGAAGATCACAAATGAACACACACTTTTTCAATGGCTGAAAATACCCTTTTGTACTCTTATGGAATATCAAAAGTCCTTTGATCTTTTATCTTCCTTCATGAATTGACTCTTAGTTATCTTTCATGAAGAGACTTTTTATCTTCCACGAAGAGCCTTTTAGTCTTCTTCTTTTACATGATCAAATCATGTAAAAGACCTTTCCTCTTCCTTGGTGAATTCAAGTTCACCCAATGAGTAACTCATTGACCCTCATCAATCTAAATTGACTTCATGAGTCTAATTCGAATTGGACTCAATCCAATAATTAGATCTAATTGAGTCTAACTCAATAAGTCTAATTCGGATTAGACTTAATCCAATGATCCATCATATGAACCCATCTCCAAATCAATTTGTTCTTTGTATGTGACCCAATAGGTTCTTGTAACGTTAGTAATGTATCTAAATAAACATTTTAGATGCATAAACAATGAGTGACATCTAGTAAGGTATCATTGCTATCCAAGTGACGAGAATGTCGAGATCAGACTTAATCTTTTCGTGACTATTATCTTGTATGACTCAATCCCTCTATTCTTGATATCTAGATTAATCAATGAGGCATATACCATGTCATCCTCTTATCAATTTTTGTATTTTTTGATCTCTAAGTAGCCACACTCATACACATAAGCTCAATATCTCATATTGACTCATTTGATTATGACCATGCATTTTTGTGTCCTACTAATTAAGGGGTCCACAAATATCACTTATGTCATATGGAAGGGATATATCCCATCTACATCATTCACATCCCTCCCTATAACTCATTGCATACTCAATGATCGATTTTATAGTTCACTCTGTTACAGTTGATGTTTGACGATACCAAAGTGCACAACTCCTTATGTAGAGAACTGCAGTGACTTCAAGTCTAAGGACTATTCATATCAATAGTCATATGAGAATGTTTATGTCACTCATATAATGATCCATGAAACATTTTCATGGCGGATCATTTAGTACATATTCTCTAATATATACCCATGTGTCAACCTGATATCTCATATCCATGACTTATGAGATTAAGTCAATCATTGACCTACATGCTATTTTTAATGCATTAATATTATCCTTGTATATTAATATTTGACTAGGAATAGTTAAGAGTAGAGTCTATATGTATTATAGGCTCTCACTATCAATTCAACCAATTGATATGTTGTAGACTAGAATTTACTATCCTAGGATATTATTATACTTATTCATTCGACACTGAAATAAATATAATAACCAACTTTACCTTTTATCAATAAAATAAAATATAATACAATAACGCTCTATCAATCATCTCATAATTAGTACTAAGGCTAATACTAACATTTTCAACTCCATTCTTATAGAAAATAATTTTTTCTATACACTACAAAAATACTACCACTTAGGGACAAAATTTGCAACAAATTTTAGAAAAAAATTCGTTGAAAATTAGATTTGGGACGAAAATTGTGACAAAAAACATTCGTTGGAAATCTGGTGTCCCAAAAATTTGCGACGAAAAATTATAATTTCGTTGGAAATTTTGCAAAGAAAATAATATTCGTTGCAAAATTCGTTGGAAACTTTGCGACAAAACCAAAATTCGTTGCAAAATTCGTTGGAAATATTGCAACGAAAATAAATATTTCTTAGAAATGTCAGCAGGAAAAATCTCCGACGAACCCCAAATTTGTCCCGAATTAGCAACGAAAAATGTATTCGTTGCAAACAGATTTGCGACGAATAATTATTTGTTAGAAAAGTTACAAAATACAATATTACCAACGAAAATAGAAATTCGTTGGAAATTTCCATCGAATATGAATTTTGTTGGAAATTTCCAACGAATATGAATTTCATTGGAAAGTTCCAACAAAAATATGAATTCGTTGGAGATTTCCAACGAATTTATATTTCGTTGGAAGTTTCCAACGAAATAGAAATTCGTTGGAAATTCCCAACGAATATGAATTTTGTTGGAAATCTCCAACGAAATAGAAATTCGTTGGAAATTTCCAACGAATATGAATTTTGTTGGAAGTTTCCAACGAAATATAAATTCGTTGGAAATTTCCAACGAATCCAGATTTTCGTTGGAAATTTCAAACAAAATTCATATTCGTTGGAAATTTCCAATGAAAAGGCATTTTTGTTGCAGTATTCTGATAAAATACGATATTTCCAACGAATCCAAATTCGTTGCAAAATTCATCCCAAAATTAAAAAAAATATCCAGCCCCGTCTTATTTCAATATTTTTTCCTATTACAATTTTTTTCAAACAGATTCAACATATATATAATACACCACTAAACACAATAGCACAAATATAAACCAAAAATCAACTAACATATTAGTGTACAACAAAATAAATACAAACATCGATAATATAAATCCAAACACATGCACTATTAAAACATGTTCCATATACAACTTAAACTAAGAGCATAAAACTAATAATACAACACATCATCATCCAACAATACAAACTACAACAATATACAGCTACAACTAACACCCTAAACCAAACACTGCAATAAAGTTACAACAAAAATATCATAGTATCCAAATTCCAATATCATACAAGAACATGAAAAAGATAGAGTAGAAGATAATCTTATGGAGATCCTTCTCAGTCCAAATCCTTCTTCTACCTACATCAAAAGATAAACAAAGAAAAAGAAAATATTATAAACCAACACAAAAGTAAATAGGTAAAGACTTACATATTTTTACGTCAATACCACCATGAGATATATAAATTTAACCATGAGATATTATATAGACAACTAATTAAACTATGAATTTTATAAATTTACAGATTAAAATTAAATATAAAAAACCTTATCGTACATGTTAAAAATCAAAGTTGTCGTCGTCCTCCTCGTCCTCATCCTCGTCCTCGTCCTCGTCCTCATCATCATCATCATCATCATCATCAACCTCATGAAATTCACTAGCATCCACATTTATCACTACTCCGCTGGGATCTCGTAATGTTGGAATAATATATTCCTCGGTCTGAAATGTATTTACAACCTCCTCTTGTTGATATGCAATGTCTTCCCAATGTTCCTCTATTTTTTTCCGTGCTTTAGTTTTACAAACAGCCCACCAATCAATTTTATCACGTTTCAAGCTAGGATATGTGTTGGACCCCGTGGTAGTTTTGATGTGATCAACCAAGTTAGTTAGGTCCTGCTGTGTTTGATCCCTGTGTCTGAGTGTGCAGGAGCTTAGGAACACAGGAAGTCGAGCGGAAGACGCAGCTAGCGAGAAGGACGGCACGGGAAGGGAGCTGACGGGCTCAGTGCGTCCGAAGGACGAGAAAGCTGCGGAAGAGTTCTCCGGTGGGCGTGAAGAGCGTGCGCGGCGTTCGAGGGACGTTAATCTGGGACAGAAGGCTGCTCGAGGAGAAGGCCGGGAATTGGGTTCGGGTGAGCCCTATTCCGGTTGGCCGCAATCACCCAAAAGAACGGAGCTTCGGAAGCCAAAGCGAAGAAGAAAAGGAGTCAAAAGAGGCTGGAAATTACTGTAGAAGGAAGTTACTGTAGCTTGAAGGCGCCTTAAACAAGCTAGAAGGCGCCCTTGAAGGCGCCTTCAATAGGTCAGTTTTGACCGTTTGCGTGCGGATAAAGTTTTATCCGCTGACCGAGCTGGTGGCGCCTTGAACCTTGTTAAAGGCGCCTTGGACCCTCGGGATAGACTTTCCAGGAGCTATAAAAAGGCCCCTGGAGCTAGGAATTCATCATTCATTCAAGCTTTCAATTCCTAGCAACTTGTGAGTTCATTAAGTGTGTAAAAAGGCTTCTCCGCCTACAGTGAAGGAGATTCTGCTAGTGCGATCTTCGATTGTCCTGGATTAACAACCTCCTTGGTTGTAACCAGGTTAAACCTCAGTCTCCCGTTTTATTTCTGTCTTTAATTTTATATAGTTGCTAGTTATTTTTATTGGTGCACTTATTTCTGAGTTGAAATCCGAGGAGGGTATTTTTATTTTTGTTTTCACCAATTCACCCCCCTCTTGCCGGTCTCCGCTGCACCAACAAGTGGTATCAGAGCCTGATCACCTCAGAAGGACTAACCGCCAACTGAAGCACTACGATCAAGATGATGGCCGGAGCGAACATCCATCCCCCGAAGTTCGACGGAGACTTCGCCACATGGAAGCGCAAAATGGAGGTATTTTTTAAAATGGATTTTGATATTCTTATTACAATGAAATATGGTTTTGCAGCACCGAAAGACAAAGAAGAAAACACATGGAGCAAGAAGGAGCAAGCCGATTTCGTCGCCAACGGAAAGGCGGAGTTCCACCTGCTCAGTGTGCTGCCACCACAAGAAGTAAATCGGATCGGAAGCTACGACTCAGCGAAAGATCTCCGGAGTGGGTACTTCCGAAGTGAAGCTACACGAAGCGCGACATCCTCCGGAACCAGTTAACGAACCTACGGATGAACCAAGGCGAGAAGGTAGCGCAACTCCAAGCGAGAATCAAGGAGCTAATAACGCAACTAACGAACCTTGGAGAAGAGGTAACCAACCGGGATTCCATCCGATACGCGCTCAATGCCTTCCCGAGAACTCCGGAGTGGGCCTCCTTAGTAGATGCGTATTACATCTCTAAGGACCTCGAGGTAAGTACTTTAGAACAATTATTTTCCACTTTTGAACTTCACGAATCTCGAGTTTCAGAACCCAACGGAGCAGAGAAGACAAGTCAGAACATTTCCTTAAAGGCAAAATTGAACAGTTTTGACTCCGAAGCCTCAGTCGACGAATCCGAAGTGGCACTACTGGTAAGACGCTTCAATAAGTTTTTTAGTACTAACAAATCTAAATCGCAGAGGCATCATCGAAAGAAGAGGACGGTTCGCTGTTACAACTGCAACGAAGAGGGGCACATCAAAGATGACTGCCCAAAGCTAAAGAGAAAGGAGAAAGAAAGGGAAAAGCCAAAATACAAAAAGCCAGAACCCTCCAAACACAAGAACCTAAAGACAACGTGGGATGATTCGTCATCCTCCGAATCGAAAGTCGAAGAATTCTCGGGACTAGCACTGATGGCCAACCATCAGCAAGAAGAAACGTCCAGCTCAGAGATGAGCATCGACGAAGGGGGAGGAACGTCAGAAGAAAGCAGCAGTGAAGGGGGAGCGTCACCTGATCAGGTAAGTAAGGTACGCAATCTAACCCCGTCTCAGTCATTTCGATTTATTAAATCGCTTTCTAAAGATTTATTCGAATTAGAAAAAGAAAATAAAGAATTAAAAAAGAAATTAGCAAAAGCATGTCCACTTGAAATGTACGATAGTATGAAATCAGAAAATGAAAATTTAAAACTAGAAATTGAAAAATTGAAAAATGATGCATGCTTAAAGAAATTTCCGAAGTCAAAAATTAGAATTTATGGTAAATTAAATTGGTATATAAGGAAGCACCAAGGGCAACTTAGAAAAATACCAAGAAACTATGTACCCCCTAGATTTTTGAATAATCATGTAGGAAGGAACCTCTATTGGGTTCCAAAATCTATGCTTAATTAATCTTTCAAAAATTAAAAGCTTACAGTAAGAAAATTAAACATTGAAATTCTTTATGGAAGCTTTGTCTAAGGAAGTGGTTGTTGCTCCAATAACCAAGAAGGCCTAGTGCCTCGCCATGACCTGGAAGCTAAAATATTGAAAGAAAATGTTTAATTAACTTTATGAAAAAGCATTAAACAAGAATTAAATAATACTTTGAAAGTTTTTCAAATATGTGTTAAAATAAACAAAAAAAAAATATTCCTTAGAAATTTTTTCTTGAAAAATTATTTTTTGGTTAGAATTTTTTTTTTCTGGAAAACTTCATTTGACTTAGATTTTTTTTGGAACATTTAAAAAAAAAAATTTTACTTAAGATTTTTTTTTTAAAAAAAATTCAATTTAACTTCGAAATTTTTTCAAAAATTCATTTTACTTAGAAAATTTTGTCAAAAATTTAATTTTACTTGAAAATATTTTACTTAAGACCCCATTTTTGCTGTGATCAAAGGGGGAGAGTAAAGTACAAGTTTAGGGGGAGTTAGAAAAATTTAAAATTTCTGTTATTATTTTTATAAAAAGTGTTGCAATTTTACTAATTGCAAAAATTATGCTTAACTTGTTAGTTTAGTAATTTTTTCTTTAAAACTACTCTTTATGTCTTTTTTAACCCTAACTTGAACTTGGGTTGATGCACATCAAAAAGGGGGAGATTGTTGGACCCCGTGGTAGTTTTGATGTGAACAACCAAGTTAGTTAGGTCCTGCTGTGTTTGATCCCTGTGTCTGAGTGTACAGGAGCTTAGGAACACAGGAAGTCGAGCGGAAGACGCAGCTAGCGAGAAGGACGGCACGGGAAGGGAGCCGACGGGCTCGGTGCGTCCGAAGGACGAGAAAGCTGCGGAAGAGTTCTCCGGTGGGCGTGAAGAGCGTGCGCGGCGTTCGAGGGACGTTAAGCCGGGACGGAAGGCTGCTCGAGGAGAAGGCCGGGAATTGGGTTCGGGTGAGCCCTATTCCGGTTAGCCGCAATCACCCAAAAGAACGGAGTTTCGGAAGCCAAAGCGAAGAAGAAAAGGAGTCAAAAGAGGCTGGAAATTACTGTAGAAGGAAGTTACTGTAGCAGAAGTTACTGTAGCTTGAAGGCGCCTTAAACAAGCTAGAAGGCGCCATTGAAGGCGCCTTCAAGCCTGTTGAAGGCACCTTCAACAGGTCTGTTTTGACCGTTTGCGTGCGGATAAAGTTTTATCTGCTGACCGAGCTGGAGGCGCCTTGAACCTTGTTAGAGGCGCCTTGGACCTTAGGGATAGACTTTCCAGGAGCTATAAAAAGGCCCCTGGAGCTAGGAATTCATCATTCATTCAAGCTTTCAATTCCTAGCAACTTGTGAGTTCATTAAGTGTGTAAAAAGGCTTCTCTGCCTACAGTGAAGGAGACTCTGCTAGTGCGATCTTTGATTGTCCTGGATTAACAACCTCCTTGGTTGTAACCAGGTTAAACCTCGGTCTCCCGTTTTATTTCTGTCTTTAATTTTATATAGTTGCTAGTTATTTTTATTGCTGCACTTATTTCTGAGTTGAAATCCGAGGAGGGTATTTTTATTTTTGTTTTCAGCAATTCACCCCCCTCTTGCCGGTCTCCGCTGCACCAACAATATGAAGCATAGAACACTTGAATCGCTTGTTGTGCTAAAACAAAAGGTTCATATCTCTTATATAATCTTTTATGATTTATTTCAACTAAATTATAACGTGGATGCACCTTCATCCCTCTGATAGGATCAAACCAGCGACACATAAATAAGATAACTCGCATTTCTGGACTAGGGTATTCTATCTCTATAATTTCATCCAGTAGACCATAAAAATCATTGCTTACACCTCCATCATTGGATGACTGAACACATACCCCTTTTCCATATTCTTGAGTACGAAAATTATATCCATTTATGAAATATGCTGGCCAAGTGCGTACTAGTGCTTTTGGACCCCAAGATAGATGAAATAACATTTGATGTTCGAGGTAATCTTGATTATCATAAACCTAAACTCAAATGAATATGTTATTCATTTAAAAGTTAAAATATACTATACCAATACGGTAAATTAGAATACAAGGTAAAAATTACTTACATATGTTTTGAACCAAGGTGCAAATTCTTGATCGCAGAAACGATCAAACTCTAGTGTTGGCATATCAGAATACAAGTTTTGAAAAATCCTATCATAAAAAATTGAATTATAACACCAAAAATTTATGATAAAAAAAATAGGAAAGATATACTAACTCGAAATATGGTGATACTTCTGGACAATTAAGTAAAACATATGTCTGGGCTGCTCGCCATTCTTGATTAGTTAGATATCTTTGCTTACATTGTCCACCCGGTCGACCAAGATAATTAAAAATTGAGAATATGTTCGTATTGGGATCAATAGGACCCTCATCATTTCTTTCAGGTCTCCGTCTTTTGGTCTGAATGTGAGGCTCAAAATAATACGATGCAAAAGTTGTTACTTCCTCCACAATGTATGCATTAACAATAGAGGCTTCAACATGTGCCTTATTTTTTACTTTTTTCTTCAAATGATATAAAAATCTGATTGAAATATAACAATTTGTATTAGATTAATATATATAAAAGAGTTATAAATTTACAACGCATTAATAACGAAGTATATAAGATAAAACAAAAAATAGGACCCTCATCATTTCTTCCAGGTCTCCGTCTTTTGGCCTGAATGTGAGGCTCAAAATAATACGATGCAAAAGTTGTTACTTCCTCCACAATGTATGCATTAACAATAGAGGGTCTCCACAATGAAATATAACAATTTGTATTAGATTAATATATATAAAAGAGTTATAAATTTACAACGCATTAATAACTAAGTATATAAGATAAAACAAAAAATAGGACCCTCATCATTACTTCCAGGTCTCCGTCTTTTGGTCTGAATGTGAGGCTCAAAATAATACGATGCAAAAGTTGTTACTTCCTCCACAATGTATGCATTAACAATAGAGGCTTCAACATGTGCCTTATTTTTTACTTTTTTCTTCAAATGATATAAAAATCTGATTGAAATATAACAATTTGTATTAGATTAATATATATAAAAGAGTTATAAATTTACAATGCATTAATAACGAAGTATATAAGATAAAACAAAAAATACCTTTCAAATGGATACATCCATCGAAAATGGACAGGACCTCCAACTTTGGCCTCGTATGACAAATGAACCAAAAGATGTTCCATTGAATCAAAAAATGAAGGTGGAAAGATTCTTTCTAAATTACACAAAATAATTGGAATGTCTCTTTCTAACTTTTCCATCTGTGAATATCTCAAAATTGTTGAGCAAATATCATGAAGGAAAATACTTAACTCCGTAATTGTACCCCATACAAAATTTGGTAAGAGTCCTTAAAAGAAATTGGAATAAGTCTTTCCATAAATATATGACAATCGTGACTTTTCAAACCAATCAATTTGAATTCCTTCATATCGATGCATCTCCCAAGATTAGAGACATACCCATCAAGAAATCTCAATGATTTCAACCATTCACAAACCAGACGTCTCTGTTCTTTATTCAATGTATAAATTGCATTTGGCTTTGGTCCCCTACTACTTTCATCCACATCAAGAGTGGGTCGTTTACAAATTAGTCGCATATCTTTTCTTGCATTCAAATTATCTTTTGTTTTTCCGGCGATATCCATCACTGTATTTATGAGATTATCAAAAATATTTTTCTTAATATGCATTACATCCAGATTATGATGAATTAAATTACTATACCAATAAGGTAAATCCCAAAATATACTCCGTTTAGTCCATTTATGAGTGCTTCCATATTCATATGTTGTACCATGTGGTTCTTCAATAACAGATGGAAAGTGAAGCACTCTATACCAAATATCTTGACCTGTCAATCTTAATGGAGGAGGTGTTCTTTCAATTCTATTCCTAGTGAACTCATCTTTATTCCTTCTAAAATTATGATTTAATGGCAAAAATTATCTATGACAATCAAAATAACTCGGCTTTTTCCCATATTTTAATCTGATCGACTTTGATCTCTCCATACATATTGGACAACCTAAGATTCCTGTAGTACTCCAACCAGATATCATACCATAAGCCGGAAAATCATTAATGGTCCAAAGAAGAGCAACCTTCATAACAAACATCTGATTAGTATGAATGTCATAGGTAGGAAACCCTTCATCCCATAGTTGTTTTAGCTCTACAATCAGTGGTTGCATATAAACATCTATTAACTTCTTTGGATTTTTTGGGCCAGGCACAACTAATGTTAAAAACATATACGGTGTTTTCATGCACATCCCAGGCGGAAGATTATATGGAGTTAATATAACTGGCCAACAAGAATACTGTCTTCCTGATTTACCAAATGGAGCAAAACCATCAGCACAAAAACCTAACCGAATGTTTCGAGTCTCTTTTGCAAATTCAGGATATGTTCTATCAAAATTTTTCCATGCCTCTGCATCTGATGGATGGCACATTAATCCCTCCTCTGTTCGATGATTTGCATGCCAAGTCATGTGTTCAGCAGTGGTCTTTGATGCATAAAGCCTTTGTAACCTAGGAGTTAATGGCAAATAAAATAACTGACTGTATGATTTACGTCGTTGTTGATTCCTTCTAGAGATCTTGTACCTATCTTGATTACAGAATCTACAAACAATTGCATCTGCATCATCTCCCCAATATAGCATACAACCGTCTCTGCAAACATCAATTCTTTCCACCGGAATACCTAATTCTTTCATAAGTTTTTTCATACTATAAAAAGCATTAGGCAGTATATTATCACGGGGCAATGCCTCTTCAATATCTTGAACAAACTTATTGAAATTATCTTCCGACAAATTAGACTCTACCTTGATATTCAACAGTCTTGCGGTGAATGATAATTTAGTATGATTGCCACAACCAATCCATAAAGGTTCATCTGCAGCACTCAACACTTCTTGAAATTTAAGATATGTTTCATTATTCACAATTTCATCAACACCTGGTACTTGTACCTCTTCTAATGGTGATGCATATGTTGTAAACATTTGCTCAACTGTTGGAGGGCAGCTAGAACTGGCACCATGTGGTTTAGGATTTAAATTCGGACCCGCTGCATCAAATATCATTCTCTGATATGGATTTAATTGATTATAATAACTTTGATCCCTAGAGAATTGTATGTTGTGTCCATAATAATCCTCATCAGATATGAATGGTTCACCATGACATGTCCAATTATAATAATTCGGAGTAAAACCAAATCTACAAAGATGCTCTGAAACTTTATTAGATGGTAAAAATTTTCCATTATGACACTTTCTGCATGGACATCGTATCTGATTACCATCCATAAACTCAACATTACTAGATGCAAAATTTAAAAACTGTCTCAACCCAATGATAAACTCATCAGTTAAACCCCCACGGTCAGGTAAATTTTTATTATACATCCAACTTCTTTCATTCTGCATGTTGCCTGTTTCAAATAAAATATAGTAATAAAAAATCCTAGAACATAAATACTAATGGTCAATATTACTTAGCTCACATACAACTGCAAATAACATATAATAGAGGAAAATAAAAACATGCAATCATTATTAAAATATCATGTGTAAAAAAATATACCTAACAAAGGTAAATAAAACCAAACGTCTCTCCCACCCATGTCAAATCCAAACCTGCACAAACAATAATATTAAATTTACAATACAGTAAAAAAGTCTAGAAATTATCAAACAATGCCATGCCGATTTACAAACAGAGGTCACCACCTGTAGCGCCCGAAAATTCTCAAACTTGCATTAGAATTATTCTGTGAATTTTCTGGAATTTTTAGATATTTTTCCGAAATTTTCCGAGTAGCGGAAGTAGCAAAAATAATTAGAAGAATAAAAAGGTAAGCGGGAATCGAACCCGGGACCTCTCGGGTCCGCTAAACCTTTAGTTAGTCTTAGTAACCGGTGAACCCAGCAGGGCCGTGCTGAAAGAAAGGAGAACCAATTATATTTATATTAGAGTTGGATCGGGTTATCCACTTAATATAATATATTAGGAAAAACTTAAGTGTGGGTTTGGTTTAATTTGGTTCGGCAACCCTCTCCTCACAAAGCCTCACGCCACTTTTCCTCCAAAACCCTCACCGACGCCAACCCCTTCTTCTCTCCTTCTCTCGGCGCCACATCAAGGAAGACCTAGGGTTCTCTCCCTAGGGTCCCAAGGTCACTTTCCGGCGATGATTTCAGCACGAGGACGTTTCCCTCCGCGAGTAGAGCACGTGGACGCGAGTGAATCGTCGAGAAGTCGTCTCCACCGGAATTTCTAGCGATTAGATTTGTAAGAAATCTAGCATACGAGGTAAGAAACCCCTCACCTGCAGTATAATAGCTTCTGTTTGAGTTCTTATCCTTTAGTTAGAATGTATGCAGATTTTTATCGATATCTAGGGTGTATTTAACTCTCTTCGAAGATTAGGGATTTAGATGAGCACCTCTAGATGGGTCGGGCACGTTTTCCCTCTTCAGATAGGAGGTTAGACGTTGTCGGGTGCCTAGAGGTGGTCACCCTAATAGGGAGAAGAGTTAGAGCATCCTAGGTGCTCGATTAAAGGTCTAACTCAGTAATAGACAGTTTAATTAACTTATTAAATGCACTAGAAGCATTTAAAACAGCAAATTAGTTTTATTTCAACTTATGTAGGACTACAGTCCAATGGGTGGGCTCCCACAGTAGCCTCTAGGTTCAGACAACCTAGTTCTAGGTTCAGATAACCTAGATTCAGCAAAATAAGTATATAGCATTCAGTATTTTACTTTCAGCAGTGGCACTGTACTGGATTAGATATCCACTGGGCTGGACTCCCATAGTCATCCCTAGGTTTAGCTAACCTAGTAAACCCTACTAGATTCGGAACTTGCAATCCCGGGTTTAGATAGGGATGCGCGCACAACAAGTACAGTTGCTAGGGCCCCTCAGCAGTATGTTTAGTATTTTCACTTATTATATGTATAGCTTTTCAAATTCACAATCAGTTATGTGAGATCAACTTAGTTTCAGTACCAGCTTCAGTTTAGCTCTTCCTTGTTGATACATTATGATAGCTTATGTTCAGTTCTTGATTGCTATGCTTGTATGATCACATGCCATGCCATGTTTAGCCTAGTCAGTATATTTCAAATAGCATGTTTTAAAAACCATATCTGCATCGTATGCATGTTTTTGTGAGGTAGGTGGTTTCTTACTAAGCTTTTTAGCTTACAGATGCTACTTTTCTTATACTGCAGATATAGGTAAAAGAAAAATGGACTAGGGGAGGCTGGAGGGCAATGCAGATCAAGATGTGTGTGGAAGGAACCTGGAATATAGATCTGAGGGATCTAGCAAATTATCTTATGTTTTGGAATATTTAGCAAGTTTACTGTCTTACAACTTTAGAGAGTTAACTATCAGAACATTGTTAGTTGTTTTCCTGCACTTAGCGTGGTTACTTGTCATGAAGTGATGAATCATATCTCGCATCATGTTTAGTATGTTAGCCATTATCTAGTAGAACGTTCATTTAGCTTTTATAGTGTTGTATAATGATTTTGGCACGTATCAGTGCTGATATCAGAGTTTCTGATACGAAATTAGAAACCCCTGATCGGTCAGTAGATCGATCAGGGGGTCTCGGATCGGTCGGTAGACCGATCAGGGAGCTGGTTTCAGCAGTCCTAACTCTCTGTTCGCAGCTGGATCGTTCGGCAGATCGATCCAACCGCGAACAAAAAGAATCCCGATAGTTGGATCGCGAACAGCACACCACTGATCGGTCAGCTGACCGATCAGTGAGCCACTGGATCAGTCAGTCCGACCGATCAGTGAGGTCCTGGATCGGTCGGCAGACCGATCCAGGTGCGTACAGAAACTCTAGTGAATCATGGATCGGTCAGTCGACCGATCCAAAGGTTCTTCCCCGTGCCAGTGTCAGTGTCAGTGGACCGGTCCGTGGACCGATCAGAAGTCCGGTATCAGTGGTAAATACCTCCCCTAGCATGTGTACAATTATTAGGTACATGTAGAACAATCAGTTTCAGCGTTCCCAGCAATTAGATTAGAAAAATTTTAATAAACCCAGTTTTCCGCACAGCATATAGACAGCAGTAATTGTAGCGACCGGCAGTTCCAGCAGCTGAGCCAAGAAAGGAAGCCTATCTGATCCAGTGGCAGCGAGTCAAGCCAGAGAACTTCTCAGGCACTAGTGAACCATGGGATGCACAAGCCTGGTTCAAAACACTGGAGAGCACGATGGAGCTTCTGGACTGGCCAGAACACGAGAAGGTGAATTGTGCCTCCTTCTGCCTGACAGGAGACGCACGCATGTGTTGGTTGCTACTCGGAAAACCTATAGGTTCCACTGTACAAAAATTTTGTACAAAGATCTGAACCTTTTCCTAGCTACCATGTGTTCTTTTAAATTAAATTTTGGATCGCCTGCGGAACTTAACACGTTTGATCCAAAACTTAATCTATTTGTTCTTTTAGGTTTTGACTTGGATCTCCTGCGGAACTTAACACGTTCGACCCAAGTCTCCTTAAGTTATTAATTCCATTAAATATTAATTTCCATAAAAGGTTCCCAGTACTGACGTGGCGAGGCACATGGCCTTCTTGGATATGGGAGCAACCACCACCGACTAGACAAAACCTTTAATAGAAAGCTAATATTTAATTTCCTAAAATAACTTTAGGTTAACCAAAGAGAACAATCAAATCACAAGGAAAAGAAAGAAACAAAAGAACACAACTTCGAAAAAACATATTCGAAATTCTAGAACGTAAGCCTCTTGTATTTGGTATTATTTCCATAAATAACTAGCATGATGCGGAAATAAAATTTACTAGTTATACCTTGTAGAAAAAACCTCTTGATCTTCTACCGTATTCCTCTTCTAACCTCGGACGTTGTGTGGGCAACGATCTTCCGAGACGAGAAACCACCAATCACCTTCTTCTCCTCCTAGCTAGGTTCGGCCAACAAAGAGGAAGCTTCACCAAGGAAGAAAAACAAAATACTAACCAAGCTCCAAGAGATGCTAGCTTTCTCTCCTTCTTCTTCTTCTTCTCCGAGTAGTATCCGACCACCACAAGAGCTCCAATAGAAGGGTAGGGTTCGGCCACCACAAGAGGAAGAGAGGGAGAGGTTGGCCGGCCACACCAAGGAACAAAAGAGGGAGAGGAATAATAGATGTTGTATCTTGTGAAGGCACCCTCACCCCTTCTTTTATATTCCTTGGCCTAGGCAAATTAGGAAATTTAATTACAATAAATTTTCCTTAATTTCCTTGACATGATTTAATTGAGAGAAATAAAATAAAATTTCCCCAATTAATTTCAAGTGGCCGGCCATCATTGGATAACAAAAGAGGACAAGTTTTAATCAACAATTAAAACTTCCTAATTTGTTTCCGGAAATTTTAAAAAATAAAATTTCTCTTTAAAATCTCTTCATGGTTGATAAAAGGAAATTTCTATAATTTTAATTTTATCAACATGTGAATAATTTTAAAGAAAAAATAAAACATCTCTCCAATCTACAAATAAGGAAAGAGATCTAATCTCTTTCTTTAATCTTTTGTAGATCTTTTACAAGAGAGATATTTTAATTTTAATTCTCTTTAAAATATATCTTCCACATAATAATAAAATTTAAAATTAAATTTCTTTTTTAATTTATTTTGGCCTGCCCTACTAGCTTGGGTTCAAGCTAGGCTTTCATACCTAGGCCGGCCCTAGCTTGATTCCCAAGCTAGCTTGGCCGGCCCCCTTATTGGTTGGTATAGAAGGTGGGTATAGGTGGGTATAGAACTCTATAAATAAGAGGCTACGATAGGGACCGAGAGGAGGAATTGGTTTTGGTCTCCCGATAAAATTAAGCATCCCGTGTTCGCCCCGAACACACAACTTAATTTTATCAATAATAATGAACTACCGCACCAATCCCAAATTACATTTTTGGGCTCCTTCTTATTATGAGTGTGTTAGTCTCCCTGTGTTTAAGATATCGAATGTCCACTAATTAAGTGAGTTACTGACAACTCATTTAATTAATGTCTAAGTCCAAGAGTAGTACCACTCAACCTTATCGTCATGTCGGACTAAGTCCACCTGCAGGGTTTAACATGACAATCCTTATGAGCTCCTCTTGGGGACATTGTCAACCTAGTATCTCTAGGACACAGTTTCCTTCTATAATCAACAACACACACTATAAGTGATATCATTTCCCAATTTATCGGGCTTATTGATTAATCGAACTAAATCTCACACATTGATAAATTAAAGAAATAAATATCAAATATATGTGCTTGTTATTATATTAGGATTAAGAGCACACACTTAATAACAGAGGTCTTTGTTCCTTTATAAAGTCGGTATAAAGAAATGACCTCAAATGGTCCTACTCAATACACTCACGAGTGTACTAGTGTAATTATATAGTCAAGATAAACTAATACCTAATTACTCGACCTTCTAATAGTTTGTTCTTTTCTATTTTGGTCGTAAGCTACTATTTATAATTTATAAAGTACGATAACATCATCTACATGTGACACCACATACTATGTTATCTACAATATAAATTAAATGAACAACTACAAACAAATGTAGATAATTAGACCAAATGTGATTCTTTATTCATAATGAATGTTTACAAAGCTTAGGCTTTCGGTATACACTCCAACAATCTCCCACTTATACTAATGACTAAACTGCCATATCTTCTACCATACATCTGATTCCCATTCCCTCCACATGCCGATCGAAAGGCCTTAGTGAAAGGATCTGCCAGTTATCCGCTGATGCAATCTTGGCGATGACAACTTCTCCTCGCTTCACGATATCTCTTATCGGTGGTACTTGCGCTCTATATGTTTACTTGCCTTATGGGCTCGTGGTTCCTTCGAGTTTGCAACCGCTTTTATCACAATAAATTGTGATGATTTTGGACAAACCAGAATCACATCTAAGTCCATTAGAAAGTTCTGAGCCATACTGCTTCTTTAGCGCCTCAGAGGCTGCTACATACTCGACTTCCATGGTTGAGTCCGAAGCTGATTAACACTCCTCCATGAAATGGCTCCACCTCCTAAAGTAAACACATAGCCTGATGTAGACTTACTGTTCCCTATCGATTGGAAATCAATCCGTGTAACCCACGGGGAGCGGATCCGCTTGTAAACTAGCATATAATCTCTAGTCCTTCTCGGTACTTTAATATATGCTTTACCGCAGTCCAATGTCCTTGTCCAGGGTTACTCTGACATCTGCTATAAAGCAGATATCCGGTCTCGTGTATAGCATTGCATACATTAGGCTTCCTACAGCCTAAGCATAAGGAACTGCTTTCGTGTCGTCTATCTCTTTCGACGCCTTTGGAGACATCTCTTTAGAAAGAGCTGCTCCATGTCTAAAAGGTAAAGAACCTTTCTTGGAATCAGGCATGCGAAAACGAGCAAGGATTGTATCTATATATGAAGCTTGGGACAGACACAACATTCTTTTCTTACGATCCCTTATAACTTTGATCCCAAGAATGTGTGCACAATCTCCTAAGTCCTTCATATCAAATTGTTTGGACAACCATACCCTTACGTCTGATAATACCTTGACATTGTTGCCAATTAACAAAATATCATCTACGTATAGTACAAGAAATACCACCACGTTTCCGTTACACTTCTTATATACACAAGACTCATCCGGACTTTGAATAAATCCATATGACTGGATTACTTCATTAAACTGGATGTTCCAAGACCTTGAAGCTTGCTTCAGTCCATAAATGGACCGATTAAGCTTGCACACTAGATGCTCTTTGCCTTTTCAATGAACCCTTCGGTTGCTTCATATGGATGTTCTCTTCAAGACTTCCATTAAGGAAAGTCATCTTGACATCCATTTGCCAAATCTCATAATCCATATGACAATGGATAAGAGTATCCGGATAGACTTAAGCATGGCTACTGGTGAAAAGGTTTCCTCATAATCGATTCCTCTTTCCGAGGTACCCTTTCGCAACAAGCCTAGCTTTGAAGGTTTCTACCTTCCCATCATCCCTCTTTTTCTTTTGTAGATCCACTTGCATCCAACGGCTTTTATACCATCGTGGTTCTACAAGCTCCCGGACCTTATTAGAGTACATGGACTCTATTTCAGAATTCATTGCCTCTTGGAGTGCTTCATCATATGATCGGGGATCAGGTTCATGTTTACCTGGGATCAAGTCCGAAGACTCTCCCAAAAACATGAATCTTTCAGGCTGCCTCACAACCCTCCCACTACGACGAGGCACTGTCTGTGGTTGTGTATCATGTGTGACACGTGTTGCAGTCTCTTGTGGTACTTCATCTTGTACTGTTGGTACTGAAGTAGACATGTCCTCTCTAAGTTCTTCTAAAACAACTTTACTACTGGGCTTGTGATCCATTATATAGTCTTCTTCTAAAAACTGGGCATTGGTGCTAACAATGACCTTCTGGTCTTTAGGACTATAAAATAAACCACCTTTCGTTCCTTTGGGATATCCTACAAACACGCGAACTTCTATACGAGATTCTAACTTATCAGCATCTGGTTTCAGCACATGTGCTGGACTACCCCAAATCCGAATATGTCTTAGACTGGGTTTTCGCCCATTCCACAATTCTATGGGAGTAGAAGAAACTGATTTAGAAGGTACTAAGTTCAGAACATACACTGCTGTTTCCAGAGCATATCCCCAAAACGAATTTGGTAATTCTGAATAACTCATCATCGATCTAACCATCTCCATAAGAGTCCTATTCCTTCGTTCTGCTACACCATTCTGTTGGGGTGTTCCAGGTGCAGACAATTGGGATTGAATCCCGGCCTCTGATAAGTAATTCCTAAACTCTCCTAAGAGGTATTCGCCACCACGATCAGATCGTAGTGTCTTGATACTTTTACCTAATCGTTTCTCCACATCAGCCTTGTATTCTTTGAACTTGTCAAAGCATTCGGACTTGCGGCGCATTAGGTAAATGTATCCATATCTTGAATAATCGTCTATGAAAGAGACAAAATATTCAAAACCTCCTCTTGCCTGGACAGACATAGGACCACACAAATCAGAGTGAACCAACTCTAACACTTCTTTGGCTCTATACCCCTTGGCCTTGAACGGCCTCTTGGTCATTTTACCTTCTAAGCAAGATTCACAAGTTGGAAAATTTTCCAACTCTAATGAACTCAAAAGTCCATCGGCTATAAGCCTCTGAATCCTACTTAAATTAATATGACCAAGTCTTAGATGCCAAAGATATGCTTGGTTCATTTCTGAAGGTTCTTTTCTCTTATTAGAATTAGAAGATGAGTTATAAATTTCCATGTTTTGCTTTGTGGAAGAAATTGGATTTAAAATATACAAATTGCCAACTAATGCACCAGAACAAATAATCACTTTATTTTTTTAATAACTACATCGTTACTGAAAGAAACTGAATATCCATCTAAAAACAATTTAGAAACTGAAATTAAATTCTTTCTAAAACTGGGTACATAAAGACAATTTCTTAAAACTAAATTTTTATTTCTACTAAAAGATAAGTAGACGTCTCCCACTGCAACAGCTGCCACCTTAGTAGCATTGCCCATGTAGATGGTAATCTCTCCTTCAGATAGTCGTCGGGTTTCCTGGAACCCTTGCAAGGAATTACAGACATGATCAGTGGCTCCTGTATCTATACACCAGGTGCTGGTAGATAACACGCTAAACATGTTTCAACAACTAGAGCATGAGATATACCTTTGTTTTGGTTCCTACGAGGACAGTCCGCCTTCCAATGCCCTGACTGCTTGCAGATGAAGCACTTGCCCTTCACTCCAGCTTTAAATCCTGTACTCTGAGTTTTATTCACTTTCTTTGCTGAGCCAGCTTGTTTCTTCTTCTTCTTTCCTCTCGGTTTAGAAGTAGAACCATTTTCAACATAGTGAATTTGAGAATTATGACGAAATAATCCTTCTGCTGCTTGAAGTTCTGTCAGTAGTTCCGCTAATGAATAAATCCTTTTATTCATATTATAATTCAGGCGGAACTGCTCAAAACTTCTAGGTAGCGTTTGGAGGATCATATCGATCTGGGTTTCCCCATCAATTTCTCCTCCAAGGATCTGTATCTCGTTCAGATAAGCCATCATGTTTAGGATATGATCCCTTACAGGAGTACCCTCTTGCATGGTGGCTGTCATTATCTTTCTCATAGCTTCTTGTCTAGAAGCCCTATCCTGATGACCAAAGAGTTCCTTGAGATTGTTCATAATATCATAAGCTGTTGGTAAATCTTTATGCTGATGTTGCAATACATTTGACATTGAAGCCAAAATGTAACACCGCGCCATCTCATCTGCCTTTACCCATCTCTTATGATATTCAATCTCCTCTTGGGTAGATTCACCAGTGGGTGCATCAGGACAAGGTTCAGTCAGTACAAATTTATAGCTTTCAGCAGTCAGAACAATATCCAGGTTTCTTTTCCAATCTATGTAATTTGGTCCAATAAGTCTATTTTGTTGAAGTATGATGGACAGTGGGTTGAAAGTCATCCTAAGAATCACAAATAACTTTTGGTCAGAACTCTAAATTTAGAATAATATTGATTCCTCAAACAATACTATTTTAAATTAACCAACACCTCATAACACCGTGAATTTTGTATGCCACGTTAGTGTGGACGTATACAATTTCAACATTTGTAAAAGGAGGGTTTTAACCTATTAATTTTATTATCTTGTCAACCTAACTTTTTGACAAATAAAATTAATAGTTGGTATTATTTGGTCACACAAATAATAACAGTGACTCCGTTGGGGAGGATACTATTAGATGTGTCTAAGTGTTCACCATTATTTGACACTTAGTCCATTAATAAGATTATGCCCCTTCCGTTGGGGAAGATCACACGCTCTTGATTAACTTCCTATAATCATCCAAAAATGGAAGTCTGTTCTAGTGATCCGCAAACAAGCTCATCCGTTATGGAGGAAGGCACTCAGAGCCAACGCGCAAGCTTGTTTGCATCACTTACAAACCAGTAATGGAGACCATGGGATTTACTTAAAAATCCCTCTCCCACTTAGTTATTTATAAATGAGGAATTTTAACTATGCTAGCCTACTAAACTTGTAAACTAACATGCACACATAGCACAATATAAAAGTAATAAATAGAAAATCTAATTTTCAACTATTATGGCTTTTATCTTTAATTGTCTTCCGTGTGTTGTCATCCGAAGCTGCTGCCATATTTGGCCACCGCCACCGGGTCTAACTGTCGCATCCATCTTGCTCCTAGTTCCGCTGCGCCTCTGGTCCTTAGAAGGTTCCACGCTTTGCAAGATTCGATCCGCGACATAAATAGAATTTTATATTTTTGATCCTATATTCCATAAAAGGAATGTACATGTATCTAGATCAAAAATAAAATCCTAATAAAACTAAATACAGCTCCTGCTGTATTTTAATACAATCATGCACACACATATAAATGCCCTTGACATGTCCAAGGGTCCAATCACACACATAATAACTAAAAGCCATAATAGTTGGATCCTGCATCCATAGAGTTAGCACATCCTACTATTAACCTGCCTAAATTATGTATGACATGTGCATAATTAAACTAATACCAAATACACAGAGGCAAAACCCTAGCTCTGATACCAATTGTTGGTTGCTACTCGGAAAGCCTAGAGGTTCCACTGTACAAAAATTTTGTACAAAGATCTGAACCTTTTCCTAGCTACCATGTGTTCTTTTAAATTAAATTTTGGATCGCCTGCGGAACTTAACACGTTTGATCCAAAACTTAATCTATTTGTTCTTTTAGGTTTTGACTTGGATCTCCTGCGGAACTTAACACGTTCGACCCAAGTCTCCTTAAGTTATTAATTCCATTAAATATTAATTTCCATAATTGGTTCCCAGTACTGACGTGGCGAGGCACATGGCCTTCTTGGATATGGGAGCAACCACCACCGACTAGACAAAACCTTTTATAGAAAGCTAATATTTAATTTCCTAAAATAACTTTAGGTTAACCAAAGAGAACAATCAAATCACAAGGAAAAGAAAAAACAAAAGAACACAACTTCGAAAAACATATTCGAAATTCTAGAACGTAAGCCTCTTGTATTTGGTATTATTTCCATAAATAACTAGCATGATGCGGAAAGAAAAATTACTAGTTATACCTTGTAGAAAAACCTCTTGATCTTCTACCGTATTCTTCTTCTAACCTCGGACGTTGTGTGGGCAACGATCTTCCGAGACGAGAAACTACCAATCACCTTCTTCTCCTCCTAGCTAGGTTCGGCCAACAAAGAGGAAGCTTCACCAAGGAAGAAAAACAAAATACTAACCAAGCTCCAAGAGATGCTAGCTTTCTCTCCTTCTTCTTCTTCTTCTCCGAGTAGTATCCGGCCACCACAAGAGCTCCAATAGAAGGGTAGGGTTCGGCCACCACAAGAGGAAGAGGAGAGGTTGGACCGCCACACCAAGGAACAAAAGAGGGAGAGGAATAATAGATGTTGTGTTTTGTGAAGGCACCCTCACCCCTTCTTTTATATTCCTTGGCCTAGGCAAATTAGGAAATTTAATTACAATAAATTTTCCTTAATTTCCTTGACATGATTTAATTGAGAGAAATAAAATAAAATTTCCCCAATTAATTTCAAGTGGCCGACCATCATTGGATAACAAAAGAGGACAAGTTTTAATCAACAATTAAAACTTCCTAATTTATTTCCGGAAATTTTAAAAAATAAAATTTCTCTTTAAAATCTCTTCATGGTTGATAAAAGGAAATTTCTATAATTTTAATTTTATCAACATGTGAATAATTTTTAAAGAAAAAAATAAAACATCTCTCCAATCTACAAATAAGGAAAGAGATCTAATCTCTTTCTTTAATCTTTGTAGATCTTTTACAAGAGATATTTTAATTTTAATTCTCTTTAAAATATATCTTCCACATAATAATAAAATTAAAATTAAATTTCTTTTTAATTTATTTTGGCCGGCCCTACTAGCTTGGGTTCAAGCTAGGGCCGACCACCCAATCTCATACCTAGGCCAGCTGGATCCCAAGCTAGCTTGGCCGGCCCCTATTGGTGGGTATAGAAGGTGGGTATAGGTGGGTATAGAACTCTATAAATAAGAGGCTATGATAGGGACCGAGAGGAGGAATTGGTTTTGGTCTCCGATAAAATTAAGCATCCCGTGTTCGCACACAACTTAATTTTATCAATGATAATTCATTCCACTAGAGAACTATCATTGAACTACCGCACCAATCCCAAATTACATTTTGGGCTCCTTCTTATTATGAGTGTGTTAGTCTCCTGTGTTTAAGATATCGAATGTCCACTAATTAAGTGAGTTACTGACAACTCATTTAATTAATGTCTAAGTCCAAGAGTAGTACCACTCAACCTTATCGTCATGTCGGACTAAGTCCACCTGCAGGGTTTAACATGACAATCCTTATGAGCTCCTCTTGGGGACATTGTCAACCTAGTATCTCTAGGACACAGTTTCCTTCTATAATCAACAACACACACTATAAGTGATATCATTTCCCAATTTATCGGGCTTATTGATTCATCGAACTAAATCTCACCCATTGATAAATTAAAGAAATAAATATCAAATATATGTGCTTGTTATTATATTAGGATTAAGAGCACACACTTCCATAATAACCGAGGTCTTTGTTCCTTTATAAAGTTAGTATAAAGAAACGACCTCAAATGGTCCTACTCAATACACTCTGAGTGTACTAGTGTAATTATATAGTCAAGATAAACTAATACCTAATTACACTACGACCTTCTAATGGTTTGTTCCTTTCCATTCTGGTCGTGAGCTACTGTTTATAATTTATAAGGTACTGATAACATCATCTTCTGTATGTGACACCACATACTATGTTATCTACAATATAAATTAAATGAACAACTACAAACAAATGTAGATAATTAGACCAAATGTGATTCTTTATTCATAATGAATGTTTACAAACTTAGGCTTTCAGTATACACTCCAACAGCATGTGGTGGGAAAGAATCAGAACGAAGCACCCAGTGAACCAGATGTCATGGGCTAATTTTGAGAAGGAATTCTTCGAGGAGTTCTTTCACATACGGGTTACAAACCGCCACTACGACGAGTTCACTGAGTTTCGTCAGGGCAACCTTTCAGTTGAGGAAGCCGTGAAGAAATTCAACAGGTTGGCTCGTCTATGCCCAGAGCTTGTCAGCACAGAGAAGGAACGAACCCGGTTGATGCTCAAGATGCTGAGGCCAGAGATAGCAGTGAACGTGGCTGGTGGCATACATAGGCCACAAACCACAGAGGAGTTAGTGAGCAGTGCCTTGACCACAGAGCATTACCAGAACAGCATAAAGCAGCAGAGGCAAGTCTCCTCAGAGTCCAAAGGCCAAGGAAACTCTCACACTCAAAAACAGCAAGGCCACAGCTCTAACTGGAAAGGGAACTCCAACAGCAAGTGCAAATCAGGGAGTGACCCAAAGGGAGGACCATCTAGCAAGCGACCCAGTTATCCAAAGTGTGCTACTTGTGGGAAATTTCACCCAGGGGTTTGTCGCAAGGGCACACGAGGATGCTTTGAATGTGGACAAGAAGGGCACATGGCAATGCCCGAACAAGACCGGTCTTCCTCAGCCACAGCAGATTCAGGCCGGCCAGCTCAATTATATCGATGCAAGCCGCTCTAGAAGGTCCACTTATCGGCCAGGCGATTAGAAGCCCTCCGCTATGGCTAATGCGAGGATCTACTCACTCACCGAGAGGACGTAGCCAATGCCTCGACAGTTGTCACAGGTCATTAGCATTTTTCAAGATAGTGCTCTTTGTTACATTTGATCTGGGGCAACCCATTCATATATAGCCAGGGTGTTCTCCGAAAAATTAGAAATACCCTCCGAGGTACTCAGTGGTCAGTTTTTGACGGCACTACCTTCAGGAGAGATCATGGCATCCACGCACTGGCTCAGAGCAGTGCCGGTCATTATAACAGACAGGGAACTCTTTTGTGATCTGATCCTGCTAGAAATGACTGACTACGACGTCATCCTTGGAATGGACTTCCTGATCAGATATGGTGCTTCCATAGAGTGCCGTAAACAGAAAGTCGTATTCCAACCTGAAGTAGAAGCACAGTTCGAGTACATCGGAGAACCAAAGAGAAAAGCCAGAAAATTTCTCTCAGCTATGAAGGCACAGAAGTTGATGGATTCGGGATGTACGGGGTACTTAGCACATGTAGTCAATACCAGCCAGGACAAGGACCAACGACTAGCGGTCCAGTTGTATGTGACTACCAGTAGTCTTCCCGAGGAGCGAGCCTAGCACTAGTCGGGAGATTGAATTTGAGATAGAGCTCTTCCCCGGCACCAATCCTATTTCCAAAGCGCCATATCGCATGGCTCCAGCAGAACTGAAGGAGGAGCTGCTTGACAAGGGCTTCATACGCCCTAGTCACTCACCATAGGGAGCGCCTGTACTGTTCGTGAAGAAGAAGGATGGAAGCATGCGGCTATGCATAGACTACAGGTCACTGAATCAGGTCACGATCAAGAACAGGTATCCTCTTCCCAGAATAGATGACCTGTTCGACCAGTTAAAGGAAGCATCAGTGTTCTCTAAGATTGACCTCAGATCAGGATATCACCAAGTCAGAGTCAAGGAGGGTGATATACCGAAGATAGCATTTAGGACCAGATACGGACATTACGAGTTCGTAGTCATGCCCTTTGGCGTGACCAATGTTCCAGCTACATTCATGGATCTCATGAACAGAGTATTCAGGGAGTATTTAGATAAGTTTGTTATTGTGTTTATCGATGACATTCTTATCTACTCAGGAACTCAGGAAGAACACTCAGAGCACCTGAAACTAGTATTGCAGACCCTTCAGCAGAACCAGCTATACGCCAAGTTCACGAAATGTAAATTTTGGCTAGATCAGGTGCCCTTCCTGGGTCACATCATCTCAAAGGATGGTATTATGGTAGATCCCAGCAAGATAGAAGCAGTAAATAACTGGAAGAGACCTAAGAACGCCAGCGAAATCAGGAGCTCGGGATTAGCAGGATATTACGTAAAGTTTCAGAGGACTTCTCCGGTAGCCTCCCAGCAGCCTCTTACCGTAAAGAACAGGAAATTTCAAAGGGATGAGGATCGTGAGAGAGCTAAAAAGGAGATTGACCAAAGTGCTCCCATTTTGGCTCTACCGGACAACACCAGACTTTGACATCTATAGTGATGCCTCTAAGTTGGGACTAGGAGCAATACTAAAGCAGGCAAGGTGATCGCCTATGCCTCAGACAACTCAAGGATTATGAGAAGAATTACCCTACTCATAACCTTTGCAGCAATAGTGTTCGCTCTCAAAATTTGGAGACATTACTTATATGGAGCTCAATGCAGAGTGTATATAGATCATCGAGTCTGAAGTACTTCTTCACTCGAACGATCTCAGCGCAGATGGCTTGAGCTAGTCAAAGACTACGATATAGACATCCTCTACCATCCAGGGAAAGCCAATAAGGTAGCCGACGCACTTAGCAGAAAATCCAGTGCTACCTTATTATCTCTTACAGCCATGTCACCGCCCCTACAGAAGGAGATCGTGGATTTCGGTCTCGAACTCGTCGTTGGATAGCTCTCTACTATGACCTTAGAGTCTACCTTGCTTGATGATATTCAGTCAGCTCAGGAGCAGGACCCTGAAATTCAGAAAATCAAGCAAGGGCTAGCAGAATCAGAAAGTAGAGAATTCAGAGTGTCCGATAGCGGGGTGTTGTATTTTGGTGACAGACTCTGTGTTCCAGATGAGGAGGAGCTACGGAGATAGATTTTAGATGAGGCTCACAAGACTCCCTATGCGATGCATCCAGGTTCCACCAAAATGTATCAAGACCTGAAGAACCATTTTTGGTGGCCCGGGATGAAGCGAGGCATCGCCAGATATGTTAGCATCTGCCTCACCTGTCAGAGGGTCAAGCCAGAACATCAACGACCAGGAGGAGTTCTGCAGCCTATACAGATTCCAGAATGGAAGTGGGAGAATATCTCTATGGATTTCATAGTGGGACTGCCCAGAACAACGAATGGTTTTGACGCCATCTGGGTCATAGTCGACAGGTTGACTAAATCAGCCCACTTTTTAGCTATTAAGGTATCCTACTCCATGGAGAAGCTAGCTCAGTTGTATCTCCAGGAGATCGTCAGACTACATGGAGTCCCACGAACCATCATTTCAGACAGAGACAGCAGATTCACATCACACTTCTGGGAGTGTGTACAGTCAGCGTTGGGCACTAAGTTAAAGTTCAGCACAGCATTCCATCCTCAGACAGATGGTCAGACAGAGCGAGTAAACTAGGTACTCGAAGATATACTCCGAGCGTGTGCCCTAGATTTCAAGGGAAGTTGGTGCAAATATCTGAGCTTAGTAGAATTTGCATACAACAACAGCTATCAGGCCACTATCGGCATGGCACCTTACGAGGCTCTCTATGGGCGGAGGTGTAGATCTCCAATCTGCTGGTATGAGAGTGGTGAACAGAAAGAACTAGAACTTCAGACAGATCTAGTAGCAGATACCACAGCAGCCATACAGCAGATCCGCCAGAGGATAGAGACAGCTCAGAGCCGCCAGAAGAGCTATGCTGATACGCGGCGCAGGCCCTTAGAGTTTTCAGTTGGGGATTCAGTGTTCCTCAGAGTGGCTCCCATGAAGGAAGTAATGCGTTTTGGGAAAAAGGGCAAGCTAAGTCCAAGATACGTGGGACCATACCATATCAGCAGAAGAGTGGGCAAGGTAGCATATGACCTAGAGCTACCCCAGGAAATGTCAGCTGTCCACAACGTATTTCATGTCTCTATGCTGAAGAAGCATACCCCAGATGTCACCCAGTCGGTACAGATCCGCGAGGACCTCAGCTATGATAGTCGGCCTATTCAGATAATAGACCGAGCAGTTAAGAAATTGCGGAACAAGGAAGTACCATTAGTCAAAGTCATTTGGCACAGTCACACAACAGAAGAGGCAACTTGGGAGACAGAAGTACCCAGAATTGTTCTAAGTTCGAGGACGAACTTTTTATAAGGTATGGGGGATTGTAGCGCCCGAAAATTCTCAAACTTGCATTAGAATTATTCTGTGATTTTTCTGGAATTTTTAGATATTTTTCCGGAATTTTCCGAGTAGCGGAAGTAGCAAAAACAATTAGAAGAATAAAAAGGTAAGCGGGAATCGAACCCGGGACCTCTCGGGTCCGCTAAACCTTTAGTTAGTCTTAGTAACCGGTGAACCCAGCAGGGCCGTGCAGAAAGAAAGGAGAACCAATTATATTTATATTAGAGTTGGATCGGGTTATCCACTTAATATAATATATTAGGAAAAACTTAAGTGTGGGTTTGGTTTAATTTGGTTCAGCAGCCCTCTCCTCACAAAGCCTCACGCCACTTTTCCTCCAAAACCCTCACCGACGCCAACCCCTTCTTCTCTCCTTCTCTCGGCGCCACATCAAGGAAGACCTAGGGTTCTCTCCCTAGGGTCCCAAGGTCACTTTCCGGCGACGATTTCAGCACGAGGACGTTTCCCTCCGCGAGTAGAGCACGTGGACGCGAGCGAATTGTCGAGAAGTCGTCTCCACCGCAATTTCTAGCGATTAGATTTGTAAGAAATCTAGCATACGAGGTAAGAAACCCCTCACCTGCAGTATAATAGCTTCCGTTTGAGTTCTTATGCTTTAGTTAGAATGTATGCAAATTTTTATCGATATCTAGGGTGTATTTAACTCTCTTCGAAGATTAGGGATTTAGATGAGCCCTCTAGATGGGCCGGGCACGTTTTCCCTCTTCAGATAGGAGGTTAGACGTTGTCGGGTGCCTAGAGGTGGTCACCCTAATAGGGAGAAGAGTTAGAGTATCCTAGGTGCTCGATTAAAGGTCTAGCTCAGTAATAGACAGTTTAATTAACTTATTAAATGCACTAGAAGCATTTAAAATAGGAAATTAGTTTTATTTCTACTTATGTAGGACTACAGTCCAATGGGTGGGCTCCCAGAGTAGCCTCTAGGTTCAGACAACCTAGTTCTAGGTTCAGATAACCTAGATTCAGTAAAATAAGTATATAGCATTCAGTATTTTACTTTCAGCAGTGGCACTGTACTGGATTAGATATCCACTGGGTTGGACTCCCATAGTCGTCCCTAGGTTTAGCTAACCTAGTAAACCCTACTAGATTCGGAACTTGCAATCCCGGGTTTAGATAGGGATGCGCGCACAACAAGTACAGTTGCTAGGGCCCCTCAGCAGTATGTTTAGTATTTTCACTTATTATATGTATAGCTTTTCAAATTCACAATCAGTTATGTGAGATCAGCTTAGTTTCAGTACCAGCTTCAGTTTAGCTCTTCCTTGTTGATACATTATGATAGCTTATGTTCAGTTCTTGATTGCTATGCTTGTATGATCACATGCCATGCCATGTTTAGCCTAGTCAGTATATTTCAAATAGCATGTTTTAAAAACCATATCTGCATCGTATGCATGTTTTTGTGAGGTAGATGGTTTCTTACTAAGCTTTTTAGCTTACAGATGCTACTTTTCTTATACTGCAGATACAGGTAAAAGAAAAGTGGACTAGGGGAGGCTGGAGGGCAATGCAGATCAAGATGTGTGTGGAAGGAACCTGGAATAAAGATCTGAGGGATCTAGCAAATTATCTTATGTTTTGGAATATTTAGCAAGTTTACTGTCTTACAACTTTAAAGAGTTAACTATCAGAACATTGTTAGTTGTTTTCCTGCATTTAGCGTGGTTACTTGTCATGAAGTGATGAATCATATCTCGCATCATGTTTAGTATGTTAGTCATTATCTAGTAGAACGTTCATTTAGCTTTTATAGTGTTGTATAATGATTTTGGCACGTATCAGTGCTGATATCAGAGTTTCTGATACGAAATCAGAAACCCCTGATCGGTCAGTAGATCGATCAGGGGTCTCGGATCGGCAGTCCTAACTCTCTGTTCGCAGCTGGATCGTTCGGCAGATCGATCCAGCCGCGAACAGAAAGAATCCCGATAGTTGGATCGCGAACAGCACACCACTGATCGGTTAGCTGACCGATCAGTGAGCCACTGGATTGGTCAGTCAGACCGATCAGTGAGGTCCTGGATCGGTCGGCAGACCGATCCAGGTGCGTACAGAAACTCTAGTGAATCATGGATCGGTCAGTCAACCGATCCAAAGGTTCTTCCCCGTGCCAGTGTCAGTGGACCGGTCCGTGGACCGATCAGAAGTCCGGTATCAGTGGTAAATACGTCCCCTAGCATGTGTACAACTATTAGGTACATGTAGAACAATCAGTTTCAGCGTTCCCAGCAATTAGATTAGCAAAATTTTAATAAACCCAGTTTTTCTCACAGCATATAGACAGCAGTAATTGTAGCGACCGGCCTTACTGCCAGTACCCAGAAGGTGGGTCGTTACACCACCCAATGCTGTAAGCGGCGAGCCTACGCTGCCAGCGGGATCACCAACGCCAAACTGTAGCTAGGAGAGGTCACCAGCAACCATGCTATGCCGACAGTGGACAGGGAGGTTGCTAGTGGCCAACCTCGGCGCCGTTGAGAGCAACCAGGAAGCTGCGAGAGCGGCCAGGCAGCGGCGCTAAGGCCAGGCGCGGCCGGTCGCGGCCAGGCGCGGCCGCTCGCGGCCAGTAGCGGCCGCTCGCGTCCAGGCGCGGCCGCTCGAGGCCAGATGATGGCGCGATTGGCAAGGCGCGACTGCGACCGGCCACGCGACGCCGCGAGCCGCCACGCGACGCCGCGAGCCGCCACGCGACGCCGCGAGCCGCCAGGCGACGCCGTGAGATCGGGAAACAAGGAGACGCCGTGAGATCGGGAAAAAAACAAGCGATCGATGGAGAGAGGCTTACCAGTCCAGAGAAGGTCAAAAAATCGCCGCAGCCGCCGTACGGAAAATTACGTCAAGAGAAGAGGTGAAGAGAAGAATTCGGGCTGGGTAAGGATAAATAATTAGGGTTAGTTGCAACGAATATTAAATTCGTTGGAGATGTTTCCAACAAATATTAAATTCGTTGGAAATGTTTCCAACGAATCTGTCAGTTCGTTGGAAATCTCCAACGAATTACAGATTCATTGGAAACCCTACATTTTCTTAAATCCACGGTTTACCGACCTAGAGACCTCCGAATTGGATGAAACCAGTTCCTGTGTGCTCCTCTATTTGTCCTAAATTCATATATGTCCTCAAATATTTTTTTTATTTCATATATTTTTTTCCTTTATTTTTTTAATACCCAATGTGTTAGAAAATATAAACTCAAGTTTAAAAATTCACAAATCAACATAAATTAGCTCCGTAATTATTTTTAATTCATGGATATAATCACAAGAACCTTACAAACACCACCAAACTTATTTCCACTCGTTCTGAGCACTCGAACATCATTTTTTAAATCTAGCAAGTTCAACTATACTCCAATTTGATTTAAAACTCTAACACTTTCAAGCTCAAATTCAATTTCATCCAATTGACCTAGATGTTAAAAATTCATCTAATTTCAAAAAAACATATTTGAGCTCATCTATAGAATCATGAGACCAAGAGGAGCACATAGGAACTTGTTTCATCCGATTCCGAGGATTCAAGGTCGGTTAAACGGGTTTTTAAGTCATACCATACTTTGCAACGAATCTGTAATTCGTTGGAAACCCTACATTTTCTTAAATCCACGGTTGACCGACCTAGAGACCTCCGAATTGGATGAAACCAGTTCCTGTGTGCTCCTCTATTTGTCCTGACTTCATATATGTCCTCAAATATTTATTTTATTTCATATATTTTTTTCCTTTAATTTTTTAATCCCCAATGTGTTAGAAAATATAAACTCAAGTTTAAAAATTCACAAATCAACATAAATTAGCTTTGTAATTATTTTTAATTCATTGATATAATCACGAGAACCTTACGAACGCCACCAAACTGATTTCCCCTCGTTCTGAGCACTCGAACATCATTTTTTAAATCTAGCAAGTTCAACTATACTCCAATTTGATTTAAAACTCTAACACTTTCAAGCTCAAATTCAATTTCATCCAATTGATCTAAATGTTTAAAATTCATCTAATTTCAAAAAAAATATTTGAGCTCATCCATAGAATCATGAGACCAAGAGGAGCACACAGGAACTTGTTTCATCCGATTCCGAGGTCTCTATGTCGGTAAAACGGGTTTTTAAGCCAAACCATACTTTGCAACGAATCTATAATTCGTTGGAGATTTTCAACGAATTGGCAGATTCGTTGGAAATGTTTCCAACGAATCTGCTAGTTCGTTGGAAATCTCCAACGAATTACAGATTCGTTGGAAACCCTACATTTTCTTAAATCCACGGTTGATCGACCTAGAGACCTCCGAATTGGATGAAACCAATTCCTGTGTACTCCTCTATTTGTCCTGACTTCATATATGTCCTCAAATATTTTTTTTATTTCATATATTTTTTTCCTTTAATTTTTTAATCCCCAATGTGTTAGAAAATATAAACTCAAGTTTAAAAATTCACAAATCAACATAAATTAGCTCCGTAATTATTTTTAATTCATGGATATAATCACGAGAACCTTACGAACACCACCAAACTAATTTCCCCACGTTCTGAGCACTCGAACATCATTTTTAAAATCTAGCAAGTTCAACTATACTTCAATTTGATTTAAAACTCTAACACTTTCAAGCTCAAATTCAATTTCATCCAATTGACATTGATGTTAAAAATTCATCTAATTTCAAAAAAATTATATTTGAGCTCATCTATAGAATCATGAGACCAAGAGGAGCACACAGGAACTTGTTTCATCCGATTCCAAGGTCTCTAGGTCGGTCAAACAGGTTTTTAAGTCATACCATACTTTGCATCGAATCTATAATTCGTTGGAGATTTCCAACGAATTGGCAGATTCGTTGGAAATCTCCAACGAATTACAGATTTGTTGGAAACCCTACATTTACTTAAATCCACGGTTGACCGACCTAAAGACCTCCGAATTGGATGAAACCAGTTCCTGTGTGCTCCTCTATTTGTCCTGACTTCATATATGTCCTCAAATATATTTTTTTCCTTTATTTTTTTAATCCCCAATGTGTTAGAAAATATAAACTCAAGTTTAAAAATTCACAAATCAACATAAATTAGCTCCGTAATTATTTTTAATTCATGGATATAATCACGAGAACCTTACGAATGCCACCAAACTGATTTCCCCTCGTTCTGAGTACTCGAACATCATTTTTTAAATCTAGCAAGTTCAACTATACTCCAATTTGATTTAAAACTCTAACACTTTCAAGCTCAAATTCAATTGACCTAGATGTTAAAAATTCATATTATTTCAAAAAAAATAGTTGAGCTCATCTATAGAATCAGGAGACCAAGAGGAGCACATAGGAACTTGTTTCATCCGATTCCGAGGTCTCTAGGTCGGTTAAACGGGTTTTTAAGCCATACCATACTTTGCAACGAATCTGTAATTCGTTGGAAATGGTTCCAACGAATATGCCAATTCGTTGGAAATCTCCAACGAATTACAGATTCGTTGGAAACCTTATCCTGCAAATTTTTTTACTGTAGAATTGCGATAAATTATATATTTGCTGGGGAGTTCCAACAAATAATAGTTTCGTTGCAATATTTGCGACGAAAATACTATTCGTTGCAAATATTTGCAACGAACAAATTATTCGTTGCAAATTTTGCAACGAATAAATTATTCGTTGCAAAATTTGCAACGAATAAATTATTCGTTCAAAAATTTGCAACAAATTTTATTCTTTGTTGCTAACTTGCAACAATATTAGCGACAAAATATATTTTGTTGCTAATTTGCAACGAATTTATTTTGTTTCTAAATTCGTTGCTAATTCGGAACAATTTATTATTTTGTTGCAAATTTTGTTAGAAAGTTTGGAACAAAATTTAAATTCATTGTAAACTGTCGTCCTTAATAGACTATTTTTTTGTAGTGATAGTTCATCCTTACTTTTGAGAATATATACATAATAATATTTTATATTATCATCTATACAAGTAATAAAATTTTTATTCGTACCACATGTCGATGTATCTTTTAGATTACACACATTGGTATGAATTAAATATGCACGCTAACAGTGAGGCGAGGTGAATTATCGCTAGACATAGAGGTGAAGATAGTGTAGGAAAGAAGGTGGATGAAATTTGCATACATCATTTTTATTTCTGCTCGAATAGGACCTGCTTATATAGCTCTAATTCATAGTCTGATTAATAGCAATATATAATAAAGACCTTTTACTATCTCAGTCTGGGTCATAATGTCAGCAGCTGGCATCGTTGCCATTCGGATAGTTAGGGATCTGCGCGCTATTAACACATGATCATTTCAAATCGTTGATTAATGTATCTGTCACACAATTTAGTGGACATGAAAATTTGACTCAAATAGAAAAATGTTGAGTAATTCACTTGGACAATGATTGCCCACCAATCTAGTATTCCATAAGCACATATTACATTCGCACACGAATCACTGGTTTAGTACAATAATTCACACTTGTAAATTTACACTCCCCTGCAAATGCTTGTGTTCACAACATTCATAGTTACAAAATTTAATAATGATAGAAATGCTAGATTGAATATATAATCTTAATCATTGTTAATTCCTCCCCCTTCTTTTCAAAAAAGAAAAAGAAAAATTGCTATGCGCATGCCTATGAATAATTAAATGCTGGGTCGAATTAATTATTTTTTCGGTGCTTAGTTGTCGCCTCGCTTTCGCATGAAAGGGGTTGGTGGCTTGTCATTTATCACGTCGTGTTCTTAAACTGTGATGGAGGTCAGAGGCTTCCCTAGTAAAAAAAAAATTATTGTCAATCATTTATTTTTTTATTAAGCCAATGATAGAGGTATCCATTGGATCAATTTCTAACGGAGCAAGCCGACGTATAATGGATCAGTCATTTGATGAGGTGGAGCGTTTCGATCCGTTATCCTGACAGATTGATAAATCTTCAACCTAATCTAAGATAGATTGTAAATTAGTGAGCCAATTCATGAGTCACTAATATATATATATATATATAGAGGAAATTAAATTTTTTTAGTTTGAATTATTGATTAAGCAGGTTGGATCATACTTTGAAAAGAAAGGATACTTGTATCAGTTTCCAATTTTCATGTATCTTGGTCAATTTGATTGTATTCCATAGGCATATTTTGATACATCATTTGCATCATAGTGCGAACAATGTTTGTGGCAAACATGCTATCAAATTTTTAACTTGTTTATTATTACAATATATTTGTTTTAGTGGATATGCTTTGGGATAAAAACGTTTATAGTTGGTTTTGTTAGATTATTATTATTATTATTATTATTATTAGTCTTTCCTATTTATTAGCTATTAAGGATAGATTAGTCTTTTTTTCTTATTCTTGGTATTTAACCTAACTATATATAAATATCTTATTGTGTAACTTTTATTTCATTGAGGTATATAATAAAGTAAACCCTAGTATTCTTCTCTCTTAATTTCTACATGATATCAGAATTTTCATCTTCATGATTTTGATAGTTTAATTGAAGAATTGTTAATCACATCCACACTAAAGTTTTTTTTTCGTGTGTGTATCTAATAGTATAATCTATCCTTAACCGCTAATAAATAGGAAAGCCTACTAATAATAATAATAATAGTTGTACAATCTAACATCTACTCTCAAACTTATAATGCTACAGCTATAAGCATTAAGAGTTTGTCAAATAAGAAATGAAAGCGTGTGTCACATAATTTATAATCTTTTATTTCTTTTTCTCCCCGTTCATCTATATCTATTTTGACTGCTAATAATACTCCTATATCATTAGTAGGTGTTGGTACAATTGTTATGCCTTGTTTATCTCTTGCTGATGTTTGTTATATTCTGAGTGTTACTTTAAATCTTGTTTCTATTAGTGAATTATGTGAGTCTAAATATCTAGTGTCTTTTTCTTTATCTAATTGTTTTGTTCAGGACTCATGATCTGTGAGGCTGAATGGGACAAGCCGTATGCAATGAGGACTCTATATTTTGGATCAACTCAAAGTACCAGAAGTTATAGTTTTGAATGTGAATTTATCATCTTTTCATTTTAGATGTTCATTTTTTGATTTTTATTTGTGACTTTTTTGTTTAGGTTATGTTTTAACATCTCATTTGTATTTTTTAGTTTCTATAGAAGTATTAGGACCTTTACAAAGTTATAATATTTTTTATTATAGTGGTTGTAAATTAACCAAATTTTCTACCATACCATTTTTTAATAGTCTTTCTTTTTCTTCTGCTCCGTTTGATCTTATACATTATGATGTGCGGGAATCCTCTCCTATTCCTACTAAAAGGAGAAGTTCAAGGTATTATGTTTCATTTATAAATAATTGCACTCATTATTCTTGGGTATATCTTATGAAACACAGATCTGTTTATCTTACAATTTTCAATAACTTTAGAGCTCTTGTGAATACTTAATATTCTGATGTCATAAAGTGCCCTCGTTGTGATTTGAGGGTCAATACAGTTCAAATGATTTTTTATATTTACTTTCTTTTGATAGTACTATTCATCAAACATCATGTACAAATACTCTTGAACATAATGATGTGGTTGAACGAAAACATAGACATCTTGTTGAAACAATCCATTCATTTTTATTATCTGCTAGTGTTCCTAGTATCTTTTAGAGGGAAACAATCTTTACTGTTGCTCACATGATTAATAGAATTCCACCCTCACACAATTCAGGCTTATCACCTTTTGAAAAATTGTAAGAGCATTCTCCTAACTATTCCTCTTTGCATGTTTTTGGTTATACTTGCTTTGTCCTTTATCCACATATTAAGTGTAATAAGTTAGCCCCTAAGTCTGCTCTGTGTACCTTTTTAGGTTATGGTATTGGTTAAAAAAGATATCATTGCTTTGATCATGTTAATTAAAACTTATATATCTCTCATCATGTTATATTTCTTGAGCATATATTTAAAGAGAATAACATAATTTCAATTATTTTATCATACATGCTAGTGTTTTTCTTTATTATTGTAAAATTTTCTAACTTTAATCTAAGTTGTCATTGCATCAAAAAGGGGGAAATTGTTAGTGCAGTTAGCATCAATGATCAAACTCAAGTTTTGATGAATGACAAATGGATTAAAGTTAGATGCTTTGTTTGTCCAACATCTTTATCGAGTGTGCAGAAATTGACGAGTCTAGAGGACCTGACACCAGACTAAAGTCAAGATGTACAATTCTAGCAAGAAGTCTAGCTAGGTCTATGGGACCTGACAGTTGGCTGAAGTCCAGTCGGAATGTTCGATTCCAGATGATTGGCTGAAGTCCGGATTTGTAATTCCAACAGGAAAACCTGGTGGGTCAAGAGGCAAGTCAAGAGACTGCAAATGGTAAGTGAGGTAAGTCACTAGAGAATACTGATCCAGTAAGGACAAGTCCTAGTGGGACTGTAAGCGCTGGTCCGGCTTAGATCTATTTTAAAAATTTAAGCTAAGAACATAACTAGATCATAGTCTTGGGAAGACAAGATCTAATTAATAATCATTCGATTTTATATTATGCTAACTCTGTTTTATAAGTTATACTTGATTGTACTAAGCTTGTGATACAGGAAATCAGATAGCTGGAAAAAGGGTCTAGACGCTAGAACACAGTCTAGGTGCGCGGAGGTCCGAATGCCCGGAGTTGGTCCAAACACCTGGGAAGGGGTTGAACCATGCAAGCGACTAGCTGAGGTGGCAGATTCTAATTGGCTGACTCACATCAGGTTCCAGGCTCCTGGACCGGTCCAGGTGCCCAGACCAGTCCAGGAACTAGGACTGGTCCAGACACCTAGAGTTGGATAGAGTTTTCATGAATAGAGTTTCGCCGAGGTATGACCACATAAGTGGTCCAAGCGCCCAGGGTGGTCTAGGTGCCCAGAGTTGGCTATAAAAGAAGCTTCAAATAGTAGTGTCACAACATCAATTGCTCCAACCTTTGTACTCACATGGTGCTCCAATAATCTCTCCATGACACCAAACAGTTGCTCCTACAATCGATACTCAAACTCTACTTGTTGTCGGTAAATTTTTGTTTTTTTTGCTTTGCACTTAAAGTCATTGTATCTATTTGAGCTTATAGTAGATTGCCCAATGAAATCACTCTGCGAGTGCAGGCCTTGGAGTAAGAGTCATGAAAGACTCTAAACCAAGTAAAAGAAAAGGTGTTAGCATTATTTTTTTCTCTTCCGCTGCGTATTATTTGTTTTCCAAAAAAAAAATAAACAAGCGACTAGGACTATTCACCCCCCCTCTCCTCTAGTACTTTACGATCTCATAGTTTCAAGCAGTAGCTTTAACACAACTTTTTATATGATCAAACGAGCTTCGCACTACTCCAACTTCTAACAACGACACTATGACGCTATTTTAACAACTGCTCTTTACACCAAAAATTATATTTGTCTGTATACTTTATTTTAAGTAATTTATATCTTAATATTTTGTAATATTCAAATTGATAGTTAATTTTCCAATGAAAGCGATCGTCGATCGCGGATATTAGAATAGGAATCATCATAGGCTCCGAAGTAAGTAAAACCAACAGTGTCGAAATTGTCTTTTTATCATTCTGCTACTTTTATTACTATGAGTTTTTTAATGGAAAAAGTAAAAAAGTCGTGCGCACTATTTAATACACACCCCCCCTCCTCCTCCTCCTTCCCGCACCCGCTATTTCTTCATCCTACAAATAGTTTGACTGTCCTTACTTGCATAGTCTTTTTTTTCCCCTTCATAATGGAAGGCCACAATTTTGTCACTTATTAATGGAGCAAATAGACATTTTACCTTTTTCCCTTATAATTTTCTAAATTTCTATATCCTATGATTCATCTATTGTAGGTTTTGTTTGCACAGATACAGCATAAACTCATCTTTACTAAGGTACTATATTCGGTTTACAAATGTTTGTGCATTCCTCTTGAAATAAGATATTGACTTCTCTGGATGTTCTTTTCTTATTTTTGTGTTGTTATAAACTAAGTGCTTAGTCCTAAAAGTTTCATGTGTTAAGAATTCATATACTTATATCCACATGGTTATTATGCCTATTGGAGTGTATACTGAAAGCCTAAGCTTTATAAACATTCATTATGAATAAAGAATCACATTTGGTCAAATTTTCTACATTTAGTTGTAGTTGTTCAATTAATTTATATTGTAGATAACATAGTATGTGGTGTCACATGCAGAAGATAATGTTATCAGTACCTTATAAATTATAAACAGTAGCTCATGACCAAAATGGAAAGGAAAAAACCATTAGAAGGTCGTAGTGTAATTAGGTATTAGTTTATCTTGACTATATAATTACACTAGTACACTCAGAGTGTATTGAGTAGGACCATTTGAGGTCGTTTCTTTTATACTGACTTTATAAAGGAACAAAGACCTCAGTTATTATGGAAGTGTGTGCTCTTAATCCTAATATAATAACAAGCACATATATTTGATATTTATTTCTTTAATTTATCAATGAGTGAGATTTAGTTCGATGAATCAATAAACCCGATAAGTTGGGAAATGATATCACTTATAGTGTGTGTTGTTGATTATAGAAGGAAACTGTGTCCTAGAGATACTAGGTTGATAATGTCCTCAAGAGGAGCTCATAAGGATTGTCATGTTAAACCCTGCAGGTGGACTTAGTCCGACATGATGATAAGGTTGAGTGGTACTACTCTTGGACTAAGATATTAATTAAATGAGTTGTCAGTAACTCACTTAATTAGTGGACATTCGATATCTTAAACACGGGGAGACTAACACACTCATAATAAGAAGGAGCCCAAAAATGTAATTTGGGATTGGTGCGGTAGTTCAATAATAGTTCTCTAGTGGAATGAATTATTATTGATAAAATTAAGTTGTGTGTTCGGGGCGAACACGGGATGCTTAATTTTATCGGGAGACCAAAACCAATTCCTCCTCTCGGTCCCTATCGTAGCCTCTTATTTATAGAGTACTATACCCACCTATACCCACCTTCTATACCCACCAATAAGGGGCCGGCCAAGCAAGCTTGGGAACTAAGCTAGGGCCGGCCTAGGTATAAATTGGGGTGGCCGGCCCTAGCTTGAACCCAAGCTAGTGGGGGCCGGCCAAATTAAATTAAAAAAAATTTTAATTTTAATTTTTATTATGTGGAAGAAATAATTTATTAAAGAGAATTAAAATTAAAATATCTCTAAAAGATCTATAAAAGATTAATGAAAGAGATTAGATCTCTTTCCTTATTTGTAGATTGATGAGATATTTTATTTTCTCTTTAAAATTATCCACATGTTGATAAAATTAAAATTATAGAAATTTCTTTTTATCAACCATGAAGAGATTTTTAAAAGAGAAATTTTAATTTTAAAATTTCCGGAAATAAATTAGGAAGTTTTAATTGTTGATTAAAACTTGTCTAATTTATCTCTTTTAATGTGGCCGGCCATTAGAGATTAATTGGAAAAATTTTATTTTATTTTTCTCAATTAAATCATGTCAAGGGAATTAAGGAAATTTTATTGTAATTAAATTGCCTAATTTGCCTAGGCCAAGGAATATAAAAGAAGGGGTGAGGGTGCCTTCATGAGACAACTTCTATTAATTCTCTCCCTCTTTTATTCCTTGGAGTGGCCGGCCATCCTCTTCCTCTCTCCCTCTTTGTGGTGGCCAAAACTCTCAAAGACTTGGAGCTCTTGTGGCGACCAGATACTACTTGGAGAAGAAGAAGAAGGAGGAGAAGAGAAAGCTAGCATCTCTTGGAGCTTGGTTGATGTTTTGTTCTTCATCCTTGGTTAAGCTTTTTGTGGCCGAACCTAGCTAGGAGGAGAAGAAGGTGGTTGGTGGTTTCTCATCTCGGAAGATCGTTGCCCACACAACGTCCGAGGTTAGAAGAGGAATACGGTAGAAGATCAAGAGGTCTTTCTAAAAGGTATAACTAGTAATTTTTCTTTCCGCATCATACTAGTTATTTTTGGAAATAATATCAAATACAAGAGGCTTACGATTCTAGAATTTTGAATATATTTTTCGATGTTGTGTTCTTTTGTTTTTTTTTCCTTGTGATTTGATTGTTCTTTTCGGTTAACCTAAAGTTATTTTAGGAAATTAAATATTAGCTTTCTATAAAAGGTTTTGTCAAGTCGGTGGTGGTTACTCCCATATCCAAGAAGGTTATGTGCCTCGCCACGTCAGTACTGGGAACCGATTATGGAAATTAATATTTAATGGAATTAATAACTTAAGGTGATTTGGGTCGAACGTGTTAAGTTCCGCAGGCGATCCAAGTCAAAACCTAAAAGAACAAATAGATTAAGTTTTGGATCAAACGTGTTAAGTTCCGCAGGCGATCCAAAATTTAATTTAAAAGAACACATGGTAGCTAGGAAAAGGTTCAGACCTTTGTACAAAATTTTTGTACAGTGAAACCTCTAGGCTTTCCGAGTAGCAACAAACAATTGGTATCAGAGCTAGGGTTTTGCCTCTGTGTATTTGGTATTAGTTTAATTATGCACATGTCATACATAATTTAGGCAGGTTAATAGTAGGATGTGCTAACTTTGTGGATGCAGGATCCAACTATTATGGCTTTTAGTTATTATGTGTGTGATTGGACACTTGGACATGTCAAGGGCATTTATCTGTGTGTGCATGATTGTATTAAAATACAGCAGGAGTTGTATTAAGTTTTATTAGGATTTTATTTTTGATCTAGATACATGTACATTCCTTTTATGTAATATAGGATCAAAAAATGTAAAATTCTATTTATGTCACGGATCGAATCTTGCAAAGCGTGGAACCTTCTAAGGACCAGAGGCGCAGCGGAACTAGGAGCACGATGGATGCGACAGCTAGACCCGGTGGCATTGGCCAAATATGGCAGCAGCTTGGGATGACAACACACGGAGGACAACTAGAAATAAAAGCCATAATAGTTGAAAATTAGATTTTCTATTTATTGCTTTTATATTGTGCTGTGTGTGCATGTTAGTTTACAAGTTTAGTTGGCTAGCATAGTTAAAATTCATCATTTATAAATAACTAAGTGGGAGAGGGATTTTTAAGTAAATCCCATGGTCTCCATTACTGGTTTGTAAGTGATACAAATAAGCTTGCGCGTTGGCTCTGAGTGCCTTCCTCCATAACGGATGAGCTTGTTTGTGGATCACTAGAACAGACTTCCATTTTTGGATGACTATAGGAAGTTAATTAAGAACGTGTGATCTTCCCCAACGGAAGGGGCATAATCTTATTAATGGACTTAGTGTCAAGTAATGGTATACACTTAGACACATCTAATAGTATCCTCCCCATCGGAGTCACTACTATTATTTGTGTGACCAAATGATACCAACTATTAATTTTATTTGTCAAAAAGTTAGGTTGACAAGATAATAAAATTAATGGGTTAAAACCCTCCTTTTATAAATGTTGAATTTGTATACGTCCACACTAACGTGGCATACAAAATTCACGGTGTTATGAGGTGTTTGTTAATTTAAAATAGTATTGTTTGAGGAATCAATATTATTCTAAATTTAGAGTTCTGACCAAAAGTTATTTATGATTCTTAGGATGACTTTCAACCCACTGTCCATCATACTTCAACAAAATAGACTTACTGGACCAAATTACATAGATTGGAAAAGAAACCTAGATATTGTTCTGACTGCTGAAAGCTATAAATTTGTACTAACTGAGCAGTGCCCTGAAGCACCTACTGGTGAATCTACCCAAGAGGAGATTAAATATCATAGGAAATGGGTAAAAGCAGATGAGATGGCGCGGTGTTACATTTTGGCTTCAATGACAAATGTATTGCAACATCAGCATCAAGATTTACCAACAGCCTATGATATTATGAACAATCTCAAGGAACTCTTTGGTCATCAGGATAGGGCTTCTAGGCAAGAAGCCATGAGAAAGATAATGACAGCCACCATGCAAGAGGGTACTCCTGTAAGGGATCATATCCTAAAGATGATGGCTTATCTGAACGAGATACAGATCCTTGGAGGAGAAATTGATGGGGAAACCCAGATCGATATGATCCTCCAAACGCTACCTAGAAGTTTTGAGCAGTTCCGCCTGAACTATAACATGAATAAGAGGATTTATTCATTAGGGGAACTATTGACAGAACTTCAAGCGGCAGAAGGATTATTTCGTCACAATTCTCAAATTTACTATGCTGAAAATGGTTCTACTTCTAAACCGAGAGGAAAGAAGAAGAAGAAACAAGCTGACTCAGCAAAGAAAGTGAATAAATCTCAGAGTACAGGATTTAAAGCTGGAGTGAAGAAGCCGAAGGGCAAGTGCTTCATCTGCAAGCAGTCAGGGCATTGGAAGGCGGACTGTCCTCGTAGGAATCAGAACAACAAAGGTATATCTCATGCTCTAGTTGTTGAAACATGTTTAGCGGTGTTATCTACCAGCACCTGGTGTGTAGATACGGGAGCCACTGATCATGTCTGCAATTCCCTGCAGGGGTTCCAGGAAACCCGACGACTAACTGAAGGAGAGATTACCGTCTACATGGGCAATGCTACTAAGGTGGCGGTTGTTGCAGTGGGAGACGTCTACTTATCTTTTAGTAGAAATAGAAATTTAGTTTTAAGAAATTGTCTTTATGTACCCAGTTTTAGAAAGAATTTAATTTCAGTTTCTAAACTGTTCTTAGATGGATATTCAGTTTCTTTCAGTAACGATGTAGTTATTAAAAGAAATAAAGTGATTATCTGTTCTGGTGCATTAGTTGGCAATTTGTATACTTTAAATCCAATTTCTTTCACAAAGCAAAACATGGAAATTTATAACTCATCTTCTAACTCTAATAAGAGAAAAGAACCTTCGGAAATGAACCAAACATATCTTTGGCATCTAAGGCTTGGTCATATTAACTTAAGTAGGATTTAGAGGCTTATAGCCGATAGACTTTTCAGTTCATTAGAGTTGGAAAATTTTCCAACTTGTGAATCTTGCTTAGAAGGTAAAATGACCAAGAGACCGTTCAAGGTCAAGGGGTATAGAGCCAAAGAAGTGTTAGAATTGGTTCATTCTGATCTGTGTGGTCCTATGTCTGTCCAGGCAAGAGGTGGTTTTGAATATTTTGTCTCTTTTATAGACGATTATTCAAGATACGGATACATTTACCTAATGCGCCGCAAGTCCGAGTGCTTTGATAAGTTCAAATAATACAAGGCTGATGTGGAGAAACGACTAGGTAAAAGTATCAAGACACTACGATCTGATCGTGGTGGCGAATACCTCTTAGAAGAGTTTAGGAATTACTTATCAGAGGCCGGGATTCAATCCCAATTGTCTGCACCTGGAACACCCCAACAGAATGGTGTAGCAGAACGAAGGAACATGACTCTTATGGAGATGGTTAGATCGATGATGAGTTATTCAGAATTACCAAATTCGTTTTGGGGGTATGCTCTGGAAACAGCAGTATACGTTCTGAACTTAGTACCTTCTAAATCAGTTTCTTCTACTCCCATAGAATTATGGAATGGGCGAAAACCCAGTCTAAGACATATTCGGATTTGGGGTAGTCCAGGACATGTGCTGAAACCAGATGCTGATAAGTTAGAATCCCGTACAAAAGTTCGCGTGTTTGTAGGATATCCCAAAGGAATGAAAGGTGGTTTATTTTATAGTCCTAAAGACCATAAGGTCATTGTTAGTACCAATGCCCAGTTTTTAGAAGAAGACTATATAATGGTTCACAAGTCCAGTAGCAAAGTTGTTTTAGAAGAACTTAGAGAGGGCACGTCTACTTCAGTACCAACAGTACAAGATGAAGTACCACAAGAGACTGCAACACGTGTCACACATGATACACAACCACAGACAATGCCTCGTCGTAGTGGGAGGGTTGTAAGGCAGCCTAAAAGATTCATGTTTTTGGGAGAGTCTTCGGACTTGATCCCGGGTAAACATGAACCTGATCCATGAACATATGACGAAGCACTCCAAGATATAGATGCAGCATCTTGGCAAAAGGCAATGAATTCTGAAATAGAGTCTATGTACTCTATTAAGGTCTGGGAGCTTGTAGAACCACCTGATGGTGTAAAAGTCGTTGGATGCAAGTGGATCTACAAAAGGAAAAGAGGGACAAACGGGAAGGTAGAAACCTTCAAAGCTAGGCTTGTTGTGAAAGGGTACACTCAGAAAGAGGGAATCGATTATGAGGAAACCATTTCACCGGTAGCCATGCTTAAGTCTATCCGGATACTCTTATCCATTGCTGCTCATATGGATTTTGAGATTTGGCAAATGGATGTCAAGACAGCTTTCCTTAATGGAAGTCTTGAAGAGAACATTCATATGAAGCAACCAGAAGGGTTCATTGAAAAAGGCAAAGAGCATCTAGTGTGCAAGCTCAATCGGTCCATTTATGGACTGAAGCAAGCTTCAAGGTCTTGGAACATCTGGTTTAATGAAGTAATCCAATCATATGGATTTATTCAGTTTTCGGATGAGTCTTGTGTATACAAGAAGTGTAACGGAAACGTGGTGGTACTTCTTGTACTATACGTAGATGATATTTTGTTAATTGGCAACAATGTTAAGGTATTATCAGACGTAAGGGTATGGTTGTCCAAACAATTTGATATGAAGTACTTAGGAGAGTGTGCACACATTCTTGGGATCAAAGTGATAAGGGATCGCAAGAAAAGAATGTTGTGTCTGTCCCAAGCTTCATATATAGACACAATCCTTGCTCGTTTTAGTATGCAGGATTCCATGAAAGGTTTCTTACCTTTTAGGCATGGAATAGCTCTATCTAAAGAGATGTCTCCGAAGACATTAAAGGAGATAGAAGACATGAAAGTAGTTCCTTATGCTTCGGCTGTAGGAAGCCTTATGTATGCAATGCTATGTACGAGACCTGATATTTGTTTTGCCGTGGGCATGGTCAGCAGATATCAGAGTAACCCTGGACAAGGACATTGGACTGTGGTAAACCATATATTAAAGTACCTGAGAAGGACTAGAGATTATATGCTAATTTACCAAGTGGACGGTTTGCTCCCTGTGGGTTACACGGATTCAGATTTTCAATCCGATAGGGACAACAGTAAGTCTACATCAGGCTATGTGTTTACTTTAGGAGGTGGAGCCATTTCATGGAGGAGTGTTAAGCAGAAATGCCTATCGGACTCAACCATGGAAGCTGAGTATGTAGCAGCCTCTGAGGCAGCTAAAGAAGCAGTATGGCTCAGGAACTTTCTAATGGACTTAGATGTGATTCTTGGTTTGCCCAAAATTATCACAATTTATTGTGATAATAGCGGTGCAGTTGCAAACTCGAAGGAACCACGAGCTCATAAGGCAAGTAAACATATAGAGCGCAAGTACCACCTGATACGAGATATCGTGAAGCGAGGAGAAGTTGTCATCGCCAAGATTGCATCAGCGGATAACCTGGCAGATCCTTGCACTAAGGCCCTTCCGGCGAAAGCCTTTGATCGGCATGTGGAGGGAATGAGAATCAGATGTATGGTAGAAGATATGACAGCTTAGACATTAGTATAAGTGGGAGATTGTTGGAGTGTATACTGAAAGCCTAAGCTTTGTAAACATTCATTATGAATAAAGAATCACATTTGGTCAAATTGTCTACATTTAGTTGTAGTTGTTCAATTAATTTATATTTTAGATAACATAGTATGTGGTGTCACATGTAGAAGATAATGTTATCAGTACCTTATAAATTATAAACAGTAGCTCACGACCAAAATGGAAAGGAAAAAACCATTAGAAGGTCGTAGTGTAATTAGGTATTAGTTTATCTTGACTATATAATTACACTAGTGCACTCAGAGTGTATTGAGTAGGACCATTTGAGGTCGTTTCTTTTATACTGACTTTATAAAGGAACAAAGACCTTAGTTATTATGGAAGTGTGTGCTCTTAATCCTAATATAATAACAAGCACATATATTTGATATTTATTTCTTTAATTTATCAATGGGTGAGATTTAGTTCGATGAATCAATAAACCCGATAAGTTGGGAAATGATATCACTTATAGTGTGTGTTGTTGATTATAGAAGGAAACTGTGTCCTAGAGATACTAGGTTGATAATGTCCTCAAGAGGAGCTCATAAGGATTGTCATGTTAAACCCTGCAGGTGGACTTAGTCCGACATGATGATAAGGTTGAGTGGTACTACTCTTGGACTAAGATATTAATTAAATGAGTTGTCAGTAACTCACTTAATTAGTGGACATTCGATATCTTAAACACGGGGAGACTAACACACTCATAATAAGAAGGAGCCCAAAAATGTAATTTGGGATTGGTGCGTTAGTTCAATAATAGTTCTCTAGTGGAATGAATTATTATTGATAAAATTAAGTTGTGTGTTCGGGGCGAACACGGGATGCTTAATTTTATCGGGAGACCAAAACCAATTCCTCCTCTCGGTCCCTATCGTAGCCTCTTATTTATAGAGTACTATACCCACCTATAGCCACCTTCTATACCCACCAATAGGGGGCCGGCCAAGCTAGCTTGGGAACCAAGCTAAGGCCGACCTAGGTATAAATTGGGGTGGCCGGCCCTAGCTTGAACCCAAGCTAGTGGGGGCCGGCCAAATTAAATTAAAAAAGAATTTTAATTTTAATTTTTATTATGTGGAAGAAATAATTTATTAAAGAGAATTAAAATTAAAATATCTCTCTTGTAAAAGATCTATAAAAGATTAAAGAAAGAGATTAGATCACTTTCCTTATTTGTAGATTGGTGAGATATTTTATTTTCTCTTTAAAATTATCCACATGTTGATAAAATTAAAATTATAGAAATTTCTTTTTATCAACCATGAAGAGATTTTTAAAAGAGAAATTTTAATTTTAAAATTTCCGGAAACAAATTAGGAAGTTTTAATTGTTGATTAAAACTTGTGTAATTTATCTCTTTTAATGTGGCCGGCCATTAGAGATTAATTGGAAAAATTTTATTTTATTTTTCTCAATTAAATCATGTCAAGGGAATTAAGGAAATTTTATTGTAATTAAATTTCCTAATTTGCCTAGGCCAAGGAATATAAAAGAAGGGGTGAGGGTGCCTTTATGAGACACAACTTCTATTATTTCTCTCCCTCTTTTATTCCTTGGAGTGGCCGGCCATCCTCTTCCTCTCTCCCTCTTTGTGGTGGCCGAAACTCTCAAAGGCTTGGAGCTCTTGTGGCGGCCGGATACTACTTGGAGAAGAAGAAGAAGAAGAAGGAGAGAAAGCTAGCATCTCTTGGAGCTTGGTTGGTGTTTTGTTCTTCATCCTTGGTTAAGCTTTTTGTGGCCGAACCTAGCTAGGAGGAGAAGAAGGTGGTTGGTGGTTTCTCATCTCGGAAGATCGTTTCCCACACAACGTCCGAGGTTAGAAGAGGAATACGGTAGAAGATCAAGAGGTCTTTCTAAAAGGTATAACTAGTAATTTTTCTTTCTGCATCACACTAGTTATTTTTCGAAATAATACCAAATACAAGAGGCTTACAATTCTAGAATTTTGAATATGTTTTTCGATGTTGTGTACTTTTGTTTTTTTTCCTTGTGATTTGATTGTTCTTTTCGGTTAACCTAAAGTTATTTTAGGAAATTAAATATTAGCTTTCTATAAAAGGTTTTGTCTAGTCGGTGGTGGTTGCTCCCATATCCAAGAAGGTCATGTGCCTCGCCACGTCAGTACTGGGAACCGATTATGGAAATTAATATTTAATGGAATTAATAACTTAAGGTGATTTGGGTCAAACGTGTTAAGTTCCGCAGGAGATCCAAGTCAAAACCTAAAAAAACAAATAGATTAAGTTTTGGATCAAACGCGTTAAGTTCCGCAGGCGATCCAAAATTTAATTTAAAAGAACACATGTTAGCTAGGAAAAGGTTCAGACCTTTGTACAAAATTTTTGTACAGTGGAACCTCTAGGCTTTCCGAGTAGCAACAAACAATTGGTATCAGAGCTAGGGTTTTGCCTCTGTGTATTTGGTATTAGTTTAATTATGCACATGTCATACATAATTTAGGCAGGTTAATAGTAGGATGTGCTAACTTTGTGGATGCAGGATCCAACTATTATGGCTTTTAGTTATTATGTGTGTGATTGGACCCTTGGACATGTCAAGGGCATTTATCTGTGTGTGCATGATTATATTAAAATACAGCAGGAGTTGTATTAAGTTTTATTAGGATTTTATTTTTGATCTAGATACATGTACATTCCTTTTATGGAATATAGAATCAAAAAATGTAAAATTCTATTTATGTCGCGGATCGAATCTTGCAAAGCGTGGAACCTTCTAAGGACCAGAGGCGCAGCGGAACTAGGAGCAAGATGGATGCGACAGCTAGACACGGTGGCGTTGGCCAAATATGGCAGCAGCTTGGGATGACAACACACGGAGGACAACTAGAGATAAAAGCCATAATAGTTGAAAATTAGATTTTCTATTTATTGCTTTTATATTGTGCTGTGTGTGCATGTTAGTTTACAATTTTAGTTGGCTAGCATAGTTAAAATTCATCATTTATAAATAACTAAGTGGGAGAGGGATTTTTAAGTAAATCCCATGGTCTCCATTACTAGTTTGTAAGTGATACAAACAAGCTTGCGCGTTGGCTCTGAGTGCCTTCCTCCATAACGGATGAGCTTGTTTGTGGATCACTAGGACAGACTTCCATTTTTGGATGACTATAGAAAGTTAATTAAGAGCGTGTGATCTTCCCCAACGGAAGGGGTATAATCTTATTAATGGACTTAGTGTCAAGTAATGGTATACACTTAGACACATCTAATAGTATCCTCCCCATCGGAGTCACTGCTATTATTTGTGTGACCAAATGATACCAACTATTAATTTTATTTGTCAAAAAGTTAGGTTGACAAGATAATAAAATTAATGGGTTAAAACCCTCCTTTTATAAATGTTGAATTTGTATACGTCCACACTAACGTGGCATACAAAATTCACGGTGTTATGAGGTGTTGGTTAATTTAAAATAGTATTGTTTGAGGAATCAATATTATTCTAAATTTAGAGTACTGACCAAAAGTTATTTGTGATTCTTAGGATGACTTTCAACCCACTGTCCATCATACTTCAACAAAATAGACTTACTGGACCTAATTACATAGATTGGAAAAGAAACCTAGACATTGTTCTTACTGCTGAAAGCTATAAATTTGTACTGACTGAGCAGTGCCCTGGTGAATCTACCCAAGAGGAGATTGAATATCATAAGAAATGGGTAAAAGCAGATGAGATGGCGCGGTGTTACATTTTGGCTTCAATGTCAAATGTATTGCAACATCAGCATCAAGATTTACCAACAGCCTATGATATTATGAACAATCTCAAGGAACTCTTTGGTCATCAGGATAGGGCTTCTAGGCAAGAAGCCATGAGAAAGATAATGACAGCCACCATGCAAGAGGGTACTCCTGTAAGGGATCATATCCTAAAGATGATGGCTTATCTGAACGAGATACAGATCCTTGGAGGAGAAATTGATGGGGAAACCCAGATCGATATGATCCTCCAAACGCAACCTAGAAGTTTTGAGCAGTTCCGCCTGAACTATAATATGAATAAGAGGATTTATTCATTAGGGGAACTACTGACAGAACTTCAAGCGGCAGAAGGATTATTTCGTCACAATTCTCAAATTCACTATGCTGAAAATGGTTCTACTTCTAAACCGAGAGGAAAGAAGAAGAAGAAACAAGCTGGCTCAGCAAAGAAAGTGAATAAATCTCAGAGTACAGGATTTAAAGCTGGAGTGAAGAAGCCGAAGGGCAAGTGCTTCATCTGCAAGCAGTCAGGGCATTGGAAGGCGGACTATCCTCGTTGGAATCAGAACAACAAAGGTATATCTCATGCTCTAGTTGTTGAAACATGTTTAGCGGTGTTATCTACCAGCACCTGGTGTGTAGATACGGGAGCCACTGATCATGTCTGCAATTCCCTGCAGGGGTTCTAGGAAACCCGACGACTAACTGAAGGAGAGATTACCGTCTACATGGGCAATGCTACTAAGGTGGTGGCTGTTGTAGTGGGAGACGTCTAATTATCTTTTAGTAGAAATAGAAATTTAGTTTTAAGAAATTTTCTTTATGTACCCAGTTTTAGAAAGAATTTAATTTCAGTTTCTAAACTGTTCTTAGATGGATATTCAGTTTCTTTCAGTAACGATGTAGTTATTAAAAGAAATAAAGTGATTATCTGTTCTGGTGCATTAGTTGGCAATTTGTATACTTTAAATCCAATTTCTTCCACAAAGCAAAACATGGAAATTTATAACTCATCTTCTAACTCTAATAAGAGAAAAGAACCTTCGGAAATGAACCAAACATATCTTTGGCATCTAAGGCTTGGTCATATTAACTTAAGTAGGATTCAGAGGCTTATAGCCGATGGACTTTTGAGTTCATTAGAGTTGGAAAATTTTCCAACTTGTGAATCTTGCTTAGAAGGTAAAATGACCAAGAGACCGTTCAAGGCCAAGGGGTATAGAGCCAAAGAAGTGTTAGAATTGGTTCATTCTGATTTGTGTGGTCCTATGTCTGTCCAGGCAAGAGGTGGTTTTGAATATTTTGTCTCTTTTAAAGACGATTATTCAAGATACGGATACATTTACCTAATGCGCCGCAAGTCCGAGTGCTTTGATAAGTTCAAAGAATACAAGGCTGATGTGGAGAAACGACTAGGTAAAAGTATCAAGACACTACGATCTGATCGTGGTGGCGAATACCTCTTAGAAGAGTTTAGGAATTACTTATCAGAGGCCGGGATTCAATCCCAATTGTCTGCACCTGGAACACCCCAACAGAATGGTGTAGCAGAACGAAGGAACAGGACTCTTATGGATATGGTTAGATCAATGATGAGTTATTCAGAATTACCAAATTCGTTTTGGGGATATGCTCTAGAAACAGCAGTATACGTTCTGAACTTAGTACCTTCTAAATCAGTTTCTTCTACTCCCATAGAATTGTGGAATGGGCGAAAACCCAGTCTAAGACATATTCGAATTTGGGGTAGTCCAGCACATGTGCTGAAACAAGATGCTGATAAGTTAGAATCCCGTACAGAAGTTCCCGTGTTTGTAGGATATCCCAAAGGAATGAAAGGTGGTTTATTTTATAGTTCTAAAGACCAGAAGGTCATTGGTAGCACCAATGCCAAGTTTTTAGAAGAAGACTATATAACGGATCACAAGCCCAGTAGCAAAGTTGTTTTAGAAGAACTTAGAGAGGACACGGCTACTTCAGTACCAACAGTACAAGATGAAGTACCACATGAGACTGCAACACGTGTCACACATGATACACAACTACAGACAATGCCTCGTTGTAGTGGGAGGGTTGTAAGGCAGCCTGAAAGATTCATGTTTTTGGAAGAGTCTTCGGACTTGATCCCGGGTAAACATGAACCTGATCCACGAACATATGACGAAGCACTCCAAGATATAGATGCAGCATCTTGGCAAAAGGCAATGAATTCTGAAATAGAGTCTATGTACTCTAATAAGGTCTGGGAGCTTGTAGAACCACCTGATGGTGTAAAAGTCGTTGGATGCAAGTGGATCTACAAAAGGAAAAGAGGGACAAACGGGAAGGTAGAAACCTTCAAAGCTAGGCTTGTTGCGAAAGGGTACACTCAGAAAGAGGGAATCGATTATGAGGAAACCTTTTCACCGGTAGCCATGCTTAAGTCTATCCGGATACTCTTATCCATTGCTGCTCATATGGATTATGAGATTTGGTAAATGGATGTCAAGACTGCTTTCCTTAATGGAAGTTTTGAAGAGAACATCCATATGAAGCAACCAGAAGCGTTCATTGAAAAAGGCAAAGAGCATCTAGTGTGCAAGCTCAATCGGTCCATTTATGGACTGAAGCAAGCTTCAAGGTCTTGGAACATCTGGTTTAATGAAGTAATCCAATCATATGGATTTATTCAGTGTTCGGATGAGTCTTGTGTATACAAGAAGTGTAACGGAAACGTGGTGGTATTTCTTGTACTATACGTAGATGATATTTTGTTAATTGGCAATAATGTCAAGGTATTATCAGACGTAAGGGTATGGTTGTCCAAACAATTTGATATGAAGGACTTAGGAGAGTGTGCACACATTCTTGGGATCAAAGTGATAAGGGATCGCAAGAAAAGAATGTTGTGTCTGTCCCAAGCTTCATATATAGATACAATCCTTGCTCGTTTTAGTATGCAGGATTCCAAGAAAGGTTTCTTACCTTTTAGGCATGGAATAGCTCTATCTAAAGAGATGTCTCCGAAGACATTAAAGGAGATAGAAGACATGAAAGCAGTTCCTTATGCTAGCCTTATGTATGCAATGCTATGTACGAGACCTGATATTTGTTTTGCCGTGGGCATGGTCAGCAGATATCAGAGTAACCATGGACAAGGACATTGGACTGCGGTAAAGCATATATTAAAGTACCTGAGAAGGACTAGAGATTATATGCTAATTTACCAAGTAGACGGTTTGCTCCCTGTGGGTTACACGGATTCAGATTTCCAATCAGATAGGGACAATAGTAAATCTACATCAGCCTATGTGTTTACTTTAGGAGGTGGAGCCATTTCATGGAGGAGTGTTAAGCAGAAATGCCTATCGGACTCAACCATGGAAGCTGAGTATGTAGCAGCCTCTGAGGCAGCTAAAGAAGCAGTATGACTCAGGAACTTTATAATGGACTTAGATGTGATTCCTGGTTTGCCCAAAATTATCACAATTTATTGTGATAATAGTGGTGCAGTTGCAAACTCGAAGGAACCACGAGCTCATAAGGCAAGTAAACATATAGAGCGCAAGTACCACCTGATACGAGATATCGTGAAGCGAGGAGAAGTTGTCATCGCCAAGATTGCATCAGCGGATAACCTGGCAGATCCTTTCACTAAGGCCCTTCCGGCGAAAGCTTTTGATCGGCATGTGGAGGGAATGAGAATCAGATGTATGGTAGAAGATATGACAGCTTAGTCATTAGTATAAGTGGGAGATTGTTGGAGTGTATACTGAAAGTCTAAGCTTTGTAAACATTCATTATGAATAAAGAATCACATTTGGTCAAATTGTCTACATTTAGTTGTAGTTGTTCAATTAATTTATATTGTAGATAACATAGTATGTGGTGTCACATGCAGAAGATAATGTTATCAGTACCTTATAAATTATAAACAGTAGCTCACGACCAAAATGGAAAGGAAAAAACCATTAGAAGGTCGTAGTGTAATTAGGTATTAGTTTATCTTGACTATATAATTACACTAGTACACTCAGAGTGTATTGAGTAGGACCATTTGAGGTCGTTTCTTTTATACTGACTTTATAAAGAAACAAAAACCTCAGTTATTATGGAAGATTGTGCTCTTCATCCTAATATAATAACAAGCACATATATTTGATATTTATTTCTTTAATTTATCAATGGGTGAGATTTAGTTCGATGAATCAATAAACCCGATAAGTTGAGAAATGGTATCACTTATAGTGTGTGTTGTTGATTATAGAAGGAAACTGTCTCCTAGAGATACTAGGTTGATAATGTCCTCAAGAGGAGCTCATAAGGATTGTCATGTTAAACCCTACAGGTGGACTTAGTCCGACATGATGATAAGGTTGAGTGGTACTACTCTTGGACTAAGATATTAATTAAATGAGTTGTCAGTAACTCACTTAATTAGTGGACATTCGATATCTTAAACACGGGGAGACTAACACACTCATAATAAGAAGGATTTCAAAAATGTAATTTGGGATTGGTGCGGTAGTTCAATAATAGTTCTCTAGTGGAATGAATTATTATTGATAAAATTAAGTTGTGTGTTCGGGGCGAACACGGGATGCTTAATTTTATCGGGAGACCAAAACCAATTCCTCCTCTCGGTCCCTATCGTAGCCTCTTATTTATAGATACTATACCCACCTATACCCACCTTCTATACCCACCAATAGGGGGCCGGCCAAGCTAGCTTGGGAACCAAGCTAGGGTCGGCCTAGGTATAAATTGGGGTGGCCGGCCCTAGCTTGAACCCAAGCTAGTGGGGGCCGGCCAAATTAAATTAAAAAAGAATTTTAATTTTAATTTTTATTATGTGGATGAAATAATTTATTAAAGAGAATTAAAATTAAAATATCTCTCTTGTAAAAGATCTATAAAAGATTAAAGAAATAGATTAGATCTCTTTCCTTATTTGTAGATTGGTGATATATTTTATTTTCTCTTTAAAATTATCCACATGTTGATAAAATTAAAATTATAGAAATTTCTTTTTATCAACCATGAAGAGATTTTTAAAAGAGAAATTTTAATTTTAAAATTTCCGGAAACAAATTAGGAAGTTTTAATTGTTGATTAAAACTTGTCTAATTTATCTCTTTTAATGTGGCCAACAATTAGAGATTAATTGAGGTAATTTTATTTTATTTTTCTCAATTAAATCATGTCAAGGGAATTAAGGAAATTTTATTGTAATTAAATTTCCTAATTTTCCTAGGCCAAGGAATATAAAAGAAGGGGTGAGGGTGCCTTCATGAGACACAACTTCTATTATTTCTCTCCCTCTTTTATTCCTTGGAGTGGCCGGCCATCCTCTTCCTCTCTCCCTCTTTGTGGTGGCGGAAACTCTCAAAGGCTTGGAGCTCTTGTGGCGGCCGGATACTACTTGGAGAAGAAGAAGAAGAAGAAGGAGAGAAAGCTAGCATCTCTTGGAGCTTGGTTGGTGTTTTGTTCTTCATCCTTGGTTAAGCTTTTTGTGGCTGAACCTAGCTAGGAGGAGAAGAAGGTGGTTGGTGGTTTCTCATCTCAGAAGATCGTTGCCCACACAACGTCTGAGGTTAGAAGAGGAATACGGTAGAAGATCAAGAGGTCTTTCTAAAAGGTATAACTAGTAATTTTTCTTTCCGCATCATACTAGTTATTTTTGGAAATAATACCAAATACAAGAGTCTTACGATTCTAGAATTTCGAATATGTTTTTCGATGTTGTGTTCTTCTTTTTTTTTTCCTTGTGATTTGATTGTTCTTTTTGGTTAACCTAAAGTTATTTTAAGAAATTAAATATTAGCTTTCTATAAAAGGTTTTGTCTAGTCGGTGGTGGTTGCTCCCATATCCAAGAAGGCCATGTGCCTCGCCACGTCAGTACTGGGAACCGATTATGGAAATTAATATTTAATGGAATTAATAACTTAAGGTGATTTGGGTCGAACCTGTTAAGTTCCGCAGGAGATCCAAGTCAAAACCTAAAAGAACAAATAGATTAAGTTTTGGATCAAACGTGTTAAGTTCCGCAGGCAATCCAAAATTTAATTTAAAAGAACACATGGTAGCTAGGAAAAGGTTCAGAGCTTTGTACAAAATTTTTGTACAATGGAACCTCTATGCTTTCCGAGTAGCAACCAACAATACCATCCATCATAATGATCCAAATATTCAATTATATCTTGGTGACACTACAAGTAAAATTAGTATTAAAGAGTTTTTAATCCACCTCAGGAGCGACTGTAGGTTCTTTGTGTATTTACACAGTTCAAAAGCCATATCATAGGGAGGGGAACAAAAATGATCCCAAGTTCATACTTTTCTGTGAAACAAATATGAGGTTAACTATGCTAGGTACTGTAAAATAGAGTAAAATCAATTCCATGTGTGAATTCTAATGTTCCCATGAAACAGTTGAGACAACCGGATAAGGTAGCATCCACATCATGGAAATTAAACAAGACTGAGCATCATAGAAATTAAAGATGATCCACTGCACTTCTTATTTTTGTATCCTCATTACCATTGTATTAATCTTTTTGTTGCCAAGCATTCTTAACATAAATATACCACTAAGTTTTAAGGAACATGCAAGCTTCAAGTATTGTTGAAATGTAAGTTTCAGAGATGAACAAGAGTGCAAGAATAGTATAAACCCATATGACTAATATTATCCATTTAAAAATACATATTATTATAAAAAATTTAACAAAAATATTTTTATTTAAAGACCAACCTCGTCGATTATCTGGTTTTGGTGGTGGAGAGGATCTATATCTATTTTCTTTCGCAATTGATAGAACTTGTTGTGTTAGTGCAATCAGCTTCAAGAGTTTTGATGTTTGACAATACATTTAAGTTTGGGCAATTTAATCAAGGGTTTATCCAAATAGGACTTAATATTTGGAAGAGAGAAGTCTAATTAGGGCTAGATGACTAGCAAAAGTCCTAACTTAGTTAAGCAATGATAAATCCTAGTGAGTGAAGTTAGACAGTGAAAATCCTAGCGGGAGGTAACCTTAGACGATGGTAGTCCTAGTGAGTAAAGCTAGGCTCTAGTGAGTGAAACTCGGTGGTGAAAATACTAGGGGGAGGTAACCTTAGGTGGTGGAAGTTCTGGTGAGTGATGTTAGGCTGTGGAAATCCTAGAAGAGGTAACCCAAGGTAATGGTAAAGTCTTGGATGTTGTCCAAGCATGAAGCCTAGTAGGTCGGGTAGACTTACAGGAGTGCAACTTGATCCTAAGAGATTTTAGATTGTAGACTTGGAGGAGGGACCTCCAAGCAAAAGGTACGCCTAGTGTGCAGAACCGGACTTGCCTTGGGTCAAACAAGACCCAAACCGGTTCAGGAAACTGAATCGGTGGTTCGGTAGACTGACTAGGTTTGGTCTAGATTGCTGAGTTGTCAAAAATATTGACATGGAGGATGATGTGGAAAAAGATCATCTTTATGATTTGGATCAAGATGAGGATAAGCTAGATGATGTGGATAGAGATAAGGCTTCATCCAGATATAGCTTCATCCAGATAAGAATTTATCCATATAAGGATCTGATCCAACTCTATAAAAGGAGATGAAAGTTCTACGTTCAAGACACCGATTCTTCATCCTACTCTTCATCTCTGCGCTCAGAAAGCTACGCTGTGAAGCTCTACAACCGGGGAAGCTCTGGGTGGTGCGTTGTGCTTAGGACTTCCAGATCAGACGTCATCTTTTGTTTGATTTATTTATTACAAGTTGTACTTAATATATTATTATTTGTGCTTGTATTGTAAATTCTAAGACGGGTTTCTCCACCTTCGAAAAGTTTTTAGAAAGGAGACCACTAGTGGACTCATGCTTGAGTGCGTAGGCCTTGGACGTAGTGATCCTAGGGGGTTGGGAACCAAATAAATCCCACAAGTATTATTTTTCCAGTACTTTATTTTATATTCCGCTGCTACTAATGACCTTGATAGAAAGAACGAACAAAATAAAAAAGAAAGCAACAAGTCGAGATTCACCCCCTTCTCCACCGCACCGATCCTACAATTGGTATCAGAGTAGGAGGCTCTAATTGGACTAACCGCCGAGAGAGCAAGCAGACCTCGAATTGAGGGGGAGAAGGGTAAAAAGATAATTTTATTTAATTTCAAATATTAAATTACATATTATATGCTTCAAGTGCAAGAAGAGTGGGCACTATAAAAATAAGTGTCCTACTCGTAAGAATCGAATGACAAGATCGGTGGTAAAGGAGGAATCGATGCCCAAAGTTTGGATGAGAAAAGATCACATCAAATGTTTCAAGTGCCAAGAGTTCGGACATTACAAGAACGGTTGCCTAACAAGGAAAATTATAAAAAAGGTTAGTAATTTTATATTTCATGCAAATCTGATTTTTTTTAATTGTAGTACATTCGAAAATAAGTCAATAAATTTGCATGAAGATATTGTTACCAAAACTACCCATATGCATGATAATTTAGAGAATAATTTTTATAATAAATTAGATAACATTATGCATGATAAGTAAGATTTAAAAATTTTAAATAATTCTGATAATTCAAAATTTAATTTAATTAATAAAAATATTCACGTGAAAAATTTAAGGTGGTATTTGGTTTAGGGGTTTGAGAATGAGGGAATAGATTCATTCTCAAACCTTGTGTTTGGTTGATGGGAATGGAATCAAGTGTAAAATATCAAAAAATGACGAATAATAATAAGAAAATTTTCTGGAATTTTTTTGAAATTTTTCGAGAATTTTTCGGAACTCGTATGGATGAATTAACGGGGATAAAAACGGGGCCCGGGAAAGCCTGTTTAGGCTACCCCAATTTAACGAGGAAATGTTTTATTTTCCTTATTTTTTTCCTTCCCCGTTTCCTCTCCATGCCCGTTTCTTCCCAAAACCGCAGGCGGCGGTTTCTTTCTCCCCTTTTCTTTTCCTCTTCGTCACCGAGCACTTCACTCTCCTTTCCCTCTCGAGCCGCACCACCGACACCTCCTTCCTCTCGCGTCTCTTGATCGCCACGGCCGACGCTGGCAGACGAGAGCAACGCCGAGCCCTAGCCTCTTCGCAGTCCCCAGCGTCAACCGCCACCTTGTTCCTTGCTTGAGCAGCCAACGATCGCCGGGATCCTCCTCACCCATGCTGTGCCGCCCATCCTGAGGTATCCCCTGCTCCAAGCTTCATCTTTCTCCCTTTCTTCCTCTACCCTAGCCCTGGTCGCGGACACCAGGAGCCGGTTGGGAATGAGCACTTGAGCCTCCACCTTTCCCTATGCCCTAGATTGGGTTCACAGTCACCTCGCTCGCCGACGCACCTATGCACAGTGCTGAGCCTCCCACTTTGACCTAGTGCCCTCACTGCCTCTGATATACTTGCTGTCATCATCAGTGGAGAGGAAGGGCTCTGCTGTGAAGTGTTATGACAGCAACAATTAGGGTTCTGGCCTGAGTTTCGGTCAAGCAGCACTGTTCCGGCAGGGGAAATTAGAGCCTCTTTCCAGCAGCTACTTCTTCCGGCAGAAATACCATCCAGTAGCTATCTTGGTCCAGCAGTAGTAAGGTAAGGGTTTTGGTGTATGGATTGAGTTGGCACGCTCTTGATACATGTTGTTTTAGGTATGAATTGTTACATACATCATTGGATATGGAGTGATTTAGGTACGTTTTGATACATGGTAAATTATTGTCATGCTTCGAATTTGATATTAGTTAGGTATGATCATTTTGTTGTAGATGAATTATACTCGATGGTTAGGTTGATTAGGGTTTTGCCCTAATTTAGGATTTGAGATTTTATTTAGCTATTTAGAAGAATTGTAGCTAAATAAAATGTATTTCTATTCGTGACACAGGACTTTGACGCGAGACGAGTATCTCGACGTAGTATTTGGACCAGATTGGACATTCGATTAGAGGCGAGTACTTTGACTTTATGTCTTTTGATATGCATAGTAATGTCTTTAACAAATAGCAACGATTGTGTTTTCCTATCTGCTTCGGTTGATCACTACCTGATCTGTTACATGTTTGTTTGTTATTTTGCTATGTACATCCTGTTAGTATTTACCTGTTTGTACTGTTGGAACCCCAAGGTTGTTTTGGTGTGATCAACAAGTTAAGGTAGGTCCTGTTTATTTAACCTTGTGTTTAAGTGTGCAGGAGCTTAGGAACACAGGTAGTCGAGCGGAAGACGCAGCTAGCGAGAAGGACGGCACGCTGTGCGTCCGAGGGATGAGGCGCTGCGGAAGAGTACACTGGCGGACGAGAAGGAAGCACGCGGTGGTTCCGAGGGACGAAAGCCGGAGCAGAAGATTGCTCGGGGAGTAAGAGACGCAGCTAGCGAGAAGGTCGACGATCGAGGGACGAAGACTGCGGATGAGTACGCTGGCGGACGAGAAGGAAACACGCGGCAATTCCGAGGGACGAGAAGTCGAAGGGAAGCACGCTCGAGAAGACCGGAAGTTGGGTTCGGGTGAGCCCTTTTCCGGATGGCAGAGATCACCCAAGCAAGCGGATCTGGAGTAGAAGACTCGGACCGAGCCGAACCGAACCGGAGCAGTGGTCCCCAGATGAAAAAGTCAACGTTGGTTGACTTTCAGCTCCGGGGCGCCCGGAACAGTCCGGGGCGCCCGGAGCAGCCCGGGGCGCCCGGAACCCTTCCGGGCGCCCGGACCCAGTATTTTGACCAGATCGAGTCAAAACTCGATCTGAACGTTGGGGGATAAAATTTCTCCCCCCTAGGGCGCCCGGAACCCTTCCAGGCGCCCCGACCAAGGCTGTAAATATAGCCTTGGTCCAAAAGCCTTGAATCAACTCAGTAATTAGCATTCCAAACACTTGTGCGCTCACTATTCTAGTTTAGCTTCTGTTTTTGTGCTTTCACCGGTGTAAGATGCTTCTCCGCCCGAAGGAGTTTTTAGTGCGATCACTTTCCTTGGATTAACAACCTCCCCGGTTGTAACCAAGTCAAACACGATGCCTCGTTTCTTTCTTGTATTTCTGCTTAGCTAATTTTATACAAGTGTTAGTTTAAGAGTTCGAGAAGGGTTGCTTTTGTTTTTTTTTACAGGGCTATTCAACCCCCCTTCTAGCCGGCCCAACGGTCTTACAAGTGATATCAGAGCCGAGGCGCTTCAGGAGGACTAACCGCCGAACGAAGCAACGCAATTGCCGGACCAAGCATCCACCCACCGAAATATGAAGGGGACTTCGCTACCTGGAAAAAACTGATGCAGGTATTTCTTACAACAGATATTGAATTATTTTTAACAATGAAATTTGGCTTTGAAGCTCCAGAGGACAAGGAAATAGATAAATGGACAAAAAAAAGGAGCAGACCGACTTCGTGGCGAACGGCAAAGCAGACTACCATCTGCTAAGCGTTCTTCCGACTCAAGAAGTCAACAGGATCGGTAAATACAACTCCGCAAAGGAACTTTGGGAGAAGTTCCTCGAGCTGCATGAAGGTACGTCCGAAGCCAAGCTCGCTAGATGAGATCTGCTTTGCAATCAGCTCACCAGCCTGCGACTTGGGGAAGACGAGACAGTCGCACATCTGCACTCCAGAATAAAAGAAATCATCACCGGACTCACGAATCTCGGAGAAAAGGTAAGTAACCAAGATTCGCTCAGGTACGCGTTAAATTCATTTCCAAGAAATTCAAAATGGGCATCACTAGTAGATCCTTTTTACATTTCTAAGGACTTAGAAAAAATTTCATTAAAAGAATTTTTTTCAACATTTGAAGTCCATGAGTCAAGATGTGCAGGAATGAAGGAGCCCAAGAACAACGTCGCCCTCAAAGCTTCGAGAGACGAACCTGAGTCGTCCGAATCGGAAGTCGAAGCATTCTCCGGACTCGCACTGATGGCGAGCCATCAAGACGACGAGTGCGATTCAAGCTCTTCGGAAATGAGCATCGAGAGCATCGATGAAGGGGGAGACACGTCGGAAGAAAGCAGCAGCTCAGGGGGAGAAACGGACAACGAGATCAATAAGGTAAGTCAGGTACGATCTCTTCCTCCCGATAAAATGTTTAAGTTCGTTAAACTTTTAACAAAAGACTGCTGCAAATTAGAAAGTGAAAATAAAAATTTAAAAGTAATTCTAGCTAAGTCTTGTCTCTTAGAAGAATTAGATAAATTAAAATTAAAAAATGAAAAATTGGAATTAGAAAATCAAAATTTGAAAATTCAAATAGATAACTTAAAAAACTATGCATGTTCATCTAAAATCAATTTTAGAAGATTTAATAATTTAAATTGGTACTTTAGAAATCACCCGGGACAAATTAGGAACATCTCAAGAAAATATGTCCCTAAAAACTTTTTAGTTAATCCAGTAGGTTGGAACCTATATTGGGTTCCTAAATCATGCTTAAATTAATTTTAAAATTAAAATTAGCGCTTTAAGTGAGAAATTAAACAAAGAATTTCTTTATGAGGCTTTGTCTAAGGAAGTGGTTGTTGCTCCAATAACCAAGAAGGCCTAGTGCCTCACCACGACCTAGAAGCCAAAATATTGAAATAAATGTTTAATTAACTTACTAATGAAGCATTAATACAAGAATTAATTAGTGCTTGAAAAAGGTTATTCAAAACATTTTATTTCAAATTAGAAATTGACTTACTTAGAATTTTTTTTTTTACTAAGTCATTTTTTAAAAAAAAAAAACTTAAAAATGTAAGTTAGGATTTTTTTTAAAAAAAAATTCAAAAATTTTTTTTTTGGATTTTTTTTTCTTAGAAATATTCTCAAAAATTATTTCCTAAGTTATTTTTTTGAAACTAGAAATCTCAGCTTAAATTACTTAGAAAAATTTTCTAAAAAAAAAACTTAAATTTTTTTTAGAAATACTTTTTCTAAGTCTTTAACCCTTAGATTATTTTTCTTGGAACCCCATTTTTTTGTGATCAAAGAGGGAGAAGGGAAAGTATAAGTCTAGGGGGAGGTAGGTAGATGGATTTAATTTTTTCTATCTTTTTGCACTTAAATTGCAATTTAAGTTAATTTACTTAATTCTATTTTATGTCTATTTTAACCCTAGCTTAACTTGGGTTGATCACACCAAAAAGGGGGAGATTGTTGGAACCCCAAGGTTGTTTTGGTGTGATCAATAAGTTAAGGTAGGTCCTGTTTATTTAACCTTGTGTTTAAGTGTGCAGGAGCTTAGGAACACAGGTAGTCGAGCGGAAGACGCAGCTAGCGAGAAGGACGACACGCTGTGTGTCCGAGGGACGAGGTGCTACGGAAGAGTACACTGGCGGACGAGAAGGAAGCGCGCGGTGGTTCCGAGGGACGAAAGCCGGAGCGGAAGATTGCTCGCAAGAGACGCAGCTAGCGAGAAGGTCGACGACCGAGGGACGAAGACTGCGGATGAGTACGCTGGCGGACGAGAAGGAAACACGCGGCAATTCCGAGGGACGAGAAGCCTGAGGGAAGCACGCTCGAGAAGACCGGAAGTTGGGTTCGGGTGATCCCTTTTCCGGATGGCAGAGATCACCCAAGCAAGCGGATCCGGAGTAGAAGACCCGGACCGAGCCGAACCAAACCGGAGCAGTGGTCCCTGGATGAAAATTCAACGTTGGTTGACTTTGGGCTCCGGGGCGCCCGGAATAGTCCGGGGCGCCCGGAATAGTCCGGGGCGCCCGGAGCAGCACGGGGCGCCCGGAATCCTTCCGGGCGCTCGGACCCAGTATTTTGACCAAATCGAGTCAAAACTCGATCTGAACGTTGGGAGATAAAATTTATCCCCCACAGGGCGCCCGGAACCCTTCCAGGCGCCCCGACCAAGACTATAAATACGCACTCACTATTCTAGTTTAGCTTCTGTTTTTGTGCTTTCATCGGTGTAAGAGGCTTCTCCTCCCGAAGGAGTTTTTAGTGCGATCACTTTCCTTGGATTAACAACCTCCCCGGTTGTAACCAAGTCAAACACGGTGCCTCGTTTCTTTCTTGTATTTCTGCTTAGGTTAAGAGTTCGAGAAGGGTTGCTTTTGTTTTTTTTACAGGGCTATTCAACCCCCCCCTTCTAGCCGGCCCAACGGTCCTACATGTACATATTTATAGAGGTAGTGACACAACCATGTTATTTATCATGTTCAGGACCTAGGGTTTTTGATACCTTATCTAATCTGTGTACCTTTGATTGATTCATTGTCCTATGATATACGTTTTATATTTATGTATGGATATTGCTATGCTGTTCAGGATTTTTTCCATGCTTAGTGTCATGCACCATTCGCATGATTGCATGTTGTGCGATAGTCTGCTCCATTATTGTTGAGCACATCGCTAGTTTCATCTCTGTCGGTGCTCTGTTGGTCCGCTCATGGGTAGCATGACGCAGCGTGGTAGCACGTCAGTTTGACTCTATCGGTGCTCCGTTGGTCCGCTCATGGGTAGTGTGACGCAGCGTGATAGCACGTAATGGATCCCTCCTCGTCATGGTGTACCGGGAGATGAGAGCATTGCGCTCCCCTATTTATGATTTGGGGTAGGAGTATGTGTGTACTCCGATAGCATCCCGTCCACTCAGTCACTCATCAGGAGCAGTGATGGCAGAGTGCACGGTTGTCACAGCCCTACCCACTCGGTCTCACCATTGTGTGTGAGATGGCAGACTGGCATCAGGGGTGACCATGACATTTGCATCATATGCATGATGCATTTATTGCTTGTGTTTGCTGCATTTACTTGCTGCATTTATATGGATTCATATGATTGACATGCATACAGGATTTATGATACTCTCGGTCTGACGACCCTGTTGTACTTATACCTTGGTCCTGGTTAGTACAGTTTTCTCCTGCTTTATTCAGTTGCATTTATCCTTCTTGTATCAGGAGACTGTACGCATGATTAGTGCTGGTTGTTATTTTCTTTATTATGCATATCAGTTGATACCCGCTGAGTGTTTGACTCACACCCTCCTCCGTTGTTATTTTCAGGTTGATGCTGTCCGGAGAGAGTTCCAGTCGCTAGTCCCCTGCAGTCCACGAAGACGAGTGTTGCTCTTTTAGTTTTTCTTGTTAGACTGTGTTTAGACTTATTATGCTTTTGACATCTGGACTTGTATTAGTTTACTTTTGGATATTGCATATGAGTTTTATTGCATTTGTTTTACTACACGCCTGCCTAGACGGTAGAAGAGGTAAGTTGATTTTATCGTCGGATTTGAGCTTTATGAGTGTAGTAGAGTAGGACATCGGTTTTGTGCTTTATGGGTGTAGTTGAGTAGGGTTGTTTTTTTTAGTCTTATTATTACTGTGCTAGTTTGTTAACTATTAAACTGCGTGGATGTCTGTGTGTTGTGCTTATATTATTGTTATTGTTCCGACCGTGTTGGCCGATGTATATGTGGCCTAGAGGGCATTGTAGAAAAGTTTCAGATTGTCACCCGTACAGGGGAGATGTTGTCGAAATTTCTTTGGACAAGGACTCCCCTAGGGCGTGACAATTTATTTGGTATCAAAGCGAGGTTATACGATCCTTTGTTTTCCTATTTTGGATATTTGGGACAACCTGATACCAATTTATTTGGTATCAGAGCGCCAAGTTGGCGATACTTGTTTGATTTTCGTGTTACGAATTTTCGAGATTTATCTGATACCAATTTATTAGAATTGGTATCAGAGCAGGTTATGATACCTGCTTTTGGTGTTATGGATTTTTGGGTTAACCCAAGGTTACTAGTTAACTTGGGTACTTATTTTCGGATTTATATGGATTTCTGGTGATTTTCTTGTTCAAAATTTTGAGGTCAATTTGGGGACTGGACAGCGACGGAACATTTTCAGACAGTAAATAGGTATAAAGTTATTTTATAATTGCTATACTTGTAGTAATATCTGTGGTATAACTTAACAGATATGAGGAGATCTACACGAATATGTTGATTATGTATATCTATGTGGTGTATACTTGTCCAGTTATGATTATTGTGGGTGTCTAGTAGATTATACCCAGTGGTTAGGCATACGTGTCTGATTGTTTATTTTGGGGTATCTTATCGATTTAATCTGAGTTGTGATATGTGCAGATGTGTTCGGTGTAATATTTGAGGTGTATTGTCGATTATACCTACGCTGATTTATGCACATGGGTTCGGTATGTATTGTTGGAGGTATCACACTGATTTATACCTGTGTTATGAGTGTGTTGGGTGTGTACTAAATGGAGGATTATGTCGATCATACTTATGTTGTGTGTGCACATGTGCTAGGTGTATTGTTGGTAGCATCATGATGATTCTACCTATGTTGAGTGTAGGATGTGGAGTGCCTACATTACATCATTTGTTGTATTACCCTGTCAACTAATTCTCATATTGGTTGGTGACCGCCCCACTACGATGTTGAGAGAGTTGACAATGGATTTGATTTGCTTACGAGGTTGTTATACCTTTGGCTAGCCACAATGATATGTGGTAAAGTGATCTTGTACAGTCTCTAGTTGGATAGTTAGATGTCTTGGTCACTGATGGATTGTTGGTGGTGGAGCGTTGCTCCCACCTATTGTGGATTGTTTGTAGCGGAGTATTGCCCCCATATATATATTGTAGATACATATTACGGATTTGGTTGTGGTGGAGCGTTGCTCCCACATATTGAGGATTTCTTGTGGTAGAGAGTTGCTCCCACATATGTGGTATTTCCTGTGATGGAGCGTTGCTCTCACACTGGAGGATATATTCTTTGTGATTTATATTGTTGGTGATTAGATTTCAGATTTATTGTCAGAGATCTTATGGTTAGGAATGTCTTTAGTACGGACATTGTGAGTTCTTGATTTTACCATTAGAGCTTGCGGAGCTTTAGATGTTTTCAGGGACTCGATGATTTCTAGTATTTCTAGGATGTTTGGATCGATTTCCATTGTCTTTGTTGACGATGTTGTGGTCTATTTCGGATCTGGGGTGAGTCACGTACACCATCTTTGCATAATTCTAGAGATGTTTCGACGAGAACATCTATATGTGAAGATCAGTAGTGCGTATTTGGATTGTCTTATGTTAGATGTTTGGGACACACGGTCACCAGTAGGAGTATACCGTGGTTCCATAGGAGATAGAGGTTGTTACCGTTGGGAGCAGTCGAAATCAGTGCAGGAGATCCGCAGTCCTTGGGACTGGCAAGATATTACAGACCTTTCGTCGAGGGTTTCTCCCGCATAGCTATGTCACTCACACGCCTGACCAGGAAAGGCGTGAAGTTCACGTGGTCCGAGGATTGCGAGACCAACTTTCAGGAGCTGAAGCGGAGATTAGTGTTGGCTCTAGTTTTGGTTTTACCTTCTGGAGAGGATGGATTCGTGCTCTATACCGATGCATCTCTTCAGGGTTTGGGCGCTGTTCTGATGCAGCACGGCAGGGTAGTCTCCTATGCTTCTCGACAGTTGAAGGAGCATGAGAAGAACTACCCAGTTCATGATCTGGAGTTAGCTGCCATCATCTTTGCTCTGAAGCTTTGGCGGCATCATTTATACGACATTACATTTGAGATTCTCACTGATCATAAGAGTCTCAAATATATTTTTACCCAAAAGGAACTTAATCTCCGCCAGAGGAGATGGATGGAGTTCTTGAAGGATTACGATTGTACCATTAGCTACCACACGGGGAAAGCTAATGTGGTTGCTGATGCACTCAGCAGGAAGTCCAGAGGGACTTTGGCTTGCCACCGGACTTCGGTCACAGATTTGATTCAGGGTTCTCCGATTTAGATCTTGAGGAGCAGGGACGTACAGAGCAGGGTATTCTTGTTACCATGGTTGCTCAGTCGTCGATCAGGACGAGGATCTGAGAGGCCCAGGCCGGTGATCAGCATTTGCAGTTCATTGGCAATCAGATAGCTTCCAAGCAGTAGACCGAGTTCACACGAGACGAGGAGGGTATTATATACTTCTGAGGCAGATTATGCGTACCTCAGTCTCATCCGGTCTTACAGGAGCTACTTCAGGAGGCTCATCGCTCTCGATTTGCGATCCACCCAGGCGGGACCCGCATGTATCGAGATTTGAGGCGTTCCTACTGGTGGAACGGTATGAAGAAAGACATCGCGGAATTTGTAGCTAGATGTCTTGTCTGTTAGTAGGTGAAGGCTGAGCATCAGAGACCTGCCGGTTTACTTCAGCGGATTCCTATTCCCGAGTGGAAATGGGAACACATTACTATGGACTTTGTGGTGGGTTTGCCGAGGACACCACGAGGCCATGACGCGATTTGGGTAATCGTTGATCGATTAACCAAATCCGCACACTTCTTAGCGATCTGGAGGACTGATCCCCTGGATCGATTGACAGATTTGTATTGTCGGGAGATCATTAGATTACATGGTGTCCCTTTGACTATTATTTAGGTTAGAGACCCCCGGTTCACGTCTCATTTCTAGCAGAGTCTACAGCAGGCCTTGGGCACGCAGCTCCGTTTCAGTACAACTTTCCATCCGCAGACAGATGGACAGTCAGAGCGGACCATTCAGACTCTAAAGGACTTGCTGAGATCGTGTGTATTGGATTTCGGAGGCAGTTGGGAGGACCATCTGTCATTGGTAGAGTTCGCCTACAACAAAAGCTTTCATTCGGCTATCCAGATGGCACCGTTTGAAGCGTTGTATGGTAGGTCTTATCGGACACCCACCCTCTGGGATGAGGTTGGGGAGGCCCAGCTGTTGGGACCTCATAGAGCTCAACAAGAGGCAGAGTTGGTCCGTACTATCAGACAAAGGATGTCAGAGGTGTAGGATCACCAGAAGAGTTATGCTGATCGGAGACGCAGACCTATGGAGTTCTCTATTGGTGATCATGTTTTCTGCGAGTTTCACCCACAAAAGGGGTGAAGAGATTTGGCCTCAGAGATAAGCTAGCTCCACGATACATTGGCCCTTTCTAGATCCTGGAGAGGATTGGAGCAGTAGCTTACCGGCTAGCACTACCACCGTCCCTGGTAGGCGTGCACGATGTATTCCACGTATCTATGCTAAGGAGATACGTACCCGACCCGACGCATGTGCTGATAGATATCCCAATTCCAATTCAGCCTGACGTCACTTATAAGGAGATTTCGGTATGGATTTTGGACCGGAAAGAGCGTCAGTTGCGGAACAAGACTATCCGGCTGGTTAAAGTCGGATGGCAGCATCATTCGGACGAGGAGGCTACCTGGGAGCTCGAGGATACTATCCGAGCTCGATACTCTTTTCACTTGAGGTATATGATTTAATTTATCGTTCAGCATTTATACTCTTTGTCTATTATTAGTACTTACTGATGGTAAATAACGAAATTTGGGGACCAAATTTTTATTAGTGGGGGAGAATGTAAAATATCGAAAAATGACGAATAATGATAAGGGAATTTTTAGAAATTTTTCGGGAATTTTTTGGAGTTCGTATGGACGAGTTAACGGGGATAAAAACATAGCCCGGGAAAGCCTGTTTAGGCTACCCCAATTTAACGAGGAAATGTTTATTTTCCTTTTTATTTTCTTTTTATTTTCCTTATTTTTTTTCTTTCCCGTTTCCTCTCCACGCCCGTTTCTTCCCAAAACTGTAAGCGACGGTTCCTTTCTCCCCTTTTCTTTTCCTCTTCGTCACCGAGCACTTCACTCTCCTTTCCCTCTCGAGCCGCACCACCGACGCTTCCTTCCTCTCGCGTCTCCCGATCGCCACGGCCGACGCCGGCAGATGAGAGCAACGCCGAGCCCTAGCCTCTCCGCAGTCGCCAGCGCCGACCGCCGCCTTGTTACTTGCTTGAGCAGCCGACGATCGTCGGGATCCTCCTCACCCATGTTGTGCGCCGAGCCAACCTCCTGTGCCCTAGCATCACTCTTCATCCCCTTTCTTCCTCTTCCCTAGACCTGGTCGCGGACACCAGGAGCCCGTTGGGAACGAGCACTTGAGCCTCCACCTTTCCCTATGCCCTAGATTGGGTTCACAGTCACCTCGCTCGCCGACGCACTTCTGCACAGTGCTGAGCCTCCCACTTTAACCTAGTGCCCTCACTGCCTCTGATATACTTGCTGTCATCATCAGTGGAGAGGAAGGGCTCTGCTGTGAAGTGTTATGACAGCAACAATTAGGGTTCCGGCCTGAGTTTCGATCAAGTAGCACTGTTCCGGCGGGGGAAATTAGAGCCACTTTCAAGCAGCTACTTCTTACGGCAGAAATACCATCCAGTAGCTATCTTGGTCCAGCAGCAGTAAGGTAAGGGTTTTGGTGTATGGATTGAGTTGGCACGCTCTTGATACATGTTGTTTTAGGTATGAATTGTTACATACATCATTGGATATGGAGTGATTTAGGTACATTTTGATACATGGTAAATTATTGTCATGCTTCGAATTTGATATTAGTTAGGTATGATCATTTTGTTGTAGATGAATTATACTCGATGGTTAGGTTGATTAGGGTTTTGCCCTAATTTAGGATTTCAGATTTTATTTAGCTATTTAGAAGAATTGTAGCTAAATAAAATATATTTCTATTCGTGACATAGGACTTTGATACGAGACGAGTATCTCGACGTAGTATTTGGACTACATTGGACTTTTCGATTGGAGGCGGGTACTTTTACTTTATATCTTTTGATATGCATAGTAGTGTCTTTAACAAATAGCAACGATTGTGTTTTCCTATCTACTTCGGTTGATCACTACCTGATCTGTCACATATTTGTTTGTTATTTTTCTATGCACATCCTATTAGTATTTACCTGTTTGTACATATTTATAGAGGTAGCGACACAACCATGTTATTTATCATGTTCAGGACCTAGGGTTTTTGATACCTTATCTAATCTGTGTACCTTTGATTGATTCATTGTCCTATGGTACACATTTTATATTTATGTATGGATATTGCTATGCTGTTCAGGATTTTTGTCATGCTTAGTGTCATGCACCATTCGCATTATTGCATGCTATGCGATAGTCTGCTCCATTATTGTTGAGCACATCGACAGTTTCATCTCTGTCGGTGCTCAGTTGGTCCGCTCATGGGTAGTGTGACGTAGTGTGGTAGCACGTCAGTTTGACTCTGTCGGTGCTCCGTTGGTCCGCTCATGGGTAGTGTGATGCAGCGTGGTAGCACGTCAGGGATCCCTTCTCGTCATGGTGTACCGGGAGATGAGAGCATTGCGCTCCCCCATTAATGATTTGGGGTAGGAGTATGTGTGTACTCCGACAGCATCCCATCCACTCGGTCACTCATCATGAGCAGTGATGGCAGAGTGCACGGTTGTCACAGCCCTACCCACTCGGTCTCACCATTGTGTGTGAGATGGCTGACTGGCGTCAGGGGTGACCATGACATTTGCATCATATGCATGATGCATTTATTGCTTGTGTTTGCTGTATTTACTTGCTGCATTTATATGGATGCATATAATTGACATGCATACAGGATTTATGACACTCTCGGTCTGACGACCCTATTGTACTTATACCTTGGTCCTGGTTAGTACAGTTTTCTCCTTCTTTATTTAGTTGCACTTATCCTTCTTGTATCAAGAGACTGTACGCATGATTAGTGCTGGTTGTTATTTTCTTTATTATGCATATCAATTGATACCCGCTGAGTGTTGGACTCACACCCTCCTCCGTTGTTATTTTTAGGTTGATGCTGTCTGGAGAGAGTTCCAGTCGCTAGTCCCCTGCAGTCCACGAAGACGAGTGTTGCTCTTTTAGTTTTTCTTGTTAGACTGTGTTTAGACTTATTCTGCTTTTGACATCTGGACTTGTATTATTTTACTTTTGGATATTGCCTATGAGTTTTATTGGATTTGTTTTACTACACGCCTGCCTAGACGGTAGAAGAGGTAAGTTGATTTTATCGTCGGATTTGAGCTTTATGAGTATAGTGGAGTAGGACATCGGTTTTGTGCTTTATGGGTGTAGTTGAGTAGGGTTATTTTTTTTAGTCTTATTATTACTGTGCTAGTTTGTTAACTATTAAACTGCGTGGATGTCTGTGTGTTGTGCTTATATTATTGTTATTGTTCCGACCGTGTTGGCCGATGTATATGTGGCCCAGAGGGCATTGTAGAAAAGTTTCAGATTGTCACCCGTACAAGGGAGATGCTGCCGAAATTTCTTCGGACAGGGACTCCCCCGGGGCGTGACATCAAGATTTTGGAATAAACCCCAAAAACTTGGATATTGATGAAACCCACTTCTTCCCTTGAGTTTTGATAGAAATGGAAATGATAATTAAGTTTTGGACAAAAATACCCTTAATATATTTGTTCAATTTTTCTTTCATTTTACTTTATCTCTCCGTGTTCTCTCTCATCATAATTTCTCTCTCCTCATTCTTTCTCATCATACATTTTTTATTATTTTCTCCATATATTCTCTCCCATCACACACTATCTCTCCTTATTTTCTCTCTTTTCATTCTCTTTCATCACACTTTTTCTTTCACCACATTTTCTCTCCCATTACACACTTTCTTCTAATTTTTTATCACATTTTCTCTCTCATCATACTTTCACTCTTCTCAATCTCTCCTACCATACTCTCTTCTCATTTTCTCTCATTACACTTTCCCTATCTTCATTCTCTCCCATCACACTCTCTATCTCCTCATTTTCTCTATCACACTTTCTCTCTCCTCATTTTCTCCCATCACACTTTTTCTCTCAGTACACTTTCTCTCTCATCATTCTTTCTCTCTCCACATTTTCTCTCATCACACTTTCCCTCTCTTCATTTTTTTTTCATCACACTTTCTCTCCCATCATATTTTTCTCTCCTTACTATCTCCTATCACGCTCTCTCCTCATTTTTCTCACTACACTTTCCCTCTCTTCATTTTTTCCCATCATGCTTTCTCTCTCATCATACTTTCTCTCTCATCATTCTCTCATCATATTTTTCTCTCACATTCAACTTCCTCACACATCTAATTTTTTCTCCTATTTTCCTCTAAGTGTAAAAAAGGAAATTTAAGTTCATTCTGATTGAAAATATTCAACTAACTAAACATTATTTTTAAGAATAATTCCCAAGCTCACACTTATTTTCATTCCATAATACTATTATACATATTTCCATTTTGATTTCTAGGAGTGAACCAAAGGCCACCTAAATTCATATTATTATAATAATTCAAAAATAAATTTAATTAATAAAAATATTAACATTAAAAAATTAAATCTAATTAATCAAGATAATTCTAGAAATAATTTGACTAATTCAAATATTAATAATGATCTAGATAAAATTAATTTAAATAATGATCAAGATAAACTTAATAAGTTAAATTTGAATTGTAAAAATTTTAATCCTAAAAATTTAAAATTAAATTTTAAAGAAATAATTAAAATTATTAAAAACTCAACTAAAGAAAATGACCAAGTCATTATAGATGAAATTGATAAAATACCTAATAAAATATTTAATTCAACAAATCTAAAGAAACATTCAAAAAAAAAGTTAATCTAAAAAATTCAAATCAAAGTAATAAAATTAATTCAAAGTTAATTAAAAATTTAAGTAAGAATGACGAAGATAATTCTAGTTTGAAAAATTCAAATAGCTGAATTAATATTAATAATTCAACCAACCAAGATAAAATTTTAATTAATTCAAATTTAAATATTAAAAATTTTAATAACTTGGAATTAAATAATAAATTAATTAATCAAGATAAACCTTAAAATTTCAATTTCAAAATTTAAGATGATAAATGAATTCTGATCTTCATCATAATTTTTTAAATAATAAATTTGAAAATTCAAACAATAATTTTGAAAATTTAATTAATTATTCCGATAATTTAAATAATAATTTTAAAAATTCAATTATTAATTCTAAAAATGTAATTAATAATTCCAGGAATTTAATAAATAATTTTGAAAATAATAATTCTAAAAATTTAATTCTTAACTTTGAGAATTTAATTATTAAATCAAAAAATTAAGATAAATTAATTAATAAAAATATTAAAATTTAAAAATAAATAACAAGATAAATTCAAACTTTAAACTAAATTTTTTTTGAAATATTTAGTCAAGAAAATGATAAAATTAATCCAAAACTAGATAAGATTTCACGAAATCTTAATAAAAATTTTAATCTATTTGATCAAGATAATTCAAATTCCAACTTAAATAACATTTCAACTAAACAAGATAAACTTAATTTGAATAAATCAAAGTTATTTATTTATTCAGAATTAAATGTTAATTTAATTAATGATCAAGATAATCTAAAAGATATAAATTCTAAAGATAAGATAAATTCTAATCTTACATATTTAAATCTTAAAAATTCAATATTAAAACTAAAAAATGCAGAAATAAAATCTACAAATTTTAATAATACTAATTCAAATGGTAGTATTAAAAATTCAAATATAATTAATTATAATAAAGTGTCCTTTAATTATGAAACAATAAATAATTCAAGTGTTAAAATTTTAAAATTAAATCTTAAAAATTAAAAAAAATAAAAATTCATATATTAATTATTATAATTTAATTACTAATAATTCAAATATAATAAATTATAATAATTTACCATTTAATTATCAAACAATGAATAATAATTTCAAATTTAAAAATATAAATACTAAAAATATCTAATAATTTTACAAAAAATAATAATAATAATAATAATAATAATAATAATAATAATAATAATAATAATAATAATAATATATAAAAAAATTTTAAATTTAAATCAAATGATAAACACTAACTTAAATACAATAAATTTGAAATTAAATCTTAAAAATTTAGATATAATTATTAAAAAAAATATATTCAACAATCAAGATAAAACTAATCTAATTATTTAACTAACCAAGATAAAAATTATATTAATAATTAAAATAAATCTAAATTTAATTTGATTAATTCTGATTTTAAGAATACAATAATTTAAAATTAAAATAAAAAATTTTGAAATTTTAGAAGACTAAAGTTGAAATTTTAATTATAATTTAAATACATTAACTCTTTATAATGAAGCTATAAATTCAAGATTAAAATTTAAAATTAATTTTAATAAACTAACAAATTGTAAGAAGTATAAATTCAAAAATTACATCAAAATTAATTATGAAACTAATTAGTAAATCTTACTCAATGAAATAATTAAAATAATTAAAATGTGTCAAAGTGGGTTGACACATTTGTGGGTTCATACGGAATGTAGCAAATCGAGAATTTAATGCATCCTTAGAAATCAACTATAAATTACTTGACTTGTTTGACATGCATATTTGCCATATATATATGTATTATTAAATGTTAATTTATAGATAAATGTCATGTCATTCATACTAGTATTTTTTTAATTTAGAATGATTAAGGACTTAGACTTGATCGATACTTTATTAGTTAGACCAAGGGTTCTCAGAAATAATGTTAAATATTTAATTTCTTTAAAAAACTTTATCTAGAAGTGGTTATTGTTCCAATACCTAAGAAGATCTTATGGCTCATCATAGTCTGAAAGTCGATTATTGAAATGAATATTTAACCAACTAACTGTCAAACATTTGTCTAATTTAAGTGTAAATCAATCCTTAGATTTCAACTTAAATTTTAAATAAGATAAAACTAACAAAACATCTCACAAAACCTATAGGATACCCTAATTGATTGTGCTAAAATACTTAGAATGGGTGAGATGATAATGACTACTAAATTGAAAATATTTTTAAAAAGATTTCAAAATTCATAGATAATTTTCTAAAAATTATTTTCAAAATAGTGATTTAACATAATAATGTTTTAATGAATTTTATGCTTGATTAGGTGTATTTATATATACATTTTAAAGAATCTATATACTTGTAAAATATTGATTATTGACAAATACTTAGAAATCCACATCCTAAAGTCAAAACTAGAACTTAGTCCTTTAGATACTTAAGGTAGACTTTTTTGTGGTCAACAAGGATAACCAGGATATGTCAAGTTAAGGGGAGGTGTTTTTGAAAGAAATGTGTGTTGAAAAATCTTTTGAAAAATATTTTTGTGAAAAATATTTGAAAAATCTAGCATTTGAAAAATTGTTTTGAAAATTTATTTTTATGAAAATATTTGAAAAATATATAAAATCTTTTGAAAAATCACTTTGAAAAGTATCTTTTGAAAAATATATTTTAACTGTTCTTTTAATTTGGATCAACCCTTAGACACATAGGTAGTTTTTCTTATGGTTAACAAGGAGTCCTAAGGATGTGTCAAGATAAGGGGAAGTTCTTATAAAAAGATCCATATAAGTTTACAAATTCTTTCAAAATTGTAACACCCCAAATTTCATGATTTAGAGTTCTAAAAGACCTTATTTAAATCTAGAAATGCTTTAGAAAAATTCTAGAGATTTTTAGGAATTTATAGAATATTTTTATGTAATTTTTGGAGGTCGTTTGATATTTTTACAAAACGTAAGAAGTTTTGACAAAAATAATGTCTAAGACGAGGTTTGAACCGGAAACCTCGGGTTAAGCAGAGATTCGCTTAACCAACAAACCAGCCGAACTTTTCTTAAATAAATCTATAACGAAATATAGTTAAGTTGTAATGAAACCCTAGTATAAGAAAAAGGAACTTAGGTATTATTTGGCACCTTTCTCCTCACCTCTCGCGTGCGCCGTTTCTACCCGAGCGAGAACGAAAATGAAGACCTCGCTTCGTCTACGGCCAAAGGGGATCTTTCCGCGAGCTCTTCTCGGATCCAAGCTCCCCTCGTCAAGAAGAAGGCTATGAGCACGAAGAGGGAGCCAAAATCGCAAGCCACCGGAACCCTAACAGCTCCTCCTTCTCGGTTTGAATCCAAGAACATGCTGTAAGTCGCTGCTCACCTATAGTAGGATAGTTCCGGATTTCTATCTCCTTTGTTTTCGAGTTTTTTTCCTGTGATGATTGTCGGTTTAGGGTTTTTGCCATGAGTTGCTTGCTTCGGATTTGATCAGGATGTTTAGTTAGGCATATGGTTTAATTTCCGAAGCATGAAGTAGGGAGCAAGGAATTTATATTGCTGTCGTGAGTTGCTGTGCAGTTTGGAATTTGTTGTTCTAAGCAATGAGCATGAAGAACAATTAGGATTTTAGGTTTCCAGTAGCGAGTTGTTTATAGTAGAAATTCCTTCCTTGGTTTCCTTGCCATTGCACATAGCAATCACCTTTTAATGGCATGAGCTTAACAGAAAAATCTATCAATGCGCTGCTTAACAGAACAGTTGAGGTTTCGGATTAGATTTGCAGGCTTCTTTTTCCTTCTTCCTTGCAATTCTGCTGAAGCAATGAATCAGTTTATATAGTTTTGTTTTAAGTCTTCAGCAAGTTTAATTTGGTCTGCTTTGTGCTATGTATGACATTCATGAAAGCTGTTTTACTAATTAAACTGCCAACATGTATAGATATTATTAGTGGTGGTCTATTACTTGATGGTTCCTATTTTTCATGGAGGAAAAGAACACGAAAGAGGATAGGTATGAGGAGCATTTAGCTCCTTTTGGTTACCTGCCATGCCACAGTTCCAGGAGGAATTGCTCCCTTAGTTTTAGGGGTTTTAGCGCAGCATTCATTATATGATTTTAAGAAATTTGAGCATAAAATGGGTTAATTTGGAACATGCAGTTGGTTGCATTGGATAGTACCTTAGTTTAGACTTCTTTAGTTTTGGCAGTAGGCGTGTACCATATTTAATAGAAGTGTAGAATTTTAGATTCCTATAAGCATCTAGTTCTTTTCAATTTGCAGTTTAGCAAGTATAAGATTTAGTTTTTCTTACCGTGTAGTTTTAGTTTTCCTCTTCGTGCTCAAGTTCCAGATTTAGTTCTCTTTAGTTTTCGTTTTGTTAACTTCGTATCTAAGTATAAGATTTCAGTTTCAGATTTAGTTTCTTATGCTTCCTTAACTAGTTGGAACAACCCTTATATTTAGCATACAAGTTTAGATCTTTTTGTGCCATTAATGGGCACGAACAACCCTATGTTTAGCATTTTCTGTTTAGACTTTTTGTGCTATTTAGAGGGCATGAACAACCTTTAATCTAAGTACATAGTATTAGTTTTCTTTGCTATTTTCACAAACATGATCAGCCCTGTTTATTAGCATTGCAGTTTTAGTTTCTTCGCTATTTTAACAAGCATGAACATCTACTCTCTAAGTGTATGCAGTTTTCCTTTTAAAGAATGCAGATCCTTCTTTCTTTGGTTTATTTCTGCTGTAGCATGCCTAAAGACTTCAGATTTGTTTTCCTTTGTTTTAATTTGTTGTAGCATGTTTGAAGAGGCTAGTATTTTACTTGAACAAGTATAATAAAGATAAAGAAAAGAAAGAAAAAGGCAAAGACCTTAAGTAGATCCCAAAGTCAAGACTTTAGGGATTTTTGGCACACAAGGTGCTAAAGAAAATGTCGAGGCATTATATATTAGAAGTATTAAAAGATAACAAGTATTTTACTTTTATTAGTGACACTGTACTGGACTCTCAGTCCTTGGGCTAGGCTCCCATAGTCGGTCCCTAGGTTTAGATAACCTAGTATGCAGGACTCTCAGTAGTCCTTGGGTTGGGCTCCCATAGTCGGTCCCTAGGTTTAGATAACCTAGTAAACCCTACTAGATTCGGGACCAGCTATCTCGGGTCTAATTAGGGATGCGCGCATAACAAGTACAGTTGCCGGGCCCAAGAGAAGTTGATTATTATTTTGAAGTATTATAAGTATAAGTTTTTGAACAAGTAAAACGAGTTTTACATAAACATAAAATATTAAAGAATAAGTTAGAACAAATGAATCAAGTTTCACTTTGTTTTAGAATCAGCAAGTTTAGTTCCCTCTTATGCTAGCATGTTATTTAGATTAGCTTACTGTTCTTTGCTATTAGAAGAGCATGAGTAGTTTTACATGTTTAGCACTTCAGTATGTTTGTTTATTTACTAGTAGATGAGCATGAGTAGTTTTTCCTTTGAGCATTCAGTTTTAGTTTTCAGTATATTCACATGCATATCGAGCTTTTGTGAGTTAGATAGCGCTTACTAAGCATTTTGCTTATAGACTACACTTCCTCTTACTGCAGATACAGGAAAGGAAAAGATATAGAAAGGACGGCGACAAGGAGGTGTTCGAAGGATGTGTGATGCCAGGACTATGAAAGCCTTGGGACTAGGAAAGAAGTTTTAATTTTAGTTTCCGCATTTTAGTAATTAATAAGCATTTGAGTTGTATTTTAAGTTCATGTCATTTGAGACTATTTTGTTTAGATTGCATGTAGGATGAGTTTAGTTTAGTAAGTAGATATTTGTGTGTTTAATACTTATTTAACTGCGTGGTTGATTGATATGTGTTCCAGCCGCTTGTGGCTGAGTATATATTGCATGTATTATTGAATATGGTCATGGTACAGGGGAGATTCTGCCGAAATTTTTCGGTAGTGTAACGACCCGCATCCTACTGACTAGGCTGCGAGGCCGATCACTACAGTTATGCTGTGCTAAATTACTATTGCGGAAAATCTGGATTTATTAAAATTTTACTAAACTGATTACTGTAAACTGAACTTAATATTCTAGGTGTACCTATGAGTTGTACACATGCTAGGGAAGATAATCTATGCCTCTCGGATAGCCTGCTAGCTGTAATCAGGCATTTCAATCGATCCATAGATCGATTGGGCTGTCGGATCGATCCCGTGATCGTTCCAGCTTGTTACTGGCACGGAAAAAAACTCTCTGGATCGGTCGGCAGACCGATCCATATGCTCCCTCGCCTCTGTATGCGGCTAGATCAGTCTACCGACCGATCCAGGAGCACACTGATCGGTCGGTAGACCGATCCAGTGGCTCACTGATCGGTCGGCTGACCGATCAGTGAGCGTCTGCGCTCTCTGTTCGCACAATGGATCGGTCGGCTGACCGATCCATAACAGAGGCCAACTCTCTGTTCGCGCATGGATCGGTCAGCTGACCGATCCAGCGGCACAACCCACTCTCTGATCGGTCTGTAGACCGATCAGAGTTCTGATTTCAGCCTGAAACTCTGATTTCAGCACTTGGGCGTGCCAAAATCTCACATATGAGTTATACACTACATGAGAAACATTCTAATGATATAAAACTAGTATTCTAAACTTAACATGATACATAGTTCACTGATTCATAGCATTACACGACTAAACGTGCATGAAAGTAAAACACTAAAGAGTTCTATGGTTTAAACTTGCTAAGTCCCCTAAGAATCTTTTATTCCAGTTCCTGCCACACACACCATCTCTGCATTGGCCTCCAGCTTCCTCTGCTAGTCCATTTTTCCCTTACCTTTATCTGCAGTATAAGGAAAATAGAATCTGTAAGCTTAAAGCTTAGTAAGAAACCAACTACCTCACTAAAACATGCAACGATGTAAACATGCTTTTAAAGAATGCTATTTGAAAACATGTACTGGCATGACAAACTATGGTTGCAAGCATAAACTGAAATAACTGAACATGTATACTGAACATGGTATGGCAACTAATCATATGAATCAATAGAGATAACTGAACTGAACATATAATAAGCTAAACTGTAGCTAAACTGATACTGAATTCGAACTCAACTAACATAACTAATTTTGAGCTTTGAAAACTAATTCATAATAAGTGAAAATACATAATCATGCTGTTTGGGCCCGGCAACTGTATCCCTAACTAGACCCGGGTTTGCAAGTCCCGAATTTAGTAGGGTTAAGTAGGTTATCTAAACCTAGGGACGACTGTGGGAGTCCAACCCAATGGATATCTGATCCAGTACAGTGCCACTGAAAATAAAATACTGAATATAGCTAACTGTTTTAACTTGCTGTTTCTAGGTTATCTGAACCTAGAGCTAGGTTGTCTGAACCTAGAGGCGACTGTGGGAGCCCACCCATTGGACCGTAGTCCCATATAAGCTAAAATAAACCGATTTACTGATTTAAATGCTTCTAATGCATTTAACTGAGCTATTAAAATGCCTAATTTGTATTTTAACTTAACTAGCTATTTTATCGAACACCTAGTGTGCCCTAACTCTCCCCTCTATTAGGGAGACCACTTCTAGGCACCCGACAACGTCTAGGAACCCCCACTGAAGAGGGAATACGTGTCCAGCCCATCTAGAAATACTCACTAAATCCCTAAATCTGCGAGGAGGGTCAAATTCACCCTATGCGTCGATAAAAACTGCATATAGCTAAACTAATGCGTATAAAACCAAACGGAGCTACTTACACAGCAGGTGAGGGGTTTCTTACCTTGTGTTCTAGATTTCTTACAAATCTAATCGCTAGAAATTCCGGTGGAGATGACTTCTCGACGATTCGCTCGCGTCCACGTGCTCTACTCGTGGAGGGGAACATCCTTGTGCTGAAATCGTCGTCGGAAAGTGACCTTGGGACCCTAGGGATGGAACCCTAGTTCTTCCCTTGTTGTGGCGCCGAGAGAAGGAGAGGGGAGAGGGGTTGGCGTCGGCGTGAGGGTTTTGGAGAGGGGTTGCCGAACCAAGTTCTAAAAATAAACCAAACCCCAACTTAAATTTCCTATTTATACTAAGTAATTAATTCGGCCAAACCAATTATAAATATAATTGATTCCCTTTCCTTTCAGCACGGCCCTGCTGGGTTCACCCATTACTAAGGCTAACTAAAGGTTTAGCGGACCCGAGAGGTCCTGGGTTCGATTCCCGCTTAAGCCATTTTACTTTTCTAATAATTTTTGCTACTTCCGCTACTCGGAAAATTCCGGAAAAATATCTAATAATTCCAGAAAAATCATAGAATATTCCTAAAATAGTTTTTGAGAATTTTCGGGCATTACAATCCCCCATATCTTATAAAAAGTTCATCCTCGAACTTAGAATAATTCTGGGTACTTCTGTCTCCCAAGTTGCCTCTTCTGCTGTGTGACTGTGCCAAATGACTTTGACTAATGGTACTTCCTTGTTCCGTAATTTCTTAACTGCTCGGTCTATTATCTGAATAGGTCGACTATCATAGCTGAGGTCTTCGCGGATCTGTACCTACTGGGGCTCAATCACCTGGGTGGCATCTGGGGTATGCTTATTCAGCATAGAGACATGAAATACGTTGTGGACAGCTGACATTTCCTGGGGTAGCTCTAGCTCATATGCTACCTTGCCCACTCTTCTGCTGATAAGGTATGGTCCCACATATCTGGGACTAAGTTTGCCCTTCTTCCCAAAACGCATCACTCCCTTCATGGGAGCTACTCTGAGGAACACTGTATCCCCGACTGAAAACTATAAGGGTTTACACCGTGTATCAGCATAGCTTTTCTAGCGGCTCTGAGCTGTCTCTATCCTCTGGCGGATCTGCTGTATAGCTGTTGTGGTATCTGCTACTAGATCTGTCTGAAGTTCTAGTTCTTTCTGTTCACCACTCTCATACCAGCAGATTGGAGATCTACACCTCCGCCCATAGAGAGCCTCGTAAGGTGCCATGCCGATAGTGGCCTGATAGCTGTTGTTGTATGCAAATTCTGCTAAGCTCAGATATTTGCACCAACTTCCCTTGAAGTCTAGGGCACACGCTCGGAGCATATCTTCGAGTACCTGGTTTACTCGCTCCGTCTGACCATCTGTCTGAGGATGGAATGCTGTGCTGAACTTTAACTTAGTGCCCAACGCCGAATGTGAATCTGCTGTCTCTGTCTGAAATGATGGTTCGTGGGACTCCATGTAGTCTGACGATCTCCTGGAGATACAACTGAGCTAGCTTCTCCATGGAGTAGGATATCTTGATAGCTAAGAAGTGGGCTGATTTAGTCAACCTGTCGACTATTACCCAGATGGCGTCAAAACCATTCGTGGTTCTGGGCAGTCCCACTATGAAATCCATAGAGATATCCTCCCACTTCCATTCTGGAATCTGTATAGGCTGCAGAACTCCTCCTGGTCGCTGATGTTCTGCCTTGACCCTCTGACAGGTGAGGCAGATGCTAACATATCTGGTGATGTCTCGCTTCATCCCGGGCCACCAAAAATGGTTCTTCAGGTCTTGATACATTTTGGTGGAACCTGGATGCATCGCATAGGGAGTCTTGTGAGCCTCATCTAAAATCTGTCTCCGTAGCTCCTCCTGATCTGGAACACAGAGTCTATCACCAAAATACAACACCCCGCTATCGGACACTCTGAATTCTCTACTTTCTGATTCTGCTAGCCCTTGCTTGATTTTCTGAATTTCAGGGTCCTGCTCCTGAATATCACCAAGCAAGGTAGACTCTAAGGTCATAGTAGAGAGCTGTCCAACGATGAGTTCGAGACCGAAATCTACGTTCTCCTTCTGTAGGGGCGGTGACATGGCTGTAAGAGATAATAAGGTAGCACTGGATTTTCTGCTAAGTGCGTCGGCTACCTTATTGGCTTTCCCTGGATGGTAGAGGATGTCTATATCGTAGTCTTTGACCAGCTCAAGCCATCTGCACTGTCTCATGTTCAGATCCTTCTGAGTGAAGAAGTACTTCAGACTCTGATGATCTGTATACACTCTGCACTGAGCTCCATATAAGTAATGTCTCCAAATTTTGAGAGCGAACACTACTGCTGCAAGCTCAAGGTCATGAGTAGGGTAATTCTTCTCATAATCCTTGAGTTGTCTGGAGGCATAGGCGATCACCTTGCCATTTTGCATCAGTACTGCTCCTAGTCTCAACTTAGAGGCATCACTATCGATGTCAAAGCTGCGGGTGTTGTCTGGTAGAGCCAAAATGGGAGTACTGGTCAATCTCCTTTTTAGCTCGCTGAAGCTGTTCTCACAGTCCTCTGTCCACTGAAATTTCCTGTTCTTTCTGGTAAGAGCTGTCAGTGGGGAGGCTATCCTGGAGAAGTCCTCTACAAACTTTCTGTAATATCCTGCTAATCCCAGAAAGCTCCTGATTTCGTTGGCGTTCTTAGGTCTCTTCCAGTTACTTACTGCTTCTATCTTGATGGGATCTACCATAATACCATCTTTTGAGATGATGTGACCCAGGAAGGACACCTGATCTAGCCAAAATTCATATTTCGTGAACTTGGCGTATAGCTGGTTCTGCTGAAGGGTCTGCAATACTAGTTTCAGGTGCTCTGAGTGTTCTTCCTGAGTTCCTGAGTAGATAAGAATGTCATCGATAAACACAATAACAAACTTATCTAAATACTCCCTGAATACTCTGTTCATGAGATCCATGAATGTAGCTGGAGCATTGGTCACGCTAAAGGGCATGACTACGAACTCGTAGTGTCCGTATCTGGTTCTGAATGTTATCTTGGGTATATCCCCTTCTTTGACCTTCACCTGATGATAACCTGATCTGAGGTCTATTTTAGAGAACACTGCTGCTCCCTTTAGCTGATCGAACAGGTCATCTATTCTGGGAAGAGGATACCTGTTCTTGATTGTGACCTGGTTCAGTGCCCGGTAATCTATACACAGGCTCATGCTTCCGTCCTTCTTCTTCACGAACAATACAGGCGCTCCCCATGGTGAGTGACTAGTGCGTATGAAGCCTTTGTCAAGCAGCTCCCGTAGTTGCTCCTGAAGTTCCTTCAGTTCTGCTGGAGCCATGCGATAAGGCGCTTTGGAGATAGGGTTTGTACCGGGAATGAGCTCTATCTCAAAGTCAATCTCCCTGTCTGGTGCTAAGCCTGGTAACTCTTCAGGGAAGACTGCTGGGTAGTCACATACGACTCGAACCTCTGCTAGCTGTTGGTTCTTGTCCTGACTGGCGTTGACTACGTGTGCTAGGAATCCTGTACATCCTGAATCCAGTAGCTTCTGTGCTTTCATAGCTGAGAGAAACTTCTTGGCCTTTCTCTTTGGTTCCCCGCTGTATTCAAATTGCACTGCCGCTTCAGGTTGGAAGATGACTTTCTGTTTACGGCACTCTATGGTAGCACCGTATCTGATCAGAAAGTCCATTCCAAAGATAACGTCATAGTCGGTCATCTCTAGCACTATCAGATCACAAAAGAGCTCTCTGTCTGCTATAATGACCGGCACTGCTCTAAGCCAGTGCGTTGATGCCATGATCTCTCCTGAAGGTAGTGCCGTCAAAAACTGACCACTGAGTACCTCTGAGGGTATTTCTAATTTTTCGGAGAACATCCTGGCTATATATGAATGGGTTGCCCCAGTATCAAATAGAACAGTAGCACTATACTGTAAAATGCTAATCTGACCTGTGACAACTGTCGAGGCATTGGCTACGTCCTCTCTGGTGAGTGAGTAGATCCTCGCATTCGCCATAGCTGGAGGGGCTTCTAATCTGCCCTGGCTGATAAGTGGACCTTCTAGAGCGGCCTGCATCTAATATAACTGAGCTGGCTGGCCTGCATACTGTATCTGCTGTGACTGAGGAAGACCGGTCTTGTTCGGGCACTGCTTGGCCATGTGCCCTTCTTGTCCACATTCAAAGCATCCTCGTGTGCCCTTGCGACAAACCCCTGGGTGGAATTTCCCACAAGTAGCACACTTTGGATAACTGGGTCGCTTGCTAGATGGTCCTCCTTTTGGGTCACTCCCTGATTTGCGCTTGCTGTTGGAGTTCCCTTTCCAGTTAGAGCTGTGGCCTTGCTGTTTTTGAGTGTGAGAGTTTCCTTGGCCTTTGGACTCTGAGGAGACTTGCTTTTGCTGCCTTATGCTGTTCTGGTAATGCTCTGTGGTCAAGGCACTGCTCACTAACTCCTCTGTGGTCAAGGCACTGCTCACTAACTCCTCTGTGGTTTGTGGCCTATGTATGCCACCAGCCACGTTCACTGCTATCTCTGGCCTCAGCATCTTGAGCATCAACCGGATTCGTTCCTTCTCTGTGCTGACTAGCTCTGGGCATAGACGAGCCAACCTGTTGAATTTCTTCACGGCTTCCTCAACTGAAAGGTTGCCCTGACGAAACTCAGTGAACTCGTCGTAGTGGCGGTTTGTAAACCGTATGTGAAAGAACTCCTCGAAGAATTCTTTCTCGAAGTCAACCCATGACATCTGGTTCACTGGGCGTTTCGTTCTGATTCTTTCCCACCACATGCGTGCGTCTCCTGTCAGGCAGAAGGAGGTACACTTCACCTTCTCGTGTTCTGGCCAGTCCAGAAGCTCCATCGTGCTCTCCAGTATTTTGAACCAGGCTTGTGCATCCCATGGTTCACTAGTGCCTGAGAAGTTTCTGGCTTGACTCGCTGCCACTGGATCAGATAGGCTTCCTTTCTTGGCTCAGCTGCTGGGACTGCTGGTGCTGGTACTGGTGCTGGCGCTGGCGCTGCAGGCTGGGCTGGTGGAACCTCTAAGACTTCTGGAGTCGTCAGGTTCGGTTCCGGGGTGACTGTGGGGGTACTCTGCTGATTAGCCTTTAAGGTGGCTATTTCCTGTCGCTGTTCAGCTAGCTGCTGCTGTAACTGAGCCACTAATGCTGTAAGGTCGGGAGGAGGCACTGAACTGCCTGCCTCTTGCTGGGGCTCAGTAGCTAGTGCCCTTCTAGCTGGGCGTCCTCGTGCCATTGGTAAGCACATAGAGGACAGAACATGAATAACTATTACAATCATAATTGTATAACTATCGTTATCATGTTATATACTATCACATACTATCATGCAGCAGTTTATCTATAAACATGAACTATAACAAGGAAACAGAAAGCATAAATAAAGTAGAGGTATTCTTACTTGGAAGCTGCAGGTTCAATGCTGATGTGTGTGTAGGAAGTATGGAACACTGCTCTGATACCACTCTGTAATGACCCGCCTCCTACTGACTAGGCTGCGAGGTCGATCGCTACAGTTATGCTGTGCTAAATTACTATTGCGGAAAATTTGGATTTATTAAAATTTTACTAAACTGATTATTGTAAACTGAACTTAATATTCTAGGTGTACCTAGGAGTTGTACACATGCTAGGAAAGATAATCTATGCCTCTCGAATAGCCTGCTAGCTGTAATCAGGCATTTCAATCGATCCATAGATCGATTGGGCTGTCGGATCTATCCCGTGATCGATCCAGCTTGTTACTGGAACGGAAAAAACTCTGTGGATCGGTCGGCAGACCAATCCATATGCTCCCTCGCCTCTGTATGCGGCTGGATCGGTCTACCGACCGATCCAGGAGCACACTGATCGGTCGGTAGACCGATCTAGTGGCTCACTGATTGGCCGGCTGACCGATCAGTGAGCGTCTGCGCTCTCTATTCGCACAATGGATCGGTCGGCTGACCGATCCATAACAGAGGCCAACTCTCTGTTCGCGCAAGGATCGGTTAGCTGACCGATCTAGCGGTACAACCCACTCTCTGATCGGTCTGTAGACCGATCAGAGTTCTGATTTCAGCCTGAAACTCTGATTTCAGCACTTGGGCGTGCCAAAATCTCACATATGAGTTATACACTACATGAGAAACATTCTAATGACATAAAACTAGTATTCTAAACTTAACATGATACATAGTTCACTGATTCATAGCATTACACAACTAAACGTGCATGAAAGTAAAACACTAAAGAGTTATACGGTTTAAACTTGCTAAGTCCCCTAAGAATCTTTTATTCCAGTTCCTGCCACACACACCATCTCTGCATTGGCCTCCAGCTTCCTCTGCTAGTCCATTTTTCCCTTACCTTTATCTGCAGTATAAGGAAAATAGAATCTGTAAGCTTAAAGCTTAGTAAAAAACCAACTACCTCACTAAAACATGCAACGATGCAAACATGCTTTTAAAGAATGATATTTGAAAACATGTACTGGCATGGCATACTCTGGTTGCAAGCATAAACTGAAATAACTGAACATGCATACTGAACATGGCATGGCAACTAATCATATGAATCAATAGAGATAACTGAACTGAACATATAATAAGCTAAACTGTAGCTAAACTGATACTGAATTCGAACTCAACTAACATAACTAATTTTGAGCTTTGAAAACTAATTCATAATAAGTGAAAATACATAATCATGCTGTTTGGGCCCGGCAACTGTACTTGCTGTGCGCGCATCCCTAACTAGACCCGGGTTTGCAAGTCCCGAATTTAGTAGGGTTAACTAGGTTATCTAAACCTAGGGACGACTGTGGGAGTCCAACCCAATGGATATCTGATCCAGTACAGTGCCACTGAAAATAAAATACTGAATATAGCTAACTGTTTTAACTTGCTGTTTCTAGGTTATCTGAACCTAGAGCTAGGTTGTCTGAACCTAGAGGCGACTGTGGGAGCCCATCCATTGGACCGTAGTCCCATATAAGCTAAAATAAACTGATTTACTGATTTAAATGCTTCTAATGCATTTAACTGAGCTATTAAAATGCCTAATTTGCATTTTAACTTAACTAGCTATTTTATCGAACACCTAGTGTGCCCCAACTCTCCCCTCTATTAGGGAGACCACTTCTAGGCACCCGACAACGTCTAGGAACCCCCACTAAAGAGGGAATACGTGTCCGGCCTATCTAGAAGTACTCACTAAATCCCTAAATCTGCGAGGAGGGTCAAATTCACCCTATGCGTCGATAAAAACTGCATATAGCTAAACTAGTGCGTATAAAACCAAACGGAGCTACTTACACTGCAGGTGAGGGGTTTCTTACCTTGTGTGCTAGATTTCTTACAAATCTAATCGCTAGAAATTCCGGTGGAGACGACTTCTCGACGATTCGCTCGCGTCCACGTGCTCTACTCACGGAGGGGAACGTCCTTGTGCTGAAATCGTCGCCGGAAAGTGACCTTGGGACCCTAGGGATGGAACCCTAGTTCTTCCCTTGTTGTGGCGCCGAGAGAAGGAGAGGGGAGAGGGGTTGGCGTCGGCATGAGGGTTTTGGAGAGGGGTTGCCGAACCAAGTTCTAAAAATAAACCAAACCCCAACTTAAATTTCCTATTTATACTAAGTAATTAATTCGGCCAAACCAATTATATATATAATTGATTCCCTTTCCTTTCAGCACGGCCCTGCTCGGTTCACCGGTTACTAAGGCTAACTAAAGGTTTAGCGGACCCGAGGGGTCCCGGGTTCGATTCCCGCTTAAGCCATTTTACTTTTCTAATAATTTTTGCTACTTCCGCTACTCAGAAAATTTCGGAAAAATATCTAATAATTCCAGAAAAATCATAGAATAGTCCTAAAATAGTTTTTGAGAATTTTTGGGCGTTACAGGTAGGGTTTCCATGTGATTTTTAATCATACCGATTAAGTAGAGTTAGTAGTTAAGTAACGGTCATCCTTAGAGTGTAGTAGTAGTAAGAAGGGTGGTCGTTACAGTTGGTATCAGAGCAGTTCCCATTCTCCAGCATCGCACATCAGCACCATCCTTGCCGTCTTCAAGTAAGAAAGTATTTAATTTTTTATGCTTTCTTTATTATTTGCAGTATAGAATATCTGCTTATATGTGCTTAGGAAAGAAGAAAATTCATGTTTTAATTTTCTATGTTTTGATACATAGGCTTAGAAAGAATAGAGACAATTTTAGTTTTGTTTCTCTTATATTCATATATACATAAGTATGTCTAGAAAGGATAGAGAAGTTAAGAGACTAAGGAACAAAAGAGTATCATTAGTAGAAGTCATTTAGAACTAGAAGCGGGAGGAAGTTACTTAGGAGCATGAGGACAGTATGAGATAGAAATGTCCAGAATTATTCTAAGTTCGAGGACGAACTTTTTATAAGGGAGGGAGAATTGTAACACCCCAAATTTCATGATTTAGAGTTCTAAAAGACCTTATTTAAATCTAGAAATGTTTTAGAAAAATTCTAGAGACTTTTAGGAATTTATAGAATATTTTTATGTAATTTTTGGAGGTCGTTTGATATTTTTACAAAATGAAAGAAGTTTTGACAAAAATAATGTACAAGACGAGGTTTGAACCGGAAACCTCGGGTTAAGCAGAGATTCGCTTAACCAACAAACCAGTCGAACTTTTCTTAACAAAATCTATAACGAAATATAGTTAAGTTGTAATGAAACCCTAGTATAAGAAAAAGGAACTTAGGTATTATTCGGCACCTTTCTCCTCACCTCTCGCGTGCGTCGTTTCTACCCGAGCGAGAACGAAAACGAAGACCTCGCTTCGTCTCCGGCCAAAGGGGATCCTTCCGCGAGCTCTTCTCGGATCCAAGCTCCCCTCGTCAAGAAGAAGGCTGTGAGCACGAAGAGGGAGCCAAAATCGCAAGCCACCGGAACCCTAACAGCTCCTCCTTCTCGGTTTGAATCCAAGAACATGCTGTAAGTCGCTGCTCACCTATAGTAGGATAGTTCCGGATTTCTATCTCCTTTGTTTTCGAGTTTTTTTCCTGTGATGATTGTCGGTTTAGGGTTTTTGCCGTGAGTTGCTTGCTTCGGATTTGATCAGGATGTTTAGTTAGGCATATGGTTTAATTTCCTAAGCATGAAGTAGGGAGCAAGGAATTTATATTGCTGCTGTGAGTTGCTGTGCAGTTTAGAATTTGTTGTTCTAAGCAATGAGCATGAAGAACAATTAGGATTTTAGGTTTCCAGTAGCGAGTTGTTTACAGTAGAAATTCCTTCCTTGGTTTCCTTGCCGTTGCACATAGCAATCACCTTTTAATGGCATGAGCTTAACAGAAAAATCTGTCAATGCGCTGCTTAACAGAACAGTTGAGGTTTCGGATTAGATTTACAGGCTTCTTTTTCCTTCTTCCTTGCAATTCTGCTGAAGCAATGAATCAGTTATATAGTTTTGTTTTAAGTCTTCAGCAAGATAAATTTGGTCTGCTTTGTGCTATGTATGAAATTCATGGAAGCTGTTTTGCTAATTAAACTGCCAACATGTATAGATATTATTAGTGGTTGTCTATTACTTGATGGTTCCTATTTTTCATGGAGGAAAAGAACACGAAAGAGGATAGGTGTGAGGATCATTTAGCTCCTTTTGGTTACCTGCCATGACACAGTTCCAGGAGGAATTGCTCCCTTAGTTTTAGGGGTTTTAGCACAGCATTTATTATATGATTTTAAGAAATTTGAGCATAAAATGGGTTAATTTGGAACATGCAGTTGGTTGCATTGGATAGTACCTTAGTTTAGACTTCTTTAGTTTTGGTAGTAGACATGTACCATATTTAATAGAAGTGTAGAATTTTAGATTCCTATAAGCATCTAGTTCTTTTCAATTTGCAGTTTAGCAAGTATAAGATTTAGTTTTTCTTACCGTGTAGTTTTAGTTTTCCTCTTCGTGCTCAAGTTCCAGATTTAGTTCTCTTTAGTTTTCGTTTTATTAACTTCGTATCTAAGTATAAGATTTTAGTTTCAGATTTAGTTTCCTATGCTTCCTTAACTAGTTGGAACAACCCTTATATTTAGCATACAAGTTTAGATCTTTTTGTGCCATTAATGGGCACGAACAACCCTATGTTTAGCATTTTCTGTTTAGACTTTTTGTGCTATTTAGAGGGCATGAACAACCTTTAATCTAAGTACATAGTATTAGTTTTCTTTGCTATTTTCACAAACATGATCAGCCCTGTTTATTAGCATTGCAGTTTTAGTTTCTTCGCTATTTTAACAAGCATGAACATCTACTCTCTAAGTGTATGCAGTTTTCCTTTTAAAGAATGCAGATCTTTCTTTCTTTGGTTTATTTCTGCTGTAGAATGCCTAAAGACTTCAGATTTGTTTTCCTTTGTTTTAATTTGTTGTAGCATGTTTGAAGAGGCTAGTATTTTACTTGAACAAGTATAAGAAATATAAAGAAAAGAAAGAAAAAGGTCAAGGCCTTAAGTAGATCCCAAAGTCAAGACTTTAGGGATTTTTGGCACACAAGGTGCTAAAGAAAATGCCGAGGCATTATATATTAGAAGTATTAAAAGATAACAAGTATTTTACTATTATCAGTGGCACTGTACTGGACTCTCAGTCCTTGGGCTGGGCTCCCATAGTCGGTCCCTAGGTTTAGATAACCTAGTATGCAGGACTCTCAGTAGTCCTTGGGCTGGGCTCCCATAGTCGGTCCCTAAGTTTAGATAACATAGTCGGTCCCTAAGTTTAGATAACCTAGTATGCAGGACTCTCAGTAGTCCTTGGGATGGGCTCCCATAGTCGGTCCCTAGGTTTAGATAACCTAGTATGCAGGACTCTCAGTAGTCCTTGGGATGGGCTCCCATAGTCGGTCCCTAGGTTTAGATAACCTAGTATGCAGGACTCTCAGTAGTCCTTGGGCTGGGCTCCCATAGTCGGTCCCTAGGTTTAGATAACCTAGTAAACCCTACTAGATTCGGGACCAGCTATCTCGGGTCTAATTAGGGATGCACGCATAGCAAGTACAGTTGCCGGGCCCAAGAGAAGTTTATTATTATTTTGAAGTATTATAAGTATAAGTTTTTGAACAAGTAAAACGAGTTTTACATAAACATAAAGTATTAAAGAATAAGTTAGAACAAATGAATCAAGTTTAACTTTGTTTTAGAATCAGCAAGTTTAGTTCCCTCTTATGCTAGCATGTTATTTAGATTAGCTTACTGTTCTTTCCTATTAGAAGAGCATGAGTAGTTTTACATGTTTAGCACTTCAGTATGTTTGTTTATTTACTAGTAGATGAGCATGAGTAGTTTTTCCTTTGAGCATTCAGTTTTAGTTTTCAGTATATTCACATGCATATCGAGTTTTTGTGAGTTAGATAGCGCTTACTAAGCATTTTGCTTATAGACTACACTTCCTCTTACTGCAGATACAGGAAAGGAAAAGATATAGAAAGGAAGGCGACAAGGAGGTGTTCGAAGGATGTGTGATGCCAGGACTATGGAAGCCTTGGGACTAGGAAAGAAGTTTTAATTTTAGTTTCCGCATTTTAGTAATTAATAAACATTTGAGTTGTATTTTAAGTTCATATCATTTGAGACTATTCTGTTTAGATTGCATGTAGGATGAGTTTAGTTTAGTAAGTAGATATTTGTGTGTTTGATACTTATTTAACTGCGTGGTTGATTGATATGTGTTCCAACTGCTTGTGGCTGAGTATATATTGCATGTATTGTTGAATATGGTCACCGGTACAAGGGAGATTCTGCCGAAATTTTTCGGTAGGGTTTCCATGTGATTTTTAATTATACCGGTTAAGTAGAGTTAGTAGTTAAGTAACGGTCATCCTTAGAGTGTAGTAGTAGTAAGAAGGGTGGTCGTTACAAAAAAATTTTTAAAATTTTTTAAAACTCTTTAAAAAATCTAGAAATGTTTTCTTAAATTTGTTTTAAAAATTTATTGAAACACTATTTTAAAAATTTATGTTTTGAAACATTTATTTTAACTAATTTTTAATTTGGAACAACCTCTAAGACACATACGAAGTATTCTTTGTGGTTAACAAGATCCTAAGAAAATGTTAGATTGAGGGAGAGTCCTGATTGAAAATCAAATGTAGTTTTCAAAATTCTTTAAAACTATGTTTGAAAATTTTTTGATAATTATTTTTTAATTATAATTTTAAAGTGATATTTTGAAAAATGATCCTATTTCAAAAATAATGTTTTAAAATAAATGCTTTCACAAAGATTTCTCAAAGTGTTTTTTAAATTCTTAGTGCAAAACTAAGGGAACCTTATGTAATCTTTTTGATATATGTCAAAGGAGGAGAGTAACCTTAAGTTTAAAAATATTTTGACTCTCAACTTTGGTATAAAACCCTAAAGACCAAATGCCTAACTTAAGAAAATTGTAAAACATAAAAAAGGGGGAGATTGTTGATACAATCAGCCTCAAAAGTTTTGATTTTTGACAATATACCTAGTTTGGTCGGTTTAACTAAGGGTTTATCCAAACAGGACTTAATGTTTGGAAGAGAGAAGTCTAGTCAGGACTAGGTGACTAGCAAAAGTACTAACTTAGTTAGGCAAGGGTAAGTCATAATGAGTGAAGCTAGGCCCTAGTGAGTAAAGCTAGATAGTGAAAATCCTAGGGGGAGGTAACCTTAGGTGGTGGAAGTTCTAGTGAGTAAAGCTAGGGCCCTAGTGAGTGAATCTAGGTGTTGAAAATCCTAGGGGAGGTAACCTTAGATGGTGAAGTCTTGGTGAGCGAAGTTAGGTAGTGAAAATCCTAAGGGGAAGTAACCATAGGTAATGGTAAAGTCTTGTATGTTGTCCAAGTATAAAGTTTAGTAGATCGGGTAGATTTATAAAAGTATGACTTGATCCTAAGGGATTGACCCTATGGTGGTAGACTTAGAGGAGAGACCTCCAAGCAAAAGGTAAGTCTGGTGGGTCAGGTAGACTTATAGATATAGGCTATGTTGCTTGTTTATGTTTGTATGGTTATTTTGTAGAAACCTGGAGCTGGAAGCAAAATAGAGAGTAGACAAATACAAATGGATAAACCAGACTTGACTTGGGTCGAACCGAACCCACACCGATTCAAGAGACCGAATCGACAGTTCGATAGATCGATTAGGTTCAGCCTAGATTGCTGAGTTGTTAGAAATATTGACATAGAAGATGATGTGGCAAAAGATCATCTTTATGATTTGGATCAGGTTAAGGATAAGCTAGATGATGTGGACAGAGATAAGGTTTTATCTAGATATAGCTTCATCTAAAAAAGAGTTTATCCAGATAACGATCTGATCCAACTCTTTAAAAGGATATGAACGCTCTACGTTCAAGACACCGATTTTTCATCCTACTCTTCATCTATGTGCTTAGAAAGCTACGCTGCAAAGCTCTATGGTCAGGAAAGCCCAAGGGGTGCACTTTTCAGGACTTCCAGATCGACCATCATCTTTTGTTTGGTTTGTTTATTATAAGTTGTACTTAATTTATTATTATTTGTACTTATATCATAAACTATAAGATGGGTTTTTCCACCTCCGGAAAGTTTCCGGAAAGGAGACCACTAGTGGAGTCATGCTTGAGTGTGTAGGCCTTGGACGTACTAACCCTGGGGGGTTGGGAACCAAGTAAATTCCGCGAGTATTATTTTTCTAATACTTTATTTTATATTCCATTGCTACTAACAACCTTGATAGAAAGAACGAATAAAATAGAAAATAAAGCAACAAGTTGAAATTCACCCCCCCTCCCACCCTCGACTGCATCGATCCTATATGTTGCTGCATAATATTTGTAAACATAGCTATCATATAAAAAAATAAATAAATCTGTTATCATGTACTTAATTATACAAATAATTCTAAACAATTAATTTATTTGTGTGAAAAATGTTATTATGTGTGCTAGTAAAAATTCATGTCCATGAGTGCCCCCAGCACTTCTAGACATCATCTTTAGTATTACTCATGCAAAATTTTTCAACTGATCATTTTCTTATATCTGTCTTCTCATATGTTATATTTTCATCTGTCGTTGTGCATCTTGAAACTCTATAATTTTAATTTTCTCTCTCATTTCCTTAAATTTGTCTGTCAATTCCGAATTAGAATGATAATCTTGATAGTACATTGACCTGTGTTTACATTGCTCTGGGAACACTGGGCTAGGTAGCGCACTAGCTACTAAACATTGAACCCTACTAGAATGCTCGAGTCCCAAAATCTCACTATATAAAGAATATAATTAAAATTGAACCATATGTAACAACTTTTACAAAAATCCACATAATAAAATTTGTAATATGCCAAAAATATAATAGATTTAAATATAATTCAAACGTGACATAATTAAATAATTTTAAGTGAAATAAATATAATTTAGAAGATAATTTATCATAAAAATAAGCTTATATGAATTTTCAAAATTTACTGGATTTTTTTAGATTTTAAAGAAATTATTTTAGATTTTATGGGATAAAAGAAAAGCCTATTTGGAATACTCAATTAAATGAGGAGTTGATTACGTATAATAGTTAAGTTTTTATTATTAAACCCTAAGTTTAATAAACTTATTGTGGCCATCTCCTCTCACACGCACGCGACACTATGCTCTCGACCAACGCTGCGTGTCCCCACTGTCCGTCGGAGAACCTCCTTCCTGTAGCCATTGAGAGCATCCTTACCTCCTCGTGAGCACCGGCGGATATCTGTTACCGCATCAAATCTACTCCGCCAACGTTCTACGGTAAGATCTGATCTGACGCCGCGACGCTGTGCGACGACGCTGCTACACAACTTCCTTGACCACTAGCGCTGCCTCCTTTTCTTAGCGCTTGCTTGCCCTTCTCTACCGCGAGCCTCCTTCTCCATTGGTTACAATCATTACCGACTATGAGCAAGCTACCCCTCCGCGTCTCTGTCCTTGCGTGCTCGAGGCATTGTGCCGTCACGCGATGTGGTCACCGTCGAACCTTGCTGTCGAGCATCCACTAACGTTGTCTCCTCTTCTATGCGCTATCATCTATGCTTGACACTGCTGCCTCCATGAGTTGCCACCCGATGTCACCATGTCCAAGAAGGTCGCGATCCACCATCGCAGGTAGAATAATGCTGCCCTAGTCGCCGCCACCTCCTCTGCCGTGGCTGCCGCCGACCTCTTGGTTCACTTCCCATGCCAGTTCTGACCGGTAGTCACCCTTGTTTTGGCGATGGCATAGAGGTAACAACACTTTAATTACACTATGTTAATTTAGTAATTAAGATTAGTTAATCGATTAATATTTGATTAATTAAATATAAGAAACTAATGAACAGTTAGTTGATTTAGCTATGTTAAGTTTAATAATAAGATTAATTCATCAGTAAGGATTGATTAATTAATTAGTAGACAATTAATCAATAAATTGGTTGATTATTAGGTTACTTCTTGGTATACCTTACATGTAGAGATTCGAGCTAGAGATATGCTCTTGGCTTTGAAGATGATTGGGCTTCGTTTTCGATACATGTAATATTCGTGATCGATGCAGACCTTCGAATTGAAGAAAGGACGGTCTATGATAAAGGTGGGTAGATTCTACTTGTCTTTTGTGAGCTTTGATTATAGTACATGATTGTTTACTGCCATGTTTTGATTGAGCCACAGATACTTGCTTATCGAAACTATGCGCTATATTGCTCCTGAGTTTGATACCTTATTGTTGTCCTTATACGTTGACCTATTGTTGATAGCTATATACTCTTGTATATTATCCACGATTGTGTTTATATATATATATATATTCGTGATATTACCAAACCCTAGTGTAGAACATTGGATATTCTGCTAGACCCCTTAGTAGATGATTTGACTTTGTGTTTATTATTAGGATGATCACACTGTAGTATAGGATATCGAACATCTTGCTAAACCCATATTTATTATTTCATACTGTAGTATAGGATATTGAGTATCCTAAAAGACTCTTGCTATTATTTAGGCCTATAACTTATGTTCATGAATTTATGTTATAGTATGCTTATATACTTAGGTTCGTGCCAATAGGTCACTGATCCTATTGGTAGTATAGTTGGATGCAAGAGCATATATGTTAGTGAGATTATACTGACTTATACTTGATGGGAATCACTCCCTAGTAGAAGGGTAGTGTATCCCACTAGATTTTTCCCTTCGGATCAACCCCTAGGATTACTTGATCGTGACCATGTTGTATATTATATATGTGATGATACGATGAAATTAGTTGAGATATTAATACTAGGTGACTAGTAACTTGGGGACCTGATTGTCTATGTTCTGCCTATATATTAGTAGGATTATATCGTAGTATAGGGTACCGAGTATCCTAGTAGACCTTTACTTGTTATATAGGCTTATGCCTATACATTAGTAAGATTATACCATAGTATAATATTTTGAGTATCCTACTAGACCCTTGGTTGCTATATCCTATAGACCACTGTCTCTCATTTGTTGTTGAGAGAGTCATCAACGACCGTTAGTATATTCTATCGACCATTCTCTCCACTTAGTAGTTGAGAGAGTTGTCAGAGACTGTTAGTATATCTTGTCGACTATTGTCTCTCATTCGTGGTTGAGAGGGGCATCAGCGACCGTTAATATACCTTGTCTCCCATGCATGATTGAAAAGAATCGTTAGTGACCATTGGTATATACCCTATCTGCCCACAGGACCATCCGTGATAGAGCGTTCTCTCATAGACAGTGACTAGTTATTGACCCTTTCTGTCCATGGGACCATCCGTGGTAGAGCGTTCTCCCGTAGACAATAACTAGTCATTTACCCTAACTATCTATGGGACCATCCGTGGTAGAGCATTCTCCTACAATCAGTGTTTGTTATATACTTGCTATATGTCGATTATGTATTTGTTCGTGCAGGTTAGGATGTACTGTATGTACTCTCGATTTGTTGGTTATTCTTGGTTGAGTAGGTTAATTAAGTGTTATGTCATTGATTATACTTTTGGTTAGCTGGTGATTATGTTGGGACACCTACGTTGGTGAGTAAATATTTTACCTGAGACTACATCCTTTCATCTCCTGTCAGTATATTATCTATGCACTATTTTCTTCTATCCACTGAGTAATTTTATACTCACTAACTATTGTTTTTCTTTAATCCTCCAGGTTAGCAGATAGAGTATGTGTGTCACTTAGAGGTCTTGGTTGCCAGCCTCACTCGAGTTTAGATTTTCATGTTTGGATTTCTATATAACTTGTTACTTTACTTTCTGCTACTTATAGTTTGGGTTTCCTCTTTGTATTGAATGTTTATGTCGTTGGTTATGCTTTTGGTTAAATATGTACACATGTGCATGCATACATACACGTATTATCATTATTCCTATTTGTGACTTAGTGTTATTATATTTTATTGGTGTTTTATATTGGCTTGAATTGGTTCGATATCGTATTCCCTAAATTGTCACTAGGGTGTACCGTCTGATTTCGCAAACAAGTACACCCTCGGGGCGTGACAATTTTATTGGTATCAGAGCTTGATTCGAGTTCAAATGCTAGGTTTTGTGTTTTGGGATTTCGATCTCGTTTCAATTTATGATTTTTTTGAGTTTGGGACAAGGCAAGCCGAAGGACATCTCTGAGTTATAGTAAGTAAGATATATATCTCTGATGATTATCTTATCTTCTATGTTTCACTATATTGTTTGGTTATGGTTAGACACTCTCCAATTTAGTTGGATTGTATTTTTTTCGATATCTATCCAATAGGTAGTCATTGACTTGGTGTACAATGATGACACTTAGTCAATCAACCCTATTCGCAATTGTGGTCGAGATTCAGCCATGGAAGTGACTAGTGACCCATTGATGACTCGACCTTGATGAAGAGAATGTTATTTCTCTAATAGCGCCAACTGATACTGAGTAAGAAAGCAAGGATCGAATCTATTAACAACTTAGTGGAGATTAAGGAACATAGTCTCAGGTCATCCTTTGTTATTACCGATTTGATAAAGGACAAGGAATATATACCCATACTCATAGTTAGTAGAGGATCGATGCATCCTAGTCATGGGACTTTGACCATGAATTGTTTGTACTTGGTTAGCTAACCTAGAAAATACCTCTAGTATGTGACCTGCACCGATACGGGAATAAATGTAGAGCTAGCTGCTTAACACTTACGAGATACATCCAGGTATATCACTTGACCTGATGCGAAGAAGGATACAGATCATATATCATTGTTGGCTCGGTCAATAAAGGACCAATTTACTCTATTTCATAGAGTTTCTAACCTTAGCTAGGTTGTGCCTAGTTAGATGACTTTGAGAGCATATTTGGGTACGTGATTTGTATAGATGCAGACGAGGTTGAATTAACTACATACCATCTACGGAATCAGGTAGTACTTGATGGAAAATGCAGAAGATGATATTTGAGGAACAATGCATCACTTGGTTTTATTTCAAGATACCTTGTAGAGGCAGTACTTTCCCGCTCCATAGTGTAATAGATTGCAAGACGATGCTTAGTGAACTCGCCTAACACTTTTCTATAGGAAATTTTGACTCATGGATCGGTCATCCATGGTGGATAGCCTCGATGGTACATTGGAACTTACGACCCGCAATGATACAGAGGATGTAGTGTTAGCTATTTAACACATATGAGATATGATCGTAGTTGAGTGGAAATTACGATGATGGTCTTCTAGTGGTAGAGTGTCGATTGATAGTTATTTTGACCGGTCATCTAGTGTTAGTGCTCCTTTGTAGTGTGATGGATAAGATTAGTAGTGTTTCTATACTCATATCGTATGGATTAGCCACATCTTTATAGTTGGATCGAAAGCGCTAGAGGGGGAGGGGGGTGAATAGCGCTCGTGGCTATTTCGTTCGATTTAAAACAGAGTCAAAAATACGCAACGGAATTAAGTAAGAAAAAACAAAGCAAACACGGAGGGACACAGTCGTTTACTTGGTTCGGAGCCTGTGGCGACTCCTACTCCAAGGCCCGCGGTCGTTGACCGCTTTCGGTGGGCAACAACTATAAGCTCGAAAGATTGTTACAAGATTATTACAATTAGAACTATAAAAGAAAACAATACCGACAGTAAGAATGTCAAAATCTGGAGTTCCGAGTCGGCGGTATGTCGTCATAGCACTTCGAGATGAACTCGTTAGCAGTTGAACACAGAAGGATCGCTTGTTAATTCTTGTCCTAAGCTGCTCCTCGAAGTCCCCTTTTAAACAGTGCTGGAGGCGCCTCCAAGCATGTCCGAGGCGCCTCCAGGTCGCCGAGTCACACGCGTGGATTAGCTCTGATCTGGTCGCGCCTTATCCCACTGAAGGCGCCTCCAAGCTACTCTAAGACACCTCCAACGCCTGGTCCAAGCCGCCTCCAGTGACCTCTGAGGCGCCTTCAGCGTCTCTGGACAGATGGCTTCGGCTAGCACTCGAGGCGCCTCCAAGCCCCATGGAGGCGCCTCGGACACTGTTCATCCGAGGTCTAAGTTGCTCCTTTGTTTCTGCAAAATCTGTTAGTCCCAAACACAAACCCTGCAAAACAAAGTTAGCACAGAGACAAAATGATAGATATACTTGACAGTCGTCGGACTGTCCGGGTCTGACTTCGGATTTCCAACCGGAAACCCTAGGTTGACTCGACGCCTACTGTTCCCTCTACGGGGAACGCGTCCTCACCTACTCCACTCAAAAGATTTACCTGTTGTCAGTGCGATCCTCCAGATCGACTAGACTTTTGCTCAGCGTTCGAAGCTTCCGGACTTTCTGCTGGACTTCCGCTTCCCGGCTGGTCCAGTCTTTCACCTGGTTCGCGACACCAAGACTTTCCACCTAGCGTTACCCCCCCTAGGAATTTTGTCTGAAGCTCTCGACCAGCCAAAACTTTCCACATAGGGTTACCACCTCCTATGACCTAGGGTTACCACCCCCTAGGGGTTTCCACCTATCTAACTGTAGCTAAGACTTTTGTCTAAGTACACTTAAGACTTTTCTACAAACTTGTTCAACATATTAGAAACCAAAACACCTTAACTTTGAACCCTTTGACATAATCAAAACATAGGTTCGATCGTCGGATGCTTCCCGCACCAACAATCTCCCCCTTTTTGATTATGGCAATATGTTTCAAAGTTAAGTAAAAAAGTATAACAGTAAGTACAGAAACTTAAACATGAGCATAAATAAAAACTTTATGCTTCCCCTTTGATTATGTTTAAGTTTGCTCTTTACTTAACTTTTCTCTCTCCTCCTTTGACATAAATCAAAAAAAAACTAGGAAAAGAGAAAAAACAAATATTCGATTTTAAACTCCCCCTAAAGGGTAGCACATATTTTTTGAAAAGAAATCAACTTAGCTATATTTTTATCTTTTAAAAATGATTGCGTTGAAAAAGCACTTTGCCAGATAGCTAAGTTTAGAACATAATTTTAGTTTAAAGAAAATTTGATCAAGCTTGAGAAATACTTCACTTAAGGATAGCTAACATAGTCAAAATAAAAGGTATTTTTACTTGATTTTTCAAAGAAATCTTAATCAAATATTTAGTTAACTTTTAAAAAACTTCTTGAAAAAAAAATATTTAGTTCACTTTTAAAAAACTTCTTGAAAGAAAAATATTTAGTTAAATTTTTAAATTAGAAAATGATTTTAATAAGGATTTTTTTTAAATATTTAGTTAAATTCTTAATTTGAAAAATACGGAGTTTGATAGGGGATAATAAAAAATATAGCCAAATTAGAGATAGTTTTGAAAGACCATTTAATACTGAGTTAAATTTGAAAAGTTTTTCGAAAGATATTTAATTAAATTTGAAAATCTCTTCAAAAGTTACTTGATAATTAGCTTGACTCCGCTTACACCCCCTTAATTAATGCAAACATGAATCCCCAGGGTCCTAGAGTCCAAGCATGTATAAAATATAATAGATCTTTTATATTTTGCCTAATTTTCCATCCCACTCATTCTAGGTTTTTAGGCATGTTTAGCTTATGAGTGAGTGTGAGATAAAGCTAACTTTGTCAATAAAACTATTGAAAATATAAGTTTGAATTTCAAATAAGTAAATATTAAACTTTGAGAATATATTAAAAATTAACAGGAGTTAACATTTGCAATCATAATTTCATAATATGATTTGAGAATTAAAGATTTTTAAACCCTTTAAAATTAATTAATATTTTAAATTAATTGAATAATATTCCCAAATTAATTTAATAATATTTTGAAATGATTTTCAAAAAAATTTTAAATGATTTTGAAATGAATTTTCAAAAGATTTTTCAAATAATTTTTAAATGATATTGAAATTGATTTTCAAAAGATTTTTCAAATAATTTTGAAATTAAGTTTAAAAATATTTTTAAAATATTTTGAAATTGGTATTTTAAAATATTTTTAAAGTAATTTTGAAATTATTTTCAAATAATTTTTTTAAAGAATTTTAAAAGAATTTTCAAATAATTTTTAAAGAATTTTCAACTAATTTTTAAATGTTTTTGAAATTTAGTTTTAACAGATTTTTAAAATGTTTTTTAAACAATTTTTCAAAGATTTTGAAATTAAGTTTTAAAAAGATTTTTAAAATGATTTAAAAATAGTTTTGAATGATTTTGAAATTAAGTTTAAAAAGATTTTGAAATTATTTTTAAAATATTTTGAAATAGGTATTTTAAAAGATTTTGAAAGTAATTTTGAAATCATTTTTAAAATATTTTGAAATTGGTTTTTAAAATATTTTGAAAGTAATTTTGAAATGATTTTTAAAATATTTTGAAATTGATTTTTAAAATATTTTGAAAGTAATTTTGAAATTGGTATTAAAAAAATTTATCAAATAATTTGTAAAGAATTTTTAAAATATTTAAAATATTTTTTAAAGAATTTTTAAATGATTTAAAATACTTTTTAAAAGATTTTCCAAATAATTTTTAAAGAACTTTTAAAAGATTTAAAATAAATTTTAATGAACCTTTAAAAGATTTAAAATAATTTTTAAAGAATTTTTTAAAAGATTTAAAATACTTTTGAAATTAAGTTTTAAAAGTTTTTTAAATAGTTTTTAAAAGATTTTTCAAATAATTTTGAAATTAAGTTTTAAAAGATTTTTAAAATAATTTTAAAAAAAAATTTCAAATAATTTTTTTTAAAAAATATTTTTTCAAATATTTTCAAATAATTTTGAAATGAAGTTTTAAAATATTTTTAAAATGATTTTTAAAATATTTTTAAATAATTTTTTAAAATGAGAATGTCCCCAAGAGTTTGAGGATGTCCTAGTTATCTAGGTTGAGAATGTCCCCAAGAGGAGCTCATAAGGATTGCCATGTTAAACCCTGCAGGTGGACCTAGTCCGACATGGCAATAAAGTTGAGTGGTACTACTCTTGGAGCTAGATATTAATTAAGTGAGTTGTCAGTAACTTACTTAATTAGTGGACATTCATAATCTTAAACACAGGGAGACTAACACGCTCATGATAAGAAGGAGCCCATAATGTAATTTGGGATTGGTGCGGTAGTGCGATAATAACTCTCTAGTGGAATGAGTTATTATCGATGAACTTGGGTTGTGTGTTCGGGGCGAACACGGGATACTCAAGCTCATCGGAAGGCCAAAACCAATTTCTCCTCTAGGTCCCTGTCGTAGTCTCATTATAGCCTCAAGTCCATCCAAATGTAAGCCTCTTCTTGGTGTCCAAGAAGGGGGCCGGACCATTGCTTGGTGACCAAGCAATGGCCGGCCACATCCTCTTGTTGGGGCCGGCCCTATAGCTTGGTAACCAAGCTTATAGGGGCCGGCCATAATAATTCAAAAAGGGAGGGTTGTTTTGAATTTTTAAAATCTTCTCTTTGTAGAAAACTATAAGTTTTAAAAGAGAGATTTTAATTTTTAAAACTTTCCTTTTTTAACCATCCTTATGGTTTAAGAAAAAAAAGAAAAGAAGTTTTAAAATTTAAATTTTCTATCACCATGTTAAAAAAGGAAATTTTATAAGAGAGTTTTTAAATTTTAAAACATGGTTTTAATTTTTAGAAATTTCATTTTTTTAACTCATACTTTAGGAAAGAGAGCTTGTAAATTTTATAAGAGGATTTCTTCTTGTAAATTTTTTAAAAAAATTATTTTTCCTTTCCTTTTAATTGTGGCCGGCCACCTTGCTTGGTGCCCAAGCAAGGGCCGGCCAATAGGATTAAACTAAATTCAATCCTAAACCAAATAGGATTGATCTCAACCATTGATTGATGATTGATTCAATCAAGAGGAAAGAAAAGGAAAAAGGAAAAACTCTTGGATGATTTTATTTTTTGTAAAAGGTTTTTCCTTATTTGTCTTGGGCAAGCAATATAAAAGAAGGGGTGAGGGGGCTTCATGAGACACAACTCTTATTCTTTTGCTTGGGTGATCTCTTGGTGGTCGGCCCTCTCCCTTCTTCCTCTCCCTTTGTTCTCTTCTCATTGGTGGTGGTGGTGGCCGGATTTTAGAAGAAGGAGGAAGCTTTTGGGTGGTGTTCATCTTGGAGGATCGTCACCCACACGACGTCCAAGGCGAGGCGAGGAATACGGCAGAAGATCTAGAGGTCATTAGCTTACAAAGAGAAGGTATAACTAGTATTTTTCTTCCGCATCATATTAGTTATTTTTCTTTGTATGAATTCTAAATACAAGAGGCAATTAGATCTAGTTTATCGAATTTATTTTTCGATTTTGTGTTTTCTTCTTTTTCGAATTTGTGATTCGATTGTTCCTTTTGGTTAACCTAGAGTTATTTAAGGAAATAAATATTAGCTTTCCTTAAAAGGCTTTGCCTAGGTGGTGGTGGTTGCTCCCATATCCAAGAAGATCATGTGCCTCGCCATGCAGTCCTGGAAGCCAATTTTGGAAATTAATGTTTATGGAATTAATAACCTAGGTAGATTTGAATCAATAGTGTTAAGTTCCGCTTGCGATTCAAATCTAAACCATTAAGAACAAATAAGTTAAATTTGGAATCAATGATGTTAAGTTCCGTCTGCGATTCCTTATTTAACTTCTAAAGAACACAATAGGTTATTTAAGGAAAGGTTCGACACTTGTACAAAAAAATTTGTACAGTGGAACCGGTACGTTTTCCTAGGTTTAACCAACACCTCCAAGCCTGTCCGAGGCGCCTCCAGGTCGCCGAGTCGCACGCGTGGCTTAGCTTTGATCTGGTCGCGCCTTATTCCACTGAAGGCACCTCCAAGCTGCTCCAAGGCGCCTCCAACGCCTGGTCTAAAGCGCCTCCAGTGACCTCTGAGGCGCCTCCAGCGTCTCTGGATAGCTGGCTTCTGCTAGCACCCGAGGCGCCTCCAAGCCCCATGGAGGCGCCTTGGACACTGTTCATCCGAGGTCTAAGTTGCTCCTTTGTTCCTGCAAAATGTGTTAGTCCCAAATACAAACCCTGTAAAATAAAGTTAGCACAAAGACAAAATGATAGATATACTTGCAATCGTCGGACTGTCCGGATCTGACTTCGGATTTCCAATCGGAAACCCTAGGTCGACCCGACGCCTACTGTTCCCTCTACGTGGAACGCGTCCTCACCTACTCCACTCAGGAGATTTACCTGTTGCCAGTGCGATCCTTCAGATCGACTGGACTTTTGCTCAGCGTTCGAAGTTTCCGGACTTTCTGCTGGACATCCGCTTCTCGGCTGGTCCAGTCTTTCACCTGGTTCGCGACACCAGGACTTTCCACCTAGGGTTACCGGTAACGCCCCACCCCTTCCTGCTCAAGCTGACGGGGGTTACTTATCACTTCTTCTTAAAACAGCGGAAGTCTTATCTATAGTATGTATTTTTTTTTCTTTATACCTTTCTTTTACTTTATTTTAACACGTCATCATCAACTACTTATCATATGAGTCACATAACATGCTTAACATAAAATTTAAAACATAATACTAAAGAGCATGATGAAGTGTCTAAAGTTATAAAGGAAACAACATGAACATAATTCTTATTATCTAGAAGCAGGTTTTCTTCTTTAGCCAGGTCACTACTACACACATCCTTCTTGCCCCCTCCTCCTGCTCCTTTAGTACATCCATGCTTTGCCCTTATCTGTGGTACAAGGGAAAGTAAGCTGTGAGCACTCAAGGTTCAGTAAGATCCTTTCCTACTCACAAAAACCGTATAGCATAGGTAACGCTTCAATGCATAAACATAAAGACAACTCATCATATCATGTATAGAAGCATCATATCATAACAAAAACATATGGTATCATGGCATATCCACATAAAGTCATAAAGTGCATTCTAGTACACATGATCATGATCATAACATAACAAAATATAATCATAAGGTTCATCCTAACATAACATAACATAATCATAAGGTTCATCCTAACATAGCATAACATAATCATAAGGTTCATCCTAACATAACATAACATAATCATAAGGTTCATCCTAACATAACATAACATAATCATAGGCATCATGGTATATCATAACATAATCATAATGTGTTATGCAAGATGACTTTCAAAAACATGATTCATGCAATAATATATGCAACATGTCCTTTGAAAACTTATTACATACATACTTAAACATAATCATAACATGGTTAGGGCCCCGGCTTGTACCACATACATAAATGCGCGCGTCCTATGTAGGTCCAAGGTAGCAAGTCTTGAACCCTACAAGGCATACATACTAGGCCCGTTTCTTAGTCCATCAACCTAGGGGCACTTAGGAGCCCATCCCTAACGAGGCCCGTTTCTTAGTCCATCGACCCCGGGGCGCTTATGGAGCCCACCCTTGGTACAAGTCATACACAAAGTAAAATATCATGTTTTACATATCATGGTTCTTATCTTTTCTTGCACATCGTATCACTTATCACATCATACCATATAGAATTTTGGGCACACAGCTCATCATAATGGTATGTAAAGATTTGGGCACACAGCACATCATATATTTTATGCATAAATTGGGCACACAGCTCATCACATATATCATGCATAAATTGGCACATAACTCATCATAAATAATGCACACCATAGCATAAAGGTTTCCATCAGGTATAGATCATAAGTGTGCATAATTAAACATAGAAGCATAGAAATCACAAAAATCATGGCATATAAGATACATGGAGAACATAATTAGATTTCTAACCCTAATGTCTTTTAGTGGTTGAACCATATAGGTTGGCTTTTTGGTAAAAACTTCATGTCAACATGTGAACCCTAAGTAAGCATCATTTCTTATACCATAAGAAACACCATGAGCAAGTTTAGGTAGGGTTCTAGGTTACTTAAGCTTACAACTTATCATGGCCGAAACTTATCAAGCATACATTGGTTAAAAATTTATCATTCAAGCTTGTGAACCCTAAACAACTTCCATAGCAAACATTTCAAGGAATAACATGAGCATAGTTGAGTTAGGTTCTAAGTTTCCTAAATCCTAAATCATGAAGTGGCCGAAACTTGTAGGGCTTAAAACTAGAGTTCAAGTGCCCTAAAAACTTGAGAACCTTAAACAACTTTCATAGAAAATATTTCAAGGAATAACATGAGCATAGTTGAGTTAGGTTCTAAATTTCCTAATCCCTAAATCATGAAGTGGCCGAAACTTGTAGGGGCTTGAAACTAGGGTTCAAGTGCCTTAAAAACATGAGAACCTTAAACAACTTTCATAGCAATTATTTCAAGGAATAACATGAGCATAGTTGGGTTAGGTTCTAAGTTTCCTAAGCCCTAAATCATGAAGTGGCCGAATGTTATAGTACTTAAAGCTAAGGTTCAAGTGTCCTAAAAGCATGAGAACCTTAACAACTTTCATAGCAAATATTTCAAGGAATAACATGAGCATGGTTGGGTTAGGTTCTATGTTTCCTAAGCCCTAAATCATGAAGTGGCCGAATGTTATAGTACTTAAAGCTAAGGTTCAAGTGTCCTAAAAGAATGAGAACCTTAACAACTTTCATAGCAAATATTTCAAGGAATAACATGAGCATGGTTGAGTTAGGTTCTAAGTTTCCTAAGTCCTTAAACTTGAAGTGGCCGAATGTTATGGGCCATGAAATTTACATTTCCATACAACAATAAACATAAGAACATTAGGTTAGCTTCATAACATTTCATCAAGGGGATCATGAGCATCTTAGACTTGTTTTAAATTCTCCTAGGTTTCAAAACCAACCATAGCCGAACCTTCATGGACATGAGATAGAGTTCCACTTATCATACAATCATGGGCATATCATAATAGTTTCATATCTTATCTTAAGGAGATCTTAGCATGTTTAGTTTTAAATTAAAGTTCTCCTAGGCCCTTAGTTCTACCATGGTCGAATACTCATAAATCTAAGTTCTACCAAACTTTTTAACATAGAAACATGAGATAAATCCTTACTATAAAATACATGTTACAAGAAAATATCAAGCATATCAAATTTAGATCTTTTCATTTCCTAGATCCTTCCTTTGGTTTTATCTTGGTTGGAATTCTTCATGATGTTTTCTTAGATTTTTATGTAACCGAATCTTCATAGAACCATAAGAGCTATTGTACCACAGGTGAGGGGAACTTACCTCCTTTCGCTTGTGGTTTTCCTTAGAGAGAAAGGTGTTCTAGGTGACAAGGAAGGAGGAAGCTTCTTCTTCTTGTACCTCCTTTTGTTTCCTTTGTTTGTAAGGGCTAGAACTTGAAGGTTTCTCCTCGGAAATTAGCTTTCTTGGAGAAGAACTTAACTTAGAAATTGGTATGAGGAGAGGGAAGTTTTCTTGGTTCGGTGAGGAATGGAGAAGGGAGAAGGAGAAGAAGAAAAATGAATTTAATCCCTTGTTTTTCTTCTCTAAACCTATTTATCCCTTTGTCAAATGGAACATGTCCTCATTCATTCCCTCAACTCCTCTTTTCCCCCACTCCTTTAATTCCCACAAAAATAGAGAGAGGGAGGGAAGTAGACAATCCCTCTTTTGCTTGCTCCCTTTTCTTAACCAAGAGGGAAAAGAAGGTAAGCAACTTGGTTTTCTCTTGTTCTTTTTGCTTAGTTTTCTTTTCTCTTTTAACTAAATTTTTCATTCCTTTCTATCCAATTATTTCTCCTTATACTAATGGTTATCATTCCTCAATTTATCTCCATAAATTGTGGGAGGTTCAAGGTTCAATCCTTGACCTCACCTCTTCTTATTCTATATTTTCTTTTGTTTTTATTTTCCTTTTTTTCTCTTATTCTTTTCATTTCTTTATGCTATAAGGAAAATAATATTCATATATCTATTTTATAATTTCGTGGGTGTTACATTACCCCCCCCCCCCCCTAAGACTTTTGCCTGAAGCTCTCGACCCGCCAAGACTTTCCGCATAGGATTACCACCCCCTATGACCTAGGATTACCACACCCTAGGGTTTTCCACCTACCTAACCGCAGCTAGGACTTTTGCCTAAGTACACTTAGGACTTTTCTGTAAACTTGTTCAACATATTAGAAACCAAAACACTTTAACTTTGAACTTTTTGACTTTGAACTTTTTGACATAATCAAAACATAGGTTCGATCATCGGATGCTTCCCGTACCAACATTTACCACCTAGAGAGGGATGATTATCAATCAGGAAGTCTAGAGACGTTCCTTGGACTTCAATAGTCATACACTTGTGGGTGGATGACTTTAATTTGCTCTATCATTGTTCAGGAAGCAATCAAATTTGATTGATGTTGAGGATAAGTTAAGACATTGATGGATATTGTGAGATCAGATTTGATGATATATCAATTTCTAATGATCTATTAGTGGATATGGACTTAATGGTTTGCCATTAGGTATTTGTCGTTGATTATAGCATAAGGAGTGACACGGAGTGATATTTATAGATTTGATAGTGATCAGATTATAAACCCCTTTGTCAATAATATTACAATTGAGTGTACCTGGGTGTGAATTTAATGAACTTTGAACTAAATATCTTCGGTACACACTTATGTTGGTTACACTAGTTGATTGGAGGATTGACTCTATGTACTGTGTTGGATTAAGGGAAGAAGAAGGATGCATGGTTGCAATGGTCCAACAAGTCCAGACAACTTAATACAAAGACCATTAGGAATAAATATCCTTAGTGATAATAGAGGATTCATTCTTTTCAGTGTCACTCGTTGGGAGCTTCGGCCTCCCTTGTTGAGAAGAAGGATGAGTCATTGACAATGTCTAGCAAGTTGAGACAACTTAAAATATAAAGACCATCTAGAGGATTTGTTTGATCAACTCAAGGACACATAGGTATACTCTAAGACCACATTAAGATTTGGCTGACATCATCATAGAGTAAAAGTTGCAGACATATAGAAATGATGTTCCATATACGATACAAACATTACGAATTTTGGTGATGCCATTTGGGCTTACCAGTTCTCCGGCCAGTTGCATGGATCAGACAAACCTGGTGTCCTTGGAGTATTTGGATCAATTTGTTATTGTTCATAGAGGATATCCTGATATTCAAGATCAAAGGAAAAGTATATCCAAAACATTACGAAAGGAGTTTTGATATGTGAAGTTCAGTAAATACACATTTTGGTTATCTTCCGTGAGACTTCTCAGATATGGGGTTCTGGCAAAGATATTTTCGTGTATCCTCAAAATGGTAGCAAGATATTACCAGTTGGGAAGTTAGATCACTTACGGGTGCCTAGGGTTGTTTAGCCGCCTTTTGTTCCACACGACAAGGAAGCTCGAGTTGGTAAACAACACCTCATATTCTAAAGTGACAAACATTATTCAGGGTTGTCGATAGATTTTCACGTGACAAAGAGGAGACTCTCCATTTTCGAGAAAGATTGTGCATTTTTGAGACACATCTAATTATAGAAGACCTACATCGAGAAACACATTGATCATTATTTATGGATCGTTGGGGGATACTCTTATGTATCAAGACCTAAAATGCCCCTACTAGTGAAATGGTAGGAAGAAAAATATTGTGGACTTTGGATTCCGATGCTTTGTGTGTCCACAAGTGCAAGCAGAATATCAGAGTTGTGTAGAGGAAGTGTGGTGGTCTCATAACCCACAAAGAGCGTTAGAGATCAACATACTTCAAAAGATTCCTATAGCTACGTAGGATGGGGAAACATAGTACGATGGATTTTGGATGGTGCATGATTCGAATTAAGTGTGTTGATCGATTAACTAAATTTGATCATTTTCTACTGACATGCTAGATTGACTCTTTAGATCATTTGGCGAAGTTTCCAACAAGTCATGTATATAGAACTTCATTTTTGTGCAGAATTTCAGACAGACGGAGTGCACCATTCATTAACTGGAAGAATTATTTCAAGCATGCAAGATGGACATCGGAGGAAGCTAGAAGATTATTTTTAACTAGCGGATGTTACCCACAATAGTGAACTAGACAATAATATGGGTGTAGCTACAACAAGTGGGCTCATAACCTCCAGAGTAGTCATTCTCCACCTGGAAATAGATCATTAAATAGTTATAACAAAACTCTTATTCTCTAATAGTTAGGATCTCCTATGTTATTAGAATGGACTAGTATAGGGACGTACTACATAGTCGTTACCTTTAGATAAAGATATTATAGTAGAAAATTTGGAGAATAAATTTCTATTAGTGAGGGGATGTAATATGCCAAAAATATAATAAAGATTTAAATATAATTCAAATGTGACATAATTAAATTATTTTAAGGGAAATAAATATAATTTAGTGGATAATTTATCAGGAAATAAGCTTATATGAATTTTTAAAATTTACTAGAATTTTTCTGGGTTTTAAAGAAATTATTTTAGATTTTATGGGTAAAAGAAAAACCTATTTAGAATACTCAATTAAATGAGGAGTTGATTGCGTATAATAGTTAAGTTTTGGTTATTAAACCCTAAGTTTAATAAACTTATCGTGGTCGCCTCCTTTCGACCACCGCCGCATTTCCCCACTGTCCGCCGAAAAAGCTCCTTCCTCCGATCATTGAGAGCAGCCTTACCTCCTCGTGAGCACCGACGGCTATCTGTCGCCGCATCAAGTCTTCTCCGTCAGCCACGTTGTGCGACGATGACGCTGTTGCACACCTTCCCCTACCACTAGCATTGCCTCCTTTTCTCAGCGCTTGCCTGCCCTTCTTCGCCACTAGCCTCCTCCACTAGTTGCCATCATTATCGGCTGTGAGCAAGCTACCCCCTGCATCTCTGTCCTCACATGCTCGAGGCGTTGTGTAGCCACGCGATGTTGTCGCGGTCAAACCTTGTTGCCAAGTAGCCACCAACGTAGCCTCCTCTTCTATGTCTATGTTTGACACCGCTGCCTCCATGAGTCGCCAGCCGACATCACCATGTCCGAGAAGGTCGCGATCCACCATCATAGGCAGAACAATGCTGCCTAGTCGCCGCCACCTCCTCTGTCGTGGATACCGCCGATCTCTTGGTTCACTTCCCATGCCAGTTCTGACCGACAGTCACCCTTGTTTTGACGATGGCGTAGAGGTAACAATACTTTAATTACACTATGTTAATTTAGTAATTAAGATTAGTTAATCAATTAATATTTGATTAATTAAATATAAGAAACTAATGAACAGTTAGTTGATTTAGCTATGTTAAGTTTAATAATAAGATTAATTCATCAGTAAGGATTGATTAATTAATTAGTAGACAATTAATCAATAAATAGGTTGATTATTGGGTTATTTATTGGTATACCTTACATGTAGAGATTCAAGCTAGAGACATGCTCTTGGATTTGAAGAAGATTGGGCTTCGTTTTCGATACATGTAGAATTTGTGTTCGATGCAGACATTTGACTTGAAGAAAGGACGATCTACGATAAAGGTAGGTAGATTCTGCTTGTCTTTTATGAGCTTTGATTATAGTGCATGATTATTTACTATCATGTTTTGATTGGGTCGCAGATACTTGCTTACCGTAACTATGCGCTATATTGCTCCTGAGTTTGATACCTTATTGTTGTCCTTATACGTTGACCTATTATTGATAGCTACGTACTCTTGTATATTATCGATGATTGTGTTTATATATATATATATATATATATATATATATATATATATATATATATAGGACATTGGATATTCTGCTAGACCCCTTAGTAGATGATTTGACTTTGTGTTTATTGTTAGGATGATCATACCGTAGTATAGGATATCAAGCGTCTTGCTAAACCCTTGTTTATTATTTCATACTATAGTGTAAGATATTGAGTATCCTAAATGACCCTTGTTATTATTTAAGCCTATAACTTATGTTCGTGAATTTATGTTATAGTATGGTTATATACTTAGGTTCGTGCCTATAGGTTATTGATCCTATAGGTACTATAGTTGGGTGCAAGGGCATATATGTTAGTAAGATTATACTGGCCTATACTTGATGGGAATCACTCTCTAGTAGAAGGATAGTGTATCCCACTAGGCTTTTCCATTCGAATCAGCCCCTAGGATTACTTGATCGTGACCCCGTTGTATATTATATATGTGATGATACGATGGAATTAGTTGGGATATTAATACTAGGTGACTAGTAACTTGGAGACCTGATTGTCTATATTCTGCCTATATATTAGTATGATTATATCGTAGTATAGGGTACCGAGTATCCTAGTAGATCCATACTTGTTATATAGGCTTATGCCTATACATTAGTAAGATTATACCATAGTATAGTATTTTGAGTATCCTACTACACCCTTGGTTGTTATATCCTGCCGACCATTGTATCTCATTCGTTGTTGAGAGAGTCGTCAGCGACTGTTAGTATATCCTGTTAGCCATTGTCTCCCCTTCATGGTTAAGAGAGTCGTCAGTGACTGTTAATATATCTTGTCTCCCATGCGTGGTTGAGAAAGAGTCGTTAGTGACCATTGTGTTGAGTTCTACTCGGAATACCATTCTGTTTTCATTGTACAAAAATTTGTACAAGCACAGAACTTTTCCAAGTAACCTGTGTGCTCTTCAGAAGTTAAACTTGGATTGGAAATGAAACTTTCTTAAGTAGGAAGCAAGGCTTGGCCAGCTCCTTTCATGGATAGGAAGCAAGGCTTGGTCGGCCCTTTGCATGGGCACCAAGCAAGGATGTGGCCGACCCCTTCCTTGGGTAGGAAGCAAAACCAAAATGGGTGAATGCGAATCTTTATAGAGGCTACAACAGGGACCAAGAGGAAGAATTGGTTTTGGCCTCCTGATAGACTTGAGCTTCCTGTGTTCGACCCGAACACCCAACTCAAGTTCATCAATAATAACTCATACCACTAAAAAGTTATTATTGAACTACCACACCAATCCCATATTACAATATGCATTCCTTCTTATCATGAGTGCGTTAGTCTCCTGTGTTTAAGATATCGTATTAACGAGTTACTGACAACTCATTTAATTAACATCTAGCTCCAAGAGTAGTATCACCCAACCTTATTATCATGGCGGACTAAGTCCATGTACAGGGTTTACATAATAATCCTTATGCGCTCCTTAAGAGGACATTATCAACCTAGATTACTAGGATACAATTTCCTTTTATAATCAACAACACACCATATAAATAATATTATTTTTCAACTTATCGGACCTATTGATTTAACTGAATAAATCTCACACTTTGATAAATTAAAGAAATAAATACTAAGTATATGTGTTTATTATTATATCGGGATTAAGAGTATGCACATCCATAATAACAGAGGTTTTGTTCTTTTAGGCAGTCAGTATAAAAAGAAACAACTTTAAATGGTCCTACTCAATACACACATAGTGTACTAGTATGATTTTATAGTCAAGATAAACTAATACCAAATTACACTACAATCATTCCAATGGTTTGTCCCAATCCATCTTGGTTCTGAACTACTATTTATAAATTATAAGGAACTGATAACATTATCTTCTGTGTGACACCACACACCATGTTATCTACAATATAAATTAAATAGACAACTGCATTTAACTAAATGTGGACATTTGACCAATGTGATTTTCATTTCAAAATAAATGTTCATACAAAAGGCTAAGCTTTTAGTATACATCCTAACAATTTCCCACTTATACTAAAATACTATGCTGTCATATATGATGTCATACATCTGATTCTCATCCCCTCAACATGTCCATCAAAGGCTATCGCTGGAAGGGCCTTAGTGAAAGGATCCAGGTTATCTGCTGATGCAATCTTGGTGACAACAACTTCTTCTCATTATACGATGTCTCGTATTAGATGGTACTTATGCTCAATGTGTTTACTTGCCTTATGGGCTCGTGGTTCCTTCAAGTTTGCTACTACACCACTATTATCACAATAAATTGTGATAATTTTGGACAAAGCAGGAATCACATCTAAGTCCATCAAGAAGTTTCTGAGTCATACTGCTTCTTTAGTTGTCTCAGAGGCTGCCACATATTCAGCTTCCATGGTGGAATCCGAAACGTATTTCTGCTTAACACTCCTCCATGTTATGGCTCCACCTCCTAAAGTAAACACATACCTCGATGTTGACTTACTACTGTCCCTATCTGATTGAAAATCTAAATCCATGTAACCTACAGGGAGCAAATTATCTGCCTGGTAAACCAGCATATAATCTCTAGTCCTTCTCAGGTACTTTAATATTTGTTTTACGGTAGTGCAATGTCCTTGTCCTGGATTAATTTGATATCTGCTAACCGTGTCCACGGCAAAATAGATATCTGGCCTCGTACATAGCATCGCATACATTAGACTTCCTACAGCTGAAGCATAAGGAACTGCCTTCATGTCCTCTATCTCCTTTGGTGTCTTAGGAGACATCTCTTTAGATAAAAGTACTCCATGCCGGAAAGGTAGAAAACCTTTCTTGGAGTTTTGCATGCTAAAACGAGCTAGGATACTATCGATGTATGAAGCTTGGAATAAGCACAACATTCTTTCTTGTGATCTCTTATTACTTTGATCCCAAGAATATGTCTACATTCTCCCAAGTCCTTCATATTGAATTGCATGGACAACCATACCCTTACGTCTGATAACACTTTGACATTGTTGTCAATGAGCAAAATGTCATCTACGTATAGTACAAGAAATATCACCACGTTTCCATCACTTTTCTTGTATACACAAGACTCATCCAGACACTGAATGAATCCATAAGACTGATCACTTCATCAAATCGGATGTTCCAAGATCTCGAAGCTTGCTTCAGTCCATAAATGGACCGATTGAGCTTGCAATGAATACCTCTGGTTGCTTCCTATGGATGTTTTTCAAGACTTCCATTAAGGAAATCTTTCTTGACATCTATTTGCCAAACCTCATAATCCATATGAGCAGCAATAGATAAAAGAATCCGGATAGACTTGAGCATGACTACCGGCGAAAATATTTCCTCATAATCGATTCCCTCTTTATAAGTATACCCTTTTGCAACAAATCTTGCTTTGAAGGTTTCCACCTTCCCATCTATCCCTCTTTTTCTTTTGTAGACTCATTTACATCCAATGGTTTTTACACCATTTGGTGGTTCAACAAGCTCCTAGACCTGATTAGAATACATAGATTCTCTTTCGGAGTTCATTGCACTTTGCCAAGATGTTGCATCTTTATCTTGGAGTGCTTCATCATATGTCCAGGGATCAGGTTCATGTTCACCAGGGATCAAGTCCGAAAACTCTCCCAAAAACTTGAATCTATCAGGTTGCCGAACAACCCTCCCACTACGACGAGGCACTACCTGTAATTGTGCATCATTTGTGACACGAGTTACAGTTTCTTGTGGTATCTCATCTTGTACCGTTGGTACTAAATTAGACGTGTTCTCTCTTATTTCCTCAAGAATAATTTTACTCATGGACTTGTGGTTCATCACATAGTCCTCTTCTAAAAATTGGACATTGATGCTAACAATGACCTTCTGATTTTTAAGGCTATAAAATAAACCGTCTTTCGTTCCTTTAGGATAACCCACAAACAAATAAACTTCTGTACATGATTCCAACTTATCAGTATGTCTTATTAACACATGTGTTGGACTTCTGTGGGTGTAGAGGGTACTGAATTAGAAGGTACCAAGTTCAAAATGTACGTCGTCGTTTCCAAAGCATATCCCCAAAACGAATTGGGTAATTCTGAATAACTCATCATTGATCTAACCATTTCCATAAGAGTCATATTCCTTCGTTCTGCCACATCATTCTGTTGGGGTGTACCAGGTGCAGACAGTTAAGATTGAATCCCGACCTCTAATAAGTAATTTCTAAACTCTCCTAAGAAGTACTCGCCACCACGATCAGACCGTAGTGTCTTGATACTTTTACCATGACATTTCTCCATATCAGTCTTGTACTCTTTGAACTTATCAAAGCACTCAGACTTGCGGCGCATCAAGTAAATGTACCCATATCTCGAATAGTCGTCTGTAAAAGAGACAAAATATTCGAAACCACCTCTCGCCTGGATAGTCATAGGTCCACACAAATTATAATGAATCAATTCCAACATATCTTTGACTCTATACCCCTTAGCCTTAAAAGGTCTCTTTGTCATTTTTCTTTACAAGCAAGATTCGCAGGTTGGAAAATTTTCCACCACCAATGAACCCAAAGGTCCATCGGCTATTACCCTTTGAATCCTACTCAAGTTAATATGACCAAGCCTTAGATGCCAAAGATATGTTTAGTTCATTTCTAAAGGTTGTTTTCTCTTATTAGAATTATAAGATGTGTTATTGATTTCCATTTGTTGCGTCATGGGAGTTATTGGATTTAGAGTGTACAAATTGTTAATCAACTTACCAGAACAGATAACCATCCTATTTTTCTTGATAACTACTTTGTCATCAAAAGAAACAGAATATCCATCCATAAATAATTTAGAAACTGAAATCAAGCTCTTCTAAAAGATGGTATGTAAAGATAATTTCTCAAAATCAAAGTTTTATTCCTATCGAAAGATAATAAAACATCTCCCACTGCAACAGCCGCCACTCTCGTAGCATTGCCCATGTAGATGGTGATTTCTCCTTCATGTAGTCGTCAGGTTTCCTGGAACCCCTGTAATAAATTGCAGACATGATCAGTGGCTCTCGTACTTACACACCAGATACCGGTAGATAACATCACTAAACATGTTTTGACAACTAATGAATAAGATATAATTGGGGGCAGTCCAAGTTTTGTTTCCAATCAATATAATTGGGACCAATAAGTTTGTTTTCTTTTAAAATAACAGCGAGAGGATTGAAAACCATTTTAAAATCCTGAGAATCACAAAATAAGATATTTGGTCAAAACTTTAAAATTTAAAATAATATTAATCCGTCAAACAATATAATTTAAATTCACCAACACCTAAAAATACCATGAATTTAGTATTCCACGATAGTGTGGACATATGCAAATTCAAACATTTGTCAGAGCAGGTTTTACCCATTAATTTTATTATCTTGTCAACCTAACTTTATGACAAATAAAATTAATAGTTGGTTTGTCTTCAGTCACACAAAATAATAGCAGTAATTCCGATGGAGAGAATACTATTAAATGCGCCTAAGTGTATACCATTACTTGATACTTAGTCCATTAATTAGGATTGTGCCCCTTCAGATGGAGAAGATCACACAAAACTAAATAATTTCCTATAATCACCCATAGAAGAAGTTTGATCTAGTGATCTACAAACAAACTCATCCGATGTGGAGGAAGGCACTTAAAGCCAACGCGCAAGTTTGAATGCATCACTTACAAACCAGTAATTGAGACCGTGAAATTTATTTAAATAAATCGTCTCCCACTTAGTTATTTAAACGAAGAATTTTAACATGCACACAAAAGCATACATATCACAACACATAAAGACAATAAATATGAAAAAAATAATTTTCCAACTATTATGGCCTCATCCATAGCTGTCCTCCGTATGCCGCTGACCCTAGCCGCCGCCAACGGGTCATGTCGTCGCGTCTATCTTTCTTCATTTTCCGCTGCGCCTCTGATCCTCAAATAGAACCATGACTTGCAAGGATACGATCCGCAACAAAAATAAAGTTTTACATTTATCGATCCTTTGTGGAATAATGTACATGTAATCTAGATCGAACATAATGTAAAACAACAACAATAATAATAATACGGCAACCGACCATATTTAATTATTACAATCATGCACACACAACAACCTCGACATGCCCGAGGGTTCAAATCACACACAAGCACACAAAAGTCATAATAGTTGGATCTAGGATGCCTGCAACCACAGAGTTAATTTATCTAACACATCCTACTATTATCCAACCTAAACTTATGTATGAGCAATGCATAATTTAACCAAAAACCAAACATACAGAGGCAGAAAACTAACTCTGATACCACTTATTGGGTGCTACACGGAATGTCATTCTGTTTCCCCTGTACAAAAATTTGTACAAGCACAGAACTTTTCTTAGTAACCCGTGTGCTTTTCAGAAGTTAAACTTGGATTGGAAACAAAACTTAACATTTTTACTCCAAGTTCAACCCTTGTATTCTTCAGCAGTTAAATCATATTACAGAAGTTGATTAAATATTGATTTCAAGGATTGGCTTCCAGGTTGTTGGCGAGGCACTAGGCCTTCTTGGTTATGGGATTATCCACCACTTTCTAGACAAAGTCTTTAAAAGAAATTGAATATTTAAACTTCTCACAGTAACCTTAGGTTTAACTACAGATACCTCAATCAAGCGCAAGATTGAAATACAAAATCAAAGCACAAGATTGAAACATAAAATCAAAGCACAAAAATGAAAACACAAAATCACTAGCCTCTTGTGTTGGTAATTCAGGATCCATACAAAGAAAACAAAACTAGTTGTACTACAAAATAAATAACTAGTTGTACCTTTCTTCGTAGACAAAGACCTCTTGATCTTCTGCCGTATTCCTCTCCTCTTCTTAGACGTCGTGTGGGCGACGATCTACCAAGACAAAAACACCCGAACCCTTTTTGTTTCCAAGCCACCTACCACAAAAGAATGCAAAGAAAGGAACGCCTCCTTTTTCTTCTTCTCCTCCAAACCGTCGGCCACCAAGGTACTTCGTCTCTTCATTTTCTTTTCCTCTAAGCTCCAGCCACCAAGAGAAGATGGGGTGCCGGCCCTAGAGGGAAGAAAAGGGAAGAAGAAAAGAAGTGGGGTGCCGACCCTAGAGGAAAGAAAAGAAAGAATGGGACGTCGGCCTTAAGGGAAAGGAGAGGGTTTTTGGTTGTGGAGAAAAACTTATCAATTCTTAATTGATTTGTTGTTTTTGTGGCACAACCTCCTCTATTTTTATAACCCTTTGCCCTAGATAAAAAAGAAGAAAAAGTAATAAATTTTTTTTTAGAAAAAATATCTAGAAAAGAATTAAAATAATTCTTTTTAGAAAAATTTCTTAAGAAAGAATTCGTATAATTTTTTTTAGAAAATTTCTAAGAAAGAATCAACATAATTTTTTTTAGAAAAATCTCTAGGGAAGAATTAACATAATTCTATTTAGAAAAATTTCTTAGGAAAGAATTAATATAATTCTTTTTAGAAAATTTCTAAAAAAGAATCAACGTAATTCTTTTTAGAAAAATTTCTAATTCTATAGAGAAAAAATCTCCCCTTTTTTTCTTTCTTTTCTTTTTTCTTTTTCTTTTCTTTTCTTTTCTTTTGATTTAGCCGGCCCCTTGGGCACCAAGCAAGGCTTGGTCGACCCCTTTCGTGGGTAGGAAGCAAGGCTTGGCCAGCCCCTTGCTTGGGCACCAAGCAAGGATGTGGCCGGCCCCTTTCTTGGGTAGGAAGCAAAACCAAAACAGGTAAATGCGAGACTTTATAGAGGCTACAACAGGGACCGAGAGGAGGAATTAGATTTGACCTCCTGATGGACTTGAGCTTCCTGTGATCGACCCGAACACCCAACTCAAGTTCATCAATAATAGCTCATACCACTAAAGAGTTATTATTGAACTACCGCACCAATCTCATATTATAATATGGGCTCCTTATCATGAGTGTGTTAGTCTCCCTGTGATACATGATAATCCTTATGAGCTCCTCAAGGGGGCATCGTCAACCAAGATTACTAGGACACAATTTCCTTTTATAATCAGCAACACACCATATAAATAATATTATTTCTCAACTTATCAGGCATATTGATTTAACTGAATAAATCTCACCCTTTGATAAATTAAAGAAATAAATACTAAGTATATGTGTTTGTTATTATATCGGGATTAAGAGTACGCACATCCATAATAACAGAGGTTTTGTTCTTTTAGGCAGTAAGTATAAAAAGAAACAACCTCAAATGGTCCTACTCAATACACACATAGTGTACTAGTGTGATTTTATAGTCAAGATAAACTAATTTCAAATTACACTACAATCATTCCAATGGTTTGTCTCAATTCATCTTAGTTCTGAGCTACTATTTATAAATTATAAGGAACTAATAACATTATCTTCTGTGTGACACCACACACCATGTTATCTACAATATAAATTAAATAGACAACTGCATTTAACTAAATGTAGACATTTGACCAATGTGATTCTCATTTCAAAATAAATGTTCATACAAAAAATTAGACTTTTAGTATACAACCTAACACATTGGTATATACCCTGTCTGTCCACGGAACCATATGTGGTAGAGCGTTCTCCCGTAGATATTGACTAGTTATTGACCCTTTCTGCCCACGGGACCATCTATAGTAAAGCTTTCTCCCACAAATAGTGACTAGTCATTTACCCTAACTGTCCACGGGACCATCTGTGGTAGAGCATTCTCCTGTAGTCAATGTTTGTTGTATACTTATTATATGTCTGTCATGTATTTGTTCATGCAAATTGGGATGTATGTACTCCCGATTTGTTGATTATTCTTGGTTGAACAGATTAGTGAAGTACTATGTTATTGATTATACTTTTGATTTGCTGGTGATTATGTTAGGACACCTACATTGGTAAGTAAGTATTTTATCTGAGACTACATCCTTTAATCTCCTGTTAGTATATTATCTATGCACTATTTTCTTCTATTCACTGAGTATTTTTGTACTCACTGTCCGTTGTTTTTCTTTGATCCTCCAAGTTAGCAGATAGAGGATGTGTGTTGCTCAAAGGTCCTGGTTGCCAATCCGACTTGAGTTCGGATTTTCGAGTTTAGATTTATATATGGCTTGTTACTTTACTTTCTGCTGCTTATAGTTTGGGTATGCTCTTTGTATTGAATGTTTATGTCGTTGGTTATGCTTTTGGTTAAATATGTTCACATGTGCATGCATTATCATTATTGTTATTTGTGACTTGGTGTTATTATATTTCATTGGTGTTTTATGTTGGTTTGAATTGGTTTGATATCGTATTCCCTAAATTGTCCCTAGGGGGTACCGTCCGATTTGGCCGACAAGTACACCCTTGGGACGTAACAAAATTAGTTACTAAAATACCTTCTCATGGACTTCTATTGGTTGTGTTCCTTTATGTTTATCTTGGAGGTGACTATCCATAGTCACTTTAAGTAAATTCTAGCGAGAAAATAAATTGTTAATAGAATGAAAAATATATATATTTAAAAGTCAACTTAAAAAGTGAAACATATTATTATTACCTCAACCTGTATCGCCTCATATCAATAGGGGCACCTCCTTTCTTTTTCTTCTTTCTACTTCATCTACTCAATAATTGTATTTCAATACTACTCAGATTTCTAGCATTCTCTTGAAACTAATAGGATAACAAATCCACATTATTTATCACCAAATATTAACTGTATAAATACTTTGAGAAAGAAAAATAATAATTTTGATTCTTATAAATTTATATTCCAATAACAAAATACTAGTATGTCCCTGTGCATGGGTCCCTTTCCTTTTGTTTGTATTTTCTCTATTGATTTTTAAAATTTTATGGCACAAAAATGTATAATGAAATTATAACATCTATAAACATATGTCAAAAATAATTAATATTAGTTGTATCTCAGTAAACTTCCAATAGTTACATAAAACTTCTCAAGTTTGAGGCGATAACTCATGAGAAATGGGTTATATTCCAACAAGTCCTAATAGAGTATTTGAATCATAAGATGTATCTTTCACTTCATCCTTCCATCATTTCCATGCGGCCCCCATCATTTACATTATAACTCTCCTATGGCCATTGGGGATACGAAAATGTGCCTATAAACACAAAATAAAATATGTTCATGCTTTAAATTCAAAATTGAAATTAAACACTTGTCAACTTATATTAACAAGTTTTCATACATTATTCAAGCAATTTATCGGCATTTTTCTCTAATCTAAAAAGTTTAGGGGCAACATAAGTTCATCCCATGCAATAGTCATAAAAAAATTTACAAACATCGATTGTATATCATCGTGATGTTATCCTTTTTCATTGAATTTCACTACTAGCACATGATCAAGATGTAATGCATGATATCTCTCATAATAATATTGCCACATCTTCTTTAGATAGCTTGGGATGAAGACATGGGCATGCCCTCATTTTAATTTGAAAATTTTAATTTTCACTTGGTGTTTCAAAAATAATTCACTATTGATATCCAAAAATATTTTTCACCTTGCTCATTGACCTCCTCATTTTGTATCTCTAATGGTGAATGAGAGGTTGTGTCTTGTGATTCATTTTCATCAACTCCTCTATTACTTGATTCTTCTCCTCTAGATCATCTTTGACTATTTTAGATTAGCTTTCGCATTCTTTTATTTGTCATTTTCGAAAGTTATTTAATAATAACAAAGAAATGTATATTCATATACATTAACAATTATATAGAGAAAAAGTTTTTCTTATTTGTGTTGACATCACACAGCATGCCAATTGAAGCTTAGAAAATAAGTGTCATTTTCTTGACATGACAAAAGATTGAATTCTACTTGTGTTAAGTCGACATTACCTTAGACTCCAAGTTTTGAGAGTGAAATCTAGAAATCAAAATCCAGAAATCAGTCTTAATTCTAAAATTCTGGATTTGAAATTGAAGAAAGAAGGGAAAAAAATAGAAAATAGAAACAAAGAAATTTGGAAGAAGAATTATGTTGAAATGGATTTTTATGGGTACAAGTTTGGGTTCCAAGTCATTGATCTCAATGATACTCATAATATGGGTTTATTGATTTATATATAAACTCATTGGATCAAGTGGTTGTTGAAAAAAAATATAATAAAAGTCTTAAAAAACCAAAATTCAGTCATTTTAGAAATTCAGAAATTAATCTAATTTCTGAATTTGGGTTCTATATTCTGAAGTTTGAAATACAAAGAATGAATACCATCTTGAAGGCTACTTAGCTGATGTTGGTAACATTACTATAATTCCAAAAGACAGAATCAGTGAACAAAATTTCTCAAGATGACATTGTTAGTTTTCTCAAACACTAAAAAAAACTTAAAATTTCTCAAGATGATACTACAGGTTAAGCAAGAGCTTTTACCTGTAAAAAGAAGTCAAAGGATCAAACCAAGATGGATTCCTAAATTGAAAAATGATGATTTATATTAAAAACCACATATCACTGTTGGTTGCTACTCGGAAAATTTAATGGTTCCACTGTACAAAAATTTTGTACAAAGATCTAAACCTTTTCCTAACTACCATGTGTTCTTTTAAATTAAACTTGGATCGCTTACGGAACTTAACACTTTTGATCCAAAATTTAATCTATTTGTTCTTTTAGGTTTAGACTTGGATCTCCTGCGGAACTTAACACTTTTGATCCAAATCACTTAGGTTATTAATTCTATTAAATATTAATTTCCAAAATTAGCTTCCAGTACTGACGTAGCGAGGCACATGGCCTTCTTGGATATGGGAACAACCACCACCGACTAGACAAAGCCTTTTAAGGAAAACTAATATTTAATTTCCTTAAATAACTTTAGGTCAACAGAAAAGAACAATCAAATCACAAGGAAAAGAAAAACAAAAAACAAAAATTCAAAAACTATTTCGAAATACTAGAATCACAAGCCTCTTGTATTTGGTATTGATCCGGTGATAAGGTCGGGGGGTCCTTATGAGGGCAAGGTCAATAGTCAAATGGGGGTCAACCCCATGGGCTCGGCGAGCGGGCGGGACAGGCCGATCACTAGGCAATGATTTTCACCCGAGAGAGCAACCATCTGGTTGTGAGCCCAAATTTCCAAGGGAAAGAGATCATATGGCCGAGCGGATAGTCCGCTCGGTCGCATTGCAAATCAAGAGTGAAGGCCGAGCGGTTGTCCGCTCGGCCAGGGTGTCAGGCTATGCGAGCCGAGCGGGCGACGACTCTGAACCTTCCCGGACGGACGACCACCAACGCCGGACCAAAGGTGAATATTCTGGCCAAGCGACTTGATGGCCGATCCGGGAAGAGGAAGTCAAAGAGTATGGGGCAACGGGTACGTCATCTTAGTAACCCCTGTTGCTGACAACAGACATGTTCGGAGACCAGGCCGTACTCAGTATCGTACGACAAAAGATTCTGCTGTCCCATCAAGGAGACGCTCAGACTGTAGTAGTATGGCGTCAGACATGCTCTTCTGACAAGCCCATGTTGCGGTATGGTGTAGGACACGTGTACACCTCGGTTTGTGTGCACCAAGCTCCCATAGCTCTATATAAGAGCCCTTAGACTTCACCGGAGGTATGAAATCTCTGATCCTGGAAGCCACCTTCTTGTTTTCCGTCTGCCTGACTTGAGCGTCGGAGGGTCATCGCTGGGAACCCTTTCCCGGCTCGACTTCTTTGCAGGATCGTCGGAAGTCAGCACAAGTAGTCGGAGCTCTACGTCAGCCGGCGGAGAGCGCCACGTGCCCAGCGTCCGTTGATTCAGCGATTCGGACAAGATCAATTTGGCGCCGTCTGTTGGAACGCTCCTGCATCCAATCGAAAGCAATGGACGAAGCTGGACGATCGCACTCAGTGATGCTCTCCACAGAGGAGCTCGATGCTCTGATCGAAACTAGAGCAGCCAAGCTAGTCGAACAACAAAGGCAGAAATCGCAAGCCGAGCGAATGGAGCAACAAGTGACGTCTGCATCTGGAGGCCGGGCGGAAGCACCCGCGACCACAGTTCCATTTCATCGGGCCCTATTTCACACTCCTCCTGAAGCCGCAGCAGTTAATCGTGATCGAGGATCTTCATCAGATGAAGTGCCAAGACGAGATAGCAGAAAAGGCAAGGCTTCCCGAGCGGATACCTCGCCCGAACGGATCAACCGTCAATTCTCAGAGATCATCCTGCGGGACCCTCTGCCGAAGCACTATGTGCCTCCTGCGATCGGTGAATACAACGGAACCACCGACCCGGATGATCATTTGGGCAAGTTTGACAACACCGCTACTCTTCATCAGTACACGGATGGAGTGAAGTGTCGAGTTTTTCTTACCACCCTCTCGGGATCGGCTCAACGGTGGTTTCGGAGACTTCCGGACGGATCCATCACAAGTTTTAAAGACTTCCGAACGGCCTTCCTCCACCATTTTGCGAGCAGTCGGCGCTACCAGAAGACTAGCGTGAGCTTATTCGCCATCAAGCAAGAGTCTAGAGAGTCGCTCAGAGCTTATATCCAGTGATTCAACCAGGTGGCCATGAACATTCCAACGGCCACCTCCGAGACGATGATGAACGCATATACGCAAGGCCTCGTGGACGGGGATTTCTTCCGCTCGCTCATTCGGAAGCCGCCCCGAGACTACGATCATATGCTACACCGGGCTAATGAATATATCAATGTGGAGGAAGCCCAGGCAGCCCGGAGGAAGGAAGCTCCGACTGAGTGACCACCACCTTCCGAGCGGAAGCCGCACACTGCTCATCGCCCGCCCAGAGGATCTAGGGCCGAAGCAATCCGCTCCCCCCACACTAGGTCCCAGGTGCAAGAGGTAACTGCCGAACAGCCCAAGCAAAAGAAGAGATGGACCCCAATGTTCTGCTCATTCCACCGGACGGACACGCATAACACCAGAGATTGCCGAAGTCTTCCTCTAATCGCCCATCCCGTTCCCCGGAGTGGCGGCCGTCGATCACCATCATCCGACAGGCGACAAAGATCTCGTGAAGCCGAGCGGACGAAACTCGACAAGCGACAAAGACAGACTCCCGAGCGGCGTCATACTCCAAGGCATGAAGACAATCCCCGGAGGTCTAGGGAGCTACCAAGGTCATCCGCTCGGGAAGAAGAAAATAGAAGTAACACTTCCCGAGGCGAAATCAACATTATTGCTGGGGGGCCGACCGGGGTCGACTCCAACCGAGCAAGGAAAGCGAACATAAGACAGCTCCAGATCCATGTGGTCGACTGCGAAGTGCTAGCCATGGTCGAAAACAAGGGAGAAAGGCAAGGCGGAAAGGAAACAATAGAGTGAGAGAGGAAAGATGGCGACAAGAAGGAAAGGACCGCTAATGAAAAGTGCAAAGGAACGACGGAATGAAGGGTGGCGAAGGCTTACGAGCAAGCGGATGATCGAGAAAAGGGGCTGTGAAGTCGCTGGAGAGCCGAAAGACGAAGTCGCCGGAGCAGAAGGAGCAGCAAGGCCTCGGAGCACTAGGGAGCAGAAATGCGGCGTGGAGAAAAGATCAAAAGCTTTATAGTGTTGGCCCCGAATGACCTCAGCCGTCAGATCCAGGTCGCAAAAAATGAAGCTGTCATCGAGCCGTTCATTTCAAACAGCGGCTGTCCCATCGGAGGTAACGCCGCCGCCGTATGCTGACAACAGCGCGAGCGCCACGTGTCAATAGGACACAAGGCGCATTTAATGAACGCCCTTTACCGCGCGCAGCGCGCGTGCTTGGCGTTAATGGAGGAGATTCGACGTGAATTCCGAGGGGATACTGAAGGCGTCAGCATGATAGCGCCGAACGGGCATGAAGAAGAAGGTAAGTCGAGCGGATGAACCTTCCCGGGCCCACATAGTGGTGGTCACTCAGTCAGACCGGCAGTCCAGTCAGTCGGACTTTGACGCCTCTTTCGAATGGACTTAAAGGGGAGGAAAGTGATCCGGTGATAAGGTCAGGGGGTCCTTATAAGAGCAAGGTCAACAGTCAAATGGGGGTTTACCCCATGGGCTCGGCGAGCGGGCGGGACAGGCCGATCACTAGGCAATGATTTTCACCCGAGAAAGCAATCATCTGGCCGTGAGCCCAAATTTCCAAGGGAAAGAGATCATATGGCCGAGCGGATAGCCCTTAGACTTCACCGGAGGTATGAAATCTCTGATCCTGGAAGCCACCTTCTTGTTTTTCGTCTGCCTGACTTGAGCGTCGGAGGGTCGTCGCCGGGAACCTTTTCCCTGCTCGACTTCTTTGCAGGATCGCCGGAAGTCAGCACAAGTAGCCGGAGCTCTACGTCAGCCGGCGGAGAGCGCCACGTGCCCAGCGTCCGTTGATTCAGCGATTCGGACAGGATCAGGTATTATTTCCAAAAATAACTAGTATGATGCGGAAAGGAAAAATACTAATTATACCTTTTAGAAAGACCTCTTGATCTTCTACCGTATTCCTCTTCTAACCTCGAAATTGTGTGGACAACGATCTTCCAAGATGAGGACCACCTAGCACCTTCTTCTTCTTCCTTCAAGTTTCAGCCAAGCACCAAAATCCAAGGATGAAGAACTTTTTCCACCAACTAAGCTCCAAGCGATGCAAGCTTTCTCTCCTTCTTCTTCTTCTCCAAGTAGTATCCGGCCACCACAAAAGTTCCAAGCAAGGAAGAGTTTCGGCCACCACAAAGAGGAAGAGAGAGAGAGAAGATGGCCGGCCACAACACCAAGGAAAAGAGGGAGAGAATAATAGAGGTTGTATCTCATGAAGGCACTCCAACCCCCTCTTTTAAAATCCTTTACTTTGGTAAATAAGGAAATTTAATTACAATAAAATTTCCATAAGTTTCCTTGACATGAATTAATTAAGAAAAATTAAACAAAATTTCCTAAACATTCATGTCTTAGCCGGCCACATCAACAAGAGCAAACAAGACAATTTCAATCAACAATTAAAATTCCTTATTTGTCTTTGAAAATTTTAAAAAATAAAATTTCCCATTAAAATCCCTTCATGGTTGATAAAAAAAAATTTCTATAATTTTAATTTTTCTACATGTGAATAATTTATAAAGAAGAAAAATAAAATATCTTTCCAATCTACAAATAAGGAAAGAGATCTAATCTCTTTCTTTAATCTTTTGTAGATCCTTTTAAAAGAGATATTTTGATTTTAAATCTCTCCAATAAATTATATCTTTCACATAAGAAAATTTTAAAATTAAAATTCTTTTTAATTTAATGGGGGACGACCACCTAAGCTTGGGTTCAAGCTAGGGCCGACCACCCATGAACCAAGGCTTGGCCGGCCCTAGCTTGAACCACAAGCTAGCTTGGCCGACCCCTACATCATGGGTACGAAGGTGGGTATAGGTAGATATAGTACTTAATAAATAAGAGGCTATGATAGGGACCGAGAGGAGGAATTAGTTTTGGTCTCCCGATAAAATTAAGCATCCCGTGTTTGCCCCGAACACACAACTTAATTTTATCAATAATAATTCATTCCACTAGAGAACTATTATTGAACTACCGCACCAATCCCAAATTATATTTTTTGGGCTCCTTATTATGAGTGTGTTAGTCTCCCTGTGTTTAAGATGTCGAATGTCCACTAATTAAGTGAGTTACTGACAACTCATTTAATTAATATCTTAATCCAAGAATAGTACCACTCAACCTTATCGTCAAGTCGGACTAAGTCCACCTGCAGGGTTTAACATGACAATCCTTATGAGTTCATCTTGGGGACATTATCAACCTAGATAACTAGGACACAGTTTCCTTCTATAATCAACAACACACACTATAAGTGATATCATTTCCCAACTTATCGGGCTTATTGATTTATCGAACTAAATCTCACCCATTGATAAATTAAAGAAATAAATATCAAATATATGTGCTTTTTATTATATTAGGATTAAAAGCACACACTTCCATAATAACTGAGGTATTTGTTTCTTTATAAAGTCAGTATAAAAAAAATGATCTCAAATGGTCCTACTCAATACACTCTAAATGTACTAGTGTAATAATATAGTTAAGATAAACTAATTCCTAATTACACTACGACCTTCCAATGGTTTGTTCCTTTCCATTTTGGTCATGAACTGCTGTTTATAATTTATAAGGTACTGATAACATCATCTTCTGTATGTGACACCACATACTATGTTATCTATAATATAAATTAATTGAACAACTACAAACAAATATAGATAATTTGACCAAATGTGATTCTTTATTCAAAATAAATGTTTACAAAAGCTTAGGCTTTCAGTATACACTGTAACAATCTCCCACTTATACTAATGACTAAGCTGCCATACCCTCCACATGACGATCGAAAGCTTTTGCCGGAAGGGCCTTAGTGAATGGATCTGCCAGGTTATCTGCTGATGCAATCTTGGCGATGACAACTTCTCCTCGCTTCACCATATCTCGTATCAAGTGGTACTTGCGCTCTATATGTTTACTTGCCTTATGGGCTCGTGGTTCCTTCGAGTTTGCAACTGCACCGCTATTATCACAATAAATTGTGATGATTTTGGGCAAATCAGGAATCACATCTAAGTCCATTAGAAAGTTCCTGAGTCATACTGCTTCTTTAGCCGCCTCAGAGACTGCTACATACACAGCTTCCATGGTTGAGTCCGAAACGCATTTCTGCTTAACACTCCTCCATGAAATGGCTCCTCCTCCTAAAGTAAACACATAGCCTGATGTAGACTTACTGTTGTCCCTATCTGATTGGAAATCTGAATCCGTGTAACCCACAGGGAGCAAATCGTCTGCTTGGTAAACTAGCATATAATCTCTAGTCCTTCTCAGGTACTTTAATATATGCTTTACCGCAGTCCAATGTCCTTATCCAAGGTTACTCTGATATCTGCTAACCATGCTCACGGCAAAACAGATATCAGGTCTCGTACATAGCATTGCATACATTAGGCTTCCTACAGCCGAAGCATAAGGAACTGCTTTCATGTCCTCTATCTCCTTTGATGTCTTCGGAGACATCTCTTTAGATAGAGCTACTCCATACCTAAAAGGTAAGAAACCTTCCTTGAAATCCTGCATGCTAAAACGAGCAAGGATTGTATCTATATATGAAGCTTGGGACAGACACAACATTCTTTTCTTGCGATCCCTTATAACTTTGATCCCAAGAATGTGTGCACAATCTCCTAAGTCCTTCATATCAAATTGTTTGGACAACCATACCCTTACGTCCAATAATACCTTGACATTGTTGTCAATTAACAAAATATCATCTACGTATAGTACAAGAAATACCACCACGTTTCCGTTACACTTCTTGTATACACAAGACTCATCCGGACACTGAATAAATTCATATGACTGGATTACTTCATTAAACCGGATGTTCCAAGACCTTGAAGCTTGCTTCAGTGCATAAATGGACCGATTGAGCTTGCACACTAGATGCTCTTTGCCTTTTTCAATAAACTCTTTTGGTTGCTTCATATGGATGTTCTCTTCAAGACTTCCATTAAGGAAAGCTGTCTTGACATCCATTTGCCAAATCTCATAATTCATATGAGCAGCAATGGATAAGAGTATCCGGATAGACTTAAGCATGGCTACCGGTGAAAATGTCTCCTCATAATCGATTCCCTCTTTCTGAGTATACCCTTTCGCAACAAGCCTAGATTTGAAGATTTCTACCTTCCCGTCTGTCCCTCTTTTCCTTTTGTAGATCCACTTGCATCCAACGGCTTTTACACCATCAGGTGGTTCTACGAGCTCCCAGACCTTATTAGAGTACATAGACTATTTCAGAATTCATTGTCTTTTACCAAAATGCTGCATCTATATCTTGGAGTGCTTCATCATATGTTCGGGGATCAGGTTCATGTTTACCCAGGATCAAGTCCGAAGACTCTCCCAAAAACATGAATCTATCAGGCTGCCTAACAACCCTCCCACTACGACGAGGCACAGTCTGTGGCTGTGTATTATGTGTGACACGTGTTGCAGTCTCTTGTGGTACTTCATCTTGTACTATTGGTACCAAGGTAGACATGTCATCTCTAAGTTCTTCTAAAACAACTTTGCTACTGGGTTTGTGATCCATTATATAGTCTTCTTCTAAAAACTGGGCATTGGTGCTAACAATGACCTTCTGGTCTTTAGGACTATAAAATAAACCACCTTACGTTCCTCTCGGATACCCCACAAACACGCGAACTTCTGTACGAGATTCTAACTTATCAGCATCTGGTTTCAGCACATGTGATGTACTACCCCAAATCCAAATATGTCTTAGACTGAGCTTTCGTCCATTCCATAATTCTGTGGGAGTAGAAGAAACTGATTTAGAAGGTACTAAGTTCAGAATGTACACTGCTGTTTCTAGAGCGTATCCCCAAAACGAATTTGGTAATTCTGAATAACTCATCATCGATCTAACCGTCTCCATAAGAGTCATATTCTTTCATTCTGCCACACCATTCTGTTGGGGTGTACCAAGTGCAGATAGTTGGGATTGAATCCCGACCTCTGATAAGTAATTCTTAAACTCTCCTAAGAGGTATTCGCCACCACGATCAGACCGTAGTGTCTTGATACTTTTACCTAGTTGTTTCTCCACATCAGGCTTGTATTATTTGAACTTATCAAAGCACTCGGACTTGCGGCGTATTAGGTAAATGTATCCGTATCTTGAATAATCATTTATGAAAGAGACAAAATATTCAAAACCACCTCTTGCCTGGACAGACATAGGACCACACAAATCAGAATGAACCAATTCTAACACTTCTTTGGCTCTATACCCCTTGGCCTTGAAAGGCCTCTTGGTCATTTTACCTTCCAAGCAAGATTCACAAGTTGAAAAATTTTCCAACTCTAATGAACCTAAAAGTCCATCGGCTATAAGCCTCTGAATCCTACTTAAGTTAATATGACCAAGCCTTAGATGCCAAAGATATGCTTGGTTCATTTCCGAAGGTTCTTTTCTCTTATTAGAGTTAGAAGATGAGTTATAAATTTCCATGTTTTGCTTTGTGGGAGAAATTGGATTTAAAGTATACAAATTGCCAACTAATGCACCAGAACAGATAATCACTTTATTTCTCTTAATAACTATATCGTTACTAAAGGAAACTGAATATCCATCCAAAAACAGTTTAGAAACTGAAATTAAATTCTTTCTAAAACTAGGTACATAAAGACAATTTCTTAAAACCAAATTTCTATTTCTATTAAAAGATAAGTAGACGTCTCCCACTGCAACAGCCGCCACCTTAGTAGCATTGCCCATGTAGATGGTAATCTCTCCTTCAGATAGTCATCGGATTTCCTGGAACCCCTGCAAGGAATTGCAGACATGATCAGTGGCTCCCATATCTACACACCATGTGCTGGTAGATAACACCGCTAAACATGTTTCAACAACTAGAGCATGAGATATACCTTTGTTGCTTTGATTCCTACGAGGACAGTCCGCCTTCCAATGCCCTGACTGCTTGCAGATGAAGCACTTGCCCTTCGGCTTCTTCATTCCAGCTTTAGATCCTGTACTCTGAGATTTATTCACTTTCTTTGCTGGACCAACTTATTTTTTCTTCTTCTTTCCTTTCGGTTTAAAAGTAGAACCATTTTCAGCATAGTGAATATGAGAATTGTGACGAAACAAACCTTCTGCTGCCTGAAGTTCTGTCAGTAGTTCCGCCAATGAATATACCCTTTTGTTCATATTGTAATTCAGGCGGAATTGCTCAAAACTTCTAGGTAGTGTTTGGATGATCATATCGATCTGGGTTTCCCCATCAATTTCTCCTCCAAAGATCTGTAACCTCTTGCATGGTAGCTGTCATTATCTTTCTCATGGCTTCTTGCCTAGAAGCCCGATCCTGATGACCAAAGAGTTCCTTGAGATTGTTCATAATATCATAAGCTATTGGTAAATCTTGATGCTGATGTTGCAATACATTTGACATTGAAGCCAAAATGTAACACCGCGTCATCTCATCTGCTTTTACCCATTTCTTATGATATTCAATCTCCTCTTGAGTAGATTCCCCAGTGGGTGCATCAGGACAAGGCTCAGTCAGTACAAACTTATAGCTTTCAGCAGTAAGAACAATGTCCAGGTTCCTTTTCCAATCTATGTAGTTAGGACCAGTAAGTCTATTCTGTTGTAGTATGATGGACAGTGTGTTGAAAGTCATCCTAAGAATCACAAATAACTTTTAGTCAGAACTCTAAATTTAGAATAATATTGATTCCTTAAACAATACTATTTTAAATTAACCAACACCTCAAAACACCGTGAATTTTGTATGCCACGATAGTGTGGACGTATACAAATTCAACATTTGTAAAAGGAGGGTCTTACCCATTAATTTTATTTTCTTGTCAACCTAACTTTTTGACAAATAAAATTAATAGTTGGTATCATTTGGTCACACGAATAATAACAGTGACTCCGATGGGGAGGATGCTATTAAACATGCCTAAGTGTATACCATTATTTGACACTAAGTCCATTAATAAGATTGTGCCCCTTCCGATGGGGAAGATCACACGCTCTTAATTAACTTCCTAAAGTCATCCAAAATGAAAGTTTGTTCTAGTGATCCACAAACAAGCTCATCCGATATGGAGGAAGGCACTCAGAGCCATCGCGCAAACTTGTTTGCATCACTTACAAACCAGTAATGGAGACCGTGGAATTTATTTAAAAACCCTCTCCCACTTAGTTATTTATAAATGAGGAATTTTAACTATGTTAGCCTACTAAACATGTATACTAACATGCACACACAGCACAATATAAAAGCAATAAATAGAAAATCTAATTTTCAACTATTATGACTGATCCTGTCTGGAAGCTGAGAAAATGAACCTGCCGGTATGACGTGTCTGGAAGGTTGACCGCATCCCCATGACCCGGTTGATGATCTGTCCGCTGCATTGACCAGATCGTCAGAAGTCCTCCTCCGGTCAACTGTACCTGCATCCAGCGACCGAGTCGCCCCGGCCTCTGGTACCTCGGTGCTCGAGGCGAATTCCATAGATATATGAGTATCTGCATAATAGTATAGCAATAAAATGAACAGATACCGAGTACGAGAACTTACCCTGGCCCAGGGGGGCGCCCTCGGATGGATGAGTGAGCTGGTCGTGGTGATGATCAAGTCGTAGCGGTCCTGCCGGATGGATGGATATGAGTCAGCAACAGAGCCGGATCTAGGGGCAGCGACGCGGAATCCGGTATGCCTTGTATCCACAAAGAGGCCATTATAGCAGCAATACAAATAGCAGAGCATCACGGCTCGATGGCCGGAAAACACGACTGAAGTCCAAAGACACCGCGGAGGGCAGGATCCATGCCAAAAGCAGGGGAGACAACTACTATACAGCCAACAGAGTCCACTGTTGGGGGGCTAGAGTCTGCTGTAGGATCGCCGGAAATGACGGTAACGACGGTGGCTATGGGAGGCTACGGCAGCGGCCTGCAGATGGGCCGGCCACTGGAGGGGACAGTGTTAGACCCATTGAGACGCAGGATGCCAGAGATGCTGTAAGGGGCAGTGGCTGCCGCTATAACCGGCGGTGATCGCTGGACTCAGCGCTAGGAAGGAGTCGCCGGCGCTGTGGAGCGCGGTAGAGAAGAAGTCGGTGCTGTTTCGCGATGGTCGCGGCCCGAAAAACACCAAGTGCCTCCTGTGCTTGACGGCGATGCTCCACCAAAAACCACCCCTCTATGGAGGGGAGAAGAGATGGAGACCGGCGGTATGCGGCGGTTGATGACCAGCGTCGGCGCTGGCGCTGAAGGGAGGTAGGGGAGAGAAGAAAAGCAGCTCCGGTGGCTGCGTCAGGTGCCGGCGAAGTACGCAAGGGGCAGCTCCCTCCTTGGCTGGCGGCGGAAAAAACCCTTTCCCCCTCCTCCATTTCTCCCTGGCGGCGCAAGCCACAAAAACGCGAGCCCCCCTTTTTCTCTCTCTCTCGTGCTTGCCTTAATCCCCCAAAGAAACCTAAACATCCAATTACAAAAATGCCCTTCTTCTTCCTCTTAATTACCTTTGACCTCTTCACATATCCGGATCACAAGCCTCCCCTTAAAGTCTAGTCGAAGGAGGCGTGAGTCCGACTGACCGGACAGTCTATTGCAAAGAGTTGAACCACTCTCGATGTCAAAGCCAAATCGCTGAACCAATAACATAATGTCCCTCGAGCGGTCGCGATAATAATGGTGTCACAGGAGATGGTCACGATACCGAGCAAACTAAGTCGAAAACTGGACCAATGCCAAGTGCGCAACCGCGAAGATACCGACCGGACGATCGAAGTGCTGTCGATCGGATGGATAGATGCTAGGCGAACGCTGTCGTGCGAGCGATCGAAATGATGCCGATCGGATGGATAGATGCTAGGCGGACGCTGTCGTGCGAGCGATCGAAATGATGCCGGTCGGATGGATAGATGCTAGGCGAACGCTGTCGTGCGAGCGATCGAAATGATGCCGATCGGATGGATAGATGCTAGGCGGACGCTGTCATGCGAGCGATCGAAATGACGCCGATCGGATGGATAGATGCTAGGGGAACGATGTCGTGCGAGCGATCGAAATGATGTCGATCGGTCGGATAGATGCGGGTCGGGCGATGCCTCGCGTGCAACCGGAATGATGTCGATCGGTCGGATAAATGCCGAGCGGACGATACCGCGCGTGCAACCAGAATGATGCCGATCGATCGAATAAATGTTGGGCGGACGATACCGCACGTGCGACCGAAATGATGTCGATCGGAAGAATAGAAACCTGACCGCGGAGACTGCTCGACCCCGAACGGGGGAGATAGATGGTCATGAATCTGGTCCGTGACCAGTGAAGGCCGCTCAACCCCGAACGGGGGATATAGATATATGATGTGCTGGTCCGCTGAACTGGTCCGAAACCGGTGATGATCGCTCGTATAAAATCCTCCCGGCCGATCGGCTCGGGGGTCTTCACCATCGAGCCCCTGGCTCGTATATAATCCTCCCAGCTGCTCGGCTCGGGGGTCTTCGCCATCAAACCTGTAGCAGCTACGGGCTCGTATATAATCCTCCCGGCTGCTCGGCTCGGGGGTCTTCGCCATCGAGCCCCTGGCTCGTATATAATCCTCCCGGCTGCTCGGCTCGGGGGTCTTCGCCATCGAGCCCGTAGCAGCTACGGGCTCGTATATAATCCTCCCGGCTGCTCGGCTCGGGGGTCTTCGCCATCGAGCCCGTAGCAGCTACGGGCTCGTATATAATCCTCCCGGCTGCTCGGCTCGGGGGTCTTCGCCATCGAGCCCCTGGCTCGTATATAATCCTCCCGGCTGCTCGGCTCGGGGGTCTTCGCCATCGAGCCCCTGGCTCGTATATAATCCTCCCGGCTGCTCGGCTCGGGGGTCTTCGCCATCGAGCCCGTAGCAGCTACGGGCTCGTATATAATCCTCCCGGCCGAACGGCTCGGGGGTCTTCGCCATCGAGCCCGTAGCAGCTACGGGCTCGTATATAATCCTCCCGGCCGAACGGCTCGGGGGCCTTCGTCTTCGAGCCTGTGGCTCGGATATAATCCTCCTGGCTGCTCTGCTCGGGGGTCTTCGTCTTCGAGCCTGTGGCTCGGATATAAACCTCCCGGCCGAACGGCTCGGGGGTCTTCGCCATCGAGCCCCTGGCTCGTATATAATCCTCCCGGCTGCTCGGCTCGGGGGTCTTCGCCATCGAGCCCGTAGCAGCTACGGGCTCGTATATAATCCTCCCGGCCGAACGGCTCAGGGGTCTTCGCCATCGAGCTCGTAGTAGCTACGGGCTCGTATATAATCCTCCCGGCTGTTCGGCTCAGGGGTCTTCGCCATCGAGCCCCTGGCTAGTATATAACCCTCCCGGCTGCTCGGCTAGGGGGTCTTCGCCATTGAACCCGTAGCAGCTACGGGCTCGTATATAATCCTCCCGGCTGCTCGGCTCGGGGGGTCTTCGCCATCGAGCCCCTGGCTCGTATATAATCCTCCCGGCTGCTCGGCTCGGGGGTCTTCGCCATCGAACCCGTAGCAGCTACGGGCACGTATATAATCCTCCCGGCTGCTCGGCTCGGGGATCTTCGCCATCGAGCCCGTAGCAAGTACGGGCTCGTATATAATCCTCCCGGCCGAACGGCTCGGGGTTCCATCCATCGAGCGCTGGGCTCAGATATAATCCTCCCGGCCGGGGTCTTCGCCATCGAGCCCTGGCTCGTATATAATCCTCCCGGTCGAACGGCTCGGGGGTCTTCGCCATCGAACCCGTAGCAGCTACGGGCTCGGCTATAATCCTCCCGGCTGCTTGGCTCGGGGGTCTTCGCCATCGAGCCCCTGGCTCGTATATAATCCTACCGGCTGCTCGGCACGGGGGTCTTCGCCATCGAGCCCGTAGCAGCTACGGGCTCGTATATAATCCTCCTGGCCGAACGGCTCGGGGGTCTTCGCCATCGAGCCCTTAGCAGCTACGGGCTCGTATATAATCCTCCCGGCCGAACGGCTCGGGGGTCTTCGCCATCGAGCCCGTAGCAGCTACGGGCTCGTATATAATCCTCCCGGCTGCTTGGCTCGGGGGTCTTCGCCATCGAGCCCCTGGTTCGTATATAATCCTCCCGGCTGCTCGGCTCGGGGGTCTTCGCCATCGAGCCCCTGGCTCGGATATAAACCTCCCGGCCGAACGGCACGGGGGTCTTCGCCATCGAGCCCCTGGCTCGGATATAAACCTCCCGGTCGAACGGCACGGGGGCCTTCGTCTTCGAACCTGTGGCTCAGATTTAAACCTCCCGGCCGATCGGCACGGGGGCCTTTGTCTTCGAGCCTGTGGCTCGGATATAAACCTCCCGGCCGAACGGCTCGAGGGCCTTCGTCTTCGAGCCTCTGGCTCGTATATCAACCTATGGCTCGGATATAAACCTCCCGCCCGAACGGCTCGGGGGCCTTCGTCATCGAGCCTGTGGCTCGGATATAAACCTCCCGGCCGAACGGCTCGGGGGCCTTCGTCTTCGAGCCTGTGGCTCGGATATAAACCTCCCGGCCGAACGGCTCGGGGGCCTTCGCCTTCGAGCCCCTGGCTTCGCCATCGAGCCCCTGGCTCGTATATAATCCTCCCGGCTGCTCGGCTCGGGGGTCTTCGCCATCGAGCCTGTGGCTCGGATATAAACCTCCCGGCCGAACGGCTCGGGGGCCTTCGTCTTCGAGCCTGTGGCTCGGATATAAACCTCCCGGCCGAACGGCTCGGGGGCCTTCGTCTTCGAGCCTGTGGCTCGGATATAAACCTCCCGGCCGAACGGCTCGGGGGCCTTCGTCTTCGAGCCTCTGGCTCGGATATAAACCTCCCGGCCGAACGGCTCGGGGGCCTTGGCTCGAAGAACTACTACACGGCTCGGGGGTCTTGTGGCTCGGATATAAACCTCCCGGCCGAACGGCTCGGGGGCCTTCGTCTTCGAGCCTGTGGCTCGGATATAAACCTCCCGGCCGAACGGCTCGGGGGCCTTCGTCTTCGAGCCTCTGGCTCGGATATAAACCTCCCGGCCGAACGGCTCGGGGGCCTTCGTCTTCGAGCCTCTGGCTCGGATATAAACCTCCCGGCCGAACGGCTCGGGGGCCTTGGCTCGAAGAACTACTACAGATCACGTAACTAACCAAGAACAGATAACGGAAAGACTGACCTAGGTCATGAGGATAGCAGAACTCTCCGGCGTCGTCCATCTTCACGTTCCAGATCAGGCGCGTTCCCACAGACGACGCCATTTTGATCCTGTCTGGAAGCTGAGAAAATGAACCTGCCGGTATGACGTGTCTGGAAGGTTGACCGCATCCCCATGACCCGGTTGATGATCTGTCCGCTGCATTGACCAGATCGTCAGAAGTGCTCCTCCGGTCAACTGTACCTGCATCCAGCGACCGAGTCGCCCCGGCCTCTGGTACCTCGGTGCTCGAGGCGAATCCCATAGATATATGAGTATCTGCATAATAGTATAGCAATAAAATGAACAGATACCGAGTACGAGAACTTACCCTGGCCCAGGGGGGCGCCCTCGGATGGATGAGTGAGCTGGTCGTGGTGATGATCAAGTCGTAGCGGTCTTGCCGGATGGATGGATATGAGTCAGCAACAGAGCCGGATCTAGGGGCAGCGACGCGGAATCCGGTATGCCTTGTATCCACAAAGAGGCCATTATAGCAGCAATACAAATAACAGAGCATCACGGCTCGATGGCCGGAAAACACGACGGAAGTCCAAAGACACCGCGGAGGGCAGGATCCATGCCAAAAGCAGGGGAGACAACTACTATACAGCCAACAGAGTCCACTGTTGGGGGGCTAGAGTCTGTTGTAGGATCGCCGGAAATGACGGTAACGACGGTGGCTATGGGAGGCTACGGCAGCGGCCTGCAGATAGGCCGGCCACTGGAGGGGACAGTGCTAGACCCCTTGAGACGCAGGACGCCGGAGATGCTGTAAGGGGCAGTGGCTACCGCTATAGGTGGCGGTGATCGCTGGACTCAGCGCTAGGAAGGAGTCGCCGGCGCTGTGGAGCGCGGCAGAGAAGAAGTCGGTGCTGTTTCGCGGTGGTCGCGGCCCGAAAAACACCAAGTGCCTCCTATGCTTGATGGCGATGCTCCACCAAAAACCACCCCTCTATGGAGGGGAGAAGAGATGGAGACCGGCGGTATGCGGTGGTCGATGACCAGCGTCGGCGCTGGCGCTGAAGGGAGGTAGGGGAGAGAAGAAAAGCAGCTCCGGTGGCTGCGTCAGGCGCCGGCGAAGTACGCAAGGGGCAGCTCCCTCCTTGGCTGGCGGCGGAAAAAACCCTTTCCCCCTCCTCCGTTTCTCCCTGGCGGCGCAAGCCACAAAAACGCGAGCCCCCCTTTTTCTCTCTCTCTCGTGCTTGCCTTAATCCCCCAAAGAAACCTAAACATCCAATTACAAAAATGCCCTTCTTCTTCCTCTTAATTACCTTTGACCTCTTCACATATCCGGATCAATGACTTTTATCTATGGTTGTCCTCCATGTGTTGTCATCCCAAGCTGCTGCCATATTTGGCCACAGCCACTGGGTCTAGCTGTCGCATCCATCTTGCTCCTTGTTCTGCTGCGCCTCTGGTCCTCAGAAAGGTTCCACGCCTTGCAAGATTCGATCCGCGACATAAATAGAATTTTACATTTTTCGATCCTATATTCCTCGAAGGAATGTACATGTAAACTAGATCGAACATAATAAAAAATTTACATCCATCGATCATATATTCCATAAAAGGAATGTACATGTAACTAGATCAAAAATAAAATCCTAATAAAAACTAAATACAGCTCCTGCTGTATTTTATAATACAATCATGCACACACATATAAATGCCCTTGACATGTCCAAGGGTCCAATCACACATAAAAAACTATAAGCCATAATAGTTGGATCCTGCATTCACAAAGTTAGCACATCCTACTATTAACCTGCCTAAATTATGTATGACATATGCATAATTAAACTAATACCAAATACACAGAGGTAAAACCCTAGCTCTGATACCAATTGTTAGTTGCTACTCGGAAAACCTAATGGTTCCACTGTACAAAAATTTTGTACAAAGGTCAGAACCTTTTCCTAGCTACCATGTGTTCTTTTAAATTAAACTTGAATCGCCTGCGGAACTTAACACGTTTGATCCAAAATTTAATCTATTTGTTCTTTTAGGTTTAGACTTGGATCTCCTACGGAACTTAACACTTTTGATCCAAATCACCTAAGTTATTAATTCTATTAAATATTAATTTCCAAAATTGGCTTCCAGTACTGAGGTGGCGAGACACATGGCCTTCTTGGATATGGGAACAACCACCACCGACTAGATAAAGCCTTTTAAGGAAAACTAATATTTAATTTCCTTAAATAACTTTAGGTCAACCGAAAAGAGAAATCAAATCACAAGGAAAAGAAAAACAAAAAACACAAATTCGAAAACTATTTCGAGATACTAGAATCACAAGCCTCTTGTATTTGGTATTATTTCCAAAATTAACTAGTATGATGCGGAAAGGAAAAATACTAGTTATACCTTTTAGAAAGACCTCTTGATCTTCTATCGTATTCCTCTTCTAACCTCGGATGTTGTGTGGGCAACGATCTTCCAAGATGAGGACCACCTAGCACCTTCTTCTTCTTCCTTCAAGTTTCGGCCAAGCACCAAAATCCAAGGATGAAGAACTTTTTCCACCAACTAAGCTCCAAAGGATGCAAGCTTTCTCTCCTTCTTCTTCTTCTCCAAGTAGTATCCGGCCACCACAAAAGTTCCAAGCAAGGAAGAGTTTCGGCCACCACAAAGAGGAAGAGAGGGAGAGAAGATGGCCGGCCACAACACCAAGGAAAAGAGAGAGAGAATAATAGAGGTTGTATCTCATGAAGGCACCCCAACCCCCTCTTTTATAATCCTTTGCTTTGGTAAATAAGGAAATTTAATTACAATAAAATTTCCTTAAGTTTCCTTGACATGAATTAATTAAGAAAAATTAAACAAAATTTCCTAAACATTCATGTCTTAGCCGGCCACATCAACAAGAGCAAACAAGACAAGTTCAATCAACAATTAAAATTCCTTATTTGTCTTTGAAAATTTTAAAAAATAAAATTTCCCTTTAAAATCCCTTCATGGTTGATAAAAAGAAATTTCTATAATTTTAATTTTTCTACATGTGAATAATTTATAAAGAAGAAAAATAAAATATCTTTCCAATCTACAAATAAGGAAAGAGATATAATCTCTTTTTTTAATCTTTTGTAGATCCTTTTAAAAGAGATATTTTAATTTTAAATCTCTCCAATAAATTATATCTTTCACATAAGAAAAAATTAAAATTAAAATTCTTTTTAATTTAATGGGGGTCGGCCACCTAAGCTTGGGTTCAAGCTAGGGTCGGCCACCCATGAACCAAGGCTTGGCCGGCCCTAGCTTGAACCACAAGCTAGCTTGGCCGACCCCTACATCATGGGTACGAAGGTGGGTATAGGTGGGTATAGTACTCTATAAATAAGAGGCTACAATAGGGACCGAGAGGAGGAATTGACTTTGGTCTCCCGATAAAATTAAGCATCTCGTGTTCGCCCCGAACACATAACTTAATTTTATCAATAATAATTCATTCCACTAGAGAACTATTATTGAACTACCGCACCAATCCCAAATTACATTTTTTGGGCTCCTTCTTATTATGAGTGTGTTAGTCTCCCTGTGTTCAAGATGTCGAATGTCCACTAATTAAGTGAGTTACTGACAACTCATTTAATTAATATCTTAATCCAAGAATAGTACCACTCAACCTTATCGTCATGTCGGACTAAGTCCACCTGCAGGGTTTAACATGACAATCCTTATGAGCTCATCTTGAGGACATTATCAACCTAGATTACTAGGACACAGTTTCCTTCTATAATCAACAACACACACTATAAGTGATATCATTTCCCAACTTATCGGGCTTATTGATTTATCGAACTAAATCTCACCCATTGATAAATTAAAGAAATAAATATCAAATATATGTGCTTTTTATTATATTAGAATTAAGAGCACACACTTCCATAATAACTGAGGTATTTATTTTTTTATAAAGTCAGTATAAAAGAAACGACCTCAAATGGTCATACTCAATACACTCTAAGTGTACTAGTGTAATAATATAGTTAAGATAAACTAATTCCTAATTACACTACGACCTTCCAATGGTTTGTTCCTTTCCATTTTGGTCGTGAGCTACTGTTTATAATTTATAAGGTACTGATAACATCATCTTCTGTATGTGACATCACATACTATGTTATCTACAATATAAATTAATTGAACAACTACAAATAAATGTAGATAATTTGACCAAATGTGATTCTTTATTCAAAATAAATGTTTACAAAAGTTTAGACTTTCAGTATACACTCTAGCAATCACTTCCCTGCCTTCATTTACCCTCCTATGTAGGAGACTCCCAAATTCAATAAGCAACCTAAACAAAAATAATCAAAAAGGAGGGAGATGGGGCATACCTAGAAAGAGGCAGAGGCAGAGGCATAGGCAAAGGCAAGGCGAGGGTAGAGGATCGTCAACGACAAGGTGGCAATGGCGGAGGATTGTCAGTGACGAGAAAGAGATGGGGTGTTGAGGAAATAGAGAGTAAGTAACGAGAGAGAAGAATTGTTGGGGCCGTGAGGAAAGGAAATGGGGCGAGAATATGGAGTGTAGGTAACGGGGAGGTAGATGAATGTAAGGCGAGATTGAAATTTTTAGGTGGGAGTGTGAGAGAGGAAAATAATAACATTATTATTATCATTTTTATTTTATTATATCAATATTAATGTTATTATTTAATCAATTTTAATTTAATAATAATAATAATAATAATAATAATTAAAAAATGGAAAATATAAATAATATATTTTTATTGAATTACATCTAAAATTTATATTAGCTTCAAATATTTTTATTTCAATGAAATGATACCTCATTTTTATTTTAAAATGTTGTAATATTAGGAACAAATTGAAATAAAGACGGCGAAAATGTAAGTATTAAAATACAATAAAAATATATTTGATTTAAGTCATAAATGTCAATATTAATTAAGGATACTATTTTTTTATTTTTTTAAATAAAAAAGTAATAATAAAAACAATAATTTCTAATAACAAATAAATTGATAAAAAAATTATCATGAAAAATAAAAAATGTAAATTATCATTTTTAATAAAATTGAACAATAACAATTACAATAAAAAATGAACAAAGTAGGGATATTATTTAACACTAAAATGAATGGTGATTGAATTCAGAATGTCAACACAGAGATTTGTCACCTTTTTTTTTCGTTTTTCCCCCTTTTGTTATATTTTTATAGTGTAGTTTCCTCCATTTGCACTTCCAACATCATATGATTCCAGTGTCTATGAAGTAATCCCTCAATTGGATAATCTCATAATCAAATATATTTTCTGCTACTTTAAATGTTTCTTACTTCTTGATAGAAAAGGCATTCCAAAGTCCATCAATTTATTTCTTGTCAACTGATGCCCTAGATTTCTAGATTCAGGAATTCCAATTTAGAAATATAAAAGTCAAGAAATTAGAGCTAGGATTTTAGTACGAACATGATACAAGGGCAGTCCCTTGAACATTCAAATAGGAAAGAGTAGGCTCACCAAGAACCTCCTAAATCACAAAGGCGGAAAATGTCCGCAAATTTGGCATACTCACCTTCAGTTTCAAAAATGGGTATTGTTCCAATTGCTTCCTCAATAATGGGTTTAAGGGAAATGGGACCAACTGCATCTAGCAGTCAACAACAAAAATCTAGACAATCAGATGGGAGAACCCAATTGCATAACAATACACAAAACCAAATGATACAGCAGCAGGGACAAAACAGACAACAATTTTAGGTTCTAGGACAGAAGTCAATGAAGTGTTCCGTTCACAGGGAAGCAAGATTGTGCATGGAATAGCAAAAGCAAAGGATTTTCAAACCATGTATAAATCCTCACCGTAAGTCAATCAAGTTGGCATAGAATACCAAGATCACCACTGCAGCCTCCCATTCATAGCTAAAGACACTCAATTTCAGTTTCAGGGATATCTCCTACCAACTCAGACTCCTATCTAGGAATGACATTCAAGAAAGGCCAAGCATATGATAAAGGTATGCAAAACCCACTCAAGCTAAATGGAAGAAAAGAGACAAACATGAATCAATTCGGGTTAAAACTTAGGCCCTCACAGAAGTCTCAGAAACTATTTCTGATTATGTTAGTATTCCATTGGCTCTGTATGCAATTTCAGCCTCATTTTAGGAAATCAAAGCTGGGATTCAAGCAAGCTTAATGGAGTTTCCAGAACTTAATAATAAGGAGTGACTGAACATATTCTAAATCAATTTCCAAAAGTCTTTACCTGCTGAAATAAGAATTGATACCTTGTTTTTGTTCAAATATGGTCCAATTTTTTGTTGAGAGAGATAGTTTCAACATAATGAAAGAAAACACAAAAATCCACCAAAGGTTTGATCATCTGTTTCATTGTTCACAATCGGAACAATATCAACTATTGATCTCTCTACATCAGTTCTAATTAATTCGTCATCTTCTCTATTTACATCACCTAATATCGATTCCATATTAGAAAAAATGGAACAGTTGTATCTATATCATCTTCATTTCTCATATTATATGTATCTCTTGGTATGTGATGAATGGCACAGTACCAATCCTCCTCCTTTGGATCATGAACATATTAAATCATTTGATCTTGGGTAGCCAAAATAAAAGGTTCATATTTCTCATGTTCTTCTGTATGTATCAAGCATAAAAAAACTAACAATTGAAAATACAAACGAATCAATTTTCAATCTTGTAGTAGTATTAACCCAATCACATCAAAAGAGAACAATTCATCCATGAACACCATAATCAAGTGAGATGACATCAGTTAGTCGACCATAATAGATTGGCTCATGATCATCATCATCATGCATCGCCTTCACCATGACCCTGTTATTCTATACTTTTTTGTTTTTTTTTAGATTCCACCATGTGAAATGTAAAATCATTTATGTTGAACCCATGATAACTAAATGCAATTAGATTTGGACCACATGAAAACACCCTAAGTTCTAAGTAATTGATTCATTCATTTACTTGAAAACACATATATTACTTACTCGTCTTGAAAACCATTCTAGAAATTACATTCTTACCATGTTATCCAACTAAGAATTATTTGAATGATGACCATATCTATGTCTTCTCTTCCGTTCATTTTTTTAATTCATCGTACAATGTCAACAATAATTCAAAATAATTAAAAATATCTATTATTCATAAAAACATTATGCAAAATTAAAATAAATAATAAAATATAATTTATATTCAACATGTAGTACTTACGATATGGTTGCAACATTGTACAATTAGAGAGAATATATCTATAACCTTGAACTTGAGTTAGAGTTTTGTCATCCAAGGTAACTACTTGAAGCCCTCTTGTTATTCGCCCTACTTGTAGAAACATCGAGAGTGTGGGAAACTCAACATTTAATGCACATTCACATACTTTATTTACGCTTGATCTATACACTTTTGCACCTCTTATCATATTTTCAATATAATTATTTTTTTTGTCGAATATCTACTTTTGTGTATTTTCTTGTTGATAGGATGTGCTTTTGGAGTGAAAACGATACTTGTAGATGCTTGAAGAATAAATGAAGAAAAATGGTCTGGCCGTGTGGAATCCACACACGGCTATGCCACATGCCCAAAGGAGGAGAAGGTCACGACCGTGTGGAATCCACACAGTCGTGCCACATGCTCAGAGGAGAAGGCCACAGCTATGTGAACCCACACGGTCATACCACAAAGTAGAGCAAGCAACCACACGACCATGTGCACTCTACATGGTTGTGCCAATTTCCAAAGCCGAAGCAGTACACAGCCATGTGGAATCCACACGGCCGTGCCACTAGACTAGAGCCAAGGCAGGCTCTAGCCATGTGGATTCCACAAGGTCGTGGCAGGGTCGTGCCAAGCCCGTGCCCAGCTCTATTTAAGGGGAGATTTTTCCCTTTTCAAGAGAGGAAGATTCTTCCCGGAGATCCAACTTGAATGAGATCTGGACTTCTTCAACATTTTCTTAGACAATTTGAAGCTGAATTCAGCGTCTCCATCACTCCAGAAGCTTGGATTGGATCTGAAGACCACTCTTCATATAGGATAAGCCTTCTTCCCTTTTCTCTTCTCGAGTTTTGAATGATTTTGGCTTAAATCTTTATGTCTTTGGACTCTCTCCTCCTAGTTATGGAGTAGATCTCTTGTTCTAGGATTAAGGGAGTAATTGTAATGTGAATTGATGCAAAACTCATGGATTTGCCAATTTCCTTATCTAAATGACATTGTTATGACTTGTATCTACTTGATCTTATGTGTGTGTAATGCGCTTGAACTTAATTTCCATGTTTAATTAAATGTTTGTGTAGAATTGCTAATTTCGTAGAAGGAATACCCTACATCATATGACCAAGGGGCTATAGTGATAAGGGTATCTCGTTTCTGGATATCTGGGGTATTTCCTTGAAAGGAAAAGTAATTCTCCATAAGGAAGTAGGGAATTGAACGTAATTGTTATCTCTATCTCTATGTTATTGAGTGTTAGTGTATTTTTATGTTGTATGACCGAGGGGCCCTAGTGACAGGGGTATCTCATTACCGGACTTCATAGAAATCGCTTCCATGTAGTAGCATAGGATATGGATTAAGATAATATTCCGGCTTGACCTCCGCTAGGAAGAGTCGGTAATGAATTTAACTTCCTATAAGTACATAGTAATAGAGGATGAGTGATAGGTGATCCATGATACATTGATTAGCATTACAATGAAATCAAACCCTAAAACACATTCTAAACCAAGTTCCTCAAGACTCTTTCTCTTTCTCTCTTTCTCCTACTTACTTCCCTTTACATTTGAAGTTTGCAATCTTAAATCTTTCAATAGTTTAGTTAGTTTGCTATTCTCAAATTCTAGTGTTTATATTCAATTCATGTGGGATCAATATTTTATTACTTGACAACACCCATATATTTGCGGGCACACATCGAGTTTTTAATGTCGTTGCCAGGATTGTGCATATAACATTAGCAGATAAGCACTTGAGTTATAATAAACGTGTTTTCTTTCACATTTTGTAAATATTTTTACAATTCCATTTTTGTAGATATATCTTGCATTTGTTTACTTTTATTTCTGCAATTTATTTCTGTAATTTAAATTCTGCACTTTGTTTTTTATTTCTATATTTAAAAATTCTATTTTTCTCTGTATTTAAATTTTGCTATTGGAATTCATGTAATCTTGTTCTTGCATGCAAAGATCTAATCTTGTAGGAGATTTATTTACACTTGATCCTGAAATTGATAAAACCTATCGTAGAAGAAGAAACCTGCAAAAGACAACAAGAAGAACAAGCATCATCTGAAGTGGCAAACAAACCTCTTAAGGATTACACAACACTTTATGCTCGTGGGCTTCGATCAAGCATCATCACGTCATCCATTGAAGAAAACAAGTTTGAGATAAAGCCTGCGGTGATTCACATTGAGCAGCAAAATTTGTTTGAGGGTGGACCACATAAAGACCCAAACAAGCACCTAGAGGCATTTTATGAGATATGTGAGATAATGAAAATGAATGGAGTCCCAACCGAAACAGTTAGATTGTTATTGTTTGGTTTTTCTTTGAGGGATAGAGCCAAGTTGTGGCTCACTTCTATGTCAGCAAACAGTATCACATCATGGGAGCAGTGCAAACAATTATTCATTGATAAATTCTATCCTTTAAGCAAAACCGTACACATGCGAAATTTGATTGCTAGTTTCAAACAAGTCGACACAGAATCTCTATATGAAGCTTGGGATAGATTTAAGAATATACTCAGACTTTGCCCTCACTATGACTGAAAAATGGTTAATCATCCACACATTTTATAACGACATTAATTACCACACTAAAGTGTACCTCGACTCTGTTGCTCGAGGGGCACTAATGAAGAAAGGTATAGATGAAGACAAAGAAATTATTGAAAGTGTGGCTCTTAACTACCATTAGTGGGCGTATGAAAAAAGTGCAAGCTCCTTTTCTAGAAACCCAACTAAAGCATCAGAGAAATTTGATGTAAACACGGTAACACTTATGTCAGCAAGGATTAATGCCTTAACAAAGAAATTAGAATCAATGGGAATCGGCACAGTGAATGCCATTATAGGAGTGTGTGATGCATGTGGAAGTGTGGAGCATGTCCAAGAAGCTTGCCCACTTGGGGTGCTATCTTCTCAACTTGAGAATTTTAAGCAATGAGATGTCATAGCAAGTTTTAACCCCAAGCAAGGAAATCTTTACTCCAACACTTACAATCCGAGATGGAGGAATCACCCTACAAGAACAACCAAGACTAAGGCCAACCCACTAATCAAAGGCAAAGCTACTAACCGAGGCAATCACAAGGCTATTTTCAACAACAACAACATCCACCTCAAGACTATCAACAATCAAGAATCAAAAAGTTGCTTGAAGAGATCCACGCAGCTCGAATGGAAATGAAGAATGATCTCAAGCAATTTAATCAAAGAATGAAAAATTTTAAAAAGCATCAGAAAATTCTGGATAGCCAAATAGCCCAAATAGTTTCTTCATCTATAAGAGCACTCATGGGTTTTCCAGGAAAACCAAAAGTGAATCTGGTTGAACATTGTAACAGGATTGATCTTTAGAGCGGACGGACCTTAGGGGATCCCCAAGTAACTGCTCCCAAAGGGATTGATACTCTAGGAGAACTCTGTCCTCTCTCACCTAACTTAGATGAAACACAAAATGAGGAGGAGATTATCAAGAAGGTTGAAGAGACTTCTCCGCCACCCACCCAAAGTCAAATAGTCCATTTGCCTCAAAGATTTGGTCATGACAAAGAAAAATGAAGAATTTAGCAAATTTTTAGAGAAAATTAAAGAGCTTACATCGAAGATGCAATTTATCAAATATCAAAGTTTGCTAAGTTTTTGAAAGAGATAACAACTACCCAAAGAAAGAAAGAAGAGCATGAGGTCGTAGCATTAATCGAGGAATGTAGTACATTGATTCTGAATATGGTACCACCCAAGCCACAAGATCTCGGAAGCTTCTCCATCACTTGTAAGATAGGGACTACTACTTTTGAAAAAGCTTTCTGTGATTTAGGGGCAAGTGTTTGCCTCATTCCATATTCTATTTGTAATAATCTAAGTCTGAAAAACTTTAAGCTAAACACTATGACATTGCAATTAGCTGATCATTCATGTAGGTACTCTATGGGTATAATTGAAGATATGCAAATAGAGGTGAATGATTGCATCATACCCACTAATTTAGTGGTGCTTGATATGAAGAAAGATTCAAAAATCCCAATCATATTGGAACGACCATTCCTTGCCACTGCAGGAGCTATAATTAATGTTAAAAATCACATACTATCTTTGGTGATAGGCAAGAAAAGGTTAGAATTTGAATTGTCTGAATCTTCTGACCATGTCAAAAATAGCGTAGATGCACACCAACTTGAGGAATGAAATTTTCATCCTCATGAACGACCGCTGGATGTCATTCCTAGTCTGGCAATGGAGGAATGGAGGCCCCTAAACAAAAATAAAAAATATGTCTACCCGCCAAGGGCAAGGATAAAGGAAGCTCTTGAAGCACCACCCTAGAAGGGGAAGTCGTCCCTCCATGGGTATAGTCCGTAATGAACTGAAGCAGGGTCAAGCTAAAGACCTAAAACAAACGCTTCTTAGAAGGTAACCCAAGGGTAGTTTAATTCAGTTTATAACTTTATTTTCTTAGTTAGTTTGTCATAGTCCCCTTAATTTTTTTTTCAGGTGTTATACAGCCTCCACAAGCGGGCCATGATCCTCTCATGGGGGTGGAGGCTCCAGCAAAGTTGAAGAGGAGAAAAGCCATAAAAGAACTCAGCCTTCACACACCTCAAGGAACTAGTTGTGTGACCTCACACGGCCATGTGAGGCTAGCCGACCGAGGCCGTGTGAATCCACAAGGTCGTGTAGCTATGGCTGAGAAGAAGACGATGGCCATGTCATTTGACATGGCCATGTGACTTAACCCGAGAGGAAGTCGGGTGAGGCCATGTCACGCCCCCAGAGGAGACCCTGTCCGAGAAAATTTCGGCAACATCTCCCCTGTACGGCGGACAATCAAAAATTTTCTACAAGCACTAAATACTCAGCCACATGCGGCTGGAATCATAACAATAATAAAAATCAATCACCACGCAGTTTATATATATATTCAGCCTCTGGCTGACACAACCACGCAGTAATAATACTCTGACTCAAAAACCACCCTACTCAACTACACTCGTAAAGCTCAAAACCGACGAACTCACCTCTTCTGCCGTCCAGGCAGGCATATAGTAGAATAAAATCCAAATCATACCAAAGGTCCATCAAACGAAAGGATTTCATACAATATCCATATGAAAAATCTAAAATAAGACTAAAACAAGGTCTGATAGAGAAAAACTAAAATAAAATAACAACTCAACCCAGCAGAGGATTAGCACTACGTGCTGTGGGGACTAGCGACTGGAACTCCATCCTGACAGCATCAACCTGAAAATATCAACAATGGAGGCGGGGTGAGTCCAACACTCAGCAGGTACAGTTGATATGCAAAGTAAAGAAACAACACCAAGCACTAATCATGCGTACAGTCTCCTGATAAGAAAGATAAGAATGCATCTGAAATAAACAGGAGAATACTGTACTAACCAGGTCCTGAGTATAAGGTCAAACAGTCCGAGGGATAAGGAAATCCTGTATGCATGTCAAACATAGGTATCCAAACAATATGCAGCATATAAATGCAGCAAACACAAACACAAGCAATAAATGCACCATGCATATGATGCCAATGATGCGTCCTGGTCACCACTGACGCCAGTCGATCATCTCATACAAAAGTGAGGCCGAGTGGGTAGGGCTGTGACAACCGTGCACTCTGTCGTCACTACTCCTGATGAGTGACCGAGTGGACGGGATGCTGTCGGAGTACACCTATTCTCCTACCCCAAATCATAGATGGGGGAGCGCCAACTCTCGGTACACGATGACGGGAGGAATTCCTGCCGGATAACACGTTGTGTCACACTACCCATGAGCGGACCAACGGTGCCTAACAGAGTCCCTACCGCAACACACTCTGAATCGACCACTAACCCATGAGTGGTGGTGTGTGCAGATCCATGTAACTGGCGATGTGCTCAACAATAATGGAGCGGACTATCGCACAGCATGCAATCATGCAAATGGTGCATGGCACTAACCACAAGAATATCCAAACCTAATCCACATATATATAAAAATGCATCAAAGGTCAACGAATCCAAAACAATCCAAAGGTATACAGAAGGTATAAAACCTAGGTCCTGAACATGGTGAAACATGGTATATCACTACCCCTATAAGCATGTATAAACAGGTAAAATATACCTGAGATGCAAAACCAATCAATCAATCAAGCATGTAAGATTTGAGTAGTAATTAACCGAAACAGATAAGAAACACAATTAATACAACATGTTAATTTAATTACTAAGCATATCAAATGACATAAGTCAAAAGTACCCGCCTCCGAAAATAGAAAGGTCCAATCTGACTCCGAGATACTCGTCTCGCGTCAAAGTCCTGTGTTAAATCCCACAGTTTAACTAATTTAATTATAAACAAATAGATAAACTAATTTCTAATCCACTGACCAGTTAGGGTTAGTTTCATTAACCCCAACTACACCGCTATACAACTTCTAAACCTAAATCAATAATTATTGCTAACACAACTAGCAATAATCTAACACAAAGATCAAAACCATAAACCTTACCTCAATTCAACCGCTGCTGGAAGTCACAAAGTTGTTACCCAATTATGATTGTTTACAGCCAGCAAAGATAAATTGCTGCTGGAACAAAACGAACAAACCAAAACAGTAATTAATCCACATTCTTAAACATACAGAATTTCCAACCAAGCTACACCTTACCTCAATCCTCACAGCAGGGAGGTTGCTGCTGGAAATTGCTAGCTGAAAATACCTACTGTCGCAAATTCTTGGCCGGAGCTACACTGATTCTACAACCACAGACATCCACCCGGTGAGCACAACATCCTGTACCAAATCTGAAATCCAAATCCAATAAACCTTACTTACCCGATACCTTCTTGTTTTCTCTCTGCCGACAGCTAGTGGTGAAGCAGGAAGATCCGATGGTGAGGCATAGGTCACGGTGAAGCCACTAGAGCTTGGAGTTTTGCCTTTGGTTGAAGACCAACTCGCTAGAGCGGCGGTGAACCAAGTCTAGGGCATGACTCGATACTGCTCGCTCTCGGCAGTGGCACACAGAGGAAGAACTAGGCTCGGCGGGGTGGACACACTGTTCCAGTCGGCTGTGGGTGACAACGGCGGCGCAAGATCACAGGGGAGGCCGGCAGTACTAGGGCACGACCCAATCGGCAGAGAGGCTCGGCCGTCGGCTGTGGTGGCTCCGGAATCTCCACAGCGAGGGAAAAAGAGAAGAAGGCGATCGGCGGCGCCGGGTGGCTAGGGCACCGAGTGGTGCGTCGGCGATTAGGGCACAGCCGTCGGGCTGTGGAGTCGTCGGGTGAGGCTCGGCAGGCACGCGCGGGGGAGAGAAGAAGGGAAGAGGCAATGGCTTCGGGTTTCGGGGAGGAAGAGACCGCCGGCCGGCGGTTAGGGCCGGCGGTTAGGGCCGGCGTCGGGCGTGAGAGAAGAAGAGGAGAAGGCTCGGGTAGGGAGAAGAGTTTTCGGTGAGGAGAATAAAGAAAAGGAATTTAAAAAGAAAAAGTAAAAAAATCAACTTTTTCTCACTTAAATGGGGTAGCCCGAATAGGCTTTTCCGGGCCCCGTTTTTATCCCCGTCAACTCGTCCGTACGAGCTCCGAAAAATTCCCGAAAAATGTCCAAAAATTCCGAAAAATTCCCTTATTAATATTCGTCATTTTTTCGGTATTTTACATTCTCCCCCACTAATAAAAAATTTGATCCCCAAATTTCAGTATCTACCATCAGCATGTACTAATAACAAATAACAATAATAAATGCTGAACGGTAAACAAAATCACATACCTCAAGTGAAAAGATGGGGGGTATCGAGCTCGGATCGTATCCTCGAGCTCCCAAGTAGCCTCCTCATCCGAAAGATACTACCATCCGACCTTAACAAGTCGAATAGTCTTGTTCCACAACTGACTCTCCTTCCGGTCTAAAATCCGTATCGGAATCTCCTCATAAGTGACGCCAGACTGTACTGAAACTGAGATATCTGTCAGCACATGTGTTAGTTCGAGTACGTATCCCCTCAGCTTAAATACGTGGAATACATCGTGCACTCCTGCCAAGGACGGTAGTAGTGCCAATCGGTAAGCTACCGCTCCAATCCTTTCCGAGATCTAGAAAGGTCCAATGTATCGTGGAGCTAGCTTACCTCTGAAGCCAAATCTCTTCACTCCATTCGCGGGTGAAACTCGCAGAAATACCTGGTCGCAAATAAAGAACTCTAAGAGTCTCCGACTCCGGTCAGCATAACTCTTCTGGCAGTCTTATCCCTCTGACATCCTCTGTCCGATAGTATGGACCACTTTGCCTCACGTTGAGCTCCATGAGGTCTCAACATCCTCAGCACGGTTCTGTGGCCGAAAGTCCAGGGATCGATCCTCGGGGTGTAACTGTCTGGGGTTAACGTCTCCGTCATACACTTTCCACCTACCTGCATTGTTAACTGGGTCTCTCGGATTCTCTTCCTGATTGACGACTGAGCAACCATCGTAACAAGAATACCCTGCTCTGTCTGTCCCTGCTCCTCAATGTCTAACTCAGAGAAATCCTGAATCAAATCTGTGACCACAACTCGGTGGCAAGCTAAAGTCCCTCTGGACCTCTAGCTAAATGCATCGGCAACCACATTAGCTTTTCCCCGGTGATAGCTAATGGTACAATCATAATCCTTCAAGAACTCTACCTATGTCCTCGGTCGAAGATTAAGTTCCTTCTGAGTGAACAGATATTTGAGACTCCGATGGTCAGTGAGAATCTCAATGTAATATTCTACAGGTACTGGGGCAAAAATAACAGCGGCCAACTCCAGATCATGAACTGAGTATTTTCTTCTCAGGCTCCCTCAACTATCGAGAAGCATATAAGAATACTCTACCGTGCTGCACCCGAACAGTACCCATACCCTGTAGAGACGCGTCGGTGTAGAGGACAAATTCATCCTCTTCCGAAGGTAAAAACCAAAAATCAAAGCCGACACTAGTCTCCGCTTCAGTTCCTAGAAGCTGGTCTTGCAATCCTCAGTCCAAGTAAACTTCACGCCTTTCATGGTCACGCGTGAAAGTAGCATAGCTATGTGGAAGAAACCCTCGACGAAATGTCTGTAATATCCTGCGAGTCACAAAAGACTGCGGATCTCCTACACTGATTTCGGCTGCTCCCAACGGTAACAACCTCTATCTCCAGTGGAACCACGGTACACTCCTACTGGTGACCGTGTGTCCCAAACATCATAACAAAAGACAATCCAAACCAGCACTACTGATAATCACATATAGATGTTCTCGTCGAATCATCTCTAGATCTATGCAAAGGTAGTGTACGTGACTCACCTCGGATCCGTAATAGATCACAACATCGTCTACAAAAATAATAGAAACCTATCCAAACATCCTAGACATACCAGGATCATCGAGTCCCTGAAAACATCTAAGGCATTGTAAGCCTATATGGCAAAAATCAATACACATAATGTCCGTATCACAGATATTCCTATCCATAAGATCTCCAATAATAAATCGAAAAATCTGATCATCAATAACACAAATCACCAAAAAATAAATCCTCCAGGGTGAGAGCAACGCTCCATCACAGGAAACACTACATATGTGGGAGCAACGCTCTACCACAAGAAATCCTCAATATGTGGGAGCAACACTCCACCATAAATAATCTGAAATATGTATCTGCATAAATATATGAGCAATGCTCCGCTACCAGTAATCCGTAATATGTGGGAGCAACGTTTCACCACAAAATAATACATAAGTACCCCAAGGCACCTAACTATCCAGCTAGAGATTATACAAGATCTCTCTACCACAAATCACTGTGGTTAGCCTAGGTTATAACTACCTAGTAACTAATCAAATCCATCATCAACTCTATCAGCATCTTAGTGGGTCATCCACTGATAGGAAAATTAGTTGATGGGTTAATCCAACAAACGACATAATGCAGTCACTCCACATTCTGCATTCAGTATAAGTAAAATCATCATACTGCTACCAATGTATACACCTAGCACACATGCTCACACAACATATGTATGGTCAACAAAATCCTCCAATTATTATACACCAAATATAGTCACAACTCAGGTATATTCAGTATGATACATCCAACAATACATACCGAACACGTGTGCAAAATCAACGTAGGCAAAATCAACAATACACCTCAAACAACACTCACATGACATATCTTCACCTATGCCAAGAGTATAACCAACATATATTTCCAATAAAGCATACTAAACTCAGGTGCACTCACATATCAAACATAATCAAAAAGATACCTCAGATACCACACCAAACACATATGTACATATCACAACTCAGATTAAATCGACAAAATGCCTCCATCAAAACACCACCGATGTACTTATACTACATCTCAGATTTAATCAGCAAGCTATCTTCAATAATACCTCCAGATACATACACCGAACTACATATCTATGATCCACAAGTAACCTTCAAACCATATCAGAACATGGATACATATACTACTTGCAAATGGACAGTCTACCACAGGACTCCTACAACCCAAAACAATCATGATATACATGCAAAATCAACATATCAGCTCAATCAAAGAGACCAACCTTATGCTACCAACACTCATGGATTACCGTATATCTAAACAAAATTCATGCATATGTATCAAGCATGAATACATCAATCAAAGGCAACCCAAAATAAAGCAGCCTAATCATCCAGTAACAACCCTGCTCTAGGTTCAAAAGAACTGGTATCGGACAAGAAAGATATACATACCGTGGTATAACATTGTCAGTCAATGTCATACACTACCAAGACTATATCCAATGGGAAAAATTTTATCCTCATAAATCCAAAATGTACTCTCCCAGTATACACTAGTAACGATTGTATCCCATAAGTGTTAAGCAATTAGCTCTACACTTCCTTAGATCAGCGAGGTCGCATATTCCAATGCACCCTCTAAATTATCCAACCAGGTATATACAGTCCACGGTCAAAGTCTTCATGGAATAGGATACATCGATCCTTTATAAACTATCCAAGCTGAAAATGATTTCTGACTAAATCAGTCCTTCCCACGTCAGTACAAAACATGTACTCAAAGGTGCTCTAGATACATAACTAAGCACAAACAACCTAAAGGTTCGAACCTCTAAAAATAGAATATGACAATCCTTTACTGATCAACCAACAAAACTAAATCATTCATCTACTAACTAATCAAGCATACCTTAATCCTCCACAAGCAACTAAGGTATATCCAACCATATAATATCATATGTATACATCTCTACTCCCCATGAGAACAAGTTAGCATTCAAAACATCCAATCATTTTTTTTTTTCCACATAGTCCAATATCAGAAGAAGCAAATATCAATCTTATCATCCTGTTAACTAACCACAACCAACCAGATTTATTAAAATCTTATAAGCACACTCAACCGTAAACTCTCTAGCACCCAATTTATATCTGATCACCAACTATAATCATCAAACCTGTGAATATCATAAATGACACTCACTATGTCACCATCAATGACAACCCACATATAAATTATCAAATTAGTTATCCACTAATAGATCATCAAAACAAATATCTAGTATTTGATCATCAGACAACCACATAACATTTACTCTCATAAACCATAAGAAATCAACATATCACAATATCTGATCTCACAAAATCCCTCAACCTCAAACCATTCTCAATAATGATCAAACATGGTAACCCTCCAATAACCAATTTTCATCGTATAGGATACCCTAATATCCAAAAGATACGAGTATAAAAACTCTACTAGCTAAGTCAACAGAAATATGCAGGTATCATCCATTACCCAGCTAACAATAGCAGAGGCTGATATGTGCCTCCATCTCCTAGTAGTAGTAACATAAGCTAAAACTACTGATGGTATGATATGAAAAATCACCAGAGACTATAATCCTTGATCTCTATGAGGGTCGACCCAGATCAGTGGCTAATCCATCACATGTAATATGGCTACAACAACCAGACATGTACTAAAAATAAAGTGCTAATACATGTCATCACTATCATAAAATAAACATTATACCTATTTGCTGTCTGGAGATGTTCCGTCGCTGTCCTGTCCCCAACCTTTGACCTCAAACTCCGAACGAGAAACATCGTCGAAAATCCAAATAAATCCGAAACGGAAATCCGAAACATAACCATATCGAAAATCCGAAAATGCCCAGTTTGACTCGCAAACCTGGCTAACCCAAATATCCAGAATACTAACAATAGGTATCCGATAAATCTCTAAAACACCAAAAGCAGGTATCCATAACCTGCTCTGATACCAATAAATTGGTATCAGATAAATCCCGAAAATCCAAAATATAAAAATCCAACAAGTATCGCCCAACTTGGCGCTCTGATACCAAGTAAATAAATTGGTATCAAGTTATCCCAAACATCAAAAATACGAAAACAAAATATCGTATACCTGTGCTCTGATACCACTAAATTGTCACGCCCCCAGAGGAGACCCTGTCCGAGAAAATTTCGGCAACATCTCCACTATACGGCGGACAATCAAAAATTTTCTACAAGCACTAAATACTCAGTCACATGCGGCTGAAAAATCAATCACCACGCAGTTTATATATATATATTCAGCTTCTGGCTGACACAACCACGCAGTAATAATACTCTGACTCAAAAACCACCCTACTCAACTACACTCGTAAAGCTCAAAACCGACGAACTCACCTCTTCTGCAGTCCAGGCAGGCATATAGTAGAATAAAATCCAAATCATATCAAAGGTCCATCAAACGAAAGGATTTCATACAATATCCATATGAAAAATTCAAAATAAGACTAAAACAAGGTCTGATAGAGAAAAACTAAAATAAAATAACAACTCAACCCAGCAGAGGATTAGCACTACGTGCTGTGGGGACTAGCGACTGGAACTCCCTCCTGACAGCATCAACCTGAAAATATCAACAATGGAGGCGGGGTGAGTCCAACACTCAGCAGGTACAGTTGATATGCAAAGTAAAGAAACAACACCTAGCACTAATCATGCGTACAGTCTTCTGATAAGAAAGATAAGAATGCATCTGAAATAAACAGAAGAATACTGTACTAACCAGGTCCTGAGTATAAGGTCAAACAGTCCGAGGGATAAGGAAATCCTGTATGCATGTCAAACATAGGTATCCAAACAATATGCAGCATATAAATGCAGCAAACACAAACACAAGCAATAAATGCACCATGCATATGATGCCAATGATGCGTCTTGGTCACCCCTGACGCCAGTCGATCATCTCATACAAAAGTGAGGCCGAGTGGGTAGGGCTGTGACAACCGTGCACTCTGTCGTCACTACTCCTGATGAGTGACCGAGTGGACGGGATGCTGTCGGAGTACACCTATCCTCCTACCCCAAATCATAGATGGGGGAGCGCAATGCTCTCAACTCCCGGTACACGATGACGGGGAGGAATCCCTGCCGGATAACACGTTGTGTCACACTACCCATGAGCGGACCAACGGTGCCTAACAGAGTCCCTGCTGCAACACACTCTGCCTGAATCGACCACTAACCCATGAGTGGTGGTGTGTGCAGATCCATGTAACTGGCGATGTGCTCAACAATAATGGAGCGGACTATCGCACAGCATGCAATCATGCAAATGGTGCATGGCACTAACCACAAGAATATCCTGACCTAATCCACATATATATAAAAATGCATCAAAGGTCAACGAATCCAAAACAATCCAAAGGTATACAGAAGGTATAAAACCTAGGTCCTGAACATGGTGAAACATGGTATATCACTACCCCTATAAGCATGTATAAACAGGTAAAATATACCTGAGATGCAAAACCAATCAATCAATCAAGCATGTAAGATTTGGGTAGTGATTAACCGAAACAGATAAGAAACACAATTAATACAACATGTTAATTTAATTACTAAGCATATCAAATGACATAAGTCAAAAGTACCCGCCTCCGAAAATAGAAAGGTCCAATCTGACTCCGAGATACTCGTCTCGCGTCAAAGTCCTGTGTTAAATCCCACAGTTTAACTAATTTAATTATAAACAAATAGATAAACTAATTTCTAATCCACTGACCAGTTAGGGTTAGTTTCATTAACCCCAACTACACCGCTATACAACTTCTAAACCTAAATCAATAATTATTGCTAACACAACTAGCAATAATCTAACACAAAGATCAAAACCATAAACCTTACCTCAATTCAACCGCTGCTGGAAGTCACAAAGTTGTTACCCAATTATGATTGTTTACAGCCAGCAAAGATAAATTGCTGCTGGAACAAAACGAACAAACCAAAACAGTAATTAATCCACATTCTTAAACATACAGAATTTCCAACCAAGCTACACCTTACCTCAATCCTCACAGCAGGAAGGTTGCTGCTGGAAATTGCTAGCTGAAAATACCTACTGTCGCAAATTCTTGGCCGGAGCTACACTGATTCTACAACCACAGACATCCACCCGGTGAGCACAACATCCTGTACCAAATCTGAAATCCAAATCCAATAAACCTTACTTACCCGATACCTTCTTGTTTTCTCTCTGTCGACAGCTAGTGGTGAAGCAGGAAGATCCGATGGTGAGGCATAGGTCACGGTGAAGCCACTAGAGCTTGGAGTTTTGCCTTTGGTTGAAGACCAACTCGCTAGAGCGGCGGTGAACCAAGTGGCACACAGAGGAAGAACTAGGCTCGTCGGGGTGGACACACTGTTCCAGTCGGCTGTGGGTGACAACGGCGGCGCAAGATCACAGGGGAGGCCGGCAGTACTAGGGCACGACCCAATCGGCAGAGAGGCTCGGCCGTCGGCTGTGGTGGCTCCGGAATCTCCACAGCGAGGGAAAAAGAGAAGAAGGCGATCGGCGGCGCCGGGTGGCTAGGGCACCGAGGGGTGCGTCGGCGATTAGGGCACAGCCGTCGGGCTGTGGAGTCGTCGGGTGAGGCTCGACAGGCACGCGCGGGGGAGAGAAGAAGGGAAGAGGCAATGGCTTCGGGTTTCGGGGAGGAAGAGACCGCCGGCCGGCGGTTAGGGCCGGCGTCGGGCGTGAGAGAAGAAGAGGAGAAGGCTCGGGTAGGGAGAAGAGTTTTCGGCGAGGAGAATAAAGAAAAGGAATTTAAAAAGAAAAAGTAAAAAAATCAACTTTTTCTCACTTAAATGGGGTAGCCCGAATAGGCTTTTCCGGGCCCCGTTTTTATCCCCGTCAACTCGTCCGTACGAGCTCCGAAAAATTCCCGAAAAATGTCCAAAAATTTCGAAAAATTCCCTTATTAATATTCGTCATTTTTCCGGTATTTTACAGGCCATGTCATTTAACATAGCCTTGTGACTCTAGCTAGGCGAAGAAGACTCAGGTCGTGTCAATCTACATAGCTGTGTGAAGACCCTTGAACCGACCATGTCTATAAGACACGGTCACGCCCTGCCTGTGCCCGTCGCCACACCCACCCAAACTTCACTTTCTCCACCTCTTCTTCTCCACAATTCTTTTTCTCCACATCTCCACTCACCTTCTTCATTCACCTCTCTTCACCAAGGATTCTTAGATCTCATCTCTTCAAGATCTAGATCTAGATCTAGGTTTAGATCTAAACTTTAATCTAAGAATTCCTCTTCTTCTTCTTCAACCTCAAGCTTCCTCACCCCTCAAAATCTACCTCTTCTCATAAGATCCCTCTTCTTTCTTCCTCAATAATCACCTTTTTCCACTAAACTTTCAATCATGTCTAGCCTTTTGAAGAGGATCCAACGACGAAGTGGGGGTTCAAATGGAGGAAGAGATCCGGGTAGGGACAAAGACAAAGAGAAAGCAACTTTAAATGACAAAGGCAAGCGGAGTGCACGCGATGAAGGTAACGACAACGAGTATCATATTATTTTTAGAAATGATGAACAAAAATCTAGATATGATTCTATTGTTGCTAAAAAAATTATTTGCACTAGATACTTAGATCCTTCCACCATAGAAATTTTAGGAATCAAGGAGGATATTGATTAGTTGATTAGTGCTTTAGATTGAAATGATATCATGTATACATTACACCCAACATACCCCTGCCTTGTCCTTGAATTTTAAGCTCAATTAAGGTCCACTACACTTCTAAGGAGGATTATATTGGTAAAATCAGTTTTAGATTTGATGAATCAAGATTTTCAGTGACCATTTAGTGAATTCAATAATTGTTTTGGCCTACCTACCGGTGGATCTCGCAGGTTTGATTCAAGTTTTAGTTGAAATGATTTTTGGACTTCTATTATAGGGTTAAATGATCCTTATGAGCCCTCTCGAGCTAAGGCTTCCCACATGCAAAATCTCGTATTTAGATACCTCCACTGTGTAATGAACAAAACCATCTTTGGTAGAGGAGAGAGTGACGAGGTAGTTAGAAAGGTAGAACTTTACTCTTATGCTTAATAAAGTTGAATTTGATACCAGTTTCCATTTTTTGCAAACCCTTGCAAAATACGGGAAAGCAATCTTGGGGTCAATAGTTTTTGATAGGTTGATCAACAAATAGATGTAGATTTGGATTTCGAACTTAGTAATTTAGAGGTTATTCATGGTAATCACAAGATTGATATCAATACTTGAATTGCCATGAAGATGATATGTTGGGATGAAAGTATCTTTGCTTTTATGAGGAAGAATGGATTTCCATTACCTCTACCTTACCTCGAGCGCACTACAGTTCGCAACCCCGCCAACTTGGTTATTATTGATATAATCCCCGAGGTTCCTCCTCCCCCTATAGAAATCCTTGAAACTCAGACATCTAAACATCCGCAGTCGTCCGAACATTTGGAATCTGCTAGGCACTCTTTTGCCTATGGTACGGGTTCGTATAGATTCGATTTCTTGGATTTTCATGCCTCTTTGGAATTGCTTCATGAGAAGCAAGACTCCTAGTGACAGATGTTGGAGGTTTACGTCTAATTATTTGGCAGTCAATTCTAAGAGATACAGGATCATTTTCAGTTTTAGAGGAATTTCCAAAAATAGGTGACTAAATTTGTTCAGGATTACAACATTGACCAGCCGAGGATGAGAGAGAGTTTATGGATGTCATGGATATCACTAGACATCAGGTGGGTACTCTTTACCACTACCATGAGTACATTGGTCAGCTCCCTAGTTTGCCTAGTTTCCCTTTCGACCGACGAGGACGAGGTCCTCCCTTCCCCCCACCTCCACCATCATATTAATTTTATCGGGACAATAAAAAAGTTTAAGTCTGGGGTGTTGTACATAGTCTAATTTCCTTTCTATGTTTTTCTTTTCTTTGTATTTTCAGTATGTTGGCTTACTTTCATCTTCAATTTTATTATACACTTTTGTTTGTTTTCATGATTAGTATTTTTGGTTTTCTTTCTTGTTATTTTGTGGCATGTCGAGAACATCAATCCTCACATTAATAGAAAAGTCGTTAGCACATTCATTTCTTCATTCATGTTGTTATGGAGATAGTGCTAGTATGTTTAGTGAACCTCTTTTCTCTATCTTTAGTAGCATAAAGTAAGCTAAGTATTATAAGGAGATAAACTTGAGTTTTGGTCTAACCTTAAGGATCTTACCTTCACTTCACTTAAGCTTGAATAGTAAATAACTTTGAAATAGTCATGATTCATCTGAATTGTTTAGTACTTAGGTTCCCATAGTGATTTCTTGAATTATATTTTGGTTACTGGATGACCTCAACTCATTTGGAAAAATCAAAATCCCTACATTTGCATTATATTTGCATATGTGATTAGTGCTTCACCTTATAAATCACCAAAAAAATCATTTCAATAAGGGATAAAAAATAGTTATCTTAAGTGGAAACTAACAATTTACCCCTTTGAGACCGAGTTAGGTTACTGAGAAAATAAATGTCATGTTTCTCTTAATTCCAAGTAATCCTTTGAGACCTTGTGTAGTCTAAGAATTATGAACCAAGTGTGTGGCAGATAAATATCTATCACCGGAAACATAAGGAACTCAATTGGATGACGACTTGACTAGGATAGAGATTAAAACTTGAAAAGCTTGGATCATTTATTACATTGTGCACAAGAATTTATGCTTGGGACATACTTAAGTTACTCCATAATCATGCTCACAAATGCAACTATTGATAGAGTTATGCAAGTGAACTAGGGATTATGATGCAGTATAGGAGCATATGAATTTAGATTATGACATTTTGCTTGAGGACAAGCAAAGGTTTAAGTCTGGGGATGTGATGTGCATATATTATATACACTTTTATACATGTTTTAATGCACATTCACGTACTTTATTTGCGCTTGATTTATGCACTTTTACACCTCTTATCATATTTTTAGTATAATTACTCTTCTTTGTTAGAGATTTGCTCTTTGTGTATTTTTTTTGTTGACAGATTGTACTTTTGGAGCGAAACGGTGCTTGTAGACAATTGGAGAACAAACAAAGAAAAAGGGTCTGACCGTGTGGAATCCACATGGCATGCCACAAGCCTAGAGGAAGAGAAGGTCATGGCTGTGTGAACCCACATGGTCGTGCCACAAAGAAGAGAAAGAAACCACATGGTTGTGTCAATTTCTAAATCTGATGCAGCACACAACCATGCGGAATCCACATGAAGGTGTCAATTTCTAGAGCCGAAGTAGTACACGGCCGTGTGGAATCCACACGGCGGTGTCAATTTCCAAAGCCGAAGCAATACACGATCGTGTGAAATCCATATAGTCGTGCCACTAGACAAGAGACAAGGTAGGCTCCAACAGTGTGGATTCCACACAGTCGTGGCCCAGGTCGTACCATGCCCATGCCTAGCTCTATTTAAGGAGAGTTCTTCTCCTTTTCAAGGGAGGAAGGTTTTTTCTTTTGGGAGATCCAATTTGAGAAAGATCTGAACTTCTTCAGTACTTTCTTGGACGATCTTGAATTTAATGTCTCCATCACTCCAAAAGCTTGGATTGGATTCAAAGACCACTCTTCATATAGGATAAGTCTTCTTCCCTTTCTCTTCTCAAGTTTTAGGTGATTTTGGCTTAAATCTTTGTCTTTGGATTTTCTCATCCTAGTTATGGAGTAGATCTCTTGTTATAGGATTAAGGGAATAATTGTGATGTGAATTGATGTAAAATTCATGGGTTTGTCAATTTCCTATCTAAATGACATTGTTATGTCTCATATCTACATGATCTTATGTGTGTGTAATGTGCTTGAGCTTAAATTCCATATTTGATTGAATGTTTATGTAGAATTGCTAATTCTGTAAAGGGAATACCCTAAATTGTATGACCAAGGGGTTCTAGTGACAAGGGTATCCTTTTTACACATTATTCACATGATCCATCATATCGACTGAAATATTCACCTCGACAATCAGATCTGATGTCCTTGATTTTCTTACCTAGTTGATTTTAAACTTCAACTTTAAAAATTTCAAACACATCTAAAGATTATGACTTTTCATGAATAAGGTACAAATATCCAAATCGAGAATAATCGTTTATGAAACTAATACAATTTCTATGCCCATTCTAAGATATCTTAAGGAATGATCGATAAATTGTAGGATTAGTGCACACGTGAGAAGGGGGGATGACTCATGTGTATTTTGAAAACTTATCTTTTTCTTCTTTTAAAAACAAAGTATGCAGCGAATGTGATCGGTTACTTGGTTCGAAGCCTCCGGCGACTCCTACTCCAAGACCTAGTCCCTCAGACCTATCGATGGGTAATTTATTAAATTCTCTTCCAGAAACGCCGAAAGAGTAATTGAATATAAAGAAGTGAATGGAAAGTATAACAATCCTACATTTTCCTTTTGCAAGTATCACTACAATAAAAATGACTTTTCACAACGCACAAATTCGATTTCCGCAGTTCACATTTCATGTTGCACAATAAAAGCTTTTGAAAGTCCTAGATTATCCACAACGTGCACTGCGCGCTGCAGATATTGTTATCTGCAACGCGCAACGCGTGCCATGGAAAATAATATTCGTAGTGCGCAAAGCACGCTGTAGATATTATTTTCGATGGCGTGTGTTGTGTGCTATGGAATGTGTTTTCTACAGCATGCAATTGCATGCTGTTAATGTTCCAATTCGTAGCGTACAATGGTACGCTATTGATATTCGTATCTATATTAAAAAAATCAATTTCATTGAGAAAAACAATAAACCAAAATTGTACAACAAATTTAGTAGAAATCTAATCCACACAAAATTAATTAAAGTCATTATTTGTCATTATATCAAAATAAAGTTTGAAGATCCAAAACAAGATATGAAATCTCTAACAAACTAGTTATTACATAACAATGATTAAACTTCCAATCCACACAAATCAGTAGAATATGTATCAATCACACAATATTATAAATTTAGATAACCATACGACTATGCTTCCTCTTGCATCATCAAGAAACTATATTTCATCATTTAGTTGAATTAGATCTACCTTTTACACCAAAACCTTATCAACCCAAACTTTCCAACATGATCCACCAAGAATAACATGATGCACTTTTGTGTTTGGAACTATGGATGCAATTCGACCTTCTACAACAACTAATTCATCAACAAACCAATGAAGCAGCTTACATTTAGTATTAGCACGGATATCTCCATGACTCACATTTCTCAAATTTGACTGTAAATAAACAAAACATAATTACTAATTCAACCATGTCTGTTTTTGTAATAATTTTATGGTTTAAAATACATAATTTTAAGATAATTACCCGAAAAACATGACCAAAATCATCACATTTTTTAGCACCAATATTGATCATTGTTGCTACCAAATTCATTCCTAATACCGCTACAAATGCCGCCACCAACAATCTAATTTTACAACCAAATCGTGTCAAGCAATATCATCATGATAATTCAAAAGCATGTAAGTGTACATACCAAACTTATTTTATATATGTTGTTTACTTACTAACATGTTCGTGATGATATGTGTCAAGCAATGTCATCATGATTTTTTGCATTTCTAGCTGATTTTGTTGCCTTTTCTTCTTATTTCATTTTTTTTGCTCACTTCTAACTTGGTGTAACTCAAGCCTCTCCCTCTACTCTGAACTTCCTTGCCAAACACAATGCTAATTACATCATCAGCAATATTAGTTGTGATTTGCGATTCGGATGGACATTCTTGTATTTCTTTCTTAAAAAAGAAGATAATTTATGAGAAAGCAGCATCAAGATTTAATTTTCATACAAAATGATAATAAGAACTAATTTACTTTTGTATACCAAGCTTAGTCAATCAATATTGATCATTATCTATTTGTGAATATTGTTTTATCGTCCTAGATTTTATTTTGTATGTTGAGTTTGTTGATTTATTGACGTTTCATATTGCTGAATGTTAAAATTTAACCACTGCCTTATGATTTTCCTGATAATTTATCGGTCACAAATTTCATATTGACTATAAGTGTCTATGCTCAACTTGTATTTACACTTATGATGGCGCCCGCAAGCTATTAACTCTGACACAAAGTGATGATAATTATAGATAAATTCAAAATTTTCATCTTTCATTAAATTTCAATATATGTCAGCTATTATGTGAAAAAGGAGTAAAGACACCAACCATGTAATTCTCAGATTAAAAAGTTAGTTTGAAACTAAAGTTTGTTTTGAAACATTTGTTTCAAAAGCATATTTAGCTTAAGATTTACACAAACTATCTATTCCATTTGAAGCACTTTGTTGATATCCAAAGAAACACTTCCAAACCTGCAATTGCTATCTATTCCATTTGACAACAGAAATAATTGGAAATCATACTGTCCCAAGAACTTTTATCTTATTTAATTGCAAAATTTCAAATAGTTAACAAACACTTTGAATAGCCTGGTTGAGGGTAGCAATAATGCAAGTAACGTAGTTAACAACAGAAATAACATGAAGCACAAGAACGAGGGAAGCAATCAGACAAAGCAATAACGCAAGTAACGTTTGTAAGATCTAGAACAGTTTATAACAGCAAATAAGACACCTCTAGGGAGGCACTTCAAGTTGCTCAAAATTTAAACCTAGTAAATGGAACCCTAATAACTTCAAGATAGAATTTGATCAAATATATAAATATAGCAAGCACCATTGGTATTAGTCCAGAAGTTCAAACATGTGCCAAAAATCAATTCATTTGAAAATGAAAAGGAATTTTATTTGCAACTTACTTATAAAGTTCAAAGATTGAACTGGGTCATGCCAATAAGCCTGTGAATGGTGTGCACAATACCCTTAGATTTGATCCGAAGAGCAATTACATTCTTTCTTTCTTTCTTTTTTTGGTAAGGTAAGATGGGATTAATTCATCTCTCTAAAAGCAGAGTTAACCTAATCAAAACTTGATGGGCTGTATAGAAAAAAAAAAGGAAGGGGAGGAGGAGGTCACTTACCATTTCAGACTAGAGCCTCCGATGACTTGTAGAGAGAGGCGGCAAGGAGAAGGCGGCGAGGAGGAGGCGGAGAGTTGAGCGGAGAGGAGGAGGCAGAGACTCGAACGCCGAGTAGGGCGGAGAGTCGAAGCGGGAGGATGGCTAAGAGCCATGGCAAAGGGTTTGCGAAAGAAATAAAAGAATGAGGTGGAAATAAAAGAAAAAGGAATTCTTATAGTTCCATTTGTAATGTACCAAATGGCGTCCCTATTATATGGATGCATTAGATTTAGCAGCGTTTTTTTATTATTTTTTTTTTTTTCATGCGATCATTGTTATTTATTATTCATAGCGTACGTTACTAAGCATGCTACTAATAATAATATTAATGACATGTTTTTTCCTTGAACATCATATATGTCCTTTGCATTCATAGATATACTTCTTTGTAGTACTTTGTCCTTCGAATGCACCAAGACCATTAGTTCTCTTTCCATGTCATCATTCTCGTTAGCTACATTTTCGCTCGATTTCTTGTGCTTTTATGTTCCTGCATACTTAAACACAAGACATCAAATACAGACAAGACCTAATTTAACTTAGTTTACCATATCAAAACTATCACATGATATTTATAATTTTTTCCTTTTTGATATGCATCAATATAAGTTAAAGTTAGTATTAAACTATAATGCAATAACATAATGCAATAACATAATTAAATAAAGTAAATTATAATTATAACAAAAAAAATACAATACAATGAATTAACTAAGTAAGAAATTTGTAAAATTAGTAAAAGGATAAAAATTCTAAAAATATTCTTACTCCCTCTTAACTTGTACCTATTTTTCCCTCTTTGATCACATCAAAAAAAAAATTTAGAAAAAATAAAATAAATATTTAGAAAAGTTTAAAATATTTTTTAGGGTACATAACAAGAATTATTTTTTCAAAAATACTCTATTTTTACTAATTAATCGTCTATTTTGATAAAAATAATTTAAAAATTATTTTTTGGCTTTAAAAAATCTTTAAAAAATTTTCAAACCTAAACATAATTATCTATACCTGTAGAAAAATTTTCATAGAAAAATATTATTTATTCAAATAGAATTGATTTATTTCATCAAAACAATCTAATTTTCAAAAATAAATCTTGAAAAATATTTTTTCAACTCTAAAAATTCTGCTAATTTTTCTAGATATGTAAAATAAATTTTTTAATGCCAAAAGAAATTTAAAATTTCTATTTTCTTAAATTTTTAATATTAAAAATTAACTTTTTGGAAAATGATGCGGCCATATCTTAGGGTCCTTGCAGGAATTAAGGGAGGAGGGAGGCAAGGGCAAGGAGGTCTTTTCACATGATAAGGGTTTTTGTTTTTAAGGAGAGCACTGTTCGTGAACAAGAGGGGGGTTGGTTCGGGTTTTTGGGTCTGTCGCCGAGAGGACTTTCTTCCTCCCTCCTCGTCGGCGCCGACGCCGGTTGCCAGCCGCTCTTCTCCTTTTCTTCCTTCGGTCGCCGCACCTCCTCTTCTCCTCTTCCTTCCCCTCTCAACGCCATGGTCGTCGTCGCTTCCTTCTCCATGCCGACAACACCAGCACCGCCCCTTTTTCCTTTTGTGTCTGGGCCGCAGCCACCAGGCGACTGCCTTGTTTTGCTTGGCCGCCGACACCACAAACAGGGGAGGGATGGAGTTCCTCCTTCGCGCCTCTCTTCGCCACCGCCACCCTAGCCGCAGGAGACGCATGTTGCCTAGCCGAAGGTTCTCGCCGCCGCCTCCAGAGGCCACCGCCTCCAACAGCCGTAGACATCGCCCCCAGTGGTTGTCGTCGTTATCGCAGCTGTTGGGGCTACTCTTATTTCCGTTCTATTTCCCCTGTACAAAATTTGTACAAGCACAAACTTTTCCTAGCAACCCATGTGTTCTTAAACTTGGATTGAAATGAAACTTAATATTTTTACTTCAAGTTCAAACCATGTGTTCTTCATAAATTAAACTTGGATTGGATATGAAACTTAATATTTTTACTCCAAGTTCAACTCATGTGTTCTTCAGAAGTTAAACCATATTATAGAAGTTGATTAAATATCTATTTCAAGGATTGGCTTCCAGGTCGTTGGTGAGGCACTCAGCCTTCTTGATTATGGGATCATCCACCACTTCCTAGACAAAACCTTTCAAAGAAATTGAATATTTAAACTCCTCACAGTAAACCCTAGGTTTAACTAAAGAGACCTCAATTGAAGCACAAGACCGAAGCACAAAATCGAAACACAAAATCGCTAGCCTCTTGTGTTGGTATTTCAGGATCCATACAAAGAAAAACTAAACTAGTTCGCAGTGGAATAAAGAACTAGTTGTACCTTTCCTTGTAGCTAAAGACCTCTTGATCTTCTGCTGTATTTCTCTCCTCTTCTTGGACGTCGTATGGGCGACGATCTACTAAGACGAAGACACCCGACCTTCTCCTTCTTTTCCAAGCTTTCGACCACCAAAGAATACAAAGTGAAGAGGCCTCCTCCTTTTTCTTCTTCTTCTTCTCCTCCAAGCAACCGTCCACCAAGGTAGAGTACTTCTCCAAAGGGGTGCCGACCCTAATGAAGAAGAAAGGATGGATGCCGCCGGCCTTTAGGGAAAGAAGACAATAGAAGAAGATAGAAGAGGGGTCGGACACACAAGAGAATAAAAGAGGAGCCTTAGGTTGTGTTCTTTTGGGGCACCACCCTCCTCCTCTTTTATAATCTTTACTAGCGGCTAATAAGGAAAATTTTTAATAAAATTTCCTTTTATTTACTATTGTAGATGGTTACAAAAAAAAAAAAATTTAACAAAATTAAAATCTCTCTTTTAAAACATTATAAAAAGGAAAGATTATAACAAAATTTTGTTTTAAACAAAATCTTCCTTTTATTCCTATAAAGGTTGGTTACAAAAAATGAAAGATTTTAACAAAATTAAAATCTTTTTTTTAATCCATTGTAGAAAGCTATAAAAGGAAAGATTTTAACAAAATTTTATTTTCAACAAAACTTCATTTTCTCTTCTTGTATGGCCGGCCCCATGCTTGGGCACCAAGCATGGCTTGGCCGGCCCACATCTTGGGCACCAAGAGGGCTTAGTCGACCCCTTGCTTGGGCACCAAGCAAGGATGTGGTCGGCCCCTCATTTGGGTAAGAAGCAAAATCAAAACAGGTGAACGTGAGGCTTTTATAGAGGCTACAGCAGGGACCGAGAGGAGGAATTGGTTTTGGCCTCCCGATGAGCTTGAGCTTCCTGTGTTTGACCCAAACACCTAACTCAAGTTCATCAATAATAACTCATACCACTAAAGAGTTATTATTGAACTACCGCGCCAATCCCATATTACATTATGGGCTCCTTCTTATCATGAGTGCATTAATCTCCCTGTATTTAGGATACAAATGTCCATTAATTAAATGAGTTACTGACAACTCACTTAATTAACATTTAACTCCAAGAATAGTACCATTCAACTTCATTGTCATGTCGAAACTAAGTCCACCTGCAGGGTTTACATGACAATCCTTATGAGCTTCTCAAAGGGACATCATCAACCTAGATAACTAGGACACAGTTTCCTTCTATAATCAACAACACACTATATAAATAATATTATTTCTCAACTTATCGGGCCTATTGATTTAACAAATAAATCTCACCCACTGATAAATTAAAGAAATAAATACTAAGTATATGTGCTTATTATTATATCGAGATTAAGAGTACACACATCCATAATAACAGAGGTTATATTCTTTTATGCAGTCAGTATAAAAGAAATAACCTCAAATGGTCCTGCTCAATACACACATAGTGTACTAGTGTAATTTTATAGTCAAGATAAACAAGTACCAAATTATACTACAACCATTCCAATGGTTTATCCCAATCCATCTTGGTTGTGAGCTACTATTTATAATTTATAAGGAACTAATAACATGATTTTCTATGTGACACCAAACACCATGTTATCTATAATATAAATTAAATGGACAACTACATTTTACTAAATGCAAATATTTAACCAATGTGATTCTCATTTCAAAATAAATGTTCATACACGAGAAAGCATGGTCATGCGTAAATGAGTCAATATGAGATATTGAGCTCATTTATTTGAGTGTCTACTTGGAGATCAAGAAACACAAAGATTGATAAAAGGATGACACGGTCTATGCCTCATTATTCAATCTAGATATCAAAGATAGAGGGACCAGGTCATATAAGATAATAGCCACGGAAAGGTTAAGTCAGATCTCGACATTTTTGTTACTTGGGTAGCAAAAATGTCTTGCTAGATGTCACTCATTACTTATGTATTTAAATATTGATTTGGATACATTGTCAACATTACGAGAACCTATTAGGTCACATACAAAGAACAAGTCAATGGAGATGGATTCATATGATGAATCATTGGATTAAGTCTAATTCAAATTGAACTTGTTGAGTAAGACTCAATTAAATCCAACTATTGGATTGAGTCCAATTCAAATTAGACTCATTGAATCAATTGGATTGATGATTAATGAGTTGGACTCATTATATGATTTCATGAATTTAAATTCATGAAGAAAGAGGAGTGTACAACTTGAATTACTTATGCATTGGATTCATTAGATGAAGAGTGAACAATTTGAATTGCTCATGCATTGCATGCATTGGATACATTGGATTCATTGGATGAAAATAAATATTAATGTCAATTAAGGCAATTGACATTAAGGCATGAGGCAATTTCATGAATCTATAAAAGGAAGTTTTTGGATTCATTTTCATGATGAATTTTTGGTGTTCTTGCTCTTCTTCCTCCTCCTCTCTTCCACTTGCCAAAACTTCCAAGAAGGGTTGCTAGCACAACCTTTGATTGTTTCATTCTCCACTTTGTGAGTTTGTGAGACAAACAAGAGTTGTTCGTGTGGATACCATAGAGGTGCGACCACTTGATCGCGCTAAGATCCGCATCTAAAGAAACATTGCTGTCGGGATTGCGAAGGACACGCAACAAAGGTATAACTTTCTCATGTAGAAAATTAGTACTTAGTATATGGTTTCCTTTCGCATGGATCTTCTGGAAAGGAACTAGATGTTTTCTACTACGCTTTCACGTGTTTAGCGCCCTAGTTCCTTACAGTGGTATCAGAGCCACTTGCGAAGGCATATACTAAGTAGTTAGAATTTCATATGTGATATAGAAATTCCATGACATGTTTATTATGATTTGCATGATTATGAGCAAGTTTCGGCCAAGAGGTTTTTAGAGAAACCATCATGGCGTTGTGGCTCATAATTTGTTGTTTAAATCATAGTAAATTTTGTCATAATAGATTGAGAATTTTATATGACATAGTGCATGGTTATGACCCTTAAACCCCGATGTGATTGGATGTGTGTGTTGTAATTCATAATAGGACCTGCGTGTCATGTCTCTCCTCTTTTATTCTCGTTGTAAATTTAGACTACACTTGAATGTAACTCAAGCTTTATTTAGATTTTGTAATATACAAATTAGAGAAGAATAAGTCTACTTAACGACGGTGAGAAAGGGAGAAGGACAACAACACATGGCGACCAAGGAAGCACTTGGAGAAGATGCTTTTGCCTAGGTTGACTTTTCGATCTTCTCATTGGCTTGAGAGGATCATAAATAATGGGGTCATAACCATGTCATGATTTCTTTTATGCATATATGTGATATATGCCATGATATGCTATGATTGTATGTGATGCATGTGCAGTTTAATCATGATTAGGTCCTTTTAAATATGCCTACCAAAGTTCGATACTCACTACTACCTCGATCATTTGTAGTTAGGTTTGTCAAAGCAAAGTGATTTGTTTTATCTTGGTAGAGTGCGATAGGACAATAGTGATGTCCAACTATTGAACTTTGGGTGTGACTTAACTAAGTTGAGAACTTAGAGGCATATCCCATACGATGTAATTCAATTATACTAGTGTTGGGCGATTAGCCAAAGCTAACTCAAGATGTGTTATAATGTGGATTTCATAAGATGGGCAAATGAACAAATATTCTTGTTCACCTAATGATACAAGAGTTACATAGGATGTAATTGGTAAACGTTGTCTACCTAAATTATACAAATCTTGGGCGATTAACCAAAACTAACTCAAGAAAAGGTATAATATGGATCTTGTCCAATTGGTACACGTTGCCTACCTAAGTTATACTAAGTCTTGGGCGATTAGCCAAAGCTAACACAAGATGAGGTATAATATGTATCTTATCCCACATGAATGTTATCACGATTGGATTTGAAGCTAGTAGTGTAGGTAAAATCACATCCATGATTTGCTCCTACAAAAGCTTTATAATTAGTGGGAGAATAATTTAATTAAAGGCCTAGTTAAATGATCAAAATATGATACTTATTTCTGTATTTTATTGTTGTAGATCACCATGTCATCAAATACGTCAAATACTCTCTCTCTCTGTAATCTATCCTTGATAAGGACAAGCTCAATGAAGCTAACTTCCTAAACTGGTATAGAAACTTGAGAATAGTTCTCAAGCAAAAAAGAAAACTGTACATCCTAGAACAACCCATTCCTGAAGCACCCCTCACTACTGCCACAAGAGCTGATAAGGATGCTTATAAGAAGCATCAAGATGATGCATTAGATGTATCATGTCTTATGCTCGCTACCATGAACTCTGAGCTTCAGAAGTAACATGAGAACATGGACGCTTATGATATGGTTGAACACCTTAGACAACTATATCAAGGACAAGCAAGGCATGAGAGATTTGAGATCTCTAAAGCTCTATTTCAATGCAGAATGTAAGAAGGAAGTCCCGTAGGGTCTTATGTGCTCAAAATGATCGGGTATGTGGAGAACCTACAAAGACTAGGATTTCCACTAGGCCAAGAATTGGCCATTGACCTAATTCTACAATCATTGCCCGAAAGCTATAGTCAATTTGTCATGAACTATAACATGAATGAAATTGACAAACCATTGCCTGAGATATTGAGCATGTTGAGAACTACTGAACTCAATCTTAAAAAGGCAAAGCCCAGCACCATTTTAATGGTGCTAAAGGGCAAAGGCAAATGGAAGCCCAAAGGTAAGGGTAAGACCCAAGCCAAAGGCAAGGGAAAAGCTCAAGCATTTAAACCCAAAGGTGAGGTGGCTAAGGAAGGAACCTGCTTCCACTGTGGTGAGACCGGACATTGGTAGAGGAACTGCAAATTATACCTAGAGGAAGTGAAAAGGAAGAGAATTGAAACTTCTGCCTCAGGTATACATGTTATAGAAGTCAATCTATCTATTTCTTCTTCATGAGTATTAGATACTGGATGTGCATCTCACATTTGTACTAATGTGCAGGGCTTGAGAAATAATGGAATATTGACAAAGGGAAAAGTGGACCTACGAGTAGGCAATGACGCAAGAGTTGCTGCTATAGCTGTAGGAACATATTCCTTATCTTTGCCTACTGGACTTGTTTTAGAACTTGAAGAGTGTTGTTATGTGTCTGCCTTAACTAAGAACATCATTTATGTTTCTTGTTTAGACAAGAAAGGATTCTCATTTGTAATAAAGGATAAATGTTGTTCCGTTTATTTCAATGAAATGTTCTATTGTAGTGCACATCTTGTGAATGGACTCTATGTTCTAGACTTTGACAACCCAATCTATAACATAAATACCAAATGGTTCAAGTCTAATGATTTGAATCAAACATATCTCTGGCATTATCACTTGGGTCACATAAATGAGTGTCGCATATCCCTACTCTTCAATCAGTGAAGACTTAGCTTGGGAATTATTTTTCAATGAAAGACTTAGGTGAAGCAGCTTACATTTTAGGCCTTAAGATCTATAGAGATAGATCTAAAAGATTGTTTGGTCTAAGCTAGAGTACATATATTGACAATGTGCTTAAACGTTTTGCCATGGAGAATTCCAAGAAGGGATTCCTACCTATGTCATATGGTGTGAGTCTTTCAAAGACTCAATGCCCCTCTTCTAAGGAAGAAAGGGACCGCATGGATTAGATTCCTTATGCATCCGCAATAGGGTCTATCATGTACGTCATGCTTTGTACTCGTCAGATATCTAGTATGCGTTAAGCATGACGAGTAGATACCAGTCAGATCCAGGTGAAGGTCACTGGATAGCAGTCAAGAATATTCTTAAGTACTTGAGAAGGACTCAATATTATTTCTTGATCTTTGGAGGCGATGAAGAGCTTATTGTAAAGGGTTAGACCTATGCTAGCTTCCAAACTGACAAGGATGATTATAGATCGCAGTCAAGATATGTATTTTACTTAAATGGTGGTGTTGTGAGCTGGAAGAGTTCAAAGCAAGACATAGTCGCTGATTCTATAATAGAAGCCGAGTACATTGCTTCATCAGCTGTAGCAAAGGAGGCTGTTTGGATTAGGAAGTTCATTACAGAGCTTGGTATTATTCCTAGTGTAGGAAACCCAATAGACCTCTATTGTGATAACAATGGGGCTATTGTACAGGCTAAAGAACCTCACTCTCATCAGAGATCCAAACACACACTCCGGCGATTCCATCTCATTCGAGAGATCATCGATAGAGGAGATGTGAGAATATGCAGAGTACAGACCGATGTTAACATTGCAGATCCTTTGACCAAGGCTTTGGCACAGGGAAAGCATGATTGTCACACTTCAATGGGTATTCGATACCTCAGTGATTGACACTAGTGCTAGTGGGAGATTGTTAGTATTAGCCCTAGTACCAATTATGAGATGATTGTAAAGAGCTCATTTTGTATCATATATCATTATTAATAAAAGGCAAAGCTGGTTATTATATTTATTTCAGTTCAGTGTCAATTGAATAAGTATAATAATATCCTTGGGTAGTAGGTTCTTATCTACAGTATGTCAATTGGTTGAATTGATAGTGAGATATTGTAGAGAACACTACTCTTAACTGTTCCTAGTCGAGCATTAATATACAAGGACAATATTAATGCGTTGAGACTAGCATGTAGGTCAACGGATGACTTGATCTCACAAGTCATGGATATGAGATATCAGGTTGACACATGAGTATATATTAGAGAATATGTACTGAATGACCCGCTATGAGAATGTTTCATGGATCATCATATGAGTGTCATAAACATTCTCATGTGACTATTGGTATGAATAGTCCTTAGACCTGAAGTCACTACGGTTCTCTACATAAGGAGTTGTATACTTTGGTATCGTCAAACGCCACCCATAACAGGGTAGACTATAAAGTCGATCACTGGGTATGCAATAAATTATGCGGAGGGATGTGAGTGATGTAGATGGGATCTATCCCTTCCATATAATGGAAGTGATATCTGTGGGTCCCTTAATTAGTAGGACACAAGAAAGCATGGTTATGCGTAAATGAGTCAATATGAGATATTGAGCTCATTTGTTTGAGTGTCTACTTAGAGATAAAGAAACACAAAGATTGATAAGAGGATTACACGGTCTATGCCTCATTGATCAATCTAGATATCAAGGATAGAGGGACCAAGTCATACAAGATAATAGCCACGGAAAAGTTAAGTCGGATCTTGATATTCTCGTCACTTAGGTAGCAATGATGCCTTGCTAGATGTCACTCATTGCTTATGTGTTGGTTGCTACTCGGAAAACCTATAGGTTCCACTGTACAAAAAATTTGTACAAAGGTCTGAACCTTTTCCTAGCTACCATGTGTTCTTTTAAATTAAATTTTGGATCGCCTGCGGAACTTAACACGTTTGATCCAAAACTTAATCTATTTGTTCTTTTAGGTTTTGACTTGGATCTCCTGCGGAACTTAACACGTTCGACCCAAGTCTCCTTAAGTTATTAATTCCATTAAATATTAATTTCCATAAAAGGTTCCCAGTACTGACGTGGCGAGGCACATGGCCTTCTTCGATATGGGAGCAACCACCACCGACTAGACAAAACCTTTAATAGAAAGCTAATATTTAATTTCCTAAAATAACTTTAGGTTAACCAAAGAGAACAATCAAATCACAAGGAAAAGAAAGAAACAAAAGAACACAACTTCGAAAAAACATATTCGAAATTCTAGAACGTAAGCCTCTTGTATTTGGTATTATTTCCATAAATAACTAGCATGATGCGGAAATAGAAATTACTAGTTATACCTTGTAGAAAAAAACCTCTTGATCTTCTACCGTATTCCTCTTCTTATCCCGGACGTCGTGTGGGCGACGATCTTCCGAGACGAGAACCACCACGCACCTTCTTCTTCTCCAAGCAAGGTTCGGCCACAAGAAGAACCACCTCCAAGGAAGAAGAACTTGATCACCACCAATGCTCCAAAGGATCTTCAAGATGAGGCTTCCTCCTCTTCTTCTTCTCCTTCCTAGGTCCGGCCACCAACAAGAGCTCCAAGAGATGTATGGTTCGGCCACCAAAAGAGAAGAAAGGAGAAAGGCTAGGGCCGGCCACAAGAAGAAGAAAAGAGGGAGAGAAAAATAAAATATTGTCTCTGTTCAAGGCACCTTAACCCCCTCTTTTATAATCCTTGGCCTTGACAATTAAGGAAACTTATTAAAAATAATATCAATAGCTTTCCTTAATATGAATTAATGAGGAATTAATAAAATAAAAACTCCCCATTAAATTCATATGGCCGGCCACAATTTAAAGAGAAGAAAAATTTCCAATCAACAAAAATTTCCTTATTTGTTCTTGTAAATTTAATTTCTCTTCAAAATCCCTTCATGGTTGATAAAAAGGAAATTTCTATAATTTTAATTTTATCAACATGTGGATAATATTTAAAGAAAAAATAAAACATCTCTCCAATCTACAAATAAGGAAAGAGATCTAATCTCTTTCTTTAATCTTTTGTAGATCTTTTACAAGAGAGATATTTTAATTTTAATTCTCTTTAAAATATATCTTCCACATAATAATAAAAATTAAAATTAAATTTCTTTTTTAATTTATTTTGGCCGGCCCTACTAGCTTGGGTTCAAGCTAGGGCCGGCCACCCAATTTTATACCTAGGCCGGCCCTAGCTTGTTCCCAAGCTAGCTTGGCCGACCCCTATTGGGTAGGTTTAGAAGGTGGGTATAGGTGGGTATAGAACTCTATAAATAAGAGGCTACGATAGGGACCGAGAGGAGGAATTGGTTTTGGTCTCCTGATAAAATTAAGCATCCCGTGTTCGCCCCGAACACACAACTTAATTTTATCAATGATAATTCATTCCACTAGAGAACTATCATTGAACTACCGCACCAATCCCAAATTACATTTTTGGGCTCCTTCTTATTATGAGTGTGTTAGTCTCCCTGTGTTTAAGATATCGAATGTCCACTAATTAAGTGAGTTACTGACAACTCATTTAATTAATATCTAAGTCCAAGAGTAGTACCACTCAACCTTATCGTCATGTCGGATCGAGTCCACCGAGGTTTAACATGACAATCCTTATGAGCTCCTCTTGGGGACATTATCAACCTAATATCTCTAGGACACAGTTTCCTTCTAAAATCAGCAACACACACTATAAGTGATACCATTTCCCAACTTATCGAGTTTATTGATTCATCGAACTAAATCTCACCCATTGATAAATTAAAGAAATAAATATCAAATATATGTGCTTGTTATTATATTAGGATTAAGAGCACACACTTCCATAATAACCGAGGTCTTTGTTCCTTTATAAAGTCAGTATAAAAGAAACGACCTCTAATGGTCCTACTCAATACACTCTGAGTGTACTAGTGTAATTATATAGTCAAGATAAACTAATACCTAATTACACTACGACCTTCTAATGGTTTGTTCCTTTCCATTCTGGTCGTGAGTTATTGTTTATAATTTATAAGGTACTGATAACATCGTCTTCTGTATGTGACACCACATACTATGTTATCTACAATATAAATTAAATGAACAACTACAAACAAATGTAGATAATTAGACCAAATATGATTCTTTATTCATAATGAATGTTTACAAAGCTTAGGCTTTCAGTATACATTCCAACATTATGTATTTAAATGTTGATTTGGATACATTGCCAATGTTACGAGAACCTATTGGGTCACACTCAAAGAACAAGTCAATGGAGATGGATTCATATGATGAATCATTAGATTAAGTCTAATTCAAATTGGACTCGTTGAGTAAGACTCAATTAAATCCAACTATTGGATTGAGTCCAATTCAAATTAGACTCATTGAATCAATTGGATTGATGATTAATGAGTTGGACTCATTATGATTTCATGAATTATTTGATGATTAATTAGTTGGACTCATTATATGATTTCATGAATTTGAATTCATGAAGAAAGAGGAGTGTACAACTTGAATTACTCATACATTGGATGCATTGAATTCATTGGATGAAGAGTGAACAATTTGAATTGCTCATGCATTGCATGTATTGCATGCATTGGATTCATTGGATGAAGAAAAATATTAATGTCAATCAAGACAATTGACATTAAGGCATGAGGCAATTTCATGAATCTATAAAAGGGAGTTTTTGGATTCATTTTCATGATGAATTTTTGGTGTTCTTGCTCTTCTTCCTCCTCCTCTCTTCCACTTGCCGAAACTTCCAAGAAGGGTTGCTAGCACAACCTTTGGTTGTTTCATTCTCCACTTTGTGAGTTTGTGAGACATACGAGACTTGTTCGTGTGGATACCATAGAGGCACGACCACTTGATCGCGCTAAGATCCGCATCTAAAGAAACGTTGCTGCCGGGATTGCGAAGGGCACGCAACAAAGGTATAACTTTCTCGTGTAGAAAATTAGTACTTAGTATATGGTTTCCTTTCGCATGGATCTTCTGGAAAGGAACTAGATGTTTTCCGCTGCGCTTTCGCGTGTTTAACGCCCTAGTTCCTAATAGTTCCTTCATGTAGCTCTAGGAACTTCTCCCAAACTTTCTTTGCTGATTCGTAATCTCCAATTTGATTGACTTTTTAGGGTGGAAGTACGCTTAGCAGATGGAACTCGACTCGTCCGTTTGCTACGAAGTCTGCATGTTCCTTTTTGGTCCATTGGTACTCTTCTTTTTCGGCTACTTGTTGGTCCTTGGGGTTACAAAATCATATTTAATTATTAAGAGTATTTCAAGATCTGTTTTGAAAAAATACCTTCATGCATTTATTTCATATCGTGAATTCCCCCTCGAACTTCGGCGCATAGATGCTCGGTCTGGCAATCGACTTGTTTGCTTCGGTCGATGGTTAGTCCTTCTAAAGCGGTTGGGCTCTGATACCACTTGTAGGTCTCATGCGGGCAGCAAGGGTGAGGTGAATTGTTTATAAAATAAAAATAACCCCTTTCTTCATCTTTCAACTTAGTTAAATAGCATAATTAATTTAAACAAAAATGAAGTGTATAAAAATGAACAACTAAAGAAAGAAAGTAGGAAGGCTGGATTTACTTGATTATAACATAGGTGGTTGTTAATCCAAGGTGTTGAAAAGATCTACTAGAAATGCTCCTTTGTTGAAGGTGGAGTAACATCTTGCAGACATTGACAGCTCAAGGAAAATACTAGGAAAGATTACAGTAGTTGTTGTTCAAGTTGTGTTTCATTTCCTAGCTCTAGGGGTCTTTTTATAATCCTTGAAAAATTCTATCTGAAACTTTAAGGCACCTTCAAGTGGGTCCAAGGTTTCTTCAAGTGAGTCCAAGGCACCTTCAATACACTACAAAAATAGTAGTGAATAACGATTGAATTTTCCGTCGGTATTCTATCGGTATTGAGGTTTACCGATGGAATACTAACGGAATTTATGATATCAGAAATAATTTGGTCGGCAATGCAATTTACTGACGGAAATGAAATTCAGTCAGTAATTACCGATGGAATAATGTATTCCATTAGTAAATTTAATGACCGAACACTTTTCCCGTCGGTAGAGAGTAAATGGCAGGTAACAGAAGTTGCCTACTGAATTTTATTCAGTCAGTAAATTTTTGACGAAATTATGTTTCTGTCAGTGATCATCGACGGAATACACTATTCTGTCGGTAAAATATCGACCAACACAGTAGCGGTTGCGATATATTACCGACGGAATAAGATATTCCGTCGGTAATTCTCGACGGAATTAAATATTTCATCTGGAATCATCGACAAAATGACTGGTTCCGTCGAGAATTACCGACGAAATAAGATATTCCGTCGGCAATATATCGCAACCGCTATTGTGATTGTCAATAGTTTGCCGATGGAATAGTGTATTTTGTCTATGATCACCGACGGAAACACAATTCTGTTGATAAAAATTAGTAAAAAAAATTAAAAAACCTTCTTTTATTTGCCACATATATACAATTTTCATATAAATAAAAACCATCACAAACGATGACAGCACAAACATAATTCATACATAAATCACAATCCATACAATATACTCACAACATACAATAAGCTCACAACATAAAACTATCCAAAATACAATACCAAACATAATCATAATTACCAAATCTCCAAAATACAAGTAGAACTATCCAAGTATCAAGTACTCACAATCATAAGTATCCAAAAGTAAATGATAAGTGAAAGGAAAATATAAAATATTCAAAATACTTACCATGATACATCACCTATACATATATCCAAATATAATCCTGTAAAAGTCAAATACAAGAGATTATGATCAGAATGAATCGATGCAAATATAATATATAACTAAAAAATTGTAATATATAACTAATTTTACATGTAAAAAAACCTGGATTATATTTTGGATATCCAATAATGGTGGTGATGGTAAATGTATCAATATGGACTCCTGAAAAATATAATATAATTTAAGATAAACATCTAATAATATCCAAATAGAATAAATATATTTGACTTAATTAATATATAATAAATTAAAAAAAAACAAGTTGTAGTTGAACATACCTCAGAAAAATCTATTCATCAACAGGGTCTTATGGGTCTCAAGTCTCCTTTGACTGGGGATGTTGTGATTGGGGCTGCTGTTATTGGTCTCATTTAGCAATGACTGCTTGCATCTGGGCCAATGTCTACTCTTGAGCAGCCCACCTCTCCTCCCACCTCTGATCCATCGTAGTCATTTGAGTCTTTAATTCTTGATTTTCTTTTCTTAATGACTTCACCTCAGAAGAATAAGAAGAGGAACTGGCATGCCCCCTAAGAGTCCTCAAGCAATTAAATACCACCTTAGCCTGGGAGCCAAGGACACAGAGGGAGGAGTTCTTTGTCCTTCCACCCACAACATCATAATAAATTTCATTTATTTGCTGGATAGATAGATCCTATGAGTCCCCTCCCTCTACTGGTGGCTGAGATACCTGAGCAACCCTACTTGTCATTTCCTCCTGTGTAGAAAAAATATACAATTTATATCTTATACACAATTACTAAAGCTAATTAATCATTATTAAAGATTAAATATAATAAAGTTAATAATTCAAACCCCAATATTCTTGGATTGAGCATTAACATATGTGTCATCCTTTCTCTAGTGAGTCTTGAGAAAGATCTCTAGGCAAGTGGGTTGCCTTTCTAAAGAACGCTCTTGCATGCACAAATTAGTTTTGCCAAAATTATGCAAGTTTGTTAATAAATAAAAATTTGATTTATATAATTTTAAATCACTCACCAGATCCATAGCATGCTCAACAATGGATCGGGATCCTGATGCATGCCGAGCGGATCCGGTACTCGGGCCACCTAGCTCTATATTCCTATTTTCTTGAGCTTTTTGAGCCTTTGTCTGCCATTTTTGTGCAAATCAAGTGCCCTTCCATGCACCCCAGATCTCGTAGGATACATGAGTTGGCATTGTGACATCCTTTCTCACATAATATAATATCAAACCTGTGCTAAGGAATTCCATTTTAAACTTATTAAAGGAATTTTTAGATATCTAAAAGGTACACAAAATATAGGAATGTGATACCCTAGGACAACTAACTTTGACCTTTTAGGATTTTCTAACTTAGACTATGTTAGCTCTAAATTAGATTGAAAAAGTACAAGTGATAGATGTCAATTACTTGAACCATCACTTATCAACTAGTTTAGTAGAAAACAATATTGTATTACTTTATCTACAACTGAGGTTGAATATATAGCTATGGGTGAGTGTGTAGCACAATTATTATGGATGATGTACACATTACAAGACTTTAACTTAAATTATAAACATACACAAAGCTCTATTGATAACATAAGTTTAATAAACGTAACCAAAAATTTAGTGCATAATTCAAGAGCCATACATATAGAGGTAAACACCATTTTGTAATAGATCATGTAGTCAAAGGTGATATTGACCTTAACTATATTGAGTCAAAAATCAAATTTGGCTGACATTTTTACGAAACCATTATCAGAACTCGAATTTAGTAACTTAAGATGAAAACTAGGCATGTGTACGATAGACTAGGACTATTATTTTCAAAATAATTTTCAAATAGTTTGTAAATTCTAGTAAAATTCTTTACTTATATTTTCTAAAAATTTCCATTTCCTTAGTATTTTAAAATTAATTTTTTTCTTAGACTTGATCAAATTCATATAAAGTAGATTCCTATAGATCTAGGTATCGAGCATCTCACACTAGGTCTACCTTGATTATGTATTCAAAAACTTAGAACATCCTGAGATACATAGGCATATTGTCTGAACTTCAAATGCTTATATCGGTGTATCAAAATAAGTTTGGACAAAAAATACCAAAATTATAGTGATCAGGTAGTAATCCATTTTAGTCAAACACTAACTAGATACATTTACTTAACTTGACTAACCAAGTGAACACTACTATCCTCTAATAGTTAGTTAGTAATTAATGGTTAGACATTTAAGGTCAATTTTTAGGTAAATATTTTTTATTTAAATATATCAAGTTCAGAGAAAGGATAATTTGAAAATAATTTTCAAAATAATTTATTTCCTTTCCTACTACTTGCATAAATCACTTTCAAAATTTCTTTCAATTTTTTTTTTTTGCAAAATACTTTCAAAAATACTTTTCAGATACTTGCTTTACAAAAAGTCTTATTTTTTTTAAACATGTGTTTTTCCACTTTGAAAATTTTATTTTTAAAAATACTTCTAAAACTATTTTATTTAAACAAATTATTTACAAAAATTTTCAAAAGGAGTTTTGAACAATTGAAATTTTAAAACATCCTTTTCAAACAAACTATCTTTTTAACAAATATTTTGTAAAATTCTTACAAAATTTATTTATACAAAATGATTTGTTTTGCAAAGTCAATTTTTAAAATGTTGAACACTTTTTAAAAATCATAAAATTTAAGTGGGTTCTAATACTTTCAAACTTATTTTACTTAGCAAAATTTCTTTAAAAACACTTTAAATTGTTTTACAATATTTGGGCAACATTTTTTTTTTAAAAAAGTGTTTTAAAAACCATCTTGCAAAATGATTTCTAAACTTCTTTCATAGTTTAAGATTTGCAAAATGATTTGTCTTAGAAATTTTTCAACGTTTTGAAACCCTTTTAAAAAGTTTGAAACTTTCTTTAAGGATTATATTAACTCCTCCCTCCCATTAAACTTGCAAATTTTCTTTGAACATTTTATACTCACTAGAGTTTTGTTATAATTTTTATAATTCGTTATGTTTATCTGCATTGTTTTTGATGAATGTCAAATGGGGAGGGTAAGGGTTAAGAAAAAGACAAACTAAATCTTGAAAATCTTAACCCTAAAATGATCAAGAGAATAAAATGGAAATTTAAATTACTTAATTTTAAGTTCTCTTGAATCATGTCATTACTATTTAATTTTTGTATATCTTTTCCTAATTCTAACCCAGGTTGTCATTACATCAAAAAGGGAGAGATTGTCGATGCAATTTGTACTAATGGTCTAGCTTAGATTTTGATGAATGACAAGTAAATTAAGTCAAGTGTTATCATGATCTAACCTTGTTATCGAGTGTCTAAGGTTGACTAACTTGATGGGTCAGAAGAACCTAACACCAGGTAGAAATTCCAATCGAGTTGTGTGATTCCCGAGTGGCGAAGTCTAGATGTGGAATTATGGTAGGACGAAGTCAGAATGTGCGATTCTCATAGGAAGACCTGGTGGGTTAGAATAATGTTAATGAGGTAACTTGACACACTGTGAGTGAAGTTCAGTTACTGGAGGAGAGTAAGTGAGGACGTGTCTCAGTTGAGCAGATAGTAGACATCGATCCAATTGAGGTCCATTTCAAAGACTTAAATTGGGACATTGACTAGATCCTGGTCTGGAGGATGGGGACTAAGTTAAAAATTAATCATATTATTATTGTGCTAACTTTGTTTTGCAAGTTAGATATTGTCGTGTTAGACTATCCTAACTTGTAGGATAAAAGAAGTAAAAAGGCCTCCGGTGAACAGTACTCGAGGTGCCTTCAAGCATTGGAAGACTCCTTTAGTACTGTTCATGGAAGGCGCCTTCAGTGCTATGGAAGACGCCTTCGGTGCTATGGAAGACGCCTTCCAATGGATAAACTTCAGACCTTATCAGCAATAAGGTGCAGTGAAGTTGGGATAAAGTTTTGCCTATGGAAGGAGCCTTCAAGGCTATGGAAGGCACCTTCCACACTTTTTAAAAGGGTGTCTCGACCAAGCATTCTTCAACAACTCATATACAAGCTTCTATGCGTCTGATTATTATTTCAACTATTCTAGCTTCCTGCTGCCCTACTATGACTCTACTACATCCGACTACCACTGAGAAGCCATCTAAACACTGAGATTGAGTCAACTGTCTACAAAAGTGTTTGGTAACAAAACTTAAAGTTCTATACTTAATTTCTCAAATGGAAAGTGTAGCTTGTTACACTCTTCCAATTCTTTTTGTACTCGATCCCTTCTTACAACGATTCCGAAAGAGGGTATTGTGGATTACCCGTCAATAGGTCTGCGGGACCTGGGTCTTGGAGTAGGAGTCACTGAAACAAGTAAAACTAAACTTGTTCTTTTACTTTCTTTTCATTTTCGTGTTTTTTCACTGTGCACTTAAGTTTAAAATTGACAAGAAAAGGTTTTTCAAAATCACGTGATTCACTCCTCCCCCTCTCACGTGAGTCTCAATCCAACATTTTTATCTTCGGCTAACGGCTATGGAAGGTGCCTCCAATAGGCTGGAAGACACCTTCAACATTGTTCATAGAAGGTGTCTTTCAAGCCATTGAAGGCTCCTTTCCTAAGGTAGATCATCTTCTTAGCTGATATTCTTTCCGTGGGTGATGCTCCGACCTTCAAGAGTTGAGCTCACCCGAACCTAATTCTGACCTTCTCCTCAAGCAAGCTTCCTCTCCAGTTTCTCATCCCTTGAACGTTGTGCAGGTCCTTCTCATCCACCGATGTACTCTTTCGCAATACCTCATCCCTCAGATGCACTGAGCCCATCGGCTCCCTTCCCGTATCATCCTTCTCGCTAGTTACGTCTTCTGCTTAATTTCTTTTGCTCCTAAGTTCCTACACACTTAGACACAAGACATCAAACATAAATATGACCTAACTTAACTTAATTGACTACATTAAAACTACCATAGGATATTTAAAAGAAAAACATGTAACAAGAAATAACAATATAGAAAATTATTTAAGAGAACTTAAATAACTTGAATTTCTATTTTATTCTCTTGATCATTTTAGGTTTAAGTTTTTTAGATTTGCCTAAGTTTTCTTACTTAAACTCTTACCCTTCCCCTTTGACATTCATCAAAAAATATGCAAATAAGTATATCAAACGCATGAAACAGACAAATAAAGCAAGTCTATTTTCTGGAGGTTTTGATTTGCATAATTAAAAAATAATTATCAAATAGTTAAAGTCCCAAAATAAATGCCAAGAATTTTCAAAGTAAATTTCAAAATTAATCTATTTTCAAGTAAGTTTTTCAAGTATAAACTTTAGCAACTATTTTGTAAGGCAATTTTTAAAGCTTCAGTTTTTAAATAATTATTAAGGAATTGTTTCAAATCAATTTTCAAATAATTTTTCAAAATAGGAAATTAAAACAGTATTTAAAGAAATTTTTTAGAGTAATTGTTAAAAGGGACTTTTAAAGTAATTTTTCAAAGTAGTAATGCAAAGTAATTTTTAATATTAATTTTCAAAACAATTTTTGAAAGTTAGTTTTTCAAAGAACTTTTCAAAACTTTTCAAATATTTTTAAAGTTATTTTTAAAACATTTTTTGAAGTATTTTCAAAAATATCTTATAAAATATTTTTCAAAGTAATTTTTAAAAAATATGCTCCTCCTTAGCCTGATATTACTTTGAAAATAATCATCTAAAACAAAATTTATCCTTAAATGTTTAACTTTTAGTTACTTACCTAGCTTTATTTCTAACAATTTCTCCTTTTTATTTAGTTTGTTCCTAAAAATCCACTTTGTTTCTATAAACTTTCTATCTTTGGATAGTGGGACTAAGTTCTAAACTTTATTTCTTTCAAATTGGGTCAATTCCTCTTGCATGGCTTTTAGTATTAGCCCTAAGAGTCAATTATGAGATGATTAGACTTATAGTGTTAATGACTTATTGGATTAATGGCTAATCCAATATAATAGTCCAACCCATTAGCTTAATAGGTTAATGACTTATTGGGTTAATGGTTAATCCAATATAATAATCCAGACCATTAAGAGGAATACAAAGAGACAAAAATCCTTGGTATTCATTGGATGAATATAAATAGGTTTTTTGATTGAATTTTCATATGATGAAAAGTGAGACTCTTCACCTTCTCCTTCTTCCTTCTCTTTTTCCTCTTGGTTGAATTCTTTCTCTTGGTCAAACCATCCTTATGGTTGCTAGCACAACCTTAGTTGGTTTTTCTTCTCCACTTCTTTAGTTTGTGAGATGGATGGAAGGTATGTTCATGTGGATACCGTAAAGGTGTGAACACTTGATCGCGCTGAAATCTGCATCTAAAGAAAAGTTGTTACCATGATTACGAAGAGCACACAACAAAGGTATAACTCCCTCTCATCAAACTTAGTATATGTTTTCTCCTTCACGTGGATCTTCTGGAAAGGATCTAGTTATTTTTTTGTTGCGCTTTCTACATTGTTAGCACTATAGATCCTTACAGTGGTATTAGAGCCACTTGCGAAGGCATATACTAAGTTGTAGTTAGATTTTTATATGTGATATAGAAATTGCATGAGATATTTACTATGATTTGTGTTGGAACTCCAAAGTTATTTTGATGTAATCAAACAAGTTAAGTTAGGTCCTGTGGTTTTTTATCCCTGTGTTTAAGTGTGCAGGAGCTTAGGAACATAGGAAGTCGAGCGGATGATGCGGCTAGCGAGAAGGACGACATAGGAGAGAGCCGACAGACTCGGTGCGTTTGAGGGACGAGGCACCGTGGAAAAGTACACCGATGGACGAGAAGAACGTGCGCAACGTTCGAGGGATGAGAGGCCGGAGGGGAAGCCTGCTCGAGGAGAAGGCCGAAATTGGGTTTGGGTGAGCCTTATTTTGGTTGGCCGAAATCAACTAAACGAGCTGAGCTAGAGCGGAAGACCTAGATTGAGGTGAGCAACACCAGGGTAGAGGGCCTTGACCGAAAAAGTCAATAGGGTTGACTTTGAGGGTTCGGGTGTTCGGAACCCAAATATTATCAGCATCGACGTGGACGTTGACCGTTGGGTCGGGAATAGATTTCTATCCCACTCCAAGTGCCTAGAACCCTTCCAAGTGCCCCGACCAAGGCTATAAATATAACCTTGGTCCAAGAAGCTAAAGACAATAAGCATTCTTGCAACAACACTTGTACACGCTCTAGTTTTCATTTAGCTTCTAATTTTATGTGCTTACACTACTATAAAGAGGCTTCTCCTCTTGAAGGAGAGTTAGTGCATTTCACTTCCTTGGATTAACAACCTCCCCGGTTGTAACCAAGTAAATTCAGTTGTCTCTTTTTTTTAGTTTATTTTCTATTCTATCTTTATGCAAGTGTTCTTTTAAGTCCGAGAAGAATTTGTCTTTATTTTTTGCAAGGCTATTCAACCCCCTTCTAGCCGGCCAACTGGGGTCTCATAAGTGGCATCAGAGCCAGGATGCTTCAGGAGGACTAACTGCCGAATGAAGCACACGAAATGACCGGACCAAGCATCTTCCCACCAAAGTTCGAGGGGGAATTCGCTAGCTGGAAGAAGAGAATGGAGGTATTTTTTAAAATAGACTTTGATTTATTATTAATAATAGAATTCGATTTTGAAGCACCCGAAGGCAAGCAACAATATCAATGGATGAAGAAGGAACAAGCTTACTTCGTGGCAAATGATAAAGCATAATTTCATCTGCTAAGCGTCCTCCTGCCATAAGAAGTCAACTGGATCAGAGCTTACGGGTCCACCAAGGAGCTCTGGGAAAAATTCCTAGAACTTTACGAAGGAACCTCAGAGGTAAAACTTGCGAGATGGGACTTACTTCGTAACCAGATTAGCAACCTCTGATTTGAAGAAGGCAAAACGATTGCACACCTTCACTCGAGAATTAAGGAGCTCATCACCGGACTTTTGAATTTCAGAGAAATGGTAAGTAACTGAGATTCTCTAAGGTATGCTCTTAATGCATTCCCTAGGAATATAAAATTGGCATCACTAGTAGATGCCTTCTATATCTCTAAGGATCTAAAAATTGTTACCTTAAAAGAATTATTTTCAACTTTTAAAGTCCATGAGTCGAGATGTGCAGATATGAAGAAGGAGCCAACACACAACATTACCTTTAAGGCAAGGATGGATGAACAAGACCCTGAATCCTCCCTTGAGGATGAAGAAACAACAATGATGGTAAGGCGATTTAAGAAATTGTTTAAATCAAGAAAAGCTAACCATCCTCAGGGTAGAAAGAAAAGGATAATCAGATGCTACCACTACAATGAAGAAGAGCATGTTAAGGACAACTATCCTAAACTAAGGAATAAGGATAAAGACAAAGGAAAGAAGCCTATCCAAATGAACAAGTACAAGACTTTAAAGGCGACGTGGGATGAAACATTGTCCGAATCGAAAGTTGAGGCATTCTCCGGGCTTGCGTTGATGGCAAGTCATCAAGAAGAATACGAAGAAAGCTCTTCCAAAATGAGCATCGAGATCATCAATGAAGGAGGAGCAACATCGGAAGAAAGCAGTAGTTCAGGGGGAGTCACGGACAACGAGATCGACAAGGTAAGTCAGGTATGATCTCTTCCACTTGACAAGTTGTTTAAGTTTGTAAAATTATTAACCAAAGATTGTTGCAAACTTGAAAAATAAATTTAAAATTTAAAATTAATTTTAGCAAAATATTTCCCATTAGAAGAGTTTGACAAAATAAAATTAGAAAATGATATTTTGTAAAAAGAAATAAGTAACTTGAAAAATCATACATGCTCATATAATGCAAGTTTTAGAAAGTTCAATAACCTAAATTGGTATTTTAGATACCACAAAGGACAAATTAAAAATATTTCAAAGAAATATATCTCTAAGAAATACCTCATCAATCCAGTTGGCTGGAACCTATATTGGGTTCCTAAGTCTTGTCTAACTTAAACTTTGTTTAGACTTAGAGCTTTCAGCAAGAAAATTAAACATTTAATTTCCTTATGTGGCTTTGTCTAGAAGTGATTGATAATCCAATAACTAAGAAAGACTAATACCTCACCACAACCTGGAAGCCAAATATTGAAATAAAATATTTAATTAACTAACTGATAAAATAATAAAATTGAAATTAGATAATGCTTTGAATAGTTATTCAATTTTTTAAAATTCTATTTTTTTTTACGAATCTGCTTAACTTCTTTAGAAATTAAAAAAAAACTTAGATTTTTTTTTTAAATTTTTTTTTACTTTTCCAAAATTTTTGCAAAAAATTAATTCTTGAAATTTTCTTTAATTGAGGAAATTTTTAATTTTTTACTTAGAAAATATTTCTAAAATTATTTTCAAAATCAAAGTTTACTTAGAAATATTTTGAAAATTTTTTTTGTTACCCTTAGATTTTTATTGAACCCCAAAAATTTTTATGTGATCAAAGGGGGAGAAGAAAAAGATTAAGTCTAGAGGGAGGTAGCTTAAAATTCAATTTCCTATTTTTTATGCTTTATTGTAAAATTTACTTTTTGCTTTACTTTATGTCTGTTTACCCTAGCTTAACTTGGGTTGCTCACATCAAAAATGGGGAGATTGTTGGAACCCCAAGGTTATTTTGATATGATCAAACAAGTTAAGTTAGGTTCTATGATTTTTGATCCCTGTGTCTAAGTGTGCAGGAGCTTAGGAGCACAGGAAGTCAAGCGAAAGACGCGACTAGAGAGAAGGACAACACGGGAGACAGCCGACGGGCTTGGTGCGTTTGAGGGATGAGGCACCGCAGAAGAGTACACCGGTGGACGAGAAGAACATGCATGACGTTCGAGGGACGAGAAGCCGGAGCAAAAACTTGCTCGAGGAGAAGGTCGAAATTGGGTTTGGGTGAGCCTTATTTCGGTTGGCCGAAATCACCCAAACGAGCGGAGCCGGAGTGGAAGACCCGGACCTAGGCGAGCAGCACCGGAGCTGAGGGCCCGGACCAAAAAAGTCAATAGGGTTGACTTTGAGGGTCCGGGCGCTCGGACCCATTCTAGGCGCTCAGAACCCAAATATTATCAGCATCGACGTGGATGTTGATCGTTGTGTCGGGGATAGATTTCTATCCCACTCCAGGCACCTCGACCAAGACTATAAATATAGCCTTGGTCCAAGAAGCTAAAGACAACAAGCATTCTTGCAACAACACTTGTACACGCTCTAGTTTTCATTTAGCTTCTAATTTTTTGTGCTTGCACTGCTGTAAAGAGGCTTCTCCGCCTGAATGAGAGTTAGTACATTTCACTTCCTTGGATTAACAACCTCCCTGGTTGTAACCAAGTAAATTCAGGTGTCTCTTTCTTTTTAGTTCATTTTCTATTCTATCTGTATGCAAGTATTCTTTTAAGTCAGAGAAGGATTTGTCTTTATTTTTTGCATGGCTATGTTAGAGTGTATACTGAAAGCCTAAGCTTTTGTAAACATTTATTTTGAATAAAGAATCACATTTGGTCAAATTATCTATATTTGTTTATAGTTGTTCAATTAATTTATATTGTAGATAACATATTATGTGGTGTCACATACAGAAGATAATGTTGTCAGTACCTTATAAATTATAAACGACCAAAATGGAAAGGAACAAACCATTGGAAGGTCATAGTGTAATTAGGTATTAGTTTATCTTAACTATATAATTACACTAGTACACTTAGAGTGTATTGAGTAGGATCATCAGAGGTCGTTTCTTTTATACTGACTTTATAAAGGAACAAAGACCTCAGTTATTATGGAAGTGTGTGCTCTTAATCCTAATATAATAACAAGCACATATATTTGATATTTATTTCTTTAATTTATCAATGGGTGAGATTTAGTTCGATAAATCAATAAGCCCGATAAGTTGGGAAATGATATCATTTATAGTGTGTGTTGTTGATTATAGAAGGAAACTGTGTCCTAGTGATGTAGGTTGATAATGTCCCCAAGAAGAGTTCATAAGGATTGTCATGTTAAACCTTGCAGGTGGACTTAGTCCGACATGATGATAAGGTTGAGTGGTACTATTCTTGGACTAAGATATTAATTAAATGAGTTGTCAGTAACTCACTTAATTAGTGGACATTCGACATCTTAAACACATGGAGACTAAACACTCATAATAAGAAGGAGCCCAAAAATATAATTTGGGATTGGTGCGGTAGTTCAATAATAGTTCTCTAGTGGAATGAATTATTATTGATAAAATTAAGTTGTGTGTTCGGGGCGAACACGGGATGCTTAATTTTATCGGGAGACCAAAACTAATTCCTCCTCTCGGTCCCTATCGTAGCCTCTTATTTATAGAGTACTATACCCACCTATACCCACCTTTATACCCATGTTGTAGGGGTCGGCCAAGCTAGCTTGTGGATCAATCTAGGGCCTGCCAAGCCTTGGTCCATGGGTGGCCGACCCTAGCTTGAACCCAAGCTTAGGTGGTCGACCTATTAAATTAGAAAAGAATTTTAATTTTAAAATTTTCTTATGTGGAAGATATAATTTATTGGAGAGATTAAAAATTAAAATATCTCTTTTATAAGTTTCTACAAAAGATTAAAGAAAGATATTAGATCTCTTTCCTTATTTGTAGATTGGAAGGATATTTTATTTTTCTTCTTTATAAATTATTCACATGTTGAAAAATTAAAATTATAGAAATTTCTTTTTATCAACCATGAAGGGATTTTAATTGAAAATTTTATTTTTTTTTAAATTTCCGAAGACAAATAAGGAATTTTAATTGTTGATTGAAAATTGGCTTGTTTGCTCTCCATGAGGTGGTCGGCCATGACATGAGGGATTAGGAAATTTTGTTTAATTTTTCTTAATTAATTCATGTCAAGGAAAGTTAAGGAAATTTTATAGTAATTAAATTTCCTTATTTGCCAAAGCTAAGGATTATAAAAGAGGGGGTTTTGGGAGCCTTCAAGGGGAACAACCTCTATTATTTTCTCCCTCTTTTCTTCCTTGGTGTGGCCGACTTCATCCTTTCTCTTCTCTCCATCCTTGTGGCCGAAACTTCCTTTGCTCTTGGAGATCAAGTGGTGGCCGGTTTCTAGCTTGGAGAAGAAGGAGAGAAAGCTTTCATCCCTTGGAGCTTGGTTTGTTGAATCTCTTCATCCTTGGAGGTGCTCTTGTTGTGGCCGAACCTTGCAAGGAGGAGAAGAAGGTGCTTTGGTGGTTTCTCATCTCGGAAGATCATTGCCCACACAACGTCCGAGGTTAGAAGAGGAATACGGTAGAAGACCTAGAGGTTTTTGCTTGCAAAAGAAAAGGTATACTAGTATTTAATTTCCGCATCATACTAGTTTTATCTTCATGTAAAAATACCAAATACAAGAGGCATGCGATTCTAGTGTTTCGAATTTGTTTTTGATGTTGTGTTCTTTTATTTTTCTTTTCCTTGTGATTTGATTGTTCTTTTTGGTTGACCTAAAGTTATTTAAGGAAATTAAATATTAACTTTCCTTAAAAGGCTTTGCCTAGGCGGTGGTGGTTGTTCCCATATCCAAGAAGGTCATGTGCCTCGCCATGCAGTCCTGGAAGCCAATTCTGGAAATTAATATTTAATGGAATTAATAACCTAGGTGATTTGGATCGAACGTGTTAAGTTCCGCAGGAGATCCAAGTCTAAACCTAAAAGAACAAGTAAATTAAACTTTGGATCAAACGTGTTAAGTTCTGCAGGCGATCCAAGTTTAATTTAAAAGAACACATGGTAGCTAGGAAAGGTTCAGACCTTTCTACAAAATTTTTGTACAATGAAACCATTAGGTTTTCCGAGTAGCAACCAACAGGCTATTCAACCCCCTTCTAGTCCGCCAACCGGGGTCCCACAATTTGCATGATTATGAGTTATATTTCAGCTAAAGGTCTTGGCTAAAAACTATTGTGAACAGCAAGGCTTCGACCAACACTATTGTGAACAGTAAGATTTTAGCCAAAGGTTTTGTGGGTAGTAGGATCTCGGGTATGACAAACTTTATGTCATAAAGATTTTGTGAATGTTATATGACATAGTGCATGGTTATGGTCTTTAACCTTAATGTGATTGGATGTGTGTGTATGTTGTAATCCATAATACGACCTGCATATCGTGCCTCTCTTCTTTTTATTTTGGTTGTAAATTTAGACTACCCTCGAATATAACTCAAGATTTCTTTAGATTTTGTAATATACAAATTAGAGAAAGAACCAGTCTACTGGACGATGGTGAAAAAGGGAGAAGGACAACAACATATGGCGACCAAGGAAGCACTTGGAAAAGATGCTTTAACCTAGGTTGACCTTTCGATCTTCTCATTGGCTTGAGAAGATCGTATTTGATGGGGCCATAACCATATCACATTTAATTAGCGTATATGTTGATGTATGTCATGATATGTCATGATTGTATGCAATGCATGTGTAACTATCACAATTAGATCCTTTTCATATTCCTACCAAAATTTGGTACTCACTACTACCTTGATCATTTGTAGTCAGGTTTGTCAAAGAAAAGTGACTCATTTTATCTTGGTAGAGTGTGACAGGACAATTGTGATGTCCAACTATTGGACTTTGGGTGTGACTTAACCAAGTTACCTCAATTAGATTGAGAACATAGAGGCATACCCTATATGATGTAAATCATATTATACTAGTCTTGGACAATTAGCCAAAACTAACTCAAAATGAGTTATAATATGAATTTCATGAGATGGGCAAATGAACAAATAGTCTTGTTCATCTAACTATACAAGAGTTACATATAATATAATTGGTAAACGTTGTCTTCCTAAATTATGCAAGTCTTGGACGATTAGCCAAAGCTAACTCAAGATGAGGTATAATATGGATCATGTCCAATTGGTATACGCTGCCTACCTAATTTATACAAGTCTTGGGCGATTAGTGTTGGGTTTTTCGGGCCGCGAAAACCGCTTTTTCGCGTCGCGGAAACCCCGAAAGCCTCTAGCCATGGATCCGTGCGAAGAAAATTTACGAAAAACTTACGAGTACGAGTTTACTATCTAGATCTACACTTAGATCTACATGTTTAGAAATATACCCTTGTAGCGAAGCCCTTCGCGTTCCCGCTCGTCCAAACGGTGCCGGATCTCGAGAGTGTCAAAATAGACACTCCTCTAGAAGTATCCACACGAACTAATTAGGTGGAGATGACCAAAAACCAAGGTGTGCTAGCACCTATGTGGTTCGGCCAAGGAAGGAGGAGAGGGAGAGCTTGAGAGGAAGAAGGAAGAAAATGCACACTTGAATGAAAAATTGAATTCTCATTCAAACAATAGTGGCCGACCACTCTCCATTGTAACCCCAAATTAATTGCATTAATTGCAATTAATGTGAAGCCATTAAAGAGAATGGCTTTGTAACTTCCATGAGGTGGCACCCATGATGATGTGGAGTAACATCATTGGTCCACATCAATGCCAACTCACCAATGAGGTGGCATAAAGTCAAGTCAAACTTGACTTTTAATCTTCCTCTCAAGTCAAGTCAAACTTGACCAAATCTCTTCTATGGTTGATCGAATCCAACCATTTGATTCAAGCCAACTTAATATAATGAATCTAATTCATTTAATTAAATTGATTCAATGAGTCAAAATCTAAATTAGACTCATTGAACACATGAATCAACTTGAGTCGAACTCAAGTTAGCCCAATTAGAATTACTCTTAATCCAATTTGATTCATCAAATGAATCTAATCCTCTTGGTTCATCATATGAACCTAATCTCCATCTAATTATCCTAAGTGTGTGACCCTATAGGTTCTTGTAATGTTGGCAATGCCCTAAACCCATTTAGGAGCATAAGTAATGAGCGGTATCTAGCAACACATCATTACTACCCAAGTTACAAGAATATCGAGATCCGACATCACCTTGTGACTACTAATTGTGACTCCTCACAAAATATGACAAGTGTCCTTCTATCCTAGACATCGAGATTGATCAATGTGAGGCATAGACCGTGTCATCCTCTGACCAATCTAAATCTTGAACTCCAAGTAGACTCACTAAATCAAATGAGCTCAATATCCTATATTGACTCATTTGGGCATGACCATGCACTTCGTGGTCTCACTCTATCAAGAATACCGATGTCTCTCCCGTCATATAGGAGGGATAGATCCCATCTACATCACTCACATCCCTCTGCATAATTTGTTATATACCCAGTAATCGCCTTTATAGTCTACCCAGTTACGGGTGACGTTTGACGAAACCAAAGTACATAACTCCTTATGTAGGGATCTATGGTGACTTCAGGTCTAAGGACTAGTAGTCATACTAATAGCCACATGAGAAAGTATATGACACTCATATAATGATCCATGATACTTTCTCATGGCGGGTCATTCAGTATACATTCTCTAATGTATACCCATGTGTCAACTTGATATCTCTATATCCATGACTTGTGAGATCAAGTCATCGAGTTGACCTACATGCTAGTCTTATTGCATTAACATTGTCCCTGAATGTTAATACTTGACTAGGAATGATTAAGAGTAGTGTTCCCTATATCATCTCACTATCGGTTCAACTAACCGATTGATATAGGTGAGAACCGTCTACTCAAGGACATTATTATACTTAGTTTATTTGGCACCAATACAAGTAAGTATAATAACCAAAATCAAAATGCCTTTATTTATAAAGAATATGATACAATAAGTCCAAAATACAATCATCAAATGATTGGCTCTAGGGCTCTAGCTAACAATCTCCCACTAGCACTAGTGACAATCAGTGTAGGCTCTAAGCCCAAATGACCTAGTGTGACCATCATGCTTCTTCTGTGCCAAAGCCTTGGTCAAGGGATCTGCGATGTTAGCCTCTGTAGGTACTCTGCAAATCTTCACATCTCCTCTCTCGATGATCTCTCGAATGAGATGGAAGCGCCGTAGTATGTGTTTGGTCCGCTGGTGTGAGCGAGGTTCCTTCGCCTGTGCTATAGCTCCATTGTTGTCACAATAGAGCTCAATGTGGTCAGCAATGCTAGGAACCACCCCAAGTTCGATGAACTTGCGGATCCAACGCCTCCTTTGCGCCTCGATGCGAAATGTACTCGGCCATTGTAGAATCAACTCGATCCCGCTTGAACTCTTCCAACCGACACCACCATTAATGCAAAATACGAACCCCGATTGCGATCTATAGTCATCCCGGTCGGTCGAAGCTAGCATCACCGTAACCCTTTACAGCTAGCTCATCATTCCTCCATATATCAAGAAATATTCTTTAGTCCTTCTTAAGTACTTAAGAATATTCTTGACCGCTATCCATGACTTTCACCTGACTGGTATCTGCTCGTCATGCTCAAAGCATACGAGACATCAGGTCGAGTACATAGCATGGCGTACATGATCGATCCTATGGCTGAGGCATAAGGGATCTGATCCATGCGGTCTCTCTCCTCTCTAGAAGAGGGACCTTGAGTCTTCGAAAGACTCACGCCATGTGACATCGGCAGAAATCCCTTCTTGGATTTCTGCATGGCAAACCGAAGGAGTACCTTGTCAATGTATGTACTCTGACTTAGGCCAAGTAATCTCTTAGATTTATCTCTATAGATCTGTATCCCTAGAATACGAGATGCCTCACCTAAGTCCTTCATTGAGAAGCAACTCCCTAGCCAGGTCTTGACAGACTGAAGCATAGGGATGTCCTTCCCAATGAGTAGTATGTCATCCACATACAATATGAGGAAGACAACTATATCCCCTACAACCTTTTTATAGACACAAGGTTCATCTTCGTTCTTGATGAAACCAAACTGTTTGATTGCATCATCGAATCGAAGATTCCAGCTCTGAGAAGCTTGCTTTAGTCCATAAATGGACCTATGCAGCATGCATACTCTACTAGTATGTTGTGGATCTACAAAACCCTCAGGTTGTGTCATGTACACATCCTCAAGCAGGTTTCCATTCAGAAACGCGATTTTGACATCCATCTGCCAGATCTCATAGTCATGGTAGGCTGCAATAGCAAGCATGATCCGAATGGACTTAAACATCGCTACTGGAGAAAAGGTCTCATCATAGTCAATACCATGAATCTGCTTGAAACCTTTAGCTACCAAGCGACCCTTATAAATAAGTCCATCCATGTTAGTCTTTCTCTTAAAGACCCACTTGCACCCTATGGGTTTTACCCCTTCAGGTGGATCAACCAAAGTCCAAACTTGGTTGGTGTACATGGATTCCATCTCGGATCTCATGGCCTCTAGCCATTTCTCAGAATCTGGTCTCATCACAGCTTCCTGATAGGTGGTAGGCTCATCCTCTATGAGCACAACGTCATCATGGTCAGACAAGAGAAATGAGTATCTCTCAGGCTGACGACGTACCCTATCAGACCTGCGAAGAGGAATGTCTACTTGAACTGGTTGTTGTTCCTCAACTCCTTGTGGAACATCATCCACAACACTTTGTGGTTGTAGTTCAATTTCCATCGAGGCATCAGTGCTATTGTTCGCATCTTGAACTTCTTCAAGATTGAACGCGCTCCCACTCGTCTTTCTAGAAACAAAGTCCCTTTCTAGAAAGACCCCAGTCTTTGCCACAACTACCTTGTGCTGACTGGGAATGTAGAAGTAATATCCCTTAGTTTCCTTGGGATATCCAATGAAATAGCACTTGTCGGATTTGGGTCCTAATTTGTTTGAGACTTGACGTCGTACGTAAGCCTCACAACCCCAAATCCTCATGAAAGACACCTGGGCATCTCTCCCATTCCATATCCTATATGGTGTCTTTATCACTGCCTTGGATGGAACTCAGTTGAGTATAAAAGTTACCGTGTCTAGAGCATAGCCCCAAAGGTATGTCGGAAGATCTGTGTGACGCATCATCGATCGTACCATATCTAATAGGGTACGATTCCTCCTTTCGGATACACCATTCCACTGTGGTCTTCCAGGAGGAGTGAGTTGGGATAGAATCCCACACTCAGCTAGATAGTCACGGAACTCATGGCTAAGGTATTCTCCACCTCGATCGGATCGAAGTATCTTAATACTCTTGCCAAGCTGGTTCTGTACTTCATTCTTGAATTCTTTGAACTTTTCAAAGGATTCAGACTTATGTGTCATCAAGTACACGTAACCATATCTACTGAAATCATCAGTAAATGTGATGAAGTACCTATAACCGCCTCTAGCAGCAACATTGAAAGGGCCATATACATCACTATGTATGAGTCCTAACAAATCAGTTGCTCTCTCGCTGTGCCCACTAAAGGGAGTCTTGGTCATCTTGCCTCGTAGGCATGACTCGCATACCTCATATGATTCAAAATCAAATGAGTCCAGCATACCATCCTTATGGAGCTGGGATAAGCGCTTGTCATTTATATGACCTAAGCGACAGTGCCAGAGGTAGGTTTGATTCATGTTATTTGACTTGAACCTCTTGGTATTTATGTTATAGATAGGGCTCTCAAGGTCTAGAATATAGAGTCCGTTTATCAGAGGTGCACTACAATAGAACATATCGTTTAAATAGACGGAACAACATTTGTTCTTAATAGTAAACGAGAAATCTTTCTTGTCCAAACAAGAAACTGATATAATGTTCTTAGTTAATGCAGGCACATAACAACAATCGACTAACTCTAATACAAGCCCAGAGGGCAGAGATAGAAAGTAAGTCCCTACAGCAACAGCAGCAACCCGTGCTCCATTGCTTACTCGTAGGTGCACCTCGCCCTTTGTCAATGCCCTGCTATTTCTCAGCGCCTGCACATCAGTACAAATGTGAGAAGCACATCTAGTATCTAATACCCATGATGTAGAAATAGATAGATTGACTTCTATAACATATATACCTGAAGTGGAAGTCTCACTTCGCTTCTTCTTAAGATCCTCCAAGTATACCTTGCAGTTCCTCTTCCAGTGCCCGGTCTGACGCAGTGGAAGCAAGTAGCATCCTTGGCGACCCCTCCTTTAGGCTTCAGTGCCTTGCCTTTGCCCTTGGCTTGGGACTTTCCCTTGCCTTTGGGCTTGCCCTTGCCCTTATGTTTCTGAACCATCAGAACAGTGTTGGGCTTAGCCTTCTTAAGGTTTAGCTCAGCAGTTCTCAACATGCTAAGCAGCTCGGGCAGTGGCTTGTCAATCTCGTTCATATTGTAGTTTAGAACGAACTGACTATAGCTATCCGGCAAGGATTGCAAGATCAGATTAGTGGCCAGCTCTTGGCCAAGTTGGAACCTCAACCTTTGTAGGTTCTCTATGTACCCAATCATTTTGAGTACATATGGGCCTACAGGAGCCCCGTCTGACATCTTGCACTGAAACAGTGCCCTTGAGATCTCAAATCTCTCATGCCTCGCTTGTCCTTGATATAGTTGACAAAGATGTTCAACCATATCGTAAGCGCCCATTAACTCGTGTTGCTTCTGAAGCTCAGAGTTCATGGTCGCGAGCATTAGACAGGACACATCTAATGCGCCATCTTGATGCTTCTTGAAAGCATCTCGGTCAGCTCGCGGGGCAGTGGCAGGAGGAGCCTCCGGAATGGGCTGCTCCAGAACGTACAGTTTACGTTCCTGAGTGAGAAGTTTGCTCCGTTGAGCTTGTCCTTCTCAAGGACAGATCGCAGGGAGAAGGTGTTCGTATTTAACGTCATGGTTATCTACAACAGAATAAAAGTAGAAATAAATATCATATTCTTAATCATTTAATTAGGCCTTTAACTAAATGATGCTCCCACTGAATTCTATAATTCATGTGGGACAAGATCCACATCATACTAACCCTTGAGTTAGTTTTGGCTAATACGCCCAAGACTTAGTATAATCGGTAGGTAACGATTATCAATTACATCTCTATACAACTCTTGTTTATAGGATGAAATCCGCATTTATATTAAAACTCGAGTTAGCTTTGGCTAATACGCCCAAGAATTAATATAAACGTGATTTTGTCCTACCTTTCCAACCATTGGAAGAATGCCTATAGTTGTACTCAATCCAACCGAGTAAACTAGGTATACTCAATCTAATTGAGTTTGTACTCGCCCATGCATTGATAGGCGGGACCAAGATTGTCCCTCCGTACCCTACCAAGATAGTATGTGTTGCTCTGCTTTGGCAGATTCAACAACATCATGCGATCGAGGTAGTGGTAGGTATCACGGCATGGTAGGCATTTTGAGTTGTCATGATTTAGATCTAATCTAAATGATGTTGTATCATATACACGAAATAGATCTAATCTAATCGATAGAGTGCATCTTGTACACGATGTAGATCTAATCTAATCGTAAGGGTGCATCTTGTGCACGATTTAGATCTAATCTTAATCGCTAGGCACTAATTAATTACTTAATTAAACATGCATCATATACACAAGTAATTAACTAAGTTTTGTGATTAGTCATGGCCCTACTATGATCTTCTCAAGCCAATGAGAAGACCGGATGGTCAACCTAAGGTCAACTTCTCAAGCGCCTTCCTTTTGACTACCTTGTGTTGCTCGCGCCTTCCTCGTAACTCCGTCTCGAGTGGACCTTCCACAGCTCCAATTTTTTGTACATTACAATTTTGAAACTCGAGTTACATTCGAGTCTAAATCTAATTTACAACCAGAATAAAAGAAAGGCATGACGCACAGGTCACGAAAAATAAAATAAAAATAAAATACAAGCACGCACATCACATAACGGCACGCAGGCCGTATTATGAATTACAACACAATTGTCCAATCGAATTGGGTCTTTGGGTCATGACTATCACAAAATTAATATATAATTCAAAATTATATATTTCTGTAATTTTTCATAATTTTACAGATTTTATGAGTAAATTTTTCCCGGCGGTCCCGATTAGCGATTTCGGGCGCAATCGCGGAGCAAATCCCCTAGCGGGGTTAGGGGCAGTACCCCTACCCGCGATCTAACCATCGCGAGTTGCTCCTAAGCGAACCAAGAGCACCTTATCGCACTGTCCCAAAAATATTTGGGTCGAAACGATGCCGTTTTGGGAAAAACTTCTCGGTAGTCGAAGCCTACAAGTGTATAAACACTTGTGCTTCGCTTCTACGAGAAATATTACTCTTAAAACTATAAAAATCATAAATTTACAGAAGCTTTAATTTTTCATAAAAATCAAATTAAACTCGTACAAGCTTCACACGTGCCTCTGATACCACTGTTGGGGTTTTCGGGCCGCGAAAACCGCTTTTTCGCGTCGCGAAAACCCCGAAAGCCCCTAGCCATGGATCCGTGCGAAGAAAATTTACGAAAAACTTATGAGTACGAGTTTACTATCTAGATCTACACTTAGATCTACATGTTTAGAAATATACCCTTGTAGCGAAGCCCTTCGCGTTCCCGCTCGTCCAAACGGTGCCGGATCTCGAGAGTGTCAAAATAGACACTCCTCTAGAAGTATCCACACAAACTAATTAGGTGGAGATGACCAAAAACCAAGGTGTGCTAGCACCTATGTGGTTCGGCCAAGGAAGGAGGAGAGGGAGAGCTTGAGAGGAAGAAGGAAGAAAATGCACACTTGAATGAAAAATTGAATTCTCATTCAAACAATAGTGGACGGCCACTCTCCATTGTAACCCTAAATTAATTGCATTAATTGCAATTAATGTGAAGCCATTAAAGAGAATGGCTTTGTAACTTCCATGAGGTGGCACCCATGATGATGTGGAGTAACATCATTGGTCCACATCAATGCCAACTCACCAATGAGGTGGCATAAAGTCAAGTCAAACTTGACTTTTAATCTTCCTCTCAAGTCAAGTCAAACTTGACCAAATCTCTTCTATGGTTGATCGAATCCAACCATTTGATTCAAGCCAACTTAATATAATGAATCTAATTCATTTAATTAAATTGATTCAATGAGTCAAAATCTAAATTAGACTCATTGAACACATGAATCAACTTGAGTCGAACTCAAGTTAGCCCAATTAGGATTACTCTTAATCCAATTTGATTCATCAAATGAATCTAATCCTCTTGGTTCATCATATGAACCTAATCTCCATCTAATTATCCTAAGTGTGTGACCCTATAGGTTCTTGTAACGTTGGCAATGCCCTAAACCCATTTAGGAGCATAAGTAATGAGCGGTATCTAGCAACACATCATTACTACCCAAGTTACAAGAATGTCGAGATCCGACATCACCTTGTGACTACTAATTGTGACTCCTCACAAAATATGACAAGTGTCCTTCTATCCTAGACATCGAGATTGATCAATGTGAGGCATAGACCGTGTCATCCTCTGACCAATCTAAATCTTGAACTCCAAGTAGACTCACTAAATCAAATGAGCTCAATATCCTATATTGACTCATTTGGGCATGGCCATGCACTTCGTGGTCTCACTCTATCAAGAATACCGATGTCTCTCCCATCATATAGGAGGGATAGATCCCATCTACATCACTCACATCCCTCCGCATAATTTGTTACATACCCAGTAATCGCCTTTATAGTCCACCCAGTTACGGGTGACGTTTGACGAAACTAAAGTACATAACTCCTTATGTAGGGATCTATGGTGACTTCAGGTCTAAGGACTAGTAGTCATACTAATAGCCACATGAGAAAGTATATGACACTCATATAACGATCCATGATACTTTCTCATGGCGGGTCATTCAGTATACATTCTCTAATGTATACCCATGTGTCAACTTGATATCTCTATATCCATGACTTGTGAGATCAAGTCATCGAGTTGACCTACATGCTAGTCTTATTGCATTAACATTGTCCTTGAATGTTAATACTCGACTAGGAATGATTAAGAGTAGTGTTCCCTATATCATCTCACTATCGATTCAACCAATCGATTGATATAGGTAAGAACCTTCTACTCAAGGACGTTATTATACTTAGTTTATTTGGCACCAATACAAGTAAGTATAATAACCAAAAACCAAATGCCTTTATTTATATAGAATATGATACAACAAGTCCAAAATACAATCATCAAATGATTGGCTCTAGGGCTCTAGCTAACAATTAGATAATGCTAACTCAAGATGAGGTATAATGTGGATCTTGTCCCACTTGAATGTCTTTGCTTTTGGGTTTAAAGCTAGTAGTGACTTGATCCTACCAAGTTTTAGAATTCAGTCAGAAAATCATTTAATTAAAAGCCTAATTAAATGATCTGAGTATGATACTTTTTCTATATTTTATTGTTATAGATCACCATATCGTCAAATACATTGAATACACTATCTCTGCAATCTATCCTTAATAAGGACATGTTCAATGGAGCTAACTTCCTAGACTGGTATCAAAACTTGAGAATAGTTCTCAAGAAAGAAAGAAAACTATACATCCTAGAGCATCCTATTTTGGAACACCCCCACTACTGCCACTAGAGCTAATAAGGATACTTAAGAGGCATCAAGATGATGCACTAGATATATCATACCTTATGCTTGCTACTATGAACTCTGAGCTTCAGAAGCAACATGAGAACTTGGATTCTTATGATATGATTGAACATCTTAGACAACTATATCAAGGACAAGTAAGGAACGAGAGATTTGAGATCTCTAAGGCTTTATTCCAATGCAAAATGCAAGAAGAAAGTCTCATAGGGCCTTATGTGATCAAAATGATCAGTTATGTGGAGAACCTATAAAAATTGAGATTTCCACTGGGTTAAGAATTGACCACTGACCTTATTCTGCAGTTGTTGCCTGAGAGCTATAGTCAATTTTCTATAAATTATAACATGAATGAAATTGACAAACCATTGCCTGAGATGTTGAGTATGTTGAGAACTACTGAACTCACCTTAAGTAGGCAAAGCCTAGTACTATTTTGATGGTGCCAAAGGGCAAAGGTAAATGGAAACCCATAGGTAAGGGTAAGGCCCAAGCCAAATGCAAGGGTAAGACTCATGCTTTGAAATCCAAATGTGAGGTTGTTAAGGAAGGAACCTGCTTCTACTGTGGTGAGACTAGATACTGAAAGAGGAACTGTAAGTTATACCTAGAAGAACTAAAAAGAAATAGAAGTAAGACTTCTACCTCAGGTATATATGTTATAGAAGTTAATCTATTTATTTCTTCTTCATGGTTATTAGATATCAGGTGTGCATCTCACATTTGTATTAATGTGCAGGGGTTGAGAAATAGTAGATTATTGACAAAGGGCAAAATGGATCTATGAGTGGGCAATGGCGTAAGAGTTATTGCTATAGTTGTAGGAACATATTCCTTATCTTTGCCCACTAGGCTTATTTTAGAACTAGAAGAGTGTTGTTATGTGCCTACCTTAACTAACAACATTATCTCTATTTCTTGTTTCGACAAGAAAGGTTTTTTTATTTGTAATAAAGGATAAATATAATTCTATTTATTTCAATAAAATATTCTATTATAGTACACATCTTATAAATGGACTCTCTGTTCTAGACTTTGACAACTCAATCTATAACATAAATGTTAGCTAGAGCCCTAGAGCCAATCATTTGATGATTGTATTTTGGACTTGTTGTATCATATTCTATATAAATAAAGGCATTTGGTTTTTGGTTATTATACTTACTTATATTGGTGCCAAATAAACTAAGTATAATAACGTCCTTGAGTAGAAGGTTCTTACCTATATCAATCGATTGGTTGAATCGATAGTGAGATGATATAGGGAACACTACTCTTAATCATTCCTAGTCGAGTATTAACATTCAAGGACAATGTTAATGCAATAAGACTAGCATGTAGGTCAACTCGATGACTTGATCTCACAAGTCATAGATATAGAGATATCAAGTTGACACATGGGTATGCATTAGAGAATGTATACTGAATGACCCGCCATGAGAAAGTATCATGGATCGTTATATGAGTGTCATATACTTTCTCATGTGACTATTAGTATGACTATTGGTCCTTAGACCTGAAGTCACCATGGTTCCCTACATAAGGAGTTATGTACTTTGGTTTCGTCAAACGTCACCCGTAACTGGGTGGACTATAAAGGCGATTACTGGGTATATAACGAGTTATGCAGAGGGATGTGAGTGATGTAGATGGGATCTATCCCTCCCATATGACGGAAGCGACATCGGTATTTTTGATAGAGTTAGACCACGAAGTGCATGACCATGCCCAAATGAGTCAACATGAGATGTTGAGCTCATTTGATCGAGTGAGTCTACTTGGAGTTCAAGATTTAGATTGATTAGAGGATGACACGGTCTATGCCTCACATTGATCAATATAGATGTCTAGGATAGAAGGACAATGTCACATATTGTGAGTAGTCACAATTAGTAGTCACAAGGTGATGTTGGATCTCAACATTATTGTAACTTGGGTAGCAATGATGTATTGCTAGATGCCGCTCATTGCTTATATTTCTAAAGGAGTTTAGAAACATTGTCAACGTTACAAGAACCTATTGGGTCACACACAAAGAACAAGTGGATGGAGATTAGGTTCATATGATGAACCAATTGGATTGGGTTCATATGATGCACCAAAGATTGGATTCAAATTAGACTTATTGAGATAGACTCAATTAGATTCAATTGTTTAATGAGTCTAATTTAAATTTGATTCATTGAGTCAATTTATATTAATGAATTGAGATTCATTAAATTAAAATTGACTTGAATCAAAGATTGGATTTGACTCAACAAGGAAGAGAATTGGTCAATTTTGACTTGACCAAATGGAAGTTGAAACATCAAGTTTGACTTGATGCATTGCCACATCATGAAGGTTGACTCATCCTACATGGCATGACTAACCTTACCACATCATCTCTACATCATCAAGGGAGATCAAGAGGTTACAATTCTCCATTTAATGTGGCCGGCCACATTAAATGGGGAGTTACCCATGTGTGGCCGGCCACATAATGAAAAAAGGGTTTCATTTTTTTTTGGTGGCATTGATGTGTGTTGAATGCTTCTTCCTCCTTAGCTTCTTCCTCCTCTTCTCTTGCTGTGGCCGTGGGTTTCAAGAAAGGGAGAAGGTGTGTGAGTTGTGTTCCAAGAGAATAAGGGAAAGTGAAGGTAACAAAGGAGGATACTACTAGTGAGTGTATAAGATTCCTTTTTGCTTTCTCTCTTTTCTCTCTTTTAAATCTTACCCGAGAGCCCAAGATGTGCTAGCACACTTGTGGTGCTCTCTTCTCCATCCTTGAGTGTTAGAGAACACTTCTTGTTTGTGTGGATATCACTAGAGAGTTGTCTACGTTGACAACTTCGAGATCCGACGTACCTTGGACTTACGGGATTTGCGAGGGCACGCATCGAAGGTATAAAATATTTTTCCCTTTGTAAATCTACTATAGATCATAGTTTGAAACTCGTACTCATATTTTTGAAATCTATCCTTCGCACGAGATCCAGTGGCATGGGTGATTCGGGGTTTCCGCGACGCGAAAAGCGGTTTTCGCGGCTCGAAAAACCCAGCAGTGGTATCAGAGCCACGTGCGAAGCGAGTACGAGTTTAGATTCGTATTTTTATGAAAAGTATAGATCTGTAAACTTTCTGTAAATTCATGTTTTTATAGTTTTAATGGGTATTTTTCTCGTAGAAGCGAAGCACAAGTGTTTCGGCACTTGTAGGCTTCCGCTACCGGGAAGATTTTTCCAAAACAGCTTGGTTTCGCCCCAAATCTTTTTGGGACAGTGGGCTAAGGTGCTATTAGATCGCAATGGAACCCTCGCAATGGTTAGATCGCGGGTAGGGGCGCTGCCCCTGGCTCTGCAAGGGGATTCGTTCCGCGATTGCGCCCGAAAACGCTAAACGGGACCGCCGGGAAAAATTTACTCATAAAATTATAAAAAAAAAATTATGAAAATTACAGAAAATTATGAAAAATATATAATTTAGAATTATATATTAATTTTGTGATAGTCATGGCCCAAACGACCCAAATTGGATTTGGAAATGTGTTGTAATTCATAATACGGCCTGCGTGCCGTTATGTGATGTGCGTGCTGTATTTATTTTATTTTATTTTCACGACCTGCGCGTCGTGCCTTTCTCTTATATTCTGGTTGTAAATTAGATTTAGACTCGAATGTAACTTGAGTTTCAAAATTGTAATGTAAATTTTGAAGCGGTGGAAGGTCCACACGAGACGGAGTTACGAGGAGGGCGCGAGCAACACAAGGTGGTCAAACGAAAAAGCTTGAGAAGCTGTTAACCTTAGGTTGACCATCCGATCTTCTCATTGGCTTGAGAAGATCGTAGTAGGGCCATGACACAATCACAAAATAATTTAATTAATTGCTTATATGTATGTGATGCATGTTTAATTAAGTAGTTAATTAGTGCCTAGCGATTAGATTAGATCTAAGTCGTGCACATGATGCACCCTTCGATTAGATTAGATCTATCGAGTATATGATACGCATTATCGTTTAGATTAGATCTAAATCACGTCAACTCGTAATGCCTACCATGCCGTGATACCTACCACTACCTCGATCGCATGTTGTTGTTAAATCTGCCAAAGCAAAGCAACACATACTATCTTGGTAGGGTACGGAGGGACAATCTTGGTCCCGCCTATCAACGCATGGGTGAGTACAACTCAATTAGATTGAGTATTCCTAGTTAACTCGGTTGGATCGAGTATAACTATAGACATTCTTCCAACGGTTGGAAAGATAGGTCAAAATCACATATATATTAACTCTCGGGCGTATTAGCCAAAGCTAACTCGAGTTTTAATATAAATGCGAATTTTGATCCTATAAACAAGAGTTGCATAGAGATGTAATTGGTAATCGTTACCTACCGATCATACTAAGTCTTGGGCGTATTAGCCAAAGGTAACTCAAGGGTTAGTATGATGTGGATCTTATCCCACATGAATTATAGAATTCAGTGGGAACATCATTTAGTTAAAGGCCTAATTAAATGATTAAGAATATGATATTTATTTCTGCATTTATTTTTGTTGTAGAATTTCCATGACGTCAAACACGAACAACTTCTCTCTGCGTTCTGTCCTTAAGAAGGACAATTTCCTGGACTGGTACAGGAACCTGAGAATAGTTCTCACCCAAGAACGTAAACTGTACGTTCTGGAGCAGCCCATTCCGGAGACTCCTCCTGCCACTACCACGCGAGCAGACCGAGATACTTACAAGAAGCATCAAGATGACGCATTAGATGTGTCATGTCTTATGCTCGCGACCATGAACTCTGAGCTTCAGAAGCAACATGAGTTGATGGGCGCTTACGATATGGTTGAACATTTTGTCACCTATATCAAGGACAAGCAAGGCATGGGAGAGGAACTCCAAAGAATACCTGGAAGATTTTAAGAAGAAGAGAAATAAGATTTCTACTTCAGGTATAGATGTTATAGAAGTCAACCTCTCTATTTCTTCATCATGGGTATTAGATACCGGATGTGCTTCGCACATTTGTACTAATGTACAAACGCTGAGAAATAGCAGGGCATTGACGAAAGGTGAGATAGACCTACGAGTAGGCAATGGAGCACGGGTTGCTGCTATTGCTGTAGGAACTTACCATCTATCTCTGCCCTCTGGGCTTGTACTAGAATTAGATGATTGTTGTTATGTGCCTCCTTTAACAAAGAACATTATATCTGTTTCTTGTTTGGACAAGAAAGGTTTTTCGTTTGTAATAAAGAACAAATGTTGTTACGTCTATTTAAATGAAATGTTCTATTGTAGTGCACCTCTGATAAACGGACTCTATATTCTAGACCTTGAGAGTCCTATCTATAACATTAGTACTAAGAGGTTCAAGTCAAGTGACATGAACCAAACCTATCTCTGGCACTGTCGCTTAGGTCATATAAATGACAAGCGCTTATCCCAGCTCCATAAGGATGGTTTCCTGGACTCATTTGATTTTGAATCTTATGAGATATGTGAGTCATGCCTACGAGGCAAGATGACCAAGACTCCTTTTAGTGGGCACAGCGAAAGAGCGACTGATTTGTTAGGACTCATACATAGTGATGTATGTGGCCATTTCAATGTCGCTGCAAGAGGCGGTTATAGGTACTTCATCACATTTACTGATGACTTCAGTAGATATGGTTATGTGTACTTGATGACACATAAGTCTGAATCCTTTGAAAAGTTCAAAGAATTCAAGAATGAAGTACAGAACCAGCTTGGCAAGAGTATTAAGATACTTCGATCAGATCGAGGTGGAGAATACCTTAGCCATGAGTTCCGTGACTATCTAGCTGAGTGTGGGATTCTATCCCAACTCACTCCTCCTGGAAGACCACAGTGGAATGGTGTATCCGAAAGGAGGAATCGTACCCTATTAGATATGGTACGATCGATGATGAGTCACACAGATCTTCCGACATACATTTGGGGCTATGCTCTAGACACGGCAGCTTTTATACTCAACCGAGTTCCATCCAAGGCCATGATAAAGACACCATATAGGATATGGACTGGGAGAGATGCCCAGGTGTCTTTCATGAGGATTTGGGGTTGTGAGGCTTACGTTCGACATCAAGTCTCAGACAAGTTAGGACCCAAATCCGACAAGTGCTACTTTATTGGATATCCCAAGGAAACTAAGGGATATTACTTCTACATTCCCAGTCAGCACAAGGTAGTTGTGGCAAAGACTGGGGTCTTTCTAGAAAGGGACTTTGTTTCTAGAAAGACTAGTGGGAGCGCGTTCGATCTTGAAGAAGTTCAAGATACGAACAATAGCACTGAACCCTCGATGGAAGTTGAACTGGAACCACAAAGTGTTGTGGATGATGTTGTTCCACAAAGAGTTGAGGAACAACAACCAGTTCAAGTAGACATACATCTTCGCAGGTCTGATAGGGTACGTCGTCAGCCTGAGAGATACTCATTTCTCTTGTCTGACCATGATGACGTTGTGCTCATAGAGGATGAGCCTACCACCTATCAGGAAGCTGTGATGAGACCAGATTCCGAGAAATGGCTAGAAGCCATGAGATCCGAGATGGAATCCATGTACACCAACCAAGTTTGGACTTTGGTTGATCCACCTGAAGGGGTAAAACCCATAGGGTGTAAGTGGGTCTTTAAGAGAAAGACTGACATGGATGGACTTATCTATAAGGGTCGCTTGGTAGATAAAGGTTTCAAGCAGATTCATGGTATTGACTATGATGAAACCTTTTCTCCAGTAGCGATGTTTAAGTCCATTCGGATCATGCTTGCTATTGCAGCTTACCACGATTACGAGATCTGGCAGATGGATGTCAAAATCGCGTTTCTGAATGGAAACCTACTCGAGGATTTGTACATGACACAACCTGAGGGTTTTGTATATTCACAACATACTAGCAGAGTATGCAAGCTGCATAGGTCTATTTATGGACTAAAGCAAGCTTCTCGAAGCTGGAATCTTCGATTCGATGATGCAATCAAATAGTTTGGTTTCATCAAGAACGAAGATGAGCCTTGTGTCTACAAGAAGGTTATAGGGGACATAGTTGTCTTCCTCATATTGTATATGGATGACATACTACTCATTGGGAAGGACTTCCCTTTGCTTCAGTCTGTCAAGACCTGGCTAGGGAGTTGCTTCTCAATGAAGGACTTAGGTGAGGCATCCCGCATTCTAGGGATACAGATCTATAGAGATAGATCTAAGAGATTGCTTGGCCTAAGTCAGAGTACATACATTGACAAGGTACTCCTTCAGTTTGCCATGCAGAACTCCAAGAAGGGATTTCTGCCGATGTCATATGGCGTGAGTCTTTCGAAGACTCAAGGTCCCTCTTCTAGAGAGGAGAGAGACCGCATGGATCAGATCCCTTATGCCTCAGCTATAGGATCGATCATGTACGCCATGCTATGTACTCGACCTGATGTCTCGTATGCTTTGAGCATGACGAGCAGATACCAGTCTGATCCAGGTGAAAGTCACCTGATAGCGGTCAAGAATATTCTTAAGTACTTAAGAAGGACTAAAGAATATTTCTTGATATATGGAGGCAATGATGAGCTAGCTGTAAAGGGTTACAGTGATGCTAGCTTCTAGACCGACCAGGATGACTATAGATCGCAGTCGGGGTTCGTGTTTTGCATTAATGGGGGTGCTGTGAGCTGGAAGAGTTCGAAGCAGGACATCGTAGCTGATTCTACAACAGAGGCCGAGTACATTGCTGCATCAGAGGCAGCAAAGGAGGTAGTTTGGATCCGTAATTTCATCACTGAACTTGGGGTGGTTCCTAGCATTGCTGACCCCATTGAGCTCTATTGTGACAACAATGGAGCTATAGCACAGGCGAAGGAACCTTGCTCACACCAGCGGACCAAACACATACTACGGCGCTTCCATCTCATTCGAGAGATCATCGAGAGAGGAGATGTGAAGATTTGCAGAGTACCTACAGAGGCTAACATCGCAGATCCCTTAACCAAGGCTTTGGCATAGAGGAAGCATGATGGTCACACTAGGTCATTGGGGCTTAGAGCCTACACTGATTGACACTAGTGCTAGTGGAAGATTGTTAGCTAGAGCCCTAGAGCCAATCATTTGATGATTGTATTTTGGACTTGTTGTATCATATTCTATATAAATAAAGGCATTTCGTTTTTGGTTATTATACTTACTTGTATTGGTGCCAAATAAACTAAGTATAATAACGTCCTTGAGTAGAAGATCTTACCTATATCAATCGATTGGTTGAATCGATAGTGAGATGATATAGGAAAAACTACTCTTAATCATTCCTAGTCGAGTATTAACATTCAGGGATAATGTTAATGCAATAAGACTAGCAAGTAGGTCAACTCGATGACTTGATCTCACAAGTCATGGATATAGAGATATCAAGTTGATACATGGGTATGCATTAGAGAATGTATACTAAATGACCTGTCATGAGAAAGTATCATGGATCGTTATATGAGTGTCATATACTTTCTCATGTGACTATTAGTATGACTATTGGTCCTTAGACTTGAAGTCACCATGGTTCCCTACATAAGGAGTTATGTACTTTGGTTTCGTCAAACGTCACCCGTAACTTGGTGGACTATAAAGGCGATTACTGGGTATATAATGAATTATGCAGAGGGATGTGAGTGATGTAGATGAGATCTATCTCTCCCATATGACGGGAGCGACATCGGTATTCTTGATAGAGTTAGACCACGAAGTGCATGGCCATGCCCAAATGAGTCAACATGAGATGTGATCTACTTGGAGTTCAAGATTTAGATTGATTAGAGGATGACACGGTCTATGCCTCACATTGATCAATCTAGATGTCTAGGATAGAAGGACAATGTCACATATTGTGAGTAGTCACAATTAGTAGTCACAAGGTGATGTTGGATCTCAACATTCTTGTAACTTGGGTAGCAATGATGTATTGCTAGATGCCGCTCATAGCTTGTGTTTCTAAAGGAGTTTAGAAACATTGCCAACGTTACAAGAACCTATTGGGTCACACACAAAGAACAAGTGGATGGAGATTAGGTTCATATGATGAACCAATTGGATTAGGTTCATATGATGCACCAAAGATTGGATTCAAATTAGACTTATTGAGTTAGACTCAATTAGATTCAATTGTTGAATGAGTCTAATTTAAATTTGATTCATTGAGTCAATTTATATTAATGAATTGAGATTCATTAAATTAAAATTGACTTGAATCAAAGATTGGATTTGACTCAACAAGGAAGAGAATTGGTCAATTTTGACTTGACCAAATGGAAGTTGAAACATCAAGTTTGACTTGATGCATTGCCACATCATGAAGGTTGACTCATCCTACATGGCATGACTAACCTTGCCACATCATCTCCACATCATCAAGGGAGATCAAGAGGTTACAATTCTCCATTTAATGTGGCCGGCCACATTAAATGGGGAGTTACCCATGTGTGGCCGGCCACATAATGAAAAAAGGGTTTCATTTTTGTTTGGTGGCATTGATGTGTGTTGAATGCTTCTTCCTCCTTATCTTCTTCCTCATCTTCTCTTGCTGTGGCCGTGGCTTTCAAGAAAGGGAGAAGGTGTGTGAGTTGTGTTCCAAGAGAATAAGGGAAGGTGAAGGTAACAAAGGAGGATACTACTAGTGGGTGTATAAGATTCCTTTTTGCTTTCTCTCTTTTCTCTCTTTTAAATCCTACCCGAGAGCCCAAGAAGTGCTAGCACACTTGTGGTGCTCTCTTCTCCATCCTTGAGTGTTAGAGAACACTTCTTGTTCATGTGGATATCACTAGAGAGTTGTCTACGTTGACAACTTCGAGATCTGACGTACCTTGGACTTGCGGGATTTGCGAGGGCACGCATCGAAGGTATAAAATGTTTTTCCCTTTGTAAATCTACTGTAGATCATAGTTTGAAACTCGTACTCGTATTTTTGAAATCTATCCTTCGCACGAGATCCAGTGGCATGGGTGATTCGGGGTTTCCGCTACTCGAAAAGCGATTTTCGCGGCCCGAAAAACCCAATAATAAATACAAAACGGTTCAAACCTAATGATTGGAACCAAACATATCTCTAGCATTATCACTTAGGTCACATAAACGAGAGTTGCATATCCCAACTCCATAAGGATGGACTTTTGGACTCATTTGATTTTGAATCATATGAGGTATGTGAATCTTGTCTTTAAGGTAAAATGACAAAGACTCCATTTAGTGGAAATAACAAAAGATCTAATAATTTGTTAGCAGACATACATACTGATGTATGTGACCCTTTCAGAATAGTAGCTAGAGGAGGCTATCATTACTTTATTACTTTTACTAATGATATCAGTAGGTATGGCTATGTATATCTGATGAGACACAAGTCAGAATCCTTTAAAAAGTTTAAAGAATTCAAGAATGAAGTATAATACCAACTTAGTAAGTGTATTAAGGTGCTTCGATCAGATTGAGGTGGGGAATACCTTAGCCAAGAGTTTCATGACCACCTCATTGAGTGTGTGATCATATCTCAACTCACTCCACCTCGAACACCACAATGAAATTGTGTATCAGAAAGGAGAAATAGTACTTTATTAGATATTGTATGATCGATGATGAGTCAAACAGATCTTCCTACTTCCTTTTGGGGACATTCTCTAGAGACGACCACTTTCATACTTAACCACATTTCATCTAACGTCATCATAAAGATACCATATATGATATGGACTAAGAAAAGTCCCAAGATATCTTTCATGAAGATTTGGGGTTGTAAGGCTTATGTTCGATGATAAGTCTCAGATAAACTAGGACCCAAATTAGACAAGTGTTATTTTGTAGGATGTCCCAAGGAAATAAAGGGATATTACTTTTATAATCCCACACAAGGTAAAGTGTTTGTTGCCAGAAGTGGTGTCTTTTTAGAAAGGGAGTTTATTTCTAAAAAACTAATGGGAGTAAAGTCGATCTTAAAGAAATTCAAGATACACAATCTAGCACTGAAACCATGATGGAAATTGAACAAGTACCATAAGATGTTATGGATCATAATTTTGTTACACCACAAGAAGTTGTGGAGCAATAACCTGTTCAAGTAGCACAAACTCTATGAAGATCTGATATGACCCATGGTCAATCTAAAAGATATTCTTTTCTCTTATTTGACCACGGTGATGTAGTACTTGTTGGTCTCAATGAGCCTACATCTTATCATGAAGCTATACAGGGCCCAGATTATGATAAATAGCTAGAGGCCATGAGATCCTAAATGGAATTTATGTACACTAACCAAGTATGGACTTTAGTTGATCCACCTGAAGGGATCAAACCCATTGGGTGTAAGGGTGTAAGTGGATCTTTAAAAGAAAGACTGACATGGATGATCATCTGCATACCTATAAAGGACGATTGGTAGCTAAAGGATTCAAACAGATTCATGGTATAAATTATGATGAAAGCTTTTCACCAGTTACGATGCTTAAGTCTATTAGGATTTTACTTGCTATTGCAACTTATTATGATTATGAGATCTAGCAGATGAATGTCAAAACTATATTTCTTAACGAAAATTTACTCGAGGATGTGTACATGACACAACTTGAGAGTTTTGTCTATCCAGAGTATGCTAGAAATGTATGTAAGTTGTAATGATCCATATGGATTAAAACAAGCTTCGAGAAGCTGGAATCTTTGATTCAATGATGCAATCAAAGCATTTGATTTCATCAAGAATGAAGATGAACCTTCTGTCTACAAGAGGGTTAGTGGGAACATAGTCATCTTTTTCTTAGTGTATGTAGATGACATACTTCTCTTTGGAAATGATATCCCTACTCTTCAGTCAATGAAGACGTGACTTTGGAATTATTTTTCAATAAAGAACTTAGGTGAAGCAGTCTACATTTTAAGCATCAAGATATATAGGGATAGATCTAAGAGATTGTTTGGTGTAAGTCAGAGTGCATATATTGACAAGGTGCTTAATCATTTTTTCATACAGAATTCCAAGAAGGGATTCCTGTCGATGTCACATGGTGTGAGTCTTTTAAAGACTCAATGCCCCTCATCTAAGGAAGAAAGGGACCACATGGATTAGATTTCTTATGCATCTGCTATAAGGTCTATTATGTACGCCATGCTTTGTACTTACCCTGATGTTTTATATGCGTTAAGCCTAACAAGCAGATACCGGTCAGATTCAGGTGAAGGTCACTAGATAATAGTCAAGAATATTCTTAAGTATTTGAGAAGAACTTAAGATTATTTCTTGATCTTTGGAGGCGATGAAAAGCTTGTTGTAAAGGGTTACACTGATGCTAACTTCCAAAATGACAAGGATGATTCCAGATTACAGTTAGGATATGTAGAGTATCGACCAATGCTAACATAGCGAATCCTTTGACCAAGGCTTTGGCACAAAGTAATTAACACTAGTGACTAAGGAGATTATTAGTATTAGCTCTAGTACCAATTATAAGATAATTGATAGGCCATTTTATATCATATTTTATTAATTAATAAAAGGTAAAGTTGGTTATTATATTTATTTTAGTTCAATGCCAAATAAATAAGTATAATAATGTCCTAGGGTATTAGGTTCTAGTCTATAACTTATCAATTGGTTGAATTGATAGTAGGAGTCTGTAGATATATATAGACACTACTCTTAACTATTCTTAGTCAAGAGTTAATATATAAAGGATAATATTAATGCGTTAAGACTAGTATGTAGATCAACGGATGACTTAATCTCACAAGTCATGAATATGATATATTAGGTCGACACATGGATATATATATTAGAGAATATGTACTAAATGACCCTCCATGAGAATGTTTCAAGGATTATTATATGAGTGTCATAAATATTCTCATGTGACTATTGGTATGAATAGTGTCATAAATATTCTCATGTGACTATTAGTATGAATAGTCCTTAGACCTGAAATCACTATGGTTCCCTACATAAGGAGTTGTGCACTTTGATATCGGCAAATGACACCTGTAACAGAGTGGACTATAAAGTCGATTACTGTGTATGTAATAAGTTATGCCGAGGGATATGAGTGATGTAGATGAGATCTATCCCTTCCATATGATGGAAGTGATATCTATGAGCCCCTTGATTAGTAGGACAAAAGAATGCATGATCATTCTCATATGAGTCAATATACGATATTGAACGTATTTTCTTGAGTGTGTCTACTTAGAGATCAAGAAACATAAATATCGATAAGAGAATGACACGGTCTATGCCGTAATGATCAATCTAGATATCAAGAATAAAAGAATTGAGCCATACAAGATAATAGACATGGAAAGGTTAAGCCGGATCTTGACATTCTCGTCACTTGGGTAGCAATGATACCTTGCTAGATGTCACTCAATATTTATGTATCTAAAGTGGTTTTAGATTCATTGCCAATGTTAATTGAGCCTCTTGGGTCACACACAAAGAACATATTGATTTAGAGATGAGTGTATTTTAATTTGATTAAATACTATGGACCTTAAGAATAATGGGTTAATCTAAAGTGTTAGTATCATCTTTGTCATGATTGACATTAGTGCTAGTGGGAGATTGTTAGTATTAGCCCTAAGAGCTAATTATGAGATAATTAGGCTTATTGGGTTAATAGTTAATCTAATATAATAATCTAACCCATTAGCTTATTGGGTTAATAGCTTATTGGGTCAATGGTTAATCCAATATAATAATCCAACCCATTAAGAGGAATACAAAGAGACAAAACCCTTGGTATTCATTGGATGAATATAAATAGGTTTTTTGGTTGAATTTTTCATATGATGAAAAGTGAGACTCTTCATCTTCTCCTTCTTCCTCTTAGCCGAATTCTTGCTCTTGGCCGAACCATCCTTGTGGTTGCTAACACAACCTTGGTTGGTTTTTCTTCTCCACTTCTTGAGTTCATGAGATAGACGAAAGGCATGTTCGTGTGGATACCGTAGATGCGTGAACACTTGATCGCGCTGAGATATGCACTCAAAGAAAAGTTGTTGCCAGGATTGTGAAGGGCATGCAACAAAGGTATAACTCCCTCTTATCAAACTTAGTATATGTTTTCTCCTTGTCATGGATCTTTTGGATAGGATCTAGTTAATTTTTTTCGCTGTACTTTTTGTGTGTTTAGCTCTCTAGATTCTTACATGGCTAACATCCGGTCTTGGTTAAATAAGGATTCTTCTATAGTTTTGGGTTCAATCTTAGAAATTAAGGAAATTTAACTTGGATTTCTAAAGGTTGATCTAGTTTGAACCCTTTTATCTGAGTCTCCTATTATTTGGCCCACTCGATGATTTGAGCTAACTCTAATTATTCTAGACTCAATTTGTATTGGTTGACATTCTTCTTGGTGAGTTGGTTTATTTTCTTGTTCTTCTAATTGATTTAGGATTTCACTATCTCCCTGTTGATCAGAGCTAGATCTAACAAAGTCAATTGGTTCAAATTAGGTTTGACTTTAGTCAGGTTCTTTATGTTGGTGAAATATTCCTGGGTTAAGGTTGACCAAGTTGACTAAGCTTGAGTTGGCTCAAGCTTGAGTCTTGATGTTTGAGTTTTGATGTTTGACAATATATGGAGATTGTAGGTGCAATTATTCGTTTGGGGAGATTGTTGGTGCAATTCCCCTCTGGTCAAGGTTTGACCAATTTGATGTGAAGAAGAGTCAAGAAGATCAAGATTGATTGGATACTTGACTGGGAAAGTCCTAACTGGAGGTTAGGCAAAGACAAGTCCTGGTGAGTGAAACCAGGCAATTGAAAAGTCTCAGTGAGTGAAGTCGAGCAGTGGAAAAATCCTGGTGAGTGAAACTAGGTGAAAATACTAGTGAGTGAAGCTAGGTGAAAGTCTTGGTGAGTGAAACCAAGTGAAAGCCTAGTGAGTGAATCTAGGAAGTTGGAAAGACCTGGTGAGTGAAGTCAGGCACGTGGAAATCCAGGTGGGTCAAGATTGACCGGACACCTGGTGTTGTGAAGTCCAAGTAGGTCAAAGAAGTAATCGGATATTTGGCACAAGGAAACCTAGATGGGTTAAGGATGACCAAACATCTGGTGGAAGAAAGATCAAGTGGGTCATGGAGGATAAAACACTTGGCACTAGATAGTAAGTCCAAGTAGATCAAAGGATTGACAGGATACTTGACACAAAGGGAAAAGTCCAAGTGGGCCATGACCAAACACTTGGTGAAGAAGTCCCATGAGGTTAAGTTTGACCAAATGCTAGGCAATGAGGAGTCTCAACATGTCACGATTGATCAGATGTTGGGTAAAAGAACCCTAGACTTTGGATTGGAAGTTAGGGTTTAGTAATCGACTAACCTAGTCGATTACCGTAGCTTAATCGATTAGACCAATCGATTAAGCTATGTTTGTAAAGTCCACAGAAAGTTTGGTAATTGACTAACCTAGTAGATTACCGTAGCTTAATCAACTAAGGTAATCAATTAAGCTAGAATTTCGCAATGCACAGAGAGTTTGGTAAGTGATTAAGTAGGGAAGCTTAATCGCTTACGGTTGTTGTCGCATGAACAGAAAGCCTCCTAATTGATTAGCCTGATCGATTAGGAAGGCTTAATCGATCAGGATAATCAATTAAGCTAAAAAACTAGTCATTGTGCAGTCGTTAAGAGGCGTTCGCGTGCACTGTTTCACTCGCTCTCTTCTTCCACTCTTTACGATTTCTCTCTGGTGATCTCGCCAGTTCTTGAAGCTTCTTGGAATAAAGTGTTGCTGCACTTCTAAGGTTAAGAGGCATTCCACACAAGAAGAAGAAGCAATCTAGTGTTTCATGTTGTAAATCTTGTAAGATTTCATTTATATTATGCTTTTCTTTTCTTCTTGTTGTATTGAGAGTTTGTGTAAGGCTTCTCTGCCTTCGGTAGTTATCAAGAAGGAGTGTTTTCATAGTGGATGAGTGACCGAGGGCCGGATCCTTGGATTAATCACCTTTTCTTGAGGTGAATACCAAGTAAATCCATAGTGTTAGCGTTTGCTTGAGTGTCTTCCGCTGCAACAACGTCATCATCAAGCGAATGGAGCTATTCACCCCCTCTAGCTCCAAAGTGTCCTAACAAGTGATATCAGAGTGAGGTTGCTCTTCACTAGAATCATCACCAGAAAGGGCAACGAGCTAGAGGGAGAAGAAGTTGAACCAAGTTCAACAAAGTCAAAGACTTCATAAGAGCTCAACTTTAAATGGAATTCCAAGATGGACTTGGATATGACACAAGGTCCTCCTCCATTCATAATGACAAGCTTCAATTCTTGGAAATCAAGAATCAAAAATTTTCTTATGATGGAGATAGAGCAGCAATCGTTTGCTCTAATGGAAGACTTTCAAGCTCCAATGGATTCAAAAGGCAAAATCCTCAAGAAAAGCAAATAGAGCAAGGAGAAAATTCAAAGGTGCGAAGCAAATGACAAGGTAACTAAATTATTAATTAGTTTGTTTCTAAGCACAATCTTGAGCAAGATAGGAGAATTTGAAGATGTCAAAGAGCTTTAGAGCAAATTGGCAAAGATTCATGAAGTCCCCTCCTCTACACCAAACCAAGAAGAATCCAAAGAGGGTGACTCATTGGATCAAGACCAAGGGGAAGAAGAATCTGAAGTTGAGAGGTGCTCAACATCGGAAGAAAAAAAGAAGGTCCATCCTCTAGAGAGCACGAAGACAAAGGAAAAGGAGTATACTCCTTATTCCATGTGCAAGAGGATGAAGATGAAGAGGCCTTCATCTCTAGAATTGAGGGGGGAGTGTCATTCATTGACACTAGAGAAAGAAAAAGCTTCTACTTCCGGGTCAAATGGAGAGGAAGATGATGTAACGCCCCGCCCTTCCCCGCCACTCGGGAAGGGGGCGAAAGGACGGGGGTTACTTGAAAACATACATACATGGCAGCGAAAGTAAATAATGTTATTTTTTTTTAAACAAATTAAACTAACTTAAGTTGTCATAGAAACATGCTCATTATAATAGGATCATATATCCAACATATTATGTTAACATTCATAACTTGATCTAACATCTACTACTTACTACATAATGCATAGCATTTTACTTGAACTAAGCATACTATTAGAGATCATCAAAACATAAGTTCATAGTGAGTAGACATCAATAAATATCATCCATCATACGTAAAGTTTTAGAACATAGAAACATTAAACAGATTTATTACACCATGCCACTGCCACACACATTCATGCCCTTCCTGCTGCTCCTTTTTAATTCAATCATTCCTTTCCTTTGTCTGCAGTACAAGGGAAATTAAACTATTGGCACATAGGCTTAGTAAGATTCTTTCCTACTCACAAAACATGAATCATACATCTAAACATAAGGTGGTAACATGTTCATTTAACCAACATCTAGATATAAATCTGCATACTAGCATCAAGTAGAGTCATACTCATGTAAGTAAATCATAACATAGCATGTGAGAGTTCATACACAAAGTAATAACATGATCATCTAGGCATCATAAACTTATTTTTCAAAAAGGAACATCTTACAAAAACATAAAGGAAAACATTTAGCATGAATAAGCATATGTAAGATGTCCTTTGAAAACAAGCATCATGAATGAGTATATGAAAGATGTCCTTTGAAAACATATATATCATATAAATACTTAAACATAATCTCATCATGAGGGCCCGGCTTTGTACCACATACATACATAAATGTGCGCATCCTAAGTAGATCCAAGGTAGCAAATCTTGAACCTACTAGGAACTAGGCCCGTTTCATAGACCATCGACCTAGGGGCAACTTAGGAGCCCATCCCTGGTACAATCCATACAAAGTAAAATAACATATCATGTTTCATATCATATCATATCATAGCATATCATGTTCTTGTCATATCATGGCATATCATATTCTTGTCATATCATGAAGAGTGCTCTTAGTCCCAACTTAAGGGAAGCATCTCTTAGGCTTTTCATCATACATAAGCCTTGCATAACATAGTAGCATAAAGTGCACATAACAAATAGCATGATGGCATAAAGTCTATATCACATCATAAGAAATCATTAGCATATATGATTGGGGTTTTGATCTTCCTATAACCCTAAATCTTAACCTAGCCGAAACCTAGAGGTAGGGTTCTAGGTTTTGTTTATACAACATGTAGCATGGAAATTTAACTAACAACATATAATAGATCATACATCATGAAGGAGCATAAACAAGCATGATTAGATTTCAAAACCTTGCTCGAAACTTTATGTTCATCCTTGGCCGAAACCTAAGGTAAGGTTCTAAGTTTTGTTAATACAACATGTAGCATGAAAACTTAACTAACAACATATAATAGATCATACATCATGAAGGAGCATAAACAAGCATGATTAGATTTCAAAACCTTGCTCTAAACCTTATGTTCATCCTTGGCCGAAACCTAGAGGTAAGGTTCTAAGTTTGGTTTATACAACATGTAGCATGAAAACTTAACTAACAACATATAATAGATCATACATCATGAAGGAGCATAAACAAGCGTGATTTGTTTCAAAACCTTGCTCGAAACCTTATGTTCATCCTTGGCCGAAACCTAAGGTAAGGTTCTAAGTTTTGTTTATACAACATGTATCATGAAAACTTAACTAACAGCATATAATAGATCATACATCATGAAGGAGCATAAACAAGCATGATTAGATTCCAAAACCTTGCTCTAAGCCTTATGTTCATCCTTGGTCGAAACCTAAGGTAAGGTTCTAAGTTTTGTTTATACAACATGTAGCATGAAAACTTAACTAACAACATATAATAGATCATACATCATGGAGGAGCATAAACAAGCATGATTAGATTTCAAAACCTTGCTCTAAACCTTATGTTCATCCTTGGCCGAAACCTAAGGTAAGGTTCTAAGTTTTGTTTATACAACATGTAGCATGAAAACTTAACTAACAACATATAATATGTTGGTGCAGGAAGCATCCGACGATCGAACCCAAGTTTTGATAATGGCAAAGGGTTCAAAGTTAAGTCGTGTTGTTATCTAACATGTTGAATAAGTGTTTCAGGAAAGTCCTAACTGCGGTTAGGCAGGTGAAAACCCTTGGGGGTGGTAACCCTAGGTCTTAGGGGGCGGTAACCCTAGGTGGAGAAAAGTCCTAGCTGCGGTTAGGCAAAGGGAAAAACCCTAGGGGGCGGTACCCCTAGGTCATAGGGGGTGATAACCCTATGCGGAAAGTCTTGGCAGGTCAATGGCTTCAGGCAAAAGTCCTAGGGGGTGGTAACCCTAGGTGGAAAGTCCTGGTGTCGCGAACCAGGTGAAAGACTGGACTAGCCGGGAAGCGGATGTCCAGCAGAAAGTCTGGAAGCGTTGAGTGCTGAGCAAAAGTCCAGTCGATCTGGAGGATCGCACTGGCAACAGGTAAATCTCCTGAGTGGAGTAGGTGAGGACGCGTTCCCCGTAGAGGGAACAGTAGGCGTCGGGTCGACCTAGGGTTTCCGGTTGGAAACCCGAAGTCAGGCTCGGATAGTCCGGAGACTATCATTATCACTTCTATTATGCTTTATGTGCTAACTTTGTGCTGCAGGGTATATTTGGGATTAATGTATCTTGCAGGGACCAAAGTACAAAGATTAACCTCGGATGAATAGTGTCCGAGGCGCCTCCATGGAGCTTGGAGGCGCCTTGGGTGCAAAAGCTGACCAAGCTGCGAAGCAGGGCTGAAGGCGCCTCGGTTGGCTACGGAGGTGCCTTGGAAGGCGCCTTGAAGACCCATGAAGGCGCCTTCAAGGTGATAAGGCGCAGAATGGTCAGCGCTCATTTGCACGGTGGACTCGGAGCTATGGAGGCGCCTTCGGAGGCTTTCAAGGCGCCTTGGATGCCCTTTAAAAGGGGTCTTCGAGCAGTAGTGAAAAAAAACAACTTCCAAGCTTCCATTCTGCTGTGTTCTGCTCAAGTACTGCTTCCGAAGTGCTGTTGCAACATTCCGACGACCCGGAGCTCAGATTTCTTTCCTACTACTGTTGTCGGTATAATTTTAAATTACAGTTACATTTGTAATTAGATTGTAATATTCATACGAGCTTATAGTTGTTGCCCACGGAAAGTGATCAAGGATCATGGGCCTTCGAGTAGGAGTCGATCAAGGCTCCGAACGAAGTAAAAATCCTCCTGTCTCTGTGTGCTTACTTTGTTTTATTCCGCTGCTTAATTACTCTGATAGTTCTTACGATTCCGATAATCGAACGATTTAGCCACGAGCGCTATTCACCCCCCCTCTAGCGCTTCTCGATCCAACAATTGGTATCAGAGCGGGGTCGCTTTGAACTGGTGCAACCACCATTCAAGCATTTTTCGTGGCTTTGTCGTTTGTATAGGGTAAAAATAAAACCTTACGCCTTTCGTTTTTTCCCTCCAAAATTATTTTCGAAAAATTCATTTTCATCATTTCACGGTTTATTAGTATTGATAAAATATTGAATTTGGCAAAATTTGAAATAATATTTTTTAAATATTTTTTTAATAATATTTTAATAATATTTTATTATTTTTTCTCGAAACTGGTGAACTTCTATTTCTATCCTTCCATACCGCACTGCTAATCCAGGATCAAGTCCTGGTACATTTTTTTGCTATTTTTTTGTGTGCAAGGTTCCTTCAAAATGGCATTCCAAGAAGGATTCTGCACCGTCCGACCGCCGCTCTTTTCTGGCAAGGACTTTGGATACTGGAAGAACCAGATGGAATACCACCTCAAGACGCAAGTCAAGATGTGGATCATCATCCAGACCGGACTCGAACTTCCACGTGACAACACCGGAGAACTTATCTCATGCATCAACTGGGATTCTAGCACAATGAAAAAAGTTGAAGCCGATGCCAAAGCAACCTGCATGCTACAATGTGGCTTAACCAATGAAGAACTGAACCGCATCGGCCCCTTCACAAGTGCAAAAGAGTTGTGGAAAAAGTTGATGGAACTACACGAGGGCACTTCCGACGCTCAAGTAAGTAAGCATAATTTAATAAATGATTTATTTGAATTAGATGAGCAGAATAATACTACTTCGGCCAAGGAAGGTATTACGATGGTTGCAGGTACAAGTAAGACAGAGGAAAATATATGGTCCAAGTCTTCAGATGAATCCGGGTCCGACGAAGAAGAATCGACGAGCTTCCTCGCTCTACCAGTACTAGCAACCGTGGTGGAAACTGAGTCCGAGTATGAGTCAGAAACTGAGAACGAATCCGGGACTGAGTCTGATCAAAGCCACGAATCCGCATTCGTTTCCGAAGGACCAAAACCCACTGTAAGTTCACTACTCGCAGAATTTAAATTAGATAACTTGCATGAATTATTACCTTACTTAGTAAAAAAGTTGGCTAAATCCAACGTCCGGGTTAAGTCGCTCCAAAAGGAGGTAACAACCCTTAAGGAAGCGACTGACTCGAGCTCTTTAACTGAGTCAGTTCAAATTGGAAGTTCAACTCAAGTCCAACAACTTGAGGAAGAAAATTCCAATTTGAAAGCTCAAATTAAAGAACTCAAGGACACGTTGGAACGGTTCACCTTGGGCTCTAAGAATCTGGATCTGATTCTTGGAAAACAGCGAGCCGTTTACAACAAAACTGGACTTGGATTTAAAACTAAAATAAAATACAAATCATATTTATTGCTAGTTAATAGAAATAATAGAAAAATTGTCCAAGCATGGGTGCCAAAATCCAACTTGGTTAATCAAGTTGGAACTGGTCACTATTGGGTCCCCAAGGATCAAGTCTATTACCTTGATAGACCATATCGAGGCTATGATCCAGGGGGAGCTAATAGAAAAACAATATTAAGAACATAATTCAAATTAATATTCAAATTAAATTTGAAATTAAAATTCAAAAATTAAAAATTCAAATTACAAATTATAAATTCAAAATTTGAAATTAAATTAAAATTAAAAATTAAAAATTCAAATTCAAAATTCAAATTACAAATTCGAAATTAAATTAAAATTCAAAATTCAAAATTCAAAATTAAATTAAAAATTCAAACTTAAATCAAAATTCAAAAATTCATTTTAAATCAAATAAAAATTTAGAAGGAGGATCCAGAATAGTTGGCACCCCTAACTAAACTACCCGACTGGGTAACCGAACTTAATCTACCCGAAATGGGTAAACAAGAGTAGACTACCCGGCAGGGTAATTAAGGTTAAAGTAAAAGAAGTTAGGTTTAACTTGACCCACGGTACTGGTGAAGTTTTTGGATGATAGTACGTTAGGGAAGCTTGGGCATCGCATGTCTAGGAAGATATGGCTTCGACCTGGTGCATTTGGCCAAGTGGAACTGACCGAAGCTACCCATAAATGGATCCTAACTAGTTAGACCAAGGTTTAGTATTAAGCTCAATGGGTAGGACTATTTGGGAAATCTCGAAGGCATGATTACTTTAATGAGTACCTTGTGACTCACCATAGCCCAGAAGTTTATCCAAAGAATGCTTACTTGTTGAACCCAAAGCTAAACCTGAATCTAACACAAAGTTAAACCAGACCCTTAAATTCAACCATAATCCATCTCACAACAATTATAGAGTTCCCTGATTGACAATTTTAGATCGGAAGAGATGACTAGAAAATTAAATTATTAAAATTGACTTAACTTAAATCAAGTTAATTAACAATTAAATTATTTTAACTTGAATTATTTTCAAATCTAAATTATTTTAAAACTCAGTTTCTAAATCATTCTAAATTGTCTAAAATTATTTTTCAAAGATTAATTAACTTCAAAATTATTTTTTAACTTTAAAATTATCTTTCAAAAATTATTTTTCAAATTTAATTAACTTTAAAATTATTTTTCAAAATTATTCAACTTTAAAATATTTAACTCAATCCTTTCAAAATTATTTCAAAATTACTTTTTAAATCTCAAATTTTAAAATTATTTCAAAATTATTTTTAAATGTCAAATTTCAAACTTATTTTTAAATCTCAAATTTCAAAATTATTTCAAAATTATTTAAAAATCTTTTAAAAATTATTTCAAAATTATTTAAAAATCTTTTCAAAATAATTTCAAAATTATTTAAAAATCTTTTCAAAATTAATTTCAAAATTATTTAAAAATCATTTCAAAATTATTGAAAAATATTTCAAAATCATTTCAAAATCTTTTTAAAACTTAATTTAAAAATCTTTTCAAAACTTAATTTAAAAAGCATTTCAAAACTTAATTTCAATATATTTTTAAAACTTAATTTCAAAATCATTTCAAAACTTAATTTCAAAATCTTTTCAAAACTTAATTTAAAAAGCATTTCAAAACTTAATTTCAAAATATTTTTAAAACTTAATTTCAAAATCATTTCAAAACTTAATTTCAAAATCTTTTCAAAACTTAATTTCAAAATCATTTCAAAACTTAATTTCAAAATCTTTTCAAAACTTAATTTCAAAAGCATTTCAAAACTTAATTTCAAAATCATTTCAAAACTTAATTTCAAAATATTTTCAAAACTTAATTTCAAAAGCATTTCAAAACTTAATTTCAAAATCTTTTAAAACTTAATTTGAAAAATCTTTTAAAAATCATTTCAAAAATCTTTTTAAACTTAATTTCAAAATCTTTTCAAAACTTAATTTCAAAATCTTTTCAAAACTTAATTTCAAAATATTTTTAAAACTTAATTTCAAAATCTTTTCAAACTTAATTTCAAAATCTTTTTAAAACTTAATTTCAAAATCTTTTCAAAACTTAATTTAAAAAGCATTTCAAAACTTAATTTTAAAATATTTTTAAAACTTAATTTCAAAATCATTTCAAAACTTAATTTCAAAATATTTTTAAAACTTAATTTAAAAAGCATTTCAAAACTTAATTTCAAAATATTTTTAAAACTTAATTTCAAAATCATTTCAAAACTTAATTTCAAAATATTTTTAAAACTTAATTTCAAAATCTTTTCAAAACTTAATTTCAAAATCATTTTAAAAATCTTTTAAAACTTAATTTGAAAAATCTTTTAAAAATCATTTCAAAAATCTTTTAAAACTTAATTTCAAAATCTTTTAAAAGTTAATTTGAAAAATCTTTTAAAAATTATTTCAAAAATCTTTTAAACCTTAATTTCAAAATCTTTCAAAATTATTTCAAAAATCTTTTGAAAATCATTTCAAAAATCTTTTAAAACTTAATTTCAAAATATTTCAAAATTATTTCAAAAATCTTTTAAAAAATCATTTAAAAACCTTTTTAAACTTCATTTCAAAATTATTTGAAAAATCTTTCAAAATTATTTTAAAATCTTTTCAAACTTAATTTCAAAATATTTTTAAAACTTAATTTCAAAATCTTTTAAAACTTAATTTGACAAATCTTTTAAAAATCATTTCAAAAATCTTTTAAACCTTAATTTCAAAAATATTTTAAAAATCATTTCAAAAATCTTTTAAAACTTAATTTCAAAATCTTTCAAAATTATTTTAAAATCTTTTTAAACTTCATTTCAAAATTATTTGAAAAATCTTTGAAAATCATTTTAAAATCTTTTTAAACTTTATTTCAAAATTATTTGAAAAATCTTTTAAAAATCAGTTTAAAAATCTTTCAGAACTTAATTTCAAAATTATTTGAAAAATCTTTCAAAATTATTTAAAAAATCTTTCAAAATTATTTAAAAAATCTTTCAAAATTATTTTAAACTTCATTTTAAAATTATTTCAAAAATCTTTCAAAATCATTTTAAAAGTCTTTAAACTTTAGGGCTCTGATACCTGATCTACACCAATTAGATAATTTGATTGTTATTTAAACTTAACTCATGCTTGGACTTAAGGACCAACTGAATAAATAACCCAAAATTTTAACTACTCTCTCTCTTCAACCTAAAAACTAACAAGTTCTTTTTCAAAAATATGTATTATTTTATTCAAAATTAAGCTATGTCCCTTTTTCACTTAAGCTATATTTTCAAAATTTAATGTTTGCAAAAGGCTCAGCTAAGTGACTCATATAGCAACTTTCAAACTTAGCCATCTTTATGAATTTTTGCTGAGTTACCTATTAGATTCATTCTATACTTAGCTAAAAGTATTAAAAGCATATTCCTTAACTTGCAAAATTTTTTTGCCATGTAAAAAGAGCCTTCAAAATAATATGCCTCCAAAATTCTTTAAATTCTAGCTAAGTTTTTCTAAACTTAGTTACATAATTTTTTCTCTTTTCCTCTAAAACCAACTAAGTTTACAAAGAGGCTAATGTAACGACCACCCTTCTTACTACTACTACTATTCTCTAAGAGTGACCGTTACTTAACTACTAACTCTACTTAACCGGTATAATTAAAAACCACGAGGAATCTCTACCGAAAAATTTCGACAGAGTCTCCCCTGTACCGATGACTAAATCATCAATAGAAACAAACTATACTCAGCCACAGGCGGCTGGAACATATATCTTCACAACCACGCAGTATAATATCACAAATAAAGGAAGGAAACTACCCTAATAATAGCAAACAACAATATCACTCCATCAATAGAACCCAACTACAAATGCGGAATAAACTTAATTACAATCTTGACTCATAATAGCATTTAAAGAAAACTAAAGAACTCTAAACAGAAAAGTCTTAACAATTCCTTAGCAAACTCTTGATCTCCCCATAGTCCAGCCATCACACACCTTCATCACCACCACCTTGTCGCCTTCCTTGCTAAATCTTTTCCTTTCCTTTATCTACAGTAGGAGGAAGTGCAGTCTATAAGCATAAAGCTTAGTGAGCGCTATCTACTCACAAAAACTCGATATGCAGTCTATAGCAAAGGAATCATACTATCTGAAATACTAAACATGTATAGCTAATCATGCTCATAATCCAATGAAAGAATCATACTAACTGAAATACTAACATGTATAGCTAATCATGCTCATAATCCAATAAAGGAATCATACTATCTGAAATACTAAACATGTATAGCTAATCATGCTCAAAATCCAATAAAGGAAGCAAACTAACTGGAATGCTAACATATAAAGCAAAACATGCTCATCAACTAGCAAATAAATAACATGTAAGAAACTAAACATGTAAAAGCTGCTAGCATAAAAGAAAGCTAAACTTGCTGATCTTTAAAACAAAGTGAAACTTACTTCTTTTACTCTAATCTTATTCTTTTATTTCACTTGTATAAAATTTATACTCTAATACTTGAAAATAATAATCAACTTCTCTTGGGCCCGGCATTGTACCACTTTGCGCGCATTCTTAATAAGAATCGAGGTAGCTAATCCCGAAACTACTAAGATACTTCTAGGCCTTGTGCCTAGGGGCAACTTGGAGCCCATCCCTTAGACCTTGTGTCCGGTACATGCCCTTTAAAAGTAAAATACTTATTATCTTATTTACTTCTTTAAATGCCTTGGCATATTAATAAGCACCTTGTGTGCTAAAATCCCTAAAATCTTGACTTTGGGATTTACTTAAGGCCTTGGCCTTTTCTTTCTTTTCTTTTTCTTTCTTTTTACTTGTTAATGCTTCTAAAAGAATTTGATAAAACTCTTATTTTCCCACTAGAATACATGGTTGTTCATGCTTATTAAAATAGCAAATAAAAACTAAAGAAACTGCTCATGTGTATCTAGTAATAAAGAAAACTGATCATGCTCAACTCATAGCAATTAAAAACTGCACATGCTCAATAATAGTAAATGAAAACTAGAAAATCTGCATATAAGACTAATACAAATCTGCGCTGTGAATGTTACAAAATTCTGCACTACAATGCTTATTAATATTTCCAATAAAGGAATGCTTCTACAAAACGAAAATGTTTAAACAGATTCTAAATCTGATATGCTTAAACAACTCTAAACTTGAAAAGCTTAACCAAAGAAAAAAAACATGAATCTGCATATCTAAACTTCATGCTCCAATTTGACATAAGTAAATTCTGGAATTTGAACTACATTACTCAAACAATGACTTAAAACTACAACCCAAGATTTGCAAGGCTACACAACCAATTTAAACTGACTGTAAAACTAAAACAATACTAATATAAAAATTATTCACAGCTATACTTTTATAAGAAAATCGTAACCTTTAAGCCTGTTACAACTTGGTCAAAACTGGATTGCTAAGATACCGGCTGTTCTTATTCCTTTCCTACTGAATTAGAATTAACTTTAGAAGGAAGAACCACATGACTTTATATCTGCTACTAGGAGAACTAAAAGTGAGGTTAATGATTCTATTAAATCTGTTCCAAACTAAACTAAAGAAAAGTTTAAGCATGGCATCTATAGCACATGGTATTATTAACCCAAGCAGAGCATGAAACAAACTAATTCATTATTACCTACTTATGTTAACTACTCCCAAAACCTTTATAGAGCATGGCTACAAACCATAACCAAACTAGATGCTAAAGAAAAGATAAATCTATACTATCTCATGTTCCTTTCCTAGTAGTAAAAATCTCAAGAAATCTGTAAAACTCCACATGAACTAAACATGCCCATTATGATCCCAACAGGAAGATCTACATCAAAAAGGAATCCGAATTCCTAACTACAAAGCCTGAAGAAACCAAACCACATGCTAAACAAACAAATCAATCTCCTTTCTTTGAGATTCTCGGCAACAACTTCAACCGGAAGCAAAACTTCGGAAACAAAGAAATTAACAAGAAATAAACCTCGGAGCTATCCTACTGCAGGTGAGTAGCAACTCACCTTCATTTTCTTGGACTTACAACCGAGAAAGAGAGGTTCTAGGGTTTCGGTAGCTCGACTTTCGGCTCCTCCTCGTGCCCACAACCTCTCCTCGACGAGAGGATCTCAACGGTGTGAAGAGCTCTTGGAGAAAAGTGCTCACCGGCCGCCGGAGACGAAGCCCTAGCCGCGGCTTCGTTTCTGCCCGAGAGGAATCGCCGACGCCGCGTGAGAAGAGGTGAGAAAGAAATTAGGTTTCGGGAAACCTAAATCCTCTCCTTATAACTAGAGTTATTTTTGGTTCCAACTATAGCTTATATATTTGCCGCTGCCTATTTAATTAGCAACGATCGCTAGTCCAGTTGGTCCGTTAGGCTTTGCTCGAAGCCAGAGGTCTGTGCTTCGATTCTCAGCCGCGCCCCTTTTTTTCCAATTTATTTCAAACGTTCCAGCTATTGCATATATATATTTCGCTCCATATAAGGTTAATAAAAATCGTGTAGCTCAGCTGGTTGGGCTGGTTTCGGCTAAGGTTCTGCTCGGGTCGAGGTTGTGGGTTCAAAACCTGGCTTCAACATATTTCTTCTCTTTTTTTTTTAAAACTTCTTTCTCTTGGTAAAAATACCAAACGAACTCCAAAAATTTCATAAAAATACTCTAAAAATTTCTAAAAATCTCTAGAATATTTTAAAGGTATTTCCAAATATTTTTATGGACTTTTAGAACTTGAAATAGGAAAAATTGGGTCGTTATAATCTGGGAGTAGTTAACATAAGTAGGTAATAATGAATTAGTTTGTTTCATGCTCTGCTTGGGTTAATAATACCATGTGCTATAGATGCCATGCTTAAACTTTTCTTTAGTTTAGTTTGGAACAGATTTAATAGAATCATTAACCTCACTTTTAGTTCTCCTAGTAGCAGATATAAAGTCATGTGGTTCTTCCTTCTAAAGTTAATTCTAATTCAGTAGGAAAGGAATAAGAACAGCCGGTATCTTAGCAATCCAGTTTTGACCAAGTTGTAACAGGCTTAAAGGTTACGATTTTCTTATAAAAGTGTAGCTGTGAATAAGTTTTATATTAGTATTGTTTTAGTTTTACAGTCAGTTTAAATTGGTTGTGTAGCCTTGCAAATCTTGGGTTGTAGTTTTAAGTCATTGTTTGAGTAATGTAGTTCAAATTCCAGAATTTACTTATGTCAAATTGGAGCATGAAGTTTAGATATGCAGATTCATGTTTTTTTCTTTGGTTAAGCTTTTCAAGTTTAGAGTTGTTTAAGCATATCAGATTTAGAATCTGTTTAAACATTTTCGTTTTGTAGAAGCATTCCTTTATTGGAAATATTAATAAGCATTGTAGTGCAGAATTTTGTAACATTCACAGCGCAGATTTGTATTAGTCTTATATGCAGATTTTCTAGTTTTCATTTACTATTATTGAGCATGTGCAGTTTTTAATTGCTATGAGTTGAGCATGATCAGTTTTCTTTATTACTAGATACACATGAGCAGTTTCTTTAGTTTTTATTTGCTATTTTAATAAGCATGAACAACCATGTATTCTAGTGGGAAAATAAGAGTTTTATCAAATTCTTTTAGAAGCATTAACAAGTAAAAAGAAAGAAAAAGAAAAGAAAGAAAAGGCCAAGGCCTTAAGTAAATCCCAAAGTCAAGATTTTAGGGATTTTAGCACACAAGGTGCTTATTAATATGCCAAGGCATTTAAAGAAGTAAATAAGATAATAAGTATTTTACTTTTAAAGGGCATGTACCGGACACAAGGTCCAAGGGATGGGCTCCAAGTTGCCCCTAGGCACAAGGCCTAGAAGTATCTTAGTAGTTTCGGGATTAGCTACCTCGATTCTTATTAAGAATGCGCGCAAAGTGGTACAATGCCGGGCCCAAGAGAAGTTGATTATTATTTTCAAGTATTAGAGTATAAATTTTAAACAAGTGAAATAAAAGAATAAGATTAGAGTAAAAGAAGTAAGTTTCACTTTGTTTTAAAGATCAGCAAGTTTAGCTTTCTTTTATGCTAGTAGCTTTTACATGTTTAGTTTCTTACATGTTATTTATTTGCTAGTTGATGAGCATGTTTTGCTTTATATGTTAGCATTCCAGTTAGTTTGCTTCCTTTATTGGATTTTGAGCATGATTAGCTATACATGTTTAGTATTTCAGATAGTATGATTCCTTTATTGGATTATGAGCATGATTAGTTATACATGTTAGTATTTCAGTTAGTATGATTCCTTCATTGGATTATGAGCATGATTAGCTATACATGTTTAGTATTTCAGATAGTATGATTCCTTTGCTATTTATGAGCATGAGTAGCTTTACATGTTAGCATTCAGTTTTAGCATGTTTTTATTTACATACATGCATATCGAGTTTTTGTGAGTAGATAGCGCTCACTAAGCTTTATGCTTATAGACTGCACTTCCTCCTACTGTAGATAAAGGAAAGGAAAAGATTTAGCAAGGAAGGCGACAAGGTGGTGGTGATGAAGGTGTGTGATGGCTGGACTATGGGGAGATCAAGAGTTTGCTAAGGAATTGTTAAGACTTTTCTGTTTAGAGTTCTTTAGTTTTCTTTAAATGCTATTATGAGTCAAGATTGTAATTAAGTTTATTCCGCATTTGTAGTTGGGTTCTATTGATGGAGTGATATTGTTGTTTGCTATTATTAGTGTAGTTTCCTTCCTTTATTTGTGATATTATACTGCGTGGTTGTGAAGATATATGTTCCAGCCGCCTGTGGCTGAGTATAGTTTGTTTGTATTGATGATTTAGTCATCGGTACAGGGGAGACTCTGTCGAAATTTTTCGGTAGAGATTCCTCGTGGTTTTTAATTATACCGGTTAAGTAGAGTTAGTAGTTAAGTAACGGTCACTCTTAGAGAATAGTAGTAGTAGTAAGAAGGGTGGTCGTTACAGTTGGTATCAGAGCAGTTTCCATTCTCCAGCATCACACACACATCAACATCATCCTTGCCGTCTCCAAGTAAGAAAGTATTTAAATTCTTTCTTTATTCTGCTTTCCTTATTATTAACTGCAGTATAGAGTACTCATTTTTTTTTTAGTGCTTAAGTAAGATAGAAGATTTTGTTTCCCTTTTCTTTATTCATATATATATATATATATATGATTAGAAGGGTTAGAGAAGCTATTTAGTCTTTTTCCTCTGCATAATTGGATGTCAAGAAGAGGACATCCCCGTACCGTTTATACTGAGAACCAAGATCAGGAGAATGAAGAACCCAGAACCCCTGGGCCTATTTTCTCTGAAGTTGTTACTCAACTTCAGAGACAAGTAGCGAGTAGCAGCAAGTGATTGCCAATCGAATGACCAATCAGAAGCCAGCTCCTCCCACTTCCCCAACCATTAATGTGGAGACCCCAGTGGTGGCTGAAGTCCTATCGGTTGTCCTAGAAGTCGCCACAACACCTAGAAGACAATAAGCATACCTCATCCAGTGACTGAAGCTGAAACCAGAAAGATTCTCAGGCACGATTGAGCCCTGGGATGCCCAGGCTTGGTTCAAGACATTTGAGAGCACAATGGAGCTTCTTGACTGACCAGAAGTCGAGAAGGTTGATACCATTAAGTGTGCCTCTTAATGCCTATCTGGAGATGCTTGTATGTAGTGGGAGCGAGTTAAGAGTAAGAGAGCAGTCAACCAGATGAGCTGGGTTGACTTTGAGATAGAGTTTTACTAAGAGTTCTTCCGCCAACGGATCACCAATAAACATTATGAGGAGTTTATAGAATTTAGACCAGGTGACCTACCAGTAGAAGAAGCGGTTAAAAGATTTAACAGGCTAGCTCACCTTTGCCTATAGTTAGTAAGTACAGTGAAAGAATGAGTCAGACTGATGCTCCTAATGCTGAGACCAGAAATAACACCTAATGTGAGTAGTGAAACTCACCGACCATAGAATGGTGAAGAGCTGGTCAATAGGGCATTAGTGAGCACTATCTGAACGACATCAAGGCATAACAAACGCAACACAAGCCAGTCAAGATAGAAGACAAGACAGTGGGGGAACAGAGACCCCAGTCAAGTAATCAGAACTGGAAGGACAAAGATAACAAGAAAGACCCAAGCAGGAAGATGTTCGGGTAGTCTGTGAGTATCCAGAAGTATTTCCAGAAGGGCTACCTGGATTACCTCCCAACAGAGAAGTGGAGCCAATTTCAAAAGCTCTGTACCAAATTTCTCTAGCAGGGCTAAAAGAGTTATAAGAACAATTTCAGGAGTTACTTGACAAGGGTTTCATCCGCCCTAGTCATTCACCCCGGGAAACTCCAGAGTTGTTCGTTAAGAAGAAAGACGGATCTATGCTAATGTGCATATATTTTAGAGCGCCGAGCAAAGTAGCAGTTAGGGACAAGTACCCTCATTCCAGAATAGATGATATATATGATCAGCTAAAAAAGGGTAATATAGTTCTCTAAAATAGACCTGTGCTCTGGGTATCATCAGCTGGAAGTGAAAGAAAGTGATCCACCCAGGTAAAGCTAATAAAGTGGCAGATGCACTAAGCAGAAAATCCAGTGCATTCCTGATGTCCTTGTTATCATTAGCCCTGCCACTACAGAAGGAGTTGTCAGATCTCGGACTTGAAATTATTTATGGGCAACTCTCTGCATTGACTCTAGAGTCAACCCTGCTTGAGGATATACAGAAGAAGCAAAGTGAAGATCCTGATATCCAAAAGATCAAGCAAGGGATACAGAAAGAAGAAAATTTAGAGTTTCGAGTATCAGACAGTGGAATTCTTTATCAGGGGAGCCGCCTTTGTGTTCCCAATGACAAAGAGCTGAGAAAGAAAATTTTAGAAGAAGCTCATAGTACATCTTATTCCATGCATCCTGGTTCTACCAAGATGTATCAAGACGGGAAACAAAGATTCTGGTGGTCTGGACTCAAAAGAGATGTAGCTAAATATGTCAGTACCTGCCTGACATGTCAGAGGGTCAAAGCCGAACACCAGAGACCAGGAGGAGTTCTACAACCTCTTCCTATACCAGAGTGGAAGTGGGAAGACATATCCATGGACTTCATAACAGGTCTTCCAAGAACCACAAATGGATATGATGCGATATGGGTGATAGTGGACAGATTGACCAAGTCTGCTCATTTTCTAGCCATCAAGGTGTCCCACTCTATAGAGCAGTTGGCACAGTTGTATGTTAAAGAGGTGATCAGACTTCACGGAGTTCCTAAATCTATTGTTTCTGATAGAGATGAGCGCTTCACCTCTCACTTTTAGGAGTGTGTTCAGACTGTACTGGGCACCAAACTCAAGTTCAGCACAGCCTTCCATCCTCAGACTGATAGACAAACAGAGCGAGTAAATTAGATTCTAGAAGATATGCTCAGAGCTTGTGCACTAGATTTCAAAGGAAGTTGGTGCAAGTATCTATGCTTAGCTAAATTTGCCTACAACAACAGCTATCAGGCCACCATCAAGATGGCACCTTATGAGGCACTGTATGGTAGGAAGTGCAGATCACCCATTTGCTGGCAAGAAGCAGGTGAGAGAAAAGAAATGAAAGTAGAACTGGGCATTCAGGCAGAGCTGATGGATGAGACTACTCAGGCTATTCAGAAGATCAGACAGAGAATTGAGACTGCCCAGAGTAGACAGAAGAGTTATGCTGACATACGCCGTAGGCCACTTGAATTCCAAGTAGGGGATTCAGTCTTTCTCAAGGTCGCGCCTATGAAGGGAGTGATGAGATTTGGCAAGAAGGGCAAATTAAGTCCTCGTTATGTAGGACCTTACCTGATCACAGAAAGGATTGGGAAAGTAGCTTACAGGCTGGACTTACCACAAGACATGTCAGCAATACACAATGTATTTCATGTCTCCATGCTAAAGAAGTGTCTCGACGACCCTAGCCAAGTGATTCAGCCTCAGTCAGTGCAGATCCAAGAGGATCTTAGTTATGAGAGTAGACCTACACAGATAGTGGACAGAGCAGTCAAGAGATTAAGAAACAAAGAAGTACCACTAGTGAAGGTTGTCTGGCAGAACCAGAAGTACGAGGAAATCACTTGGGAGCGGGAGGACAGTATGAGACAGAAGTATCCAGAGCTATTCTAAATTCGAGGATGAACTTTTTATAAGGTATGGGGGATTGTAACGACCCAATTTTCCCTATTTCAAGTTCTAAAAGTCCATTAAAATATTTGGAAATACCTTTAAAATATTCTAGAGATTTTTAGAAATTTTTAGAGTATTTTTATGAAATTTTTGGAGTTCGTTTGGTATTTTTACTAAGAGAAAGAAGTTTTAAAAAAAAAAAAGAGAAGAAATATGTTGAAGCCAGGTTTTGAACCCACAACCTCGACCCGAGCCGAACCTCAGCCGAAACCAGCCCAACCAGCTGAGCTACACGATTTTTGTTAACCTTATATGGAGCGAAATATATATATGCAGTAGCTGGAACGTTTGAAATAAATTGGAAAAAAAGGGGCGTGGCTGAGAATCGAAGCACAGACCTCTGGCTTCGAGCAAAGCCTAACGGACCAACTGGACTAGCGATCGTTGCTAATTAAATAGGCAGCGGCAAATATATAAGCTATAGTTGGAACCAAAAATAACTCTAGTTATAAGGAGAGGATTTAGGTTTCCCGAAACCTAATTTCTTTCTCACCACTTCTCACGCGGCGTCGGCGATTCCTCTCGGGCAAAAACGAAGCCGCGGCTAGGGCTTCGTCTCCGGCGGCCGGCGAGCACTTTTCTCCAAGAGCTCTTCACACCGTTGAGATCCTCTCGTCGAGGAGAGGTTGTGGGCACGAGGAGGAGCCGAAAGTCGAGCTACCGAAACCCTAGAACCTCTCTTTCTTGGTTGTAAGTCCAAGAAAATGAAGGTGAGTTACTACTCACCTGCAGTAGGATAGCTCCGAGGTTTATTTCTTGTTAATTTCTTTGTTTCCGAAGTTTTGCTTCCGGTTGAAGTTGCTGCCGAGAATCTCAAAGAAAGGAGATTGATTTGTTTGTTTAGCATGTGGTTTGGTTTCTTCAGGCTTTGTAGTTAGGAATTCGGATTCCTTTTTGATGTAGATCTTCCTGTTGGGATCATAATGGGCATGTTTAGTTCATGTGGAGTTTTACAGATTTCTTGAGATTTTTACTACTAGGAAAGGAACATGAGATAGTATAGATTTATCTTTTCTTTAGCATCTAGTTTGGTTATGGTTTGTAGCCATGCTCTATAAAGGTTTTGGGAGTAGTTAACATAAGTAGGTAATAATGAATTAGTTTGTTTCATGCTCTGCTTGGGTTAATAATACCATGTGCTATAGATGCCATGCTTAAACTTTTCTTTAGTTTAGTTTGGAACAGATTTAATAGAATCATTAACCTCACTTTTAGTTCTCCTAGTAGCAGATATAAAGTCATGTGGTTCTTAAGAACAGCCGGTATCTTAGCAATCCAGTTTTGACCAAGTTGTAACAGGCTTAAAGGTTACGATTTTCTTATAAAAGTATAGCTGTGAATAAGTTTTATATTAGTATTGTTTTAGTTTTACCGTCAGTTTAAATTGGTTGTGTAGCCTTGCAAATCTTGGGTTGTAGTTTTAAGTCATTGTTTGAGTAATGTAGTTCAAATTCCTGAATTTACTTATGTCAAATTGGAGCATGAAGTTTAGATATGCAGATTCATGTTTTTTTTCTTTGGTTAAGCTTTTCATGTTTAGAGTTGTTTAAGCATATCAGATTTAGAATCTGTTTAAACATTTTCGTTTTGTAGAAGCATTCCTTTATTGGAAATATTAATAAGCATTGTAGTGCAGAATTTTGTAACATTCACAGCGCAGATTTGTATTAGTCTTATATGCAGATTTTCTAGTTTTCATTTACTATTATTGAGCATGTGCAGTTTTTAATTGCTATGAGTTGAGCATGATCAGTTTTCTTTATTACTAGATACACATGAGCAGTTTCTTTAGTTTTTATTTGCTATTTTAATAAGCATGAACAACCATGTATTCTAGTGGGAAAATAAGAGTTTTATCAAATTCTTTTAGAAGCATTAACAAGTAAAAAGAAAGAAAAAGAAAAGAAAGAAAAGGCCAAGGCCTTAAGTAAATCCCAAAGTCAAGATTTTAGGGATTTTAGCACACAAGGTGCTTATTAATATGCCAAGGCATTTAAAGAAGTAAATAAGATAATAAGTATTTTACTTTTAAAGGACATGTACCGGACACAAGGTCCAAGGGATGGGCTCCAAGTTGCCCCTAGGCACAAGGCCTAGAAGTATCTTAGTAGTTTCGGGATTAGCTACCTCGATTCTTATTAAGAATGCGCGCAAAGTGGTACAATGCCGGGCCCAAGAGAAGTTGATTATTATTTTCAAGTATTAGAGTATAAATTTTAAACAAGTGAAATAAAAGAATAAGATTAGAGTAAAAGAAGTAAGTTTCACTTTGTTTTAAAGATCAGCAAGTTTAGCTTTCTTTTATGCTAGCAGCTTTTACATGTTTAGTTTCTTACATGTTATTTATTTGCTAGTTGATGAGCATGTTTTGCTTTATATGTTAGCATTCCAGTTAGTTTGCTTCCTTTATTGGATTTTGAGCATGATTAGCTATACATGTTTAGTATTTCAGATAGTATGATTCCTTTATTGGATTATGAGCATGATTAGCTATACATGTTAGTATTTCAGTTAGTATGATTCCTTCATTGGATTATGAGCATGATTAGCTATACATGTTTAGTATTTCAGATAGTATGATTCCTTTGCTATTTATGAGCATGAGTAGCTTTACATGTTAGCATTCAGTTTTAGCATGTTTTTATTTACATACATGCATATCGAGTTTTTGTGAGTAGATAGCGCTCACTAAGCTTTATGCTTATAGACTGCACTTCCTCCTACTGCAGATAAAGGAAAGGAAAAGATTTAGCAAGGAAGGCGACAAGGTGGTGGTGATGAAGGTGTGTGATGGTTGGACTATGGGGAGATCAAGAGTTTGCTAAGGAATTGTTAAGACTTTTCTGTTTAGAGTTCTTTAGTTTTCTTTAAATGCTATTATGAGTCAAGATTGTAATTAAGTTTATTCCGCATTTGTAGTTGGGTTCTATTGATGGAGTGATATTGTTGTTTGCTATTATTAGGGTAGTTTCCTTCCTTTATTTGTGATATTATACTGCGTGGTTGTGAAGATATATGTTCCAGCCGCCTGTGGCTGAGTATAGTTTGTTTGTATTGATGATTTAGTCATCGGTACAGGGGAGACTCTGTCGAAATTTTTCGGTAGAGATTCCTCGTGGTTTTTAATTATACCGGTTAAGCAGAGTTAGTAGTTAAGTAACGGTCACTCTTAGAGAATAGTAGTAGTAGTAGTAAGAAGGGTGGTCGTTACAGCTAAAGCCATCCTTCAAGTCATCCATAAATTAGCCTTTTTAACTTAGGAGAAAAATAACTAACAAATTTTTCAGTTACTAGCTAAGTGTTTCACAAGCATTTTTCAAAAGACTAAAACTATTTTTTTTCTAAAAACTTAAAACATGCTTTCCAACTGGCTTATTTTTTGATATATGGCAAAGGGGGAGAGTAGGAAATTCAAAATCATTAATTCAAAATAAAAAGTAAAAATCAAAAGTAAAAAGTGTTTTATTAAGGGGGAGAGTAGGTAATTCAAAATAAAACTTTATTTAAATTCAAAAAGGAAACCCTGTATTAAGGGGGAGCTTCACAAGAGTTTAAGTGTTAGCTTAAGTTAGGCGTTCATTTGAATTTAAATACTTAAGCTTGCTCACTTAAAACTTTTTAATATACTTATGCATTTGTTTTACTTAACTTTGAATTTGGGTTGCCATAATCAAAAAGGGGGAGATTGTTGGTGCAGGAAGCATCCGACGATCGAACCCAAGTTTTGATAATGGCAAAGGGTTCAAAGTTAAGTCGTGTTGTTATCTAACATGTTGAATAAGTGTTTCAGGAAAGTCCTAACTGCGGTTAGGCAGGTGAAAACCCTAGGGGGTGGTAACCCTAGGTCCTAGGGGGCGGTAACCCTAGGTGGAGAAAAGTCCTAGCTGCGGTTAGGCAAAGGGAAAACCCTAGGGGGTGGTAACCCTAGGTCATAGGGGGTGGTAACCCTATGCGGAAAGTCTTGGCAGGTCGATGGCTTCAGGCAAAAGTCCTAGGGGGTGGTAACCCTAGGTGGAAAGTCCTGGTGTCGCGAACCAGGTGAAAGACTGGACTAGCCGGGAAGCGGATGTCCAGCAGAAAGTCCGGAAGCGTCGAGTGCTGAGCAAAAGTCCAGTCGATCTGGAGGATCGCACTGGCAACAGGTAAATCTCCTGAGTAGAGTAGGTGAGGACGCGTTCCCCGTAGAGGGAACAGTAGGCGTCGGGTCGACCTAGGGTTTCCGGTTGGAAACCCGAAGTCAGGCTCGGATAGTCCGGAGACTATCATTATCACTTCTATTATGCTTTATGTGCTAACTTTGTGCTGCAGGGTATATTTGGGATTAATGTATCTTGCAGGGACCAAAGTACAAAGATTAACCTCGGATGAATAGTGTCCGAGGCGCCTCCATGGAGCTTGGAGGCGCCTTGGGTGCAAAAGCTGACCAAGCTGCGAAGCAGGGCTGAAGGCGCCTCGGTTGGCTACGGAGGTGCCTTGGAAGGCGCCTTGAAGACCCATGAAGGCACCTTCAAGGTGATAAGGCGCAGAATGGTCAGCGCTCATCTGCACGGTGGACTCGGAGCTATGGAGGCGCCTTCGGAGGCTTTCAAGGCGCCTTGGATGCCCTTTAAAAGGGGTCTTCGAGCAGCAGTGAAAAAAAACAACTTCCAAGCTTCCATTCTGCTGTGTTCTGCTCAAGTACTGCTTCCGAAGTGCTGTTGCAACATTCCGACGACCCGGAGCTCAGATTTCTTTCCTACTACTGTTGTCGGTATAATTTTAAATTGCAGTTACATTTGTAATTAGATTGTAATATTCATACGAGCTTATAGTTGTTGCCCACGAAAAGCGATCAAGGATCGCGGGCCTTCGAGTAGGAGTCGATCAAGGCTCCGAACGAAGTAAAAATCCTCCTGTCTCTGTGTGCTTACTTTGTTTTATTCCGCTGCTTAATTACTCCGATAGTTCTTACGATTCCGATAATCGAACGATTTAGCCACGAGCGCTATTCACCCCCCCCTCTAGCGCTTCTCGATACAACATAATAGATCATACATCATGAAGGTGCATAAACAAGCATGATTAGATTTCAAAACCTTGCTCTCAGTCTTATGTTCATCCTTGGCCGAAACCTAAGGTAAGGTTCTAAGTTTCGTTTATACAACATGTAGCATGAAAACTTAACTAACAACATATAATAGATCATACATCTTGAAGGAGCATAAACAAGCATGATTAGATCTTAAAATTTTACTCTAAACCTTGTATTCCATCTTGGCCGAAACCCCAAGTGTGAGGTTCTAGACTTTTGTTACAACATGAAGCATAAATTGTAAACTTGACAACCATAAGTGACCACAACTCTTTATCTTGGCCGAAACTTGCAACGAAATCCCTAAGTTTTTCAAACAACTTTTAAACATAAAGCGTACGAGAACTACTTGTACTACAGGTGAGGGAATACCTACATCCTCTCGCTTAATTCACTAAGAGAATACCCTTTGCTTCTTGAAACTTTTTCCTAGAAGAATTTCTTTGGCATGGTTTCGGCAATGGTGAGGGTGAGACTTTGGTTTTTCGGTGGAGAGAAGAAGGAAGGAAGAAAAGAGAAGAAAATGAAGTTCTCTTTCCTTTTTTTTTCTTATTTATGTTGAATGAAGGAAGAAGGCAATTCATCTTTTTCCATTAGGGAGGAAGAAGGCAACTCCAACTTTTCCTTCTAAGTCTCCTTCTAAATGAAAGGCCTTCACCTTAACTACAATTCCCCTTCTTTTCCTAACAGCACACCCCTGCTGGGGCTACTGGTTATCACATACATGCATCTAACACAAGGTCCAAGGTTCAAACCTTGGTCAAGCCTCTTTTTGGTTCTATTTTTATTTTATTTTGGAAAAATCCACATAAGGCCTATTTTAATCATGGTAAAATTCATAAAATTGCTTGGGATCTTATGGGTGTTACAGTCCCCCATACCTCATAAAAGTTCATCCTCGAACTTAAAATAACTCTGGATACTTTTGTCTTATATCTAGGGTGGCTCAGGACTTCCTGCTGAGTGCATCAGCCACTTTGTTCGCCTTTCCCGGATGGTAGAAAATCTCGTAGTCATAGTCCTTAACTAGTTCGAGCCATTTGCGTTGTCTCATGTTTAGGTCATTCTGTGTGAAGAAATATTTCAGACTCTAGTGGTCTGTAAAAATCCTACACTGAGTCCCATATAGATAATGCCTCCATATCTTGAGAGAAAAGACCACGGCTGCTAGCTCTAAATCATGAGTGGGATAATTCCTTTCATGTTCCTTAAGTTACCTAGAGGCATAGGCAATGACCTTGCCATTCAGCATGAGTATAGCTCCGAGTCCAAATCTGGAAGCGTCACTGTACATATCGAATCCTTCGTTATCTTCCGGAAGAGTGAGAATTGGAGCACTGCTCAGTCTCCTTTTCAATTCTGTGAAATTCTTCTCGCAATCGTCTGTCCATTCATACTTCTCGTTCTTCCTGGCGAGAGCTGTCATAGGGGCTGCAATTCTAGAGAAACCCTCTACGAATTTCCGATAATAGCTTGCTAGCCCGAGAAAACTTCTGATCTCACTGGCATTCTTTGGCCTATTCCAGTTACTTACGACTTCAATCTTAACATGACCTAAAAATGATACTCGATCGAGCCAGAACTCGCATTTGGAGAATTTTGCATACAACTGCTTCTCCTGAAGAATCCGCAACACAATGCTCAGGTGTTCAGCATGTTGGTTGCTACTTGGAAAGCCTAGAGGTTCCACTGTACAAAAATTTTGTACAAAGGTCTGAACCTTTTCCTAGCTACCATGTGTTCTTTTAAATTAAATTTTGGATCGCCTGCGGAACTTAACACGTTTGATCCAAAACTTAATCTATTTGTTCTTTTAGGTTTTGACTTGGATCTCCTGCGGAACTTAACACGTTCGACCCAAATCACCTTAAGTTATTAATTCCATTAAATATTAATTTCCATAATTGGTTCCCAGTACTGACGTGGCGAGGCACATGACCTTCTTGGATATGGGAGCAACCACCACCGACTAGACAAAACCTTTTATAGAAATCTAATATTTAATTTCCTAAAATAACTTTAGGTTAACCAAAAAGAACAATCAAATCACAAGGAAAAATAAAACAAAAGAACACAACTTCAAAAAACATATTCGAAATACTAGAATCGTAAGCCTCTTGTATTTGGTATTATTTCCAAAAATAACTAGTATGATGCGGAAAGAAAAAATACTAGTTATACCTTTTAGAAAGACCTCTTGATCTTCTACCGTATTCCTCTTCTAACCTCGGACGTTGTGTGGGCAACGATCTTCCGAGATGAGAATCCACCAAAGCACCTTCTTCTCCTTTCTTCAAGTTTCGGCACAAAGCTTCCAAAAGATGAAGATCTTTTTCCACCAACCAAGCTCCAAGGGATACAAGCTTTCTCTCCTTCTTCTTCTTCTTCTCCAAGTAGTATCCGGCCACCACAAGAGCTCCAAGAAAATAGAGAAGGTTCGGCCACCACCAAGAGGAAGAGAAGAAGAGAGGTTGGCCGGCCACAACACCAAGGAAAAGAGGGAGAGAAATAATAGAGGTTGTTCACATGAAGCCTTCTCTACCCCCTCTTTTATAATCCTTGGTCTTGGCAAATAAGGAAAATTAATAAAACCTTCCTTAATTCTTTTGCCATGAAAAAGAAAAATTAATTAAAAATTAATTTCCTTTTTCCAACTTATTTGGCCGGCCACCTACAATCCACAAATCAAGGAAAGTTTTAATTAAAACAAAAATTAAAACTTCCTAATTTGTTTCTAGAAATTTATAAAAATTTCTCCAATAATTTTATCCCTTCATGATTGGTTAATAAAAAGGAAATTTAATAAATTAAAATCTTTCTTTTAAACATGTGGATAAAAAGAAAGTTATCTCTAAAAATTAAAATCTCTTTTAATCTACAAATAAGGAAAGATATCAAATCTTTTCTCAATCTTTTGTAGAAATTAATAAAAGAGAATTATTAATTTTTAAACTTTCTTTTAAATCATGAACATGGTTAAAAAGGAAAGTTTTCTTAAAATTTAAAATCCTCCTTTAATCAACAAATAAGGAAAGATTTCAAATTTTAAACTCTCTTTTAAACATGTAGATGATTTACAAATAAGGAAAGTTTTTACCAAAAATTAAAATCATCCTTTTAATCTACAAATAAGGAAAGAGATTAATCTCTTCTCTTAATCTTTTGTAGAAAGTTATAAAAGGAAATTTTTAATTTTTAAACTCTCTTTTAAAATCATGATATCCACATAAGAAATAATTTTAATAAAAATCCTTTTAATATTCTAGTGGCCGGCCACCTAAGCTTGGGACCCAAGCTTTGGCCGGCCACCTACATGACTCATCCACTTGGTCTTGGCCGACCCTAGCTTGGGTTCCAAGCTAGCTTGGCCGGCCCCATTGGATGAGTAAGAAGGTGGGTATGCGGTGGGTATAAATC